>NC_047105.1:39302126-40783376 GCF_902500255.1 Thalassophryne amazonica | reverse complement strand
GCAGCACACAAGGTAAATAATATACAAATAATGAATGTTTATGAGTTCAATGGTACGAATATTTCATGAGGTGAAAGCTCGAACATTGGTATGTTCCAGCTTTCACCGAATTAAATATTTGTTCCATTGAAAGAATGTAAAAACATTCATTATTTGCTTTATATAACTGCTAAAATAAATCCTTGTCATTTAATATTTTATTCATTTATAAACAACAGAAAAGGGAGTTACATTTTGGTGTTCCACTGTGATGTGTAGTCCAGTGATGCTGTGCACTGACTTCGGACTTCAATAAAAGATTATAGTTCCTCAGTCCAGCCAAAAATCACGTGTTTCATGTGAGCAGGTCTTCATGCATCCAGAGGGCTTACAGTGGAGTGGATTTTGGGTGTGTGTGTATGTTACAAGCAGCGTCAGTTAGCTCAATCAAATCATCGTGTCATTGTCCCTCATGCGTGTGCGCACACACACGCAACCGGCTCGGTCGACTGTGTACATCCTCAGTGCAGCGGGAAAAAAAATCATGTCAGCAACGAGTCCAGCTTTTCTTTCTTCCTGCTAACAGCCTCCAGACAGCACAGTGGATTTGTTTTGTGAGCGTGCACGAGCACCTGTGTGCACGTGCATGAGGACGTGTGCGATCACATGTGTGCGCGTGCATGTGTGTGTGTGCAGAGTGCAATGGTACCAAAAGTATGGAACCAAATTTGCACTCTAAATGGAACCAAGCTGCACCCTAAATACAATGCAACACAATAAACACTTTGCTTTTTTCCTCCCAAATACACACAGTCTTTTTCTGAGGATGGCACAAGATAAAAGCACAAATAAAACCTTCTTACGTGTAAATCTGGCAACTCTTCCAAATAAAAACACGATGTCTCCTTTCTTACTGCTCACTGTGCAGGCCAGGGGTCTTAGCCAGAGGGAAAGAGGACAGAAAAAAATGTTTATGTAATTTAATATTTCTGCATAACTAAAGTGGGATGTGAAGCAATATCTTTTTTAAAGTACCATCTAAACTCTAATTAGGTCTGTTTGGGGTCTGGCTTTATAGTTAGTTAGTGTTCAGAAAGTCATAAATATGAAAATGATTAAGGCTTTTGGGGTTAGTAATCTTATCAAACAAGCATGAGGTTGTGATTTGGGGTAAAGGCAAAGAAAAGGTGAAAAAGTGCAAAAGAAAATACTAATACATGTTAAGCAGTATAACTGAGTATTAGTACTAAAAAAAAAACTGGGTTACACACCAACGCTACACACTACAGTTTTTGCATTAATTTAAATAGAATTTAAGCAGTATTTAGCTCATCATTGTAATAATATCTTGATAATATCTTGAGATCTTGTCCAATGATACATATCATGTCAGGTTTTGAGAAATGATATAGAGCCCTAGAAGGGGATAATTTTAGAAATCTTAATGTAGAGAAGCTTGAATAATTTTCCCCCAAATTGCATAAGGAATTAAAATGTGTAAAACCCCATAGGTGTGTAGATTTTCTATATCCAGTGCATATGGTTTGAAATATATTTGCATCTATCATTGAGAACTATGAACCTTATAGTACTGTACGGAAATCTATAGGCAGTTCTCAAAAACTTGAGTGGCTGTGCAAGAATGAGACTAGTGAGGGAAGCCACCAAGATACCCAGACAACACAAAAGGAGTTATAGGGCTCCTGTGGTTTTGGCTGTAGAAAATGTGCACAGTCCAACTGGAACAGAGAATTTTCTTACACAGATGTTAAATTTTAGCTAGTTTGTCTAAAGACATGAAAGACTCAAGCCAATAGTTAACCCAATTCCTTGCATTAACTGTCCAAGTATGTATTTATGTGCTTGACTGTACTGTGCGACATACAACTGCAGAAACATTCTTTCATATAGATGTTCCACGTTTAAAATTATCCAAAATTGCATGTATTTCAAAGGCAAACAATTGTATAACGGATGCATGGCAGCATGAATATTAAATGTACACAATGAAAAAGTCTTAAGTACCCCAGAATTTGTGTTGAAATGTAGATTTTTTTAAATTAGTTTATCAGTGAAAGATCAAATTTGAACTATCCAAATGTTAATTAAAAAAATATATAACGCATTTCTAAAATAACCTCAACTGTATGAGCCTTGTGTTCTTTATAATTTGCAGTTGTTTAATTCATTAAAATCTTGTTGTCTACATACAGTTTGTACATATTCAATAAAGCCCCTCTATTAATCAGTCAATCAAAAACAATATTTACATTACAGCGTCTGTAGGAGACTTTGCATGTGTGTGTACATGAGTTTTGACAAAAGCAGAAGTTGTGCAAATCAAGAAATATTTGTAGATCACCCTCTGTGCATTTGCATGTATTAATGAGACAAATTTAACTCCATAGGAAGTTAGCTTTGAGTTAGCGGATGTTAGCGTGCACGTTAATGCTGCAAAATGTATTATCAGGTTACAAAAGAGGGTTTTCAGTTTTAGAAGTATTTATATTTCGCTGTCTTTTACATAATATATGACAAAGAGGATATATTTACACACAAACGAAGCAGAGTTTTGCAGCTAGCTACCAGCCTGTGGCATCACCACTCACCATGCAAACATCTGCAAAATAAGTTCAGAGGTGTTATTAGGTTCCAAAAACGGCATTTTTGGTTTTAGAAGTGTTTATTTCTCACTATAGCTTTTACATAATATATGAGAGACATGCATATAATGACAAAACACCTAGGGTTGCCAACTGTCTGAAAAATAAATAAGGGACACCTCACCGCCAGGGCCGACCGGCCGACTGACCATTGCCTTCACCCTTCCCAGCGTCTGTGTGAAATGATTTTTAACCATTTGACTGTTGACTTGACCCTGAATTTAGGTAGATGCATACATGCATTTGTTCTGATATGAACACGTGGAAAACAAATTATTATTTAGCAATTTATTTTTAGTGCAAAATAAATTTTCACTCACAATTTCAATATGAGCATTCTGTCTTCTTTAAAAATAAATCTCTGTAGTGCTATTGCTTAACTTAAAATTGTATAAATTAACAAAAAAAAAAAAATTTGCATCATCCAAAACAATGTAACAGTGCAAAACAATGTAACAGTGCACATTTACACATTTAGTGTAATAAAAAGTGCAAAAAATAAAGTCTGAAAAGTAAACAATACTGTTGTCGCGCACCTTTTCCACCCAGCCATTTTCCTTTTCTCATTCTCCCCTGTATTTTTGCATTCTTTTTTTTTTTTTTTTTTTTTTTTAGGAGTAGTAACGACGTTACAGACATTGCTGTCCGTAGGCATATCTGCAGTGCCAGTGTCGGTGTCTGTATAGATATCAGCCATGGTGCTTTGTTATTGCCGTCCAGCGACCGTCGTCGGCTCATGACGTCGGTATCTTCTTGCGAGCAGATGTCCCTCGACCAATGAGATAAGAGTGATTCTGTATTGTCAACTCGTGTCTGTCAGTTCACTGGTGAAAAGCAGGAGAGAGGCTGGGATCAAATTTACCGTAAGTTTCCATATAAAGTGCCAGTCAATTCCATTGACATTTTACAGACTTTTTGATTCTCACAGAAATATGGGACAAACTGCGTCCCGTTTCAGGTCAATACGGAACGCACACTTTTATTTCCAAATAAGGGACGATTCCGTTTTTCAAGGGACGGTTGGCAACCCTAAAAACACCCCAAGAGGTGATCCCTCTGCCATCCCCAACAAACTGGAGGTTCTGCTCATATTGCTCCCTAGACGAGTGGGTGTTTTGTTTTTATACCTCAGCCGTGACTGTATTTTTACGAAACTGATACATTAAACAAGATTAAGGATCCATTTTGTGTGGAACTATTGTCCTTCTGTCAACAAAGATGGCCGAAGGAAAGAAGTTCGGCAAAACCTGGATCCGCTACAATGGATACGAGGGCTCTGGATCCACTCGTAAACCTGAGGATCCACATCCGGCTGAGGTATAAAAACACAAAGCAAAGCGGTTTTGAAGAGACCAGCCACTGATGTCATGGTGCAGCTCTAATCTGATTGGCTGTCATCCCCCACCACTCAAAAACAAAGCAGAAGAGATTCAAACAGAATGTGACAATTTAACTAGAGGCAGGCGATACCAGGAAAAACCAAGTAAATACAGGCCCAGTGTCGCCGATATCGATACCGATACTTTTTCATATTTAAGCTTCACAGATACCAAAGGACCAAAAGACCTAGGATAGAATTTTGCCAAACATTGTACGTGACAACATAATACTTTATTATAACAATCAACATTTTTATTTAAAAAAAAAAATCACTCAACACAACTTAAAATCTCCTGAGGTAGAGGGCTGTCAAACCACAATACAAGGGTGCACTGCTCCATGTTGTGTGACACAGCACAGCCCTGCTCTTATGCTGCGTTCACACCGGGCGCAATGTGAGCGACTGCAGCCACAGGTTGCCCTGTAATCCCTATGTAAGGACGCATTTTGGCGCCAAACCGCGCAGCGCGATGCGAGTGAAGCGATTTTGAGCGTTTTGCACGTTTGTGGCGCGATATTGCGTCGCGTCATGTCGTGTTGCCCTCCTCCCCAAGTTGAAAAATCTGAACTTTTTCATTTTGTCGCGCTGCGATGACCAATCAGGGACTGAATATGTAGTGACAGGGAGATGTCTGGAGTTTGACTGAGGATGTGAACATGTCCTGTATCTGGTAGCAGCCTGTGAGCAGGACTTATGTGTCTTTTGTCCTTTATTTCACAATCATGACAGAGTTTTTGGAGTGAGCAGCAGCACCACAGCAGCGGGAGCGGAGTTTCTTTTTCTTTTCTTTTTTTTACGTGCTCGCGTGAGGGAATCGTCCATGGAGATTATTTTACTTATTAACTACACAGATGTATAATAAAGCAAATGGTGACTGGTTTCTAAAGACAATTATGACAGAGGTTTTTTGGGGAAAGAGCGAGGAGCAGCCTCACAGCAAGCCGCGGAGTTTCTTTCTTTCTTTTTTGTTTTATTTACGTGCGCGCGCAAGCGAATCGTCTGTGTGGAGAATATTTTATTAATTAACTACACAGATGTATAATAAAACAAATGGTGACTGGTTTCTAAACACAATTATGACAGTTTTTTGGGGGGAGGAGCAAGCTGCAGCAAGCAGCGGAGTTTCTTTTTTTTTGTTATTGTTTACATGTGCGCACGTGAACGGGACAGGAGGTCCTCAAACTGGGTCCCGCAGAGGCGGAAGGACTGGTCAAAGCGGCTGTCATCCAGATGCAGCTCCTGCAGCAAATAATGATACTCTCTGTATTGGGAGCTTTTCACATCAACTCGCTCTGTGTGATTAAGGTCGGTCATGATGACTTGACGCCGAGCGGAATGGAAGCTCCTCTTATTTGATGACGCACTGGGGCGAATTTTCGCAGCGAAAGTCCACCCAAGCAGAGCGACACATCGGACGAAGGAGGTGCGTCCGTCGCCACGCGACCCCCGCGAATTTGTAGCGTCTGATCACGCCCGGTGTGAACGCGGCATTACAGACAGAGAGTAGCCTTTGATGAATCTGCCTGCGCAGCAGTCAGTGCATGTGGGAGAGAAAAAAAGCTTGAGTATCGATCTTTTTACACGAGGATCGTTCAATATCAATACCAGCGTTGGTATCGATATTAGGATCCATCCGCCCACCTCTAATTTTAACCTCTTAAAATATGTCCAGGTTAGCCATCTTTGAACTTGTCCAAGGCCTGTGTCCCAAGAATGTTCCCTGTGAATTTGAAGACTGTGGCAGTAATAGAACTGGACTTATGCTGAACACAGACAGACAGACGGACGCCAGGTCTTCGCAATACCCAATGGCCATACAGTATGTTGGCCTCGGGTAAAAATCACATGTTACAGATTAAAGTAAAAACCTACAGAAATTACTTTGCAGGTTTGTAAAAGCACGGCGTTGTTCACACATTAGAATTCAGTTTTAAAGGTAAAGGTTAGTCACATGACCTGTGTTTAGTCTTTATTGCTCAGCTTGTGTTTAGTCTTAGATCCCAGCACTCTTTTTCAGAAATGATTGGATACTTAGAAGCTTTTCATTATTTGTTTCAAAGTGCATTTCATTTGAAATCAGGCTGAAGGTTTTTTTGCACTTTACTGTGCATAATTCGGTGGATTGATATGCAAAGATGGTTTAACTCTCATGTTTTGTCTTTGGGGGTCTTCAGAGTACACTATAGCTGGCAGATTTTGCAAGAAAAAGGACAGATGGTGTTTTTGAAGGTCAGCCTTAAAGTGAAGCTTGCCATCTTTATCACTTGTTGGTTCTGAGCAGTCTGTGGAGACGTCAGGGTGCTCCTTAAATCCTGATAAATTTGAAACTCACAGGCTGGACATATGACAATTTTGTCTGACTAAGAGGTGACAAAAGTTCATTAATATCATGGATACCCACAAACAACTGTCGGAAACCGTTATAGTCAGTACGGTGGCAAGGCATGACTAGTTGCTGCCATGCACAGAGTCTACAAGTTACTGCAGACATGCAGGTTCATACGTATTTGGACAGTGACAATTTAGGCAATTCTGCCTCTGTGCAACACCATAATGATGTTGAAGTGAAACAATCAAGATTTACTTGTAGTGTTGAATTTTAGATTTGATTCAAGGGCTTTAACGAAATTATCACATCAAGTATTTAGGAACTATGTCCTTTTTTTTATACATACCACAAAACTAATTGAACAAACTAAATATCAGGATTCTTTTTAATACAAGTCATCATTTTTACAGACAGTTTTCTTTAAGACAATCACAGTTCAGAGGAGTAGACAGTATGGAAAATCTGTTTGGAGTAGGTAGTTTTCAAAAAGTGAGTGACCGCACAACTAGTGAAGGAAGCCACCAAGACATTGTTTACAAATGAGCCCACATTCTCAAGCGTCAGAGTATGCAACACTGAGTAACTGGTGAATGTTGTGGTTTTTGGATCATACCACAGTAAATAAAGCAATTTCTAACAAAGTATAAATCTTGCAAATAATTTGACACCAAAATTCAAAACTCAGGCTGAGCGATTTCTGAACTGACAAAAGATCCACAAACCACAATGCACTATGCATCATTTGCCTTCCCAGCTGAATTAGTTGGGTGTGTGTGCAGAACGTGCATGCTTCCAAATCCTTAAAAAAAAAAAATTTCTCAAGACACCCCGCTCTGTTGATTTATTGTCACTTTGCTAACGGAGTTACTTTCACACGCGTATCTCTGTGTGTGGCTGCCTTCCTCAACAGAATAATGAATACTTGCAGATATCCTCATAAAACTGGACAGATATGAGTAATATGTTGGAATTTTTTTTTTTTTTTTAATTTTAAAGATGGAGGTCTTAGGTTAATGTTTCTTAACTCTTATGCCAAAGCACCGCGGGTGGTTGAAATTCCATCTGTAGACAGCTTGGAGTTTTTTTTAAACAATAAAGGCCAAGTCAAATCTCAAGTTTTTTTAATGATGCACATAATATATTCTGTACACAAACTGAAAACATTTTAGCTGATGAGTGATAATACACTGACATGACTGTGATGTGACTACTCCAAATTATTTGTCGCCCTCCTTCCATAGGACAAAACTGTGGTCAACATTCATATCACCTCAATATAAATAAATATTTCTATAGAACATTTCTTGGTCTTTATGAGTACTTATACATAATACATCATAAATTCATGAATTCTACATGTCAGTATTTGTTGAATTAGATGTACTACACGTGTTTCTATCAACAAAACTAGTCAAGTTACAATCAAGGTCAATTTGTCCCTCAAATGACCTTGACCTTTCAATGTGAAGATGACTCTTAATGGACAAAACATCATCAAAAATGAATTCCAGACATCAGAATTAGTGGAAATTGCTGTGGCACACATGTATATATTTTGAAAACATAAAATGTTAAATTATTGTAATTGCCCGTGGTGGCCATCTTGGATATGGCCGTAGCTTCATTCGTAGCACTGTGACAGACAAGACCTTTTCTGATTTTCATGTCTAGGGACTCACATTGACTCAATTTAATTGAACTCCCCCAGCTTCATGCCTGCTACTGTATCAGTATCTCCAAGTTGTCCTAAGCATACTTCAGTCTGGCTTGATGGAGTATTTTTTGCACAAGTGGACTTTTTATTAGTTTGCAACCTCACAGTCCATTCCTGTCCAGGGGTCTAGTGATTGTCTTCTTTGACACTACAATTCCTGGCTTGATTAAGTCATTCACTCATGTCTTGGCAGTTGTTCTGGGGTCTTTAGACACATCTCTCACTAGTTTTCTTCCCAGAGTCCTTGAAATCTTTTGCTTCCTACCCCTACCAGGCCTGTTCTGTCCTGTGTGGTTCTCTTTGAATTTCTTGATGATACTTCTCACTCCAGTTCTTGATACTTGGAAACTTTGCGATAACTTTATATGTCCTTCTCCTGCTTTGTGAGCATCAACAATTCTTATGCTCAAGACTAAACTGATTTCTGTTGATGCTTTCTCAAGTGACAGCTTAAACCCTTACTGGTGTGTTTTAATGCTGTGTGTAAATTGGAAGATAACCCTCAGTTTTGACTTGATCAGAATCAGAATCGAATTTATTGCCAAGTAAGTTCTCACTTACAAGGAATTTAATCTGGTGTCATTGGTGCATAAACAACAATAAAAGAAAATACTTCTGTAAGAAGTAATAGGTGCATAAACAACAGTAAAAAGAAAAGAAAAAAATACTTCTGTAAGAAGTAAAAGAGTCAAATAGACAAATGGGCAAAGCTAAGTTTACTGTCAAATAGATATAGTGGAATGGTGGAATGGGGCTGTGCAGTCATGCAGATGAACAGTACAGGGATGATCAGCCTGTACTTTGTGGGGGGGTAGATGGGGTTCTAGTTGCGGATAGAAAGAAGCTGTTTTTGGGTCGTGATATTTTAGTCCTGATGGACCTCAGCCGTCTTCCAGAGGGGAGGGTGACAAAAAGTTTGTGTCCTGGGTGAGAGGGATCGGCCACTATCTTCCTTGCTCAAGGAGGTGTACAGGTCCAGGGGGATAGCAGATTGCATTCGATCAATGATTTTACAAGCTTTGAGAATTACAAATTTAAAGCACATCACTGCACAACAGTGGTTTGTGCAACGGTCCCACAAAAAGGTCAGTTTTTAAGTTGGCTAATAAGTTTGTCCTAATCTGTATTTGTGACTGATTGGTATGAATGACATTGAAATGAATATAATGATGTCTTACACAGCCAGAACACCATTACAGACAAATGTATATTTACTGGTACATTTATATCGTGGTGTGTAGATCTTATTTTGTTTTGCATGTTTCCTTGAAGCACCACTGAAAAATGATTTTGTTCTTTTAACTTTTACAGGATCTTTGGGTACTGCAGGCAGAGTGTGCAACAAGTCATCAAGAGGCACAGATGGCTGTGAGGTCATGTGCTGTGGGCGGGGCTATGACACCATGCGTGTCAAACAGATCACCAAGTGCGAGTGCAAATTCAAGTGGTGCTGCGCTGTGGAGTGCAAAGACTGTGAGGACATGGTTGACGTTCACACCTGTAAGCCCCATAAGAGACCCGATTGGTTGGAACCAACCTAATGAAGAGACCCGACCAATCACAGATGCCTCAGACTCATTAAGTTATCAGCCAGTGACTACATTGTATTCTGAAATTTGTAATTTGTAACTTTAATACCTCCAGCTTTCATTGGACACTCCTGAAGCAGAGACTTTAACGGACGCCGCTAAACTGGAAAATGGTCTGTTATTGATTGTGCGCTGCTTTAGTCAGCTTTTCTAAAATATTGTTTTTACATATTTCAGCTTTGATTTAAAAAATGAATATGGACTCTGTTGCAAATGCAAATACTGAGGCAGATACTTGTGCCTTTCTGCAATTTGTACATTGTGTGAAAGTCAAACTGAAAACATCATCTGCAGAGACAGTGAAATAAAGTTAAAAATTCTGACAAATTGGTGAAAGTAGACAGTACAGTGTTTAATCTTCTGAATTCCTAGCAGTTTTTGTGTGTTTTCTTTCTTTCTTTGCACTCTGTCACATTTGTATGCAATTTGGACACATTTTTCATTCCACCAGCAAGTTGTGCACCTCTAAGGACATACCATCATTGCTATAAGTAGAGAAAACTCAATATTTTCCTTTGTGGTGTTCAACATAGTCACAATATCATAAATCAAGGAAAGCATAAGGTGAATTTCCTTGATAATTTACAGTATCTTACAAAAAAATTAAAAGCTCTTACAGTAGTGTTCAGAATAATAGTAGTGCTATGTGGCTAAAAAGATTAATCCAGGTTTTGAGTATATTTCTTGTTGTTACATGGGAAAC
Organism: Thalassophryne amazonica; assembly: GCF_902500255.1. NCBI lineage: Eukaryota > Metazoa > Chordata > Actinopteri > Batrachoidiformes > Batrachoididae > Thalassophryne > Thalassophryne amazonica. The sequence goes on along the minus strand of NC_047105.1, from coordinate 40,773,018 downwards.
AAGGTACCAGTAGATTCAGTAGATTCTCATATATCCAACAAGACCAAGTATTCATGATATGCACACTCTTAAGGCTAAGAAATTGGGCTATTAGTAAAAAAAAAGTAGAAAAGGGGGTGTTCACAATAATAGTAGTGTTGCATTCAGTCAGTGAGTTTGTCATTTTTGTGGAACAAACAGGTGTGAATCAGGTGTCCCCTATTTAAGGATGAAGCCAGCACCTGTTGAACATGCTTTTCTCTTTGAAAGCCTGAGGAAAATGGGACGTTTAAGACACTGTTCAGAAGAACAGCATAGTTTGATTAAAAAGTTGATTGGAGAGGGGAAAACATATACGCAGGTGCAAAAATTATAGGCTGTTCATCTACAATGATCTCCAATGCTTTAAAATGGACAAAAAAAAAAAACAAAAAAAAAAACAGAGACGTGTGGAAGAAAACGGAAAACAACCATCAAAATGGATAAAAGAATAACCAGAATGGCAAAGGCTCACCCATTGATCAGCTCCATGATGATCAAAGACAGTCTGGAGTTACCTGTAAGTGCTGTGACAGAAGACGCCTGTGTGAAGCTAATTTATTTGCAAGAATCCACCGCAAAGTCCCTCTGTTAAATAAAAGACGTGCAGAAGAGGTTACAATTTGCCAAAGAACACATCAAGTAGCCTAAAGAGAAATGGAGGAATATTTTGTGGACTGATGAGAGTAAAACTGTTCTTTTTTGGTCCAAGGGCCACAGACAGTTTGTGAGATGACCCCCAAACTCTGAATTCAAGCCACAGTTCACGGTGAAGACAGTGAAGCATGGTGGTGCAAGCATCATGATATGGGCATGTTTCTCCTACTATGGTGTTGGGCCTATATATCGCATACCAGGTATCATGGATCAGTTTGGATATGTCAAAATACTTGAAGAGGTCATGTTGCCTTATGCTGAAGAGGACATGCCCTTGAAATGGGTATTTCTACAAGACAATGACCCCAAGCACACTAGTGAACGAGCAAAATCTTGGATCCAAACCAACAAAATTAATGCCTCATGAAAAACTGTGGTTATACAACTAAATACTAGTTTAGTGATTCACAGGATTGCTAAAAAAGCAGTTTGAACATAATAGTTTTGAGTTTGTAGCATCAACAGCAGATGCTACTATTATTATGAACACCCCCTTTTCTATTTTTTTTTACTAATAGCCCAATTTCATAGCCTTAAGAGTGTGCATATCATGAATGCTTGGTCTTGTTGGATTTGTGAGAACCTACTGAATCTACTGGTACCTTGTTTCCCATGTAACAATAAGAAATATACTCAAAACCTGGATTAATCTTTTTAGTCACATAGCACTATTATTCTGAACACTACTGTATATGCACAGAGAGAGTGAGAGAAAGAGTCACACACACACACACACACACACACACACACACACACACACACACACACACACACACACACACACACACACACACACACACACACACACACACACACACACCGGCTACTTCATTAGGTATACTTTATTGTTAGCACAAATAGCTAATCAGCCAATCATATGGCAGCAAGTCAATGCATTTAGGCATCTAGACGTGGTGAAGATGACTTGCTGAAGTTCAAACCGAGCACCAGAATGGGGAAAAAGGGGATTTAAGTGACTTTGAATGTGGCAAGTTGTTAGTGCCAGACGGGCTGGTCTGAGTATTTCAGAAACTGCTGATCTACTGGGATTTTCAAGCACAACCATCTCTAGGGTTTACAGAGAATGATCCGAAAAAGAGAAGATGTCCAGTGAGTGACAGTTATGTGGACGAAAATGCCTGGTTAATGTCAGAGGAGAATGGGCAGACAGGTTGAATGGGCGACCGCGTGATGTCATCATGTCAATATGGACCAATATCTCTGAGGAATGTTTCCAACACTTTGTTGAATCTGTGCCATGAATAATTAAGGCAGTCCTGAAGGCAAAAGGGGGTCCAAACTGGTACTTGCAAGGTGTACCTAATAAAGTGCCAGTGAGTGTGCATATACACATACATAGTCAGTCAAAGGTTTGGACACAAAAATTTTCAACTGATCATGCAGCCCTCCAACAAACCCAACTTCAACATCATTGTATTTGAATGACCTTTTTTCAGTACTTTACCAGTGAAAAATGTTGTTCAGGGCATTGTCATAAAGGTATAGGGCCACTATCGTTTTTAAAATTTAAGGCATAAAAATTATTTTCTTTGACACAACTATAATTTTATTTTAAATAATCTTTAAATAGGGGTTTCATCATATGGTGTCACTAATATGTTCAAAATTAGAAGTGTCTAGAAAAAAATGTATTAAAAGTTCACCTGAAAGGTAAATTTTCTAAAGAACAGACGGCCTTGAGCTACTTACATATAGCAGTGGCGTTTGAGATCAACACAATCTATGACAGTGACGTCATAGATCAAGTGGTGACAGCCAATCAGAGTAGAGAGACACATCCAACATGGCAGAAAACGCTCCATAACTGCGGCGTTTCTGTGTAAATTTATCATGTTACTCATATTATGCAAAAACTAGCGACAAACACTTCTAAAATTAAAAATGCTCTTTTTGTAACCAGATAACACCTCTGAAGTAATTTACAAGACATCTCACAGACATCAGCGTGCATCACCTGAGGTCAGAGGTAACTTACTGTCTTCTCAAACACTCATACATGCGAAAATATTTGTTATGGAATTTACCCCAGATAAATGTTATCTTCATTAAAATGAGCTATAATTTTGAAACACGTTTCAAAAATAAACAAACATTATCATGCTTGGACTTCAGTAGAAACGACATTTTTGTCAGTTGACATTTGGGGGGGGGGGCTATACTTTTAAGAATCTTGTGACTTTGTGTGAGATCAGGTTTTATAAGATATGGGAAACTGTCAATTCCTTGCGGGTGTGCACAAACACAAGTATTTGGAGAGTGACCATTTTGGTAAAATTGTTCTATGCACCACTACAGTGTTGCTGAAATATTACAATAATGTGCAGACTGTTCATTTTCATTCAAGGAGTTTAACAAAAAATATTTGGCCATTTATTTACATTTACATGCCATTTTCTGAGCCCAGAATGGTGAAAAGGAACAGATAAGTATTGTCACACTCCACGTGCCTTCATGCAAACTGTAGCTGAAATTTCACCTTTCTTTTGTAAGAAAATACTTCTCTGTGCCACAAGACTACAAAGTTGGTGATGCAACAAACTACGTTTTAAGGTTGCAAGGCAGCTGTGAATTTAGCCTTGTTCCGACACACACACACACACACACACACACACACACACACACACACACACACACACACACACACACACACACACACACACACACACACACACACACACACACAGTTCCCTTCCAGAGTTCGTGGTCAAATCCAGGATTAAAGAAAAAAAAAAAGAAGCAGAGTCTGTCACAGTTTGTATCTTGTGTGCAACAACTTTTTGGTCCATGCTACAAAAACATGTAAAATACTGGCGGTTGCCAGTGGTATGCTTTCTTTGCAGTCAAATCCCTGGGTGGCAGAATTCCTGTGGCGTTAGCACAACCTTTTGGCCCGTGACCTTGACCTTAAGGTCAGGGTCATTCTTTAACTACGGGCACTATTGGCCTTGTAAATGTAATTTCCACCACACCATTGCCTTACAATATAAAGCGCCTTGGGGCAACTGTTTGTTGTGATTTGGCGCTATATACATGTGCTCTGATGTCACTGTTTATCTCCATAGAAACTACCCAAACAATCTTTCATACAAACTGTTTAGGGACATTACAGTGTTGTGGTGGAAATTACGGCAATAGTGTGGGACAACTACATTTTGTTTAAAAAAATCACAACAGTTGTATGACATTGAATACCCCAATTATGTTTTGATTATTTTACTGATATATTATTCAGAGATATTTTAAAACATTAGAAAAAATCTTTCTTTACCATTCATTTTTATCATTGAAGATCAAAAGTCTGGGTGTGGGACAAGCACAAAACGGCAATATTTGCATATAATGATGCTGAAAAAAGGTGAAAAAGTCATCATAGACTACTAGAACAAATTTCTTAACACACTTTCATTGTAAAGATAACTATAAAAGTGTGAAATTTCCCCTTTTTTCTGTTTTTCATACAATATGATCAAAGGACATAATAAGTGCCCGTAGTCTAAGAATCACCCGTCAACATCATCCATTCTCAAACTTTACAGAGGTCTTGACCTGATACACATTTCCTGTAAGTTTGGTGACCGTAGGGCTTGTCCATTCTAGAGCAATCGTGCTAATTTGAAAATCCAAAAAAAAATATATAAATAAATAAATTGGCCCATGACCTTGACCTCAAGATCTAAGCAATCTATTTTCTAACTTGACTGAGGTCTTGACCTGATCCACCTTTCCTGTCAGTTGTGTTAATTCATGTCCACACAGAGGTGTGAATTAATCCTGATGGGACCTCGCTGAAAAAAAACTGAAATGTCTGGGACATTTGACCACAATACTTTTCGAAATATTTCAAACAGATGTATTGATGCAATGTATTTATGAAAATATTTTCTTAATGTCACTCACAGATGTCCATCATACCACTGGTTGCCATACATGTTGTGTGCCAGTGGACTCTTCAGGAAAGTTCAATAAATGGGGAGATTCCACTGTTGATATAACAAATTATTTTCTTTCACCTCAAGCTGTAAAGAATGAATTAATATGTTCTATTCAGTATGTGAAGGTGAATTATTCCAGAACTGGACCATGACCATGCGCATGACTTCTGGAAGAGCACAAAATAGAAGTACTGCTCGAATTTCTGAACTCTTTGTGCATTTAAGAAAATCAAATCCTGGCGGTCAGTTTCGGGAATGTTAAAAATTCAGAGTTTGTCCTGGTTTTGAATATTGCATGGAACAGATACATATACAAAATCATTACATCTTTGACACCCACACTGAACGTTAGAAAGACACATGTAGGGCATAAGGAAAAAATACAAGTCCAACATATCAGCAAAGGGGAAAAAGCATATTAGCAAAAGAAAAATAAGCTTGTTAGCAAAGAAAAATGAGCATGTTAGCAAAGTAGAAATAAGCATATCAGCAAAGGAGCAAAGACATCCTACATAATCAGCAAAGGAGAAAAAGCATATTAGCAAAGGAAAATGAGCATGTTAGCAGAGTTAAAAAAAAAGCATATTAGCAAAGGAAAATGAGCATGTTAGCAGAGTTAAAAAAAAGCATATTAGCAAAGGAAAATGAGCATGTTAGCAGAGTTAAAAAAAAAAAAAGCATATTAGCAAAGGAAAATGAGCATGTTAGCAGAGTTAAAAAAAAAAAAGCATATTAGCAAAGGAAAATGAGCATGTTAGCAGAGTTAAAAAAAAAAGCATATTAGCAAAGGAAAATGAGCATGTTAGCAGAGTAAAAAAAAAAGCATATTAGCAAAGGAAAATGAGCATGTTAGCAGAGTTAAAAAAAAAAAAAGCATATTAGCAAAGGAAAATGAGCATGTTAGCAGAGTAAAAAAAAAGCATATTAGCAAAGGAAAATGAGCATGTTAGCAGAGTTAAAAAAAAAAGCATATTAGCAAAGGAAAATGAGCATGTTAGCAGAGTTAAAAAAAAGCATATTAGCAAAGGAAAATGAGCATGTTAGCAGAGTTAAAAAAAAAGCATATTAGCAAAGGAAAATGAGCATGTTAGCAAAGTAGAAATAAGCATATCAGCAAAGGAGCAAAGACATCCTACATAATCAGCAAAGGAGAAAAAGCATATTAGCAAAGGAAAATGAGCATGTTAGCAGAGTTAAAAAAAAAGCATATTAGCAAAGAAAAATAAGCTTGTTAGCAAAGAAAAATGAGCATGTTAGCAAAGTAGAAATAAGCATATCAGCAAAGGAGCAAAGACATCCTACATAATCAGCAAAGGAGAAAAAGCATATTAGCAAAGGAAAATGAGCATGTTAGCAGAGTTAAAAAAAAAGCATATTAGCAAAGGAAAATGAGCATGTTAGCAGAGTTAAAAAAAAAAAAGCATATTAGCAAAGGAAAATGAGCATGTTAGCAGAGTAAAAAAAAAAAAAAGCATATTAGCAAAGGAAAATGAGCATGTTAGCAGAGTTAAAAAAAAAGCATATTAGCAAAGGAAAATGAGCATGTTAGCAGAGTTAAAAAAAAAAGCATATTAGCAAAGGAAAATGAGCATGTTAGCAGAGTTAAAAAAAAGCATATTAGCAAAGGAAAATGAGCATGTTAGCAGAGTTAAAAAAAAAAGCATATTAGCAAAGGAAAATGAGCATGTTAGCAGAGTTAAAAAAAAAAGCATATTAGCAAAGGAAAATGAGCATGTTAGCAGAGTTAAAAAAAAAGAAGCATATTAGCAAAGGAAAATGAGCATGTTAGCAGAGTTAAAAAAAAAAGAAGCATATTAGCAAAGGAAAATGAGCATGTTAGCAGAGTAAAAAAAAAAGCATATTAGCAAAGGAAAATGAGCATGTTAGCAGAGTAAAAAAAAAAAGCATATTAGCAAAGGAAAATGAGCATGTTAGCAGAGTTAAAAAAAAAAGCATATTAGCAAAGGAAAATGAGCATGTTAGCAGAGTTAAAAAAAAAAGCATATTAGCAAAGGAAAATGAGCATGTTAGCAGAGTAAAAAAAAAGCATATTAGCAAAGGAAAATGAGCATGTTAGCAGAGTTAAAAAAAAAGCATATTAGCAAAGGAAAATGAGCATGTTAGCAGAGTAAAAAAAAAAAAGCATATTAGCAAAGGAAAATGAGCATGTTAGCAGAGTAAAAAAAAAAGCATATTAGCAAAGGAAAATGAGCATGTTAGCAGAGTAAAAAAAAAAAAAAAAAAGCATATTAGCAAAGGAAAATGAGCATGTTAGCAGAGTAAAAAAAAAAAAAGCATATTAGCAAAGGAAAATGAGCATGTTAGCAGAGTAAAAAAAAAAAGCATATTAGCAAAGGAAAATGAGCATGTTAGCAGAGTAAAAAAAAAAAAAGCATATTAGCAAAGGAAAATGAGCATGTTAGCAGAGTAAAAAAAAAAAAAAAAAAAAAAGCATATTAGCAAAGGAAAATGAGCATGTTAGCAGAGTAAAAAAAAAAAAAAGCATATTAGCAAAGGAAAATGAGCATGTTAGCAGAGTAAAAAAAAAGAAGCATATTAGCAAAGGAAAATGAGCATGTTAGCAGAGTAAAAAAAAAAAAAAGCATATTAGCAAAGGAAAATGAGCATGTTAGCAGAGTTAAAAAAAAAGCATATTAGCAAAGGAAAATGAGCATGTTAGCAGAGTAAAAAAAAAAAAAAAGCATATTAGCAAAGGAAAATGAGCATGTTAGCAGAGTAAAAAAAAAGCATATTAGCAAAGGAAAATGAGCATGTTAGCAGAGTTAAAAAAAAAAGCATATTAGCAAAGGAAAATGAGCATGTTAGCAGAGTTAAAAAAAAAGCATATTAGCAAAGGAAAATGAGCATGTTAGCAAAGTAGAAATAAGCATATCAGCAAAGGAGCAAAGACATCCTACATAATCAGCAAAGGAGAAAAAGCATATTAGCAAAGGAAAATGAGCATGTTAGCAGAGTTAAAAAAAAGCATATTAGCAAAGAAAAATAAGCTTGTTAGCAAAGAAAAATGAGCATGTTAGCAAAGTAGAAATAAGCATATCAGCAAAGGAGCAAAGACATCCTACATAATCAGCAAAGGAGAAAAAGCATATTAGCAAAGGAAAATGAGCATGTTAGCAGAGTTAAAAAAAAAGCATATTAGCAAAGGAAAATGAGCATGTTAGCAGAGTTAAAAAAAAAAGCATATTAGCAAAGGAAAATGAGCATGTTAGCAGAGTAAAAAAAAAAAAAAGCATATTAGCAAAGGAAAATGAGCATGTTAGCAGAGTTAAAAAAAAGCATATTAGCAAAGGAAAATGAGCATGTTAGCAGAGTAAAAAAAAAAAAGCATATTAGCAAAGGAAAATGAGCATGTTAGCAGAGTTAAAAAAAAGCATATTAGCAAAGGAAAATGAGCATGTTAGCAGAGTTAAAAAAAAAAAAAAGCATATTAGCAAAGGAAAATGAGCATGTTAGCAGAGTTAAAAAAAAGCATATTAGCAAAGGAAAATGAGCATGTTAGCAGAGTTAAAAAAAAAAGCATATTAGCAAAGGAAAATGAGCATGTTAGCAGAGTTAAAAAAAAAAGAAGCATATTAGCAAAGGAAAATGAGCATGTTAGCAGAGTAAAAAAAAAAGCATATTAGCAAAGGAAAATGAGCATGTTAGCAGAGTAAAAAAAAAAAGCATATTAGCAAAGGAAAATGAGCATGTTAGCAGAGTTAAAAAAAAGCATATTAGCAAAGGAAAATGAGCATGTTAGCAGAGTTAAAAAAAAAAGCATATTAGCAAAGGAAAATGAGCATGTTAGCAGAGTAAAAAAAAAAGCATATTAGCAAAGGAAAATGAGCATGTTAGCAGAGTTAAAAAAAAAGCATATTAGCAAAGGAAAATGAGCATGTTAGCAGAGTAAAAAAAAAAAAGCATATTAGCAAAGGAAAATGAGCATGTTAGCAGAGTAAAAAAAAAAGCATATTAGCAAAGGAAAATGAGCATGTTAGCAGAGTAAAAAAAAAAAAAAAAAAAGCATATTAGCAAAGGAAAATGAGCATGTTAGCAGAGTAAAAAAAAAAAAGCATATTAGCAAAGGAAAATGAGCATGTTAGCAGAGTAAAAAAAAAAAAAGCATATTAGCAAAGGAAAATGAGCATGTTAGCAGAGTAAAAAAAAAAAAGCATATTAGCAAAGGAAAATGAGCATGTTAGCAGAGTAAAAAAAAAAAAAAAAAAAAAGCATATTAGCAAAGGAAAATGAGCATGTTAGCAGAGTAAAAAAAAAAAAAGCATATTAGCAAAGGAAAATGAGCATGTTAGCAGAGTAAAAAAAAAGAAGCATATTAGCAAAGGAAAATGAGCATGTTAGCAGAGTAAAAAAAAAAAAAAAAAGCATATTAGCAAAGGAAAATGAGCATGTTAGCAGAGTTAAAAAAAAAGCATATTAGCAAAGGAAAATGAGCATGTTAGCAGAGTTAAAATAAGCATGCTAGCAGAGTTAAAATAAACATGTTAGCAAAGGAGAAATGAGCATATCAGCAAAAGAGAAAAGACATGTCCTATATCAGCAGAGAAAAAGCATGCCAGCAAAGTAAAAATAAGTATGTTAGCTGAGGAAAAATAAGCATGTTAGCAAAGGAAAAATAAGTATGTTAGCCGAGGAAAAATAAGCATGTTAGCAAAGGAAAAATACGTTTTTTAGCAAAGGAAAAATAAGCATGTTAGCAAAGGAAAAATAAGTTTCTTAGCCAAGGAAAAATAAGTATGTTAGCAGCTTAGAGAAAAGACATGTCCTACATAACAGCAAAGAAGAAAAGACATGTAGTATATGTTAGCAAAGAATTAAAGACTTAAATGTTGGCACATACTGCCATTACTCACTGTCAAACATGGCCAAACGAAGGAGTACCCCCAGGTACTAGCCTCGTCCCACTGGGCCTCATCTTTGCAGACCTCCAACAGTGAATTTAAGTGCAAAATTTCTGTTTGAATTATAGCTCCTATTTTGTCAGCCAAATGATGAGCTAGCACTATGGGGTTACCCCGAGTTAAATACCCTCTCTCCGAGAACTTGAATATTACTTTTAATTCACCTGTGTCTGGCTTCACCCATGATCTAGGGACGAGACAATCTCACGATCGAGGCCTGCATGCATATTCCATCGACGCATTGTGCGCAGTGTGCAGAGGATTCCCCACAAAGATCGCTTTTTTCATTGTCTCGCTGGGATATTTCTCATGGAATTCGTTGTAATGATGTAGGCAGGAAGTTCCTCTTTGACCTCGTTTTTATCCGGTTCAATTCTGCTGTTTCTTTCATGCACTTCGTTCGTGCTGAAAATTTTGGTCAACTTTACCAAGTGTAAAAAACCACGATCGCCTTTACAGCACTCATTCAAAGGTAAGTAGCCCTAAAATATAATATTTTGTCGACATAATGATGAAGTTTCATAAAAATCCGATATTGATAATGTGGTTTTTGAGAACGTGAAAATGACGTGCGTAATTAATCGATAGGAAAAAATATACAGATTTTTTTTTTTTTTACTAAAATTACCATAACTTCCTTATTTCTTAACCAATCTTGATAATCTTGGTTCAATTTCTTTGTTTTTTCATGCTCTATCAATTGCACCTGTAAAAAGAACAATTTATGGACTTTCTTTTTTTTTTTTTTATCTCCTCCTTACATGATGTCACGAACACTTCAGCGCCACTGTCCTCAGAACTTGAGCTTTGGCTACAATCCCATGATGTACCATGTGGCAGGATTCCTCAGACTCCACATGCTAAACCATTAACCTAGACACATGAAAAACATCATTTGTTGCCCACAATCCAGTCAGCAAAACCACAGACTAATATAACAATGACTTTCTGGCCCCCTAGTCTTCTACTTCTTCTTCTAGATTTAATGGGTGTGGCAAATCTGGTGGTACTCTACAGCCACCAATTGGGCTGAAGTTGAAACAGCAGAGCAATAAGACTGAAGTGCTTAAAGAGTAATACTACATCCCAACTCAGTGCAACAATCCCCCAGATAGTTTTCAGCAGCTTTGACAATGATTTTGTCTGTCTTACTCATAGTCTGAGGTGTACCATTTATAACTGCCAAAAGAAATAAAACAAATTTGCCTTCATTGAAAGCTTTCTCAAAACCTCGCCAAGCTAAAGAGTGCTCACCAGCCACACCTCACTTTGGCTCCTCCCTCATATTGGCCACATTTGTCAGTGCAGCATCCTCTGCGTCTTTGGTTGCACCTACAAACTGTTATCATATGACTATTATTATTATTGTTGTTGTTATTAATATGCATATGTCGTGGACATGAATGAGTGAATTATCAGCATCTTATCATGTCATTTAGGTCTTTCAGACTTTATTTTGAGTAAATGCTTCAGGGGAGCATTAGCATGGCTAAAACCTTTCAACTTTTCTGTGTAGGCTCTCAGTTGTCCAGGTGGTTTCCATAGTAGAGAAGCTTGAATCTTCGACTGGACCGGGTTGCTTGACGCAAGGACGTTTTGCTTCAAATCACAGAAGCTTCCTCAGCTAAAATTCTTGCTCTGGTAGTCTGACTTCTGTCTGACCCTTGTCGAGAAGAACGACAAGGGTCGCTGAGGAAGCTTCTGTGATTTGAAGCGAAACGTCCTCGCGTCAAGCAACCCGGTCCAGTCGAAGACTCAAGCTTCTACTACCTTTCAACTTTTTTAAGCATTTTTCTTTATTTGCCCCTCACATGCCTGGAAAAGCTCCTCACCATCTAACCATGTCCTTTAGGTCTGTCAGACTTTTTTCAGTAAAATTGTTCTTGGGAGCATGAGAATGACTAAAATCTTTAATCTTCTGGAGGGGCTCTGCCCCCCATACTCCCCACCTTTTAAAGCGTTTTTCTTTTTTTGCTTTTCAGCTGACGCCCCTAATTACAGCCCTCTTAACCCCCTGCATATTAAGCATTTTTTTTAAATGTAGCTGTAAATTAATGCTCAATGTTTTCAGCTAGTTGACAGTAGGGCTGTACAATATGGCCAAATTATCAAATCTCAATACTGTCATATAAATTGTCATGTAAATGTCAATTATATACATGTTGTCCATATTCTTGAGCCGCTTAGGTGGGTAGGGAGAGTTCCCATGGGATAAAAAAAGCTTTTCAACTGACCATCCCTGGTTCTCAAGACCAGGCACCTTAAGTGGCTCCTCTCTCTCTCTCTTTTTTAAAGAGATTTAGGTGTACCTTAGTAAACACTAGCAGAGTTCCACCTTAGATTTGGAATGTATAATAGAAGATATAACTTACTGAATTTTCATATCAGGGTGATTCTTAGACTACGGGCACTTATTATGTCCTTTGATCATATTGTATGAAAAACAGAAAAAAGGGGAAATTTCACACTTTTATAGTTATCTTTACAATGAAAGTGTGTTAAGAAATTTGTTCTAGTAGTCTATGATGACTTTTTCACCTTTTTTCAGCATCATTATATGCAAATATTGCCGTTTTGTGCTTGTCCCACACCCAGACTTTTGATCTTCAATGATAAAAATGAATGGTAAAGAAACGTTTTTTCTAATGTTTTAAAATATCTCTGAATAAAATATCAGTAAAATAATCAAAACATAATTGGGGTATTCAATGTCATACAACTGTTGATTTTTTAAACAAAATGTAGTTGTCCCACACTATTGCCGTAATTTCCACCACAACACTAATGTCCCTTTAAACAGTTTGTATGAAAGATTGTTTGGGTAGTTTCTATGGAGATAAACAGTGACATCAGAGCACATGTATATAGCGCCAAATCACAACAAACAGTTGCCCCAAGGTGCTTTATATTGTAAGGCAATGGTGTGGTGGAAATTACATTTACAAGGCCAATAGTGCCCGTAGTTAAAGAATCACCCATCAATATGATAAACAATATGACTATGATTTGACACAAAGTGCAGCAACAGTGAAAATTAAGCATTCTTAAACAAAATCGGAATAATACCACACTCATTTTGCACTCATCATAAGGTTAGGATACTGTGCCCTCCAAAAGTATTGAAACACCTGGAATTTTTAATTTGTTCATGCCATTTTAAATACAAGAAAAACAAAAATAAAGAATAAAAATTTGTAAAATTATCATCCTTAAACTCAAACTGAAAGCAAATCTCTAAAACCTGATAAAACCTGTAAATAATAATCAGTTTTATTGCCAGTTTTCTTTAGACAAATCAGGGGATGGAAACATGAACATTTCCAAGTCACTGAATATGTCTTGGACTTTATTTACATCAATTATGAACAGCTGGTCTGCTCTGTGTAAGCCTGATCCTGTCAGATCTCAGAAGCTAAGCAGAGCAGGATCTGGTTAGTACTTGGATGGGAGACCTCTTTGGAACACCAGCGGTAAAACTGTAGTTGCGTCAGGAAGGGCATCCGGCGTAAAACTTGTGCCAATTACCAATGCGGATCTGGTTGTATCTGCTGTGGTGACCCCGAACAAAACCGGGAGCAGCTGAATGAACAACAACAACATGAAGAAATACAAAAGTTTCTTTCATCAAAACATCAAATCTAGGCGTTCATCTCAAATGTACTTTCTGACACATTGTAGCTGAAGTTTCAGGTCTTCTTTTTAAAAAAATCCTCCTCTACACCACTTCATCAGGAAGCTGGATTTTATATTTTTAATTAATTTATATCAAGTTGTAGAGATTTGCTTTCAGTTTGAGTTAAGGAAGATAATTTTAGAAACAAAAACTGTATTTGAAATGGAATAAACATTAAAATGTTTGAAATATCAAGTGTTCCAATACTTTTGAGGGCAATTGAGAAACACTGAGCAGCATCTTACATCTCATATATAGTGCAGCAGATAAGAGAATATTTAGAGTGGAATCCTGCAAATAGTGATACAAACATCAAATTCGACACAAATAATCCATAGACATGAACTCTTTTGAAAAAACTGATTGGCCACTTGAATTTTCAATAGGCAGCCAGGTAGGGGTCAATTGAAGAATTACACAGGGGTCAAAATTAAAAGATGCTCCAATCATATGGAAAACTACACCACATTATTTGCCTGATCATAAAGATTCCAAAAAAAGGTATATTTTGTACAATCTGTGACTGAATGCTATGGAGTTATGAGGTAAAAGCAGCAATAATGGTGACAAAGGTCAGTTTGAGTTTGTACAGGGGTCAAAAGTTAAAGTTGCTCCATTAATTTTGCTCCAGCTGTATTTGTGCTGAATTTAACACGTGTATCACCATTTGAAGGATTGTTTCAGTTATCTGCTGCACTAATAAGCCAACAGAGCATGAACCAGCTGCTGTCTGTTAGCTTAAACATGTGTATATAAGGCAACCTGAATTAAAGGGGAAATGCTGCTTTAAACAACCTGGACCTCATTTCTGGCATAAAATACGATCATTTACTCACCAATATAAGTTTGGTGTGATTTGAAATCCATAGTTCAAATCTGAAGCAAAATTTTTCTTCTTCTAATGTGGATTAGAACTTTCTGTGGTACACAGCACAAACTACTGGACCGGAGGAACCTAGCAGTCAATGTGACTCACTGATTTGAAAATGCAGCTCTTTCAACCAGACGTGTGGTTCAGTGACATGTCAATCATGTGTCCAATCAGATTTCAGGGGAGTCCAGTGAAACCTCAGCCTCCGTTCTAGCTCCAGCCATGCCAGGAAGTGTTCAACATTGGACATTTCCTGTTTCACTGTGACTGAGAACTTGGCACGTCCTGTTTCAAGTGTGAGCTTGCCACTTAGTTCCTGCAAGATTCCATGTGATCCATCTGTCAATACAGGAAGTGTTTGACATTTGAACAGTTCGTTTTACTGTGGATATGAATTTTGACACTTCCTGTTTAGAACGCCCTGTACCATGAGTGAGCTTCACGCTGCTGCCCGACGCTTCGCTTATATTATTATCATCATCGTCAACAGTTGTATGTTTAAGGAAACAGGGATGGATATATAAATCATTATACGAGGTCTGTTAGAAAAGTATCGGACCTTTTTATTTTTTTCAAAAACCTGATGGATTTGAATCACGTGTGCTTGCATGAGCAAACCTTGAACCTTCGTGCTTCGTGCACGTGGGAACTTTTTCACGCCTGTCGACTGCATCATTTTCTGGTAAGCAGCCTTTGTGTGAGGACGTGTAGTGCGCTCGGCGGATTTTCATTTCAAGGAAAAGACGGAACAACTAGAGCAGCGCCGCATCAAATTTTGCCAGAAACTGGGCGCCTGCCAGGTGGAAACCATTCGGATGATTCAGACGGCTTTCGGTGACTTTTCAGTCGTATGACTATCCGAGAAATTGTGGAAGAGGTGGGCATGTCACAGCATGTCCTGTGAGACATCCAACATGGAGGCGCTTCTGCGCCGCCGTCAGCAGCAGCATGAATTTCACAGCCACTCTTTGTTATGGCCAAATCTTCTGTCACAGTGGAATTTGCCGAAAAAGTGCTCATGTCTACCTCTTCCGCAATTTCTCGGATAGTCACACGACGGTCCTGCATCACCACAGCGTTCACTTTGGAATAATTTGGTCATTTCAGCATGTTGATGGCCGACCGGAGCGTGGCTCGCTCTCCACCGTTGTGCGGACATCTTTAAACCGGTTGTACCGCTCCTTAATCTGTGTGATGCCCATAGGATCGTCACTGAAAGCCGTCTGAATCTTCCGAATGGTTTCCACCTGGCTGTCACCCAGTTTCTGGCAAAATTTGATGCAGCGCCGCTCCAGTCGTTCCGTCTTTTTCCT
The DNA here is from genome assembly GCF_902500255.1 of Thalassophryne amazonica. Lineage (NCBI taxonomy): Eukaryota > Metazoa > Chordata > Actinopteri > Batrachoidiformes > Batrachoididae > Thalassophryne > Thalassophryne amazonica. The sequence goes on along the minus strand of NC_047105.1, from coordinate 40,757,614 downwards.
TGTAATGAAAATCCACCGAGCACACAGCACACGTCCCACACAAAGGCTGCTTACCAGAAAATGATGCAATCGACAGGCGTGAAAAAGTTCATGCATGCGCACTAAGGTTCAAGGTTGGCTCATGCAAGCACACGTGATTCAAATCCATCAGGTTTTGCAAAAAATAAAAAGGTCTGATATTTTTCTAATAGACCTTGTACAGGGAGAAGGGGTGGGATTCGATAAATTTCAACTTCTTCTCACTCCTTTTTGAATTAATTTAATTTTACCTTGTCTGTTTTGTTTTTTCTTTTGTTATGTTAAAAATACATCTTCTTCAATTCAATTCACACACATCTGTTGTGGCATGTCATGACAATATGTACCAATGTTCATGGCACATATTGTAGCTGGTGACAATGTGTGCCGCAATGGGGCCATGAACATTGGCATATATCGTCATGGTGACACTATGTGCACTGTGACAGCATGTGCTGTAACAGATGTCCCTGCTGCAATATTCACACTGAGTGAAATTGTCGTGCTATTTAATGTTGTATGCTAACTGCGCAACACATCAAAATAGTCAGAACTGCTGCACAATCCCCAAAAATCTGATTTAATAAACACCCAAACTGAGGTTAGCCTGCTGGCTTAGGTGGTTCGGACTTGAAGAAAGGAGCATGTTCAAGTGTCCTTCTTCATACACACTCCACCCCCTTTATGCATTAATGAGTTAATTGTGACATAGAATCAACACTGGCTGTTCCGGGTCTCCATAGAAAGCCTATGTGTGACGTCAGATTGCTTTAGAATGGAGAAAAAAAAGACTACAGCTTTAAAAATTTCTGGAGGAGCATGACCCCAGACCCACCCACCCCCTGCTCCCTGAAGCTTGAGCCTCCCCTGTGATTAACCATCATTTTGGACAATGATGTAAAATGACAAAGGTGGGGTTGAGAAACCTTTCCCAACTTACTAAGTAGGCAATCCAGCTTCTGTTGGCATTTTGATTTTTTCCCAGTAGAAGGTTGGAAACTCAGTTACCAGTGTTGCATTTCTGTGTGTCTGCGTGGGAGCGGTTTCTGCCACAACACACCGTTTACCAAAGATCAGATGGACAACATCACTCCCACCTTGGCTGCTTTCCTGAAAAAGCCAGTGACCGCACTCATCCTCTGTACTGTACATGCCAAACATATCTCACACACCTCAGCGATGTAAGGGTGAGCTTCATGTGCGTGGGCTTTGAGTCACATAGCCCACATTAACCATAATTATGGTTCATTTTCTGTAATCTTCCAGTTCTCTCATGTGCTTTTGTACGTTGACTCTCAGAAACATCTGTTATTATTAGCGGTCACCGAGCCAACGGAGCAGCATGAATCTTTGCCGAGACAGTGAGAGCGCACACTTGAGCGTCCTCTGTGGTGATTTTCATGACTGCTGCTTAACCACTTCATTGTGAGTGGATGAAGTATGATTATGGCATCAGCGGCTCAACAGGAACGTCTGATGATGGTGGTGGAGGGGCATCGTCATAACAACAGACACAATGGCTTTTAACTTAAATAGTAAAGCAGCAGCAGGGGGCAAAGTGAGACCTTGAATGAGACACTGGCTGCCACTGCTGGTTTGTTACAGACAAAACAGTATATCAGTGTGTCATCTCAACACCGTGCACATACGGTGTCTGAACGTGCTCTTTATTCAGGCACTCGTTTACAACATGCAAAGTAGTTCATGGGCCCCAGCTGTTTTTGACCTCAATGATAGGACCTAAGGAGACAAAACACTTACAATGTAGCAATACCGTAGCATACACCTACACAAACGTGTGTAACCATAGCCAGAGAGGGGTCAATTAAAAATTACACAGGGGTCAATATTTAGTGCTGTAATTGTGTTGAAATGTGTATCATTTCATTATCATATGCATTCCAAAAAGTTAGTTTGTACTACCTAAGGCAGATAGTTTTAGAGTTATACGGTAAAAAATAGCCAAAATGGTGACAATGGCCTATTTCAATTTGGAGACTGATCTGGAGTTGGGAAAAAAAAAAAAAGCAAATTATTGGTCGAACTAGTAGGATTTTAAAAAGTAATGGGTTGCATAATCAGTTATGCTTAGTTATGTCACCTGTTCATATATGGCATGTTATAGTATACAAATAATGAATGGTTATGAGTGCAGTGGAAACAATACTGAAATATTCTTTCCATTGTATGAATGAAAAAACATTCATTATTTGTTCTATATAACACCTAACATCGACTTCTTCGTGTACAGACTGCAGTCTACTTTCCTCAGTCCGGCGAAAAATTGAGAAAGAAAATTGTGGAGTTCTTAGTCCGACAGCACTTGTACTTCAGGTAGATATGTCCCAGCAAATACTGCAAATGCCTCCAGATGGCTTACAACATACTCAATTTTTTTGTGTCTGTTAGACGAATGACCAGTCATTAAAACAAACCCTGCCATGTTTGATTTTAAGCTAAGCACCGTCACTGCTAGCATACACTCGTGCTGTGGTCACAGCATGCAATAGCACAAAATGTATACAGTAAAACTCGCCTAAGCTGTCATTGTATAAACCGACTACTTGCACTCACTGGACAAAAGCAAAAGTCCCAATGGTTTTCTATGGTTTCCATGTAATAAACACCGTATATAACGGATTTTGTATAACGGATTTTCGCTCACATCAGACAAAACGTCCCTTCTTGTACACAGCGCCCATGTTTGCTACACAGCTCAGCCTGTTATCCAGGTGCAGTCCCAGGTACTTATAGGTGGAGACCACCTCTACCTCTGATCCATCAATAATGATGGCCTACACAGAGATTGGCGCCCGTCGTAAATCAAGCACCAGCTCCTTCGTTTTGGTGGCGTACAGCAGCTTTTTCTGCTGGCACCGAGTCTGTGACCAGGCCCCTGTACTCCCCCTCCTCACCCTCCCTGATACATGCCACAATTACAGTGTCACCAGAGAACTTCTGCATGTGGCATGTATCTGAGTTGTAGTGAAAGTCATGGAGAGGGTGAAGGGGCGAGAGCACCATGCCCTGAGGTGCTCTAGTGCTGCTGATCAATACTGAGGACCTACAGCCACTAGCTCAAACAAAGCTTGAAGCATTCAATCCAAAGCTATTTCTTTTTGAAAATCAATTGCATCACCTTTTGCTAAAACTTGAGCAGTTCTAATTTTTGACCCTTGCACAAAAAGGACGCATTACTACTATGACCAAGCTACCTGGTATGACTGCTTCTTATGGTTTGAAACTGGCCTCTGTTGTCCTGTGGTTTTGCATAACTTGGTAACTTTGAGCTATAGATGGTACAAATGATACCTTTTTGAAATACTATATCTGACAAATAATGTAGTATACTCCGAACATGACTTTAAAAATTTTAAATTTTGACTCCCATGTAATCTTTAACGGACACCTATTTGGGTATAACTGCTGTTCTGGGAAGACGTGTAGACTATGGTATACTGAAGCCGGATTGTAAGAGCTGTTTTAGTCCATTTAAATGGTACTGAAAACCTGCTTGGCGCACTGACTAAAGGTGCAACATCAAAACAACTTTGAACAGCCAGAGCACATACAACCCAATTCCAATGAAGTTGGGACGTTGTGTAAAATATAAATAAAAACAGACTACAATGATTTGCAAATCCTCTTTAACCTATATTCAACTGAATACACCACAAAGACAATATATTTAGTGTTCTGATAAACGTTGTTGTTTTTGTGCAAATATTTGCTCATTTTGAAATGAATGCCTGCAACACGTTTCAAAAAAGCTGGGACAGTGGTATGTTTACCACTGTGTTACATCACCTTTCCTTCTAACAACACTCAATAAGTGTTTTTGAACTGAGGACACTAATTGGAAACAGGTGAGTGTCATGACCGGGTATAAAAGGAGCATCCCCAAAAGTCTCAGCCATTCACAGGCTGAAGACACTAATTGCTGAAGCTTTGTAGGTGGAATTCTTTCCCATTCTTGCTTGATGTACAACTTAAGTTGTTCAACAGTCCGGGTCTCCATTGTCATATTTTGCGCTTCATAATGCGCCACACATTTTCAATGGGCGACAGGTCTAGACTGCAGGCAGGCCAGTCTAGTACCCGCACTCTGTTACTACGAAGCCACATTGTTGTAACACGTGCAGAATGTGGCTTGGCATTGTCTTGCTGAAATAAACAGGGACGTTCCTGTAAAAGACGTTGCTTGGATGGAAGCATGTGTTGCTCCAAAACCTGGATGTACCTTTCAGCACTGATCATGCCATCACAGATGTGTAAGTTGCCCATGCCATGGGCACTAACACACCCCCATACCATCACAGATGCTGGCTTTTGAACTTTGCACTGGTAACAATCTGGATGGTCTTTTTCCTCTTTTGTCCAGAGGACACGATGTCCATGATTTCCAAAAACAATTTGAAATGTGGACTCATCAGATCACAGCACACTTTTCCACTTTGCGTCCGTCCATTTCAAATGAGCACAGGCCCAGAGAAGGTGGCGGTGTTTCTGGGTATTGCTGATATATGGCTTTCACTTTGCACGGTAGAGTTTTAACTTGCACTTGTAGATGTAGCGACGAACTGTGTTAACTGACAATGGTTTTCTGAAGTGTTCCTGAGCCCACACAGTAAGACCCTTTACACAATGATGTCAGTTGTTAACGCATTGCTGCTCGAGATTGAAGGTCACAGGCATTCAATGTTGGTTTCGGCCTTGCTGCTTACGTGTCAGAAGTTCTCCAGATTCTCTGCATCGTCTTATTGACTGTAGATGATGGAATCCCTAAATTCCTTGCAATTGAACAATGACAAACATTGTTCTAAAACTGTTGGACTATTTTTTCACACAGTTATTCACAAAGTGGTGATCCTCGCCCCATCTTTGCCTGTGAATGGCTGAGACTTTTGGGGATGCTCCTTTTATACCCAATCATGACACTCACCTGTTTCCAATTACTGTCCTCAGTTCCCAAACGCTTATTGAGTGTTGTTGGAAGGAAAGGTGATGTAACACAGTGGTAAACATACCACTGTCCCATCTTTTTTGAAATGTGTTGCAGGCATCCATTTCAAAATAAGCAATTATTTGCACAAAAACAACTTTGCCCAAAAACTCTTTGTGGTGTATTCAATTGAATATAGGTTGAAGAGGATTTGCAAATCATTATATTCTGTTTTTATTTACATTTCACACAATGTCCCAACTTCATTGGAATTGGGGTTGTACAAAAATAAATGGTGCAGATAAGTTGCAGAGTACTTTATTGAGTTTCTCCCATCACATTCATCCATTTGGAGCTGGAGTTTTTCAAACATTCTCCCGCCATCAGCATGTAGTCATATGGATACAGTACAGAGTACAATGCAAAACAGTGCATTTCTAGTTTGGAGACAAAATCGTCACTGACAATGTACATGTGTTGCTTTGTGAAAGAAATCATATATTTTGATCGGTCCTGCTCATCAAAATGAAACACGGTACTATTTCTTACATTTGGCCTTTAACTTACCATTATTAGGTACAGTATAATGTCAAATATGTGTTTAGCGAATCAGTTATGTGAATGCCACTGTCACTTTACAACCTGTGGCTTGTATTCAGAACAATATTATCAGTTTTCATATCAGGTTACAAGGTTAAAAAAATCTCAGCACCTTATAATTGATAAAACAAAGGTGGGGGAGTATGTAATGTTGCCAATGAACCAGTTTACTGCAGAATCACCACGTACAGATTTTCAAAACAAACATCTTGTACGCAGCAGGAAAATGGCGTTTGTATATGTTGATGTGGATTCATTTAGTGCAACTAAATGAATAAGTTCAGTCCGTATGAAGTCCAGTAAGGATTCATGTTCCTGACATGGGGCCTGTGCTTTCTGATTCTCAGTACAACTGAAGTAAGTGCATTTGTCAGCTTTTCTTTTTTTTTTTTTTTTAGCTGGTAACAGCAGCCATTTATGTCCTACATATACATATTGGATTTTGTTGTGCAATTGGCAGAAATGAGTAATAAAGCCACAGCAGGCCGCCTTGTTTGGAGATGATCCCATTTACGTTTCAGCGTTGTGGAAGAGACGTTTGACATTACTGTGAAGGTTTCTTGCCATGGTAACAAGTGCAGACCTGCAGAGGCACTGTATGCACTGAGGACACTCTGACCTCTAAATCAGTGCTTTGTGTTGACGAGGTTTTGCAGACTTTTAAGTCAGTTATGTTGGGTGTTTAGAGGCACAGGTGCAAGAACCTCATAGGACCTTTGTGTTAATTTATCAACCACTGTGCTGCGACACTCTGCTGAGCATGTCAGAATAGGCAGCAGTTGCAGCAATATTAAAACTCCATTTCCTTTATAATAAATGGAGGAAAGCATCATTTTTGGACAAATCTCACAGCTTGGCTGTGTGAGCTATTACAAAAAAGCAAAAAAACAAAAACAAAAAATCTCAAATTCTCCAATGGGGCTATTGCAGAGTGATGATAAATGAATGGCCGCGTATAATCGTTACAGATGGTGTTCGCTAAATGCATTCTTGGAAAAGTAAGTGGCTGCAGGGACGGTCTGGGAGAGAGTCTGAAGAGTGGCACTGCTGTGTTGATACAGGCTCAGCTAACATCATCAGTAACAATGCAGCAGGAGGACAGTAATGCTGAAGACGGGAGAGCAAACACTTTTTGTCTGAGGGTTTGGAGTGCTGCGTGTGTGTGTGTGTGTGTCTGTGTGCATTCTGGAGGTCAGAGCCGAGTCAGCTGGTGCCAAAAACTGGAAGGCATGAAGCTTTCCATCTTGTCTGCAAAGAAGCCCAGGGGTGCAAAGAGCGTGCTGAAGAACTGAAAGAGAGACAAATACACAATGTGACTAAGACTTTGACAGCCGGGTCTCATCACAAGGCGTCCCCACAGTCCTACTTCTGATGTTTCTGACGGAGGCGAGTATTTGATGCGTGGGGATTTTCGTTTACCACAAATTCTCGTGTATGTTCAATGAACTATTACGCTCATAATATTGGAGTCCTGACTTCAGACTGCGCACAAAACATGTCCAAAATTAAAAGGATTATGAAACGTGTCACTAATTGTCTGATTCATGTGAATGCCTTGAGATGGGGACAACAGGCTGTAGACTTCAAGAAAACCTTGCCCACATTTCAAGGCAGCAAACATGGTTCACTTTCTTTTTGTCAGGTGAAGCGTGTCTTTCAAAAAGGTGCGCAAAATCCCAATTCCCATATCATATGGCATTTTCCTGACATTTTCAAAACTTGATGAGTTAATTCAGAGTCAAAATCAGCATAATACTGGAGAGTCTGCTGCTGATGAATGAACCGTGGATAAAGCTGCACTGGCACAGTGTAGGTTTTGGAGACTTTGGATTGGCTCTTACCAAACCGCTTTGCCTACTTTTAAACCAGGGCCCGGTTTCATAAAGCAACGTAATCTTTCAGTCTACTAAACTTTCTTAGTGGACTATAGTTAGTCACCCAACATTACCCGTCTAATCACAGTTTCACATTGATGGCTAAACTTGTAGATTAGCTGTCTTACCTGAGTCAACTGTTTTCACGGGCATAAAGGCCTCGCGCGTGTCGTTGCTGACAGACGGCTCCATGCGCAACAGTTGTGTTTACTTCTGGGTTGTTGTTATCATGAACTATCCAGCCTTTGTTTCCTTAACTGGCTTTATTAACATTTACAGACCCATACGAACCGCAGAACGATGTGCTTAGCACTTAGCCTAGCAGTTTTACGCTTCAGTTTCTTCTTCTACACCTTCATGAATCTTTTTGTGCACACAACGCTGCTCAGCATAACACCGACGCCCGGTTGCTCATGTGAGAACTGTCACAAACACATCATTACAGTCGTCTGCTGCAACCACGGCCAAAAGCAGAGGAAGCTCTGCTTTTGGAATAGGAACGATGTAGGGGTGCTTTTGAGTGTTCCATCAAGTGGTGGTACATAGTAGCTGCCATTTTTTGAAGTACGACATTGAAGTTTTATCGACTAAAATATTAGCCTCCTCTGTACCAGGCTAAAAAGTTTAGTCGGGTAAACGTGAAACTTCAGCTGACTAAGTGCTTTGTGCAACAACTAACTACTTGTTAACTAAAACTAGTCAACTAAGTGAGCTGAGTCAACTAAACAAGATTGGACTGCTTTATGAAATCGGGCCCACGTCTCTACTAGTAAGTCCCTTTGGATGCTCCCTTGTTTTCAATTAGGGTTGGCAGGTTTTACGCCAGATGCCCTTCCTGATGCAACTCCACATTATATGGAGAAATGTAGCAGGAGTGGGATTTGACCCAGGAACATTCTGCACTTGGCCACCACCCCTGCCACTGGACCAGGTCTCTACTACTAGACGTTATCATCACTTACCAGGGCATTCCTTGGAGGTTACATGGATGCAGATACTCTATAATGGCTCGCCAAAAATGGGCCAATAATTTTATTATCCACCCACTACTTTGGTACATTCTGGAACAAAGTGTTTGTTTAATACCCTGGTATGTCTCACAATGTGACTGTAGCCTGATCAACAGCAGCACCTGCCATGTCTCCAGTCATCCACTTATCACTTTAATAGCCCCCAAGTGCTCATACAAGACCTGCACTCCTCTAAACCCATTTACAATGGGAACCAATAAAGATAAAATATTAATATAAAAACATACTCACTGGTACATTACAAATTTGTAGTAATTCAAAAGAACAGGCAAATCCTGCCAGCACCAGTTTAATTGTGTTGCCCTGCCTGGATCGTCTTTACAAGAAGAGGAAATTTAGCAACATCTGTTTCTCTTCAGAAGGCAGTGAAGATGCCTGAGTTCCTCCCTCATTGATTTTCAAGCACTCTATTTGAGCTTTAGACAAACCAGGCTGCCCAGACCTGCTGTAAAAATCCTATCTGCACCCAGTCTTTCCCATAACAATGGGACGAGCACGAGATGTTCTCTGTAGTCTTGTTTTTCCTACGAGGCCACGTAAAGGCAGACCCCAATAAACAGGGTGACTATAAAGAAACCATCAGAAAAACCCCAGCTTGCCAAACTGCTTTAAAACAGACAGCACAACACTTAAATAAGATCTAAAAGGAAGTCATGCACACGTTCATGGCTTATAAATGCTTACAGCTGTGTGTAGCGCTGTACTGTTTGCTGAGGTGATAAGCTCAGATGTGGTTACTGATAGCTTCAACTGGACGAGTGTGTTTTGGCGGAAACAGCAACTTTACAGGCCTGTATCTCCCATGAGCCTTCACTGGTACTGACAGTGATGGAAGGCAGCGATTACCAATAAGGTTAAAAGGTTCAGTTGGACACTGTAAATCACACAACACCGAATCAAAAAAAGCTGGGACAGCATAGAAAATAATAATAATAAAAACCCTGCAGTGATTTTTCATTTACTTTGAGTTCTGTGTCATTGCATACAGTAGGAACCAAAGATATTGCATGTTTTTTGTAGTCAACAACATTTCATTTCTTCATATAAAACAAGTTCTGCATTTCTGGCCTGCAACACATCCTACAAAAAGTTGGGAAGGGGCAATTACGGCCTAGTGATGAGGTTAAAAATAAAAACAAGTAATGTTATTCTGGGAACCATCACCTTATTGTGGTGGAGAGGTTTGTGTGCCACTATACACCTGAGAGCTGTGTTATCTGGAGCCTTTGTGCTCCTAGTAGGGTCTCCCAAGGCAAATTGGTCTCAGACGAGAGGCGAGACTAAGAATGGTTCACAAGACAACATGACAGAAAGAGGCAGAGGAAATGTGATCCGGCCCGGAGGAATATCGGGGCCCCCGTCTGGAGCCAGGCCTGGATGTAGGTCCAGTCAGCAAGCGCCTGGTGGCTGGGCTTTACACGGAGCACAGCTGGACACAGCCCGAAAAGGCAACATGGACCTTCCAACTCCACCCTGTGGTCTCACCACCTGCAGGGGGAACCGCTGGTGTCAGTGCGCTGTCCCATGGGTGGCAGTGAAAGTCAAGGGCCTCGGCGGACCAGATCCAGGCGGCAGGGGCTAGCTCTAGCGGTGTGGAACGTCACCTCGCTGTGGGGGAAGGAGCCGGAGCTTGTGCAGAAGGTGGAGCGATACCAGTTAGACCTGGTGGGCCTCACCTCCATGCACAGCCTCGGTTCTGGAACCACTCTCCTTGGCGCACTCTCACCTCCCTGCACCTTCAGGTGGCGGCGGGGAAACCTCTGACTGTTGTTTGTGCATATGCACTGAAGAGCAGTTTGGAGTATTCGGCCTTCTTGGAGATCCTGAATGGAGTCCTGTATGGGGCACCGATGGGGGATATCACTGTTCTGGTGGGGGACTTCAACGCACGCATGAGCAATGACAGAGACACCTGGAGAGGTGTGATTGGGAAGAATGGCCTCCCCGATCTAAACCCGAATGGTCGTTTGTTATTGGACTTCTGTGCTAGTCATGTACTGTCCATAATGAAAACCATATTCAAACATAAGGATGCTCATAAGTGTACATGGTACCAGCGCACCCTAGGCCGAAGATCGATTATGTGATCATATCATCTGATCTGAGGCTGCATGTTCTGGACATTCAAGTGAAGAGAGGGGCAGAGCTGTCAACTGATCACCATCTTGTGGTGAGTTGGACCAGAGGGTGGGGGAGGATTTCGGACAGACCTGGTAAGCCCAAACGGATAGTGCGGGTGAACTGGGAATGGCTAGAGGAGCCCACAGTCCGACAGATCTTCAACTCACACCTCCGGTGGAGCTTTTCTAGCATCCCTGTGGAGGTTGGGGCCATTGAACCAGAATGGGCAATGTTCAAAGCTTCCATTGTTGAAGCTGTAGCAGGGAGCTGTGGCCTGAAGGTCTTAGGTGCCTCAAGGGGATGCAATCCTCAAACACTGTGGTGGACACCTGTGGTCAGGGAAGCCGTCCGACTGAAGAAGGAGTACTTCTGGGATACGTTATCTCGGAGGACTCCGGAGGCAGTTGCAAGGTACCGACAGGCCTGAAGGGCAGCAGTCTCTGCTGTGGGGGAGGCAAAACAGCGGGTGTGGGAGGAGTTTGGAGCAACCATGGAGAAGGACTTTCGGTCGGCACCAAGGTGCTTCTGGCGAACCGTGAGGCACCTCAGGAGGGGAAAACGGGAAACCTGGAAGAATTTCAGTGTGCAAAGGGCAAAGGTGCAAACCGAAGTTGAACACTCATGATCTGCGATCCCTCAGATGGCACTGCATCAAGAGCCGTATTCATCGATAACTGATATAACAACACGGGCAAGGGATTACTTTGGAAGATCTTTTCAAGCACTAAAATACAGTGTTACAGTCACACTTTATTGTGCAAAAAAGAATCCTTATTTAAATGTCAAGAAGCAGCATAGACATCTATGGGCTTGGACTCATTTGAGTTGGATCATGACACAGTGGAAATGTGCATTATGGTCACACAAATCGAGTATTCGAGATCTTTTGCTTTTCTTTTTTTTTTTTTGGTATTTTCCATATCGTCTCAGCTTTTTCTGATTTGGGGTTGTAGATTTGAGAAAACAGTGACTTTAAAGAAGCAATCAATTCTCCACAACCTACATTCAAGCCTAACTGTTTGCACAATAAACAGGTGATCATTTCAATCAATTGAGAAACATTTGGCATGAAAGTGAGATGTGTCATGGCAGCACTTACTGCTTTGGCAAACACACCCATGAGCTCAGGGAACTGATGTGTCAGCATGGCCAACATGGCAGTGAAAGAGCAAAGGCCTGCTGTGAAGAGGATGAAGAAGGGCAGCTCTTTCTTTGGGTACACCGACACCTCATGAAACGCTAGAGCGAAGACAAGACCCAACACAACAAGTGAAGGAGAAAGACAGAAAGCCAGAGCAGTTAGAATGGGAAGATGAAGAGAGGAAGGGTTTAAACAGTACAAATACAAACTCAAACTGAGAAATATTACAGCCATTCATGGCTTGTCAGAGTGCTTGCAGTATTTCTTCTACTCACAGGGCAGTAGTTCCCTGTCTGCTGTTTCTGTGCATCCTGGGTAAGGGTAAAACAAGTGACCCTTCTCTAGTGGGTAAGGGATTATCCGAAATGCTGGGAACAGAGAATAAGCACATAAGAATTCAACTGAAACAAACAAATCTTTACAACACACACACACACACACACACACACACACACACACACACACACACACACACACACACACACACACACACACACACACACACACACACACACACACACACACACACACTGCCAGGTCTGGTCTGAGGGCATGCACTAATGCCACATACCATCACATCCACCACTCTCCAGGATCAGCTTTATTACTGGATGGCAACTACCCACACAAAGAACTGGGCCTTTTTTTGCAGTTGCTGGGGTCGTCAACACTGAGGCATCTGACTGCTGTTTCATCCTCAAAGTCACGGGCCACATGACCAAAATGTCATAGCTGATATTCCCTCACAATTCAAGTAAGAATCCTATCCCACTGGGGTGCAACATTTGGAGAGTGGTTGGATAAGTGACTTAGCGACCAAATATGCAAATGAAAAACAAATTGCAGTCGATATCCCACTGACTTGGTACTAATGACACACCAGCCCATGTTGCCCGAATGTCGGCCAAAATTGGAAAGGACTCGAGGCGAAGATATCCGGATACATATCACGAGAGTGCTACTCGAATGCTACGTGGCATTCTCATGAATGTTGAGCACAGCCTTCGCAGATGTAAGGATCTACTGATTTGGGCGCAAATGCCGTACAGCACTCTCATAGACATCTAACACTGCTAGTAGCTGAAATGATGACATGTTTGCGCACAAAGTACTCAGCTGGTATTATCCTGCTTTTATGTGCATAGAAACCGTGGAACTTTTCCTGACTGTACCCAGTAAGGAACAGCCCCGTAAATAATATTAAAATAATAATAAATAATAACAACAAAGCCTACTGTGGCTCCATGGAGAAAACAAATACAACAGGAAGAAAACTGTGAACAAGGAACTCACCCACTTGTAGAATGATTTACTGCATGATGAAATATGTAATGTCCAGCAATCCACACCATCAAAGAGCTCCTGGCTGCCACTGTCACACATAGATCATGCACTAAGGCCAGTCACAGAATGAAATAGCAAGGAAGAGCTCCTGGCTGCATGCCACCATCACGCACAATACGCGCACAATCACCAGCCACAGGATAAAATATGTACTGTCCAGGAGGGAAGAGCTCTGGGCTACATGCCATCATCATACACGATTCGTGCAGGATTGCCAGCCACATGATGAAACATCTAATCTCCAGTAGGGTTGAGCTCCCGGCTGCATGGGCTGTGTGCAACATCTTCCTATGGACAGATTCCTCCTCAGTTCTCAGGTATGACCACTATTCATCCACCACTGTGCTGAAGCCCACCTTTGTGTGAGCAGGCTCCTGCTGTGGTCGTCTATATACAAATTAAAGATAATCCCAGCTGGCAAAGACAGGTGTGTCCAGCCCAATGGCCAAGCATTCATGTGGGTTAGCAGTTGAGCTGTGGCTGCTGGACTCCCTTGGCCACTTTGGCATGCTTCCAGGGCAGCTCCTGTATGTTTTCCATGGGGAATGTAAGAGCATCATTTTTGTCTCCAATCACTCACAATGTCAACTCCTCACAAAGTTCTGTCATGATTCTCACACATCATGAGTTGCGAAGATTACATTCAGAGGGCCTTCCAAATGCCTGAAATGGCTCTGGGAGTGTGTCGGGCTGTGTGGCAATGACTCTTGCCGCTTCACCAACTTTGAAAGGTTCAAACTCCAGGTGCGATGCCGTACTACGCCCTGCGAATCAAGCAAGGGAAGATTGACAACCAACAAATTCCAGCGATTTCCCTCGGAACTGCCCTTTCACATGCTGTCGCAGCCCAGTGGGATAGGACCCTAACACACTGACACTCATCACTAATCTTCAACCGCTTTTCCAGGTTTGGGTCGCGGGGGCAACAGCTCCAGCAGGGGACCCCAGACTTCCCTTTCCCATGCCACATTGACCACCACTGACTGGGGGATCCTGAGGCATCCCCAGGCCAGTGTGGAGATATAATCTCTCCACCTAGTCCTGGGTCTTCCCCGGGGTCTCCTCTCAGATGGACATGGCTGGAACATCTCCCTTGGGAGGCGCCCAGGAAGCATCCTTACCAGATGCCTGAACCACCTCAGCTGGCTCCTTTCAACGCAAAGGAGCAGCAACTCTACTCCGAGCTCCCCACGGATGACCGAACTTCTCACCCTATCTCTAAGGGAGACACCAGCCACCCTCCTGAGGAAGCCCATTTCGGCCGCTTGTACCCGCAATCTAGTTTTTTCGGTCATGACCCAACACTCATGACCATAGGTGAGAGTAGTAACGAAGATTGACCAGTAGATCGAGAGCTTGCCTTTTGGGTCAGCTCCCTTTTCGTCACAACAGTACGGTAGCGCGAATGCAATACCACCCCTGCTGTGCCGATTCTCCGGCCAATCTCACGCTCCATCGTCCCCTCACTCGTGAGCAAGACCCAGAGGTACTTGAACTCCTTGGGGCAAGTGTTGAGGTCAACAGAGTCCCATCCTTACTGTAGACTGCTTGGATGGTTCCCCGTTTTCCCCTCTTGAGGTTCCTCACGGTCCGCCAGAAGCACCTTGGTGCCGACCAAAAGTCCTTTTCCATGGTTGCTCTGAACTCCTCCCACACCCGCTGCTTTGCCTCCCCCACAGCAGAGGCTGTTGCCCTTCGGGCTTGTCGGTACCTTGCAACTGCCTCTGGAGTCCCCCGAGATAGCATATAATGGAAGGACTCCTTCAGTCGGATGGCTTCCCTGACCACCGGTGTCCACCATGGAGGGTTGCCGCCCCTTGAGACACCTAAGACCTTCAGGCCACAGCTCCCCGCTGCAGATTCAACAATGGAAGCTTTGAACATTGCCCATTCTGGTTCAATGCCCCCAACCTCCACAGGGATGCTAGAGAACCTCTGCTGGGGGTGTGAGTTGAAGATCTGTCGGACAGTGGGCTCCTCCAGATGTTCCCAGTTCACTCGCACTAACCGTTTGGGCTTACCAGGTCTGTCCAAAGTCCTCTCCCACCCTGTGATCCAACTCACCACCAGATAGTGATCAGTTGACAGCTCTGCCCCTCTTTTCACCCAAGTGTCTACAACATGCGGCCTCAAATCAGATGATACGATCACAAAATTGATCATCGATCTTCGGCCTAGGGTGCTCTGGTACCATGTACACTTATGAGCATCCTTATGCTCGAACATGGTGTTCGTTATGGACAGTCCATGACTAGCACAGAAGTCCAATAACAAACGACCATTTGGGTTTAGATCAAGGAGGCCGTTCCTCCCAATCACACCTCTCCAGGTGTCTCTGTCATTGCCCACGTGTGCGTTGAAGTCCCCCAGCAGAACAATGGAGTCCCCCACCAGAGCCCCATACAGGACTCCATTCAGAGACTCCACGATGGCCGAATACTCCAAACTGCTGTTCAGTGCATACGCACAAACAACAGTTAGAGTTTCCCCCCCCCCCACCCAAAGACGCAAGGAGGCGACCCTCTCCTCTACTAGAGTAAACTGCAACGTAGCGGCGCTCAACCGCGGACTTGTGAGTATTATTTTTTTTACACAAAGTCTATCCAGTGGTAACCAAGGATCCTTTGGAGAAGCAGACTACCAAAGACATTCAGTTGTTACCTCATTCAGTCATTACAGTCATTTAGTCTTACTGTATGGTTGTGAGACTTGGATGCTAAACGGTGACCTAAGGCAATGACTGCATATCTTTAGGGCGACTCAGATGAGGAGGATCACTTGCATTGTGAAGGAGCGCCACCTTCAACATTTTGGCCATATGACATGGTTCTCTGTGCATGATCCAGGACACAGGTGCCTCAGTGCTGAGGGTCCCAGCGGCTGGAGAAGGCCAAGAGGACACCCCCCGCCTCACCTGGCTGCAGCACATGGATGCGGACTTGTCTTGGTGGCTTCCATCCAGTACATGTTTTTGTGGTCTGGTGGATGCAGTGATGCAAGAGACCAGTGCATGCTCCCAGATTTGACTCCAGTCAATGGTTGGTGCCCCACGTCTAACAACCAAATAAAACTGGAAGGACCCACACCCTAAAGACTTGGGCTTTTGTTTTCCTGCAAAGTTACTGTATGGGCATGACCAAACACCAGCATACAGTGACCTCATAACTCCACAAGGTCTTGACAGACATCTCTCAATCTCAGACTGAATTCCTAGAGACATAAATGACACAACACGGTGTACTTACTACATGTAAATACACTCATGATGGCTAAGTGCAGAAAGTCTGGATCTAATTCTTGATCCAGTGTCGCCAACTGAATGATCTCCCCTAAAAAACAATCCACCCTGCCTTCACTGCACATGTCATTTCTGAGCGTCAGCCGCGGTTCATCAATTATCACCCCGTTTCTGCTTAAAACTGCACTCCAGTTATCAACTATCTCAGTGACAGCTATCTGAAGGTTTTGTACAACAATCATTTCCACATAAATTCAGCATTATTTCAAAATACAAGATGGGGGACACAGCAGCACATCTGAGCCTGATGTGCTGTGGTGCCTACATCATTTCGGAGCGTCAGTAGCAAAAGGAGGCAATTATTGCCTCATTTCTGCTTAAAAGGGTCTTGTTTCTGCTCAAAACTGACTTTAGACTGATTTAAGTGGTTTTAATTTGTCATCTGATGGTTAATAACTACATTATTCCCTTTCATCGCTTTGGGTGTAGGGAGTCAGAATCAGAGCACGTCTCAGACGCATGCGCAGTGAAGGCAGGGCGGACCAATTTTTAGAGGGGACCGTTTGGTTGGTAACACCGGGACTAATGCAAAGTCAGACAATGAGAGCTTTCACCCAGTTTTCCAAGTACCACAATCAGGGCATCAATTTATTTCACAAAGACAAAGCATTGTTTTCAAACTCAAACTCAGTGAACCTTTCATCACCAACAATGGCATCATACTATTTTACAAAGAAGACTCCAGAACACATTCCAGACAAATGACATACTTCACTGAGAAGAAGTCAGAGGCTCTGTCTCCAACACGCAAAGCACTCACAGTACTTGTATGTCAACTGCCTATGATGTCTAGGAATTTTGTTGTGGACCCCCTAAATTTCAGGCTGACCCATAGTGCAGTTCAATCAACAGAGTCAAACACTGAGAAAATCAACCCGGTTGACTTCTTGGATATGAAGCCAAGCTGTTCCAGTCATGAATGACCTTTGGATGTACCTTGTAGTTGTTGCAATCCTGTCTGAACAAAGATGGTGTGGCAACATGCATTACAAAAAAAAAAGAAAAAAGGTTGTATTAGGTTTTGAGCTACGAACAGAAATTATTCTGCTTGTTTGGTATGCAGTGCAACTAAAATCTGTACATATCCTGCAAAAGACAAATGTAATAGTTTATATTTTAAACTAAGGCCAGAAAATAAAGCCGTAAATCGGGGAAACAAACAAAATGTTATGCAAAGTGACAGGATGCTCCAATTCTAGTGAAATCAAACAAAAACAATCTTTGTCCAAGCAATGATCTCATACCGGGCTAATCAGAAGCAGAATATTTGTGAGTTTGCATGCAAACTCTGCTAAAATAAACAGGAAAAGCAGCATGCACAGAACGTCTTTTTACACTGTGATGATCTCGCTCTATTAATTAGACTTAGACAACTTTATTCATCCCACCAGGGGCAATTAATTTCAGCAGCCTGCATACCGGCACATCACAAAAAAAAAAAAAAAAAAAAAAACAACAACAACATACTACATCCACATAAAATGTGCAACATGCTACATCCACATACCCATACATCCACACCTTACAAGGAATTTAAAAGACAGATAGCAGAAGGAATAAAAGATTTTAACAACCGATTCGTCCTGCAGACAGGTGAAACATAACGACGGCCTGAAGGCAACAAAGAAAATTCACCTGCCAGCACATGTCCGGGAGAAGACAAGATACAATTTGCCTTCCTCACCATTTGCTGTTCACAAAAACTAGCTAGGTCTCTAGTTTCCACTCCAATGATCTTTGAACATGTCTTTGTGATACTATGCAAGCTACTTTTATCTTTCAGTGCCAGGCTAGGAAACCAGCAGATGAAAGAAAAACATAAAAGACTTTCAATAAAGGACTGATAAAAACGACCCATAATAACAGAACTGACAGAGAAGGACTTCAATTTGCGAAGGAGGTACACTCTCTGTTGCCCTCGCTTCACAATGTCTGCCGTATTTACGTCGAATCTCAACTTCTCATCAAAAAAAGTGCCCAGATATTTATATGCAGGAACTTTTTCTACAGCTTTCCCATGAATAATGCTGTCTATAGCAAACCCTTTGTTACGTCTAAAATCAATTATAAGCTCCTTCGTTTTAGATACATTTAACTCCAAGTGATTTGTATCGCACCATGAAACAAAATCAGCAAGGGCCTCCCCATGTCCTGACTCCTCTCCCTGAAGAAGGGACAGCAAAGCAGTATCATCAGAGAACTTAACTAAATAGCTGTGTTGCCTGACACTTCTGCATTCATCTGTATATAAGATGAAAAGCAAGGGGGAAAGAACACAGCCCTGTGGTGAGCCTGTGGACAAAACTAAGGAATCTGAAACGCGTCCATTTACCAAAACTCTCTGTCTCCTATTCGTTAAAAAGTCCGTATAGCAAATGAATTAATTAATTCATTTGCTATACTCGCTAATTCCAATTAAGGTTCATGGGGTTGCTTGAGCCTATCCCAGCAGTCATTGGGTGAAAGGCAGGGTCAACCCTGGACAGGACAAAAGGCTACTGCAGGGCTTCCTGGCTGTATTAAACAAGCATATAATAGTAATTTCTCTCTAAAATGTTTCAAATCTAATCAATGAGAAGTTATTTCTGAAAAGATCACACACATAAAAAAGAAGCAACAACAGCAAGGAGTAGTGATACATACTGCCCTCCCATGTGCAGTGTAGTAGATTTAAGGCCCCTTCTGCCCTCTTCCAGTGCTGCAGGTGAAAGAAGGCATATGCCACCGCCTCACTGTCACCCCTCTTCAAGATGTGCTCTGGAGGCAGGATCAGACTCTTCATCTCTAATAAATACTACAAACACAGAGGAAGAAAAGCAGTATGATTAGGAAACAGGAATCTCAAGTAATGTGGGTCCTGGAAAAAATTCTCAAGCACAGCTGTACAGTGAAATGCTGTGAAATTCTGTGACAGTGATGGACAATGAAAGCGACAATGTCCCCACCCCCTTTTCAAATTTTGTTTTGAAGTCTCTATACTTAGCAGCTATATTCTGCTTTATATCTTTTTGCATTGTCTGAACTGTTGAAGTAGGTATCTGCGCTAAGTGCTTCAACTCTATCATTTTGGTTGAAATACAAAATTGCAATCACATACTTCAAAAATATATATATAAAAAAAAAAAATCCGTATTATCAGGAGTGTGTATGCATTAGGAGAAAGTGTCAACCACAGCTGCTCCTAATTAATCCACCATGCACAAGATTATTCCCTTCAACAAGCCTAGACATATCTAGTAGGTGGCAGACAGGTGCATGCAACAAGCAAAACAAACTCACTTTTTGTACTGATACGCTGCATCTAGGGATGTAACATTACCAGGACACTGGTAAATCATGACAAAGTATCCTATGATAAGAATTGCCATTTCAAGTTTTAATTAAGTAAACTACCGTGGTGGTCATTATGTCTCCCAAAGCAGGCATGCATGTACACTGATAACCATGATAATTTTGGTCACTATAATCACAATATACAATTTTCATACATTTACATCTCTGCATGCATCAAAGTTAACCGAAGCATTATCAGTTTGTCCTCATTATATGCTCTTTTAATGTGGTGAGTTACAAGATGATAGCAATTATTGTTTTTGAGTTGTGTTAATGTAGATCAGTTATGAAGCCTAGGAATAATCAGTCTGCAGTTGTTACATAAAATGCATGAATGCACTGTTGAAATGCATTTTCGTCCTTTGCACATAAATAATATATATATATATATATATATATATATATATATATATACACATATATATACACTAGGGCTTCGTAAATCACTTTCTAGACTGATTCACTGTGCCCCGGGTGCATGTGACACACGAGTCATGTTATCAAATAGTTGACAGTCTGTAGAAGACATAACACATACTCATCAGTTGGATGCGATCGTCTTCTAATAATTTTTTGTGTCACCTTTCCTCTGTTGTGAGACATAAATACAAAGACACTGAAATCCAAAAAATTTACTTTTGATTGGAAAAAACTGACTTCACTTGCCACTTAGTTTTACCCTTAATGTATCCAAAAACAAAACACTAATTTATAATTTATGTCTTTATGCATAAAAATATGGCATAACTACTACAAATATATATGTAGTTTTGCAGATATAACTACTGATTCACCGTGCCCCGGTTTCAACTATATGTATGGCCCTGCGGCCCACTGGCGTCCTGTCCTGGGTGTACCCCGCCTCGCGCTGTCTGACTGCTGGGATTGGCTCCAGGCCCCCGCGACCCTTAATTGGTCTAAGCGGTTGATGATGTGTGTGTATATATATTCTTTTCTTCAAAATTTGTATACTAAAACATTCTCATACTTAACATTACACCTTACTTGTGTGAAGCGCCTTGAGGCAACTTTGTTGTGATTTGGCGCTATATAAATGAAATAAATTTAAAATTTAATTTAAATTCAAAGGGGGAAAGCGGCTATTAATTGAATTAGCATATCTTTGACAGCATCCAGCACAAATAACTTAATAATGTGTTTTCTTCATCCATTTTTTGTTCCTTTAACGAGTCAGTATTTTAGTGGGGATTCAGTACTTTCAGTCACATCTTGTAATTGTCAGCACTTCATTTTCTATTGTGCAATTCCCACAGGTTGACATCTTTGCAAACTAAAACATATTGTCCTATGAGGCATTTGTTGAGCTTTATTTTGCAATTATTCAATGTGGGAATATAAAGCTCTCCTAAAGCATGTGTGTTATTCACACTTTATTTTCCATGAATGTGTGGCATCCCCCACAGACCCCTCTCTCTTTGCCTAATGTATGTCCCAGTGAGGCAGTGGGATCACTGTGCCGACAAAAGCAAATATCTCAGAGGCACAATTTATAGAACAGGTACACAGAGGACGTGTGTCTGGAAATAAAGGCATGAACATGTTGTGCATTGCTTTTGTGTATTACATATTACAAGAATGATACAGAACGCTATAAAAGAAAAGAACATCTCATTACGAAAGAAAAAAATATGCAAGTTCCGATCACTGCCAAAATTTACTCAAATACAACATTTAATCCTACTCTGAGTTGTCATTATACTTCAAGCACCTGCAGACAAACGAGAGGATCAGACAGCCGCTGCCCTCCTCTGTCAGCGGGAAGAGGTAATTAAGGCCAATCAAGTGCGCTTGGTTTCAGTGCAGAAGGTTCCTGGTTCAAACCCCACTCCTGCCACATTTCCACATGTAATGTGGAGTTGCATCAGGAAGGGCATCCGGTGTAAAACGTGTGTCAAATCAACATGTAGACCCACCTTGGATCTGCTGTGGTGACCCCAAGTGAAAACAAGGAGGAGCTGAAGGGATGATACTGTCCGTTTGGTTAGAACTCTAATGGATCAGCACAGTAACTTTGATCAACCTGCCACTTTCTGGAATTAATCTCTCTGGTTTCCAGCATGGCACAGGCCTGTGTGTGTGTGCCAGGCTGAGGCCCCCTGAGCTGGATTCCCAGGCGGCTACCTTCACACTGTTCTGGATTGCAGAGTGACACTTTGGGAAGGCTATCCCACAGTTAATCCTATCTAATCCCTTCCATGGTCACAGGCTCAGCCAACCCGCCAGCCATCCATCTATGCAGCCAGCTAGGCCATGCTGCTTCAGCCCACGACCACCTATCTTATCCTCAAGCTTCATTTTTGTTGCTTTAATCACAGCTCCCAGGAAAAGCGATTGCTCCGGCTTGTTCCTGTTCTTGACCCAAACTTCACTTCACTTTTGTTCATACTCTCTGTTTGTTGAGGTCCTGGTCGTCTACTCTCTAGGACAACATATGACTTATATGCCAGATAATCACTTCAAATTCAGTCAAGGCACCCCATTGTCCAGCTCCACTCTCATCGCTACCTCACTCCCCCCCCGCCCACCGAGTATATAGTACATAATTCAGTTTGTGCATATGACACCTCACAGTGTATATGTTTTACCTTTAGTCTTCATGTCTCTGTTTTAAGAGAACAGATTTTTTTTGTGTAATTTTTGTGGTATACAGCAGCTCTGCAGGAGCACCCCCAATTCCGTTGTACCCCCCTGTACAATGACAATAAACATTATTCTATTCTACTTTACAATAAGCACAAAGGTATAACAATCTTTCTCAGCAAGAAACAAAATGTAGAACAAATCACCAACAGAAAAGAGAAAACTGGTTGTTGAAGAGGTTTATAGGCAAACCATAGGTCCTTATTCTAACCACGGATGCTAAACAGACTTGCAATGAAGGCAAACAGCCATTTAAGGCATGTCCCAAAGCATTTTGCTTGTTACCGCTGCCAATGAAGCTGGGCGGAGGTTATGCTTTTGCTACTGTGTTTGTTTGTCTCTTTGATTGTGAACAGCCTGGAGCCCACAATTTTTCATAGAGCTTTGTGAAATTTTTACTGAAGATTCATAGCCTGATAGGCAAGAACTGATTCAGTTTGCAAGATCATAGGTCAAAGGTCATAGTCAGGAAAAATCCCTGTCTTTAACATTGAACAAATTTTCAAAAATTAATAAATCTGTCAAAAAACATCAGATTTCTTTCATATATGAGAGTATTATGTAGGATGGTAACTTTTATCAACTGCAAAGTTTGATCTGGATCTGATCCAGACTGCAAATTTTGTGGCCATTTAACTTTGAAAACCCTATTTATTGAATATTTTACATATCTTAATCAAACATGCCCCAATCATGCTCATATTTGAAAGTGAGGTGCAGAATGGTACTCACTATTGCCTGACAAAGTTTGATCTGGATCTGATCTGAATTGTGGACTTTGTGGACATGTGAATTTAATATTGAAAACCCAATTTATTGAATATTGTGCATAGCAAAGATAACCAGTGTTCTTTGAAAATAATCTAAAAAGAATCCAGAAACCAAAAATCTTGAAAACACAAAAACAAAACAAAACAAACAAAAAAACAAACAAACCTGACAACACCACAAAAAAACAAAACAAAAAAAACTTTGATTCAAGTGCATTAACTAAATAAATACTGACATTTGATCACATCTAATTTAGCTCATGAAAAGTCACTTCTAACAGGACTTTCTTCCTTTTCTTCTGGCTGGTCCCGTTAGGGGTCACCACAGCAGATCAATTGTTTCCATCTCACCCTATCCTCTGTATCTTCCTCTGTCACACCAACCACCTGCATGTCCTCCCTCAGCACATCCATAAACCTCCTCTTTGGCCTCCCTCTTCTCCTCCTGCCTGCTGGCTCCATCCTCAGCATCCTTCTCCCTATATACCCTGGGTCCCTCCTATGCACAGGTCCAAACCATCTCAATCTCCTCTCTCTGACTTTGTCTCCAAACCGTCCCACCTGAGCTGTCCCTCTGATATGTTCATTCTGAATCCTGTCCATTCTTGTCACTTGTCACTTCTAACAGGACTATGAAGCTGAAAATGTTTTCCAAGGTAACTGTTTGTGGAATGGGAAACTAGTGTCGGTGGAGGTTTGCTCTATGAGCGTGGTGCTCGTCTTGGTAAGAATGTGAAAAACCTGCGAAAAAACCAGTGCTGTGAGCTAAAGGATTTGATTTTCATGACATTCTATTGTCAAAGTTGCAATCCTTTATTTTTTCTGAGCATGCCATAAAATGGATGGCATCCTATTTATCAAACAGAAAACAAGCCACCATGGTCAATAGAATTAAATCCCCTTACTTAGATTGTGCACTAGAAGTCCCCCAAGGATCCATCTTAGGGCCCATGTTATGTGTCGGACGCAGCTCGGAGAACCGACCAGCGTTTGAAGGACCCAGTATGAAATAAGCAGAGCACGGTACAAAGGCTAACTGAATTTAATACATAACAGTGAAAATGTAATAACAGAAAGGTGCGGCCTGGCGTGGTGCGCTCCCAGCAGCGCTAACGGTCCGGAGCCAGAAGCTGTTTCGGACCCAAGGACCCCGCCGACACCCCCCAGGTGGCCGCAACAACCGAGTCTGTGAAAGAAGGAACCATTATGTGAGTCCACACTCTACACACAGAACACTTAAAGGTGTACAAACAGCAAACACTTCCTGGCTTGATTACTGATCAGCTTCCAACCTGCAGGCATGGAACATCCCGTTCACAAAACTCCACCGCAGTGGAAGCTGATACATGACTAACAAACAGCTCAATACAATAAGGTGTGAGGGACACCACATTTACTGACTGTATAACTGTTAGTCACAAAATCTAACGTACCTCAGGAAGTGTGCTGACGAGCGTGAGACCTCACCCCCTCCTCTTTCACAGACTGTGCATCAAACCTGGACGTTTCTCAGCATCCGCTGCTGATGAGATGGCTCCCGAGACGACGATCTCACCCGTCTGGTCACAAGGTCGAGTCTCTGGCAAATACACACTGTGCACTCCAGTCTTAAATGCCAACATGCTCCAATCCATCCAGATGCACCTCAGCTGTGAGTCCTGACGAGTCGCAGGTGATCAGGGTGAGGTCCTGACAGCCTCAGCAACACAGCCACTCAGTCCCAAATGCACGCCACCTGGGAGGAAAACAAACAGACAAACAAACCGGCAGCCAGGCCCCCCCCAGCCATATAACAGCCCATCCTATTTTCATTATCCATTAATAACCTACCAAATGTTTGTGAGGGTGTGGACATACAACTATACGCTGATGATGCAGTAATCTACACAAGTGCAAAACCACCTGAGGCGGCAGCAGCTCAAATTCTTTTATCAGCCCTAACTTATATTCAAAACTGCCTTAACAGATCGTGTCTTCAATTAAACACACAGAAAACTGTCTGTATGTACCTTTCAAAAAAGACTTCCAATTTTGAGTGCTCCAGTGTGTACTTTGGAGATGAAGAAGTGCAGTTAGTCAAAGAGTTTAAATATTTTGGAGTGTTGGACTCAACACTCTCCTTCAGAAATCATGTTAAAGTGATAACTAAAATAATCAAATATAATGTGTCTAATTTCAACTGAATAAGGTCAATGACAGATCAGGCTGCTATGATGTTTTTGCACTGTATGATCTTTTCTCATGTAGGTTACTGCATAACCAGCTGGTCTCTGACTGGTGTGACAATTCTAAAACCAATCAAGAGGCTTTACAAAAGAGTTTTAAAGATTTTAGATAAAAGACCATAATCATACCACCACTATAAAATTCTAGCAATGTATAACCTATTCAGCTTTGAAAATTTCATAAAATTTAAAAATGTTTGTTTAAAAACCTTACATGGGTTGGCTCCTCCACCTCTTACAAACTATATTAAATACAGAACAACTGGTCAGCCCCAACCAGTCCCAGCAGAAGACTGCCCCTCCCTGAGCCTGGTTCTGCTGGAGGTTTCTTCCTGTTAAAAGGGAGCTTTTCCCTTCCCACTGTCGCCAAGTGCTTGCTCATAGGGGGTTGTTTTGACCGTTGGCGTTTTTCTGTAATTATTGTATGGCTTTTGCCTTACAATATAAAACGCCTTGGGGCAACTGTTTGTTGTGATTTGGCGCTATATAAATAAAATTTATTTGATTTGATTTGGTAAGGTTAGGTTGATTTGGTAAGGTTAGTCCTTACTGGCGTAAAGTGCCTTGATTCGACTTTCTTATGATCTGGTACTATACAAATATAATTATAAGTGAATAGTATATTGATGTGTATGTCTGTGTGTCGACATGTAGTAGTGAATTTATATTTATGTAAATATGACTGATTAGAATTGTTGGACTTGTACTAGCAGGGGTGGGCGCTAATAAGCTTTGCTTCAGCCCACACCCTTTCGGACTCACTAGTTTTGTCTGTGTTTGTTTGTGGAATTGTTCATTTTTTTCTATTTGAATATTTTGTGTGCCGAATTAAAAAACTTTGTCAAACTTTGTCACTTTCTCTGAGGGTCACCAGGCCTATGAGTAGAGGTGACTGCAAGGCGTCTGTGAGAAAAACAGCTTATGCACAAAATGTCCTGTCCTACAAAGACAGTGTCCAATGGAACGCTTTGCCAACTACAGTGAGGGAGGCCCCAAGCTTTAAAGCTTTCAAAAGTCACTTAAAGGACTGGTTCAGATCAAATAAAAAATGTAAACATCATGAATTCAATTGCAGAAACTAAGAATAACCTTAGAGAAATATGCAATGCATCACAGCACTTTTTAAGTTACTGTTTTTAAAATACACAAATGCATGAAATTAGTTTTGTAAATTAATTAAATTATTCAAATTGTTGATCAGTGTGTCCTCCTTTGACTGAGTTTGTGTAAGAGAACTGCTTGTCCTTTCAATTTCTCTTCAGTTCTTTTTTGTCCTCGTCTTCTGTCTCTTGTGCAGTCTTGTGTTTTGTTGCTGTAGTAGTTAGCGACCCCTATGTGCTGTAGTTTGTTATATTGTATGTTTCTGTGACGTCCGTGTGCTTTTACTGGTAATCGTTTGTTAATTTTTACATCAGCCTGTCAGGGACTACAGATGGAAATTAGCCTATGGCTAAAAGCTGACATATTTACATATTGTATATGTTCATTAATATGTACTGTCCTTTTAAATAAAAAAATAAGAAGAAATAAGAAGACATTTACTGGGTTCATTGGTGTGGGGGGAATTTGTGCTCCGATTATGACATTAACTAATCAGTGTGGCACCTGTTCTTGCCTTTAACCTGGAATGCTCCAAACATAAACGAAACATAAACACAAACATAAACAAAAGTATCATTGGCTTGTTTAAGGAATAATTAAATCCAACTTGTTGCAGAGGGAGAAGCCTGGGGAGAGAAGCTGTACACATTAACAGAAGGCACACAGGAAGTACAAATTCTTTGATTATAAAATTTCTCAACATGTCAACAGAATCAAATGTTAGTTAATGTCTGAGTTCCTCTCCACATCCAAGGCATCTTACACAGGCCATATTCACAGTGAAATCATTTGGTGCAAACCCACCTTATAAATCCACCAGAGCTGTCTAAAAAGTCTTCAAAAGCTAAAACTATTTTGTTTTGCCTGGAGACTTGTCTGTTCTGTCAAGTATATAACTACAGTGTTTTCTGTTTAAATATTAAGGATATTTGCAGCAATCAAGTATGTTGATGTGCATTGCTGCAGGCCTTTTTTATAATAGTAGATTTGGTGATCATTCAAGTAAATAATTAATGCAAACAATGAATAACAGCTCATTTATGTTCTGCTGTAAGAGAAAATAATTCACTAAGGCTTATTAGGGGTTATTGGAGCGCATGAATTCCTCTCATGGAGCACAAACAATCTTTTCCATTTATTTAGAGAAATGTTTTCATGATCTGTTATTTCTCTCACAAACTTTTATTATGGACACACTTAAGGTCAGAGAGAGCAGATGCCCTTCACTTTATACACAATTTATCATCATTTTAATTCAATCAGAGGTGAGGCTAATGAGAAGGATTATTTTTATTTTCCCTGCAACTTTAGCCTGATAAATAATTCCCAGGGTTCAAAATATTCTATAATCGCTTACTGCTGTTTAATTCATTATTGAATACCACCAAATGTGGTTTGATAAAGAGAAAGACAGAGAGAGAGAGAGAGAGAGAGAGAGTTCTGTTTACCTTTGTGTACAGTGGTTGTATTATGGTGTTAAATTAATGTTATACAGTTGTAGGTGACTGATGATGATATGTGCAGGCAGAGCGTATGTGCATTGTGAAGCTGACTGTTGCACTCTTTGTGCAGCGCTAGACAGCTGAAGGAACCTGGTATGTGCTGGTATGAATGCAAATGCTTGCTGGTGACGTGTTGTGTGGGCCGCTGAAGAGGAGGTACTGCTGGCCCACCACCACCAGATGGCGCCCTGCTTGGAGTGCGGGCTCCAAGCACGAGAGGGCATCGGAGCCGCTGGAGGTGACAGCTGTCACCTATCAACACCAGCTGTCACCCATCACCACCACTACAAAGACCGGACTGCAACTCCACCTCCTCGCTGAGAAATCTTCTACCATACAGGTAATTTTCTCTGCTGACTTAAAACATTGAGTAATAATCTGAACTTCTTTGCAGCCGTTTTCCTGTGGGTGTTGCCTTATCTGTGGGATTGGCGTTTGGTGTGATCAGCGACGGCTTCGCTTCACACCCCAACCATTTAAGTGGTTAGACAGGAGCTGCACGAGTGTGTGATTGGAGGTGGAGGTGCTCCCTCCCAAAAGAACACAGACTGTGGGATTACTGAGTGTGCGGACTCACACTCATCCAGAACTGTTTCTGTTTTCTGCCAGCAGTACCGGGTCTGACTGCTGAAGACAGTGGCCACCTGGGGCGCAGGGCTTGGCGGCTCCGGTGTTCTTCAGGTCCGTTGGTGGTGAGGCCTGTGTGGGATCCGGCTCTTCTCACACCAGACGTCTCCTATCTTCGAGCCTGCCACACATCACCTTTTTGTCGGATTGATATAGCGCATA
This sequence comes from Thalassophryne amazonica, assembly GCF_902500255.1. Lineage (NCBI taxonomy): Eukaryota > Metazoa > Chordata > Actinopteri > Batrachoidiformes > Batrachoididae > Thalassophryne > Thalassophryne amazonica. Next base: position 40,728,864 of record NC_047105.1, on the reverse strand, counting down.
TTTGTATCTGTCTGTATTACGTTGTGCACCTTCACAACATTAAATTGTTACTTTTTGGTTATTCCATTGTCCCTTCATTAACGCCCCCTGTTGTGGGTCCGTGTCACGATACTTCCCCAACAGTGACGGTTGATAAGAACATGTCACCCCCCAAACAAAACCTCACCTTGTTGCAGGCTTCACCTCAGGGAGCTTACAGCTGTCTGCTGTGCGATCTGACAGGTTTGTTTGCATGGCTGATACTGTATGAAGTTCAGACTACAACCAGCCCATGCCTAATGAACATGGTAAAGCCAACCCATTTGTATTTCTCATCCCTTAAAAAGGACTGTGCACCCAGACATGCCCAAAATGGATTTGCGCCCACTGTGCAACTTGTTTTTATGTCTACTGTTATGATCAATTTCAGCTTTGGACAGCAATGCTCATCCATTTTATTGCATGCTACACCCAGTGTATTATTAAATTTCATGTTTCAACACAGTACAAATTTTCAACTTTATATTCATCTGTTACTGATAATGCGTGACCAGTACAACCGTCACACCCACCCATCCAGGTCTGGCTGCATTGTTTTTTAAGATTAACCATTTAGAGAGGCTGGCTGTTCAGCTGTCCTTCCACGCATGCCACAGCTTTAGACCTGGTGACATGTCAGTTCTCTGTGCGGGATTCCCTGTCTCTCTTGTTCTTCAGTCCCACTCTCCACTCCCCGTCGCCTCTTTGATCGGAGGATTGAGTTTCATGTGTCCTCCTTTTATCTCTGGCCACTCATAAATCCCGAACATAACTCATAAGATGCTTTCTGTTTCTAATGTGCGACACTTTGTCAGTCACAACAAAACCCAGGCAAATGACGACACAAGCCTCGTTGAACCAGCCGGCCTAATACAGCCTGACTGTTAATACAGTGATTAAAGCCAAAAAAAAATCTTCTGACTGAAAGAAAAAAAAAAAAATTCACTGCCAAATCATAAGCTGTTCAACTACCTTTTTATAGAAACCCTTTTGCAATCACATCGTCGGGTTTAAGGTAAAACAAGGTGGAGACAGCTCAGAAAATAGCACACCGTTTTGCTGAACAAGATTATATTTCACTCACTAACCATTACTGCTCTTTTCTAATGCAGCCATCATATTATAGAAAGGCTTTAAAGTACACATTATTTAAATACTTCAGGATAAACACATAGGGAGGGAGGGAATTTTTTTTGATGAAAGTGGACCAGAAAAGGGGGCCAGAAAAGTTTTGGTTTTTGATGTCCAGGGATTCATTTTGGAGGTTTTTTGATGACTATTTTCTCAGCCTAATCCCCTGTTTGTTTGAAAAGATTACTAACCACAAGAGTAGTAATCATTTTCATATTTTTGGTTTCCCTCTTCCTGACTAACCTGATTTTAAAGCTAGAACCCAGTAATGCCGAGCTTAGACATTACTGGGTTATGCATAAAAGTTAAATTAAAAAAAACTTATTTTTTATATGGCTCATCAATTAAATTTAGTCCAGAACTGTAGTAAAACCAGAGTAATACAGATTTAAACATTTTAGTTATTAAAATTATTATTATTATTATTATTATTATTATTATCATTATTATTATTATTGTTATAAGAAGTAGTACTATGAAAAAAATCTTTCTAACAGAAGTTTTCAGTTGCTGCAGCTAAATATACATCCTCTTTTGCCATTCTGTCCTGTGGTGTGCCCCAAGGTTCCGTTCTGGGACCTATTCTATTTGCATTGTACTTGCTCCCACTTGGACATACTTTGAGTTCCTTTAATGATGTATCATACCATTGTTATGCAGATGACATACAGCTGTACATCTCCTTTTCTCCACAAAATGTTTCGAGGGTATCTGTTCTTCAAAACTGTATTAATGTCATAAAAAACTGGATGGCTGCTAAATATATGTCACTTAATACAGCAAAAACTGAACTCCTTCTTTGTGCCCCCGATGAGTTTGTTCGCTCAGTGATTAAGAACCTTGGTTCTCTATCCTCTTTTGTTCACTCAGCAGTCGGGAATTTGGGTGTTACATTTGACCAGGCTCTCAAATTTGACACACACATTACCCATCTTGTGCAATCATGCTTCTTTCATTTACGGAACATTGCCTGCCTTAGAAACACTGTCTCTCAAGCTGAGCTGGAACAGATCAACCACGCCTTTATTTCTTCATGTCTTGATTACTGTAATTCGCTGTTCCCTATCCTCAGTAAGTCTTTGATGGACCGCCTACAAATGGTCCAGAATGCGGCTGCAAAGTTTCTTACAAAGTCATCTAAGTGGTCTCATGTAACACCCATTCTGTGCTCTTTGTATTGGCTCCCATTTCAGTTCAGCCTGCAATTTAAAATATTGATGATTACTTTTAGAGCTCTACGCGGTCAAATGCCACTTTACATCAGTGAACTCTTGCACCTGTATGTGACAAGCAAGTCTCTGAGGTCCTCAGACCAGAACCTGTTGGTTGTATCAAGGTCAAGGCTGAAGACCAAAGAAGACTGTGCATTTGAGGTCATGGCACCCAAACTGTGGAATGCACTACACCTACATTCCGTGGACTCTGTTGGAACTTTTAAGGAGAAGCTCAAGACCTATTTGTATTTGTACTATTTTTTTTTAAACTAGTTTTATGTAATTGCTGCTTTTAGTTTCTGTATTTTTATTTCTGTGTTTTTAAATTCCTGTAAAGCACATTGTGGAAAGGTGCTATACAAATAAATTACTAGTATGAAAAAAGTGGACCTTTAATCGAGGGGTGTTGTGGAGGGCATGTGCCCCCCACCCCCAAAACACCGTTTTTCTGTCGGGATTCACCCCTGGTTTGCAATCTCTGAGCATGGACAATCAAGAATTTGTGTATTTATGTGGAAAGCGCAACCTGATTGAAAGGTAAGAAGGTTGTATCAGCGCATTTTACATCATGTCATCTTCAGAACGACATCGGAGATATATTTTTTGAGTGAAAAAAAAAGCGTTTGCTGTTTATGCATCACAGGTCTGCAGCTGTGGTTTTAGTTTAACCACAGCAAAGACAGTCACAGAGACACTCAGAGCAAACTTTGGAAGAAACGTTTCAAAATATGTTTATGAAACTATGCTCTTTGCACACTGTCATCACCGCACTGTGAGACACATACACTCCCCCCCCCCACACACACACACACACACCGTAGAGTGCAGACAGGACACAGAGGAACAGACACAGGGACTCACTGTCAGGAGAAAAAAAAAAAAAAAAGACGCTATTGTAAAAATTTATTTTTGAACGTTTTGGATATGGCACGCATGTGTCCCGGGGATGCAGTAAATATCTTACATCCAGCCTTGATTTTGCATCAGCCCAAACCCTGCCATTTGGCAGCCCAATTGACAGAAATCCACCGAAGTGATGGAAAACTTTATTCCCTGGATAATATCAGCTGATACGAGCTTTTCACAAATATATCGGTATCTGCATTACTTTTGCCGATATGAAAAATTTTGTTTTACTGAATAAACAATGCAGAAAAACACTTTAGCTGTTGGGAGATGGTGTCATTAGATAGTTTGTTCAACAGAGGGCACTCCGATGGCACACTGAGGAAGACCTAGTAGAAACACGTCTGTGCTCCTGATCCTGTTGCCTTGCCGTGAGTCATTAAAACCTTTATTAAGAAGGACACTTGAGTGTTGCTGGCTTTATTTTTATATTGACTTGGTTTTTGAGCCGTGCACCTCCACTCCTGGGCCCTGTGAGTGCTCGTTTTTCTTTTTTTTTTTTGATTGTTTACAATGCTGCCAAACATGGCTGGGACCCCATCACCTCTTGGTCACATGAACAGCAAGCAGTCACAATACTGCCAGCAAGACAGGGCCCAAATAGATGAGAATTCTACTTTATGCGCCCCCCCCCCCCCCCAACCACCACCACAGAATGAGAACAGTCCATCCTATCCCTTCTTTTCCACCTTTCAGAAAATGTGTGTCCATAGAGGCAAATCGCACATTTTCCCTAGATGTCATCTGTGGAAATAACACTTCCAGGTGGGCGCCACTCACACAGCTAGGTGTTCGTGACACTCACCGAGTCCGCCTCACAGCCCTCATTTTTCACTCCCTCGCAAAAATTGCTGTTATGCCAAGTTCTGCCTCCCTCAGTATGGTGGAGATCCGAAGCCACGTCCCCTTCCAGAAAGGGGCGTGGTCAGACACAGGAATTAGTATTAAAACCTACAGACACAGAAACAGCTTCTTCTGGGCAGGGCTGAAGTAACTGATGTATACTTGTTAAAAAGGAGTATAATATCTGTGCTTTTAATTCAGAACACCCCAAAATGGTGACAATGTCTCAATCTACAAACCAAAAAGCTGTACTTTGAGGGAAGCTAAGCAAAGCTCTGCAGTTGTGCTCCTTGAAAGCCTGCTAGTTGAGAGAACGTGAGTCGGGTGAGATGAGAATCTGCCTTCTAAATTGGAGAAAACAAGTGAGGTAGTGGGATGGTCTGCACTGTTTTAAAGTGAAAGTGTATGAAATGAAGCAGTGGTAGCAAATGTGAAACAGATTCAGGTTTCCAGGAATCGGCTATTGAACAGTCCTGCAAAATGTCAGTTTCTTAACTACTGCTGAGCAGCATGGCTGACTGGAAAGGACAGGCCGATGCAGAGAACGAAAGGAGGAGGAGGAGGAGGAGGATGACACAAAGCAACAAGGGCAAGAAGATGTAAAACTCAGGGTAGCAAGAAGAAAGTACATGCAAACAGACAGACAGATACACACACTTTGGATCGGTATGGATGAGTTAATGTAACTCGTAAGATCCTTCGGCTTTGAGGTCTCCACAGCGGATCTGAGATGGATCTGCAAGTTGATTTGGCGCAAGTTTTATGCTGGGTGCTCTTACTGAAGTAACTCCACATTACATCGAGAATGGGGAGGGGTGGTTTTGAACCAGGAACCTTCTGCTTTGAAAGCAAGCGCATTAACCACTTGACCACAACCCACTACCTACCGGATGAGCTAATGAGATTAACCTGCACATACTATAATCTTCTTAAAATAATGTCTCTTCTGTACGCCACATATCCAAGCATGGCAAAGTTGCTGTGTTGGAACATGGACAATGAGCCGTACAGCATATGAACACATACTCACATAAGAGAAGTTACAGGTAAAACCTTTTCTGAATGGTGACAAATTACTAAAACTGCACAGATTCCCATTAGTCAAGGCTCCTCTGGTATATGCTGTGGCTTTTCCACATAAACACAGATGCAAACTGTCACCCTTGAGTCATCACCTGCCACATAACACAGAACCACTCATGCATTGACTGTCTTAAAGCCCACATGTCCTGTTAAGGGTCATGGACCATTTGAGGCATCACAGCTGGCCTATACAGGCTGCTCATGTGATAGTGTCATTTTTGCATCTAAAACAAAGTTTTAAGAAATGCACATACATTTTTACTATTTAGTGTGTTAAAAAGCCACAGTCACAGGTGCACTCATCATTCAGACAGGCCAGATAACACAAAACAAGTACTAGTGAGCCAAAAACTCAACTCTGTGTTGAGGCCTGAATAAGTTTTCGATGCCACGGTGGATCGCTGAAACCGGAGATTACCAATAATCCTCCATGAAAGGTCTGTTACATATTTCAAAATCCCATTTATCTATTCAGCTACACGCACAACAGTCATTTTGATGAAGCTGGCGATGCTGGTTGAACTCAGAGTCACTGCTGAGCTCAAAGAGGGGATGAGGAAACATGAGAGGATAAAGAAAGAGGATGAGGGTAGGTGATGAGAGGGGCTGGTGGGGAAGAAAAGTTGGAAAGACATTGAAGATGAGGGCCCTTACTTTAAAATTCAAAGGCTGGATCAAAGTGCTGGCTGACAGTTCACCACCCAAACACTCCAACGCCCCGTACATACCTCACCAACACCCAACACACACCGACTTTCTTTCACTCTCAGAAAGAAGATGAAACAGCAGCAAACTACAAAGGAAAAATGGAGACAAAACTTCTGCTGCAGCTCAAAAATGAATGCCTGTGTGCGTGTGCATGACCACAAATGACACCCAACACTGTGAGAACTGATATGTTGTTGAAGTTCAAGTGTAAATGCACCCTCCAATACGAGTACAACACTGTGTTGTACAACTGCATTTTACCATGGCACCCAAACAAAGGCTGCCCACAAGAAGGACTCAGTCTCAGCCTCAGTATGACCAAATTCTGGGTAATGTTAGTGAAGTCGAAGATGCTGTTGTGGGGGAACAGGCAAGCCTTTTGCCTGTTAGTTCATTGTTGTAAAATGATGTGACAGTGTTCATTCTGGCTGATGTTTTTTTTTGCTTTGTTCTCTGTCCGAGGACAACTGACTGAAGAAGACATAGACCATGCGCGAGGGGGAAGTCACCTGGATTGGGAGTCCACTGCTGACTGGCACATGTAGGATATACAAAAGACCTATGGGAGCGTTCCAAGGAACTCAGGACTTGCCACTTGGGAGTCCATTTACTGAGACTCTGCTCTTCACCATTTGGATGTCTTCTGAGCCGCTGGTCGTGAGGACTACTGGACCCCATATGTATAGTTACGTAACTGCAACTTTTCTCTCTCTGCATGCTTGACAATTCTTTATTGTGCTTTGATTTATTTGTTATTTTGTTAATGGTAGTATGGCCAAGCAGATGGTCACCCCACTGAGTCTAGTCTAGTCTAGTCTAGTCGCCAATGTGCTTGATCAGGGGGTGGGTAACGTCAGACCTGAATTGTGCGTAGCACCTTGGGAAGATCTATGTTGTGACTGAGTGCTGTATAAACAAATAGAATTGAACTAATCTAAAAAATGCAAGCACTCGTAAAGAGTTATGTCTGCTGAGCAATGATAGGAACTACCACCATTACCAGAAGGGGAAGCATGACTTTCCCTATAAGATCATTGTGACATCATAAGGCAACAATGCTGCGGGAAGACAGAAATTGAAATCCTACCTTGCAGTGTAAAAAATAAATAAGATGAAAGGGGAAAAAAATGCAACAATGACTCTGCAACATGATATAGGATTTTTAACAATTTCAATGAATGGAAAACTGTGACCTGTGTTTGGGTGTATTTGACACCACTATTAGACAGTAGTCTTTGCTATCAAACTGAGTGAACATATATAAAGATTTGGAGGGATCATATTTGGCAAATGCTATCAAAATATTTTATACAACTGCAGAAAAACTTTATGTTGGCAGCTGAAATAGCCAAAATGTGTGTGGTCACTGAATCTGATTTAATACTCACAAAGGAAGACTTTAGGGTTTGAAGCCAACAATAAAGATGTGTGTGCAGGATTCAACATCTACTGTATGAAGAGCTACACTGACACCTGCTGGTGTGTTTCTTGCATCTCTGGAATTACAGAGACCATCAGCTCCTTTTTTTAAAGATCCATTATAGATCTCTGTAAGACCAAATCATAAAATTTCTTGAGAACTTAATTGTCCAAACCACTTGCAGCATAGCACATATTCTGACTCCAAACTGTGTTTAAGGTCTTCTGAGTAAAACGTTTGGTTTTTAGTGATGGAATAGAGAATCTGCGTATTATATCTAGCTATATCTAAATCTGTCATATATATATATATATATATATATATATATATATATATATATATAGAGAGAGAGAGAGAGAGAGAGAGAGAGAGAGAGAGAGAGAGAGAGAGAGAGAGAGAGAGAGAGAGAGAGAGAGAGAGATGTGGAAAAGAAAATCTAGACATTGGGGGGTGGTGGACAAGTGGTTAGTGCACTTGGTTTCAGTGCAGAAAGTTCCCAGTTCAAACCCCACCCCTGCCCATTCTCCATGTAATGTGGAGTTACGTCAGGAAGGGCATCCGACGTAAAAACCTGTGCTATTTCAACATACAGATCCACCTCAGATTTCATGTGGTGACCCTGAGTGGAAAACAAGACAGCAAATAAAAGGACTCTTTTGTTTAATCTAGCTATTATGAAGTATCTTTGTTTCATTGCAAAGTTACATCTAATTGGTTTGAAATTTGTGTCCACATTTTATCTGGAGTTCTTCCCAAAGGAACCTCTGGCGGTCTTGATTTACTGGTGTCTTCTGCTTTCAGTTGATACTTTTCTGTGCCCCCACCCCCCTTTTTTGGGGGGGGGGGGGGGGGGGGGGTTCAGTCACAATTACAGGTTTACCACATAGCATAGCAGCACTGTTTGACCCTTGAATGACATGCTGGAAAACTATTTCCCAGAATGTTATGGCATCTTGTCTCTGTATTTTAACTTCTGTGGGTCAAGACGTACGTAAGTCCTACATCAACCCTGAGGCCCGTTGGTGCAGATGCTTATCTCGGTAGTCAGGGACTCCAGTCCAACATAGGGTACTTCCCTAACCAATCTGATACCCATTTACAGCTGGATGAACTGAGACAGTGCAGATAAAGTTTCTTGTCCAAGGACACAGACAGGTATCATAAGCGGGATTCTAACCCAGATCCACATATTGGCAGGCCAGCTCCTTATCCACTGATCTACCTGCTCTAAATCTGTGGGTCAGTATCCTAAATTATTTCCAGACAAGACAAATGGTGAACATATTGTTGATATACGATTGTGAACCCTTTCATGTATTGATTACTAAGGCATAAAATTATAGTTGTGATGAAAAAAAATCCTTTTTATGAGTTAAATGGTCAAACAAACCCCAAGAAGCTACATGATTTAATCATCATTATTAGGACTGACCTTTGGCACATGTGGATTAAACTCAACAGCTCTGTGTATGGCCTCCACAGCATTCATCTCTGCTGTACTTAGGCCTCGCCTCGATGCTGCTTCTGGAGAGAATCTGGAGTAAGTGAAAAGTGACAGTATATTATTAATGTTGCCACAGGCAACCAGTTAATTGTACTACTGCATGTAGAAATATTGTACAGTATGCAAGATTCAGAGAGATTTTCTACAACATGAATCGTAAACATACTTATCTGATACAGCGCGTGCTTTCAAAAGCGCTGACGTGTAGCATATAGTTGCTGATTTTGGTAAGCTGATGTCTACAAAAGCAGCAGAACATACAACATAAGTCAATTACTCATTTCCAAGGTTGCACAACACCAAGTTAAGTTCTGCTGCATCTGAAAGATGCAAAGTTTGTAGATTTTTTTCCATGTACCATCATATTTAGCGAGGACAGCTTGGACATCAGCGTATGCCTGAAGCTCCAGAAGTGCCTCTAAAAGGTTTTCATGGATATTTAACATTCCCAACAATGGGAATTCCTTCATTAACTGCATAGAAATAAGATGGTCCACATTAACATGTTATTTATTGCAACAATCAATGTACTGTTATTGGTTCAAATGCAGTATATGATGCACTGGGTCAGCTAGTTGCTGACACAGTTAAAAAGACAAACAAAAGCAATATAAAAAAAAAAGTTGAGCTTTAGACACTCACATCTCTCATCATTTTTACCGCTTCTTTAATCCGTCCCAGCTTGCGTGCACACATAGCCAGTCTGCGTTTAATGTACACCAGTAAGTTGATATCTTTTCCAGCTTTGGACAGCAAACAGAAGTGAAATATTGAGTAAACAAAGAGGCTACTGTTTTTTGAGAAAACCTAAATGTAAGTAGCCTGGACAGAATTCTAAACAGACCTAAAACTTTTACAACATTATAATTTTCTTGTTTATTAAAGCCAGGGTTTAATACAGAGGAACCCTTACCAATACTTAGAGCTTTTCTAAAAAGACGTTCAGCCTCTGTGATAGTTGTAGCTTCTTCTTCTGCTAGAAGCACATACGCTGCAGCACATCTGCACATATGAACAGTTGTGACAAAAACTGGACTTATTTAATATTAATGTATAGAAATATGCTGTTAACTGAAGCAAACATTTTCTGAAATGTACACCCAGCATAATATATAAAACACAGATGTATTCCTTCAATTAAGGCCAAGTTGTACACCATGGTACATTCACTCATACATTCAGCACAAAGTGTTTGATCTTGTTTGCAAGAACAGTCCAGTTGCTTCTAGATACGCCCGCATTTTTGTTCACAGAGTTAAACCGTGAACAAATTGCATGGAAAACAGAAATATAAATGGTAAAGTTTCCACGTATGTTAGTTTTTAAACCAAGACTTCAGCATGATAACTGTTGGGAGATATTCAATGAACTGATGTTTATATGAATAAAGTTACAGCGTGGAGGAATTAGTGTCACCATGTGGTGAGGTTACAGACTGCATTCTGTCATCACTGGTCACATCATTGCTTCCCTTCACATTTTCTCTTCTTTGGTAATGGGGATTCATGCTCACTTGCCTTCTAATCAGCAAAAATTATGATCCTCCATTTCACAAAAATGGAATTTTTCAAACTCGTTAGCTTGCACTAGCAACCGGTGCACCGTGTATAGTGAAGTAACCAGTGACTCCTCTTTTTTCTTCAGTGGTTTGGCTGCAAAGCAAAAATGTGAATGGTGGTGCAAGTGTGTCCTCCTTTGGGCTACTATGTCAACATGGTGCCACAACATGGCAGCCTCCTTGAGGGGACCCACTACAACGGTTCATTCTACACTCATGAAAACACATTAAATCATTGCTGCATGTAATTACGCACTGATAAAGAGATGGTTACGAACGCTATATTCCATTTGTGCTAAGAAACTCCAATAAATCCTGCTCACTGTTGCGTTAATCATTTTGACACTACAGTTTCTTCTGATAACACATCAAATTAAAGAAAACTTTAATTTACACACAAAATACAAAAAGCAAACTTAACCACTAAAACTGAAAAGACGTCATGGCACATAAGATTAAAATGGCAGAGAATTGGCTATTAGAAACTTTTTGGATTCTTGCAGAGGTGGTGTTAATTTATAAGTGTGGTGTCATTTGCAAATGTCAGCATCACCTAATATGTGAACAAAAAGTATCTTTTGTACGTACAAAAACACAGCAAGTGTGCTTATTTTGTGAATGAGTGTACCTGAGCTTTTCTTATAGAAGTAACATGTAATCCTTTATGTGTAAAACTCACTCGTGGTTCATTTCTAATGCCTGATAAGCTGCTCTGATCCTGGCTTGAGGGTTTCTCTCCCTCCATGCTTTCTGCATCACTGGAATGAGAAGATCTGGTGTCAATGTGCCGCACAGACATCTTCACATAACTGGTAAGGCAACATGGATTAAACATGGTGAAATTGTTGTATGCTACTCAAAGAAAAGGTGGTTCACAATTTTGCTAAGAACAAGGAACAATTTGGAACACAATGAAACAACACATCTCTGATAATGTCTCAACTTTGAGCAGCATCATATCAGGATAAAACTATTCTTCACACACTTATGCTCTACACAAGAGTTGGGAAGAGAAGAAAGAAGAGAGTAGGAAAGGTGAAAGGATGAAAAGAAAAAGGGTTTAAAGAACAGGAAGATGGAGAGTGGAGAACACAAAGTACAAAAAAGACCATAGTAGACAGACAAAAAAGAAAAAAATATTTCCAGTTGATAAACAAACTGGAAGTAGAAACAACAAATTTAAGTTCATTGCTCTAAACACTAGCTGGAATTTTGCACCCGTTATATTATGATAGCTGGATTAGCGAAACACTATTATGTCACATTCTACTGCCAATGTGTGCATTCTGCAACATATGAGTTTGTACCTCTTTTGCTTTTGCATAGTTACACCCAGTGGTGGGCACAGTTCCGCTAATTTGCAAGTTATCGTAGCTAACTTTTTTGTTTGCGGATTAGCTTTTCAGCTAACTTCAAAAACGATAAGGTGGCTCAATTTAAACAGAACTGATCATATATAATGGTGATGGTGTTGCATTCTTGGAATGCCCAATTTTATTTTCTGTGGTAATATTATATTTCTCTGATGGGATCAATAACATTTATCTCGGTTTGTATGTCATTAAACCTCACCCGCATCTTCAGGCTTTAGCTGCTGAGTGTCACCTGTGAAAAAGGTCTGATGATCTTGAGCAGACAAGTTCATATCATAATATGTTAAGGGCTCTTTCCCAGTCACCCAGGTGTATCTGCAATGCACAAAGGAAAACAGTCTGATGACAGATTTGAAGGTGATTAGATATGCATTCATTATTAATTCTGCTACACCTTTCAGAAAATATGCAAACGTGTAACACTAATGATACTAGGCAATCAAAACCCATTTTCATTCTTTTCATTCTTGCTATTAAATTGGACATCTCTGTGATTCACACATACCTGTTGTATTCTGCTCCTCTGAACAGATTCAGAGGGTTCCTCCAGACCTTGCACTCTACAAAAATAACATAATGTAACTGAGCAATACAGCAGCAAAAGTATTAGTGTTCTTATACCACATACATGTAGGCATTTACCTGACACACTTGGTCTTGGCTCTGCATCGCCATTGACGGATGAGAACAGACCAGTTGCTGAGCTGCTCTCCACTCCACCCAGGAGAGGGCGCAGGTGGCTCACAGACACTTGTTCAATGAATGAGGTACCATATTTCCGAAAATACCACCACTCAAATATCTGTGAGAACAAAGAATTTGTGCTTACAGGCAGCATAGGTGTGAATCATCAATGACCTATAATAAATCAGTTAGCGTAATTGTTGCCATCATAATTGCGGGGTGATACTGATGTCTAAGAGTATTCATTCTCATTAGCGGTTCAAATGTTTAGCAGCAATCCTTGAAAGCTAGGCTTCATTCACAAATTTTGAAGTGCTAAAAGAAAATACAAAACAAGAAACTCAAACCACTGTACTAAAACATAAATGTAACACCTTTTTTTGCTCCCATTTTTAATGAGCTGAACTCAAAGATCTAAAACATTTTTCTATACACAAAAGACCTATTTCTCTCAAATAGTGTTCACGAATTTGTCTAAATCTGTGTTAGTGAGCACTGCTCCTTTGCTGAGATAATCCATCCCATCTCACAGGTGTGGCATATCAAGATACTGATTAGACAGTATGATTATTGCATAGGTGTGCCTTAGACTGGCCACAATAAAAGTATATAGAAAATGTTTTAGCTCTTTGAGTTCAGCTCATGAGAAATGTGAACAAAAACAAAAGTGTTGCATTAATATTTCTGTTCAGTATAAAATGATCTCAACAGGTTCAAAAGATTAAGGAATACACTTCGAAGATGATGAAAAAAGAATATTCCATCTATATGTGATATTAGCCGATATTTGTATATTTGTACCCCTGAGAGGAAAATGACAAATGGATGCATTCTGAAACTTCAAAAAAAAAAAAAAGTTAAATCAATTTGTGCTCATCACCTGACAAATCAATACAGATTTTTCAAAAACTGTATATTTAATTAAGAAATGTTAAATTCAACCCACACAAATTGATATTCTTTTCATGATGCAAGAAATGGATGAGAGTATAACTCACCAGGATGAGTCCAGAGATGAGTGATGAGGTTCCAGTGAGCGCCACATAGAATTTAGGGGTCAACGTATTCAAAAACACTGATGCTGAAAATAAAAGAAAGAACACAATCAGATTAGTGCGATCACTGAAACCAGAACTGTGTCCAAACACAGATGTGTATAAATGTGTGGGTAATTTTTTTTACACTTAGCAGATTACTAAAATAATAGTTGTTGTTTTTTTCCCCTGCCAACTAATTAATCAACTGATATGGTCAAGTCAATAGGTAACTGGACAGTGCACCATTTTTGGTCATTTTGCCTCTGCATTTGTTGTGTACATTTTCAGCTGTGAATCAATGGCTTTAACAAAACCAGGACGTTAACAGTTTAGGAATTAAAGCCACTTTTATATACTCCCTGTATTTTCAGAGCATATAAGTAATCACATAAACAAAACATAACAGTTATTGTTAATACAAATCATTCTGTTTACATATTGTTTTCTGTTTTCTTTAGACAAAGCTATGTGCTACTCTACCGCTCTACTGTACCAGCTGTAGAATCAAGTAATAATCAGTGACTTGGGAAATGTTGATGCATCCAAAAATTACTTGAGAAACAAATGCAGCACAATTAGCAGTAACAATGCATCACAAATCATATATGACACATATTCCTCACTATGTTACATATGTACATAATAACTAACTCACTAAGTAAATAAATAGTTAAATTGTTGTATCTGGGTCCCTCAATGTTAACATTTGAAATTGAATATATACACATTTTTTCTTTCAGTTTGTATTATTATTATTCTGTTAAATCAACTAGTAAGTGGTTCATCTTGTGTCTAACAGTACACGTTAATGTTACAAACTGACGGAAGCTGGAGCTGACTGCTGGGCTTTAACAGCTTGAAAAAGAAGCAACTAGTTGTGCCACAATCACTCAAAACAAATTGTTAAAGCAAGAGCTGGTGCTAACAAACTGTTAGCAGAGAGCTAACGTCAGCTAGCTAGCAGCTGCACTTATTCACCTGAGGTAAGAGATTCCTGCAGTTTCAGCGGACTCCACAGGACGTAAATCATGATGAGCACCATGCCGAACCAAATAAAGCACACGTATGTCCATGACCACGACAGCCAAGACTTTAATTTCTCTGTAAATCCAAGAGACTGGGGGTTCATGCTAGTGGGATCCTCCATATTTCTCCGGATGCCTGTAAACACAGGAGTCACGTGACCGCGGACTTTATTTTGAAAAACTTAAAAAAAATCTAAATCCGAAGTTTGCGGAAATATTTATTTTAATAATAATAATAACGATGATGATAATAATAAATCATAATAATAATACAAACTGAAAGAAAAAAAAACAGAAGCTAATACAAATTAAAATGGACATGTATATGTTTGATTTCAAAATTAGAAAATGTTAACACTGAGGGACCCAGATACAACTATTCATTCATTCATTCATTACGTATATGTCATACAGTGAAGTCGCAAACTGCTATTTTGGCAATCAAATAAACTCGTCTATAATTTTTCGAAGCTTTTGCATCACTCATTAATGAACCACAAGCCTGATAGATGTAGGTCTTTCAGCTCTAAATGTTAAAAAGTTGCACATTTTTTTCTTCACAGTCTATGCTGTGTTACCATTTATTGCCAGTAAGCGGCGGGACTGTATCACAAATCCATTACTGTCTGTTATCCTCTCCTGCCTGTAGGTGGAGACAAAATCCACTTTTACTTACCTCCTCCCAATTCAGGCGTGTTCAAAATGTAATTTTTCATTTTGTGCTGATATTTCGACAAACATTTTGCAGAAGCTTTAAAGGTTGGAAAAAGAATCTCAATCACATAGTTTTGTTCAAACTCCCACTTACTGTACCGCATGCTCAGATTTGTTTGTGTTTTACTGATGGAAAAATACATTCCATACAAGAGTTTTGACTGGATAAGGAAGAGGCATCCACTTGGCTTCTCACCTTGTGCGGTTGAGTCACAGGATGAGAATAAATGTGATTTGTTGCCGTGAATTCTCCATAGTGGATCCAGGCAGTGAATGACAGAGAGCCAGATTTGGCCCTTGCTCACATGTGCCCTTGGGTGTTTTCAGTCTGATGCTGATGGACAAGCACACGTGGGGTTAAAGGCCTGTCATATAAATCAGGTAAAATCACTTTAGAGGTGAAAACATGCGTGATGCAACTGACAGAGAGGAACGGTGGGGAAAGAAAGCAGAAAAAGAGATGAAGGGAAGAAGGGAAAAGGAAGATAGAGGAGAAGTCGACAGATCCAGGACAGTTATCTGGAGCTACAGCATGACACTCAAAGTCTGAAGGGTTCTTTAGATGAAATTATATTTCCAAATATTGTCTGTATTCAGTTTCTAAATAAAATACCCCTGTAGCCTCCAAGAGTAAGACAACACTGTTATCTTTCTTTGCACAGTGTCACTTTCGTTTAAACATAAGTCAAATGCAGGGTGATGTACAACCTCAGCACACACAATACTGCTCGGTATGACAGAACATTAGGACCACATCAAGGGAAAAACAAAATAATAGAAGAGGTTTGTTTAAATTTATTTTGCATTTCGAGAGTAAAGTCAAAATATCAAGATTACATCAAAATGTTTGGAATAAAGTTGAAATGTTGAGATTGAAGTCAAAATATTGAGAATAAAATTTAAAAAATGTTGAGATTGAAAGTAAAAATGTTGAGAATAAAGTTGAAATGTCAAGAATAAGGGTGAAATGCAATTTCAAGAATGAAGTAGAAATTTTGAAAAATAAAGCTGAAATACAATTTTGAGAATAAAAGTCAAAATGTTGAGATTAAAGCCAAAATGTTGAGAGTAAAGTTGAAATACTGAGATTACAGTCAAAATGTTGAGAATAAACTCAAAACATCAAGAATAAGGTTGAAACACAATTTTGAGAATGAAGCAGAAATTTTGAAAATAAAGTTGAAATATAATTTCAAGAGTAAAGTAGAAATGTCAAAAAAACATTGAAAAACAATTTCAAGAATATAAAGTCTAAATGTTAAAAATAACATTGAAATACAGTTTCAAGAATAAAATTGAAATGTTGTGAATAAATTTAATGTTTTAAGATTAAATTCTTAGATTAAATGAAACTACAGGCGTTTCTGATATGTCCACCTCTACAAAATGGCTTGTGTGAAATTATACTTCAGAATCAGTTTTCTTAACAAGGAATTCATTTCTCTTCTTGCACATAAACACCAAGTCGAAATAGGCTTAAAGAGACTGTGCTGAATGTTGTGTCTGTTCCCAAGAAGAACTCAAACTGGGAAGTGGCCGTATTGTCAACATTTCCCGCTTTATTTTCGAAATAGTATTTCAGATTTATTCCTGACATTTCTGCTTTAGTCTCAACATTTCAACTTCCTTTTCAAAATATTTTGACTTCATTCTTGAGAAATCCAAATAAATAAATACATGAGTAAAATAAATAAATCTTTTTTTTTTGTTATAATGTGACTAATTCTCCTTTGTAGTTCTGTAAGAGGGATTTCTACATAGATATAGGAAGAGTTCCTAGAAGTCGTTTTTTTGTTGCAGATATCTGGGAAATTTGTTTTGGAGTATAGTGATGTCACATCATTACATTTTTAGTTTGATCACTTTGTTGTCAGTTAGTTGATTGATATGAACTTTGGATCATCTAACACACACACACACACACACACACACACACACACACACACACACACACACACACACACACACACACACACACACACACACACACACACACACACACACACACACACACACACACACACACACACTCCTGATTACAGTACAGTTCTGCACAGCTGCTTCCCAGGGTAATAAGATTGCCCAGTTTCTCCAGTCACAGCCACAGAATCCCATAACTGCTTCAGAGTTGTCTGGATGTCTGAGTGGCTTCCCTCACTAGTCTGCTTCTTGCATGTTTTCCTTCTCCAAACAGATTTACCACGCAGTTCAATCCTGTTTGTATTCCTCAGTGATTGATGCAAATGAATTCCAAGACACTTTGAATGACTTGGGAATGTACATGTATCCATCCCCTTACTTGTCTCAAGAAAACTGGCTGTAAAACTGATGATTTGTGATAAAAAAAATAACTTACTGCGGATATGGAGAGACTATGTATGCAAGTGGTGATATATTTTTAAAAGGTTAAAGCAATACTTTTTTGTGAAAAACCTTGAATTAAAACTAAAGCTTGATGATTACAGGCATATCTTCATTGTTTCTGTTCAACTCCATTGTGATATTGCACAGATGGAAAATTACAAAAATATGTCCATATACTTATGGGCCTGACTGCACGGTGCTGAATTCTGAAACTGCAAAGGCAAGGTCAGCCAAAGGTCAAAAATTCAGGTGAAAGTCACATTCATAGAGGTGAATGGTCAGATTTCCACCAGGCAATGAACTGGGTTATTTCTGTGTCTTCATACCCACGTGCACTATTGTCTTGTACATAACAATGTATTGATAAAAATGTGAGTTCTGTGAACAGTGACGGTGCAACATGAGCTGTTCCAAAATGATCAGCCAGCATCCATCTGTGCAGAAACAATATCTCATCATGCTGCAGTCACCTGTACACTTAAAGTTCATTCACAATTTCATACATTGATCCAGCCATCCGTGACTTCACGTTCTGTTTTTGTAGCTTCTCTATCTTTGCCCAAAGCTTTTAAGAGTCCTCCATCATACATATTTAATCTGCATTCTGACTTAAACGCACCACATTTCTCACTCTCATTATTACTTAAGAGGCTGCGCCTTAAAGGCTCAGAAGTGTGCGCCGCTCTGTTGATCACATTGTTCTCACAATCAGCTATTTAAACAACTCACGATACATAAGACTGTCAACATAGTTTAGAATTTCATGTCAAATAATGTCCTTTATTCAGAATTACCTTTTTGGGAATACATTATAATACCCTTCTTTTAATAAGATGTTATTAATGGATAATAATGATTTATAAGTTATAACACTGCTTATTAACATTATTATATGGTAATAAAACGAAACAAGTGTTAGTAATGTCATCATAATCACATTTTTTTTATTAGACTATAAGGTATTGCTCTTGCTTTAGATCTGGTAGCTGTTCTTGTAATAAGCATATGTTAACTTTTAATAAGGCATTGATAAGTCATTATAAATGCTTAAAAACTTTATTATGTGGTAATAAGGCCACATAACTGTTCACAGTTGTACCATAAACACATTTTATTGTTAGTTTATAAAGCACTGTTTTTTTTCCTTTGGAAATGGTGGCTGTTGCAGTAATAAGTATTTGTTAAATTGTAATAAGGCAAAGATAAGTCATTATAAAACACTTTTTAACATTATTGTGTGGTCATATGATGAAATAACCATTAGTAATTGTACCACAAGCACATTTTATAGTTAAATGATGAAGCATTGTTCTCACCTTAGCTGCAAAAAGCAGGGGTAAATGTTAATAAGCTCATAGTCAGCAATTAATACATAAGTGTGCATCAATCTCAAAATGATACGATAATATGATACGATACACTTTATTACCCCCAAGAAGAAATTTGTCTTGGACTTCAAGTGCTCGGCAGACATTTCTGTCTCAAGAAATCAATAAATACAACAACAATACACTGCTTGCATCCCTATGGAAAATTTACCAACATATTGCACGTTACCCATAATCTAATATACAGTTAAAACAGCATACAAGAAAAAGATAATAAAGTTAAAATACACACCTTATTTGTATATATCTACACATGCACATACACACACAACATCGCTACACATCACAATAAAGCAACATAACAGGTTTATAAAGGAAGAACTTAATTGATAACTCAATAAATACCTAAAAATGGCAAAATGGCTTGAAGACTAACAACAAGTGTCTTATCTGGATATTAATTATAATATATCATAGTATAAATATGTCATGTTTTTTTAATGGTCATGAGTGGAACAATAAAATCTGCATATGTGATAATAAGTATCATGATGGTATAATTACTAATTAACTTATGCTTATTGCAAAGGCCTGACTATAAAGTGTTGCCAGATTTTCTTGTGTGCTTAAGGTCAATTGTATATTTCAATGTTTACCTTTAACAAGTAATACAGCTTGTTTAATCTGTCATTTGTCGGCTCTGCGTGTGTCGGTCCTGTTGGTAGAACACTTCAAACTTTGATACTTACTCTTGTCTCCCACACCATTTCCTCTGAGTTGATAGCACGTGTCCCCCACAAAGGGACTCTCCCTCTTCAACTCATTTCTCTCAGACACTTCATTTTCAGAAACTGCATGTTCTTTTTCCAATTTTAGGAAACTGTGCATTTGACCACATGTACAATCAATGGTGCTGCAGAAAAAAAGAGACCCTCATCACCGACAGGCGCATCGTGCACAGAGTGACATTCGGCATTTTGTTTTGAAATCACTAAAGACAAATAGACACGTGCACTAATTTGCTATCATGCTTGTAGCTTCACCTCTTGCTGGATGATGCTCATTAGAATCGTCTCTAAATTACAACAAGACAAAGTCTGAATAAAACATCTGATTTGTAAAATGCTTTTAATCCCTTTGACATCAAATTGAATTAGGATGTGAATAATCAGCATTACAAGCACAGCAGGAATAAAAACACCAAATGTTGTAGAGTTCATCACTCAGCCTCTCCTACAGAGGATACAGATTTTTATTTTTTATATTTTTAAATCACATACACCACCAGCCAGCTGTAAGTATAAATGTAAGAGGCAAAGATGAATAATACGTTTGAACCACCTTCTTGTAGTTAGGGTCTATTTTTCCACTCTCCTGTGCACAAAAACATAATTTTTAGTGACAATAGAATAAAAGGGCCCATTCAAAGATGAGAGAAAAACCAAAATGTGTGTACCTTTCTGAAAGGTTTATAGTATCATGTAACTGTAAACAGGAAGAACTATAAATGTCCTGCCTTCATCTTGCTAATTATCGTAGCTTAAAGCAGATAACCCGTAAGTTGGAGAGGAAATGGCGTCTCACTAATTTAGAAGATCTTCACTTAGCCTGGAAAAAAGAGTCTGTTGCTCTATAAAAAAAGCCCTCCGTAAAGCTAGGACATCTTTCTACTCATCACTAATTGAAGAAAATAAGAACAACCCCAGGTTTCTTTTCAGCACTGTAGCCAGGCTGACAAAGAGTCAGAGCTCTATTGAGCTGAGTATTCCATTAACTTTAACTAGTAATGACTTCATGACTTTCTTTGCTAACAAAATTTTAACTATTAGAGAAAAAATTACTCATAACCATCCCAAAGACGTATCGTTATCTTTGGCTGCTTTCAGTGATGCCGGTATTTGGTTAGACTCTTTCTCTCCGATTGTTCTGTCTGAGTTATTTTCATTAGTTACTTCATCCAAACCATCATCATGTTTATTAGACCCCATTCCTACCAGGCTGCTCAAGGAAGCCCTACCATTATTTAATGCTTCGATCTTAAATATGATCAATCTATCTTTGTTAGTTGGCTATGTACCACAGGCTTTTAAGGTGGCAGTAATTAAACCATTACTTAAAAAGCCATCACTTGACCCAGCTATCTTAGCTAATTATAGGCCAATCTCCAACCTTCCTTTTCTCCCAAAAATTCTTGAAAGGGTAGTTGTAAAACAGCTAACTGATCATCTGCAGAGGAATGGTCTATTTGAAGAGTTTCAGTCAGGTTTTAGAATTCATCATAGTACAGAAACAGCATTAGTGAAGGTTACAAATGATCTTCTTATGGCCTCCGACAGTGGACTCATCTCTGTGCTTGTTCTGTTAGACCTCAGTGCTGCTTTGATACTGTTGACCATAAAATTTTATTACAGAGATTAGAGCATGCCATAGGTATTAAAGGCACTGCGCTGCGGTGGTTTGAATCATATTTGTCTAATAGATTACAATTTGTTCATGTAAATGGGGAATCTTCTTCACAGACTAAAGTTAATTATGGAGTTCCACAAGGTTCTGTGCTAGGACCAATTTTATTCACTTTATACATGCTTCCCTTAGGCAGTATTATTAGACGGTATTGCTTAAATTTTCATTGTTACGCAGATGATACCCAGCTTTATCTATCCATGAAGCCAGAGGACACACACCAATTAGCTAAACTGCAGGATTGTCTTACAGACATAAAGACATGGATGACCTCTAATTTCCTGCTTTTAAACTCAGATAAAACTGAAGTTATTGTACTTGGCCCCACAAATCTTAGAAACATGGTGTCTAACCAGATCCTTACTCTGGATGGCATTACCCTGACCTCTAGTAATACTGTGAGAAATCTTGGAGTCATTTTTGATCAGGATATGTCATTCAAAGCGCATATTAAACAAATATGTAGGACTGCTTTTTTGCATTTACGCAATATCTCTAAAATCAGAAAGGTCTTGTCTCAGAGTGATGCTGAAAAACTAATTCATGCATTTATTTCCTCTAGGCTGGACTATTGTAATTCATTATTATCAGGTTGTCCTAAAAGTTCCCTAAAAAGCCTTCAGTTAATTCAAAATGCTGCAGCTAGAGTACTGACGGGGACTAGAAGGAGAGAGAGCATATCTCACCCATATTGGCCTCTCTTCATTGGCTTCCTGTTAATTCTAGAATAGAATTTAAAATTCTTCTTCTTACTTATAAGGTTTTGAATAATCAGGTCCCATCTTATCTTAGGGACCTCGTAGTACCATATCACCCCAATAGAGCGCTTCGCTCTCAGACTGCAGGCTTACTTGTAGTTCCTAGGGTTTGTAAGAGTAGAATGGGAGGCAGAGCCTTCAGCTTTCAGGCTCCTCTCCTGTGGAACCAGCTCCCAATTCAGATCAGGGAGACAGACACCCTCTCTACTTTTAAGATTAGGCTTAAAACTTTCCTTTTTGCTAAAGCTTATAGTTAGGGCTGGATCAGGTGACCCTGAACCATCCCTTAGTTATGCTGCTATAGACGTAGACTGCTGGGGGGTTCCCATGATGCACTGTTTCTTTCTCTTTTTGCTCTGTATGCACCACTCTGCATTTAATCATTAGTGATCGATCTCTGCTCCCCTCCACAGCATGTCTTTTTCCTGGTTCTCTCCCTCAGCCCCAACCAGTCCCAGCAGAAGACTGCCCCTCCCTGAGCCTGGTTCTGCTGGAGGTTTCTTCCTGTTAAAAGGGAGTTTTTCCTTCCCACTGTAGCCAAGTGCTTGCTCACAGGGGGTCGTTTTGACCGTTGGGGTTTTACATAATTATTGTATGGCCTTGCCTTACAATATAAAGCGCCTTGGGGCAACTGTTTGTTGTGATTTGGCGCTATATAAAAAAATTGATTGATTGATTGATTGAATTATGTTCCTTAAAGCAGTAAGCCCTGTTATTTTTTTTTAAAGCTTTAAGTCATACATTTTTTTTGTACTATTCTAATTTTATTCCTTAGCATTTAAATAAGGGATTCATAATATGATATTGCCAATCTGATCAAAGTTTGCGCTGTCTGGAAACAATTTAGAATTTTGACCCCTGAAGGGTAGAAATTCAACCGATCAAACGCCATGACCTACATTTGATAGCAACATCATAGATCAAGTGGCAGCTTCTCTCAAGCTCTGCGAGGATGCTGGGAAGGACACAGCGACTACCCATCAGAGTAAAGAAAGGCAGCGTGATGTCAGCTCGGTGGTTGGTCAAACAAAATAAACCAAGATGGAAAACACGCTCTGAAACAGCCTATTTCTGCATAAATCTAATATGTTTCTCATATATTTTGTAAACGTTAGTGAGAAGTAAACATTTTTAAATCTTTTTGAAATTGATTTACAAGACATATTATAGATTTTAGCATGCATGCCCCGGGAACGCAAATCAAGCAAATGGGTGAGGTCACAAGTA
Organism: Thalassophryne amazonica; assembly: GCF_902500255.1. Classification (NCBI taxonomy): domain Eukaryota; kingdom Metazoa; phylum Chordata; class Actinopteri; order Batrachoidiformes; family Batrachoididae; genus Thalassophryne; species Thalassophryne amazonica. The sequence goes on along the minus strand of NC_047105.1, from coordinate 40,705,506 downwards.
AACTTCTTGTACGCGTGCACTCGCTTCTTCCTGCAGTCAGTCTGCTATTAGAAGGAAAAGACAATATTCACCATTGAATTCCTCCCAGGTAAATATGTTCTCTTCATTAAAATTTGCAATACGTTACAAAAATAAATCTACATTATAATGATTGGTTTTTGGCAGAAACTAAATTTTATCAGTTTTGTGAAACTTGAAAGGCCGTACAGCTTTAATTTTGCACTGTGGCATGTTTGACGTCATAATAAATTGAACCACTGTCATTGAATCATAGATAGTTTTTCAACAAAGAATTTCTGAACTGAGCTACTTCATGTATCAGCGTTGAGGGAGAAGATGGAAACCTATCATTCCATTGCAAATTAAGGTAGAGTTTAAACAGCATGTCAACATGAAATCATGCAACAAAACAATCCATGACATGACATGGACACATAGGGGCACAATCATCAAGCCGGCACAAAGGAGCGGGCAGAACAAAGCATGTGTCATTAATGGTTTCAGTCAGACACAGTCATTTTTTTTGCACCCAGCATGCACGTCATGCCAGTAACAAGTTAAGTACACTCAGCTGTGTGTCCATGGGCATGTTGATCTCAATATAAGGTGTACCCATGTGTTGGTATCAGCTAGCATAAGAACACGTTTGCACCACAGAACTGATCTAAAGCCTAGCGCTGTGTAGTTGCGGTATTTAAATAGAATAAATAAATAGGAACAAAAATCAGACATGCCTTACATAAGCAGGTTGATGACCCATACAACCACTGCATATTCAATGACACTGAATTGAAAGCAGTCATTAATAAAATTACACACTTCAACTAATTTAATCAGTTGTATCTGAAATTGAACCACTTTATCTTGGACTAACACATAACTCTTCCACCATGTTTACATGTGCTACATTGGTAGTAAACTGTTTTTGTTAAACAATATGACCAATAGGAAGGTGATATGTGATTTAATAGTATTTTATTGTGACTTCAAAATTTTGCTTCAAAATTTTGTAAATGAAAAATGCTGAACATTTTGTAACTACACTTCACCCAGGAGAAAAACGGGTGCCTTTGCTAGTGGCATTACCCAGTTCCTCAAAATAACCATTCTAAATATTTGCATTATGCAAGGAGTGGGCAAACATTTTGACCCTCATCTGCGAGCATGACTTTGACCAAATTTTTCATCAAACCTAACCTTCAAACATTCTACCAAATGTTGCCAAAACTGGACCAAAACTCTTAACTCTTATACCCCCATCGCACATACGCCAATTGAGGCCGAACTGCGTCAGAATGACACATCCGGCCACAATCGGGAATATTGAGGTGTGATCTGAAGACCAACGGACAGCAGTCTGTGAGTATCTTACATATTTGGTCCCATTCGCTCAGCTGTCCCGAGTGTGTTGCACATGTTCAAAACACTCTTGGTGCCAACGAGATCCCACCCACATCTGACAGTGGTCTATATGCAGTTTTTGTGTCATCTGATCGCAGTATACATATTCTGACGGCATCAAAGCAGCATCTGAAACGAACTGATCGCGGTTGATTGAGCTCTGAGATCGATCAGTCACAGAAAAGCCTGCCGACATGTTGTGCCACAGATGTCCACCTCCACTGAACCCGGCCGGGCAGGGCAAAGGAAATGTTGATATGTAATAATATGTATATGGCACACAATCATCATATAAAGTGGTTGTGAACAGCATGCAATCAAACCAAAAGTACCGTGTGCCTGACGTGCGCAATAATGCGTCAAAGTGCACGTCAGGCACTGAGCTGAATGGATCTCACTGCTGTAATATACATATTATTTTACCTGCTCACCATCTAAACTCTGTAGGAGGTGTGACGTGGAACTGTATCGCCAGGCCATGACAAGATTATTAAACATGAAACTCACCTCCAGCTTGGAACCAGGACAGCGCAGAGCACACAGGATCCAAACCACAGCCTGTGGTGAAAAGCCTCTCACCAGGCTGCTGTGTGCTGCAAATAACCATGCAAAAATTAAATCCCATGCGATAATCCAACTGGCATCACGATGTACAGACTTGCATTGTGCTCCTGAAGTAAGCAAAAAATAAAAAAGAAGTTAAAGTTCGCTGGAAAGGCTGCGTCTGACGCATGGTGTGAGTGCTGCTGCAAACTTTCAGCAAAGGTGTCACACACATGCATGGGGCTGGAATTGTCACTTAGCTGTGTGCGTGTGTGTGTTCATAATGGTTGCATAAGCCACTAAGCGTGTGCACGCAGCGCGCGTGCCACTGGACACCTTTGCTGAAAGTTTGCTGGCAGCGGGCCAAGCAGTCACACCGTGCATCAGACGCAGCTTTGACACATATGGTGTGAGTCCAGTCCATACGTTGGTTATACTCCGGTGTCCGGTACCAGCAGCGACTGTGCAAAGGGCACAGACTGGCACAGACTGCCGTCTGACGGCAGTCTGTGCCATCTACATGTTGTCTGCATACCCTCTGGATGCCATCATGCTGGTGTGTTCTGACACAGCTGACCTCTTTTCCTCCCGACTGCATCGGATTATGACAATATTTGCCCTTTCAGCCTGGTTCCTGCACATTCTTGCTATGTGTGATGGGGGCTTTAATTTTGTTCATATGCAACCAGATATACAGGACAGAAACCAATGTTCCTACATGCGGTATTGCACGTGGACTTAGAAAGCATTAGAAACACATTTCAACATAATGTAGATAACCACAATGAATGAATGAATGAATATATACCATCAGGCCAGCTGGTGCTGTGCTCATCATCAGATTCCACAGGGTGACACAGATGAGAGTCTCCAATTCCCCCTGGATGGGACCCTAGTCTGACCAGGTCACATCCCAAGCCAAGACTGGTACCCATTTACTCATTTACTTCTCTGCTCAGGGACTTTAAAACTATGACTATGGTTGCAAGCCGTCTTTCCTCACTAACCCGATCTTACGACAAGTTTGTGATGGTGTCACAAAAAGTGATTTAATCTATTAGTTCATGATACCATCACAAAATGTTAAATTTTTGTGACAGTATCAAGTAATAATTACCTGATGTAGCACAAAATTTGGGGTGACATGGGTGGGTGGGTGGGTGGGTGGGGGGGGGGTGTACTTTGGTTACAGTTAGGGTTAAAAATAGCAACTGAAAGTCACAAAACTGTCTAGGCCATATCTCTGTATAGTGCTGCTTCCACAATCACTAGTCAATAATAAATGAATAATTATATGAAGAAAAGTGAATTTGTAGTTTCTTGTGTAGTGTTACAACTAACAGCAAGCTATATTAACCAGATTTTAAAACAAGTTAAGTTTAATTAAATTGTATTACATGCTAGTATGACAGCTAACAAGGTTAGCCATATGGGGGTCATGCTTCCTTGGTGATTGCAAATGCTAAATGAATACTACCATGATGGAAATGTATATGTACTATGTCATACTGCTTTACAACAGAGGACAAACCACACTGTCATGTTTGTATAACACGCTTTGGTACAGCAGAATTTTATTATATTATGGAGAAAAGCTACCTTACAGGAAAGCTGGTAAGTGCCTCAGTTAGCTAGCCGTTATAAAATAATCTAACAGTTATGGGTAGAGAATGTCTGTGGACTAAGAATCATCTTACAACTGTCTTTCTGATCCTGAAGCATCTTAAACTTCAGAAATAATAATTCTGAATGACCAAGTGGCTTCCTTCAGTGTGACAGATATTTTAAAATGTTTATTTTAAAATGTAATAATCAGTGAATCACTGGTGACGCTCAGAAATGACTCTGCTGAGCTCCGAAATGACACATGCGCAGTGAAGGCAGGGCAGACCAATTTTTAGTGTGGGGGCCGTTCAGTCTGCGAAACCGGTCTTACTACTGCCAGAGTCTTCAAATTGACAGGGGACATTCTTGGGACACAGACCTTGGACAAGTTCAAAGATGGCTAACCTTGACTTATGTGAAGAGGTATTTTAAGAGGATAAAAAGTCATATTCTGTTTCTGATTTTTATGCTATGAAATTTGTTTTTTTTTGTTGTTGTTGTTTTTTGTTTGTTTGTTTGTTTGTTTCTTGGGGCAGGGGTGACAGCCAATCAGAGTAGAGCGGCACTCTGACGTCATTGGCTGGTCTCTCTCTGACGCTCCAAAACAGCTTTGTTTGTGCGGAAATATAATATGTTTCTCAAATATTATGTAAAAGCTAGCAAGAAATAAATACTTCTAAAACTGAAAACACAGTTTTTGTAACCTGATAACACCTCTGGGGTAATTTACGAGACATTTCGTGGATGTTAGTGTGGTGACATCACTGGCTGGTCTAGCTAGCTGTTAACGCTGCTTCACTTGTATGTAATTATAACATCTTTCTCATATATTTTGTAAATGCTACTGACAAATAAACACTTCTAAAACTGAAAATGCTGGTTTAGTAACCTGATAACACCTCTGGGGTAATTTACAAGACATTTCGTGGATGTTAGCGTGGTGACATCACTGGCTGGTCTAGCTAGCTGTTAACGCTGCTTCACTTGTATGTAATTATAACATCTTTCTCATATATTTTGTAAATGCTACTGACAAATAAACACTTCTAAAACTGAAAATGCTGGTTTTGTAACCTGATAACACCTATGGGGTAATTTACAAGACATTTCGTGGATGTTAGCGTGGTGACATCACTGGCTGGTCTAGCTAGCTGTTAACTCCGCTTCACTTGTATGTAATTATAACATCTTTCTCATGTATTTTGTAAATGCTACTGACAAATAAACACTTCTAAAACTGAAAACGCTGTTGACCTACTCCATTGTCCGTTCATTTGCGCCCCCTGTTGTGGGTCCGTGTACCTACACTTTCCCAACAGGATATCTCGGCCACCGTCTTGGATCCCGAGGGGCGTCAACCGGCTGTTGAACGGCCAATGGAAGAACAGGGCGCACAGGCGTCCGCAGGAGGAATGATCGGTGAGTTGCAGCGGATCCTCACCGCTTTCACGGCTCGGTTGGATTTAATGACCGAGCAGAACGTCCTCCTTAACCGCAGGGTGGAGGCTCTCGCCGCGCAGGTGGAAGCGCGCCCTCAGGGCGCTGCTGCGGCTCTCCCTCCTGTCGACCCTGTGCGTAACAGTGACGTTCCACAGGTCATTCAACGACCCCTCCCACCTTCCCCGGAAGCATACATAAGCCCTCCAGAGCCGTACGGAGGTTGTGTGGAGACGTGCGCGGACTTCCTTATGCAGTGTTCGCTCGTCTTCGCACAACGTCCTGTCATGTACGTGACTGATGCCAGCAAGATAGCTTATGTAATAAACCTGCTTCGCGGTGAGGCACGCGCTTGGGCTACAGCGCTCTGGGAGCAGAATTCACGGCTCCTTCAGACATATGATGGGTTTGTGAGGGAGTTCAGAACAGTGTTCGATCACCCAAATAGAGGAGAGACCGCTTCAGCCGTGCTGCTGTCAATGAGACAGGGGCGCCGGAGTGCAGCTGCCTATGCAGTCGACTTCCGCATCGCGGCTGCGAGGTCCGGCTGGAATAGCACTGCCCTCCGCGCCGCCTTTGTAAATGGACTGTCGTTGGTCCTAAAGGAGCACCTGGTGGCTAAGGACGAACCGCGGGATTTAGATGGGCTTATTGATCTCGTTATACGATTAGACAATCGGTTAGAAGAACGCCGTCGGGAACGAGACGAAGGGCGTGGCCGGGCACGCGCCGTCCCTCTCCCTTCCGGTTCCGACCGCGTTCCGCCCTCCCCACGCTCCACGGCCCCTACGCTCCGTGTGGTTACAGCTCCCCCTGCTGACGAAGCTATGGACACGAGCAGGGCCACATTTAGGGCACCAGATAGACAGAGGAGGCTGGCCCGCGGAGCGTGTTTTGTTTGTGGCTCGATAGAGCATCAGGTAAGAGACTGCCCCGAGCGGTTAAACACCAACGCCTGCCCCTAGAAACTGGGCTAGGGGTGGGCCGAGACATTCACGTGGGACACACCCACATTGCCACACGACTCCCAGTTACAATCCTTTATGAGGATTTAACCCTGAAGGCCCCAGCACTGGTGGACACGGGCTCTGAAGGGAATCTGTTAGACAGCAGATGGGCCAGGGAGATAGGGCTCCCTCTGGTGGCGCTTACCTCGCCTGTGCAGGTGCGGGCACTAGAAGGCTCCCTACTCCCTCCAATCACACATAAGACACCACCAGTAACTCTGGTGGTGTCAGGAAATCACCGGGAGGAGATCGAGTTTTTTGTGACTCCTGCTACCTCCCGTGTGATTTTAGGGTTCCCCTGGATGTTAAAACACAATCCCCGGATCGATTGGCCGTCCGGGGTAGTGGTGCAGTGGAGCGAGACCTGCCATCGGGTATGCTTAGGTTCCTCGGTTCCTCCCGGTTCCCAGGCTAAGGAGGAGGTCAGAGTCCCGCCCAATCTAGGGACGGTGCCGGTGGAGTACCATGACCTTGTGGATGTGTTCAGTAAGGATCTGGCGCTCACCCTTCCCCCCCACCGTCCGTACGATTGTGCCATTGATTTGGTTCCAGGCGTTGAGTTCCCGTCCAGCAGGCTGTACAACCTCTCACGACCTGAGCGCGAATCAATGGAGACCTACATCCGGGACTCTTTAGCTGCCGGGTTGATCCGGAATTCCACTTCCCCGAAGGGTGCAGGTTTCTTTTTTGTGGGAAAAAAGGATGGCGGACTACGTCCATGCATTGATTACAGGGGGCTGAACGAAATCACGGTTCGTAACCGATACCCATTGCCTTTGTTGGATTCAGTGTTCACGCCCCTGCATGGAGCCCAAATGTTCACCAAGCTCGATCTTAGGAATGCGTATCACCTGGTTCGGATCCGGAAGGGAGACGAGTGGAAGACGGCATTTAACACCCCGTTAGGTCACTTTGAGTACCTGGTCATGCCGTTCGGTCTTACAAACGCCCCCGCGACGTTACAAGCATTGGTTAATGATGTCTTGCGGGATTTCCTGCACCGATTCGTCTTCGTATATCTGGATGACATACTCATCTTTTCTCCGGATCCTGAGACCCATGTCCGGCATGTACGTCAGGTCCTGCAGCGGTTATTAGAGAACCGGCTGTTTGTGAAGGGCGAGAAGTGCGACTTTCACCGCACTTCTTTGTCCTTCCTGGGGTTTATCATCTCCCCTAACTCCGTCGCTCCTGATCCGGCCAAGGTCGCGGCGGTGAGAGACTGGCCCCAACCCACCAGCCGTAGGAAGCTGCAACAGTTCCTCGGCTTTGCTAATTTTTACAGGAGGTTCATTAAGGGCTACAGTCAGGTAGTTAGCCCCCTGACAGCCCCGACCTCACCAAAAGTCCCCTTCACCTGGTCGGATCGTTGTGATGCCGCGTTCAAGGAGTTGAAATGGCGCTTCTCGTCTGCACCCATTCTGGTGCAGCCCGATCCTAGTCGCCAGTTAGTGGTTGAAGTGGACGCCTCGGACTCAGGGATAGGAGCTGTGCTTTCCCAGAGCGGGAAGACCGATAAGGTCCTTCACCCGTGTGCCTATTTTTCCCGCAGGTTGACCCCGGCCGAACGGAACTATGACGTCGGCAATCGAGAACTCCTTGCGGTGAAAGAGGCTCTTGAAGAGTGGAGACATCTGTTGGAGGGAACGTCCGTGCCATTCACGGTTTTCACTGACCACCGGAACCTGGAGTATATCAGGACCGCCAAGCGGCTGAACCCCAGGCAAGCCCGCTGGTCACTGTTCTTCGGCCGTTTTGACTTCCGGATCACCTACCGTCCCGGGACCAAAAACCAGAGATCAGATGCCTTGTCCCGGGTACATGAAGATGAAGTCAAAGCGGAGTTGTCGGATCCACCGGAACCCATCATCCCGGAGTCCACTATCGTGGCCACCCTTACCTGGGACGTAGAGAGAACCATCCGGGAGGCCCTGGCACGAAGCCCGGACCCCGGAACTGGGCCGAAGAACAGACTCTACATCCCACCAGAAGCTAGGGCTGCAGTCCTGGACTTCTGTCACGGCTCTAAGCTCTCCTGTCATCCAGGGGTGCGAAGAACCGTGGCAGTTGTCCGGCAGCGCTTCTGGTGGGCGTCCCTAGAGGCCGACGTCCGGGATTATATCCAGGCCTGCACCACCTGCGCCAGGGGCAAGGCTGACCATCGCAGGGCTTCGGGACTGCTCCAGCCGCTGCCCGTGCCCCATCGGCCTGGATTTTGTTACGGGCCTCCCGCCATCCCAGGGCAACACCACCATCCTCACGATAGTGGACCGATTCTCCAAGGCGGCCCACTTCGTGGCCCTCCCGAAGCTCCCGACGGCCCAGGAGACAGCGGACCTCCTGGTCCACCACGTCGTCCGGCTGCATTGGATCCCAACAGACATCGTCTCCGATCGCGGTCCCCATTTCTCCTCGCAAGTCTGGAGGAGCTTCTGCCGGGAACTGGGGGCCACGGTGAGTCTCTCATCCAGGTATCATCCCCAGACCAATGGGCAAGCAGACCGGCCAATCAGGAGGTGGAGCAGGCCCTGCGTTGCGTGACAGCCGCGCACCCGGCGGCCTGGAGTACCCATCTGGCCTGGATTGAGTATGCCCATAACAGCCAGGTGTCGTCAGCCACCGGCCTCTCCCCTTTCGAGGTGTGTCTGGGGTACCAACCTCCTTTGTTTCCGGTGGTTGAGGGAGAGGTCGGTGTGCCCTCGGTCCAGGCCCACCTACGGAAGTGCCGTCGGGTGTGGCGTGCCGCCCGTTCTGCCTTGCTGAGGGCCCGGATGAGGACGAAGGCCCATGCAGACCGTCGTCGGACCCCGGCCCCTACGTACCGGCCAGGGCAGGCAGTGTGGTTGTCTACTAAGGACATTCCCCTTCAAGTGGACTCCTCTAAACTGCAGGACCGGTATATCGGTCCGTTTAAGATCATCAAGGTACTCAGTCCAGCCGCAGTGAGGCTTCAGCTTCCGGCCTCACTGCGGATCCATCCCGTTTTCCACGTGTCCCGGATCAAGCCCCATCACACCTCACCCCTCTGTACTCCGGGTCCGGCACCACCTCCTGCCCGGATCATCGATGGCGAGCCGGCTTGGACTGTGCGCCGGCTCTTAGATGTCCGTAGGATGGGCCGGGGCTTCCAGTATTTGGTGGACTGGGAGGGGTACGGACCTGAAGAACGCCCCTGGGTGAAGAGGAGCTTCATCCTGGACCCGGCCCTCCTGGCCAATTTCTACCGCCGCCACCCGGACAAGCCTGGTCGGGCACCAGGAGGTGCCCGTTGAGGGGGGGGGTCCTGTTGTGTGGGCCGCTGAAGAGGAGGTACTGCTGGCCCACCACCACCAGAGGGCACCCTGCCTGGAGTGCGGGCTCCAGGCACCAGAGGGCGCTGCCGCCTCACAGGAGCAGCCGGGGTGACAGCTGACACTCATCACCCATGACAGCTGTCACCACTCATCGGATCAGCATCGGTATATCAGCAAGACGTCATCTCCACCTCTTTGCCGAGATATCGTTCTACCTAGAAGTACCAGGTCCGACACGCGGAGGCAGTGGCCACCTGGGAGTTCGGGACTTGGCGGCTCCAGTATTCCTGGGGTCTGGTGGCGGAGGAAATCGTGTGGTTCCGGTTCTGCTTTGGACAGGCGTCTCCTATCTTCGAGCCTGCCCACACGACACCTTTGTGAATTGACTCTTGTCTATTGTTGTAATCTGTTGTATTTGTTGTGCACATTCACAACAGTAAAGTGCTGTTATTTGACCTACTCCATTGTCCGTTCATTTGCGCCCCCTGTTGTGGGTCCGTGTACCTACACTTTCCCAACAATAAGGACTGTTACTACAGCTTTAAGGATGCCCCACAATGGAGCACAGCGCGCCGCGCTCCGAGCTGCCATCGAGAGACAGAAAACACCACATCATTTCTAAACGGATCACTGTGTGGAGCTGGGACCGTCGTGAGCAATTTCTCTGGTTATCACAAGAGCTGGACATCAGCCATTTTCCGGCAGATTTCACTTTTAACAAGAGATTTTGTCATGGAAAGCCGCGCGGAGGCTTCGCGCGTCAGGACTGATTCGCTGATCGAGCGAGACAAAGGAACACCTCTGTTTCGGAGTGCCAGGGGATGAGAGCTGGCATTGTGGGGCGTCCTTAAAGCTGTAGTAACACTCCTTATTCTCTGTGAAGCCCGTAAAATTTTCATCGAAAGCCAGATAAATTTTTTGAATGGTTTCCAGCTGCTTGTCTCTAACAGTTTCTGAAAAAATTCTGATGGAAAAAAAGCCCAAATCATTCCGTCATTTCCTGACAATGGAAATCCGACGAGGGGGCTGGACCACTCCTCCCACAAGGCGTGCTCACAGGCGAATGACGCAACCGACAGGTGTGGAAAAACTCACGCATGCGCACGAAGGTTCAAGCTTGGCTGACGTAAAAACATATGAATCAAATCCATATAGTTTTTAAAAAAAATAAAAAGGTACGATACTTTTCTCACAGACCTCGTATATATATATATATATATATATATATATATATATATATATATATATATATATACACACTTACACACTTATATATATATTTATACACTCAACAAAAATATAAACGCAACACTTTTGGCTTTGCTCCCATTTTGTATGAGATGAACTCAAAGATCTAAAACTTTTTCCACATACACAATATCACCATTTCCCTCAAATATTGTTCACAAACCAGTCTAAATCTGTGATAGTGAGCACTTCTCCTTTGCTGAGATAATCCATCCCACCTCACAGGTGTGCCATATCAAGATGCTGATTAGACACCATGATTAGTGCACAGGTGTGCCTTAGACTGCCCACCATAAAAGGCCACTCTGAAAGCTGCAGTTTTATCACACAGCACAATGCCACAGATGTCGCAAGATTTGAGGGAGCGTGCAATTGGCATGCTGACAGCAGGAATGTCAACCAGAGCTGTTGCTCGTGTATTGAATGTTCATTTCTCTACCATAAGCCGTCTCCAAAGGCGTTTCAGAGAATTTGGCAGTACATCCAACCAGCCTCACAACCACAGACCACGTGTAACCACACCAGCCCAGGACCTCCACATCCAGCATGTTCACCTCCAAGATCGTCTGAGACCAGCCACTCGGACAACTGCTGAAACAATCGGTTTGCATAACCAAAGAATTTCTGCACAAACTGTCAGAAACCGTCTCAGGGAAGCTCATCTGCATGCTCGTCAGGGTCTCGACCTGACTCCAGTTCGTCGTCGTAACCAACTTGAGTGGGCAAATGCTCACATTCGTTGGCGTTTGGCACATTGGAGAGGTGTTCTCTTCACGGATGAATCCCGGTTCACACTGTTCAGGGAAGATGGCAGACAGCATGTGTGGCGTTGTGTGGGTGAGCGGTTTTCTGATGTCAATGTTGTGGATCGAGTGGCCCATGGTGGCGGTGGGGTTATGGTATGGGCAGGCGTCTGTTATGGACGAAGAACACAGGTGCATTTTATTGATGGCATTTTGAATGCACAGAGATACCGTGACGAGATCCTGAGGCCCATTGTTGTGCCATACATCCAAGAACATCACCTCATGTTGCAGCAGGATAATGCACGGCCCCATGTTGCAAGGATCTGTACACAATTCTTGGAAGCTGAAAATGTCCCAGTTCTTGCATGGCCGGCATACTCACCGGACATGTCACCCATTGAGCATGTTTGGGATGCTCTGGACCGGCGTATATGACAGCGTGTACCAGTTCCTGCCAATATCCAGCAACTTCGCACAGCCATTGAAGAGGAGTGGACCAACATTCCACAGGCCACAATTGACAACCTGATCAACTCTATGTGAAGGAGATGTGTTGCACTGCATGAGGCAAATGGTGGTCACACCAGATACTGACTGGTGATATGGTGATATTGTGTATGTGGAAAAAGTTTTAGATCTTTGAGTTCATCTCAAACAAAATGGGAGCAAAACCAAAAGTGCTGCGTTTATATTTTTGTTGAGTGTATATATATATATATATATATATATATATATATATATATATATATATATATATATACACACATACAGTAGTGTTCAGAATAATAGTAGTGCTATGTGACTAAAAAGATTAATCGAGTATATTTCTTATTGTTACATGGGAAACAAGACACCAGTAGATTCAGTAGATTCTCACAAATCCAACAAGACCAAGCATTCATGATATGCACACTCTTAAGGCTATGAAACTGGGCTATTAGGGAAAAAAAAGTAGAAAAGGGGTGTTCACAATAATAGTAGTGTGGCATTCAGTCAGTGAGTTTGTCATGTAAGGATGAAGCCAGCACCTGTTGAACATGCTTTTCTCTTTGAAAGCCTGAGGAAAATGGAGTGTTCAAGACATTGTTCAGAAGAACAGCGTAGTTAGATTAAAAAATTGATTGGAGAGGGGAAAACCTATACACAGGTGCAAAAAATTATAGGCTGTTCATCTACAATGATATCTAATGCTTTAAAATGGACAAAAAACCAGAGAGGCATGGAAGAAAACAGAAAACAACCATCGAAATGGATAAAAGAATAACCAGAATGGCAAAGGGTCACCCATTGATCAGCTCCAGGATGATCAAAGACAGTCTGGAGTTACCTGTAAGTGCTGTGACAGTTAGAAGACGCCTGTGTGAAGCTAATTTATTTGCAAGAATCCCCCGCAAAGTCCCTCTGTTAAATAAAAGACATGTGCAGAAGAGGTTACAATTTGCCAAAGAACACATCAACTGGCCTAAAGAGAAATGGAGGAATATTTTGTGGACTGATGAGAGTAAAATTGTTCTTTTTGGGTCCAAGGGCCACAGACAGTTTGTGAGATGACCCCAAACTCTGAATTCAAGTCACAGTTCACAGTGAAGACAGTGAAGCATGGTGGTGTAAGCATCATGATATGGGCATGTTTCTCCTACTATGGTGTTGGGCCTATATATCGCATACCAGGTATCATGGATCAGTTTGGATATGTCAAACTACTTGAAGAGGTCATGTTGCCTTATGCTGAAGAGGACATGCCCTTGAAATGGGTGTTTCAACAAGACAATGACCCCAAGCACACTAGTAAACCAACAAAATTAATGCCTTGCAGATGTGAAGAAATCATGAAAAACTGTGGTTGTACAACTAAATACTAGTTTAGTGATTCACAGGATTGCTAAAAAAGCAGTTTGAACATAATAGTTTTGAGTTTGTAGCGTCAACAGCAGATGCTACTATTATTGTGAACACCCCCTTTTTTACGTTTTTTTTACTAATAGTCCATTTCAACAGCATGTTCAGTAGGTGCTGGCTTCATACTTAAATAAGCTGATGCTTCACCCTACCCCTTTTCGGACATGTTGGGTACACAGTAGGAACTTTTTTGTTGTTGTCTTTACTGATCTATCTTGTAATTGTTGTTGTATCAAATGTTCGAAATAAATAGTTTTCATTCATTCATTCATTCAAATAGGGGACACCTGATTCACACCTGTTTGTTACACAAAATTGACAAACTCACTGACTGAATGCCACACTACTATTATTGTGAACACCCCCTTTTCTACTTTTTTTTTTTTACTAATAGCCCAATTTCGTAGCCTTAACTCATTGAGTGCCAGCCATTTTCAAAGTTCAGAACATCCCAGTGCCAGGGTTTCTTCAGCATTTGAGTGTTTTTCAAGACCCATAGAAAATTGAGTTCTATGTCCATGTCAACAACAAACATACCACAAGAAAAGAAAAGAGAAGAAAAGAAATTGGCTCGATGACGCGTCTCTGGCGCGGTGCATTACTATTGGAAAAGACGCGTTTTAGAGTCAATGGCATCGAGTGAGTTAAGAGTGTGCATATCATGAATGCTTGGTCTTATTGGATTTGTGAGAATCTACTGAATCTACTAGTACCTTGTTTCTCATGTAACAATAATAAATATACACCAATATATATATATATGTATATATATATATATGTATATATATATATATATATATATATGTGTGTGTGTGTGTGTGTGTGTGTGTGTGTGTGTGTGTGTGTGTATACTTTACCCTGGGATACCAATTAAACAACTGGAAATTATGAAGAAGACAATGCTCATACAGCCGAGGGTATTTTAGCATTGCGTTATATTTTAAATGTAAAAAGACTGGATGTTGTCACATTGTGCTTCAAGGGTTATGTTCATTCCTGGTGGTGTCCTGCATGAGATGCTGATCTAGATGAAGAGGATTTCTTTCCCATACTGTTCCATTTTTGCCTGTGTTTGGCCTGTAAATCCTACCCTGGTCAGGAGGTCCATTGTTTTGTACTGGCTGATTATATGGTTGGCCTACTGGGGCAGTTTTTGGCCACAAGCTTGTCCACGAGCTCTGGCTCAGTCACCATTCCTTGTCTGACCTCTGCCTGCTCCCCTTGCAGGGAGATCCTAATCACCTCTCTTTGGGGCATTAAATATCTGACTCAAGGCTTCTGTAGCAGTGACTCTTGCTGTTCTGGGTCTGTTAGCCATGATTCACTGTAAAACATTACAATATAGTGATTAGAAGTGAACCATTACAATAAAATCAAAGCCTGCAATGTTCCAAAGCATACATCTTTCTGGGGTCATAAATGATTTTTGTGTTAACCTGAACCACTTCATTAGCCCAATTCCTGTGACTATGAAAACATATAGGAGAAGTAGGTTGGCAAATTCATGATTGGAAATATTTTTTCTCCAATTAAAGATGTAGCAACATATATCAGCTGGGGTGACAAATGACCCCATTTGGTCACTTGAAGGTTAAATAACATAGGCCTTCAAAAACAGGTACAATTTCAGATGACTCTGTGGGGGCTGGCGCAATGTCTCCAAATGTTTGTGGTCTGGTTTGGGAGTAGAGTAGGTCCAACAGATACTGAGGAGCAAGGGCATGGAGGCATTCATAGGTGAGGAGGAGTGTTTATGACTTAACAAGAAGACCGTGAAAGTGAATGAGTGTGAAGATGTGTTGCCGGGTCTTAGTATGAGTGAGAACTCCAGCATCTGTGTTCTGTACATGCTCCAGCATGTACAGAACACAGCATGTAGAGAACACGAAGAGGGTCTCAATGACAGAATCAGAAAGTCAGGGTCAGAGTCTGGAGATGGTAAAAAGCAGATGTGGAGATAGATTTCGATGTAAGAGTGGATCGAAAGGGTGAAGTACAAAATGACCCCCCAACTGTCGACCTCTGGATGGAGAAACGGAACAGCATCAAAGATTCAAGATTCAATGATTCAAACAACTTTATTGATCCCTAAAAAGCAATTCATATCACACCTGATTACCTCAGAAAAAAAATACAGCAATTAATCCACAATTATTACTAGCTGAACATAATAATGACACACATCAGAAATAAAAGACTGTCCACAATAAAAGGCCACTCTGAAAGGTGCAGTTTTGTTTTATTGGGGGGGGGGGGGGGGGTACCAGTCAGTATCTGGTGTGACCACCATTTGCCTCATGCAGTGCAACACATCTCCTTCGCATAGAGTTGATCAGGTTGTCAATTGTGGCCTGTGGAATGTTGGTCCACTCCTCTTCAATGGCTGTGCGAAGTTCCGATGACGAACTGGAGTCAGGTCAAGACCTCGATGAGGACGACGAGCATGCAGATGAGCTTCCCTGAGACGGTTTCTGACAGTTTGTGCAGAAATTCTTTGGTTATGCAAACCAATTGTTTCAGCAGCTGTCCGAGTGGCTGGTCTCAGACGATCTTGGAGGTGAACATTATGGATGTGGAGGTCCTGGGCTGGTGTGGTTACACGTGGTCTGCAGTTGTGAGGCTGGTTGGATGTACTGCCAAATTCTCTGAAACACCTTTGGAGACGGCTTATGGTAGAGAAATGAACATTCAATACACGAGCAACAGCTCTGGTTGGCATTCCTGCTGTCAGCATGCCAATTGCACGCTCCCTCAAATCTTGCGACATCTGTGGCATTGTGCTGTGTGATAAAACTGCACCTTTCAGAGTGGCCTTTTATTGTGGGCAGTCTAAGGCACACCTGTGCACTAATCATGGTGTCTAATCAGCATCTTGATATGGCACACCTGTGAGGTGGGATGGATTATCTCAGCAAAAGAGAAGTGCTCACTATCACAGATTTAGACTGGTTTGTGAACAATATTCGAGGGAAATGGTGATATTGTGTATGTGGAAAAAGTTTTAGATCTTTGAGTTCATCTCATACAAAATGGGAGCAAAAACAAAAGTGTTGCGTTTATATTTTTGTTGAGCAGTCAGATGGTGCTCAGACTGCACATGGATTGCCGCTGGATAGGTGTCCCATCTCGACGGTGCCCGGAGGGTTTTGAACATGTGCAACACACTTGGGGCTGCCGGCCAATTGGGACCAACTGTGTGGACTCTCGCAGATGGCTGTCAGAATGTCTTCAAACTGCAACTGGATATTTTTCGGATGTGGGTCGAATCATCATTCTGATGCCATTTGGCCTCATTCAGGCTATTTGTGATGGGGGTGTAAGTTTTATGCGGTTTGGACAACTGAGAAGCATCATGAGGCAATCTGAGTGGAAGGTTTGGTGTTCATATACAACTGTGTATCATCTGCATAACAACAAAAAAACAAGCCTGTAGTTATCAATGATCTGATCAAGGTGAAATAAATGGTAAATGGACTGCATTTATATAGCGCTTTTCCATCTGCATCAGATGCTCAAAGCGCTTTACACATGAATGCTCCACATTCACCCCGATGTCAGGTTGCTGCCATGCAAGGCGCCCACTACACAACGGGAGCAGATAGGGGATTAAGAACCTTGCCCAAGGGCCCGTAGTGATTTTCCGGTCAGGCTGGGATTTGAACCGAGGATCCTCTGGTCTGAAGCCCAATGCTTTAACCACTAGACCATCACCTCCCCTAGGTGAAGGTGTAGATGGTGAAAAGAAGGGGCCCAAGCACAGAGCCTGGAGGTGGTGAAGAATTTTAAAGTTAGATTACATGGCATTGACGTAGCTGCTGTGTTGGATCTTGATTTACTTCTTTTAGGTTGATGC
Source organism: Thalassophryne amazonica (assembly GCF_902500255.1). NCBI lineage: Eukaryota > Metazoa > Chordata > Actinopteri > Batrachoidiformes > Batrachoididae > Thalassophryne > Thalassophryne amazonica. Next base: position 40,688,474 of record NC_047105.1, on the reverse strand, counting down.
CAAGTCCTTTCTTGAATGTCAGCCTACATCACCTTTATAAAAGGAATATAATAGTAGGTACACCTGAGACATATGACAGAAGGTGACAAAGACAAAGCAGAGAAGTCCTCTGGTCAGCCCCCACCCCTCCACTCCTTTGATAATTAATATTCTCTTCATCAAATCTTATTCCTACCAAAATGGCCATCCTAAATGTAAAAACATACCCCACTCCAGAAAAGCCATTAACCCGTGGTCTTATGCACATTTGCACCAACCACACGATGAAGCCTGTGCAGACCTTCATTTTAACCACTGACATTTAATTTGAAAATTGTCGCGTCCTCCTGGTCCATTCAGAGAACCTGATGAGCTTTGACTAAAAGCATGTGAACAAGCACGGCTGCACTTTGGTCTTTGTGGTTTAAGTCTCCCATCACGGCCTTGATTGCAGTAACGGTTGTTGAGAATCATGTAACCTTTATGGGATGGTTTCATAGATGACTCACAGACAAGCTAAATTTAGTGAGCTTTGCGCTTTCGATCAGCCTTGAAGTATACAATTATAAAACATGAAACAAAAGAGGACAGACAAAGAGAGAGAGAAAGAGACACACTTACAGCTGCTGTGGTTGCATGTTTAGTCTCAGCGACAAAAGATGGAAAAAACTGCATTGAATTTAGAGTTTTGATCATTTCAATGTGTAAAGCATGTGCTCATTCTGGTTCTTGATTACGCAGTGAAACCATGTGTACAATTTGACATTAGATGCTATTAGGAGATTTTAGTGGTGGGATTTCTAGACAAATCAAAACACTAGATAAAAATGTACATGTAAACAAACTACATTAGCACTTATGAAAGCACATTCTTCCAGTAAGAGTAAACTGACTGAGAATCATACACTGTATATACATTGGACAAACCCTATATGACATCACCCAGAGGTTTTCTGATGACGTCCAGAAGAACTGTTTAGAAACCCACCAAAAATTTCTGATCTGGGTGTTGCCATGTTAGCAAAGCTTAGTTTGCCTACTTCATGACATCCAATGAGCGGTCGAGAGTGGACGTGACATTGCGTGACCTGAGTGGGATGAATGAAGCATGAACATTCCCTTATTTTTGAGTCTGAACAAGCTAAAATAACAGGCTAACCACTGTTTGGGTGTTTATTAGATCATATTTTTGGGGACTGGATGGTCGTCCTCATAATGGTTTGGTTTTGTGTGGGCAATAAAAATTATGACCCGCTTATTTCCACAGTAGGCGTGGATTAAGTGGACCTAATGTCAAGAAGCTACTGATAGCTTCTAAATGCGCTAACACAGTTACCACACAACAATAAATAAGATGATAATTTTACTCTATGCCAGTCCTGGAGAACAGACATCTTAGATCATCCATTAGAAGAATGCACAAAATAACAACCCATATTTTTATGGATATTTGTAAGAAAACATTTAAAAAATAAAGACAGACACGGGCCTCCACAGCAGCTACTGGTCCCAGCTCGTGGCTCAAAATGGCCAACGCAACGAATCTGAACTCTTGGCATAGTGACTCAAAGCGGCCACACCCCTAATTATGCATAACCTAATGGCTTTAGATTTGTCATGATGGAGAAAAATATGTATAGAGACCAAAACTGTTTTTTACCCGAGGTCAACAAATATGGTCATCAGGTTGTTGTGTGGGCCGCTGAAGAGGAGGTACTGCTGGCCCACCACCACTAGAGGGCGCCCTGCCTGGAGTGCGGGCTCCAGGCACCGGAGGGCGCTGCCGCCTTACAGGAACAGCCAGGATGACAGCTGTCACCCATCACTGGAGACAGCTGATTCCAATCAACCGGGAGGTATATCAGCAGGATGGCATCTCCACCTCATTTGCCGAGATATCGCTTAACCAAAGAGGTAGCAATCTCTGCCCAAACATATAAATAACCATTGTTGTATTTCTTGTAGAGCATTTGTAGGACAGCTGACTACTGAACAACAGTTGGATAAGTACTCACCTTCCTACACTCCTGTATTGTTGTTAACGAGAGGTGGAGGTGGACTCTCCACCCTCCGTGTTGCTGGGTGCAGCCGCATCCACACCTGACTGTTTTTGTTCCTTGCCAGCAGTACCGGATCCGACGAGCGGAGGCAGTGGCCACCTGGGGATTCGGGACTTGGCGGGCTCCAGTATTCCCGGGGTTCGGTGGCAGAGGAAATCGGGTTGGTTCCGGTTCGACTTGGACAGACGTCGCCTATCGTCGAGCCTGCCCACACGACACCGTTGTTATTGGACTCAGTCTCAATATTGTAATCGGCTGTGTTGTTGTGCCTGTTTTCACAACAGTAAAAACAGTGTTATTTGACTCCTCCATTGCCCGTTCATTTGCGCCCCCTGTTGTGGGTCCGTGTTCCTACACTTTCACAACAGGATATCTCGGCCAGCGTCATGGATCCCGAGGGGCGTCAACCGGCTGTTGAACGGCCAATGGAAGAACAGGACGCGCAGACGTCCTCGGGAGGGGTGATCGGTGAGTTGCAGCGGATCCTCACCGCTTTCACGACTCGGATGGATTTAATGACTGAGCAGAACGTCCTCCTGAACCGCAGGGTGGAGGCTCTCGCCGCACAAGTGGAAGCGCGCCCCCCGGGCGCCGCTGCGGCTCTCCCTCCTGTCGACCCTGTGCGTAACAGCGATGTTCCACTGGTCGTTCAACGACCCCACCCACCTTCCCCTGAAGCTTACATAAGCCCCCCAGAACCGTACGGAGGCTGTGTGGAGACGTGCGCAGATTTTCTTATGCAGTGCTCACTCGTCTTCGCACAGCGTCCTGTCATGTACGCGACCGATGCTAGCAAAGTAGCTTATGTAATAAACCTGCTTCGCGGTGAGGCACGCGCTTGGGCTACAGCGCTCTGGGAGCAGAATTCACGGCTCCTTCTGACATATGATGGGTTTGTAAGGGAGCTCAGAACCGTGTTCGATCACCCTAATAGAGGAGAAACCGCTTCAACCGTGCTACTGTCAATGAGACAGGGGCGTCGGAGCGCAGCTGCCTATGCAGTCGACTTCCGCATTGCGGCTGCGAGGTCCGGCTGGAATAGCACTGCCCTCCGCGCCGCCTTTGTAAACGGACTGTCTTTGGTTCTTAAGGAGCACCTGGTGGCTAAGGACGAACCGCGGGATTTAGATGGGCTCATCGATCTTGCCATACGGTTAGACAACCGGTTAGAAGAACGTCGGCGGGAACGAGACGAAGGGTGTGGCCGGGCATGCGCCGTCCCTCTCCCTTCCGGTTCCGACCGCGCTCCGCCTTCCCCACGCTCCACGGCCCCTGCGCTCCGTGGGGCCACAGCTCCCCCTACTGATGAAGCTATGGACACGAGTAGGGCAACATTTAGGGCACCAGACGCACAGAGGAGACGGGCCCACGGAGCTTGTTTTGTTTGTGGTGCGATAGAGCACCATATGAGAGACTGCCCCGAGCGGTTAAACTCCAACGCCCGCCCCTAGAGACTGGGCTAGGGGTGGGCCGAGACATTCACGTGGGACACACCCACATTGCCACACGACTCCCAGTTACGATCCTTTATGAGGACTCAACCCTGAAGGCCCCAGCACTGGTGGACACGGGCTCTGAGGGGAATCTGTTGGACAGCAGATGGGCCAGGGAGATAGGGCTCCCTCTGGTGGCGCTTACCTCGCCTGTACAGGTTCGGGCACTAGATGGCTCCCTACTCCCTCCGATCACGCATAAGACACCACCTGTAACTCTGGTGGTGTCAGGAAATCACCGGGAGGTGATCGAGTTTTTTGTGACTCAGGCCACCTCCCGTGTGGTTTTAGGATTTCCCTGGATGTTGAAGCACAATCCCCGGATTGATTGGCTGTCCGGGGTAGTGGTTCAGTGGAGCGAGACCTGCCATCGGGTGTGTCTAGCTTCCTCGGTTCCTCCCGGCTCCCGAGCTAAGGAGGAGGTCAGAGTCCCGCCCAATCTGGGGACGGTGCTGGTGGAGTACCACAACCTTGTCGACGTGTTCAGCAAGGATCTGGCTCTCACTCTTCCCCCTCACCGTCCGTATGATTGTGCCATTGATTTGGTTCCGGGCAGTGAGTTCCCGTCCAGTAGGCTGTACAACCTCTCACTGCCTGAGCGCGAATCAATGGAGACCTACATCCGGGACTCGTTAGCTGCTGGGTTGATCCAGAATTCCACCTCCCCGATGGGTGCAGGTTTCTTTTTTGTGGGTAAAAAAGACGGCGGACTTCGTCCATGCATTTATTATAGGGGGCTGAACGAGATCACGGTTCGCAACCGATACCCGTTGCCCCTGTTGGATTCGGTGTTCACACCCCTGCATGGAGCCCAAATTTTAACCAAGCTCGATCTTAGAAATGCGTACCACCTGGTTCGGATCCGGAAGGGAGACGAGTGGAAGACGGCATTTAACGCCCCCTTAGGTCACTTTGAGTACCTGGTCATGCCGTTCGGTCTCACAAACGCTCCCGCAACATTCCAAGCGTTGGTTAATGATGTCTTGCGGGATTTCCTGCACCGGTTCGTCTTCGTATATCTAGACGATATACTCATCTTTTCTCCGGACCCTGAGACCCATGTCCAGCATGTACGTCAGGTCCTGCAGCGGTTGTTGGAGAACCGGCTGTTTGTGAAGGGCGAGAAGTGTGAGTTCCACCGCACGTCTTTGTCCTTCTTGGGGTTCATTATCTCCTCCAACTCCGTCGCTCCTGATCCGGCCAAGGTAGCGGCGGTGAGAGACTGGCCCCAACCCACAAGCCGTAGGAAGTTGCAACAGTTCCTGGGCTTTGCTAATTTCTACAGGAGGTTCATTAAGGGCTACAGTCAGGTAGTTAGCCCCCTGACAGTCCTGACCTCACCAAAAGTTCCCTTCACCTGGTCGGATCGTTGCGAAGCCGCGTTCAAGGAGTTGAAACGGCGCTTCTCGTCTGCACCTGTTCTGGTGCAGCCCGATCCTAGTCGCCAGTTAGTGGTTGAAGTGGACGCCTCGGACTCAGGGATAGGAGCCGTGCTGTCCCAGAGCGGGAAGACCGATAAGGTCCTTCACCCGTGTGCCTATTTTTCCCGCAGGTTGACCCCAGCCGAACGGAACTATGATGTCGGCAATCGAGCGCTCCTTGCGGTGAAAGAGGCTCTTGAGGAGTGGAGACATCTGTTGGAGGGAACGTCCGTGCCATTCACGGTTTTCACTGACCACCGGAACCTGGAGTATATCAGGACCGCCAAGCGGCTGAATCCCAGGCAAGCCCGCTGGTCACTGTTCTTCGGCCGTTTTGACTTCCGGATCACCTACCGTCCCGGGACCAAAAATCAAAGATCGGATGCTTTGTCCCGGGTACATGAAGATGAGGTCAAAACGGAGTCGTCGGATCCCCCGGATCCCATCATCCCGGAGTCCGCTATCGTGGCCGCCCTCACCTGGGACGTGGAGAAGACCGTCCGGGAGGCCCTGACACGAGACCCGGATCCCGGAACCGGACCGAAGAACAAACTCTACGTCCCACCAGAAGCTAGGGCTGCAGTCCTGGACTTCTGTCACGGTTCTAAGCTCTCCTGCCATCCTGGGGTGCGTAGGACCATGGCAGTCGTCCGGCAGCACTTCTGGTGGGCGTCCCTAGAGGCCGACGTCCGGGATTATATCCAGGCTTGCACCACCTGCGCCAGGGGCAAGGCCGATCACCGCAAGACCTCGGGTTTGCTACAGCCGCTGCCCGTCCCTCATTGCCCCTGGTCCCACATCGGCCTGGATTTTGTCACGGGTCTCCCGCCGTCCCAGGGAAACACCGTCGTCCTCACGATAGTGGACCGATTCTCCAAGGCGGCCCACTTCGTGGCCCTCCCGAAGCTACCAACGGCCCAGGAGACAGCGGACCTCCTAGTCCACCACGTCGTCCGTCTGCATGGGATACCATCAGACATCGTCTCCGATCGCGGTCCCCAGTTCTCCTCGCACGTTTGGAGGAGCTTTTGCCGGAAACTGGGGGCCACGGTCAGTCTCTCGTCCGGGTATCACCCCCAGACCAACGGACAAGCAGAACGGGCCAACCAAGAAATGGAGCAGACCCTACGCTGTGTGACAGCTGCGCACCCAACGGCCTGGAGTACCCGCCTGGCCTGGATCGAGTACGCCCACAACAGTCAAGTGTCGTCAGCCACCGGCCTCTCCCCTTTCGAGGTGTGCTTGGGGTATCAGCCCCCGTTGTTTCCGGTGGTTGAGGGAGAGGTCGGTGTGCCCTCGGTCCAGGCCCACCTATGGAAGTGCCGTCGGGTGTGGCGTGCCACCCGTTCTGCTTTGTTGAGGGCCCGGACGAGGGTGAAGAACCATGCAGACCGGCAGCGGGCCCCGGTCCCCACGTATCGTCCTGGGCAGGAAGTGTGGTTGTCCACCAAGGACATCCCCCTACAAGTGGACTCCCCAAAACTACAAGAACGATACATTGGGCCGTACAAGATTCTCAAGGTCATCAATCCGCAGTGAGGCCGGAAGCTGGAGCCTCACTGCGGATTCATCCAGTATTCCACGTCTCCAGGATCAAACCTCATCACACCTCACCCCTCTGCACTCCGGGTCCGGCACCACCTCCTGCCCGGATCATCGACGGAGAGCCGGCTTGGACCGTACGCCGGCTCCTCGACGTCCGACGGATGGGCCGGGGTTTTCAGTATCTGGTGGACTGGGAAGGGTATGGCCCCGAAGAACGCTCCTGGGTGAAGAAGGGCTTCATCCTGGACCCGGCCCTCCTGGCCGACTTCTACCGTCGCCACCCAGACAAACCCGGTCGTGCGCCAGGAGGCGCCCGTTGAGGGGGGGGTCCTGTTGTGTGGGCCGCTGAAGAGGAGGTACTGCTGGCCCACCACCACTAGAGGGCGCCCTGCCTGGAGTGCGGGCTCCAGGCACCGGAGGGCGCTGCCGCCTTACAGGAACAGCCAGGATGACAGCTGTCACCCATCACTGGAGACAGCTGATTCCAATCAACCGGGAGGTATATCAGCAGGACGGCATCTCCACCTCATTTGCCGAGATATCGCTTAACCAAAGAGGTAACAATCTCTGCCCAAACAACTAAATAACCATTGTTGTATTTCTTGTTGAGCATTTGTAGGACAGCTGACTACTGAACAACAGTTGGATAAGTACTCACCTTCCTACACTCCTGTATTGTTGTTAACGAGAGGTGGAGGTGGACTCTCCACCCTCCGTGTTGCTGGGTGCAGCCGCATCCACACCTGACTGTTTTTGTTCCTTGCCAGCAGTACCGGATCCGACAAGCGGAGGCAGTGGCCACCTGGGGATTCGGGACTTGGCGGCTCCAGTATTCCCGGGGTTCGGTGGCAGAGGAAATCGGGTTGGTTCCGGTTTGACTTGGACAGACATCTCCTATCGTCGAGCCTGCCCACACGACACCGTTGTTATTGGACTCAGTCTCAATATTGTAATCGGCTGTGTTGTTGTGCCTGTTTTCACAACAGTAAAAACAGTGTTATTTGACTCCTCCATTGCCCGTTCATTTGCGCCCCCTGTTGTGGGTCCGTGTTCCTACACTTTCACAACACAGGTATTGCGAAGACTTTGCGTCCATCTGTCCATGCTCAGCATAAGTCCAGTTCTATTACTGCCAGAGCCTTCAAATTCACAGGGAACATTCTTGGGATGCAGATTTTGGACAAGTTCAAAGATGGCTAACCTTGATCTATTTTAAGAGGTTAAAAGTTTCATTCCATTCCGTTGTCAAGGCTGACAGCCAGTCAGAGTAGAGCGGCACTGTGACGTCAGTGGCTGGTCTCTCTAAAACCACTTCGTTTATGTGTTTAAATAACATGTTTCTCATTTATTATGTAAAAGCTAGCAAGAAATAAACGCTTATAAAATTGTGAATGTTGTTTTTGCAACTTAATAACACCTCTGAAGTGATTTACAAGACATTTCATGGATGTTATTGTAGTTACATGACAGGCTAGTCTAGCTAGCTGCAAAACTCTGTTTGTGTGTAAATATAACATTTCTTATATTTTATGGAAAGGTTAGCGTGGAAAATAAACACTTCTAAAACTGAAAATGCTGTTTTTGTAACCTGATGACACCTCTGGAGTGATTTACAAGATATTTCACGGACATCAGCGTGTACACTAACTCAAAGCTAACTTCCGCTCCTGTGAAAAGCTCATATATGTGCACACACATCCTCCTGCAGGCACCGTTAAAATAGAAATATTGTTTATGATTGATTGATAGAAGGGCTTGATTGAACATGTACAAATTCTGCGTAAGACAACAGCATCTTAATAATTAATTAAACTGCAAATTATAAAGAAGACAACTGTCATACGGTCAAGGGTATTTTAGCACTGCGTTACATTTTTAAACGCCAGGCTGTTAACATGTTTCTTTCTGCAAGGAGATGACAGGCGCTGTACAGCTGTGGCATGGTGCCAGCCTCACGTGCACCAACAAGCAATTACCCAATTAAGCACTTTCTATTTACACTTGTGAGAAGGTGGCACACCACAGGGTAGAAGACAATCAGACACAGATGTTCCAGAGGAGGAAGACTCCACCCAGAAAGGCCAATAAAGTGGACTGAATGAGAACAGGTGTTCTTACTGGGACATCCTTTGTTTATTTTTGTCTTGTGTGAAAAAAACTGCGACATGCTATGCACATTATTTACTTCAGCATTCTCAGCTGCTAATGATGCACTGAGGTAAAGTTGATATAGATTTCAAGCCAGCCGGATTAAAACAGCGTCAGCGCCACCCTGCTGTCAGCACAGCGGACGCGATAACAGACGCCTGTTGGATACTGACAGAAAAACAACATAGCAAACAGAAGCACAGCCTGCTCCACTGCTGTGCGTCTGACCTTTTACAGTGAAACAAGACACATTAGTGTCACCTGGAGAAACAACGGCTGATTAACATGGCGACTCGTGTGTCTGTGACATCACTGCGGATAAATGCTACCTGGTCACTGATATTTGTGGTTGAACAACCAATCCACATGTCAGGTTCAGAGCAGATTCAAAGGGACAACAGCACAGAGTTTAACTCTCCCATCTGTGGGAGTCTTTCAACACCAAACCAAAATCTGGGGCAGTGCGGAGATGATGTGCTTCAGCATCAGCGATAATATCTATGAAGTGTCTGCCAGTTAAATGAGTCCATTTTTTCTCCTGTAACTTGGTGTGATAAAGTATTTCACAAGTTGTTACAATAAAATTGTCATTTGAAAGGAAGCGCCAAGACTGATGAGTTGTAAAGCACCCCCCCCCCCGCCCCCAACCTTCTGAAGAAATGACCAAAAGCATCAAAGCACACCATAACACATAAAGCGTGAAGGAACAGCTACTGTATGTGTTTCCATTCTTCTTCTTTTGGCTGTTCCCATTAGGGGTTTGTATCAGCAGATCAATCGTTTCCATCTCACCCTGTCCTTTGTGTCTTTCTCTGTCACACTAACCACATGTCCTCCCTCACCACATCCATAAACCTCCTTTTTGGCCTCCCTCTTCTCCTCCCACCTGGTGGCTCCATCCTCAGCATCCTTCTCCCTATATACCCTGGGTCCCTCCTCTGAACTTGCCAAAGCCATCTCAGTCTCACCTCTCTGACATTGTCTCTAAACCATCCCCCCAGAGTTTGTCCCTGTGATGGGGAAGGTGACACTCTAGTGGTTAAGCATTGGGCTTCAGACCCGAGGATGCACGGTTCAAGACCCAGGCCCAGCCACACCGTAAAATCATGAAGGACCCTTGGGCAAGGTCCTCCAAGGTCCTATAGTTGCTCCTGGTGTGTAGTGAGCACCTTGCATGTCAGCACCCTGACATTGGTGTGTGAGTGTGAATGTGAGGCATAATTGCAAAGCACTTTGAACTTCTGATGCAGATGGAAAAGTGCAGTCCATTTACCACGTTCATTCCTAATCCTGTCCATTCTCGTCACTGACAAGGAGAATCTCAACATCTTCAGCTCTGCCTCCTGTCTTTTTGTTAGTGCCACCATCTCTCAGCTGTACAACATACAGTAGCTGTTCTCACTACTGTCTTGAGACTTTTTCCTTCACTGTTGCAGATATGCTTCGGTCACAAATCACTCCTGCCACTTTTCTCCAACCCGGCCTGTCCTCTCTTCTTCACCTCTCTACCACACCATTACTTTGGACATTTGACCCCAAGTATTTAAAGTCATCTACTTTCACCACCAGTACTTGTAACTGCACTATTCCACTGGGCTCCCTCTCATTCACACACATGTACACAGTCTTGCTCCTATTGACTTTCAATCCCCTTCTCTCCAAAGCATATCTCCACCTCTCCAGGCTAGACTCAACTTGCTCTCTACTCTCACTACAGATCACGTCATCTGCAAACATCATAGTCCATGGAGACTCATGTCCGATCTCATTCTTTAACCTGTCCATCACCACTGCGAACAAGAAAGGACTTTATAATGTTTCCATTATAAATTGTAAATTGGTTTTAAAGTAAACAATAGGACCACACTGATAAGCAGACTCCTGGATCGATCTAAAAGCCCTATAAATCAGACAATTAACCAATTTTAATGTTTAATCCATTAAGTGAAACTAGTTATTCAGGCTATGTTGCTTTTCTGCATCTTCAAACTGACACAATATTCAAAGGTTTGAGCAAGACTCAAGACTGTCAGAAGGGTGAATTCAGTTTCAGCGCTTATTAAATGTCCATTTTTAATCCCACACTACTGTACATCTAAGTTACTTGAGGCTGATGCACCACTGGTGCACAACGGGCTTGAATTGTAACAAAATGAAGAAGAGTTTTTTAAAGTTTTTTTAAAAGTTTAAACATCAGAGCTGCAGATGAATTTCAGCACATGAAAAGCCATCCAGTGAGAACAGGCTAAAAACAGCTGGCTCCTGCTACATCGACACTGCACTTTCTGTGACTGTATGTAATGTTGCCCCAGTAGTGACTGAATGGTGAGTGAAAGCAGCGCCATCTTGCAGCAGCACAGAAGTAACCCCCGCCCCCCCAATTATTCATTTTGTAAACCCAATTATTCCAGTTAAGGGAATAATTGGAGGGGCTGGAGACTAGTGGTTATTGGGTGAGAGTAAGGACAGGCTACTGGCCTATAGCAAGGCCCCTGGTCTTTACGAAATATGTATTTGAAGGTGAATCGTGCTACTTTTGGCTATTCTAATTAATCATGGAAAAATAAATGTCTTTATTAAGTGGTCAGTGCACTCATTCCCAGAACTGAAGGTTTTTGGTTAAAGCCCATTCACCCTATAATTTGGATTTCCATCAGGAACAGCATCTGACATAATTCTTGTGCCAAACCTGAATTTACTGTGTCAACCATGAGCAAAGAAAGAAAAAAAGAAAGAAAGAAAAAAGACACTGAAACAACTTACTGTAAGAGAAATGAAGTGTAGCGTAAATTCTCCTGAGGGACTCACAATTCAGTGGCTCTCAAAATCAACTAGTTGACTTCATCCACGCACACACTCCTAAACACATGACACCATTGACAATCAAAGCAAACCAACTGGATGCAGACACATCTTTTAAACACTAACTTCACTAAGCTCTATTTCAGTTCCCCACCTGACGCTCCCTCCACCACCCCACAGTCTTTGTCTGCTGCAGGGATGGGCTTCACCCGCTGCTTCCTCCATTGGCAGGACTCAAGATCACCACACCGCTGCAATGGGGACTGAGGCCAAACCAAATTTACAACTTTGTACTGATTTATGTAATAAATAATTTTCTTTAACCTCCTGAGTTTCCTGGGAGAATGGTATCAAACTGCATCACATCACATTGAATTGAATCCTGCTGAATCAGATCCTTCCATAAACAAAAGTATCAGCCTTGAATTGTGTTGCACTCCAAGTGTTTTGGGTTTGGGTTTTCTGTAATTCATTTGAAACTGGTTTGTGTTTAATTATATCGTAACCGTGGGTAGATCACCTCAGATTCCTGAGTTACTATTTTTCCCTTATCTATCTGCATTGTACAAAAAAATTAACATTGCACTGTGACTTTCACTTTTGATCTCTGAAACTGAAAACTTAAAAAGTTGATCCTTGGGTGGGTCTTAACTAGTGTACAAAAGTTTGTTAAAAATCTTCAAATTGCTTTTGAGATATTTAGCTAACAGACACATGGAGAAAACAAGCAAATGAAAACAATCAGCCTTTAGATGACTGTTGGCAGGCTAAACAAAGTAAATACACTTCTGGTTTGTGTTGAGCATCCTGTTTTCATGCATTTAAGTGCCCACTCTCATAAAGTATCAGGATGCATGGAGACCGTTGTTGGCTGTGAGGTACTGCAGTAAAAACATTTCCTGGGCTGAACTCGAAAATGATTTTGACCCATCACAGACTCGTACTGTACTGGTGTACTGTCGCAAAGCACTCATGAAACTGTGAGATTATCACCATGTGGTTAAAAGATGACTAACAGCAGCTCCATCTGAGCCGCTAAAAGCTGCAAAGCATTTAAAAAGTGGAAGCAGAGAATTGTATAAGAAAAAAAAAGAAACACAAGCTTTGGGAAGGGAAAAACCCTTACTGATTGTGTCTTTGAAGTGATTTTATTTCTCTCTCCCTGTCTCTCCTGCAGACATTTTGTGATTCACAGAGACTGTGCATTTCCAAATTTTTTGCCATCTGTGTAAATGTGATACCTCTCCTTAATACAATGAAGTGAAAATGGAAGCAGTGTTTTATATAATCCCCAAATCCATCCAACTCTCACATCCTATCATGCAAATTTTGTGCAGCTTGAAGAGAATCCAGTCTCCCAACCATATGCCAGAACTGTGTAAAAGATACAACAATTTATTATGCATGCATTGCACCAGGCTTATGGTAATAAGGTATTAAATTAGTGCTGGACATTATTGCTCTTCTATATCAAATCCACTGAAAAGAGTTTCATATACTGTAAGTCACGTAAAACAGAAAAAGAAATGAAATCTTCAAGCTGATTCACCAGCATGATATGTTGCTTAAATTAGAATTTAACACAGGTTTAAATTATAATTTCATTCAAAAAGTCAGACCTGTGTTCAGTTATGCCACCGTGAAATCTGTCATACAGATTCAAAATAAAGATATTTATGCAGCGAAACACTGACACGCCAAGACAGCTTCTCTTACATTCTTCACATCATGTTAGTGTCATATAAATTCATTGAAAATACAGATTGTAACTAGAAAAACCTTTGGGAGTGCACACTTCTGCCAATGCTGGTGAAGAAACAATTTTCTTGATGGCCTCCAGCAGCTGATGTGAAAATTAGATTGTATCTAAATGTTTTTAAAAGCATTTTTATTCGGGAGTGGTCATCAGTAATTATATAACGGCTGAGTGGATCCTTGTCATTTGATTGGTGCTTTGTATGTCACATGACACGGATTATTCATCCCATTTGTGTTGCATTGCATTTAGAGTGCAAATTTGGTTCCATACATTTGGTACCATTGCAATCTGCACAAACACACACACCTATACACACGCATGCCCAAACATGCACGTGTGCACACATTCATGCATGCACACACACAACACGCAAGCGCACGCACACACAGAACAAATCCACTGCGCTGTCTGGAGGCTGTTAGCAGGAAGTTGGAATGAAAAGCTGGACTAATTTCTGACACGATTTTTTTTTTTCGCTGCACTGAGAATGTACACAGTGTTTTTTTTTTTTTTTGTAGTACACGCGCATGAAATATTTGTACCAGGGGACTCATAGACATTCATTATTTGTATAATAGCTTTGTGTTGTCCCGTAGTCTAGTGTGAAGGATTGTATTATCCTGTTGCCAGGCACAATTTTGTTTCCCTTCATGTTCATGTTCTTGTATGTTGTAAAGTTTTAGTTGACAATGCTTTTGCTTCTTTGGCAGTGGGGATTCATGCTCCTGTGCCTTCTTTTGTGATAAGCAATATGTATGATTCTCCATTTCACAAAAATGAGTGTTCTCAAAGTTGTTAGTCTGCAATAACAATCAGTTGACAGTGTATAGAAGAGCAACGTCTGATCCTTCTCTTTTTTCTTGTCTTGTGGCTGTGCTACAAAATGCAAAAGATGAAGTAAGTATTGTCCCTTCTAAATGGGTGTCAAAATCCAACCCCTCATCCATGTCATGACATCTTGGGTAATGGATCAAGCTGCAGATTGCCAGTTTGGGTGAAATACGGTGGGGAATTTGTGTGCCCAGTGGCCGCTATGGAAATCATGAAGGCCCAACAGGAACATTGAACACAAAACAGCTAAACAGGCTTTGGTGAAACAAGAAGTGCTCAACAGTGGATCACGCGGAAGAGGTGATGGCTTCTAACCCAATGGCTGTCAAGGCAGAAGAAAGCTGCAGCAGGTCCTTAGATCCCGAGTGTCTGGGATTTCCCAGCCATCAAAGTCAACCCCCAAAACGTGAATCAGTTGCAAACCATTAATTGCAAAATGTGAATACTGAAAAAATATCTCCCAAAATGTCAATGCAGGTCTCACACAACGTGAAAAAAAAAAAAAAAAAAAAAAAAAAAATATATATATATATATATATATATATATATATATATATTTGCGAGACTCAATTAACGTTTGCAGTTAATGGTTTGCAAATAATTCACAATTTGCAACTGATTCATGTTAACATCGGACCAGGCTAAGGATCTGTGAGGGACTGTGTGTTTTTTAGTGTGCAAGGACATTCCCACATTAAAAGAACCCACGTACAGGCATCTCTAGATCAACCGTGGATGTAGATATCTTATCCGGGAATCAATCGAGAGACAATCTTTCTTGCCGCTGACTAAATCAACATGGCTGGCTCCATGATGAAATGTTGCCATTCCTTCTCACAACTTAAATGACATTTTGGCATTGAGGTTACCAAGCAATGAACCATTTCAGGCGTTTTAATTTAATTTAACCTTTATTTAATCAGGTTAGTCCCATTGAGATTGAGATCTCTTTTGCAAGAGAGACCTGGACAATTCTAAAGATTCCAATTCACCTAACCTGCATGTCTTTAAATGTGGGAGGAAGCTGGAGGAAACCCACGCAAGCACAGGGAGAACATGCAAACTCCACAAAGAAAGGCCATAGGTGGGAATTGAACCCACGGCCTTCTTGCTGCGAGGCAACAGTGCTAACCACTAATCCACCATGCTGTGTTATTTTGTCCCATCGATCCTTCAAATAGGTCTTTTCTTTACCATGACCATGACAACCCCATACAACAGTATGGGGTTGTCATGGTTGCATTTTTTTGGTTTCAAAATTCTCCACACATTCTCCACTGAGGACAGGTCAGGACTGCAGGCAGACCAGGCAAGTATTCAGACCCTGGTTTCTTGACTTGTTGCTGATAGTCCAGAGCACACAGTGTCCCCCTCTTCTGAAAAAGACCTGGTCTACTACTTCATCTGGCATTTATATACTTTTCCACTGCATGATGGCCAAACCCATCAAAGAGAGGTTGATGCTCTTTTTAGACAAGGTTTACATAAGACAGACATAAGACTTGTTTTTTTGCATATTGAATTTTTAAATGCCATTTTTGAAGGTATCTCTGTATTCTCAAAGTAATCCCTTGCCTATGTGGTTATATCAGCTATTGATGAATGCCATTTCTTGATGCAGTTGAGTCTGAGGGTTTGGACATCCCAAGTTCAGCTCAGTCCTACATCCTTGTCCTATATGCATGAAATTCCTCCAGATGCCATGAATCATTTAATGATATTGTGCACTTGCGGTACAGTGTTTTTAAGTAGTTCAATAATTTTCTAATGCATTTGTTGACAAACTGGAAATCCTCTGTCCACCTGGAGCTCTGCCTTTTGCAGCTACTGCTTTTATACCAAATCATGAATACAGTCACTTGTTGACATCGCCTGTTTGAAATAACACTTTTTAATGTCATTATAAGCCCTATATATTGCCTCGTCCTAACTTTTTTGAAATGTGTTCCATTTCTTATTTGCAGGAGTTGACCACACAAAACATGAAATATTTACTATCTGCAATTAAATCAAAGTCAAAATAAATGTAATAACTAGTGCACTGTTTTCCCCCATGCCATCCCAGGTTTTTTCTAATTGGGATTTTAGAATTAAATTTTTATATGTATTAAAGTATATTTTTGCCAAAAAAGAAAAGCAGCCAAATCAGATTGGAATGATTAATTTTATTGATTGGCCGTGTGTGCATGCGAGTGTTTGTGTGGGCTGGGGAGGAGACCTTGCTTGGATACAAATTTCATATTCCAAAGCAAAAGGTTGGGAACCACTGGACTCTGACACATTTGCTTTCTGCCACATTACAATCACACCTGGGCACACCTCACGTTAAGACCATCGTGCCCATGGGCGCCTTAATTAACGTAGGCGTTTGGTGTGAAAATGATAAAGGCATCGGTTGTAAATTAACATTACACTTGCACTGTTTTGAGGTGATTTGCATCAATTTGCACCCTGTCTAAGATACAGCCCGCTATCTTTCATAGGCGGATGATGCTTGGGTTGAGTGTGAAGCCACTCCCTGTCATGTTTTGTTGTGTGAATGTGGAAAATGTGATAAAAACACCCACACACCCTGCGCTGCCACACTGTACCTGCATGTTTTTGATTTCTCCATCATAAACAGCTACCCTGCGGCTGCTGTTTTCTATACCACAGATACCGTCTGCACATTCCTATAATGCAGTGTTATTACCGGTACCGTACCACACCATTATAAATGCATCCATTGCTAAGTTACCTTTAGCTGCTGCTGGGGCTGTTGTTGATTTTGCTATTGTAAATTTATAATGCATCACTCTAAGGCCATAAATCTTGTCCAGAATTAGTGTGTATAAGTCGTTTGTATGGCCTTGACTCATCAATCAGAGCTGCAATGTTTGTGTTACAGCTGCCACTTTGTGTGATGGATGAAGATGGCTGTTTTCTAACAGTATAGTAACTGCACTCGCTGATGGAGGCTTTGAGTATGTGAGACAGAGCGCATTGTAAGCGGCGATACCCATTATTTCATCTGCAGCCGAGAGTGATTGAACGCACCACATATTAACAGCTTTTTTCCCCTCTTAATCTTATTGTGTTCTGCAAGATTAAATTTGAACACTAATAAACGTTTTTCATGACTAATTAATGTTTCACACCTTGCCAAGAATCATTTTCTTTCTCGGCTAATTCTAATTGGTCCAATTAATCATGCAAAAGGTAATTAGTATAGTTTGATGTATGCTAAAGCCACTCCGGAGCCCACAGGGGGATTTGGAGAGCTTTTGTTTCGGGATACAAACAGAAAATTAGTCAGGGGTGGGAGGCGCTTGTTGCTGAAGCACAGCGCATTACAATGATAATGAGTGTGTTCCATTGTGATGGTCTTTATGTGACTGACAGCTATATTCATACCAAAGGCAGATGCACATCGGAAGGGAAAGAAAGCACGCTGGATTTGACCGTTTTAGAGATCTGTGCAATGTACTGGAGATTTACAGGAAGAAAGACCTTCTTTGCACACAGACCGTGCTACTGCATACATATTTTTAGAAACCTGCTGCTGTTCTCTGTAATATATTGATTCATGTTTTATATGTGTACTTGCATGGTACCAGGGTGATGCCTGGGTGTGAGATTTCGTAGACATTTATGATTGCTTTTCCTCTGACAGTACAGTTGCTAGGCAACCAGTGCTTTACATGTCTTTGATGAAAGCATCAGTAGAATCAAAGAGGAAACCAGGTGAGATTGTAGTTAACTTTAATCCTCTTGACTGAACTTTGATCTTGACTGATTAATACTTTTATCTATTGAAAATTAGGAGTTAATATTTGTTATATGACACCTAAAGAGCTCATTATCATTATATTGGTGGATTCTATGTCACGTGACATTCATTATATGTCCCACTGCATGGATCACATCACTAGCGTGCCTTTTTTGGGACGACTTGCTGTGCATTTTTCCCCCATCCTTCCTCCATTACCTTCTAATAAAAATGCTACCATGATACAAGAAAGCTAAATCCAGCAGAAGCAAATGTTCATGGGGACATCTTTAGTGGCTGTTGAAGCCCAGTCAGAAGAAGAATTGGTTCTTGTAGGAATTTTTCACTTTAAGAAACTGATATGTGTTTTCATGCACAACACTAAAAGCACTCAAGCTCTCGCCATGCTGCCTGCCAGCCAGCCAACATAAACTACTGGGTCCCCCTGCCCTCATATTGTTTAATTTATTTTTCATGTTCATCACCATACAGTGTAGCCAATCCAGATCACACTGGTCTACAGCAAAATGCTTCTGAAATAAAGATAGTCAGACTTTATTGATTTTGGGCCACGGAGAATGAAAATGTTGTTTGAAATTGTTGATTGGCTGTAATTTTAAGAAATGCTACTACTGTGCTATGTTTCTGTGTAGGCTCTCAGTTGTCCAGGTAGTTTCCATAGTAGAGAAGCTTGAATCTTCAACTGTACTGGGTTGATTGACACAAGGACGTTTTGCTTCAAATCGCAGAAGCTTCCTCAGCTAAAATTCTTGCTCTGGTAGTCTGACTTCTGTCTGACCCTTGTCGAGAAGAACAAACAGAAGCCACAAAAGCTGGAGTTTTAAACCTAACCAGACGCCTCCTACCGAGAGGCCGACTGCTATTGGCTAGTGATTACACAATTGCTTTAATTAGCACCTATTGTGCTCTAGTTAGCACCCTCCTAATGACAGGGTAGCTGTCACTCCTGACGATGGGACTGACGCCTCTCCTGATGAGGTAAATGACTCATTACCATGAACAAAAGACTGAAACTGCTGTGATCTGAGTACCCCATTGTAAACAGGGGACAAAGTGTGTCTCAATCCAGCCCTAACTGGGGAGGGGGTCTGTTTCAGTCTTTTGTTCATGGTAATGAGTCATTCACATCATCAGGAGAGGTGTCAGTCCCATCGTTTAAGTCATCGTTTCACAGAAATGGCGGGAAGTGATCCCACAACCGTTTTGCTGTGAGGCATCGATGCTAACCACTAAGCCACCATGCTGCCCATTCCCGCCTATTCCTGCTTTGAGAAGAAACAACTATCTAATTAAATAGATAAAATTATGCAGGTCTGTATGTCATATAAAACAAATAATGAATGCTTTCCATTGGTGCAATGGAAAGAACATTTTCATTCATTACTTTCTTTTCATTTGGCTGACACCATTGATGAATGGTATGTTCCATTTTTCAACTCATCCAAATATTTTTACCATTGCATGAATGACAAACATTCATTATTTGTATAATAAGTATCTGGACATTGCAGACAGGAAAGAATGAAGGAAGCAAAGAAGGCTTGAATATAGTGGGACTTTCAGTCTGAAAGGTAGACAATTAATTGGACATCCCTTGTTCCATCACTGTCTTCATAATTAATTGGTTAATGTGGTTGTTGTTGCTTAGTAAGAGGCCAGTCATCATTTGGACAGGTGGACATACACACCCAACCACAATATCTGACTTTAAATACAGGGTCTCTCCTTTTCAGATACCTACTAAAAATGTTTTAAAGTGTATCAGAAATGCATGTTCAAACATTGATTTTAAAGGCAGCAAAAATAACCACACAAAAATATGAGAGAACAACTCCATTTGGAGAGCAACTCTGACAGAGCTATGGCTTTATTTCCTGAGATTCTTACATGCTTTGATGAGTTTTTGTGCCAGCAGACCAAACCCCAAATTTGGTGTAATTCAGACAATGAACCAGTGAATCATCTGCACAGACATTTTGCATTTTCTTGACCTAAGAATGTTAGTTTGACACGAATGCACAAAAATTCTCAGCAATGTGTGATCTGTGAATTATTTAATGAGAAACAAATAAAACGTTAACAAAATTACTGCACTGGTCGCCTGACTTAGGACCCACCCAAATAAATTTGAGAGTAATTATGGTGATCAGCCAACCAACTAACATGTCAAAACATAACCTACTTTTGCAGAATTAAGTGGGTGGAATGAAGGTGTTTACCAAAGTATTACGAAAAACAGTGACAGCAAAAGCAGAGCTTCTGTGACCTTTGAACCATATGAACCAAATGTTTTTGAATAGCGTGAAACATTTAATGGAACAATTACTTTCAAAAAACCATTTAAAAAACTTCAACACCCCCCCACCCAGACTCTATTTATAGTGCATGGTATAAAATGTATAACACAATGTCATTTGGTGAGTTACGTGGTGAGCATGTGCTGAAAGTTCCACCTGTGGAGAATCAAATGTTTGACATGGCAAGACTAGACTAAGATCCAGGCTTTCAATGGCTTGCTGCTCTCGTCCATTGAAGTGTATCTGTAAACTGTTAAAGTGTTGAACTTGTAGAGAGGCTGAATTACCTCAACAGTTGCATTCATGTCTCTGAGTCCTCAGCCTCTGTGATTGGGAGACATTTGGAAAGAGCTTATGGAATCATGAGGTCTGTAGACAGGTATTTGGAGATGCCAGTACCTTTGTAGAAGAATGAAGCTCGAAGTCTTCAGAGTCCTGGTGCTTTTTGGTGAGACTTCAATACTAATTACTGACTGAACAGTGTCCACATATGGAGGCACCATTTTTTCCCCAGAACCTATTTCCAATTCATGTTCCTCGTTGCCATTCAGGATCCCAACCAGTTCTGTGGTGTGGTGGATGTGGTGGTGCCAACCCAGTCCCATGGCAGTTTGTGGGACTGGGTTACAAAAAGTACATTAATAAGCGAGTTCGCAACAGGGGTACGAAAATGGGGCGTTTTTCATAACAGAGGCACAAATTCATTTTGCGCCAGGAGGCAGAAAATGTGGAGTGAAATGGAGGGGGTCTGGGGGGGGGGGGTGTGGTGAACGTTTGGGGAGGGTACACACTTATGCTATGGTTATGGTTAAAGTTAAGAGAAGGGGAAGATTTTAAATAGCAAAATAATAATTACATTTCACGAAAAGCAGGTGCTTTTCGTGACAGGGGCATGAAATAAAACGTGAGGCAGGGCTGGTGGTGCATGTCACCAGTGTATCCTGTCAAACTTAATTAATTTTATTCTTTGTGTAAAACAAGATTTGGTCTTCAAAATGTTTTTTTTTTTCAAAAAGTAGAAATGAGTAATTCCTATATAGGCCCTGAGGCCCGTTGGTGTTGGTGCTTACCTTTGGATTCCATAGCATCCATAAAGTCTACGACTCCCCTTGGACAAGATACTTCTCCAGCTGACGCTGGTTCCAATTTACAGCTGGGTGGACTGAGACTGTGTAGATTAAGTGTCCTGTCCTAGAGCACAGACCTATAGTATAAGCAGGACTGGAACCCAGAACCCGGTTTCATAAAGCAGTCTAATATTTTAGTCTAAGCTTACTTAGTCGACTAAGGTTAGTCGCCCAACATTATCCATCTCTGTTTCACATTGATGGCTAAACTTGTAGATTACTATCAAAAACAAAAAGGTCTGCACCGCCACAGCACTCCTATACAAAAAGCTTTATTAATGCAAATGTGACATTTCGGGTGAACTGCCCTTCCTCAGACAACGAGGAAGGGAAGCTTTTTGCATGGGAGCGCTGTGGCAGTGCGGATCTTTCTGTTTTTGGTAGAATTCTTCTTGATCCAGCACACCCTTTATGTGTTTTGGATGTGCGTGTCTTCTCTGCATAAACTTGTAGATTAGCCATCTTACGTTAGTCCACGATTTTCACGGTCATAGCACCGTTGCCAGTGCTGTTGCCAAGAAACACCTTCAATGCGCGACAGTTTTGTTTACATCCGGGTTGGTCCATCTGCTGGAAACATGGCAGCAGAGGAGAAGTGCTCCCGACCTCGGCATCCATAAACAAATCCAGTGGATTATTCTGGTCCCAGAATACCCGCTCCCACCACAAGTCTCTCTTTCTTTCCACCTCCATCAACTGTTGGTACATGATAACCGCCTTTTTTGAGGTAAGGCTAAAAACTTTAGTCGAGTAATGCGAAACCTTAGCCGACTAAGCGCTTTGTGCAATGACTAACATCAAAAGATGAGTTGAGTAAGTGAGTTTATTCCACTGAACAAGATTAATTTGCTTCATGAAACAGGGCCCAGGTCTACATATTGGCAGGCCAGCTCCTTATCTGATGTTTTCAAAAAGATATCCTGAAAATGGTGGTACTGTAGTCTTATAATCAGGTTCAACTTAGATTCAGGTCACTATGTTAAACGACTTTACTTTTGGCGGTGTCACTGTGAAAGCTGGGGTTGATTATAGTAGTCAAATTGGCAGCAGAGCGTGGAATACCCCCCTCAGTGACTTTCCAAGCCCGATTCATTTCACCGGTCATGTCTGGTTGGTGATCTCCAGAAGTGGGTTGACTTCACCACGGACCTGCTGATGTCTTGATTGCTGTTTCACAGACTCTTGCATGTCAGAGCAGCAGCACCGAAAGGACCCGTGAGGAGGAAATGATGCAACCATAAAGACATGTAAGAGGAAGGAAAGAGAAAGAGGTTTTTTTTTTTGGAGGTCAGAGGGTTCGAATGTCAGGTTGCCAGAATTTCTAAAATGAAAGTTAGTGTTACTATCAGTGTACCATATTAAGGGATTTAAAAATTACTTTCTATAAAAGGAGAAAAAGCCTAATCATATTTAATGACAGGTTACACAAAAACAAGAAGCTGTGCAGTCCAAATTTTTTGCTTTACATTTATGCTGAAAAAATGTATTAGATTGGAAGTAAATTAGATCAATAGCTAAAATACACTCTTGATAAATGCAGTTTTATCTGTAAGTCAAGGCCATTAGCAGCCCTAGTTTGAGTTGCCACGGGCTTTGTAATTAACTCCGCTCAAGCGCAGCTAAATATTTTTGACATTTTTCCTAGTCCAGAATTAACTGTCAGAGCCGAGGGAGAATGTAACCATCTTGTCACATTGAGTTTATCTGAGCATTGTGGAACGCTGTCCTGCTCCGTTTCCTCTCTCTTTGCTGTCTGTCTCTATATCTCTCTTTCAGAGACACGCGCACATGCACACGCGCACACACATGGCCTGGATCTCGTTTCAGTAATGTTTCGTGATGAGTGAGATGATGGAAAATGTGACAAGGTCTCATCTTTTGAAACGGCTGGGTGGCACCATCATCAGGTTGCATTACCTGATTAACTGTTAAACAAAATGCATTCTTCATCCCCCATATCTACACAACCAGCAGAAAACGGCACACAACCTGTTCATTGGAGAGATGCATCTGATTACCTTGCAATGCAATCAGTTAATGAATACAAATTACATGGCCATTTTTGTAGTACTCTATTTTCCGGAGTATAAGTCAAAATTTTTATTTATTTTTTCCTGGTTTGGGAGGGCCTGCAATTTATACTGCAGTGCAACTTACATACCAGTATGTAAATGCAGCCTATATACGGAAAATAATAATTATTTAAATAGGGCTTTCTGGGGAATCAATGCACTAAAAGAAAAGAAACTTCAAAAATTACAAAATTAGAAATGAAAATATTAAAATTACACCATAATAATGCCTTAAAACTCAGATCAAAGAGGTGATAATATAGAAAAAAAGTGCTACTTAAATATGTTTTTTCCACTTCAAAAAAGCACTTTTTGCTATTTATACACATTCGTATGATAATCGATGGGATTACAAAAAAAAACAAAACAAAAAAAATCAATCCAAATGCCTTTGGATTCACTTATTAAAAAATGGACACAACCAGTGGCGGCGCCAAGGGGGGGCTTGGGGAGGCTTAAGCCCCCCAATAATGAGCCAAGCTCCCCCTCAGATCCCCAATAATTTTGCCATAGCGACTGACATATTTGTCAATCTCAACTGCAGTTTGGTGCTGATAATGTCTCAATATTGCGTAACTGAGCAAAGTGATGATTGCAATCATTCTAAGTGATGTGTGTGTGCATTGATACCACATTTTAGAGGAGCACGGGTGACTAAAACATATACCTTGGCATTTATAAAGCAATTTACTATATATTGTTAATTTTGACAACATTTTGTGGAGCACCTCCAATTTTTACCCCAGCCCCCCCTCAGCCCCCCCCAACAAAAATTTCCTGGCGCCACCACTGGACACAACTAAAATTATTATCTTGTAGAGTTTCTTCTTCTACTTGCCAGCACAAACTATTCACTGGAGACTGACATCTAGTGGCCACAAGGTTAGAGTGGTTCATAGTACATTCCTAGTTGATGAGTTAATGGTATAGAATATTTGAAAACGGTTTCATAATTTTTAAATGGCTATTGTTAATCATCAAAATGGAATCAATTAATCCTTGACAGTGTAACTAGAATCTGATTACAAATTTATCAATGTCATCTAGACTGATTATAGCTAGTTTTGTAATCTGATTACATAATCCCGATTACATGTAATCCGTTACTACCCAACCCTGGTTCATTGCAACATAAATTAACTCAACAGCAGCAAGAAAAGGTGACTTCACAAAAACTACACTTCAACGGTGCTATATATAGTGCACCCCCCCCCCCCCCCCAAAAAAAATACAAGCACTGCTTTTTCAACTACATTCTAATTCCAAATAATATATGAAGCTGGTCAAGCAAACTATTTTCTGCACCAGGAATTACACAGTGTCCATGCTGTGCTGTGAAAAGGCTCCTCAACCCCAACCTCACCAACCCTAACCCTAACCCCTAACCCTAACCCTAAACCCCCCATGTCAAAACACAGGTGTCTGCCACGCTGCAGTGCGTTCAGGATCCCGGAGATTGATTTATATACAGAGAGCTCCTGGTTGGTGCAAGTCAAAAGTTTGAACATCTGTGTGAGATCTATAACGGAAAGCATACAACAACTAAAACAAACATCTGCTCCTGAATAGGAGTTGGTGATTTGCACAGAAATTATGAAGCAGCCAATCAGGTTCCCCAGCCTGCCGCGTGGATCGACCTGTCCTGTGTCAATAATATTGAGTTACGGTAGTCGAAAAGGTGCATTTTGAAATTGTAGCCTGGAATTTGTGACACTGTGATAGCAGACAGTGCGACATATGTCTAATATTTTGGTGACTGTTAAACAAGGTGAACCAAATATTACAAATACCTTGAATCCAGGTACATTCTGCAAAATAATTATATATATATATATATATATATATATATATATATACACTCAACAAAAATATAAACGCAACACTTTTGGTTTTGCTCCCATTTTGTATGACATGAACTCAAAGATCTAAAACTTTTTCCACATACACAATATCACCATTTCCCTCAAATATTATTCACAAACCAGTCTAAATCTGTGATAGTGAGCACTTCTCCTTTGCTGAGATAATCCATCCCGCCTCACAGGTGTGCCATATCAAGATGCTGATTAGACACCATGATTAGTGCACAGGTGTGCCTTAGACTGCCCACAATAAAAGGCCACTCTGAAAGGTGCAGTTTTGTTTTATTGGGGGGGGGGGGGGGATACCAGTCAGTATCTGGTGTGACCACCATTTGCCTCATGCAGTGCAACACATCTCCTTCGCATAGAGTTGATCAGGTTGTCAATTGTGGCCTGTGGAATGTTGGTCCACTCCTCTTCAATGGCTGTGCGAAGTTGTTGGATATTGGCAGGAACTGGTACACGCTGTCGTATACGCCGGTCCAGAGCATCCCAAACATGCTCAATGGGTGACAGGTCCGGTGAGTATGCCGGCCATGCAAGAACTGGGACATTTTCAGCTTCCAAGAATTGTGTACAGATCCTTGCAAACATGGGGCCGTGCATTATCCTGCTGCAACATGAGGTGATGTTCTTGGATGTATGGCACAACAATGGGCCTCAGGATCTCGTCACGGTATCTCTGTGCATTCAAAATGCCATCAATAAAATGCACCTGTGTTCTTCGTCCATAACAGATGCCTGCCCATACCATAACCCCACCGCCACCATGGGCCACTCGATCCACATTGACATCAGAAAACCGCTCACCCACACGACGCCACACATGCTGTCTGCCATCTGCCCTGAACAGTGTGAACCGGGATTCATCCGTGAAGAGAACACCTCTCCAATGTGCCAAACGCCAGCGAATGTGAGCATTTGCCCACTCAAGTCGGTTACGACGACGAACTGGAGTCAGGTGGAGACCCTGATGAGGACGACGAGCATGCAGATGAGCTTCCCTCAGATGGTTTCCGACAGTTTGTGCAGAAATTCTTTGGTTATGCAAAGCGATTGTTTCAGCAGCTGTCCGAGTGGCTGGTCTCAGACGATCTTGGAGGTGAACATGCAGAGAAGTTTCAGAAGAAGTCGGTTTCAGCATTTTATCCGGATATTCCACTGTTAAAGGAGATTTTTTTAATGAAAGACGTGCGGACGGGTATGCGCGTCGGGACGCAGCCGGCGCGGTGCGATGGCACAGGAAAAACACCTCCGTGTTGATAACCATTTGTAAAATCCAGGCGGCATTTGATGGCTTTCAGTGGAGTGAGTATATGAGAAATTGTTTAACAGCTGGACATGTTCCAACTTGTCCTTAAGGCTTCCAACAGAGGTGTTTTTCCTGTGGCGGAGTGTCGCAGCGGCTGCGAGCCGACGCTGCAATCCGTCCGCACGTCTTTCATTAAAAAAAATCTCCTTTAACAGTGGAATATCCAGATAAAATGCTGAAACCGACTTCTTCTGAAACTTCTCTGTTCTCTCACGACGTCCTGGATCAATAGAGCCTAAAATGTGGAGGTTTTCAGCTTGAAACAGGCTGACGACGGCGCCTGGGAGTGCTGCGCGACGTCTCGCACCGTGGGAAGTCCTTAAAGCAACAGTATCACCTCAAAATCTCTCATCAGCCGTTAAAATTTTCACCGAAAACCAGCTTAATTTTTCGAACCGTGTCCACTTCGATGTGTCTCACAGGTTTAGAAAAAATTTTGATTTTGAAACAAAGCGCCAGTCTCTCAGCAACTTCTCAGACAAAGGAATTCCGACGAGGGGCTGGACGACTCCTCCCACAAGGAGTGCTCACAGGCGAATGACGTCACCGACAGGCGTGGAAAAACCCACGCATGCGCACGAGGGTTCAAGCATGTCTGACGTAAAAACATATGAATGAAATCCATATAGTTTTTGAAAAAAATAAAAAGGACCTATACTTTATTGACAGACCTCGTATTTAGAGCAACTTTAACATCTGACCCCTGTACAAACTAATGCTGACCTTTGTTACCATTCTTGCTGTTTTTACCCCATAACTTCATAACATTCAATCATAGATAGTCCAAACTATACCTTTTTGGTTTCGGTGTGATCAGACAAATAATGTGGTGTAACTTTCAATATGACTGGAACATTTTTAAATTTTGACCCCTGTGTAATTCTTCAATTGACCCCTACCTGGCCGCCTACTGAAAATTCAAGTGGATACTCAGTTTTTTCAAAATAGTAATGATTGAGGAGTATTTGTGCCAACTTTGGTGCTTGTTTCCAGATCTGAAGGATTCCTCTGTAAATATTCTGTTATCTGCTGCACTAAATATCTTGTCATGGAAATCAGCCATGATGTGTAATAAAAAACAAACTCAAAACTCCTTCAGAAGTTAACGTGGACACACTGCATTCTTTCTTTTTTTTAAATGATGTAAGCCTGTTACCTACAATGTTAGATGGCACACATGCAGACAGACTTACAGACACAGAGGCTGTGTGGAGCAGCAGGTTCAACTTAGAAACAGAAAAATGAGTCAGTTGATGTGAATGGAAAGACCCAACATGTTGTAAACATGCAGCATGAAAACTCCTAAATCATCCAGGAAGTGCCTGGTTTCCAGTAAAAAAAAAAATGATTTCTCTGTCACAGCAAGCACTTTTAGTGTTTGATGCATGATCTGTTCAGAAGGAGGACACCACTTACACCTTTTGACGCCCTCGGAGAAGAAATAATTTTGTGTCGTCTGGAATCGGCACAAAAACAGCACAGCAGCACAATAATAATAATGGGCACCATTTCAAAGCGCAAATTAAGATTTTTTGCATTTTTATTTCACTGATCTTGCAGGAATAAACAATCCACCCTAACACATAAAGCACTGATTGCACCTCTTTCTGTGAAATGATTAAACTTCTTGGCATCGGCACAATGTGCAGCTCAAAACAATTTGCTGCCACCAAATTTTCACGTCAAGCAGATGGCAAAATTAAATTAGCTAACTTGCTAAAGCAGACGGTAATTTCTATTCAAAGAGCACACAGTTGGATAAGAGTGGTTCCAGATTGTTTGAGAGCTTTCTAACGATGGAACGGTTGACCTCAGACGCCGCCTACGCAAATTACTCATTTGGCACTTTAAAAGAGACCATATCTGATAAGTTTCATTTATTGAGAAGGCAAAGTTTTCAATCATCCCATCGTCCTGGATGATCAGAATGAGTACTCCAGAGGTTATGAAAGCCAGCGCAAACCGAGAACCGCCGCAGACGAGTCTCAAGTCAATGCAGCGCAAATTCCCATGATGAGCAACCATTAAACTGATCACCACCCGTGAGCATTTCGCTGGTCCACAGACCATTACAGAGCACTGTAATTATACCACATATTCTGTATATTACTTTGAATGAACGAATGCCAATTACAATCCTCTTACTCTGTCTGTCAGTGTTCTGGCTGATGCCTCCATAAAAGTCTGTGATTAAATTACTCAGGGGAAGGTACTCACATTTTATATGACAACCCCCGATGCATCCTTCAGCCATGAATTCCCTGACCGGCAGCAAATCTTCTGAGTGGCTCTGACTGTGGACAGGTGGGTCCAGATGACTGAGAGCTTTATGCATTCTGCCATTACTCTCTGCTCCTTCCTATTGATGTAGAGTTAGCTCACCTGCCATCCATATTGTCTCATCTGACAGCATTATAAGAAGGATGTCACTTCAGCTTTGGTTTAACTTCACTGGAGATCTGCTTCTTTAGTGTCGGAACCTGAAGAACCACGTTAGTCATCATGAAGTAGAATGGAAAAAAAAAAGATACGAAAACTGAAACATTTTTGGAAACCGGCGACACAGATGTTTTGAGTCTGCTCATTTTACGCTCCGTAAAAGTAGGGAGGGGTGTTATTTCAAAAAAATTTGGAAATCTATAAATGTTTGCATGGAATATGGAAATATACACGGAATAAACCATAGCAGGATAAATTTTGGGTCATTTGGTTCCAAAAATCCATATGGACGGAGCCAGTGAAGATATTGGGTTCAAAAATTGCCAAAAATATCAACGAAAATGTCATATCCCGAGAGCTGCTGCACCTAGAGACTTGAAATTTGGCTCCAAATGTTGCTTGACCCCAAGTTTATATTCAACTTCTATAGTAACAATAAGCCTATCTGGTGTTTTTAAGAGTAATTGACAAAAA
Organism: Thalassophryne amazonica; assembly: GCF_902500255.1. NCBI lineage: Eukaryota > Metazoa > Chordata > Actinopteri > Batrachoidiformes > Batrachoididae > Thalassophryne > Thalassophryne amazonica. The sequence goes on along the minus strand of NC_047105.1, from coordinate 40,659,084 downwards.
AAAACTAATTTCAGTACATATGTTACATCAATTGTAACAAAAAAAAGTCAATGTAGTTTTTATTTCAGGAACATCAATTGAGTATAATCATCACATGTAAAGAATGACATGGCCACAATGAACTAATTATAAGCAACAGAGTGGTTTTCTACGTCAACAGCACATATACGACACATGCGTTACCTGAAATTTTCAAACGCTCCGTCCATATGGGTTTTTGGAACCAAATGACCCAAATTTATCCTGCTATGGTTTTTTCCGTGTATATTTCCATATTCCATGCAAACATTTATAGATTTCCAAATTTTTTGAAATAACATCCCTCCCTAGTAAAAGGCTATTCCATAGGGCACCATTCCAGAGGTGGGACAGAGTCACTGTTAAGTCATTCTCAAATCATGAATCAACAAGACTCAAGTCTCAAGTCTAGTCTCAAGTCAAGTCAGCTTGCAAACAATTGGTGGTCAAACTTGACTTGGGACTTGACTTGAGACTTGCTGATTCATGACTTGCCGATTCATGACTCGCTGGTGACTTTATCCTAACTCTGCGCCATTCTAATATGATCACCCATGATCCAAAAAAGTGCAAACACGAGATGAAACAGCTTAATCTGGCTTTCCTCCTAACGCTGGCTTATAAAGTGAAGACCTGGCAACCTGCCCAAAAAACCAAAAGAAAGGAGCTGCACCCTTGGCCAGACATGAAGGCCAGACACTAGACCATCACCATCGGAGGAGGTGATGGTCTAGTGGTTGAGCTGTTGGGCTTGGGAACAGAGGATCCTTGGTTCAGATCCCAGTCTGAATGGAAAATCACTAAGGGCCCTTGGGCACGGTCCTTGATCCCCTAGTTGCTCCCGGTGTGTAGTGAGCAAGTTGTGTGGCAGCAGCCTGACATCAGGGTGAATGTGAGGCATTATACTGAAGTGCTTTAAGCTTCTGATGCAGATGGAAAAGTGTTATATAAATGCAGTCCATTTACCATTTACATGAGCGAGCTGTTCAACTTTGAACAAAAACTACAACAAATGCTGATTCGGCTTCAAATTTTTACCCTAGTGGAGCACAATCAAACAAGTTCCAAGACATAGTCACTATGAATACCCCGTTAAAGGAAGTTCAAACATGACTGAAGCCATTAAGAGTACAAATACCCCAAAGTTACCATGTACTGTCAATGATTTTGAGAATTGGGGTGAAATTTTTGAACAGTTTAAAACTGGATCCTGATTTCAATCAATCAATCAGTCAACATTTATTTATAAAGCGCTTTACAGCACCGACTGGTGTCCAAAGTGCTTAACATTAAAAAGTAAGATTTCAAATCTGGTACCGATTCTAACCATAACTACTACTTTTACCCACTTTGTTCAAGACTGAGAAAGATGGATCAAGTTAGCATGATTCTTCATAACATGCTCCGAATTGCTATTTGGGATTAAACCAGAAGGAACAGTGCTCTGTGGGATAGTCCAGTTAGCTGGTGTGTTTAGTTTGACCATCCTCAGTGTGTGAATTTCAAATTCATTGTCCTGTGTTTTCAGGAGTATAAATTACAGGTTTTTTAAAAATAATTTGGGAGGTCCGATGACTTATCCTGAAAAACCACTTATTAGTTATTTAAGATAATGTCAAGTGGCATTCTCAGAAGCCAATGCACTAAACAAAATCAATTCCAATAATAAAAGTACACTACAACAATGCAAAAAAAACAAACAAAAACAAAAACAAAACAAAAAAACAACAACAACAACAACAAAAAACAAAAGTAAAGAGTTGATAAAAAGTAAAATCTGCTCACATTTTTATTGTAGTATTTTCAGTGCTGTGGGCCAAGAATCTGTGTCAAATAACATACAGTATTGTGTACAACACACACTTATCCATCTGGTATATTTTTGGAATTTCAAAGTCCTTTTGGTACACGCCACATGCTGAAGGCCTCCTGCAAAAATCCACTGTTCAGGTTTCCATGTCAATCTGACAATTTATTTTGTCCGATTTGTTATTCAACACACATATATTTGACCTTCTTGCTTATTTTTGGAATATAAAAATCCTTATATTAAGTGACAGCACACACTACGGTGTAGTCATGTGGTGACATGTGCTACTGAGTTCCTGTACACTGGTAAATTCATCCCCAGGGAAATGAACCATACTCAAGACCACCTTTTCAAGTGGATGCATGCTTGTTGGTCCGTGCTTAAGAATAGTACACAGTGTTCACACTACTGGAATTTGGGGGCCAAGTACACTCAGATCCAGCCCCGAGTCTCGGCTGTGACAGCCCCTTCGGATCCAAGCTTTCAATGACTTCAAGGCCTTGGCATCAGAAGACTATCTGTATGCAGTTGAACTTCTACAGAGATTAATTTATCTTTGCAATGACATTCATGTATCTGAGGTCCTCTGCCTTTTTTGATTACAGACACCTGGGAAGATCTTATGCAATTATGAGGTTGCTGGACAGAGGTGCAGGTGAGCAAATTCTTTAGGGTCCTGGTATTTCCTGTCTTACTGTATGGTTGTAAGACTTGGACAGTAAATAGTCACTGAAGGTGACGACTGGGTGTCTTTGGTGTGATGTCTCTTCAGAAGATCCTTGGGTAGCGCTGGAATGACTATGTGTCAAACAAACAGTTAATTAGGGAAATTCAGATGAGGAGTACCACTTGCATTGTGAGAGAATGTCAAATAACACTTTTGGCCATATGCTGCATTTCTCTGGCCATGATTCAGCATGCAGTTGCCTCAGTGTGGCTACGTCTCACCTGGCTGCAACAGATAGATGTTTACTTTTGGGAGCTGGAGATCGACCAGTCTGACAGGGTGGCTACCGTCCAAGACCCAAGAAGGTTCTGTAGTATGGTGGATGTGGCAATAAGCAACATGAGCGTATGATCCCAAACCTGACCCTGATCACCTTGCCAGGTCTTTTGTTCTATCATGTTTTCATTCATTCATTCATTCATCTTCTACCGCTTAGTCCATTTAAGGGTCACGGGGGGCTGGAGTCTATCCCAGCAGCCATAGAGCGCGAGGCGGGGTACACCCAGGACAGGATGCCAGTTTGTCGCAGGGCCACAAACAAACAAACACAGACACACCCACACACACACACCTACGGACAATTTAAAGATTCCAATCCACCTAATCCGCATGTCTTTGGATGTGGGAGGAAACCGGAGCACCTGGAGGAAACCCACGCAAACACGGGGAAAACCTGCAAACTCCACACAGAAAGGCCACGGGAATTGAACCCACAACCTTCTCGCTGTGAGGCAACAGTGCCAACCACTAAGCCACCGTGCTGCCCATCATGTTTTCATTTGCTTGAAAATATGGTGTCATGAAATGTTTTAAAAATCTCATTACAAATATAACATAAAAGGAAAATATTCTTTAGCAGCAGTGTAGCCGGGTGATAGCCAGGTCTGAGATCTCATCTAAAGTAATAACAAAGAAAATAATCCTACTTACTGAGCTGTTGGCTTGTCTGATTCCATATTGTTCATGAAGCTATTGTAACATAGATTCTTTGTGACTGTTTTTTCAAGAGATTTTTAGATGGTTGTCATGGTAACTAAGGAAAACAGTATATAGTACATCCTTGTAATGTCCCTTGGTGGTAATTGTATGAATTAATGTACATAATCAAGGTATTCCACATATTCTGGATAATAAAATGAATGTTATGATGGCCCTTTTGTTGGCCTGTGATGGCCAATAAGAATGTTTTTTCATGGATATAGATAGACAGGGGAAGTAAACCACATGTTCTCTGTTTGTGTTGTTGTTATTTTGACATCATTATAATGTAATAGCCTTGTGTGGAATTGAGAATGGGTGGTGGTCCAATTTCAGGACCAATGTCCACTTCCCCTATATACAAACAGTTGCCTTTTAAATATGAGAATGACCAACACATTTAAATTCAGAAGTCATGTGGGAAAAATTAATATGTTGCAATTTCTGTTCCTATGTGTAATAGTGTGGAAACTAAATTTCTGTACAGCACTGAAGCTATTCATTGAAGAAGGCCCTTGGTTTTCACTCACCACAGCAGATTTGTATTGGAGAATGGGCAGAGGTGGAGTTTGAACCAGGAATCTTCCACACTGGAAAGGGTTAGGGTTAGAAGAAGTTGGTGGGTGTATTCTTCTGTAACGGTCACGAAATACGTGGGATCTGTGGACACCCCCACCAAATTTTCCTGTATATTTGTATTGTCAAGTGTGTCGGTAGCATGGCCCAAGCAGTGGGTCACCCCTTTGAGTCTGGTCTGCTTGAGGTTTCTTCCTCAAATCATCAGAGGGAGGTTTTGCTTACCACTGTCACCTGTCTGCTTGCTCTGGGAGTTGGTAAGGTTAGACCTTACTTGTGTGAAGAGCCTTGAGGCAGCTTTGTTGTGATTTGGGACTATATAAATGAAAATCAATTGAAATGGAACTGAATTGGAAAAAAGCGCACCGTTTGGCCACCGCTCAAAAATGAATGTGTTAACAGGTCCATTAACACATTCATCTGTTGAGAACAAAATCCTTACCTCCTCAATCCCAATCATTAGATAATTAGATATCCACTTCTTATACCTCTCGTAATCCATAAAACATCACTAAAGTCCATTTTCATCGTCATGCTAGAACACTCAATCACGGCATGCTGGAAGTCTGGCCACGCCCCTTAACTCATGACATCAGTAAAATCCTCCATAAGGGGGTAGCTCATAACCGAACAGGGATTGTTTAAAAAACATCTTGCTAAATGTCTGCTTGAAGTCATTCTTAGCACTTAAAAGTGTTTGACACCCACCTCAAAGTGTCCTTTGATTTAACAGAAGGGTTTGAATGAATCTACATTTACTTAACAACTCCCACGTGTTCCACTAAGGCTGAAACTTTCCTTACAAGTGTCGGTTGCAGATTGGAGGCGTTGTGTTGTCGAACACTGGACACAGACACTCTCAGAAATGACAAGTCAGCAAAGTACCAGCTTCACCCAACACGCCGGTGCGAGTTTCTGTAAGAATTTCATTCATTCTTGTCAAGGTTCAAGGCACCGCTTTAGACACGTGGTGTGAAAAGTGGGCTGTGCATATTTCCCTGGTGCTTTGCAGCGCTAAAAATTCAAAAGTTCTGCAGTCATGATGGAATGTGAAATGTGAATTCTGGGGGCACAGAAAAACAGAGAAGCCCTTCTGACAAGGAAGGAAGCCGTAACCTGTCAATCACGTCACTCATCTGTCAATAGCTGTTTAATCCTCTGCTGAAAGCCACTCAAGAGCTGGAGCTGAAGGCAGACGGGAGGTTAAAGGTGAAGTGAGTGAACCCCCCTCACCCTGAAAGAGTATTTTCAATCATCAGTGCATAGCTGGCTGAAAGGTAAGAATTCAAATGATCTCGTTGTTTCATTGTGAAATCAGACATCTCGGTTTTAATATCGAGTCTGCAGCGCCACGTGATGAAAGTGATACTGACGGAGAATACAAAGTGCCCCGTTATCAACTTTTGCAAGATGGCATAAAAATGTCAGAGCCGATATCCTGCATGCATCTGTGCAAACTACACACTTAAATGTGTTGCTCCATGTTCTGCCTGTTTGGGGGGGGGGGAAGACGTGAACAGCTGAATCAATTTCTGTTATACATGCAGCTATAAACAAATCACAGTGAAATGAGGACGCAAAAACAATACAGTCGGCTCCAATGAAAATACATTTGAGCTTATATAAGTCTGATCATCGCCATGACAACAGCTTTGCTGGTAACAAGATGTATTTGTGTACAACCACAGCAACGTCTTCCAATTGAATTAAGGTGCACCTGTGCACATTATGGATGGAAATAATAGACTGAAAGCAACTGCTACAGTCTGATGGTTGCCAACTAGTAATGAGCAAGAGACAGTTGGAGTTTGTGTTTTTTAAGACAGTACTGAAAATACTTTCCTCTCATGGACGATTCATCTTTTCATTACAAGATTCAATGGGTAGAAGCAGAATTTGTTTTTTGTTTTTTTTTGTTTTTTTTTTACATTATTTTAAATGGTGTACAGTGAACGCATGACTGAACCATTTTGTTTAATCTGTTATATATATATATATATATATATATATATATGGAGTTATTTTGCTGTTATTTTGCTGTTGTGCTTCATGTTAATAACATTACAATACAAGCTTGTTTTCATCTTAATGCACAAGCAAGAGAAATGAAATTGACTTCAAATACAAATCAGTCAAATGAAAAAGTGTCTAAGTGAAGCCTGCATTTTAATTGCCACTGTAATACATGCTAGAGGCTGCCTTTCTTTCCTCTTATGTAAAGGATGAGATAAATACAGAAAGAAAAAAATTAAAATTGTAATCCAAGAGTAAAACATTGTAGTAAATATGTGTTTCTTTCTGGTGCACTGGCTGTATTTTCTTGGAGAACACTCAGCGTATATTCATGATCTACACATGTAGACTTAATAACAATAAGAATTTGATGCTTCTTTGTGCACATGCTGTCATCACAGTTATACAGAGCAACAGTTAAAAAAAAGAAAGCATTGATCATACTCACAAGGCCGGTTTTGTAATTAAACTTGAAATTCAACTGATGTTCCCTTTTGATTCAAAAGGGAACATCAAATATTGATTGTTGTTTTCATGCAATGACATTTTAGTGATAAAACATTCACAACAGTCATGATACAGATGAAAAAAGTGGAAAAACAGGTGGTGTAATGCAATTTATAGAAAAAAATTGTCATCACCCTACCCACTACAGTTTTATTACCCGAGGCCATCAAATATGGCCATCGGGTATAGCGAAGACTTTGCGTCCATCCGTCCGTCTGTACTCAGCATAAGTCCAGTCCTATTACTGCCAGTCTTCAAATTCACAGGGAACATTCTCGGGACACAGACCTTGGACAAGTTCAAAGATGGCTAACTGGGACATATTTTAAGAGGTAAAAAGTCACATTCGGTTCCTATTTTTATGGTATGATCCCACGGACGTTTCTGGTGTTGCTAGCTGCTAACTTTGCTTCGTTTTTGGCTACATATATCACCATTACCATATGTTATGTAAAAGCTAGGGAGAAATAAACACATTGAAAAATGGAAATATAAATAAATATAACATTTCTCATATATTATGGAAAGGTTAGCACGGAAAATAAACACTTCTAAAACTGAAGATGCTGTTTTTGCAACCTGATAACACCTGTGGAGTGATTTACAAGACATCTAGTAGATCACTTCCTGGTCTAGCTAACTGCTGACCACTTCATTTGTGTGTAAATATAACCACTTTGCCATAAATTATGTAAATGCAGGCAAGAAAGAAACACTTTAAAAACTGGAAACACTGTTTTTTGTAACCTGATAATGCCTCTGAAGTGATTTACAAGACAGGATCTTAATAATTAATGTAAATAACAATAAATGTATAATTAATTTTATATGACACTAATTCAACAACTGCAAATTATAATGAACACAATGCTCATATGGCTGAGGGTATTTTTGCATTGCGTTATATTTTTAACAGCTTTGAGGACTTAATTGTGGAGTGATTTATTGGACTTATACACACGCGCGCGCGTACACACACACACACACACTGTACATCCTCTATCTATAAAACTGGAATATGTATTGCATTACCTCCTATTGCACTGTGTCCTACTAGAGCATTACAGATAGTCAGATTTTTTTTTTTAGATTATTATTTTATTTAGACAAGACTTGCTCATTTTAGTTATGCACCTTTAATACTTGTGTAGTGGAGTTGTGCATCAGTATGACTGATAATTATGAGAATTCTTTAAATAAAAAAAAAAAACAGTATTTTTAAAAATCCACCCCGGATCTCTCTTTTGGGGCATTTGTGCAGCATTATAGTTGGTCATCCTTATTGACAAGCATTTAAAAACCAGACATCACCTTTACAACTAACTAACTAACTAACTAACTAACTAACTAACTAACTAACTAACTAACTAACTAACTAACTAACTAACTAACTAACTAACTAACTAACTAACTAACTAACTAACTAACTAACTAGATAGATAGATAGATAGATAGATAGATAGATAGATAGATAGATAGATAGATAGATAGATAGATAGATAGATAGATAGATAGATAGATAGATAGATAGATAGATAGATAGATAGATAGATAGATAGATAGATAGATAGATAGATAGATAGATAGATAGATAGATAGATAGATAGATAGATAGATAGATAGATAGATAGATAGATAGATAGATAGATAGATAGATAGATAGATAGATAGATAGATCAATTTGTAAAATGTAAATACAAATATAAATACCAGAAATACTTTCGACTGGTTTACTGGCTACTGCTGTCCCTCTCCTTCCTGTCCTCTGTCTTCCTGTTACTCCTCCCCCCCGAGTGAGTTGTACAGTCTGATGACCTGAGGGACAAAGGAGTTTTTTCAGCCTGTTTGTCCTGCACTTGGGAAGGCGCAGTCTATGGCTGAAAAGGCTCCTCTGGTTGCTGATGATGGTGTGCAGAGGGTGAATGGCATCATCCATAATGTCCAGCAGTCTGTCCAGTGTTCTCTTCTGTTCTAGATAGAGAAAGAGAGATAGACAGTTCTGACCATGCTGCTTGCTTGGTCTCCAAGCTAATGGTCATGGGCCACTTAAAGCACTTTAAGTGATGAAATCTATAAAGTGCTCAAGATAAAACCATAAAACTAATGATAGGCAATATAAAACAAATAAATTTTAAGATTTGCCATTGTAAGAAAAAAGTGGAAGCAGCTTGTTGAAAGTCAACAGGCAAACTGTTCCACAAGCATGGTAGCTGAAGGCTCTGAAGCCTGATTACTTTTTTTTTTTTACCATGGGGACACAGTAACCTAGCCAAGTTATCTCAGATATTTGTAATAACACGCTCAGAAAGTTAGTGTTAGTGGTGCTCTGGATTTGGAACATTAGCTGTCACTCAAAGTGACCACTCCCTTAATTATTCACAACTTTATGAGTTATAAAAGCTGAAATGAATGAGTTATGAAGAAATCCCCCCCTCCCCTAGTACAGTTGATGCAAGGTGAGGAACCCAGTTATAGAGACCAGAATCAGTTTGTATACCAAGCTATTTCTGCTGTAAAGTTGGAGGCGTTAACATTGACATCTGTAAGGATTGACTAATTTTTTTGAACCAGCCTCAAGTGGCCATTCAAGGAATTGCAGGTTTTGGCAATTCCGTGGTGGCTTCTTTTTTTTTTTCCAGCACCGAAGATTGCCGCTTGTGACGGACGCCTGGAAACGTACAATCCAAGATGTGTGGCGTAAACGGTTTTGTCTTTTAACATAAGCAGAAACTGCCATTCTTCTTCCCAGAAGGATGGAATGAAGCTGAGCGGCTGTAATAGAATCAAAAAAGATAAAAGCAAAACCTTGTAATGTGCCATGACACAAGACTCACATCAAGATGAGAGAAAAGAAATGGTAAAAATGTTCTCGTGATTAAAAAAGCCATGTTTTCTGTCAAATATTAATGACCCCTTGAAAGGCTTTACTCATAATATTCTACATTAATAAGAGTCGCACAGAATAGTGATAAGTCATTCTTCCGACTGACAGCCGCAGCTGTTTCTTTTTGAATACATCGACAGAGGCACTCTCATCTCTGTGCCTGTGCACACGCTCTGTGTTTGTGCAGCTCTGACTTACTTTTCACTTTTTCCTTTAATTTCCTGTGAGTCACCAGCAACGGAGGAAATAGTTGCAGCTCTACCTTTATTTTTATGTGAAAACACAGCTTCATGCACGCTGAAAACAAAAGCAGGAATCTGGTACAATAGGGTCTTTTTTTTTTCTTCCTCCTGACTTGTAAATTCTTCTGCACCTACTTAATTTGCTTTGCTCCTCAGTGGTAAAGTGCAGTGATGGAGCCCTTACATAACCTTTGCTTATTTACTAAATGTGTCAGAGCTGAGTTTGACTTATGTAACTTTACAAGACAGAATAAATCTGTAGCTCCTCTTCTAAAATTCAAAGATTACATCTTTTGTGCAAATAGAAACTGTTCTCAGAGAGCCAGACAACCAGAGAGACTGAATCCTTCCTTGTCATGCATGAGATTGTTTTATTTCTTTTCACTGAGCTAATATGTCAACGGGGTTTCTTATCAATTGATACTAAGTTTTGTAGACAGAAACACCCCAAAACATAATGAGGTGATTCATCCTAAAGTCTAATTTTTAGGTCATTTTTGAAGAAATACTTGTTTGTATGCCTGTTCCATTAAAGGGCCTGTAAATGTAATTTTAAACATTAATATACGTAGCAGCCAACAGTTATTTTCTATGTAAAGATTTCGGGCCTGATTTACTAAAGGTTTAGTTGTTTAATAAAAAATAATAAAATAAAGAAACACCCATTTTTACTCACAGAGCACACTGAGGATTGTCTTTCAAGTGCTCAAAATAATGTGTATTGTCCAGTTAGCGCATTTGCCTGCATGAACATGCATTGTGGGGTTTGTCCACCATAGTGCACAAAATTGTGGGAGGCAGCATGCAAATAGGTGAGGTTTGCACATGCATCTGTATAGTGCAAGTTTGAAACCTTGGCATTGAAATTGTAATTGAGAGAATGTTGCTTCACATGCAGCCCAGGAAAAACACAAACAAATAAATAAATAAATCATATTATCCAGCATATTTAACTTATATTCATGCTTGTTTCTTTCAGAATAAAAGTCTCAGTCTATAACAGGTGGACAATACACAGATGCACTTATCAGAGTCTGTGGGGTACATCGTGGCTCTGCACACAGCACTTGAACATTTGAATTGAACCTTTATTTAACCAGGTTAGTCACTTTGAGAAAAGTGCCAGGTCTCTTTTTGAACAATTTTCAAGTTGCGCCGGCATCTTGAAACTGAGACTTCCGGCTAGGGAGCCTCTCACTCGCATGTTTGGTGTCATTAGAAACAACAGCTCACCTGTCAGATTTCCAGGGAGTGAAATGGCCACTGGAGGTGAATTCCATGCCGTATCGGTAAGTAATTTTTTTGTCATTGTTGTTGTTAACCCATAAGGAATGTGCTGCAGTGGTGTGAATGCTGATATAAAGTTCCGGTCATGTGGCACTAACGAAGGACACCGAAGCCAAAACAAAACAAGAAATCTGGACCTACGTTGACTTTCTGAGACATCGTTTAACTGTCGTTCATCTTTGTTCCTGTAGCTGACGCTTCGTCAGAATTTTCAAACTGTTCATAAATGTGAATGAATCCTGACAACAACTTCAATTCATTCCTATTCCGTTTTGCTTTCTGTCTTGACGGTTCCTCATCGTTTGTGCAGTTCCCGTACCATCAGCATTCTGTTTGACTATCGTCCAACTTCACCCAACCTGCCAACTCTGATGTCTTGCGCGAACATTGACGATATCTGAACGGATCAATAACTAAAGATCCAAAGAGCTGAACGTGACTCGTCCATGTGTGGGACAAAAAGCAACGTTGTCATACAGAAACAATAGCGGCAAACCGCGTCTCCCTCACTGGAAAGAGTTGTGACATCATCACGCACGCGCGTAGGCGCTGCTCTAGTGGCAACTTGAAAATCATCCATTAGAAAGTTTTCAATTCACCTAACCTACATGTCTCTAAATGTGGGAGGAAACCCAGAGGAAACCCACACAAACACAGGGAGAACATGCAAACTCCACACAGAAAAGCCACAGGTGGGAATCGGTCCCATGACCTTCTTGCTGTGAGGCAACAGTGCTAACCACTAATCCACTGTGCTGCCAACATGCTCATGTGCTGCCTGGCTACTACAACAAACAAAACATAAAGACAATCTCCGATTACAAATATTTAATTCTTGTTACATCCATGGTATTTTGGCAAAGTGGTGAATAATTATGCAGCATTCTGCAGATGGAACACACAGAGAACTGTGCACACATTTTCCCATTTTGTGTAAATTCGTGCTTGCTTTTATGGACAGATGGCTGTATTGATTGATTGATTTACTGTCCAACAGGGACAGAATGTTTAGTTACAACCCCAAATCAGAAAAAGTTGGGCAATATGGAAAATGAAAAAAACAACAAAAATGAACAACCAAAAACATGAAATATATTGGGTGTATACTGTCTTCCTTGTCTCACCCCCCACAAATTTTCACATCTTCTCAAACTTTTTTGTGATGATGCTAATTTTCCAGAATTTTTTAAAAGTTTTTGTCAGTTGGTGCAAAACACCACAGCCTGGATTTGTATGATTACTTTTGCATATGTCATTTTGGTGATTACTACACAGAAAAGCCCAAAGGCCACAAAGGTATAAGAAGCTGAATTTATTATTTAATTCCAGTATTTTTTTCTTCTCAGTTTATTGCCAAATTAAAATTTTTTTACTTGTTCGATGATGTGACAAAATGTTTAGGATGGTGTCTCACAATGAAACCACCGATATAATTGGAATACTAAGAGTGAAAGTTAACAGTATGTGCTATGTAGTGTACAAATGTCAGCACATCTCCACGTGTTGTATTTGTTGCACTAATGGCTGCTCTTGTGCTCTATGTTCTAATAAATAATTCATTCTGAGACACGCTTTTTTCACTAAATACAGCTTATTTTTCTGCCTTCCCATTCGACTTTATGGAGACACTGAGCCAAGATACAGTCAGTTTTATTTTGAATTTATTTATTTATTTTTACAGGAGCTTTTATTTGGCTCTATGCCTACCCTGCAAGTTGGCTAGCCACCAAAAAACCTCTAGTCTCTCCAGATGGCTGGTCTGTTTATGAAAGCAAGTTAGCGGGCCCTTGTGAACATCAGTGCATACTTTTCAAATTGTATTTCATTCTTTAGTGTTGGCAAATTCAAGTTGAACAGTGGTTCAGAATAATTTCAACAATGAGGGAGCTTTAGTTTTGACCATCAAAGGTCTCTCTGTCTGTAAAATCCAATATTCAGCAATTATTTATTGTATTATCAGGTTCAGATGCAATGACAAGTTATATTTTATCTGTATGAAAATCTGATATTCTGTAAAGAACATAGATCCAGTGTTACGGATGGAATTTTATCAGAGGGAATATTATCGCAGGGAGTTTTTCCTTACCGCTGTCGCCTGTGTGCTTGCTCTAGGGGTTGGTAAGGTTAGACCTTACTTGTATGAAGCACCTTGAGGCAGCTTTATTGTGATTTGGTGCTATATAAAGTAAATAAATTGAAATTTTAATGCCATGCAACAGTATTTGTGGAAACATGCTGTTTCTCAAGGAGATGGCTCACAATTCATAAATAAAGTTAAAGGACTGGAACTGAACAATGATAAGTGATGTTGTTTGTTGGGGTTAATTGCTGATATCAAATAAAATACATTTTTATAGTATTGAATTTAAATGTAAAAATGCATTTAACATAATCAACAACTGCTCCAATAATGTTTACACACACACACATACACACACACACATAATTGTATTGGACTGTTAAGCCAGGCTGCCATTGCCAATATTTGATGTCTGTTTGTGTACTTTATTTTCACAAATAAATGAGTAAATAAATACATAAATAAAATAAAAAAACCAATTGGGGCCTGAGAACCGATGTAAAGTGTGGTTAAAGCTGAAGTTACAGAATGCAGTGAGCAGTCAGAAAACTTTTGAACATGTTTTGAAAATTTGTGACCTCGGAACACATCATGATCCACAAAACCTGAATAATGGTATATAATTTGTGCAGCTAGGGGTTCATATGCATTTTTTAATCATAATTGGTTTTGTTTTTATTATTTCATTGTTCCATATTGAAATCATTTCTGTGTGAAAATGTTTAAACTAAAATTAAAACACTGCAGATTGCGTTTTGTTTTGGAGCAAGTAGTAACCATTTTCTGAGCACAGAAACATTTTCTGAGCCTGTATGCAGGGCAGCAGCAGCGGAGGGCATACAGTTCCATGAGTGACACCCATCCCTCCACTCATCTCTCTGGCAAAAGCATAGTTATCATACATTTGTATGATATCTGTGTGGCATAAGTAGACAACAGTGGACATGTGGGTATAACATGCAGCATTCAGTGAAAGCAGAAGCCTCCTTCACCTCTTCACCTCTGCAACAAGAATCCATAGCATGAATCCCATGAAAAGCATGTCACACTCTTCAACAGAAGACAGTTTTGAGATGACAGCATAAACATTTTTGCTTTGTGGAAAAGTGTGGTAATAATTGTGGGAGTAGTGTATGCAGTAGCATTGTACAGCGCATGTGCACAACCACTTGTGTCATGGGACTCACCTGTTCTCAGGTGATGTCAGTAGCAAAAGCAGGAAACATGAATTTTGCCTGCTATTTAAATAAATCAGACCTCAATTCCTCCTTTTTGGAATCAGCAGTGGGTTTGGGCTTTAGTGGTCCTCTTCAGTAATTAGTGATTGGCAGCTACATATGAAGCTGCTTTTCAGAAGACAGATTATTGAACAGACTAAGGCCCCATAAAAACAAAACAAAACAACAACAACAACAAAAGCATTACTTTCTCATCCTTGACAGCAGAAAAAAAGTGGTGAGGGAGGGCATATTTTTCTTCTTCTTAGAAACCTGTACACACAACATCATTTCAAACCTGAAAAATGACACATACAGCACCTGCATACCATGTGAGGAACTGGAAAATATCAGATATTTTAAAAATAAATCTTGTTTCCATGTTGGATACAGTCAGTGTATGGACGTGCCAATTCTGGCACCAAATGTGCCAGTGTCAATGAAATTCGCCAAAATAAATAAATAAAGAAATAAAGAAAGAAATTAATTAATGCGGGCCAATTTTGCCATGCAGGCCATGTGAGATGATAATCTTTTTTTTTTTTTTTTTTTTTTTAATGGGGCCTAAAGTAGCAGTAAGTCTTATGGTTGTTAAAATCCACAAATTTGGTGTTGTGACTACTCAGCTACAAGATCCATATCAAATGTCAGATATCGTTGATATCAAGACTTTTACAGCAATTGAACTTCTTATTGTCTTCAATATGTTCTGCATTTATTCAAGTGACATCTTCAGTCTTAAAAGGTAAAATGGTGTAGTATCCCCATTATACTTTTAGGGGAGAGCATCTGTGGTATAAACCTGTTATACTTTCTAAAGATGGCCTTGAGCTTCTCAAACACTCCAGCTATCTTCAATGATCCACCTGTTCTTGAAGCTAGTCACCTGTTCCTGGTTTTGCAAGTCAAGTTGCTGCAGTTTGCACCTCTAGATAAAGGATTTACATGAGGCTCTGGTAACATCATGCTTTAAGAAGAAGAAGACGAAGATGAAGGAGGAGGAGAAGAATGGCTAGGTACAATGAAATTTGTCCTCTATATTTAACCTATCCAAATTACAGTTAGACACAATCCAGTAGATGACTTTGAGCCTGTCTTCCACCCAACTCAAAGTGGTAAATGTAATGTATCATTGCTAGTTTCCACCTCCCACATTCTTTAAACACTCATGTGGACATGTTGGTATAAAAATGAGGCTTGCTCAGCTGCAGAGCTGGCACATTCATATCATTTGCCACAAGAAAGCGTTTTTGCCATACACCACCAAAAACCAGGTCTAAACCCCAGTGCTAACTTGTATTACACGTAAGAAGCATAGCATGCAGACGTGCTTTACATAAGCGAGTTCACGACACATACACACTGCACAACAATGTGCAATAGCACATATTATAATCATTAAAGTGAAGTGAACACAAAAATTAACATTGAAATAAAAATAATACTTAATGGAACAAAATTTTATGGTTTGTATCACATTTTAAGGCTGCTTTTCTCCCTCTGGATGACTGGGGCTATGTGGTGATCAGGTGAACGAACAGGAGGGCATTCAGTTCGGTGTTCAGACTATAAAAATAGTTTGAAATGAAAGCATAGATCATGATAATGCATCATTAAGATGCGTAATAACACATAAAAGCCCATTATAGACACTGAACACACAGAACAGAAAGAAAAAGCTCATATCATATGTACCAAAGTGCACGGTGCACACAACAGTAGGCATAACAACAAAATTACAGTTCAAGACAGACAAACATTTTTCCCCTCGT
Source organism: Thalassophryne amazonica (assembly GCF_902500255.1). Lineage (NCBI taxonomy): Eukaryota > Metazoa > Chordata > Actinopteri > Batrachoidiformes > Batrachoididae > Thalassophryne > Thalassophryne amazonica. The sequence continues at coordinate 40,642,973 of NC_047105.1, read as the reverse complement.
ACTGCAAACAAAGTGTTGTATTACTTATGGTGTTTTCACACTGTGACAGACAGCAAATTGACTAGTTACGCATTTTAATATTTTATCTGCTGGCATAATCACGTAATCTGTTGGTCTTCCATTAATTTTGGGCTGTGATGTTCCTGTGCTGACATTTTCTCACTATGCGGCTGTTGGAGCAAGGACATCAAACAGCTTTGCAGCTTCTTCTTGATGAGAGAATCTGCCGGGCTCTGACATCCAGCTACTTGACTAAATGAACAGACGCATGCATGTTGCATCATTGGGACTGTCCTCTCTCTGCTCGTGCAGAATTCATACCCCGCGCTAGAGCTTTAGCCAATCAAAAGACCAGTCTGAAGTATCGGACTGCCACAGGATGTGAATGCAAGAGTAGTGTAAAAGTAAAAAACAAGTAGAGGACAATACAGTAAACAAACATGTAGCCACCTGGAAATCTTTTGTCTGATGTCCACTCAAAGTTTTGAGCATGCACATAACTGTCAGACGGACTTTGTGGACATCAGCTTAATAGGAACACAATTGGTGAATGAGAAAAGAACTTTTTCAGGACAAAAATCGATGTCCAAATTGGTATGAGTTCCTCAAACATTTCTTTGATGCATCATGGTGTGATATTCGCTTTAGATTCATTCAGGAATTTGAAGTCTATTTTGAAGGCTGAAACAGTCACTGGTTGGTTCATGAACAAGCTGCTTATACCATGACATTCTCACTCCCAATGTGTCACAATTTAACATAAAACCACTTTTTTCTTTTTTCTTTTGGCCAAATGTCATATGTAATACATAAGGAAATGCTAACTCTAACCCAAAACGTTACCATGACCATAACCATAACCCAAAGATAGATGTGTTTTTCCTGATGGCACTGGAGTTGTAGCCCATGTCCTGGATATGTATGTGTGTGGTGGCTTTTGAAGCACTGACTCCAGTTCATCCTTGTGAATCTCCCCAAATCCTTAAATGGGCTTTGCGTCACAATCCTCTGGTTATCCCTGTTGCTTATGCACCTTTTTCTACCGGTCTTTTTCTTTCCACTCAACTTTCCCTTAATATGCTTGGATACAGCTCTGTGAACAGACAGCTTTTTTTTTTTTTTTAGCAATGACCTTTTGTGTGAAACTGATGTAAGCACAAAAAATTCAGATGTATCAAAGTGTGCTTAGACATGGATTCACACATGTTCCGTTTGTACATCCCAATCAACGTGGAATTGAGCACACATGCACACACACCAAGCTCCTCCCTTTCCACACCCTATTTAAATATGCAAATCCATGAAAATAGGCCCTGGAGCTGGAATTCCCATGCCATCACATCAGTCAACATGAACACACAAAAGAAATTAAACCGAGTGTGTGCTGGGAATGGAGTGGAGAAACGCAGGGATAAGTTTCCATTTATGGACGATGGAGGCCATTGTCCTCACTGGGACATTCAAAGCAGCAGAAATGTTTCTGCACCCTTCCCCAGATTTGTGCCTGGAGACAATCCTGTCTCAGAGGTCTACAGACAATTCCTTTGACTTCAAGCTTGGTTTGTGCTCTGACATGCACTGTCAACTGTGGGACCTTATATGTAGACAGGTGTGTGCCTTTCCAATTCATGTCCAATCAACTAAATTTACCCTCAGGTGGACTCCAGTTAAACTGTAGAAACATCTTGAGGATGATCAGTGGAAACAAGATGCACCTGAGCTCAATTTAGAGCTTCATGACAAAGGCTGTGAATACCTATGTACATGTGATTTCTTTTTTATTTATTTATTTTTTTAATAAATTTGCAAAAATCTAAAAAAAAAAAGCATTTTTCATACCATCATTATGGGGTACCGTTTGTAGGATTTTGCAGAAAAAAAATGAATTTCATCCATTTTGGAATAAGGCAGTAACATAACAAAATGTAGAAAACCTGAAGCGCTGTGAATACTTTCTGGATGCACTGAGCTCTAATACAGGGCTCTGGTTTGCACTGTCATTTCCCTCTACGTAAATAGCAATGTGCACTTTGACACATCCCAAATGGATTTGTGTTCATTTGCACCACAGGTTCCTCAGCTGCCCTCAAGATGGGTAGGTCATGTGGTAGCTAGAGGATGCCTTAGAGTCAGCTGTGTAACTTCAGTAATATGGCCTCTATGAAAATATAAATTTTCACTAATTAAGACATAATTATTAAGCAAATCAAGTCACTGTTCGTATAGTGATTGTTCACCCCTCTAATCATCTCCAAGTTTGGTCAGTTTGGGCCCAAGGGCATTGGAGATATAGTGGCAGATGTTCAGATGGATGCATGGTGCTCATGACTATATCACTACTGATACTTTGTTTGGTTGTGGGCGATAATAAATCCTGTCAAAAATGACCAGTATACTGCAGAGCAGCTTGTCTCAAACGTAAGAACAGTAGCGGGATATCAGTGAGGGATTGACCCATGCTTCATTTCTTGCGTCTTGCTCCTACATCCTTCACATTCAGATGTCCTCTGAAAACAGCGTTAGGGTTTTGCCTGATGGATAATAGAATATTTCATCTGTGTCTCCTCCGAGCCACCCTCCCCCACCATGAGGCTGACCTTTCATATTTAATATACCATGTTGGGGAAAGGTCACCATTGTTTTGGCGTCTCTCCGCTGCCTTTGTTGTGTGATTGCAAAATGCCCAGAGTCTTCAATATATACATGTTTTTGTGTTGCTGCCAAAAAACACACAGCAGCCAGGCAATCATAATGCATTTTTTTGGTGTGCATTTTTGAGGTATGAGGTCATGACAGGGTTAATTAACTTAAAAATGTGCATGGATTCCTGCGATGCTCCGGGTTTCCATTTCATTTGCATTCCTCCTTTTTTTTTTACCATATAGCTTTGTGCTTCTGTTGCAAACATGCACAGACAGCAAACCTTAAAATTGGTCATTAAGACCTCATGCATTGCATGTCATGAATTTATTTTGTGCATCACCTGTTCAGAGCAGTGCGCTATCAAGATTTAAATGTATATTTTGTATTTCAACCACAGATGCCACACTGTAAAATGAGTCGATTTTCTTACATTTAATGCTGTCAGCTACATGTGACAGATGCAGAAACTTAAACCGTGAAAGCTGATTATCGTTGCTAAAACTGAGAACAAAATATCAGTACAGGCATGTATTATAGTTGTGGTAAATCAGGCGGATTTCAGTATATATTTTTGAAACAAATTTGACCTTCCATGTATTTTATTGCAATTTAGACTTTTGTTTCAGGGTACTTTCATTCTGTCATCATGTATTTTTTGTGACAGTTCGGTTTTAATACTTGGGAATGTGAAAGGCTTCAGTTAAGCTTTAAATGCCGCCCGTCCCAACGAGATGGAAACATTAATCAATTAGGTTGGCCCTTAAAGTATCTGAAGGAGATGAAGCTCCCCTCTCTCTGAAAATGAAATGCCACAGACTTTTAAATCCAGTCAAAGGGCATTTTCCCCAATCTTGCTCTCTTCTCTTTTTTTTTTTTTCCCTTCTCTCCCTTTCATTTCCCACTCTCGGTTTCATTCATCTTCTCTCCCATCCCCCATCCTCTCATTTCTCATGTGCAACACAAGTAGAAGGTCGGGGGGGGGGGGATGAGAGGATGATGAAGAGGAGGTTTTATTCAGGAGCGGAATGGGAAGATGAGAGGATGATGGGGACGGGAAAGCAGGAGGTGAAATAACATTTTCCTGGAAACCTGTTCAGTGGGTTTTAAAACGTAATTTCACTCAATGGCATCAAACACAAAATCGCCGATTTAAATTGCTATTAAGTGGGCCAAGTAGGTCTCCAGCATGACCAACGGTGACAAAACAAATTGTACCATCCTGTCTCAGTTTTCTGCCATACACAAAAATAGAGCCAGGTAGGGGACAATGAATACGATGGAGTTTTAAGGCCACATTGAATTTCTTTCTTTTTTTTTTTGGACTTCGAGAATAAAGTCGTAATATTACGAGAAAAAAGTCGTAATGTTACAAGAAAAAAGTTGAAATATTATATTATGACTTTATTCTCGTAATATTATGACTTCATTCTCGTAAAATTATGAATTTATTCTCGTAAAATTACGACTTTATTCTCGTAATATTACAACTTTATTCTCAAAGTCTTAAAATTACGACTTTATTCTCATAATATTACGACTTTATTGTCAAAGTCTAAAAAAAAAAAATCAATGTGGCCCTAAAACGCCGTCGTAAATGAAGGACTACACAGGGCTCACAATATAAAAACACTGCAATAGTTGAAATGTATACTGCATTATTTCTCTGTTTCTGATCACAAGGATTCCTTAAAGGTATAGTCTGGATAATCCAGCCAAAGGTTCTGGAGTTATGTGGTTAAAAACAGTAACAATGGTGACAAAAGCCAATTTCAGTTTGTACAGGGGTGAAAAATTAAACATGATCCAATTTTGGTAAAATGTGATCAATCAATCAATCAATCAATCAATTTTTTTATATAGCGCCAAATCACAACAAACAGTTGCCCCAAGGCGCTTTATATTGTAAGGCAAGGCCATACAATAATTATGTAAAACCCCAACGGTCAAAACGACCCCCTGTGAGCAAGCACTTGGCTACAGTGGGAAGGAAAAACTCCCTTTTAACAGGAAGAAACCTCCAGCAGAACCAGGCTCAGGGAGGGGCAGTCTTCTGCTGGGACTGGTTGGGGCTGAGGGAGAGAACCAGGAAAAAGACATGCTGTGGAGGGGAGCAGAGATCGATCACTAATGATTAAATGCAGAGTGGTGCATACAGAGCAAAAAGAGAAAGAAACAGTGCATCATGGGAACCCCCCAGCAGTCTACGTCTATAGCAGCATAACTAAGGGATGGTTTAGGGTCACCTGATCCAGCCCTAACTATAAGCTTTAGCAAAAAGGAAAGTTTTAAGCCTAATCTTAAAAGTAGAGAGCGTGTCTGTCTCCCTGATCTGAATTGGGAGCTGGTTCCACAGGAGAGGAGCCTGAAAGCTGAAGGCTCTGCCTCCCATTCTACTCTTACAAACCCTAGGAACTACAAGTAAGCCTGCAGTCTGAGAGCGAAGCGCTCTATTGGGGTGATATGGTACTACGAGGTCCCTAAGATAAGATGGGACCTGATTATTCAAAACCTTATAAGTAAGAAGAAGAATTTTAAATTCTACTCTAGAATTAACAGGAAGCCAATGAAGAGAGGCCAATATGGGTGAGATATGCTCTCTCCTTCTAGTCCCCGTCAGTACTCTAGCTGCAGCATTTTGAATTAACTGAAGGCTTTTTAGGGAACTTTTAGGACAACCTGATAATAATGAATTACAATAGTCCAGCCTAGAGGAAATAAATGCATGAATTAGTTTTTCAGCATCACTCTGAGACAAGACCTTTCTGATTTTAGAGATATTGCGTAAATGCAAAAAAGCAGTCCTACATATTTGTTTAATATGCGCTTTGAATGACATATCCTGATCAAAAATGACTCCAAGATTTCTCACAGTATTACTAGAGGTCAGGGTAATGCCATCCACAGTAAGGATCTGGTTAGACACCATGTTTCTAAGATTTGTGGGGCCAAGTACAATAACTTCAGATTTATCTGAGTTTAAAAGCAGGAAATTAGAGGTCATCCATGTCTTTATGTCTGTAAGACAATCCTGCAGTTTAGCTAATTGGTGTGTGTCCTCTGGCTTCATGGATAGATAAAGCTGGGTATCATCTGCGTAACAATGAAAATTTAAGCAATACCGTCTAATAATACTGCCTAAGGGAAGCATGTATAAAGTGAATAAACTGGTCCTAGCACAGAACCTTGTGGAACTCCATAATTAACTTTAGTCTGTGAAGAAGATTCCCCATTTACATGAACAAATTGTAATCTATTAGACAAATATGATTCAAACCACCGCAGCGCAGTGCCTTTAATACCTATGGCATGCTCTAATCTCTGTAATAAAATTTTATGGCCAACAGTATCAAATCAGCACTGAGGTCTAACAGAACAAGCACAGAGATGAGTCCACTGTCCGAGGCCATAAGAAGATCATTTGTAACCTTCACTAATGCTGTTTCTGTACTATGATGAATTCTAAAACCTGACTGAAACTCTTCAAATAGACCATTCCTCTGCAGATGATCAGTTAGCTGTTTTACAACTACCCTTTCAAGAATTTTTGAGAGAAAAGGAAGGTTGGAGATTGGCCTATAATTAGCTAAGATAGCTGGGTCAAGTGATGGCTTTTTAAGTAATGGTTTAATTACTGCCACCTTAAAAGCCTGTGGTACATAGCCAACTAACAAAGATAGATTGATCATATTTAAGATCGAAGCATTAAATAATGGTAGGGCTTCCTTGAGCAGCCTGGTAGGAATGGGGTCTAATAAACATGTTGATGGTTTGGATGAAGTAACTAATGAAAATAACTCAGACAGAACAATCGGAGAGAAAGAGTCTAACCAAATACCGGCATCACTGAAAGCAGCCAAAGATAACGATACGTCTTTGGGATGGTTATGAGTAATTTTTCTCTAATAGTTAAAATTTTGTTAGCAAAGAAAGTCATGAAGTCATTACTAGTTAAAGTTAATGGAATACTCAGCTCAATAGAGCTCTGACTCTTTGTCAGCCTGGCTACAGTGCTGAAAAGAAACCTGGGGTTGTTCTTATTTTCTTCAATTAGTGATGAGTAGAAAGATGTCCTAGCTTTACGGAGGGCTTTTTTATAGAGCAACAGACTCTTTTTCCAGGCTAAGTGAAGATCTTCTAAATTAGTGAGACGCCATTTCCTCTCCAACTTACGGGTTATCTGCTTTAAGCTACGAGTTTGTGAGTTATACCACGGAGTCAGACACTTCTGATTTAAAGCTCGCTTTTTCAGAGGAGCTACAGCATCCAAAGTTGTCTTCAATGAGGATGTAAAACTATTGACGAGATACTCTATCTCCCTTACAGAGTTTAGGTAGCTACTCTGCACTGTGTTGGTATATGGCATTAGAGAACATAAAGAAGGAATCATATCCTTAAACCTAGTTACAGCGCTTTCTGAAAGACTTCTAGTGTAATGAAACTTATTCCCCACTGCTGGGTAGTCCATCAGAGTAAATGTAAATGTTATTAAGAAATGATCAGACAGAAGGGAGTTTTCAGGGAATACTGTTAAGTCTTCTATTTCCATAGTGATGCAAACTAGCAGCAGGGTGAGTGGTGGGGTGCACCCTGGACAGGCCACCAGTCTATTGCAAGGACCGTTGACTATGTTGAATCATAGTGACACAGTGATAGTGTTAAATGATCACAAAGATGTCTATATTTAACAGTTCAGCAACATGATACAACCTAAAATCACAAAACGTTGGGATGGAAAATGCAGAAATGCAAAAACCAAAACAAAAACCAAAACAAAACACTTACTCTTAGATTTATTTGGGTTCTATTTCATCACAGACAATAAGAAAACAAGATATTTTATGTTTTGTATGGTTGACTTCAGGCCTGCAACACATTCCAAAATGTTGGATGCTAGTAATGAGGTAAAATGCATAAAATACATAAAATGATGTTATTTCAAACAGGTGATGTCACCAGGTGATTGCAATCATATGCAATTATATTCTACCTCCGTATCCTTTCACTGCGGTAATTATATCTTGTATGCTTTATGGTTGTGAATATATACTGATTGTTTTTTTAATAAACAGGGAGAAGTGGGGTACAAATAGCTAAACTTAGCTGCAAACATTACCTTATCAAGCCGGCTGCAGCACTGTTTGTCATAGCTAACAACATAGCTGGTTCTGTTTGTTAAGTTAACGTTAACAGACACTTATTTACGTTTGTTGTTATATGTATTGGTTGTTACAATCGTTATTGTAGGGTCTAGTGACACTATTGTGCTTTATACTCTAGTTATCAGCTTTATTTAGCTTTTTTGGTTAGCAAGGTGTGCTAGACTAGTTATAGGCTAAATTACGGTAGCTCTTCTGCCTATAGTTAGCCAATGTTCGGGATTTCTACTCTTTTACATGATGTGGATTTTTAATGGTTCTTCAGTTTAAATGGTTCTTTAATAGATATCAGTAGACAGTATCTATGTTTGGGGTTTCCATTAGAAAGCATGTAGAGTACAGAATTTGTCTTTCTGTAGTAACTATTCATAACTTAGCAAGCAGGGTGAACTTTAGATAGGAACCTAATACATATTATATCATAGTTTTTGTTTCTATAATAACATAATCAGATAGCCTATTAGTCATAACTTTGTTTTACAACATGTCTACAGACTAGGCAGATGTATATTTTTCTATCTTTTTTCTGTAGGAACATTTAGGTTTCAGGTGCTAACTCCTATAATATTATGTAGTTATGATATTTTTTGTATATGTTGTTTACTGCCCTGTTTGTGTAAATGTCACTTATATACATGCTCTCCATATTCTTGTATAATTCATAATTATTGTATGGCCTTGCCTTACAATATAAAGCGCCTTGGGGCAACTGTTTGTTGTGATTTGGCGCTATATAAAAAAAATTGATTGATTGATTGATTGATTGATTGATTCTTGAGCCGCTTGGGTGAGTAGGGAGAGTTCCCATGGGATAAAAAAGCTTTTAAACCTGCCATCCCTGGTTCTCAAGACCAGGCACCTAAGTGGCTCTGTCCCTTCTTCTTTAATCCTCTTTTTTTTTTTTTATATATATTTAGGAGTACTTTAGTATACACTAGTAGAGTTCCACCTTAGATTTGGAATGTATAATAGAGGATATACCTTACTGAATTTTCATGATTTGGAGATCCATTAAAAGCTGGCTCTTAAAAATGGGCAAAGGATCTCCAGTTTGTTAACAAATGCATGGCAAAATTATTGAAGTGATTTAAATCAATATTCCTGAAAAACGATTGGCGGTAATTTGCATATTTCGCCCTCCACAGTGCACAATATCATTAAATAATTCAAAAAATTTAGATGAATTTTGGTGCAGAAAGTGTAAGGGTGCAAGCATAAGCTGAACACCCATGATATCGATTCCCTCAGATGGCACCATGTCAAAAACCAGCATTCATCAATAGCTGATATAGCTATAAGTGCAAGAGATTACTTTAGGAAATGTCAAGCACTAAAATACAGATTTACATTCACAAATGCCACTTAAAACTTTACTGTGCAATAAAGAAGGCTTATGTTAACCTTTTCCACAAGTGGCATCAACTTCTGTGGCCTCAGATGCATCTGGGTTAGACCATCACACAGTAGAAATGTTTATTGTGGTGTGATGAATCATTATTCCAGATCTTTTTTTGGAAGAAATGGACACCATGTGCTACAGATCAAAGAAGAAAAGAAACGTCTGTTTTTGCAACAAGTCCAAAAGCCAGAGTCTGTCATGGTAGGGGGTTGAGTCAGGGCTCTTGGAAAACGTAATTTATACTTCTCTGATGGCAGAATTAATGCAGAAATGTACATTGAGATTTGAGAGCAACATATGTTGCCTTAAAGATGACATTTTTTCCCACAGATGCTCAAATATTTTTCAACAAGACAATGCAAAACCACATTTTAGACATTACAAAGGCATGGCTGCAGAATGGCTGTGTTTAATAACTGTGCGTTGAGGAGACAACTGCACTAAATTACATTACACGTCAAGCGACAATTTTAAAAAATAACAATAAACGTGCTGCAGGATAAATTCATCTGATGCCAATGACATGAAAAAACATTTACACTCTGTCTCACGGTGTTAAAGTGTCTGATCAGCTAGCTGAGGCTCAGATTAAAGTTACTGTGTGTTAGGTAATATTTACACTGTCTCATGGTGTTAAAGTGTCTGATCGGCTCTCTGCGGCTCAGATTAAAGTTACTGTGTGTTAGTTAACATTTACACTGTCTCACGGTGTTAAAGTGTCTGATTGGCTCTCTGTGGCTCAGATTAAAGATACTGTGTGTTAGTTTACTTTTACACTCTGTCTCACGGTGTTAAAGTTTCCGATCAGCTCTCTGAGGCTCAGATTAAAGTTACTGTGTGTTAGTTTACATTTACACTCTGTCTCACGGTGTTAAAGTGTCTGATCAGTTCTCTGAACATAGCAGCACACGCTATATCCACCCAATATCAATTTGTTTTTAACATCATTTATGATTAGTATATAACAAATAACATGAAATAATGAAATATGAAGTGTGCATCATGTTTAAATTAGCTCAAGTTGTGGCTCTTACAGTAGATTAAAACATTATAAGTCTTGAATTATTTGTTTTATTTTTATTTTTTATTTTTATTTATTTTTATTTTATTTGTTTATTTTTTTATTCTATTTGCACATTCAGAATTGGCTGAATGCGCAAATAGAATAATTAGATTAGAAGAAGATTAGAAGACGTGCACCCCTACAGCACTGTGGATTTACAAGAAAACTGAATGCCTAGTTGTGTCTGTTGGGAAGCCTTGTGCATTTAAAGTATTAGGGAAAAACACCAAAAGCCTTCAATCATTCAATAAAGGTATTTTGTCAGGTAATGATAACATTTGTTATTTCAGATGTGTAAAAACCTATATTGACTGAATTGGTAATCAGAAATAATTGAATGTGTATTTAAAAAAAAAACTAAACTGTCTTGACTAAAATGAGACTAAAATGCATTCAGTTCCCTTTTCACTAAAACTAGACTAAAATTAACAGACTTCTAATTAACTCAAACATGACTAAATAAAACTGGTATGTGAATGACTAAATATGACTTAAACTGAAAATGACATTTGACAAAAGACTAAAAAAAAAAAAAAAAAAACAGGTGACAAAATTAACACGACAACAATGACCCCATACTGTTACACATTTAAGATGTGCTTGCAGGAAGAATGAGACAAAATAACACCTGAAACATTTCACTGCTTGGTATCCTCAATTCCAAAATATATTTTCTGTATTGTGAGAAGCAACAGAAACATAGCAAAATGATAAATGCTTTGTCTCCTAACATATTTGGAATGTGTTGCAAGCCTGAAATGCAGGAATGCACGTAACTTAAAAATGAAATGAAAATAACCACACAAAACATAGAAATAGTATATTGGGTTCATGCCGCCTTCAATGAAATAGAAGTTATAGTAAATATAAGAGCAACTGTTTTTTTCTGATTCAGCGCTGTACATATTCCCAGTAATAACAGGCATATTCATACATCTATGTATCATCAGCATAACAGTGGAAATGAATCCACAAAACAACAGTGGACCTTGAACAGAGCCCTGAGGTACCCCATACTTGGCTGACGATAATTCAGACATAATAATATTATTAAAAGCACCTTTATGGGCCTCATAATGCATTAACTTTTAGACATAGCCCAAACTCCAAACTATACCCGAGCATCCCTTATCATTTTTCAGTTTCTGCATGTCCAGCTCATTCATTTCCTCCACAAATGTTTACATTACACAGAATGTGAAATATGTATATGTGAAGGGTAAAAATTGTCTTCTGTTGATTTGCATCTTTTGGAAAGGCAACAACTGCTAATTAAGTGTGTATAGAAAAGGATCGGGCTGAGGGTGGGGTACACACCATGAATTGCAGTTGTTTCAATGGACGATTGTCCAAAGGAACAAGAGACAACATAGTCCCATTATTGAAGGTCAGTGGCTAGAAAAGGTTAGCAAAGGTTCACCATTGAACGGCTCTTTGTGGTGCGCCTGTCACAGCCTCACACAATTTATTCATACAAGCCTTGATACAAAACTCAACTGTGCTTTGGAAAAGAGAAGTGCAAATTCTGCAAAACATTTCTGGCAACTAGCTGTTGGTATTCTGGAACTGTCATACATTACATTTCAGTTCATTTGCATATGTTAATTCAAAAGATGCTCTGTGGCAGAATGTGTCTGAGTCTGAGTGTTCATTTAAAATGTAAAGTTGCATATTTTTAGACAGCACAATGCATTTTTAGTTGCATATGAAACAAAAATGTAATTTAGTCAAGAATCAAATACAAGCTGTGTGTTAGAGCATTTTGTGTGAAAGGGATCATCATATTATTGACTTTAATGGTGAGCTACTATAGGTCACCAAACAAATATTGCAATTTGTAGCTAATAATATAACATTCACACTGACGTTATGCATTCTTTTGTGTTCCAAGCAACAAAGAAAGCCAAACAATGCATTCTGTGATATTCATTCGTTCACTGTCTGAACCTGCTTATTGCAATCAAGTGCCATGGGGGGAGCTGGAGCCTATCACAGAGAGCATCAGGTGAGAGGTGGGGCATACATACCCTATACAGGTTGCCAGTCTATCAAAAGGAGCATTCTGTGATAAATAAACACATTTATATTCGAATAATATTTTAATATTTACATATCCTTTTTACCTGAAAAAATTACAATTCCCGTATTCATGCATGGAAAAATGTTATAGTCATGAGCACACTTTATCCCTTCACATCTCAAAAGTGAAGCAGATCAGGTCCTGATTAGTACTTGGCTGGTAGACCCCTTAAGCTAGGGCCACGTTAGCGACAAGCGACAACATGTGACAGAGGCAACGCGACAACTAGTCATTCATTATCATTTTTAGAATGGGCAATTTGCATATATTGTGTGTGTGTGTGTGTATGTATACTTGTGTATATATATATATATATATATATATATCCTGGTCATCAGGAAGGTAAGGAATACCAAGAGCTGCATACATTACTCTTTGTGCAAATGAGGTTGTATCAAAAAGAGCATCCAGTGTAAAACTTGTGCCAAATCCCATTGTATATCTGTACCAGAGCTGCTGTGGTGGTCACCACAAACAAACAAACAAATAAAAAAAAAACAACATGCCTGGAAAAATCTTGTAAAAGAAGTTCATACCACTGCACTCCAAGTCCACTGCGCGTTCACACTAGTGGCCACGGCGCTTAGCTTAAAAACAAGCATAGCGGGGCTTGTTTTGGTGACAGAAGAGGATTTAACGAGCTTATGAAGAGTGCTCATTCTTCTAACACACACACAAAAAACCAAATTCAGTACGCCATATGCTGTGTGGAGGCATTTGCAGTATTCACTGGGACGTCTCAAGCTGAAGTAGAAAGATACGGACTAAAGTTAAGGTTAAAGTTCATGTTGGACTGTTTGGAACCTCTCGACCTAAAAGGTCCAGTATGTAAGTCCAAAATATAAGTCCCTTTTCTCTTGTTTATACTTGTTATAAAATATCAAATGACAAGGATCTATTAGGTGTTATATAAAACAAATAATGAATGTTTTTTTTTCATTCATGCAGTGTAAGAATATTTTATGAGCTGAAAGATGGAACAATCCATTTTTCACCTCATGGATTATTCTTGGCATTGCACTCATAAACATTCGTTATTTGTATAATATTTATATGTGTGTGTCTGTGGGGTGGGGGGGTCAGACCACCTCAGTTCACATTCAGCTTATGGACCATCTTTTTTGCTTTTAAACATTAGATTGAAAATAAACTAAAAACTATACTGAGAGAAGATTATTATATTATTATAAGTTCTTTGGCTTCTCCCTTTTTGCTTGGTTTCACATCACGAATTGTAATTATGTTGATTTTGCACAGGTTTTACTCCAGATCCCCTTACAGACGCAGCCCCACATTACACAGAGAAGAGTCGTGGGTGGTCTCGAACACTGCTGTTGTTATCCTGGACTTATGTTCCACCTAAACCCTCCCTGTTTTTAACTCATCCGCTGTCACTTTTCATGTTCTGACTTACTGCAGAACAGCCCTGGAGTCCACTCTAAATAAGTGAATCCATTTTTCTTTCACACTCATGATGATTACTGTTAAAATCAATAATCTGAAAGGTGTAGTTGAGGAGAAGCACCAACTTTATATTCATCTGAAGGTATTTTCCATCTAAAACATGTCAAAAGCTGGAATCAAGCAAAAATATGATGATGAAAAATGAAGTGCCTAAACACTGTTTAATCAAAATGGAGACAAACTAAAAGCTGCTCCATCACACAATGATTTAAAGTCACCAAAGACACAAATCAAGAATCTTTTCACAAAAGCAGCATTAGAATAGAAACTATTCTGTTTTCCACAAAGTACCTGCTTATAGCGCAAAACAGTGCTTGCAGTATAAATGAAGGTCAATAATGAGTCATCTCGCTGCCTAATGCACCTATTCAACTATTTCCTGTTTATCATTACTTTGCTGTTTACTGCAGTCAGAACAGCCATAAATGGAAGAGCGTCCAGCTGAGCGAGGCAACGCTCCTACAACACCAGCATCAGTGCAAAATCAAATGTGACAGACCGGAAGCACCGTTTAGATCTTTAAATATGGGCTAAAAGTTATAGCATGACATGACAGACATCACAGAACATCCTCTGGTTTCTCACAAGCCTGCATCTCATTTAAAGGGGTCATATTTTACACCTTTTCAGCAAGGTAAAAGATACCTAAAAAACAAATTATAATGTTTGTAGTCAAAAATACCCAATAGTGGGGACACACACACACACACCCATATAGATCCATTAATAGACCCTTTTGAAGTTGTGCCGCCATCTTGAAACTGAGACTTCTGATTAGGGAGCCTCTCGCTCGAGTGTTTGGCGTCATTAGAAACAACAGCTTGTTATGACACCTCACGGAGCAGTTAACCGATCGGATGTTATGATGCCTCACGGAGCAGCTCAGCGATCGGATGTTATGACGCCTCACGGAGCGGCTCACCGATCGGATGTTATGACGCCTCACGGAGCGGCTCACCGATCGGATGTTATGACGCCTCACGGAGCGGCTCACCGATCGGATGTTATGACGCCTCACGGAGCGGCTCACCGATCGGATGTTATGACGCCTCACTGAGCGGCTCACCGATCGGATGTTATGACGCCTCACTGAGCGGCTAACCGATCGGATGTTATGACGCCTCACTGAGCGGCTAACAGATCGGATGTTATGACGCCTCACTGAGCGGCTAACCGATCGGATGTTATGACGCCTCACTGAGCGGCTAACAGATCGGATGTTATGACGCCTCACTGAGCGGCTAACAGATCGGATGTTATGACGCCTCACTGAGCAGCTAACCGATCGGATGTTATGACGCCTCACTGAGCAGCTAACCGATCGGATGTTATAACGCCTCACTGAGCAGCTAACAGATCGGATGTTATGACGCCTCACGGAGCAGCTAACCGATCAGATGTTATGACGCCTCACGGAGCAGCTAACCGATCGGATGTTATGACGCCTCACGGAGCGGCTAATGATCGGTTGTTATGACGCCTAACAGAGCGGCTAACCGATCGGATGTTATGACGCCTCACGGAGCAGCTAACCGATCGGATGTTATGACGCCTCACAGAGCAGCTAACCGATCGGATGTTATGACGCCTCAAGGAGCAGCTAACCGATCGAATGTTATGACGCCTCACGGAGCGACTAACAATCGGTTGTTATGACGCCTCACGGAGCGGCTAACTCAGTGGTGTCCAAACTATTCCACAAAGGGCTGAGTGGGTGCAGCTTTTCTTTCCAGCAGGTGATTTCACTGAAGAACTCATCCCACCTGCTCAAACTGATGTTAATCAGTGAAATCACCTGCTGGAGTCAGACAGACAGACAAATACTTTATTAATCCCAAGGGAAATTGTGCATTATCTGTGCTCCAAGGATAAATAGAATTAAAAGATACAACAAAATGGAAGGAACAAAGCCCACCACAGAAATAAATAAATAATAACTAAAAACTAGCTGCTAAAACACATTCTCCCTCCTGCCCCTCCCAGCAGAGGCCTCATTAAGCAGCCTAATGGCACGCGGACCAAATGAGTTCCTCAATCTCTCTGAATAACATCTCAATGACCGAAATCTAAAGCTTACTGAACTTCTTTGGATGGAGAAGACAGAGTTCAGCGGGTGACTCTCATTAGACAGGATGGCATGGGTCTTTGTGAGTGTTCTCTGCTCCACCACTGTCTCCACAGAGTCCAAGCCCAGACCCACTACAGAACCGGCCCGCTTAATGAGCTGGTTCAGTCGATGAATGTCCTCCTTAAAAACGCTGCCCCCCACAACACACCGTGGCATAAAAAAGAACACTGGACACAACAGCCAGATAAAACAGGTGCACTAACTTAGGGCAGACTCTGAACGAGGCCAGCCTTCTGAGAAAATACATTCTGCTCTGGCCCTTCTTATAAACAGCGTCCATGTTGGCTGCCCAGTTCAGCTTATTGTCCAGATGTAGTCCCAGGTACTTATACGTGGAGACCACCTCCACCTCCACTCCACCTATGTTAATGGCAGCAGAGAGGGTGGTGCCCGGCGAAAGTCCAACACCATCTCCTTTGTTTTAGTGGTGTTCAGCTGGAGCTTATTCAGCCGGCACCACTGCACAAAGTCCTTCACCAGGCCTCTGTACTCCCTCTCGTCCCCCTCCCGAATACATGCCACAATTGTAGTGTCATCTGAGAACTTCTGCATGTGACGTATTGGAGTTGTAACGAAAGTCCATCGTGTAGAGGGTGAAGAGGAGAGGAGAGAGCACTGTGCCCTGAGGTGCTCCAGTACTGCAAGTCAGAGTTGAAGACCTGCAGTCCCCCACCCGGACAAACTGCGGCCTATTGGTAAGATAGTCTGAGATCCAGCTCACTAAATGGGGGTCCACAGCCATGATGTTGAGTTTATCCTGGAGAAGGCTGGGGTAGATGGTATTAAAAGCACTGGAGAAGTCGAAAAATAGCATTCTCACAGTGCATCCCCCCCCATCCAGGTACTTAAGAACACGGTGTAGGAGACAGAGGACCGCATCCTCAACACCCACCCTCTCCCGGTAGGCAAACTGGAGAGGATCCCTCACTGCCTGCACCTGGGGCTGCATGAACTGCAGAACCAGTTGCTCCAATGTTTTCATCACGTGTGACATGAGGGCGACTGGCCTGTAGTCATTGAGCTCGCGAGGGCGACTTATCTTAGGAACTGGCACAATACAGGATGTTTTCCATAGTAAGGGAACCTTGCCCAGCTGCAGACTCAAGTTGAAGACCCGTTGCAGCGGTTCTCCCAGCTCCACAGCACAAGCCTTCAAGAGCCTTGGACAAACCGAGTCAGGTCCCGCAGCCTTCCTAGGGTGGAGACGTCGCAGTGCTGTAGTCACCTGGTTTGTGGTAATGGAGGGGTGAGTTGAGTTGGGTGAGTTGGGGGCTAGTGAGGGAGAGAAAGAGGCACATAGGGGAGAGGCAGGACGGGGGTGGTATGGGGAGCTGACAATAGGCTGTGGAGGATTAGTCGGGGGTGAGCTGAACCGATTAAAAAAGGTGTTCAGCTCCTCAGCTCTCTGAATGTCCATGCAACCCAGATTGCACTTACTACCACAGCCAGTGATGGTTTTCATTCCTCTCCAGACCTCCCGCATGTTTTTATTAGACAGCGTCCTCTCCAGCTTTTTACCATACTCCTCTTTAGCCTGCTTTAAACAAAGTTTGAGCTCCCCCTGCACTGCCCTCACCCCCTCCCAATCCCTGCTCCTAAACACCCACTTCTTCCTGTTCAGGAGCCACAGTCAGTGGCTGCAAAGAAAACCTGCACCCTCTCAGCCCCTTCTGGAATAATTTGGACACCACTGGGCTAACCGATCGGTTGTCATGATGCCTCACGTAGCGGCTAACCGATCGGATGTTATGACGCCTTATGGAGCAACTAACCGATTGGATGTTATGACGCCTCATGGAGTGGCTAACGTTCGGTTGTTATGACGCCTCACAGAGCGGCTAACCAATCGGATGTTATGACGCCTTACGGAACGACTAACCGATTGGATGTTATGATGCCTCATGGAGCGACTAACCGATTGGATGTTATGATGCCTCACGGAGCGGCTAATGATCGGTTGTTATGACGCCTCACGGAGCGGCTAACCGATCGGATGTTATGACGCCTCACGGAACGGCTAATGATCGGTTGTTATGACGCCTCACGGAGCGGCTAACAATTGGATGTTATGATGCCTCACGGAGCGGCTAATGATCAGTTGTTATGACGCCTCACGGAGCGGCTAACAATTGGATGTTATGATGCCTCAGGGAGTGGCTAACCGATCGGATGTTATGACGCCTCACAGAGCGGCTAATGATCGGTTGTTATGACGCCTCACGGAGCGGCTAACAATTGGATGTTATGATGCCTCATGGAGTGGCTAACCGATCGGATGTTATGACGCCTCACAGAGCGGCTAATGATCGGTTGTTATGACGCCTCACGGAGTGGCTAACAATTGGATGTTATGAGGCCTCACGGAGTGGCTAACCGATCGGATGTTATGACACCTCACAGAGCGGCTAACCGATCGGATGTTATGACACCTCACAGAGCGGCTAACAATCGGTTGTTATGATGCCTCACAGAGCGGCTAACAATTGGATGTTATGATGCCTCACGGAGTGGCTAACTGATCGGATGTTATGACGCCTCATAGAGCGGCTAACAATCGGTTGTTATGACGCCTCACGGAGCGGCTAACCCAGTGGTGTCCAAACTGTACCACAAAGGGCTGAGAGGGTGCAGGTTTTCTTTGCAGCCAATAACTCCAGCAGGTGATTTCATTGAAGAACTCATCCCACCTGCTCAAACTGATGTTAATCAGTGAAATCACCTGCTGGAGTCAGTGGTTGCAAGGAAAACCTGCACTCTCTCAGCCCCTTCTGAAATAATTTGGACACCACTGGGCTAACCGATCGGTTGTCATGATGCCTCACGGAGCGGCTAACCAATCGGATGTTATGACACCTTATGGAGCAACGAACCGATTGGATGTTATGACGCCTCATGGAGCGGCTAACCGTACGGATGTTATGACGCCTTATGGAGCGACTAACTGATTGGATGTTATGACGCATCATGGAGCGACTAACTGATTGGATGTCATGACGCCTCACGGAGTGGCTAACCGGTCGGATGTTATGACGCCTTATGGAGCGACTAACTGATTGGATGTTATGACGCATCATGGAGTGACTAACTGATTGGATGTTATGACGCATCACGGAGCAGCTAATGATCGGTTGTTATGACACCTCACAGAGCATCTAACAATTGGATGTTATGATGCCTCACGGAGTGGCTAACCGATCGGATGTTATGATGCCTCACAGAGTGGCTAACCGATCGGATGTTATGATGCCTCACGGAGCGGCTAACAATTGGATGTTATGATGCCTCATGGAGTGGCTAACTGATCGGATGTTATGACGCCTCACGGAGCGGCTAACTGATCGGATGTTATGACGCCTCACAGAGCGGCTAATGATCGGTTGTTATGACGCCTCACGGAGTGGCTAACAATTGGATGTTATGAGGCCTCACGGAGTGGCTAACCAATCGGATGTTATGACACCTCACAGAGCAGCTAACAATCAGTTGTTATGATGCCTCATGGAGCGGCTAACAATTGGATGTTATGATGCCTCACGGAGTGGCTAACCGATCGGATGTTATGACGCCTCACAGAGCGGCTAACAATCGGTTGTTATGACTCCTCACGGAGTGGCTAACCCAGTGGTGTCCAAACTATACCACAAAGGGCTGAGAGGGTGCAGGTTTTTTTTGCAGCCAATAACTCCAGCAGGTGATTTCACTGAAGAACTCATCCCACCGGCTCAAAGTGATGTTAATCAGTGAAATCACCTGCTGGAGTCAGTGGCTGCAAGGAAAACCTGTGCCCTCTCAGCCCCTTCTGGAATAATTTGGACACCACTGGGCTAATCGATCGGTTGTCGTGATGCCTCACGGAGCGGCTAACCAATCGGATGTTATGACGCCTTATGGAGCAACAAACCGATTGGATGTTATGACGCCTCACAGAGCGGCTAACCGATTGGATGTTATGACGCCTTAAGGAAGTACTAACCGATTGGATGTTATGACAACTCACGGACTGGCTAATGATCGGTTGTTATGACGCCTCACGGAGCGGCTAACAATTGGATGTTATGATGCCTCACGTAGTCGCTAACTGATCAGATGTTATGATGCCTCACAGAGCGGCTAACAATCGGTTGTTATGACACCAGTCGTGGGCACAGTTCTGCTAATTAGCGATGCTAAGTTTTTTGTTAGCTTTTCAGCTAACTTTGAAAACCATTAGCTTCCACTAAATTTAGTTCCGCTAACTTTCAGTCTGCTGACATATTTTTTGCTGGCAAAGTGAATAAAGTTTAACGGTCAAAAAGCTTGTAAACCCTAAAATCATATGTTAGTTCCTATCTGTTGTGTGTCTGCAACAGTCTATTCTGTTGAGATGAGCTCCCATAGCGTAAATCGACAGTTAGTGTGTCTGCTTTAAAGACATTGTGTACATGCAAATCTTTACTTTTTTTTAAAGGGAAAAGACACATATTGCTGTAGTTAGTTTTCCTCGGTGTGGAAGCTCAACGTGACGGGTGAGGTGTAGATTTTTCCAGTCCTGTTGAACGTAACACGGTGCGCCATTCCCGTGCTTACAAATATAATATAGAGATAAACTGTGACTATAAATGTTGCAATTTACTTCTTTTTATAAGGACAATGGCCATGTTTGGGATTTTTATTTATTCATTTATTTATATTTCATGCATTTGTTTTGTGTTTGTGAATACAGGTCCGTTAACGATTTATGAATATATAATATAGAGATAAACTGTGACTTCTAAAACTGCGATTTACTGCTTTTGATAAAGATGATGGCAGTGTTTATTTATTTTTCGTGCATTTGTTTTGTGTTTGTGATTCTGGGAATTTACCCAGCAGCCCCTGCTGACTTATCAGTAACTGACACTGTAATCTGATGTGGCCTCGACCGAGTCAATAATAAAAGTTAGCAGTATCTTCCGCTACATCTTTTATCGGTTTAGCATTGTAAACTTTTCAGTTATTGAATGGTTATCGAAGCTAACTTTGTGGTTAGCTGTGCCCACCCGTAAACCAAGCCAACATTTTAATGGCCTAGAACAGTGGTTCCCAAACTTTTGGGTCATGTACCACTGTGTATATCCCGACTAAGTTAGATTCTTATATTTCCGGCATGACAAATTTTCTCTTGCACACTCCCTAGCAGCAATCCACCCACCCCCACCCCCACAGGGGTGCCCTAGACCTTGTTGAACATAATTTCAAATGTTACCAAGGAACATTTTGGGATGCAATGCCAATATTGGCTCAGTGCAATGATATTTTCCACAATCAGCCAATGTGCCACACCCCTTAGAAAATTTTACATTTTAGTTCTAATGTAAGTTCCAATTTGATTTATTATACACTAAATGAAAGCTTATTATTAAGTATTATTCATTTTTCCCCATAGAAATGCTTTGTTCTACTTTTTTCACTACTTGAACATATTGCTTACCAGCACACTACCACCCAACACCTCACTTAGTTGTCTACACACACTTATTTTTCATTTTATGCACATTTCAATGACTAATGTGTCTGATTTTCATATTTATAAATAGAATGGTAAATGGACTGCATTTATATAGCACTTTTCCATCTGCATCAGATGCTCAAAGCGCTTTACACATCAATGCCTCACATTCACCCCGATGTCAGGCTACTGCCATGCAAGGTGCCCACTACACACCCGGAGCAACTAGGGGATTAAGGACCTTGCCCAAGGGCCCTTAGCGATTTTCCGGTCAGGCTGGGATTTGAACTGAGGATCCTCTGGCCTCAAGCCCAATGCTTAACCATGAGACCATCACATCCCCCATATTTATCTATGTTTTGCATTCTACAGTATATTAGCTTTGAGTGGATAATTTGACAATATCAGTAGCTCATTCCAGTCTGAAATAACAACAATATAATGTGAATGTTTTTTTTTTCAGAACATTTAAATAACCAGAGGCCAGTTTATCAGTAAATAATAATGTTAGCTAAATGGGAAAGTAATTCATATTAAATTAAAATTAAATGGAAATGAAAGCCTGCAAACAGAACCTTGTAATATTAATTGTTTAAAAAAAACTCTTCAAAAATAAATAAATAAAATAAAAATATAATTAAATAAATAAATAAAAGAGAAGTGGAGAGGGTAGTTACTGTGTCATAATAGAACATGCAAACAATAAGGAGCAATGTTCTATTTAAAAAAAAAATATGAAAGCTAGAAAATGAAGAAAACCTGCCATCATGGTGCATTAAGATCAATTATTTCTTTGGTGTTTGTCACTCATTAGTGAAAATCAGTGCCTGTTTCAGTGTGGAGGATAGATTAAGAGCTTACTTAGATCTGAATGGCAGAGTACAGAGAGAGGAAAAAAAATGTTCTTTTTTCTGCCACTCATCACAAATTTTTTTTTTCTTAAATTGCATATTAAAACTCTGACATTTCCTGTAAAAGCACAAAGCGCAGCTGAATATTACATCCTTTGAAGATAAGAGTTCTCATTCCTGGAAGTTATATTTCTTTAAAGAGGACACTCAGCGATTATTTTTCAAAAAGTAACACTTATTCTCCAACATTTGTGAAGATATAATTTATAAAAACCAGCACTGCTGACATCATCGAAGTGCTGTGAAGGTTGTAACCGTTAATGGAATAAAGTGTTTGATAATTTCCTGTCCTTTGCTGATGCTAGCAGCATCTCTTTCCAAGACAATAAAAACTAATTGCATTTGCTCCACTAATTGCTCTAAATGGATAAATATATTGTGCAAGGGAATGTTGTCGGGCGTCATTTGCATTGAAGATTGAAATTCTTCTGGAGTATTATATCACAGCACTTTGTCTTCTGTATTAGTCTCATGTCTTTCTTTAGCTCTTCAACCCGAGTCCTTTCCTCTGCCGTTCTCCACCCATTTTTCATTCACTCGTTTTCTGCCATGCTCATTTTCTCTCTGCTTGTTGCCATAAATACCGCTCTGTTGCAGCTTTTCCACCCATAAAACTCTGGTTCTGGAGCTGCTTCGTTTGCATGAATCAAGGTGCAGTTTCACAAATCAGCCCACATTTCCATCAGCACATTAATAGTTGGCAACATAAGTTTACATACACCTTGGCTAAAGACTCGATTTACAAACAAAAGCTCGACAAATGTTTCCAGTTGACCACCAGGACAATGATCAAGATATTTATTGTGCCACTTTTGGATTAATGGCTTCCTTCTTGGTCAACACCCTTTTGGGCTGTTGATAGATCACTCTCTTAAAGATGGACAATGTCACTTTTCTATATGATGTCTCCAACTCCATTAGATCCTTGTAATCCTGAAGTTCTATTGACCCTTTAGAACAATCCCTGAGTGTTAATTCAGGCCTCCTTCCTCAGTTGTGTAAAGTCTGTATGGTCCCAACGCCTTATCATTTTTAGATAATAGATGGTGGTTGCTTGTGTTATAATCAGTCTATTCAAGAAGAAACCTGGGCTGTAGAGATCCATAACTGTACTCAAGTTGCCTTAGTTTAATTCTTTAGACATTTTTTCCTGCTCAGCATGTAGATCCTTAAATGGCTGCAGCCAAAACGTCCTAATTATACCCAAATTATGCCAGTTAATCAATCAGTAGGTTTTAAATGCAATTTAATGAATTTCTGGAATTTTTTGCACTCTTTTGTCCTATTTAAAGAGACATTCATTCATACACTGGACACACTGCTGGACGTTATAGATGATGCCAGTCACTCTGCACACCGTCATCAGCAACCAGAGGAGCCTTTTCAGCGACAGGCTGCTCCTTCCCAAGTGCAGGACAAACAGACTGATAAAACTCCTTTGTCCCTCAGGCCATCAGACTATACAGCCCCTCACTCAGGGAGAGGAGGAGTAACAGGAAGACAGAGGACGGGAAGGAGAGGAGCAGGTGTAGCCAGTAAGACAGCATTCTTGGTATTTATGTTTGTATTTACTTTTTGCAAATTGTTTCTTAATTCTACTTTTGATATTCTGTGTGCTTCTTACCCTGTGTGCTACTGTCCAATGCTGCTGAAACCTCAATTTCCCTAAGGGAGTCTTCCCAAGGGATTAATAAAGTTCTATCTAGTCTAATCTAATCTAATCTACACATAGGATGGAAAACATCATATTTTAAACAGAAATTCAGTTTTCTAGAAAGACTATGGTAGGGCCACAGAAATTTATTTGTGGCAAAGTGAGTAAAGTTTAACGGTCAAAAGCTTGTAACCCTAAAATCATATGTTAGTTCCTATCTGTTGTGTGTCTGCAACAGTCTATTCTGTTGAGATGAGCTCCCATAGCGTAAATCGACAGTTAGTGTGTCTGCTTTAAAGACATTGTGTACATGCAAATCTTTACTTTTTTTTTTAAAGGGAAAAGACACATATTGCTGTATTTTTATATAAAGGCAAAACTTATGTTAGTTTTCCTCGGTGTGGAAGCTCAACGTGACGGGTGAGGTGTAGATTTTTCCAGTCCTGTTGAACGTAACACGGTGCGCCATTCCCGTGCTTACAAATATAATATAGAGATAAACTGTGACTATAAATGTTGCAATTTACATCTTTTTATAAGGACAATGGCCATGTTTGGGATTTTTATTTATTCATTTATTTATATTTCATGCATTTGTTTTGTGTTTGTGAATACAGGTCCGTTAACGATTTATGAATATATAATATAGAGATAAACTGTGACTTCTAAAACTGCGATTTACTGCTTTTGATAAAGATGATGG
This sequence comes from Thalassophryne amazonica, assembly GCF_902500255.1. Classification (NCBI taxonomy): domain Eukaryota; kingdom Metazoa; phylum Chordata; class Actinopteri; order Batrachoidiformes; family Batrachoididae; genus Thalassophryne; species Thalassophryne amazonica. The sequence continues at coordinate 40,618,305 of NC_047105.1, read as the reverse complement.
CAGTGTTTATTTATTTTTCGTGCATTTGTTTTGTGTTTGTGATTCTGGGAATTTACCCAGCAGCCCCTGCTGACTTATCAGTAACTGACACTGTAATCTGATGTGGCCTCGACCGAGTCAATAATAAAAGTTAGCAGTATCTTTCGCTACATCTTTTATCGGTTTAGCATTGTAAACTTTTCAGTTATTGAATGGTTATCGAAGCTAACTTTGTGGTTAGCTGTGCCCACCCGTAAACCAAGCCAACATTTTAATGGCCTAGAACAGTGGTTCCCAAACTTTTGGGTCATGTACCACTGTGTATATCCCGACTAAGTTAGATTCTTATATTTCCGGCATGACAAACCTCAATTTCCCTAAGGGAGTCTTCCCAAGGGATTAATAAAGTTCTATCTAGTCTAATCTAATCTAATCTAATCTACACATAGGATGGAAAACATCATATTTTAAACAGAAATTCAGTTTTCTAGAAAGACTATGGTAGGGCCACAGAAATGTATTTGTGTTTGTCTGGGCGGATGCGGGTGACAACCCAATCAAGTCACCATAGAACCGTATGTGAGAATGAAAACATGTTGCATGGAGATGTGAATGGAGAAATTGTTGAAAATCAAAAAAAAAAAAAAAAAATTTGCGAAACAAATTACTTGTGAATAGGTACAGACGTTATAAAATATAGCATGAAATTGTGAAATATTAAAACTTAAAAAAATCTGTTCATTATGGTGAAATATTTTAGATTATGCTTTAGAAATGAGTCGTTATTATGAAATATTATTTCATCTTGCCTATTTTTTACAATAAAACGATTCACTGGAGAGGCCTTTTTATTTATTTCCAGAAGTATATTTCAAAAAGTCATTTATCTAAAATCAACTTTTTCTTCAGCATCCTGTTTTCCCTCATGGTTTATTTACTTCATAATGCCATTTTTCAGAAAAATGAGTTTGTCTGTCAAAAACAGTAATGTGTTTGAAACAGTTATGTGTTTGAATTCTTGTTTATTCAGGCATAACCAACAGCACACAGTAATTATTGATTGGCACTTGGAGGTACGATGGTTACCCCAGGCTAAAGGTGGCAGTATATGCCTCAAAATATAGTTGTAACTCCAAGAAGAAGAAGAACTACTACTAATACAAATTTGTTGTGGAGTTATACATTTAAAGCGGTGCTCTGAAATCCACTGTTAGGGGAAACTAGTCAATGTCAAAGGATGAGCCTATGAGTGTGCAGGTCCCTCCCACTGGCACTGATTGACAGACAAACTCATTCTGTTGAAAATTTGCATCAAGCCACGTGGCCTTTCTGTACATGTATGCGTGTGTGTGCATGTGTGTGTGTGTGTGTACCTTCAAACACGGAGAAACTGGGGAGAGCTGACATTTGCCGTTTGGTACGCTTATATGGTTTGGGTCAAGGATGAACGTCACCAAAACAGAACGTTGATAGGACTAAAATTTTTGGAAAAATTATTGACGTAACAACAGTGAATAATGGATGTTGATATTTACATTCTGGACTCACACGCCATTCCAAATCATTATAGAAACATTGTATAATTTATTACCACCCTTGAAAAATGTCAGCTACCTATTTTATAAACACTACCCAATGTAGAGCCCATGGATCCCCACGGGCAACACTCCAATTATGAACAAAATATAAGCCATGGGGAAAAACGGCATTATGAAATAAAAGTCAACTTTAAATAAATTATATTTTGCAATAAATACTGCTGGAAAATAAAATTAAAAAAAATGTTATTGTAAACATAAGCAACATGAAATGATATTTCAGAATAATAGGTAGTTTTAAAAAAATCCAAATTTTTTTATAATAATGACTGAATTTAAAAAAAAGCTATTATTTTGCAATTTCAAGGTCATAGTATATAAGGCAGCATGGTGAGTTAGTGGTTGGCACTGTTGCCTCACAGCAAGAAGGTCATGGGTTTGATTCCCACAGGTGGCCTTTCCGTGTGGAGTCTGTGTGTTCTCCCCGTTTGTGTGGGTTCTCTCCGGGTGCTCCAGCTTCCTCCCACAACCAAAGACATGCAGGTTAGGTGGATTGGACACCTTAAAAATTGTCTTTAGGTGTGAGTGTGTTTGTTTGTCTGTATGTGGCCCTGCAACAGACTGGCGTAACTGTCCTGGGTGTACCCCCCCCTCACGCCCTATGACTGCTGGGAAAGGCTCCAGCTCCCCGCGATCCTTAATTGTAGTAAGCGGTTGAAGATGAGTGAGTGAGTTTATACAACCTGGTATCACGGCAAGTCGTGATTCAGCAGCACGAAATATACATTAATTTATTGGTTCGTGATATTGTGGCGCAAATTCATTCCGTGATAGCTGCACGAAATTAAAAGTGAAGTGGGGGGGGTTAAGGTTGGGGGAAGGAGTAGGGTTAGTAATAGTGAGTTTAAAAAAAAACCCCGTCACGAAAATTTGACTAATTTCATGACGGGAGGATAAAAAAAAAAAAAAAAAAAAGTGAAACTGGGCTGATATATTCATTCATATGATGATATATTTCATAATGGCTTGTTTATTTAATTTTGAACATTTTTAGGTTCCATAGATGTACTGGACAAAAGGTGTTTTCTCAAATGTAATGATAAATAGACTGCATTTATATAGCACTTTTTCCCATCTGCATCAGATGCTCAAAGCGCTTTACAATTACGCCTCATATTCACCCAGTCACACTCACACACTGATGTGCCATTCAAGATGCTCACTACACACCGAGAGCAACTTGGGGATTAAGGACCTTGCCCAAGGGTCCTTAGTGATTTTTCGGTCAGGTTGGGGTTTGAACCGAGGATCCTCTGGTCTCAAGCCACTAGACCAATAATAATAATGACTTGGATGTTCAAGACACCCAAAGTGCTTTACAAGTTGCATTATTCATTCAATGGCAGAGCTAGTGTAGCCACAGCTGCCCTGGGGGCAAAGTGACAGAAGAAGCGTGACTGCCATTCTGACCCTACGGCCCCTCTCACCACAACCTTATCCCTGCACAGGCAAGGTGAGGTTAAATGTCTTGCCCAAGGACACAACGGCAATATGTTGATTTTTGACTGGTTGGGAGCCAGATTTGAACCGCCGATCCTTCGATCACAAGACGGCTCGCTCTACCAACTGAGCTTTTGCCGCCCGAGTATGCAGCTATCATGTACCGACCCCCGTAATTCAGATTAGGTTCAGGCTTAGTTTTCGACGCGTCATAAACTACATGTTGTGTGTCACTATGCAGACTCCAGAGGGATTGTTCCGCGTGCGTGTCATGATGTCACCGAGCAGCTACATGTTGATTCATAACTAAGCAATATCTCATTTTGTCAAAATGCTCAGAATATTTCCAAGAAGAGCTGCTTAAACAGGAGGCTTGTGCCACTTTCAGTGAATGAAACAAAGGAATCAGACGGGGAGGAACAGAAAGTAAAAAAAAACAAGCCAAACAAACAAAAAACAGCATCCTTATGACAGTTAACCTCACGAGGTGCCGGCTGAAGACAGAGCAGCACAGTGAGCCCACGGTGCGACCCATCTGTGCCTGGTATTAAAGCAGGCTCACGCTGCAGGGCCGGAGCCGCCGTGCTGCGTAATAGCAACGTGGACATAGGCACAGTCCTGAGGGGGCCAACGAGGAACCCACTGTGATGACAATGGCAGCAAACATTCCCACACACAAACACCAAAGGCACAGAAGAGAAATACACACATAGACAGGAGTTGTTACCAACATACGTGCATTACGCTGCCTCGCGTACATTAGCACTTCACCACGCTGTGTTCTTTAAAAGCAGTGTGGAGCATGTTTGGCTGCAGCTTTTTGCACTGGAGTTTTTCCCTCTCTGGGCCTTTTTCCAGCACTGATTGGACAGTTGTTCTGTGTTTGCATCCTGTTGTTTTGACTGCTGCGTGAGCACGATTCGCATTCATATGTGCAACTGTGATGGTGTTATTTTGCGTATTGGGGTCAGAAGTGCAGCGCAGTCACCGAAAAGAGACACACATCAAAATGAAATCCATTCCACAGGTACAGAAATAAGTTATTCTGGGGCAAACAGGGGCAGTAAATCATGGCACAGAGAATCTACAGCTCTGATATCATCTTGTTACAAATGCATGGTGTCAATTTATAATGCTTGAAATGTCATTTAACACACAGCAAATTTCTCAGTAATGACAAGTTTTTTTGTGTAAGATTTTGGTATGACGGTGCACTGAAAGGTACTGTATCTGTACTTCAGTCACCTGTTTTTGCACAGTCCCACTCCACTACATTATATTATTTAACAGTGTATATAGTATTGCCTGTCTGACTCCTTTACGTCTTACAGAAGTGTTTTTTTCTTTTCTTGTTCTTATTGCTTATGCACATGACACCTGATCAGTTTCCTTGTATGTGTGAACTTACTTGGCAATAAACTGGACTGTGATTCTGATGTTGTAAGAACTTAAAAAAAAAAAGTGGAAAATGCTACATTAACAGCAACACGGTTATACTTATTGTTGTTACAATGGAGGTGTGCAAAACTAATGAAATTATTTGAATTAAAAGTGGTGGAAGGGTGAGGCAAGCATGAACAAAGAATGCATCACTGAGAAGGATGAATGCATGACAGGATCAGTGATCAGCAATCAGGATCGATGATCACCAATCAGGATCCAAGAGCAGAAGTCACAATCAGTGAAACTGTGATGAAAGTCGCGATCAAGATCTGAAGATCAACTATCACATTTAAAGAAAAGCAATTAGGATCAAAGATCAACAATCACAGTCAAAGTTAGATCACAGTCAAAGTTAAATCATGATGAAAGTCACGATTTATAGGTTTATTATAGGTTAGGTGAATTGGAAACCTTATAATTGTCCAGGTCTCCCTCGTAAAAGAGATCTTGATCTGAATGGGACTAACCTGGTTAAAAAAAAGGTTACATAAAGGTTAAATTTAAATTTTAATTATCAGGATCAAAGATCACCTATCAGGAAAAAAATATCAACAATCATGGTTAAACATTAATGCAGCCGATCTGCCCTGTGTCAGCCTGATCCCGTCAGTTCTCAGAAGCTAAACAGTGCAGGACCTGGTTAGTACTTGGATGGAAGACCTCTTTGGCTGCATGAGTTTCTCCGGGTCAAACTGGAGTTGCGTCAGGAAGGGCATCCGGCGTAAAACTTGTGCCAGCGACCAATGTGGATCTGGTTGTATCTGCTGTGGCGACCTCGTACACAAAACGGCCCGAATGGACAACGACAACATGGTTAAACATTAATGATCACAGTCAAAGTTAAATCACAATCATGATATAATGCTGATATCAAAAATCAGTCATCATGATCAAAATTCATTCATCACAATTAGAGAAAAATCATGAATAAATTTAAAGTAAAAGCTAAATCACAATGAGGACAAAAGATTTGTAATCATGGTATCACAAGCCACTGAGTTGGATGAAAGTTCGGCAATCATGATCAAGGTCAGTAAACAGGACCAAAGGTCAACAATCACAAAGTAAAATCACCATTCAAGTCATGATCAGGATCAAATATCAGCTTGAAGGAATAATGTTTAATATTTAGGGTAAAAGAAAAACAATCAATGTCAACGTTAAACCATGATCAGGATCAAGGATCAGTAATCATGATATTGCAAGTCACTGGGAGGGAAGAGAGTTCATCATTCAGGATGAAAGATCAAAAATTGGGAAAAAAGGTCATCACAATTGAAGTTAAATCATTATTAAAGTGACATTCAGGATCAAAGATCAGCGATGAGGATCAAAGATCAGTACTCATGACATACAGTAGTGTTCTGAATAGTAGTGCTATGTGACTAAAAAGATTAATCCAGGTTTTGAGTATATTTCTTATTGTTACATGGGAAGCAAGGTACCAGTAGATTCAGTAGATTCTCACAAATCCAACAAGACCAAGCATTCATGATATGCACATTCTTAAGGCTATGAAATTGGGCTATTAGTAAAAAAAAAAAAGTGGAAAAGGGGGTGTTCACAATAATAGTAGCACCTGCTGTTGACGCTGCAAACTCAAAACTATTATGTTCAAACTGCTTTTTTAGCAATCCTGTGAATCACTAAACTAGTATTTAGTTGTATAACCACAGTTATTCATAATTTCTTCACATCTGCGAGGTATGGAGTCAACCAACTTGTGGCACCTTTCAGCTGTTATTCCACTCCAAGATTCTTTAACAACATTCCACAATACATTCACATTTCTTGATTTTGCTTCAGAAACAGCTTTTTTGATGTCACCCCACAAGTTCTCAATTGGATTTAGGTCCGGGGATGGGGCAGGCCACTCCAAAACATTAATTTTGTTGGTTTGGAACCAAGATTTTGTTCATTTACTAGTGTGCTTGGGGTCATTGTCTTGTTGAAACACCCATTTCAAGGGCATGTCCTCTTCAGCATAAGGCAAACATGACCTCTTCAAGTATTTTGACATATCCAAACTGATCCATGATACCTGGTATGCGATATATAGGCCCAACACCATAGTAGGAGAAACATGCCCATATCATGATGCTTGCACCACCATGCTTCACTGTCTTCACTGTGAACTGTGGCTTGAATTCAGAGTTTGGGGGTCGTCTCACAAACTGTCCTGTGGCCCTTGGACCCAAAAAGAACAACTTTACTCTCATCAGTCCACAAAATATTCCTCCATTTCTCTTTAGGCTAGCTGATGTGATCTTTGGCAAATTGTACCTCTTCTGCACGTTTTTTTTTATTTAACAGAGGGACTTTGCGGGGGATTCTTGCACATAAATTAGCTTCACACAGGCATCTTCTAACTGTCACAGCACTTACAGGTAACTCCAGACTGTCTTGATCATTCTGGAGCTGATCAATTGGGTGAGCCTTTGCCATTCTGGTTATTCTGATGGTTCTGATGGTTGTTTTCTGTTTTCTTCCATGCCTCTGTTTTTTTTTTTTTTTGTCCATTTTAAAGCATTGGAGATCATTGTAGATGAAACCCCTATAATTTTTTGCACCTGTGTATAAGTTTTCCCCTCTCCAATCAACTTTTTAATCAAACTACGCTGTTCTTCTGAACAATGTCTTGAACGTCCCATTTTCCTCAGGCTTTCAAAGAGAAAAGCATGTTCAACAGGTGCTGGCTTCATCCTTAAATAGGGGACACCTGATTTACACCTGTTTGTTCCACAAAATTGTCGAACTCACTGACTGAATGCCACACTACTATTATTGTGAACCCCCCTTTTTCTACTTTTTTTTACTAATAGTCCAATTTCATAGCCTTAAGCGTGTGCATATCATGAATGCTTGGTCTTGTTGGATTTGTGAGAATCTACTGAATCTACTGGTACCTTGTTTCCCATGTAACAATAAGAAATATACTCAAAACCTGAATTAATCTTTTTAGTCACATAGCACTACTATTATTCTGAACACTACTGTAACAAGTCACTAAGAAGGATGAAAGTTCATCTATCAGGAAGAAAGATCAGAAATCGGAATTGAAGATCATCACAAGTGAAGTTAAATCATTAAGTCACATTCAAGATCAAAGATCAACTATGAGGATCAAGATCAGTAGTCAGCATAAAAGCCATGCACTGGTCTTATTATTTTATTATATTGTTATTATTGCTGAAGGCATGCTTTGGGAGATTCTAAACAGCATATGGTGGGGTAATGTTTAAGGAGGTTGTTGGTTCTAGACCATTCATTGGGAAACTTTAAATGTTCTGACAGTGTGCATGGGTTTTGCAGTCCATTTTAAACATGCGGTGTTAAACTTCCAACAAGAACCACCACTGCAGTGGCTGAAAAGTATTTGCACACTTTGGAACCACATGAGGATGTTGGTGTGATGCTGAACTGTCCTCCCCCTGAACAAACGTAAACATCACATGTATTTAACGTGATTCGTCTCCGATGTGACACACTATAGTACGCAGCCTCACGTGGATTTTACCAGCGTGCCATTCCTGTCACATCAACATTGAAATTTCCAAGAACTTCAACTGACTTTGAGTGATGACTTTCATGCTCCTGTCAATCAATCCCGACTCCCCTGTTCCTCCACTCGCCGGTAGAGGTCGCAGCGGAAGCAGCACCAGCGGAGGGGGAACGCACGGATGGATGTGAGCGCTCCCACATGACACAAAGCGCGTGTGGAAACCAGGAACAGCGAACGGACACTTTGGGAGAGAAAACCTCGACCACATCGTTTGTGCGCCTTTACGCGCAACGCTGTCGGAATCTATTTATTTTTCCACGTCCACACCGACAAATAACTTGAGTTTTGCTTATTTTATTTATTTATTTATTTTTTATTTTAATTTCACCTGCGCGGCTGCTCTCCGTGTGAACTTTAGGTCTCATCAGAGCATCATTGCGCAGAACGCACGGATAGCACAGTGCGGAGTGGAGAAGTGAGTGACTGGAGAGACTCTACTGTTACTTTTTTAAAGCGAGAGAGAGAGAGAAAGAGAGAGAGAGATGAGAGAGAGAGAGAGACGAGAGAGGAGAGAGAGAGAGAGGCGCGGGTTTTCGGAGCTTTCATGCCGTCTTGCGCACTCTGAGATGGACGTCAGATTTTATCCAGCTCCTCCTTCCAGCGTTGGCTCATGTACGTTACCGACTGACTCCGGTTTGGACTATTACCACTCCAGCAAGGTAAAAAAAAATAAAATTAAAACAATAAGTAAACTGAAAATATTTATGTGCAGCCCTCTTTGCGATGCACGCGCCGATCGCACGTGGCGGTGTTGTTGCGCTTTGTACTTGTGGCACAATAATTAAAAACAGGAACGCGCGTTGTGTTATTGGCTGAACTTTGTTGCGCTCCTGCTCCTGTTGTTGGTGCTGCTACTGGTGCTGCTGTGCGGACAAAAAAAAAAAAAAAAAATGCACAAAACATCATGGGCGACACCTGCTCTCTTCTCATGCACGCGTATTTTCCTTTTAATTGTGGAGTTGCAGCGCACATAAAACCCACAGCAGTCTTTTATTAAATCTTTGTCTATATTTTTCACCGAAATGCAGATATGCAAAAATGTTCCTTAAATGTGCAAAAGCATGCCGACATCCCATGTGGTTCACCTGCACAATTAGTTCATTAAATAATGATTAAAGGTGCGTGAAAATGCAGTGACCTTTTGCATGTAATATTTGGATGACTGCTTTTGGCGCACACGTCCAGCAGTAATGCGCGCACACACCAATTCTTTTTAGCAATAAATTATTCACCACTGACCCTAAAGTTCAGAGTACCCTGCATTAAAATGCTAAAATTGGAAATATTGGAGAGGGAAAAAAGCATTTTTTTTCCCCCAGATTTTTGTAGAGTTGCTTTTGCGCATTTACGCACAAAGTCTACCCAAAACGCACAGCTCTCCACTTCGTTGTATTTCTTTTTTGATCATTTGAAGTGTGCATAGGTAACCTACACGGAATATAACTGATGTGCGCGTCATTCCTCTTTGCACAATATAATATTGCCATCATAGTTGCAGACTTTTGGGTCAAGAACTGGCCAGCCAGCATTTTGCTTATCTGATTAAAAAGCTTAAATAAACGACATACAAATGTGCCAAACGCACCAAGGTTGCGAGTTATTACTTTTCCGGTGGCGAAGGTTAAACTGTAAAAAAATAAAAAATAAAATAAAAATCTCTACTGCTTGCGTGCAGAAAGACTTTTTTCCACAATTTGCAGTCATTCAACAGGTTTGCTTGCCTTTGCACCTGGAGGGAAGCCAGCAGGCAGTTAACATTTGCTGATGACAAAGTGAAACATTATATCACAGTACAATATTTGCGCTGTTAATCTTCTCTGTTACGCACTCTCACACCTGCATGTGCACATGTACAGCACTCGCTGGAGCCGTGCACTGCTACAGTATGGGCAGAAATATGCGTCAGTGCAAAGTGAATTTGCAACATTTCTATATGAATTCCCATTGCCAAATTAAACAGCTTCATTAAATAGTGCATTTGAATAACACAAAGTCAATGTTTGTTTTTTAACTTGAACAGTTGCATTGAAATACTGAATTGATTGACATAATTTCAATTTCTGTTGTTTAACTTGTATAAATTAAATATGAAAAGTATATTTAAAAATGTATGTTTGGAACTGAATTCCAGTACACTTGATAATTAATGTATTATTGTAAAATTGAACCTCTCTGTATACTTCTGCATTTAGTTTTCGTAATTCAGATTCAGTTTTTGTTATTCCAATTCCATTCTGGCAATTAGTTGTGCATTACTGAGACATGTTGGGTTGTTGAGGAAAAGCAATGGATTGCAGATTCTCAGAATGCACAGTCGATATTACTGAAACCAGTTAGATCTTGGTGACTAGTTTGACATTTGTGAGTGCTGACAAAAATATCCTGGATATCTTGCAAATATCTCTGAAATTTACTGCAATTAGGTGCCGACGTTCGGAAAAGGGAGTTCTGTGAATCTGCACTCGATTGGTCTTCCTCACCTGCAAATTCATATTATGAGGTCAGAGTTTAAATGTGAGAGCTGAATGTGGAAGTATAGAAGAAGATTCAATTTCATAACATTACATTTAGGTTTAAATTTTTTGCAGTTCTTTTCCAAATTCACAAATGGACAATTCTAACGTAACAGAACTACAATCACAGTAAAATTTGGGCAGATTTTATTTTCCCCACTAACAGTTTGTGCTGATTGCAGTTTCCATTCCAATGGAATTCTCCTAAATTCAGCATCAAATTATGTTTTCAGGTTAATTTTTTTTATACACTTATTAAGTTAAACAATAAAGTTTAAGTGATGTGACCCAAATTCCCTCTGTATTAAAGTTATTCAAGTCAAGCACTACAAACTCAAATATTTACCCTTCAAATTCTGGTTGTAATGACACATATTTTTGCACATACGTGCACTCACCTGCAGCGGAGATTTGAATGACATTGCTTGTACTTTACAGTGACTGCAGTGCTTTCTGCAACCTCGACTAGCTCTCATGTTTCGTACTTCGGCTCATAAGCCACTCATAGTCCCGTGCACCACCACCAATGACTGATAATTTCATAAATGCTTACAGCTGCAGATGCATGTTTAAAATTGCAGTGATGGAGCTCAGGGCTCAGGGTCTTGTACTTATTCATAAAGAGCTGTGCACATTTTCCTCACAGGACAGTATGTTGGCGCTGTAGGATGTTTAGGTCTCAAGGACAGAATCGTATAACACTGTCATTACTTTGGTAACAGCTGTGAGTGTGATTTAAAGCTACACATTATGTGCTGCTGCCCCCATCCTAACTATTGACTAATAATACAGGAGCTTAGTATGGCATTTTTGAGGTACTTGGATTTTTATGGCACTTAAGGAGCAGGATGAAGTCGCTTCTGTGGGTCGAGCCTCTGGACTGCAGTTAGTCGTAGAAAGTGTCACAGTGGTCCAACCACCTGCACGGATTAGCTGGATAAAACAAATTATCATGATTGTATGTTTTGAGGGGAGGTAATGGTCTAGTGTTAAGTGTTGGGCTTGAGACCAGAGGATCCTTGGTTCAAATCCCAGCATGGCCGGAAAACCAGTAAGGGCTCTTTAGTGGAGCAGATAAGTATGACTTTTGGCCAGAATTGTTCACTTGGTCATACAAGCATCAGATTTGGCATGAATGTTCTTCATAAATCAGTGTTTGAGAAAAAGTGCTGGCCACTTGAAAATCCAATATGGTGGCCAGGTAGGGGTCAATGAAGAATTACACAGCACATTAGCACATTATTGTCTGATCATAACTATTCCAAAAAGGTATAGTTTGGACTATCTATGATTGAATATTGTGGAGTTATGAGGTAAAACAAACAAAATGGTGACCAAATGTCAGTTTCAGTTTGTACAAGGGTCAAAAGTTTAAAGCTGCTCCAATTTTTGTAAAATGTGATGCATATATTGGTTGAGTTAATAGAGGTGTAAAAGGAATAGTTTGCACCATGTGTCCATGCTTAGTTGTCACGTTACAGGGTAACATATGTCACATGTCATAGAATCGATGGACGTCAACATTGTTTGACATTACTCTGCAAACCAAGCATTCAACACAGTCAAACTATTCCATTATTAATCTTATTAGTTCAACCAATATTTTGCACCACTTTCTACCAAAATTGGAGCAACTTTAGGGCCCTGTCCCACTGGCGTTTAGGAGGATTTGCATAGGGATTGTGCACAAAATTGGCCTATATTCGCCAAACATCAGCATATCAATCAATCAATCAATCAATTTTTTTTTATATAGCGCCAATCACAACAAACAGTTGCCCCAAGGCGCTTTATATTGTAAGGCAAGGCCATACAATAATTATGTAAAACCCCAACGGTCAAAACGACCCCCCTGTGAGCAAGCACTTGGCTACAGTGGGAAGGAAAAAACTCCTTTTAACATGAAGAAACCTCCAGCAGAACCAGGCTCAGGGAGGGGCAGTCTTCTGCTGGGACTGGTTGGGGCTGAGGGAGAGAACAGGAAAAAGACATGCTGTGGAGGGGAGCAGAGATCGATCACTAATGATTAAATGCAGAGTGGTGCATACAGAGCAAAAAGAGAAAGAAAGTGCATCATGGGAACCCCCCAGCAGTCTACGTCTATAGCAGCATAACTAAGGGATGGTTCAGGGTCACCTGATCCAGCCCTAACTATAAGCTTTAGCAAAAAGGAAAGTTTTAAGCCTAATCTAAAAGTAGAGAGGGTGTCTGTCTCCCTGATCTGAATGGGAGCTGGTTCCACAGGAGAGGAGCCTGAAAGCTGAAGGCTCTGCCTCCCATTCTACTCTTACAAACCCTAGGAACTACAAGTAAGCCTGCAGTCTGAGAGCGAAGCGCTCTATTGGGGTGTATGGTACTACGAGGTCCCTAAGATAAGATGGGACCTGATTATTCAAAACCTTATAAGTAAGAAGAAGAATTTTAAATTCTATTCTAGAATTAACAGGAAGCCAATGAAGAGAGGCCAATATGGGTGAGATATGCTCTCTCCTTCTAGTCCCCGTTAGTACTCTAGCTGCAGCATTTTGAATTAACTGAAGGCTTTTAGGGAACTTTTAGGACAACCTGATAATAATGAATTACAATAGTCCAGCCTAGAGGAAATAAATGCTATGAATTAGTTTTTCAGCATCACTCTGAGACAAGACCTTTCTAATTTTAGAGATACTGCGTAAATGCAAAAAAGCAGTCCTACATATTTGTTTAATATGTGCTTTGAATGACATATCCTGATCAAAAATGACTCCAAGATTCTCACAGTATTACTAGAGGTCAGGGTAATGCCATCCAGAGTAAGGATCTGGTTAGACACCATGTTTGTAAGATTTGTGGGGCCAAGTACAATAACTTCAGTTTTATCTGAGTTTTAAAAGCAGGAAATTAGAGGTCATCCATGTCTTTATGTCTGTAAGACAATCCTGCAGTTAGCTAATTGGTGTGTGTCCTCTGGCTTCATGGATAGATAAAGCTGGGTATCATCTGCGTAACAATGAAAATTTAAGCAATACCGTCTAATAATACTGCCTAAGGGAAGCATGTATAAAGTGAATAAAATTGGTCCTAGCACAGAACCTTGTGGAACTCCATAATTAACTTTAGTCTGTTGAAGAAGATTCCCCATTTACATGAACAAATGTAATCTATTAGACAAATATGATTCAAACCACCGCAGCGCAGTGCCGTTAATACCTATGGCATGCTCTAATCTCTGTAATAAATTTTATGGTCAACAGTATCAAAAGCAGCACTGAGGTCTAACAGAACAAGCACAGAGATGAGTCCACTGTCCGAGGCCATAGAAGATCATTTGTAACCTTCACTAATGCTGTTTCTGTACTATGATGAATTCTAAAACCTGACTGAACACCTCTTCAAATAGACCATTCCTCTGCAGATGATCAGTTAGCTGTTTTTACAACTACCCTTTCAAGAATTTTTGAGAGGAAAAGGAAGGTTGGAGATTGGCCTATAATTAGCTAAGATAGCTGGGTCAAGTGATGGCTTTTTAAGTAATGGTTTAATTACTGCCACCTTAAAAGCCTGTGGTACATAGCCAACTAACAAAGATAGATTGATCATATTTAAGATTTGAAGCATTAAATAATGGTAGGGCTTCCTTGAGCAGCTGGTAGGAATGGGGTCTAATAGACATGTTGATGGTTTGGATGAAGTAAACTAATGAAAATAACTCAGACAGAACAATCGGAGAGAAAGAGTCTAACCAAATACCGGCATCACTGAAAGCAGCCAAAGATAACGATACGTCCTTTGGGATGGTTATGAGTAATTTTTTCTCTAATAGTTAAAATTTGTTAGCAAAGAAAGTCATGAACGTCATACTAGTTAAAGTTAATGGAATATTCAGCTCAATAGAGCTCGGACTCTTTGTCAGCCTGGCTACAGTGCTGAAAAGAAACCTGGGGTTGTTCTTATTTTCTTCAAATTAGTGATGAGTAGAAAGATGTCCTAGGTTTACGGAGAGTTACATATCCATGTAACATGCCTGTATGAGTCGGCCGTCATCCGAACACGCCCGCGATCATCCACAGAGGCACGCATGTCCGCAGCCAGGATTTTGAGCTGTTTCAAAAATCTGAATGCGGATGACATCCGCCTTACATACTCCATATATACTCATTCATACACAATACATACTCACTCTATGCGCTGTATATCTGCTGTTAACCGCTGATATCCGCAACTGACGGGGATTTGCAGCTTGACAGCAGACCGGGACAGTGTGTAAAACAGATATATATCGTGCCCATCATGTCCACATCACAATCCTAACATATGTTGTAGTGAATGCATACAAATTGGCCACGAATAAAGCGTTTTTATTACATCTGCTATGCAGCTGATTTGCGGACAATCTGTGAATGCATAACAAACATGTAACTTAAACTCAAAGTATTAATGGTGCAGAAAGCGACCTACCTGCCAGTCAGTGCCGGTCCGGCTGTGTAGATCCACAAAGACTAATAGCTGCTGCAATCCAGGACTTTTATTTAACACCAACAAAAGGAAAGAGTTGCTGTTTTAGCCACAACTCACTCAAAAAAAGAAAACACTGTCTCACACCCCGAGCGGCTTCCCCCCTACCGCTCCCCAACTCATGAACAGTTAACCCTCGCATGACAACACTCTGTGATCAACTTGTCCAAGTCCAGCGAATGCTCCAGAGGCTGTATTTGTTGGTGTGAATAGTGATGCCGAAAGGCCCAAGTGCGCTTCTTTATGACCGCAATGCAGATGCTGTGCACACGCAACACATGTGCGATGCAGTCATAATCACCCGTAATACTGCCGTGATAATATCAATGTGTGGGATCAGTTTCCTCACTACATGCTTTATATAACCGTGATTGTCATCATATATTCACTATATATTATTAATATATCCATAATTCATACTGGGACATTTGTCATTTTTGGCCATTTTTGTTGCGGACCACAACGAACGCCCGCAATTTGTATACTCATCATGCGCAATTACTCCTTCCCCAGTGGACAGGGCCTTAACTTTTGACTCCTGTACAAACTGAAACTGACCATTCTTACCATTCTTGCTGTTTTTACCCCATAACTCCGTAACATTCAGTCATAGATAATCCAGACTATACCTTTTTGGAATCTTTGTGATCAGACACATAATTTGGTATAACTTTCAATATGAGTTTGAGCATTTTTACATTTTTGACCCCTACCTGTCTGTCATATTGGATTTTCACGTGGCCAGCACTTTTTTCTCAAACACTGATTTATGAAGAACTTCATGCCAAATCTGTGCTTGTATCGCCATGTGAAGGATTGTTTCAGTTATCTGCTGCAGTACTTGGGCAAGGTCCTTAATACCCTAGTTGCTCCCGGTGTGTAGTGAGTGCCTTGCATGGCAACCACCCTGACATTGGGTGAATGTGAGACATTATTGTAAAGCGCTTTGAGTGTTTGATGCAGATGGAAAAGCGCTATAACTGCAGTCCATTTACCATTTATGTTTTAAAAGTTGCCCCCCCTCCCCACACATTTTATTCTCTATGCAACCACAAGCTGCGTATCGATTGCAGTGTTTCTGAACTTTTCAACTGTATCTGCTAATTTGTTTGTTAGATTGTTACCAAATGGGCTGGCTTTTCAGGAAAGTTAATTGACGTGTGTGCATGGGGGGTAAAGGAAAAATTCAGCCAATTTTGGTTTGGATCCAGTGTCTGGGGGAGTACGCCCAGAAATTTATATTTTTTCATGACTGCCAATTTTGCATAACTGTGCATTCTTTTGGATTTATTTCTTAAATTTTTGTCAGTTTTCATGAAATAATGCACCAAACATGTATTCAGTTTCTATCGAGCTGGTAGCAAGATGGGGCACACAATAGAGCACACTCTTGACCTTATGCACAAGTTGTTTTATTGAAATCCATGCAGTGTTACTCTTCTTTGGCTGTGGTATGGAGCCACATCGTGATTTGGTGCATATTTTTACACCGGATGTCCCCTTTTTCCATCATTTTTATTGAGCAGGATGTGGTTGCTTGTGTTGTCTTGGAGAGGTGTTAGCCATACCATGTTCCACAGTGGTCCAACCACTTGTAGGAGCTCAGTGGAGCCTGGTGGAACAGGAATTAGCCTTCTTGTCACTCAGCAAGACAGTCATGGGTTCAGTTCCAATATTGCCCACTTTCTTTCTGTGTGGATGTTGTGTGTTCTCTCAGTGTTTGTGTGGGTTTCCTCCAAGTTCTACAGTTTACCCTCACACCATCAAAAAAAGAAAAAAGAAGCCTTTTTAAATGAGATTTGCACTCAGGAGGGTGCATCCTTTTACCAAGGTGGAACATCCATTTTATTCCCTAACCTGTATTCCAACTATGCCACCTGCAGAGCAGATAGATCGGTGGGATATGAGATGAGGTACCAATATGTCGACCTGAGTTTGATTCTCGGTCACACTACCCCCTGTGTTCCTGGATAAGACAATTTAATCTGCACCTGCTTAGTCCACCCACCTGTAAATCTTAGTCCAGGGGTAGTCATAGACTCTCATCCACTTGTGCAGTCTGGGGCTGAGCACCGGCACCACTGTTCCTGGGGGCCTATGCAGTGGAGCTGCAACTAGGGGTTATTTTCATTATGTCATCTAGAGCCATCAAATGTGTTATTTCTTCCACAGTCCAAAGATATTTGGTTTGCTACATTAAAGGACTAAAGCAGCAAGTAAATTAAACCAGAAAATATTCACATTTAGATAGCTGAAATCAAATAATTTGGATATTTAAAAAAGAAAAACCGCAAAACCCGCTACTACCTAAAATATACAGTATATTTCTTTCATATTCCAAACACTGAGATGATATGTTTTCTTTAAATACAGGCACGGAGGTTTATTTAGAGGTTTTTTCTTAATTTAAGAAAAAAAAAAAACATTTCTCATCTTTGGATTTTTACCCTGAAACAGACATCATTGTGATTTCTCAAAATCATTTTTTTTTTTTTTTTTCTTTTAAACTGTCAAAATGTTGTAAGTCTTTGGGGATGGCATTTTTTAAATGACTCTGCAATTGTGGGCTCCATCGGCAGTGATCAGGAAGCTGAGTACAGGAGTGTGGTGGACGGGTTTGTAGAGTGGTGTGGACTCAACCACCTGCTTAGACAAAGCTGCTGGTGGTGGACTTCAGAAGACGAAGGACCCGTCCAAACCCAGTTACTAACAGTGGAACTGAGGTGGACATTGTGGACTACTACAAGTGCCTGGGTGTTCACATAGCACATAGACAACAAACTGGACTGGGCTGTAAACACAGATGCTGTGTATAAGAAAGGTCAGAGCCGACTGTGCTTCCTCAGGAGGCTCAGATCTTTCAATGTCTGCAGAAATTTGTTGCAGATGTTTTATATCTCGGTGGTCTCCAGAGTCATCTTCTACGTTGTAGTGTACTGGGGCAGCAGGCTGAAGGCAGCTGACACAAACAGACTCAACAAGCCCAGCAGGAGAGCTGGCTCTGTCCTGGGGGTAGAACTGGAGTCTGTGAGGGAGGTGTCAGAGAGGAGGATGTTGAGGAAACTGCTCACCATCTGTGACAACACCTCCCACCCCCTGCATGCCACACTAATGTCCTGGTCCAGCCCGGTCTCATGTTTTTTTGTGCACACGGCATGAACCCATAGTAATGTACTTTTCCTAACCCAGTCCCATGAACTGCCGTGAGACTGGGGTGGTCCGTCAGAGCACCTTCAGCAAAAGACTGAAGCCACTGAGGTGCTCCACAGAACGCCACAACAGGTCCTTCTTACCTGTGGCAATCAGACTGTAGAATTCCTTCCCCTTCTGCAGAATGAATACATAACGATCAGAATTTTTCAGTTACTCAGAGCTATGTGCAATACTGTCAACATCTTGTGCAAGTGTCTTCAGTCATTTTGCATAAACATGTTGTACTCACTGTTCTCACTGTAAAAAAAGAAAAGAAAAAAGCAATGTTTACTGTTTCGGCACTCTGGAAAAACAATTTCCTTTGGGATTAATAAAGCTCTTATTGTTATTCTTAACGCTCTAAATGTGTTGATCGGGCTCTGCAGGAGTAGTTCTGTAGGCTTGTGTGGACAACTCAGTGCATGATCACCTCATGCAACCCAAAATCTGAATTTGCTTCTGACTATTGGGCAATTCTATGGTAAAAGAATTACAATCCGAGCAAATTTTTTAATGGAGAGCTAAAGTACTGCCAGATTCCACTGCCATTGTAATTCCATTACCATATCTTATTATCTTTATTAAAAGGTGTCGCTTTGATCCTATGCCATGACAGCAGAATATGCACTGCTTCTGTCAATCTAAAGTGAGCATGACTGTTCGTGCACGTTGTGTTGTAAAAGCTCATCGCTTCCTGTGCTGGTGGTCTCAACTCATGTCTATTTCTGACTGTGAATGTAACAATGAGGGAATGTTACTGCACACAAGAACGTGACAAAGCCTGCGTTCTTATATTTCGACCTTTGCATTATGCACCCTACCTGAAGGGGTTGGTGATTGAAGTACATACTGAGTGTGAAAGCTAAAACTGGTTTGAGGTATTTGGCTGCATTCATACTGGATTGATTGATGCGTGTCAGAAATACGGATCACACTGACGGCACAAGTCATTATGGCATATCTGCGAATGTGAATGACCTTCAAATCTCTGCATTGATTTCATCAACCGTCAGTCTAAAGTGTAACAAGCACTCATTGGAGCGGATGCCTCAGCCAGGCTCTTCTTTCTCCTCTATTTCCAGTCAGAGTGTACAGCAGCTGCACCTCATGTTTGCCACGGAGCCATGCAAATTAATTCCTTGTGGTTCCGAGATAATGAAATATGAAGTGTTCAGATGCAAAACCCTGAAGTTTGTTTTTTTTTTTTTTTTTAATGGAGAAAAACAATTTAACTTGGGAATTTAAAGGAAACCACATTAGAAAATTCACAGATTTCAATAAATAAATGAAAATGAATGTTCAATTATTTAAATTCTTTAAAATGGAATGTTGAATTCTCAGCTTCTTTCAGGACCTGTACACCTCCAGGGCCCTGAGGCGAGCAGGAAAGATAGTGGTTGATCCCTCTCACCCAGGACACAAACTTTGTTACTTTCCTCTCTGGACTAAAGCCACAAGACACAAAAACAGCTTCTTTCTGTCTGCTGCTAGACTTATAAATAATGCCAGAGACCCCCATTTACCCTGCCTCCCCCCTAACTTCCACAAAATACAGAATGAGCATCCTTGTACTGTTTATCTACATACCTGCACAGCCCCATTCCACCAATCCACTATATCTATTTGACAGTAAACTTAGCTTTCCACATTTGTTTATTTGACTCCTTTACTTCTTAAGAAGTATTTTTCTTTTTATTGTTGTTTAAGCACCTATTCTTCTACAGAAGCATTTTCTTTTATTGCTGTTTATGCACCAGTGACACCAGATCAAATTCCTTGTATGTGAGAACTTATGTGGCAATAAATTTGATTCTGATTTAAAATTTTGCACACTGATAGTTACTAGCAGCCACTGAAAAGTTTGTCGTTTTTGACTTACTGGGATGTGCATCTGTATAGCCTTTGCATTTGGTCAGTTCTTCTTCTTGTTGGTGTTGTTGTAGCAGTGCACATTCAGGGCTTTTAATCTGAAAGTTCAGAGCACAGGATGTGTCTGTCTGTGTATTGCTTGGTGGGGTCTTCAGCGAGGAAATGTCTGTAAATCTCTACTCACATAGTGGAGCTTTCATGTCTTGATTTTGTTATCTTATGTGAAGCACATGCACCAGTATAACCAGCCCAGTCTCACAGTATCACAAAATGCAGCAGGTTTTCATGATGGGGCAGTCCAATCTTAGCCCTAACCCTTATGCCCATGGTGTAAGGTTTAGGGTTAAGTAACAGTTCCTTAGTCTGACAGCAGTTTGTGATCTATTAGATTGTGGTACCATCACGAAATTTGATTGTGATACCATTATGAAAATCTACTACATTTCTTGAGGGGATCACAATCTCATAGATTAGATCACTTTATGTGATGCCATCACAAACTGCCATCAGGCTGCGTTGCTATAACCCTCAGTTATGGTTTTTGTCAATTTCCTCAGCTTTAGAGGATGATGTAACGTCACTTTCACTACCACTTTTCATGCCCCTTGCTGGTTCCACTTTGTGGCTCACTGTCTATTTTTAATTATTTTTTTCTTGTCTCATTTGTAGAGTTTTCCTCACAATGCTTACAGTATATGATAGGAAATGGTTGAGAACTTTGATGTGGAAGCTAAAAACTACAAATGTTACTCTTGCTTTTGTTTCTGCTGCGTAAGAGGCTGTTACATCGGTCTGTGGAAATATCTAAATCTTATCCTTGTTATCATCTGAACTTTTATTGTGATATATTGTTGTGATTGTTTTATTTCCCAGGTCTAACCACAGGTGTATCTCTAACCAGTTCCTCAAATTAGCCATTTCGGGTAAATTTATGTAACTATGATGTGTATATAGAAGTAATAAAGACCTATGAACAGAATGTAACTTAACGTGACTGTTTGTGGGCCGCTGAAGAGGTACTGCTGGCCCACCACCACCAGAGGGCGCCCTGCCTGGAGTGCGGGCTCCAGGCACCAGAGGGCGCTACCGCATCATGGGAGTAATCTGGGTGACAGCTGTCACCCATCACCAAACAGCTGTTTCTACTCAGCACCGGATATCAGGACGGCGTCTCCACCTCAGTGCCGAGATATCGCCTAAGACCAAGGTAACATTCTCTGCAGCATATTCTGTGATTGACAAACTTGTTAACCTTCAGGACTGGTGACTACTGAGACCCTCCTTCTTTGGATAAGTACTCACCTTCCTGCTGAACTTTGCCAAAGGTGGAGGCGGCTTCTTCTCCCTCTTCTTCTGTACTTGGGGCGTTCATCCACTCCTGTGTTCTTCTTTGCTCTCCTCTCTGCCAGCAGTACCGGATCCGACGCGGAGGCAGTGGCCACCTGGGAATTCGGGACTTGGCGGTTCCAGTATTTCCAGGGTTCGGTGGCAGTGGAGATCTGGGTGGTTCCGGTTCGACTGAGACGGACGTCTCCTATCTTCGAGCCTGCCCACACGACACCAGCGGATTCGACCCTAAACATTGTGTTTGTTATACTACTCGTGCTTGTTTCAGTAGTAAATCTTGTTTTTTTACTTCCTCCATTGTCCATTCATTGCGCCCCCTGTTGTGGGTCCGTGTTCCTACACTTTCACAACAGTGACTTAAATATACACTACATATGAATCATATGATTTTGTCTTTGTATCACACTCATCCATTCCACTATATTTGGTGTAAATAAGACAGAAACACTTCAGCTGTGCTCCTGTGCACAGACATAAAAACTGGATTATTTAAAGGGATCACATCAGCCTCTGAATATTAACAAATTTAGACTAAGCTGTACTAAGCATTAATGTCTAAGATAAATAAGTGTGACGACAAGTTACTTTTAAAACTGAATTCTTTTGCGTGCACCATCCGCTGATTGTCCAAGAACATCGTGCTGATCAGTTCATTATTCACTGATTATTACCTGCTAGTGACTGTTTTACTTTCCAATAAATCTGCAAAGTAATCTGATTTTTATTAATCAGAAATGGTGTGCTGTGTCTTTCTTAATAAAATAAATTCTTTATAACAGCCATTCCCAAAATTAAGGACACCACAGACTACTGTGAAATCTGAAAATCTTCTGCAGCCGAACATAAATTAAAACTTTAATCAACACACGAGAGGAAGAAGACATATTTTCTTTATATATTATGTTAAAATTGGTCAGGCACATGAAACATCAATGCCTTTATGGCAGTTAAACTCACCAAATCACAAATTTGTGACTTTACTTCAGAAGTTCTCGTTCACTTCACACCTTCAGTTCATAATCATAATCATTTCATAATAGTCATAATAGTACTATTAACAATAATACTATGAAATAATAGTCCTATGAACAGTCTTATCAAGATAGACTCGTTTCCCACAGTTGTCTAACGTCAGGTCACTCATTAACAGCTTTACTTTTCTGACTTTGCCATCAGTGTTGGTATGCACCTCTGTTTCTCTTGCCAGTCTACAGTGGTGTCAAAAGTACACACATTTGTTACTTAAGTAAAAGTATAGATACTGCAGTTTAAAAACACTCTGGTAAAAGTTGAAGTATCAACTTAACCTCTTTACTCAAGTAAAAGTGAAAAGTATGTGCTCCAAAACCTACTTAAAGTATAAAAGTATAAAGTAACCTTTAAAAAAAAAAAAAGGTAGATGCCACTATATGAACTGAAAGCTTAATTTAAAAACTGATTCATTCTACATGTGGCCCAAGACCCCAAACCCAAAATTACCCCCAACACCACCTGCACGAAAATGTTTCAATTCTAGAAGCTCTGAAATGCAATCTGGGACTATTCCAGACAATAAACTGCAGTGAGTGCAGCATCCATTTAGTGAAGGAAAAAAAAACAAAAAACCACAACTTTCCTCATTCACATTCATTCTAGTAGTATTCTGCTCTTACTAGGATGCAGCAGTTTTCTAGTTTGGCAGATAGTTCTGGAGAAAAATAGCAAATTGAAAATATGGTTTGACCAAAACAAACTGTCATTAAACTTAAATAAGACAGGGATGAAGTGGAGGTGTAAGACTCACTAGGTGTTCACAGGAAACACTTATTTATGTATGTATTTATTTATGTATGTTCATTGTTAGTTGCTTTAATATTTTCTGTTGTGTTTCTATTCAGGTTCTTTTTGCCTCTTTCTCTAAAATTGTATATAATAATCATTAGATTATTAATATATAAACAAAAATAAATTTAAGAAATATTACAATTTGAAAACAAATGCACCCGAACGTGATGAGAGCTGCAATTGCTTAATGATAAGTTTTAACATTGAAAATGCCATAGACATGGTAACGCGTTAGCATCACTCTGGTTTTTAAGTTATAAAATACATCTATCAACTGTTTCAGAAGACCATAACAGGTCAGTTTAACATAGAAAAGGTAAATAATACTCACAGAAGTATGCTCTTTAGGGTTTTAGCGGGGGGAAATTAAGCGAAAGAAAGAAAGAACAAATGAAGCAATAGGTCGAAGCATTGCTTCAATCTGCGAAGCACTGCTTCGATTGGTTCACAGTTCAAAGCAAAGCCGCGCTGCAGAAAAGTTGATTACAGGCGCACATGACGTGAAATATATATATATAATATATAATAAATATATAAAGCAGTCTAATCTTGTTTAGTTGAATAAACTCACTTAGTTGACTAATTTTTTTTATGTTAGTCGTTGCACAAAGCGCTTAGTCAGCTAAAGTTTCACATCACTCGACTGAAGATTTTAGCGTGGTACAGAGGCGGCTAATCTTATTTATTCAACAAACTTCAGTGTCTTACCTCAAAAAGTGTTTTTTTTTTCGTGCTCCCGTGACGAAATGAGTCAAATTTTCATGACGGGGTTTTTTTTTTTAACTCACTATTCCTAACCCTACTCCTACCCCCGACCCTAACCTTAACCATAACCTAATCTTACTATTCCCCCCCACCTTAACCATAACCACCCCAACCCCCCTGCTTCACTTTTAATTTCATGCAGCCATCACGGAATGAATTAGAATGAGTTTGTGCTGCTGTGACGAAAATGAGGCACTTTTCGTCACAATATCACAACCAATAGATTAATGTATATTTCGTGCTGCTGAATCAGGACTTGTCATGAGACCAGGTTGGTCATGTACCACCACTTGATGGAAGACTCAAGAGCACCCCTAACGTCGCTCGTATTCCTTCAAAAGGAGAACTTCCTCTGCCTTTGGCAGCAGACGACTGTTATGATGTTTGTGTGACAGTTCTCACATTAGCCACTGGGTGTTACACACTGAGCAGTGTTGTGCACAAAAAAGCTTTACGGAAATTCTGTAGTATGTAGAAGAAGAATTGCTAGGCTAAGAAGAAACTGAAGAGTGAAACTGCTAAGCTAAGAGCTAAGCACATCATTCTGCAGTTCGTATGGGTCTGTAAATGTCAAAGCCAGTTAACGAAACAAAGGCTGGATAGTTCATGACAACAACCAACCCGGAAGTAAACACAACTGTCAAGCATGGAGCCGTCTCTTGGCAATGGCATGTGCGAGGCGGTTTTGCCTGTGAAACCGTCAACTAAGGTAAGACATCCAATCTACAAGTTTAATCGTCGATGTGAAACGGTGATTAGACAGATAATGTTGGGTGACTAACTGTAGTCGACTAAGCAATTTTAGTAGACTGAAAGATTAGATTGCTTTATGAAACCAGGCCCAGGAGGAGGAAATATTATGTTGGACTTCATCATGAGGATGCTGTTTGCCTGCGATTTACAATAGTCATCACTTCATACAGAATGGTTCTAAGAGAGGTACTGTCAAGTCTCTTAGGGGGCTGATCAAGGATTGCAGTTAGAGCAATTCTGATCACTTTAATTTGTCTCTCCCATACACATCCCATGTGACTTGATGATGTGTGTTCATTATGAACTAGGGTTCTCACAGCATGGGGTGGGGGGCTTAACAGGGCATAGCCACGCGACGGGCGTTCGAGGTGCAAGTATTGAAGGAGGGTCCGGGGGCATCCCCTCAAAAAAATTTTTTCAATTTATAACTTTTTAAACACTATTTCCTGCTTTTTGAATGTCACTTTGTGTTGTTAACTGGAATGTTAAATATCATGCAACATTTCCTTTTAAAAAGAAATAGAAAACAAACAGAAAAGCCCCCCTATACTGGCTAAATCGCAGCATAGGGGCCCAAAATCAAAGCATAGCGGATCCAAATCACAGCATAGGGCCCCCTATGCTCAACTGTGCTGGCAGAACCCTATGAACTCACATCCATGTTCCTTTAACTGCTCATGATCCAGGTCTTTCATAGCATTGAGGAACTCACTTTGTCGGGCTGTCTCGCAAAACTCCACCTACGTTTGTTATTATGTTGAGCACCTGAACCTTTCGATGTTCTGGATCATTGTCACTAACCTCTCCCACCTTCACATCTCCAATATGTAGTTCCCTTTCCCACAGGAAGTCTGGGCCAGACACCAGTTGAGGCCACAAGCTGATCTGCCATCAAGGCCTCCTCGAAGCATGATCTGTGGGATTATCTTTGGAACATAAAAACTGCCATTGCTTGGGATCAGTAGTGGGCTTGATTCTTTGGATCCTGCTTGCACCAAAGACATGAAATCATCTGGCATCATTATTTATGTATCCAAGGATGAATTTCGAGTCTGACCAAAAATACTCTTGAAGACCATCCATTTCAAGCTCATTTCTTGTGGTCGTGGCTCGTCCCACCCAACCTTGTCTTGACAGAGCTGCTGCAAGATTTGCTTCCCTAGGAGGATTGAAGGCGCCAAGAACCCCAACAGGTCATAGATGGAAGCCACAGTGGATAGCACTCCTCTTCTTATCAGTGAATGTTCCTTGACAGTAAGTCTGAACTGAAAGTTATCAGAGGATATGCCCCACTGGACTCCGAGTGCTCTTTCCATGAGTGGCTCCCCAAAGGCCATACTCAGATGTTTGACACTTTCTGCACACTCTTCTTTTGGTAATGATTCTAATACCATTCTTGCTGTTGGTGATTAACTTATGTAGTCACAGCATGCCTGTGTTGCAGAGCTTTCTTGATTCCTCAATAAGTTGGATTGCCTTAAAATCAAACGTTACACTCACCAATTCATCATCGACATAAAAATTCCTTTGGATGAATTTAACAATGTTTTGGTTAAATTGATCCTGACTTTCTGTGCTAAATGTTTAATAGTCCACAGTTGGCACAGCCAGGTGAGGAGGCTGCCTCAAAATGATGGACTTTCATCTGAAAAATTGATGGCAGAGACTCCAGATTGCTGTTATTCCACCATAAGAACCTCAGGTAGCCTTCTTCTTCAGGCCTTACATGAAACTGATGGAATATTCATTCGACATCGCACATAACAGTATTCGGGCCCTTGCAGAACCTATAAAGAACTCTCACCAAAGTTTTTATGAGCTCTGGTCCAGTAAGAAGGTGGCCATTCAATGATCGGTCTTCAAACCTTGTTGAGCAATCAAAAACTGCATGGATCATTCCGGGCTTTTGAGGGTGG
This sequence comes from Thalassophryne amazonica, assembly GCF_902500255.1. Lineage (NCBI taxonomy): Eukaryota > Metazoa > Chordata > Actinopteri > Batrachoidiformes > Batrachoididae > Thalassophryne > Thalassophryne amazonica. The sequence goes on along the minus strand of NC_047105.1, from coordinate 40,591,610 downwards.
TATACCCCATGGTCGGGAATATACCAGACTGGTTGATTGCTGTGTTCCTCCTCTGGAACCCTCTCTTCTTCGCCTCGACTGATGATGACTTCCATAAAGTTGACATAGTCTGAACAGTACTGCTGATCTCTCTTAACGTTGCTTCTAAAAGCTCTGATTGCCAGTTGGAAACTTTACCAGTGAGCTGCCATCGCTGTCCTGTGACAGCTGCTGGAAACTGCCTCATATCAGGAAGCACATGGATGTATTTAAAAAAAAAATATGAAGCACCATATAAAAACATTGCATTCCCTCTCATCAAACAGGCAATACAAATATGAGTCTGTTCCTCTGTAGATGACCCATGGTCACTGATGCACAGTCATGAATTGACATGAATAAGAAGCAGTTTGCTCATCTCATTCATGTTCACATCTGCTGGCGCGTGTCCTGCCAGCCTGTGCGCATATCCTGCCGACACACGTCTTGTGGACGGCACACCGCAGGATACCGCGTCATGTGGAACAGAGCTCACGTGGGTGACATGACAGTCAGATCGCCTGCTGCGTGTTATGATCTGACGGTGTGTTTCAACCTGGGGGCAGCCTGTCCATGTGCGTGCACTAGCTCGCTGCAGCTTGTTGCCACAGTGATTTATGTTTTTATTTATGACCACTTGATGACAGCAAACAGACACACGCATGTCACAGTGGTCAGTTGTTAGTCCATGTCCATCCAAACACAGTACCGTCCAGCTGGGATGTCCAGAACGACAGATCTCCACAGCCGCTTCTGTCATAGCCACACCTCCTGTCAGTTCAGCGCACAGACCAAAGCCACACTCATGGGACACTTAGACTAATTTCACTGCCAGTACGACAATGATTGTCTGAAGACTGTTGTTGTGCCAAGAATGTGAACGGCCACACATTTTCTAAGTGCCATGCGAGCGGTGTTAGATGTTCATGCGTGTCACCTGGAATTTGGCCAACACCTGTTGCGAGGGGGTTCGATGGGCTTGCACAGCGCACACGCTGTCTGTCAGCCGCTGGTGTGCGCAAATAGTTGTAGCAACAGGTTGGAGGCATTGGAGGCAGCTACGAAATTACACGGTTTGCACACGATTCCTGCTTCATGCGCACTAAATGAGCAATTTTACCAAATTCAGACTATGTGTGAAGGGGCCCTAAAGATGGTAGGCTGTGGAATGGTATAGCCTATTTGCTGATAGTGCCAAGACCTTTACAAGCTCTCCTGAGTCCTCCTGAAGCACACTTATTGGGGCTGGATCTCTCAGAGGTTGCGAATGCTGATGCTGATACAAAGAATTAACCTGATTACTTTCTTGCTCCGCTGTAGGCGGTTCAGGTTTCTGTGCTGCTAGTCCTGGGAGTGAATGAAAGTCTGTTTCATTGTAGTCTTGAAGCCTTGCTTTAGCTGCTTTTAGCCTTTTAGCTCCTCCAAAGGCTCCAGCTCTCTTTTCAAGTCTTCTGCAAACCTTTGTCTTGCAGCATTTTCTTCTTACTGTTTCTTTAAGAGAGCAGCTTCTTGTTTTTCCTCTTTCTATTTTATGTTCAGTCTCTTCCATTTCTCTTTGAAGATGGCGAGTTAATGCAGCTGCTTCTTGTTCTGCAACTACAAGTTTATCCACAGCTTCGAATTCTTGCAGTTTCTCTTGGTGACGTTCTTGCTCAGCCATAATCTTTAATACAGCTCATGTAGCCACGTACTCCACAGCAGCTTCTTGCCTTTTGACAGAGGATACATTAGCGTGAATGGAATTATCCTTAATGCAAACAGATGCTCGTGGTGAAACACTGGAAGTTGAGGATGCAAACGCAGTTACTTTCGGGCCAAATCAGCTTGTTCCTTGAATCTGAGACTGAGCAACCCTAACCCTACCAAGCCATATCAAAGCAACAATTTATTGTGCACCAATATAATAACACAATTTGCTGGCACAAAGATAATTGCATTGTTGAAATAAATGTGCATGGTGCAAAGAATAAGCACAAGTAGGCCTACGACTGGCCTGTAACAATACACCAACAAACAACTCAAATTAAACAACGGCTAATTAAACTTGGAAAAGTTGTTCCCTACCTTGTCAATCAATCAACATTTATTTATAGAGCGCTTTACGGCACCGACTGATGTCCAAAGCGCTTAACATTAAAAACACAAATTCACAAAAACAAAACACATAAAATACAATTTTAAAACGGCACATAAAAACAGAACGTCACCTCCCCACTCGGTGTTAAAAGCCAGTTTAAATAAATAAGTCTTTAATTTAGATTTAAAAAGTGCTAGGTCAGGAATAGTACGTAATTCAAGACGCAGCTTGTTCCACAATCTGGGGCCAGCTACCGCGAAAGCATGATCACCCAGCCGTTTATATCTTGACCTCGGAACATCTAAGTAAAGCTGACTTATAAAGCTGGCCAGATGTCCGTAATGTCCTACTGTAAGGGTGCAAAGTTAAAATTTCAGGCACGTAGGGAGGTGTAAGGACATAAATAGCTTTAAAAACAAACATTAAAATCTTAAAATCAATTATAAAATGAACTGGAAGCCAGTGGAGTGAATATAGGACCCGTACAAATATGACCAAATCGAAAAGCTCTGCATGTTCAGTGTGGTTTGAACAGTGCGCAGCAGTCCTCCAGCTGCATATGGAATAACGAAAAATAAATAAATAAAACCCTGTTAGCTTCTTTTATTAAAGTGAGTGATCTCCAAAAGAATTGCGCAGAAAACAGACTTAAAAGTTTAGAGGTTGTATTAAAAAAGTTAAAACCCTGATACAGAGAGTCATCTGCAGTGCTGGGATCTTTTTTCCAGATCACATGCACCTGGGACAAAGAACCGCGATTTTCTTTGTCCTCTAACTTTTATTCCTGAGTCAAGGCCGGCCCCATGTGGGTGGGCAGTCCTTAGCCTGTCGTGAATCAATGGCTGTGTGATTGGCTGCAAAAGTGAAGTAGGCAGGTGTCTGCTTGCGTCGCGTTCAAGGTTGTTATGTAAAAAAAATCTTATAGTGTGTGTCAATGCAATAATCAGAGTGTTCCGTCATGCTGATTCTTTTCCAAATGGACGTGAAAACTTTGGTTTTATCAATTAAACATCTATAAAAAGATCAGATGGTTTTATCAATTAGACAGCTGTAAAAGGATCAGATAGTTTTACCAAACACAAGGACATTTTGTGTGTCAGCCGTTTTGAAAAGCAGTTAGGTCAAGATCAGATAGTTACATTTTGTGTGCATCAGCCGTTTTGTGTTATGCATCATGGAACACTGTTACAACCCCAAACACTGTCATCTTTATCAAAAGCAGCAAATCGCAGTATTAATAGTCACAGTTTATCTCGTTATATTCCTAAACTGTTACAGGAATGGCTCACTCACGTTGCTTTCGTAAACATTACACAAAACAAATGCACGAAAATAAATAAATAAAATAAATAAAATCCCAAACACGGTCACGGTTTAACTGAGCTAATTCTTTGCGTAGACAAACACAACAAAATCCCCCCAAAATAAATGAATAATAAAAATACTGACTTTTCAACTGTTTACATACCATTTTGTCCACAGTGTAACTTATTTTGGCTCTTTAAGCTGTTATGTTGCTTCAAAAAGGATTTTTTCTCATTTACATTTTTTTTCTCCTCTGCATCCTGCACCATAGAAGAAGAAGAGGAAGAGCCCTATTCTTCTTTTATGGCGTTTAATGGCAGCCGGAATCCTTATTAGTGCAGTGCTGCCACCTTCTGCATCAAACCGTTATAGCAGCACTGTACGTTATGGCACCAGTGTCATGTGATCGACTGGAACTCAGCTGGCGATCGACTGGTTGGGCACGCCAGCTCTTCAACAATCCTGTGACTGATGTACAGTTGTCCATCTTGTGGCACATGTCATGTGGTAGAGTGTCAACCCTTTGATGGTCATCATAAACAATATTCAGCTCAGTTAACTCCTTCTGAATAGTGCTAATATGTTCTTGCAGGATACTACTGGGATCCTTATTTTAGTACAGATTTTTTTTAGTTAGAGCCTTCCAGGCTTCATAAATGCCATTACAACAAAGTAATAGCCCTTTGAGGTTCTCTGAAATTGTCTTCCTTTTTTTTTTTTTTTTTTTTAATCTACGGGCTCTTTCGCCTCTACCAGGCTCTTCAGACTGTACACTGAAAAAAGAGAATGTTTGAACCAACTTAAAAAAGTGTTACAATTTGTAAAAACCTGAATGAATTAAGTTGTTTGAACTTAAGTTTGTAAGTTAGAGTTGATTTAACTTTCAAAGTTAAGTTCAAACAACTTAATTCATTCAGGTTTTTACAAATTGTAACACTTTTTAAAGGTGGTTTAAACATTCTCTTTTTTCAGTGTACTGCTTTTTGTACGACAAACAAAAAGCAGTACTGCTTTGGCTCTGCCACTTGTCCTATGTTACAGCACCCAGAGTCTCTTCATTTGTTTGTGAGGTTTAAAATTATTTGGGAAATACTTGTACACAATCAACTTGTCTTACATAAGCAGTGTAGTGAACAACAAACATTCCCAAAAAAGCTTAAGTGAATGAGCTAAGCTAGATACTTTTTTCACATTTTTTCAAAAAAATCAATCCTGTAAAGTATAATAATAAAAAAAATCACTTGAAATATTAAGCGACAGGATGAATAGCAGTTATTAAAGGTCCTCATGACAACACTTCCTTGAACTTGCATAGAAAAATATTGACCCATGAACAGAAAACTGTCCTTCAAAATATCAACTTATTTAAATATGCACAAAGGATTTTTTTTCTTTCCAAGGTATCCTTCTTCAGTTAAACAATCAGTCAGTATAAATCAGTTTCCTATAATCAAGCACATATGCCCTTTCACATCTAGTGAAACACAGTTATATAATTAGGCGACACACACAGTCCCTTATAGTTTCCAATCATTGTGTCCCTTCAAACATAAACTTTAATGTCTTGGTTATGGACGTCTTCTTGAAAACACTGCTGAACTTGGTGTCCTTTACACTAACAGTGACTTATCTGTGTTTCCCATCATGACGAGGTGTCGGGAATGAGCAGATTAGGGAAAGTTCACACAGGTCCAAGTTCGATTATCGCGCTCTCCAGGAAATACACCACACTGTAAGTTCTTCTTCTACTGACAGATTTATTCAACAGAGCTTCATCACCGTTAAATCCACCGTCGAACTAAGCTAAGAATATAACAAGTACACATAAACACACATACATATCACAGACTGAAAACCAATAATATATATCTCCATGACATAATATATATATGTACCTCGCTGGCTGCACAAAACCAAGAGGGGAAACGGGCAAACATAAAATCTTCCATGGAAATACACAAAGCAAAAGAAGAAACTTCTTGAAGAAACTTAAACTTTACCTCTCAAGTAGAGCAAAACCCTTACGTGCATCATGGTTCTATATATTGCAACCACTAAAGCGTCCCTACGCAATACCATCCATAAAACAAGGTACGCCTCACGGAGCGGCTAACAATTGGATGTTATGATGCCTCATGGAGTGGCTAACCGATCGGATGTTATGACGCCTCACAGAGCGGCTAATGATCGGTTGTTATGACGCCTCACGGAGTGGCTAACAATTGGATGTTATGAGGCCTCACGGAGTGGCTAACCGATCGGATGTTATGACACCTCACAGAGCGGCTAACCGATCGGATGTTATGACACCTCACAGAGCGGCTAATCGGTTGTTATGATGCCTCACAGGCGGCTAACAATTGGATGTTATGAGCCTCACGGAGTGGCTAACTGATCGGATGTTTTGACGCCTCATAGAGCGGCTAACAATCGGTTGTTATGAGCGCCTCACGGAGCGGCTAACCCAGTGGTGTCCAAACTGTACCACAAAGGGCTGAGAGGGTGCAGGTTTTCTTTGCAGCCAATAACTCCAGCAGGTGATTTCATTGAAGAACTCATCCCACCTGCTCAAACTGATGTTAATCAGTGAAATCACCTGCTGGAGTCAGTGGTTGCAAGGAAAACCTGCACTCTCTCAGCCCCTTCTGAAATAATTTGGACACCACTGGGCTAACCGATCGGTTGTCATGATGCCTCACGGAGCGGCTAACCAATCGGATGTTATGACACCTTATGGAGCAACGAACCGATTGGATGTTATGACGCCTCATGGAGCGGCTAACCGTACGGATGTTATGACGCCTTATGGAGCGACTAACTGATTGGATGTTATGACGCATCATGGAGCGACTAACTGATTGGATGTCATGACGCCTCACGGAGTGGCTAACCGGTCGGATGTTATGACGCCTTATGGAGCGACTAACTGATTGGATGTTATGACGCATCATGGAGTGACTAACTGATTGGATGTTATGACGCATCACGGAGCAGCTAATCGGTTGTTATGACACCTCACAGAGCATCTAACAATTGGATGTTATGATGCCTCACGGAGTGGCTAACCGATCGGATGTTATGATGCCTCACAGAGTGGCTAACCGATCGGATGTTATGATGCCTCACGGAGCGGCTAACAATTGGATGTTATGATGCCTCATGGAGTGGCTAACTGATCGGATGTTATGACGCCTCACGGAGCGGCTAACTGATCGGATGTTATGACGCCTCACAGAGCGGCTAATGATCGGTTGTTATGACGCCTCACGGAGTGGCTAACAATTGGATGTTATGAGGCCTCACGGAGTGGCTAACCAATCGGATGTTATGACACCTCACAGAGCAGCTAACAATCAGTTGTTATGATGCCTCATGGAGCGGCTAACAATTGGATGTTATGATGCCTCACGGAGTGGCTAACCGATCGGATGTTATGACGCCTCACAGAGCGGCTAACAATCGGTTGTTATGACTCCTCACGGAGTGGCTAACCCAGTGGTGTCCAAACTATACCACAAAGGGCTGAGAGGGTGCAGGTTTTTTTTGCAGCCAATAACTCCAGCAGGTGATTTCACTGAAGAACTCATCCCACCGGCTCAAAGTGATGTTAATCAGTGAAATCACCTGCTGGAGTCAGTGGCTGCAAGGAAAACCTGTGCCCTCTCAGCCCCTTCTGGAATAATTTGGACACCACTGGGCTAATCGATCGGTTGTCGTGATGCCTCACGGAGCGGCTAACCAATCGGATGTTATGACGCCTTATGGAGCAACAACCGATTGGATGTTATGACGCCCACAGAGCGGCTAACCGATTGGATGTTATGACGCCTTAAGGAAGTACTAACCGATTGGATGTTATGACAACTCACGGACTGGCTAATGATCGGTTGTTATGACGCCTCACGGAGCGGCTAACAATTGGATGTTATGATGCCTCACGTAGCGCTAACTGATCAGATGTTATGATGCCTCACAGAGCGTCTACAATCGGTTGTTATGACACCAGTCGTGGGCACAGTTCTGCTAAGGTAGCGATGCTAAGTTTTTGTTAGCTTTTCAGCTAACTTTGAAAACCATTAGCTTCCACTAAATTTAGTTCCGCTAACTTTCAGTCTGCTGACATATTTTTGCTGGCAAAGTGAATAAAGTTTAACGGTCAAAAAGCTTGTAAACCCTAAATCATATGTTAGTTCCTATCTGTTGTGTGTCTGCAACAGTCTATTCTGTTGAGATGAGCTCCCATAGCGTAAATCGACAGTTAGTGTGTCTGCTTTAAAGACATTGTGTACATGCAAATCTTTACTTTTTTTTAAAGGGAAAAGACACATATTGCTGTAGTTAGTTTTCCTCGGTGTGGAAAGCTCAACGTGACGGGTGAGGTGTAGATTTTCCAGTCCTGTTGAACGAACACGGTGCGCCATTCCCGTGCTTACAAATATAATATAGAGATAAACTGTGACTATAATGTTGCAATTTACTTCTTTTTATAAGGACAATGGCCATGTTTGGGATTTTATTTATTCATTTATTTATATTTCATGCATTTGTTTTGTGTTTGTGAATACAGGTCCGTTAACGATTTATGAATATATAATATAGAGATAAACTGTGACTTCTAAAACTGCGATTTACTGCTTTTGATAAAGATGATGGCAGTGTTTATTTATTTTTCGTGCATTTGTTTTGTGTTTGTGATTCTGGGAATTTACCCAGCAGCCCCTGCTGACTTATCAGTAACTGACACTGTAATCTGATGTGGCCTCGACCGAGTCAATAATAAAAGTTAGCAGTATCTTCCGCTACATCTTTTATCGGTTTAGCATTGTAAACTTTTCAGTTATTGAATGGTTATCGAAGCTAACTTTGTGGTTAGCTGTGCCCACCCGTAAACCAAGCCAACATTTTAATGGCCTAGAACAGTGGTTCCCAAACTTTGGGTCATGTACCACTGTGTATATCCCGACTAAGTTAGATTCTTATATTTCCGGCATGACAAATTTTCTCTTGCACACTCCCTAGCAGCAATCCACCCACCCCCACCCCCACAGGGGTGCCCTAGACCTTGTTGAACATAATTTCAAATGTTACCAAGGAACATTTTGGGATGCAATGCCAATATTGGCTCAGTGCAATGATATTTTCCACAATCAGCCAATGTGCCACACCCCTTAGAAAATTTACATTTTAGTTCTAATGTAAGTTCCAATTTGATTTATTATACACTAAATGAAAGCTTATTATTAAGTATTATTCATTTTTCCCCATAGAAATGCTTTGTTCTACTTTTTTCACTACTTGAACATATTGCTTACCAGCACACTACCACCCAACACCTCACTTAGTTGTCTACACACACTTATTTTTCATTTTATGCACATTTCAATGACTAATGTGTCTGATTTTCATATTTATAAATAGAATGGTAAATGGACTGCATTTATATAGCACTTTTCCATCTGCATCAGATGCTCAAAGCGCTTTACACATCAATGCCTCACATTCACCCCGATGTCAGGCTACTGCCATGCAAGGTTGCCCACTACACACACCGGAGCAACTAGGGGATTAAGGACCTTGCCCAAGGGCCCTTAGCGATTTTCCGGTCAGGCTGGGATTATGAACTGAGGATCCTCTGGCCTCAAGCCCAATGCTTAACCATGAGACCATCACATCCCCCATATTTATCTATGTTTTGCATTCTACAGTATATTAGCTTTGAGTGGAATTTGACAATACAGTAGCTCATTCCATCTGAAAATACAACAATATAATGTGAATGTTTTTTTTTTCAGAACATTTAAATAACCAGAGGCCAGTTTATCAGTAAATAATAATGTTAGCTAAATGGGAAAGTAATTCATATTAAATAAAATTAAATGGAAATGAAAGCCTGCAAACAGAACCTTGTAATATTAATTGTTTAAAAAAAAACTCTTCAAAAATAAATAAATAAAATAAAAATATAATTAAATAAATAAATAAAAGAGAAGTGGAGAGGGTAGTTACTGTGTCATAATAGAACATGCAAACAATAAGGAGCAATGTTCTATTTAAAAAAAAAATATGAAAGCTAGAAAATGAAGAAAAACCTGCCATCATGGTGCATTAAGATCAATTATTTCTTTGGTGTTTGTCACTCATTAGTGAAAATCAGTGCCTGTTTCAGTGTGGAGGATAGATTAAGAGCTTACTTAGATCTGAATGGCAGAGTACAGAGAGAGGAAAAAAAATGTTCTTTTTTCTGCCACTCATCACAAATTTTTTTTTCTTAAATTGCATATTAAAACTCTGACATTTCCTGTAAAAGCACAAAGCGCAGCTGAATATTACATCCTTTGAAGATAAGAGTTCTCATTCCTGGAAGTTATATTTCTTTAAAGAGGACACTCAGCGATTATTTTTCAAAAAGTAACACTTATTCTCCAACATTTGTGAAGATATAATTTATAAAAACCAGCACTGCTGACATCATCGAAGTGCTGTGAAGGTTGTAACCGTTAATGGAATAAAGTGTTTGATAATTTCCTGTCCTTTGCTGATGCTAGCAGCATCTCTTTCCAAGACAATAAAAACTAATTGCATTTGCTCCACTAATTGCTCTAAATGGATAAATATATTGTGCAAGGGAATGTTGTCGGGCGTCATTTGCATTGAAGATTGAAATTCTTCTGGAGTATTATATCACAGCACTTTGTCTTCTGTATTAGTCTCATGTCTTTCTTTAGCCTCTTCAACCCGAGTCCTTTCCTCTGCCGTTCTCCACCCATTTTTCATTCACTCGTTTTCTGCCATGCTCATTTTCTCTCTGCTTGTTGCCATAAATACCGCTCTGTTGCAGCTTTTCCACCCATAAAACTCTGGTTCTGGAGCTGCTTCGTTTGCATGAATCAAGGTGCAGTTTCACAAATCAGCCCACATTTCCATCAGCACATTAATAGTTGGCAACATAAGTTTACATACACCTTGGCTAAAGACTCGATTTACAAACAAAAGCTCGACAAATGTTTCCAGTTGACCACCAGGACAATGATCAAGATATTTATTGTGCCACTTTTGGATTAATGGCTTCCTTCTTGGTCAACACCCTTTTGGGCTGTTGATAGATCACTCTCTTAAAGATGGACAATGTCACTTTTCTATATGATGTCTCCAACTCCATTAGATCCTTGTAATCCTGAAGTTCTATTGACCCTTTAGAACATCCCTGAGTGTTAATTCAGGCCTCCTTCCTCAGTTGTGTAAAGTCTGTATGGTCCCAACGCCTTATCATTTTTAGATAATAGATGGTGGTTGCTTGTGTTATAATCAGTCTATTCAAGAAGAAACCTGGGCTGTAGAGATCCATAACTGTACTCAAGTTGCCTTAGTTTAATTCTTTAGACATTTTTTCCTGCTCAGCATGTAGATCCTTAAATGGCTGCAGCCAAAACGTCCTAATTATACCCAATTATGCCAGTTAATCAATCAGTAGGTTTTAAATGCAATTTAATGAATTTCTGGAATTTTTTGCACTCTTTTGTCCTATTTAAAGAGACATTCATTCATACACTGGACACACTGCTGGACGTTATAGATGATGCCAGTCACTCTGCACACCGTCATCAGCAACCAGAGGAGCCTTTTCAGCGACAGGCTGCTCCTTCCCAAGTGCAGGACAAACAGACTGATAAAACTCCTTTGTCCCTCAGGCCATCAGACTATACAGCCCCTCACTCAGGGAGAGGAGGAGTAACAGGAAGACAGAGGACGGGAAGGAGAGGAGCAGGTGTAGCCAGTAAGACAGCATTCTGGTATTTATGTTGTATTTACTTTTGCAAATTGTTTCTTAATTCTACTTTTGATATTCTGTGTGCTTCTTACCCTGTGTGCTACTGTCCCAATGCTGCTGAAACCTCAATTTCCCTAAGGGAGTCTTTCCCAAGGGATTAATAAAGTTCTATCTAGTCTAATCTAATCTAATCTACACATAGGATGGAAACATCATATTTTAAACAGAAATTCAGTTTTCTAGAAAGACTATGGTAGGGCCACAGAAATTTATTTGTGGCAAAGTGAGTAAAGTTTAACGGTCAAAAAGCTTGTAAACCCTAAAATCATATGTTAGTTCCTATCTGTTGTGTGTCTGCAACAGTCTATTCTGTTGAGATGAGCTCCCATAGCGTAAATCGACAGTTAGTGTGTCTGCTTTAAAGACATTGTGTACATGCAAATCTTTACTTTTTTTTTAAAGGGAAAAGACACATATTGCTGTATTTTTATATAAAGGCAAAACTTATGTTAGTTTTCCTCGGTGTGGAAGCTCAACGTGACGGGTGAGGTGTAGATTTTTCCAGTCCTGTTGAACGTAACACGGTGCGCCATTCCCGTGCTTACAAATATAATATAGAGATAAACTGTGACTATAAATGTTGCAATTTACATCTTTTTATAAGGACAATGGCCATGTTTGGATTTTTATTTATTCATTTATTTATATTTCATGCATTTGTTTTGTGTTTGTGAATACAGGTCCGTTAACGATTTATGAATATATAATATAGAGATAAACTGTGACTTCTAAAACTGCGATTTACTGCTTTTGATAAAGATGATGCAGTGTTTATTTATTTTTCGTGCATTTGTTTTGTGTTTGTGATTCTGGGAATTTACCCAGCAGCCCCTGCTGACTTATCAGTAACTGACACTGTAATCTGATGTGGCCTCGACCGAGTCAATAATAAAAGTTAGCAGTATCTTTCGCTACATCTTTTATCGGTTTAGCATTGTAAACTTTTCAGTTATTGAATGGTTATCGAAGCTAACTTTGTGGTTAGCTGTGCCCACCCGTAAACCAAGCCAACATTTTAATGGCCTAGAACAGTGGTTCCCAAACTTTTGGGTCATGTACCACTGTGTATATCCCGACTAAGTTAGATTCTTATATTTCCCGGCATGACAAACCTCAATTTCCCCTAAGGGAGTCTTCCCAAGGGATTAATAAAGTTCTATCTAGTCTAATCTAATCTAATCTAATCTACACATAGGATGGAAAACATCATATTTTAAACAGAAATTCAGTTTTCTAGAAAGACTATGGTAGGGCCACAGAAATGTATTTGTGTTTGTCTGGGCGGATGCGGGTGACAACCCAATCAAGTCACCATAGAACCGTATGTGAGAATGAAAACATGTTGCATGGAGATGTGAATGGAGAAATTGTTGAAAATCAAAAAAAAAAAAAAAAATTTGCGAAACAAATTACTTGTGAATAGGTACAGACGTTATAAAATATAGCATGAAATTGTGAAATATTAAAACTTAAAAAAATCTGTTCATTATGGTGAAATATTTTAGATTATGCTTTAGAAATGAGGTCGTTATTATGAAATATTATTTCATCTTGCCTATTTTTTACAATAAAACGATTCACTGGAGAGGCCTTTTTATTTATTTCCAGAAGTATATTTCAAAAAGTCATTTATCTAAAATCAACTTTTTCTTCAGCATCCTGTTTTCCCCTCATGGTTTATTACTTCATAATGCCATTTTTCAGAAAAATGAGTTTGTCTGTCAAAAACAGTAATGTGTTTGAAACAGTTATGTGTTTGAATTCTTGTTTATTCAGGCATAACCAACAGCACACAGTAATTATTGATTGGCACTTGGAGGTACGATGGTTACCCCAGGCTAAAGGTGGCAGTATATGCCTCAAAATATAGTTGTAACTCCAAGAAGAAGAAGAACTACTACTAATACAAATTTGTTGTGGAGTTATACATTTAAAGCGGTGCTCTGAAATCCACTGTTAGGGGAAACTAGTCAATGTCAAAGGATGAGCCTATGAGTGTGCAGGTCCCTCCCACTGGCACTGATTGACAGACAAACTCATTCTGTTGAAAATTTGCATCAAGCCACGTGGCCTTTCTGTACATGTATGCGTGTGTGTGCATGTGTGTGTGTGTGTGTACCTTCAAACACGGAGAAACTGGGGAGAGCTGACATTTGCCGTTTGGTACGCTTATATGGTTTGGTCAAGGATGAACGTCACCAAAACAGAAACGTTGATAGGACTAAAATTTTTGGAAAAATTATTGACGTAACAACAGTGAATAATGGATGTTGATATTTACATTCTGGACTCACACGCCATTCCAAATCATTATAGAAACATTGTATAATTTATTACCACCCTTGAAAAATGTCAGCTACCTATTTATAACACTACCCAATGTAGAGCCCATGGATCCCCACGGGCAACACTCCAATTATGAACAAAATATAAGCCATGGGGAAAAACGGCATTATGAAATAAAAGTCAACTTTAAATAAATGATATTTTGCAATAAATACTGCTGGAAAATAAAATAAAAAAAAATGTTATTGTAAACATAAGCAACATGAAATGATATTTCAGAATAATAGGTAGTTTTAAAAAAATCCAAATTTTTTTATAATAATGACTGAATTAAAAAAAAGCTATTATTTGCAATTTCAAGGTCATAGTATATAAGGCAGCATGGTGAGTTAGTGGTTGGCACTGTTGCCTCACAGCAAGAAGGTCATGGGTTTGATTCCCACAGGTGGCCTTTCCGTGTGGAGTCTGTGTGTTCTCCCCGTTTGTGTGGGTTCTCTCCGGGTGCTCCAGCTTCCTCCCACAACCAAAGACATGCAGGTTAGGTGGATTGGACACCTTAAAAATTGTCTTTAGGTGTGAGTGTGTTTGTTTGTCTGTATGTGGCCCTGCAACAGACTGGCGTAACTGTCCTGGGTGTACCCCCCCCTCACGCCCTATGACTGCTGGGAAAGGCTCCAGCTCCCCGCGATCCTTAATTGTAGTAAGCGGTTGAAGATGAGTGAGTGAGTTTATACAACCTGGTATCACGGCAAGTCGTGATTCAGCAGCACGAAATATACATTAATTATTGGTTCGTGATATTGTGGCGCAAATTCATTCCGTGATAGCTGCACGAAATTAAAAGTGAAGTGGGGGGGGGTTAAGGTTGGGGGAAGGAGTAGGGTTAGTAATAGTGAGTTTAAAAAAAAAACCCCGTCACGAAAATTTGACTAATTTCATGACGGGAGGATAAAAAAAAAAAAAAAAAAAAGTGAAACTGGGCTGATATATTCATTCATATGATGATATATTTCATAATGGCTTGTTATTTAATTTTGAACATTTTTAGGTTCCATAGATGTACTGGACAAAAGGTGTTTTCTCAAATGTAATGATAAATAGACTGCATTTATATAGCACTTTTTCCCATCTGCATCAGATGCTCAAAGCGCTTTACAATTACGCCTCATATTCACCCAGTCACACTCACACACTGATGTGCCATTCAAGATGCTCACTACACACCGAGAGCAACTTGGGGATTAAGGACCTTGCCCAAGGGTCCTTAGTGATTTTTCGGTCAGGTTGGGGTTTGAACCGAGGATCCTCTGGTCTCAAGCCACTAGACCAATAATAATAATGACTTGGATGTTCAAGACACCCAAAGTGCTTTACAAGTTGCATTATTCATTCAATGGCAGAGCTAGTGTAGCCACAGCTGCCCTGGGGGCAAAGTGACAGAAGAAGCGTGACTGCCATTCTGACCCTACGGCCCCTCTCACCACAACCTTATCCCTGCACAGGCAAGGTGAGTTAAATGTCTTGCCCAAGGACACAACGGCAATATGTTGATTTTTGACTGGTTGGGAGCCAGATTTGAACCGCCGATCCTTCGATCACAAGACGGCTCGCTCTACCAACTGAGCTTTTGCCGCCCGAGTATGCAGCTATCATGTACCGACCCCCGTAATTCAGATTAGGTTCAGGCTTAGTTTTCGACGCGTTCATAAACTACATGTTGTGTGTCACTATGCAGACTCCAGAGGGATTGTTCCGCGTGCGTGTCATGATGTCACCGAGCAGCTACATGTTGATTCATAACTAAGCAATATCTCATTTTGTCAAAATGCTCAGAATATTTCCAAGAAGAGCTGCTTAAACAGGAGGCTTGTGCCACTTTCAGTGAATGAAACAAAGGAATCAGACGGGGAGGAACAGAAAGTAAAAAAAAACAAGCCAAACAAACAAAAAAACAGCATCCTTATGACAGTTAACCTCACGAGGTGCCGGCTGAAGACAGAGCAGCACAGTGAGCCCACGGTGTGACCCATCTGTGCCTGGTATTAAAGCAGGCTCACGCTGCAGGGCCGGAGCCGCCGTGCTGCGTAATAGCAACGTGGACATAGGCACAGTCCTGAGGGGGCCAACGAGGAACCCACTGTGATGACAATGGCAGCAAACATTCCCACACACAAACACCAAAGGCACAGAAGAGAAATACACACATAGACAGGAGTTGTTACCAACATACGTGCATTACGCTGCCTCGCGTACATTAGCACTTCACCACGCTGTGTTCTTTAAAAGCAGTGTGGAGCATGTTTGGCTGCAGCTTTTTGCACTGGAGTTTTTCCCTCTCTGGGCCTTTTTCCAGCACTGGTTGGACAGTTGTTCTGTGTTTGCATCCTGTTGTTTTGACTGCTGCGTGAGCACGATTCGCATTCATATGTGCAACTGTGATGGTGTTATTTTGCGTATTGGGGTCAGAAGTGCAGCGCAGTCACCGAAAAGAGACACACATCAAAATGAAATCCATTCCACAGGTACAGAAATAAGTTATTCTGGGGCAAACAGGGGCAGTAAATCATGGCACAGAGAATCTACAGCTCTGATATCATCTTGTTACAAATGCATGGTGTCAATTTATAATGCTTGAAATGTCATTTAACACACAGCAAATTTCTCAGTAATGACAAGTTTTTTTGTGTAAGATTTTGGTATGACGGTGCACTGAAAGGTACTGTATCTGTACTTCAGTCACCTGTTTTTGCACAGTCCCACTCCACTACATTATATTTATTTAACAGTGTATATAGTATTGCCTGTCTGACTCCTTTACGTCTTACAGAAGTGTTTTTTTCTTTTCTTGTTCTTATTGCTTATGCACATGACACCTGATCAGTTTCCTTGTATGTGTGAACTTACTTGGCAATAAACTGGACTGTGATTCTGATGTTGTAAAGAACTTAAAAAAAAAAAAAAGTGGAAAATGCTACATTAACAGCAACACGGTTATACTTATTGTTGTTACAATGGAGGTGTGCAAAAACTAATGAAATTATTTGAATTAAAAGTGGTGGAAGGGTGAGGCAAGCATGAACAAAGAATGCATCACTGAGAAGGATGAATGCATGACAGGATCAGTGATCAGCAATCAGGATCGATGATCACCAATCAGGATCCAAGAGCAGAAGTCACAATCAGTGAAACTGTGATGAAAGTCGCGATCAAGATCTGAAGATCAACTATCACATTTAAAGAAAAGCAATTAGGATCAAAGATCAACAATCACAGTCAAAGTTAGATCACAGTCAAAGTTAAATCATGATGAAAGTCACGATTTATAGGTTTATTATAGGTTAGGTGAATTGGAAACCTTATAATTGTCCAGGTCTCCCTCGTAAAAGAGATCTTGATCTGAATGGGACTAACCTGGTTAAAAAAAAGGTTACATAAAGGTTAAATTTAAATTTTAATTATCAGGATCAAAGATCACCTATCAGGAAAAAAATATCAACAATCATGGTTAAACATTAATGCAGCCGATCTGCCCTGTGTCAGCCTGATCCCGTCAGTTCTCAGAAGCTAAACAGTGCAGGACCTGGTTAGTACTTGGATGGAAGACCTCTTTGGCTGCATGAGTTTCTCCGGGTCAAACTGGAGTTGCGTCAGGAAGGGCATCCGGCGTAAAACTTGTGCCAGCGACCAATGTGGATCTGGTTGTATCTGCTGTGGCGACCTCGTACACAAAACGGCCGAATGGACAACGACAACATGGTTAAACATTAATGATCACAGTCAAAGTTAAATCACAATCATGATATAATGCTGATATCAAAAATCAGTCATCATGATCAAAATTCATTCATCACAATTAGAGAAAAATCATGAATAAATTTAAAGTAAAAGCTAAATCACAATGAGGACAAAAGATTTGTAATCATGGTATCACAAGCCACTGAGTTGGATGAAAGTTCGGCAATCATGATCAAAGGTCAGTAAACAGGACCAAAGGTCAACAATCACAAAGTAAAATCACCATTCAAGTCATGATCAGGATCAAATATCAGCTTGAAGGAATAATGTTTAATATTTAGGGTAAAAGAAAAACAATCAATGTCAACGTTAAACCATGATCAGGATCAAGGATCAGTAATCATGATATTGCAAGTCACTGGGAGGGAAGAGAGTTCATCATTCAGGATGAAAGATCAAAAATTGGGAAAAAAGGTCA
Source organism: Thalassophryne amazonica (assembly GCF_902500255.1). Taxonomy (NCBI): domain Eukaryota; kingdom Metazoa; phylum Chordata; class Actinopteri; order Batrachoidiformes; family Batrachoididae; genus Thalassophryne; species Thalassophryne amazonica. The sequence continues at coordinate 40,573,883 of NC_047105.1, read as the reverse complement.
TCACAATTGAAGTTAAATCATTATTAAAGTGACATTCAGGATCAAAGATCAGCGATGAGGATCAAAGATCAGTACTCATGACATACAGTAGTGTTCTGAATAGTAGTGCTATGTGACTAAAAAGATTAATCCAGGTTTTGAGTATATTTCTTATTGTTACATGGGAAGCAAGGTACCAGTAGATTCAGTAGATTCTCACAAATCCAACAAGACCAAGCATTCATGATATGCACATTCTTAAGGCTATGAAATTGGGCTATTAGTAAAAAAAAAAAAAGTGGAAAAGGGGGTGTTCACAATAATAGTAGCACCTGCTGTTGACGCTGCAAACTCAAAACTATTATGTTCAAACTGCTTTTTTAGCAATCCTGTGAATCACTAAACTAGTATTTAGTTGTATAACCACAGTTATTCATAATTTCTTCACATCTGCGAGGTATGGAGTCAACCAACTTGTGGCACCTTTCAGCTGTTATTCCACTCCAAGATTCTTTAACAACATTCCACAATACATTCACATTTCTTGATTTTGCTTCAGAAACAGCTTTTTGATGTCACCCCACAAGTTCTCAATTGGATTTAGGTCCGGGGATGGGGCAGGCCACTCCAAAACATTAATTTTGTTGGTTTGGAACCAAGATTTTGTTCATTTACTAGTGTGCTTGGGGTCATTGTCTTGTTGAAACACCCATTTCAAGGGCATGTCCTCTTCAGCATAAGGCAACATGACCTCTTCAAGTATTTTGACATATCCAAACTGATCCATGATACCTGGTATGCGATATATAGGCCCAACACCATAGTAGGAGAAACATGCCCATATCATGATGCTTGCACCACCATGCTTCACTGTCTTCACTGTGAACTGTGGCTTGAATTCAGAGTTTGGGGGTCGTCTCACAAACTGTCTGTGGCCCTTGGACCCAAAAAGAACAACTTTACTCTCATCAGTCCACAAAATATTCCTCCATTTCTCTTTAGGCTAGCTGATGTGATCTTTGGCAAATTGTAACCTCTTCTGCACGTTTTTTTTATTTAACAGAGGGACTTTGCGGGGGATTCTTGCACATAAATTAGCTTCACACAGGCATCTTCTAACTGTCACAGCACTTACAGGTAACTCCAGACTGTCTTTGATCATTCTGGAGCTGATCAATGGGTGAGCCTTTGCCATTCTGGTTATTCTGATGGTTCTGATGGTTGTTTTCTGTTTTCTTCCATGCCTCTGTTTTTTTTTTTTTTGTCCATTTTAAAGCATTGGAGATCATTGTAGATGAACACCCTATAATTTTTTGCACCTGTGTATAAGTTTTCCCCTCTCCAATCAACTTTTTAATCAAACTACGCTGTTCTTCTGAACAATGTCTTGAACGTCCCATTTTCCTCAGGCTTTCAAAGAGAAAAGCATGTTCAACAGGTGCTGGCTTCATCCTTAAATAGGGGACACCTGATTTACACCTGTTTGTTCCACAAAATTGTCGAACTCACTGACTGAATGCCACACTACTATTATTGTGAACACCCCCTTTTTCTACTTTTTTTTACTAATAGTCCAATTTCATAGCCTTAAGCGTGTGCATATCATGAATGCTTGGTCTTGTTGGATTTGTGAGAATCTACTGAATCTACTGGTACCTTGTTTCCCATGTAACAATAAGAAATATACTCAAAACCTGAATTAATCTTTTTAGTCACATAGCACTACTATTATTCTGAACACTACTGTAACAAGTCACTAAGAAGGATGAAAGTTCATCTATCAGGAAGAAAGATCAGAAATCGGAATTGAAGATCATCACAAGTGAAGTTAAATCATTAAGTCACATTCAAGATCAAAGATCAACTATGAGGATCAAAGATCAGTAGTCAGCATAAAAGCCATGCACTGGTCTTATTATTTTTATTATATTGTTATTATTGCTGAAGGCATGCTTTGGGAAGATTCTAAACAGCATATGGTGGGGTAATGTTTAAGGAGGTTGTTGGTTCTAGACCATTCATTGGGAACTTTAAATGTTCTGACAGTGTGCATGGGTTTTGCAGTCCATTTTAAAACATGCGGGTTAAACTTCCAACAAGAACCACCACTGCAGTGGCTGAAAAGTATTTGCACACTTTGGAACCACATGAGGATGTTGGTGTGATGCTGAACTGTCCTCCCCCTGAACAAACGTAAACATCACATGTATTTAACGTGATTCGTCTCCGATGTGACACACTATAGTACGCAGCCTCACGTGGATTTTACCAGCGTGCCATTCCTGTCACATCAACATTGAAATTTCCAAGAACTTCAACTGACTTTGAGTGATGACTTTCATGCTCCTGTCAATCAATCCCGACTCCCCTGTTCCTCCACTCGCCGGTAGAGGTCGCAGCGGAGCAGCACCAGCGGAGGGGGAACGCACGGATGGATGTGAGCGCTCCCACATGACACAAAGCGCGTGTGGAAACCAGGAACAGCGAACGGACACTTTGGGAGAGAAAACCTCGACCACATCGTTTGTGCGCCTTTACGCGCAACGCTGTCGGAATCTATTTTATTTTTCCACGTCCACACCGACAAATAACTTGAGTTTTGCTTATTTTATTTATTTATTTATTTTTTATTTTAATTTCACCCTGCGCGGCTGCTCTCCGTGTGAACTTTAGGTCTCATCAGAGCATCATTGCGCAGAACGCACGGATAGCAAAGTGCGGAGTGGAGAAGTGAGTGACTGGAGAGACTCTACTGTTACTTTTTTAAAGCGAGAGAGAGAGAGAAAGAGAGAGAGAGAGAGAGAGAGAGAGAGAGAGAGAGAGAGAGAGAGAGGCGCGGGTTTTCGGAGCTTTCATGCCGTCTTGCGCACTCTGAGATGGACGTCAGATTTTATCCAGCTCCTCCTTCCAGCGTTGGCTCATGTACGTTACCGACTGACTCCGGTTTGGACTATTACCACTCCAGCAAGGTAAAAAAAATAAAATTAAAACAATAAGTAAACTGAAAATATTTATGTGCAGCCCTCTTTGCGATGCACGCGCCGATCGCACGTGGCGGTGTTGTTGCGCTTTGTACTTGTGGCACAATAATTAAAAACAGGAACGCGCGTTGTGTTATTGGCTGAACTTTGTTGCGCTCCTGCTCCTGTTGTTGGTGCTGCTACTGGTGCTGCTGTGCGGACAAAAAAAAAAAAAAAAAATGCACAAAACATCATGGGCGACACCTGCTCTCTTCTCATGCACGCGTATTTCCCTTTTTAATTGTGGAGTTGCAGCGCACATAAAACCCACAGCAGTCTTTTATTAAATCTTTGTCTATATTTTTCACCGAAATGCAGATATGCAAAAATGTTCCTTAAATGTGCAAAAGCATGCCGACATCCCATGTGGTTCACCTGCACAATTAGTTCATTAAATAATGATTAAAGGTGCGTGAAAATGCAGTGACCTTTTGCATGTAATATTTGGATGACTGCTTTTGGCGCACACGTCCAGCAGTAATGCGCGCACACACCAATTCTTTTTAGCAATAAATTATTCACCACTGACCCTAAAGTTCAGAGTACCCTGCATTAAAATGCTAAAATTGGAAATATTGGAGAGGGAAAAAAAGCATTTTTTTCCCCCAGATTTTTGTAGAGTTGCTTTTGCGCATTTACGCACAAAAGTCTACCCAAAACGCACAGCTCTCCACTTCGTTGTATTTCTTTTTTGATCATTTGAAGTGTGCATAGGTAACCTACACGGAATATAACTGATGTGCGCGTCATTCCTCTTTGCACAATATAATATTGCCATCATAGTTGCAGACTTTTGGGTCAAGAACTGGCCAGCCAGCATTTTTGCTTATCTGATTAAAAAGCTTAAATAAACGACATACAAATGTGCCAAACGCACCAAGGTTGCGAGTTATTACTTTTCCGGTGGCGAAGGTTAAACTGTAAAAAAATAAAAAATAAAATAAAAATCTCTACTGCTTGCGTGCAGAAAGACTTTTTTCCACAATTTGCAGTCATTCAAACAGGTTTGCTTGCCTTTGCACCTGGAGGGAAGCCAGCAGGCAGTTAACATTTGCTGATGACAAAGTGAAACATTATATCACAGTACAATATTTGCGCTGTTAATCTTCTCTGTTACGCACTCTCACACCTGCATGTGCACATGTACAGCACTCGCTGGAGCCGTGCACTGCTACAGTATGGGCAGAAATATGCGTCAGTGCAAAGTGAATTTGCAACATTTCTATATGAATTCCCATTGCCCAAATTAAACAGCTTCATTAAAATAGTGCATTTGAATAACACAAAGTCAATGTTTGTTTTTTAACTTGAACAGTTGCATTGAAATACTGAATTTGATTGACATAATTTCAATTTCTGTTGTTTAACTTGTATAAATTAAATATGAAAAGTATATTTAAAAATGTATGTTTGGAACTGAATTCCAGTACACTTGATAATTAATGTATTATTGTAAAATTGAACCTCTCTGTATACTTCTGCATTTAGTTTTCGTAATTCAGATTCAGTTTTTGTTATTCCAATTCCATTCTGGCAAATTAGTTGTGCATTACTGAGACATGTTGGGTTGTTGAGGAAAAGCAATGGATTGCAGATTCTCAGAATGCACAGTCGATATTACTGAAACCAGTTAGATCTTGGTGACTAGTTTGACATTTGTGAGTGCTGACAAAAATATCCTGGATATCTTGCAAATATCTCTGAAATTTACTGCAATTAGGTGCCGACGTTCGGAAAAGGGAGTTCTGTGAATCTGCACTCGATTGGTCTTCCTCACCTGCAAATTCATATTATGAGGTCAGAGTTTAAATTGTGAGAGCTGAATGTGGAAGTATAGAAGAAGATTCAATTTCATAACATTACATTTAGGTTTAAATTTTTTGCAGTTCTTTTCCAAATTCACAAATGGACAATTCTAACGTAACAGAACTACAATCACAGTAAAATTTGGGCATATTTTATTTTCCCCACTAACAGTTTGTGCTGATTGCAGTTCCATTCCAATGGAATTCTCCTAAATTCAGCATCAAATTATGTTTTCAGGTTAATTTTTTTTATACACTTATTTAAGTTAAACAATAAAAGTTTAAGTGATGTGACCCAAATTCCCTCTGTTATTAAAGTTATTCAAGTCAAGCACTACAAACTCAAATATTTACCCTTCAAATTCTGGTTGTAATGACACATATTTTTGCACATACGTGCACTCACCTGCAGCGGAGATTTGAATGACATTGCTTGTACTTTACAGTGACTGCAGTGCTTCTGCAACCTCGACTAGCTCTCATGTTTCGTACTTCGGCTCATAAGCCACTCATAGTCCCGTGCACCACCACCAATGACTGATAATTTCATAAATGCTTACAGCTGCAGATGCATGTTTAAAATTGCAGTGATGGAGCTCAGGGCTCAGGGTCTTGTACTTTATTCATAAAGAGCTGTGCACATTTTCCTCAACAGGACAGTATGTTGGCGCTGTAGGATGTTTAGGTCTCAAGGACAGAATCGTATAACACTGTCATTACTTTGGTAACAGCTGTGAGTGTGATTTAAAGCTACACATTATGTGCTGCTGCCCCCATCCTAACTATTGACTAATAATACAGGAGCTTAGTATGGCATTTTTGAGGTACTTGGATTTTATGGCACTTTAAGGAGCAGGATGAAGTCGCTTCTGTGGGTCGAGCCTCTGGACTGCAGTTAGTCGTAGAAAGTGTCACAGTGGTCCAACCACCTGCACGGATTAGCTGGATAAAACAAATTATCATGATTGTATGTTTTGAGGGGAGGTAATGGTCTAGTGGTTAAGTGTTGGGCTTGAGACCAGAGGATCCTTGGTTCAAATCCCAGCATGGCCGGAAAACCAGTAAGGGCTCTTTAGTGGAGCAGATAAGTATGACTTTTGGCCAGAATTGTTCACTTGGTCATACAAGCATCAGATTTGGCATGAATGTTCTTCATAAATCAGTGTTTGAGAAAAAGTGCTGGCCACTTGAAAATCCAATATGGTGGCCAGGTAGGGGTCAATGAAGAATTACACAGCACATTAGCACATTATTTGTCTGATCATAACTATTCCAAAAAGGTATAGTTTGGACTATCTATGATTGAATATTGTGGAGTTATGAGGTAAAAACAACAAAAATGGTGACAAATGTCAGTTTCAGTTTGTACAAGGGTCAAAAGTTAAAGCTGCTCCAATTTTTGTAAAATGTGATGCATATTATTGGTTGAGTTAATAGAGGTTTAAAAAGGAATAGTTTGCACCATGTGTCATGCTTAGTTGTCACGTTACAGGGTAACATATGTCACATGTCATAGAATCGAATGGACGTCAACATTGTTTGACATTTACTCTGCAAACCAAGCATTCAACACAGTCAAAACTATTCCATTTATTAATCTTATTAGTTCAACCAATATTTTGCACCACTTTCTACCAAAATTGGAGCAACTTTAGGGCCCTGTCCCACTGGCGTTTAGGAGGATTTGCATATGGATTGTGCACAAAATTGGCCTATATTCGCCAAACATCAGCAATATCAATCAATCAATCAATCAATTTTTTTTTATATAGCGCCAAATCACAACAAACAGTTGCCCCAAGGCGCTTTATATTGTAAGGCAAGGCCATACAATAATTATGTAAAACCCCAACGGTCAAAACGACCCCCTGTGAGCAAGCACTTGGCTACAGTGGGAAGGAAAAACTCCCTTTTAACAGGAAGAAACCTCCAGCAGAACCAGGCTCAGGGAGGGGCAGTCTTCTGCTGGGACTGGTTGGGGCTGAGGGAGAGAACCAGGAAAAAGACATGCTGTGGAGGGGAGCAGAGATCGATCACTAATGATTAAATGCAGAGTGGTGCATACAGAGCAAAAAGAGAAAGAAAGTGCATCATGGGAACCCCCCAGCAGTCTACGTCTATAGCAGCATAACTAAGGGATGGTTCAGGGTCACCTGATCCAGCCCTAACTATAAGCTTTAGCAAAAAGGAAAGTTTTAAGCCTAATCTTAAAAGTAGAGAGGGTGTCTGTCTCCCTGATCTGAATTGGGAGCTGGTTCCACAGGAGAGGAGCCTGAAAGCTGAAGGCTCTGCCTCCCATTCTACTCTTACAAACCCTAGGAACTACAAGTAAGCCTGCAGTCTGAGAGCGAAGCGCTCTATTGGGGTGATATGGTACTACGAGGTCCCTAAGATAAGATGGGACCTGATTATTCAAAACCTTATAAGTAAGAAGAAGAATTTTAAATTCTATTCTAGAATTACAGGAAGCCAATGAAGAGAGGCCAATATGGGTGAGATATGCTCTCTCCTTCTAGTCCCCGTTAGTACTCTAGCTGCAGCATTTTGAATTAACTGAAGGCTTTTTAGGGAACTTTTAGGACAACCTGATAATAATGAATTACAATAGTCCAGCCTAGAGGAAATAAATGCATGAATTAGTTTTTAAGCATCACTCTGAGACAAGACCTTTCTAATTTTAGAGATATTGCGTAAATGCAAAAAAGCAGTCCTACATATTTGTTTAATATGTGCTTTGAATGACATATCCTGATCAAAAATGACTCCAAGATTTCTCACAGTATTACTAGAGGTCAGGGTAATGCCATCCAGAGTAAGGATCTGGTTAGACACCATGTTTCTAAGATTTGTGGGGCCAAGTACAATAACTTCAGTTTTATCTGAGTTTAAAAGCAGGAAATTAGAGGTCATCCATGTCTTTATGTCTGTAAGACAATCCTGCAGTTTAGCTAATTGGTGTGTGTCCTCTGGCTTCATGGATAGATAAAGCTGGGTATCATCTGCGTAACAATGAAAATTTAAGCAATACCGTCTAATAATACTGCCTAAGGGAAGCATGTATAAAGTGAATAAAATTGGTCCTAGCACAGAACCTTGTGGAACTCCATAATTAACTTTAGTCTGTGAAGAAGATTCCCCATTTACATGAACAAATTGTAATCTATTAGACAAATATGATTCAAACCACCGCAGCGCAGTGCCTTTAATACCTATGGCATGCTCTAATCTCTGTAATAAAATTTTATGGTCAACAGTATCAAAAGCAGCACTGAGGTCTAACAGAACAAGCACAGAGATGAGTCCACTGTCCGAGGCCATAAGAAGATCATTTGTAACCTTCACTAATGCTGTTTCTGTACTATGATGAATTCTAAAACCTGACTGAAACTCTTCAAATAGACCATTCCTCTGCAGATGATCAGTTAGCTGTTTTACAACTACCCTTTCAAGAATTTTTGAGAGAAAAGGAAGGTTGGAGATTGGCCTATAATTAGCTAAGATAGCTGGGTCAAGTGATGGCTTTTTAAGTAATGGTTTAATTACTGCCACCTTAAAAGCCTGTGGTACATAGCCAACTAACAAAGATAGATTGATCATATTAAGATTGAAGCATTAAATAATGGTAGGGCTTCCTTGAGCAGCCTGGTAGGAATGGGGTCTAATAGACATGTTGATGGTTTGGATGAAGTAACTAATGAAAATAACTCAGACAGAACAATCGGAGAGAAAGAGTCTAACCAAATACCGGCATCACTGAAAGCAGCCAAAGATAACGATACGTCTTTGGGATGGTTATGAGTAATTTTTTCTCTAATAGTTAAAATTTTGTTAGCAAAGAAAGTCATGAAGTCATTACTAGTTAAAGTTAATGGAATATTCAGCTCAATAGAGCTCTGACTCTTTGTCAGCCTGGCTACAGTGCTGAAAAGAAACCTGGGGTTGTTCTTATTTTCTTCAATTAGTGATGAGTAGAAAGATGTCCTAGGTTTACGGAGAGTTACATATCCATGTAACATGCCTGTATGAGTCGGCCGTCATCCGAACACGCCCGCGATCATCCACAGAGGCACGCATGTCCGCAGCCAGGATTTTTGAGCTGTTCAAAAATCTGAATGCGGATGACATCCGCCTTACATACTCCATATATACTCAATTCATACACAATACATACTCACTCTATGCGCTGTATATCTGCTGTTAACCGCTGATATCCGCAACTGACGGGGATTTGCAGCTTGACAGCAGACCGGGACAGTGTGTAAAACAGATATATATCGTGCCCATCATGTCCACATCACAATCTAAAATATGTTGTAGTGAATGCATACAAATTGGCCACGAATAAAGCGTTTTTATTACATCTGCTATGCAGCTGATTTGCGGACAATCTGTGAATGCATAACAAACATGTAACTTAAACTCAAAGTATTATATGGTGCAGAAAGCGACATACCTGCCAGTCAGTGCCGGTCCGGCTGTGTAGATCCACAAAGACCTAATAGCTGCTGCAATCCAGGACTTTTATTTAACACCAACAAAAGGAAGAGTTGCTGTTTTAGCCACAACTCACTCAAAAAAAGAAAACACTGTCTCACACCCCGAGCGGCTTCCCCCCTACCGCTCCCCAAACTCATGAACAGTTAACCCTCGCATGACAACACTCTGTGATCAACTTGTCCAAGTCCAGCGAATGCTCCAGAGGCTGTATTGTTGGTGTGAATAGTGATGCCGAAAGGCCCAAGTGCGCTTCTTTTATGACCGCAATGCAGATGCTGTGCACACGCAACACATGTGCGATGCATTCATAATACACCCGTAATACTGCCGTGATAATATCAATGTGTGGGATCAGTTTCCTCACTACATGCTTTATATAACCGTGATTGTTCATCATATATTCACTATATATTATTAATATATCCATAATTCATACTGGGACATTTGTCATTTTTGGCCATTTTTGTTGCGGACCACAACGAACGCCCGCAATTTGTATACTCAATTCATGCGCAATTACTCCTCTCCCCAGTGGGACAGGGCCCTTAACTTTTGACTCCTGTACAAACTGAAACTGACCATTCTTACCATTCTTGCTGTTTTTACCCCATAACTCCGTAACATTCAGTCATAGATAATCCAGACTATACCTTTTTGGAATCTTTGTGATCAGACACATAATTTGGTATAACTTTCAATATGATTTGAGCATTTTTACATTTTTGACCCCTACCTGTCTGTCATATTGGATTTTCACGTGGCCAGCACTTTTTTCTCAAACACTGATTTATGAAGAACCTTCATGCCAAATCTGGTGCTTGTATCGCCATGTGAAGGATTGTTTCAGTTATCTGCTGCAGTACTTGGGCAAGGTCCTTAATACCCTAGTTGCTCCCGGTGTGTAGTGAGTGCCTTGCATGGCACCACCCTGACATTGGGGTGAATGTGAGACATTATTGTAAAGCGCTTTGAGTGTTTGATGCAGATGGAAAAGCGCTATATAACTGCAGTCCATTTACCATTTATGTTTTAAAAGTTGCCCCCCTCCCCCACACATTTTATTCTCTATGCAACCACAAGCTGCGTATCGATTGCAGTGTTTCTGAACTTTTCAACTGTATCTGCTAATTTGTTTGTTAGATTGTTACCAAATGGGCTGGCTTTTCAGGAAAGTTAATTGACGTGTGTGGCATGGGGGTAAAGGAAAAATTCAGCCAATTTTGGTTTGGATCCAGTGTCTGGGGGAGTACGCCCAGGAAATTTATATTTTTTCATGACTGCCAATTTTGCATAACTGTGCATTCTTTTGGATTTATTTCTTAAATTTTTGTCAGTTTTCATGAAATAATGCACCAAACATGTATTCCAGTTCTATCGAGCTGGTAGCAAGATGGGGCACACAATAGAGCACACTCTTGACCTTATGCACAAGTTTGTTTTTATTGAAATCCATGCAGTGTTACTCTTCTTTTGGCTGTGGTATGGAGCCACATCTTGATTTGGTGCATATTTTTACACCGGATGTCCCCTTTTTTCCATCATTTTTATTGAGCAGGATGTGGTTGCTTGTGTTGGTCTTTGGAGAGGTGTTAGCCATACCATGTTCCACAGTGGTCCAACCACTTGTAGGAGCTCAGTGGAGCCTGGTGGAACAGGAATTAGCCTTCTTGTCACTCAGCAAGACAGTCATGGGTTCAGTTCCAATATTGCCCACTTTCTTTCTGTGTGGATGTTGTGTGTTCTCTCAGTGTTTGTGTGGGTTTCCTCCAAGTTCTACAGTTTACCCTCACACCATCAAAAAAAGAAAAAAGAAGCCTTTTTAAATGAGATTTGCACTCAGGAGGGTGCATCCTTTTACCAAGGTGGAACATCCATTTTATTCCCTAACCTGTATTCCAACTATGCCACCTGCAGAGCAGATAGATCGGTGGGATATGAGATGAGGTACCAATATGTCGACCTGAGTTTGATTCTCGGTCACACTACCCACCTGTGTTCCTGGATAAGACAATTTAATCTGCACCTGCTTAGTCCACCCACCTGTAAATCTTAGTCCAGGGGTAGTCATAGACTCTCATCCACTTGTGCAGTCTGGGGCTGAGCACCGGCACCACTGTTCCTGGGGGCCTATGCAGTGGAGCTGCAACTAGGGGTTATTTTCATTATGTCATCTAGAGCCATCAAATGTGTTATTTCTTCCACAGTCCAAAGATATTTGGTTTGCTACATTAAAGGACTAAAGCAGCAAGTAAATTAAACCAGAAAATATTCACATTTAGATAGCTGAAATCAAATAATTTGGATATTTAAAAAAGAAAAACCGCAAAACCCGCTACTACCTAAAATATACAGTATTATTTCTTTCATATTCCAAACACTGAGATGATATGTTTTCTTTAAATACAGGCACGGAGGTTTATTTAGAGGTTTTTGTCTTAATTTAAGAAAAAAAAAAAACATTTCTCATCTTTGGATTTTTACCCTGAAACAGACATCATTGTGATTTCTCAAAATCATTTTTTTTTTTTTTTTCGTTTAAACTGTCAAAATGTTGTAAGTCTTTGGGGATGGCATTATTTAAATGACTCTGCAATTGTGGGCTCCATCGGCAGTGATCAGGAAGCTGAGTACAGGAGTGTGGTGGACGGGTTTGTAGAGTGGTGTGGACTCAACCACCTGCTTAGACAAAGCTGCTGGTGGTGGACTTCAGAAGACGAAGGACCCGTCCAAACCCAGTTACTAACAGTGGAACTGAGGTGGACATTGTGGACTACTACAAGTGCCTGGGTGTTCACATAGCACATAGACAACAAACTGGACTGGGCTGTAAACACAGATGCTGTGTATAAGAAAGGTCAGAGCCGACTGTGCTTCCTCAGGAGGCTCAGATCTTTCAATGTCTGCAGAAATTTGTTGCAGATGTTTATATCTCGGTGGTCTCCAGAGTCATCTTCTACGTTGTAGTGTACTGGGGCAGCAGGCTGAAGGCAGCTGACACAAACAGACTCAACAAGCCCAGCAGGAGAGCTGGCTCTGTCCTGGGGGTAGAACTGGAGTCTGTGAGGGAGGTGTCAGAGAGGAGGATGTTGAGGAAACTGCTCACCATCTGTGACAACACCTCCCACCCCCTGCATGCCACACTAATGTCCTGGTCCAGCCCGGTCTCATGTTTTTTTGTGCACACGGCATGAACCCATAGAGTAATGTACTTTTCCTAACCCAGTCCCATGAACTGCCGTGAGACTGGGGTGGTCCGTCAGAGCACCTTCAGCAAAAGACTGAAGCCACTGAGGTGCTCCACAGAACGCCACAACAGGTCCTTCTTACCTGTGGCAATCAGACTGTAGAATTCCTTCCCCTTCTGCAGAATGAATACATAACGATCAGAATTTTTCAGTTACTCAGAGCTATGTGCAATACTGTCAACATCTTGTGCAAGTGTCTTCAGTCATTTTGCATAAACATGTTGTACTCACTGTTCTCACTGTAAAAAAAGAAAAGAAAAAAGCAATGTTTACTGTTTCGGCACTCTGGAAAAACAATTTCCTTTGGGATTAATAAAGCTCTTATTGTTATTCTTAACGCTCTAAATGTGTTGATCGGGCTCTGCAGGAGTAGTTCTGTAGGCTTGTGTGGACAACTCAGTGCATGATCACAGGTCCTCATGCAACCCAAAATCTGAATTTGCTTCTGACTATTGGGCAATTCTATGGTAAAAGAATTACAATCCGAGCAAATTTTTTAATGGAGAGCTAAAGTACTGCCAGATTCCACTGCCATTGTAATTCCATTACCATATCTTATTATCTTTATTTAAAAGGTGTCGCTTTGATCCTATGCCATGACAGCAGAATATGCACTGCTTCTGTCAATCTAAAGTGAGCATGACTGTTCGTGCACGTTGTGTTGTAAAAGCTCATCGCTTCCTGTGCTGGTGGTCTCAACTCATGTCTATTTCTGACTGTGAATGTAACAATGAGGGAATGTTACTGCACACAAGAACGTGACAAAGCCTGCGTTCTTATATTTCGACCTTTGCATTATGCACCCTACCTGAAGGGGTTGGTGATTGAAGTACATACTGAGTGTGAAAGCTAAACTGGTTTGAGGTATTTGGCTGCATTCATACTGGATTGATTGATGCGTGTCAGAAATACGGATCACACTGACGGCACAAGTCATTATGGCATATCTGCGAATGTGAATGACCTTCAAATCTCTGCATTGATTTCATCAACCGTCAGTCTAAAGTGTAACAAGCACTCATTGGAGCGGATGCCTCAGCCAGGCTCTTCTTTCTCCTCTATTTCCAGTCAGAGTGTACAGCAGCTGCACCTCATGTTTGCCACGGAGCCATGCAAATTAATTCCTTGTGGTTCCGAGATAATGAAATATGAAGTGTTCAGATGCAAAACCCTGAAGTTTGTTTTTTTTTTTTTTTTTAATGGAGAAAAAAGCAATTTAACTTGGGAATTTAAAGGAAACCACATTAGAAAATTCACAGATTTCAATAAATAAATGAAAATGAATGTTCAATTATTTAAATTCTTTAAAATGGAATGTTGAATTCTCAGCTTCTTTCAGGACCTGTACACCTCCAGGGCCCTGAGGCGAGCAGGAAAGATAGTGGTTGATCCCTCTCACCCAGGACACAAACTTTTTGTTACTTTCCTCTCTGGACTAAAGCCACAAGACACAAAAACAGCTTCTTTCTGTCTGCTGCTAGACTTATAAATAATGCCAGAGACCCCCATTTACCCTGCCTCCCCCCTAACTTCCACAAAATACAGAATGAGCATCCTTGTACTGTTTATCTACATACCTGCACAGCCCCATTCCACCAATCCACTATATCTATTTGACAGTAAACTTAGCTTTCCACATTTGTTTATTTGACTCCTTTACTTCTTACAGAAGTATTTTTCTTTTTATTGTTGTTTAAGCACCTATTACTTCTACAGAAGCATTTTCTTTTATTGCTGTTTATGCACCAGTGACACCAGATCAAATTCCTTGTATGTGAGAACTTATGTGGCAATAAATTTGATTCTGATTTAAAATTTTGCACACTGATAGTTACTAGCAGCCACTGAAAAGTTTGTCGTTTTTGACTTACTGGGATGTGCATCTGTGTAGCCTTTGCATTTGGTCAGTTCTTCTTCTTGTTGGTGTTGTTGTAGCAGTGCACATTCAGGGCTTTTAATCTGAAAGTTCAGAGCACAGGATGTGTCTGTCTGTGTATTGCTTGGTGGGGTCTTCAGCGAGGAAATGTCTGTAAATCTCTACTCACATAGTGGAGCTTTCATGTCTTGATTTTGTTATCTTATGTGAAGCACATGCACCAGTATAACCAGCCCAGTCTCACAGTATCACAAAATGCAGCAGGTTTTCATGATGGGGCAGTCCAATCTTAGCCCTAACCCTTATGCCCATGGTGTAAGGTTTAGGGTTAAGTAACAGTTCCTTAGTCTGACAGCAGTTTGTGATCTATTAGATTGTGGTACCATCACGAAATTTGATTGTGATACCATTATGAAAATCTACTACATTTCTTGAGGGGATCACAATCTCATAGATTAGATCACTTTATGTGATGCCATCACAAACTGCCATCAGGCTGCGTTGCTATAACCCTCAGTTATGGTTTTTGTCAATTTCCTCAGCTTTAGAGGATGATGTAACGTCACTTTCACTACCACTTTTCATGCCCCTTGCTGGTTCCACTTTGTGGCTCACTGTCTATTTTTAATTATTTTTTTCTTGTCTCATTTGTAGAGTTTTCCTCACAATGCTTACAGTATATGATAGGAAATGGTTGAGAACTTTGATGTGGAAGCTAAAAACTACAAATGTTACTCTTGCTTTTGTTTCTGCTGCGTAAGAGGCTGTTACATCGGTCTGTGGAAATATCTAAATCTTATCCTTGTTATCATCTGAACTTTTATTGTGATATATTGTTGTGATTGTTTTATTTCCCAGGTCTAACCACAGGTGTATCTCTAACCAGTTCCTCAAATTAGCCATTTCGGGTAAATTTATGTAACTATGATGTGTATATAGAAGTAATAAGACCTATGAACAGAATGTAACTTAACGTGACTGTTGTGTGGGCCGCTGAAGAGGAGGGTACTGCTGGCCCACCACCACCAGAGGGCGCCCTGCCTGGAGTGCGGGCTCCAGGCACCAGAGGGCGCTACCGCATCATGGGAGTAATCTGGGTGACAGCTGTCACCCATCACCAAACACAGCTGTTTCTACTCAGCACCGAGGTATATCAGGAGGACGGCGTCTCCACCTCAGTGCCGAGATATCGCCTAAGACCAAGTAACATTCTCTGCAGCATATTCTGTGATTGACAAACTTGTTAACCTTTCAGGACTGGTGACTACTGAGACCCTCCTTCTTTGGATAAGTACTCACCTTCCTGCTGAACTTGCCAAAAGGTGGAGGCGGCTTCTCCCCTCTCTGTACTGGGTGCGTTCATCCACTCCTGTGTGTTCTTGCTCTCTCCTGCAGCAGTACCGGATCCGACGAGCGGAGGCAGTGGCCACCTGGGAATTCGGGACTTGGCGGTTTCCAGTATTTCCAGGGTTCGGTGGCAGTGGAGATCTGGGTGGTTCCGGTTCGACTGAGACGGACGTCTCCTATCTTCGAGCCTGCCCACACGACACCAGCGGATTCGACCCTAAACATTGTGTTTGTTCTACTACTCGTGCTTGTTTCAGTAGTAAATCTTGTTTTTTTACTTCCTCCATTGTCCATTCATTGCGCCCCCTGTTGTGGGTCCGTGTTCCTACACTTTCACAACAGTGACTTAAATATACACTACATATGAATCATATGATTTTGTCTTTGTATCACACTCATCCATTCCACTATATTTGGTGTAAATAAGACAGAAACACTTCAGCTGTGCTCCTGTGCACAGACATAAAAACTGGATTATTTAAAGGGATCACATCAGCCTCTGAATATAACAAATTTAGACTAAGCTGTACTAAGCATTAATGTCTAAGATAAATAAGTGTGACGACAAGTTACTTTTAAAACTGAATTCTTTGCGTGCACCATCCGCTGATTGTCCAAGAACATCGTGCTGATCAGTTCATTATTCACTGATTATTACCTGCTAGTGACTGTTTTACTTTCCAATAAATCTGCAAAGTAATCTGATTTTTATTAATCAGAAATGGTGTGCTGTGTCTTTCTTAATAAAATAAATTCTTTATAACAGCCATTCCCAAAATTAAGGACACCACAGACTACTGTGAAATCTGAAAATCTTCTGCAGCCGAACATAAATTAAAACTTTAATCAACACACGAGAGGAAGAAGACATATTTTCTTTATATATTATGTTAAAATTGGTCAGGCACATGAAACATCAATGCCTTTATGGCAGTTAAACTCCCACCAAATCACAAATTTGTGACTTTACTTCAGAAGTTCTCGTTCACTTCACACCTTCAGTTCATAATCATAATCATTTCATAATAGTCATAATAGTACTATTAACAATAATACTATGAACATAATAGTCGTATGAACAGTCTTATCAAGATAGACTCGTTTCCCACAGTTGTCTAACGTCAGGTCACTCATTAACAGCTTTACTTTTCTGACTTTGCCATCAGTGTTGGTATGCACCTCTGTTTCTCTTGCCAGTCTACAGTGGTGTCAAAAGTACACACATTTGTTACTTAAGTAAAAGTATAGATACTGCAGTTTAAAAACACTCTGGTAAAAGTTGAAGTATCAACTTAACCTCTTTACTCAAGTAAAAGTGAAAAAGTATGTGCTCCAAAACCTACTTAAAGTATAAAAGTATAAAGTAACCTTTAAAAAAAAAAAAAGGTAGATGCCACTATATGAACTGAAAGCTTAATTTAAAAACTGATTCATTCTACATGTGGCCCAAGACCCCAAACCCAAAATTACCCCCCAACACCACCTGCACGAAAATGTTTCAATTCTAGAAGCTCTGAAATGCAATCTGGGACTATTCCAGACAATAAACTGCAGTGAGTGCAGCATCCATTTAGTGAAGGAAAAAAAAACAAAAAACCACAACTTTCCTCATTCACATTCATTCTAGTAGTATTCTGCTCTTACTAGGATGCAGCAGTTTTCTGTTTGGCAGATAGTTCTGGAGAAAAATAGCAAATTGAAAATATGGTTTGACCAAAACAAACTGTCATTAAACTTAAATAAGACAGGGATGAAGTGGAGGTGTAAGACTCACTAGGTGTTCACAGGAACACTTATTTATGTATGTATTTATTATGTATGTTCATTGTTAGTTGCTTTTATATTTTCTGTTGTGTTTCTATTCAGGTTCTTTTTGCCTCTTTCCTAAATTGTATATAATAATCATTAGATTATTAATATATAAACAAAAATAAATTTAAGAAATATTACAATTTGAAAACAATGCACCCGAACGTGATGAGAGCTGCAATTGCTTAATGATAAGTTTTAAACATTGAAAATGCCATAGACATGGTAACGCGTTAGCATCACTCTGGTTTTAAGTTATAAAATACATCTATCAACTGTTTCAGAAGACCATAACAGGTCAGTTTACATAGAAAAGGTAAATAATACTCACAGAAGTATGCTCTTTAGGGTTTTAGCGGGGGGAAATTAAGCGAAAGAAAGAAAGAACAAATGAAGCAATAGGTCGAAGCATTGCTTCAATCTGCGAAGCACTGCTTCGATTGGTTCACAGTTCAAAGCAAAGCCGCGCTGCAGAAAAGTTGATTACAGGCGCACATGACGTGAAATATATATATATATATATATATATATATAAAGCAGTCTAATCTTGTTTAGTTGAATAAACTCACTTAGTGACTAATTTTTTTATGTTAGTCGTTGCACAAAGCGCTTAGTCAGCTAAAGTTTCACATCACTCGACTGAAGATTTTAGCGTGGTACAGAGGCGGCTAATCTTATTTTATTCAACAAAACTTCAGTGTCTTACCTCAAAAAGCGTTTTTTTTTTCGTGCTCCCGTGACGAAATGAGTCAAATTTTCATGACGGGGTTTTTTTTTTTTAACTCACTATTCCTAACCCTACTCCTACCCCCGACCCTAACCTTAACCATAACCTAATCTTACTATTCCCCCCCCACCTTAACCATAACCACCCCAACCCCCCTGCTTCACTTTAATTTCATGCAGCCATCACGGAATGAATTAGAATGAGTTTGTGCTGCTGTGACGAAAATGAGGCACTTTTCGTCACAATATCACAAACCAATAGATTAATGTATATTTCGTGCTGCTGAATCAGGACTTGTCATGAGACCAGGTTGGTCATGTACCACCACTTGATGGAAGACTCAAGAGCACCCCTAACGTCGCTCGTATTCCTTCAAAAGGAGAACTTCCTCTGCCTTTGGCAGCAGACGACTGTTATGATGTTTGTGTGACAGTTCTCACATTAGCCACTGGGTGTTACACACTGAGCAGTGTTGTGTGCACAAAAAAGCTTTACGGAAATTCTGTAGTATGTAGAAGAAGAATTGCTAGGCTAAGAAGAAACTGAAGAGTGAAACTGCTAAGCTAAGAGCTAAGCACATCATTCTGCAGTTCGTATGGGTCTGTAAATGTCAAAGCCAGTTAACGAAACAAAGGCTGGATAGTTCATGACAACAACCAACCCGGAAGTAAACACAACTGTCAAGCATGGAGCCGTCTCTTGGCAATGGCATGTGCGAGGCGGTTTTGCCTGTGAAAACCGTCAACTAAGGTAAGACATCCAATCTACAAGTTTAATCGTCGATGTGAAACGGTGATTAGACAGATAATGTTGGGTGACTAACTGTAGTCGACTAAGCAATTTTAGTAGACTGAAAGATTAGATTGCTTTATGAAACCAGGCCCAGGAGGAGGAAATATTATGTGGACTTCATCATGAGGATGCTGTTTGCCTGCGATTTACAATAGTCATCACTTCATACAGAATGGTTCTAAGAGAGGTACTGTCAAGTCTCTTAGGGGGCTGATCAAGGATTGCAGTTAGAGCAATTCTGATCACTTTAATTTGTCTCTCCCATACACATCCCATGTGACTTGATGATGGTGTGTTCATTATGAACTAGGGTTCTCACAGCATGGGGTGGGGGGCTTAACAGGGCATAGCCACGCGACGGGCGTTCGAGGTGCAAGTATTGAAGGAGGGTCCGGGGGCATCCCCTCAAAAAAATTTTTTCAATTTATAACTTTTTAAACACTATTTCCTGCTTTTTGAATGTCACTTTGTGTTGTTAACTGGAATGTTAAATATCATGCAACATTTCCTTTTAAAAAGAAATAGAAAACAAACAGAAAAGCCCCCCTATACTGGCTAAATCGCAGCATAGGGGCCCAAAATCAAAGCATAGCGGATCCAAATCACAGCATAGGGCCCCCTATGCTCAACTGTGCTGGCAAGAACCCTATGAACTCACATCCATGTTCCTTTAACTGCTCATGATCCAGGTCTTTCATAGCATTGAGGAACTCACTTTGTCGGGCTGTCTCGCAAAACTCCACCTACGTTTGTTATTATGTTGAGCACCTGAACCTTTCGATGTTCTGGATCATTGTCACTAACCTCTCCCACCTTCACATCTCCAATATGTAGTTCCCTTTCCCACAGGAAGTCTGGGCCAGTACACCAGTTTGAGGCCACAAGCTGATCTGCCATCAAGCCTCTCGAAGCATGATCTGTGGGATTATCTTTGGAACATAAAAACTGCCATTGCTTGGGATCAGTAGTGGGCTTGATTCTTTGGATCCTGCTTGCACCAAAGACATGAAATCATCTGGCATCATTATTTATGTATCCAAGGATGATTTCGAGTCTGACCAAAAATACTCTTGAAGACCATCCATTTCAAGCTCATTTCTTGTGGTCGTGGCTCGTCCCACCCAACCTTGTCTTGACAGAGCTGCTGCAAGATTTGCTTCCCTAGGAGGATTGAAGGCGCCAAGAACCCCAACAGGTCATAGATGGAAGCCACAGTGGATAGCACTCCTCTCTTATCAGTGAATGTTCCTTGACAGTAAGTCTGAACTGAAAGTTATCAGAGGATATGCCCCACTGGACTCCGAGTGCTCTTTCCATGAGTGGCTCCCCAAAGGCCATACTCAGATGTTTGACACTTTCTGCACACTCTTCTTTTGGTAATGATTCTAATACCATTCTTGCTGTTGGTGATTAACTTATGTAGTCACAGCATGCCTGTGTTGCAGAGCTTTCTTGATTCCTCAATAAGTTGGATTGCCTTAAAATCAAACGTTACACTCACCAATTCATCATCGACATAAAAATTCCTTTGGATGAATTTAACAATGTTTTGGTTAAATTGATCCTGACTTTCTGTGGCTAAATGTTTAAGTCCACAGTTGGCACAGCCAGGTGAGGAGGCTGCCTCAAAATGATGGACTTTCATCTGAAAAATTGATGGCAGAGACTCCAGATTGCTGTTATTCCACCATAAGAACCTCAGGTAGCCTTCTTCTTCAGGCCTTACATGAAACTGATGGAATATTCATTCGACATCGCACATAACAGTATTCGGGCCCTTGCAGAACCTATAAAGAACTCTCACCAAAGTTTTTATGAGCTCTGGTCCAGTAAGAAGGTGGCCATTCAATGATCGGTCTTCAAACCTTGTTGAGCAATCAAAAACTGCATGGATCATTCCGGGCTTTTGAGGGTGGTATACCCCATGGTCGGGAATATACAGACTGGTTGATTGCTGTGTTCCTCCTCTGGAACCCTCTCTTCTTCGCCTCGACTGATGATGACTTCCATAAAGTTGACATAGTCTGAACAGTACTGCTGATCTCTCTTAACGTTGCTTCTAAAAGCTCTGATTGCCAGTTGGAAACTTTACCAGTGAGCTGCCATCGCTGTCCTGTGACAGCTGCTGGAAACTGCCTCATATCAGGAAGCACATGGATGTATTTAAAAAAAAAATATGAAGCACCATATAAAAACATTGCATTCCCTCTCATCAAACAGGCAATACAAATATGAGTCTGTTCCTCTGTAGATGACCCATGGTCACTGATGCACAGTCATGAATTGACATGAATAAGAAGCAGTTTGCTCATCTCATTCATGTTCACATCTGCTGGCGCGTGTCCTGCCAGCCTGTGCGCATATCCTGCCGACACACGTCTTGTGGACGGCACACCGCAGGATACCGCGTCATGTGGAACAGAGCTCACGTGGGTGACATGACAGTCAGATCGCCTGCTGCGTGTTATGATCTGACGGTGTGTTTCAACCTGGGGGCAGCCTGTCCATGTGCGTGCACTAGCTCGCTGCAGCTTGTTGCCACAGTGATTTATGTTTTATTTATGACCACTTGATGACAGCAAACAGACACACGCATGTCACAGTGGTCAGTTGTTAGTCAATGTCCATCCAAACACAGTACCGTCCAGCTGGGATGTCCAGAACGACAGATCTCCACAGCCGCTTCTGTCATAGCCACACCTCCTGTCAGTTCAGCGCACAGACCAAAGCCACACTCATGGGACACTTAGACTAATTTCACTGCCAGTACGACAATGATTGTCTGAAGACTGTTGTTGTGCCAAGAATGTGAACGGCCACACATTTTCTAAGTGCCATGCGAGCGGTGTTAGATGTTCATGCGTGTCACCTGGAATTTGGCCAACACCTGTTGCGAGGGGGTTCGATGGGCTTGCACAGCGCACACGCTGTCTGTCAGCCGCTGGTGTGCGCAAATAGTTGTAGCAACAGGTTGGAGGCATTGGAGGCAGCTACGAAATTACACGGTTTGCACACGATTCCTGCTTCATGCGCACTAAATGAGCAATTTTACCAAATTCAGACTATGTGTGAAGGGGCCCTAAAGATGGTAGGCTGTGGAATGGTATAGCCTATTTGCTGATAGTGCCAAGACCTTTACAAGCTCTCCTGAGTCCTCCTGAAGCACACTTATTGGGGCTGGATCTCTCAGAGGTTGCGAATGCTGATGCTGATACAAAGAATTAACCTGATTACTTTCTTGCTCCGCTGTAGGCGGTTCAGGTTTCTGTGCTGCTAGTCCTGGGAGTGAATGAAAGTCTGTTTCATTGTAGTCTTGAAGCCTTGCTTTAGCTGCTTTTAGCCTTTTAGCTCCTCCAAAGGCTCCAGCTCTCTTTTCAAGTCTTCTGCAAACCTTTGTCTTGCAGCATTTTCTTCTTACTGTTTCTTTAAGAGAGCAGCTTCTTGTTTTTCCTCTTTCTATTTTATGTTCAGTCTCTTCCATTTCTCTTTGAAGATGGCGAGTTAATGCAGCTGCTTCTTGTTCTGCAACTACAAGTTTATCCACAGCTTCGAATTCTTGCAGTTTCTCTTGGTGACGTTCTTGCTCAGCCATAATCTTTAATACAGCTCATGTAGCCACGTACTCCACAGCAGCTTCTTGCCTTTTGACAGAGGATACATTAGCGTGAATGGAATTATCCTTAATGCAAACAGATGCTCGTGGTGAAACACTGGAAGTTGAGGATGCAAACGCAGTTACTTTCGGGCCAAATCAGCTTGTTCCTTGAATCTGAGACTGAGCAACCCTAACCCTACCAAGCCATATCAAAGCAACAATTTATTGTGCACCAATATAATAAACAATTTGCTGGCACAAAGATAATTGCATTTGTTGAAATA
The DNA here is from genome assembly GCF_902500255.1 of Thalassophryne amazonica. Lineage (NCBI taxonomy): Eukaryota > Metazoa > Chordata > Actinopteri > Batrachoidiformes > Batrachoididae > Thalassophryne > Thalassophryne amazonica. Next base: position 40,550,907 of record NC_047105.1, on the reverse strand, counting down.
AATGTGCATGGTGCAAAGAATAAGCACAAGTAGGCCTACGACTGGCCCTGTAACAATACACCAACAAACAACTCAAATTAAACAACGGCTAATTAAACTTGGAAAAGTTGTTCCCTACCTTGTCAATCAATCAACATTTATTTATAGAGCGCTTTACGGCACCGACTGATGTCCAAAGCGCTTAACATTAAAAACACAAATTCACAAAAACAAAACACATAAAATACAATTTTAAAACGGCACATAAAAAACAGAACGTCACCTCCCCACTCGGTGTTAAAAGCCAGTTTAAATAAATAAGTCTTTAATTTAGATTTAAAAAGTGCTAGGTCAGGAATAGTACGTAATTCAAGACGCAGCTTGTTCCACAATCTGGGGCCAGCTACCGCGAAAGCATGATCACCCAGCCGTTTATATCTTGACCTCGGAACATCTAAGTAAAGCTGACTTATAAAGCTGGCCAGATGTCCGTATGTCCTACTGTAAGGGTGCAAAGTTAAAATTTCAGGCACGTAGGGAGGTGTAAGGACATAAATAGCTTTAAAAACAAACATTAAAATCTTAAAATCAATTATAAAATGAACTGGAAGCCAGTGGAGTGAATATAGGACCCGTACAAATATGACCAAATCGAAAAGCTCTGCATGTTCAGTGTGGTTTGAACAGTGCGCAGCAGTCCTCCAGCTGCATATGGAATAACGAAAAATAAATAAATAAAACCCTGTTAGCTTCTTTTATTAAAGTGAGTGATCTCCAAAAGAATTGCGCAGAAAACAGACTTAAAAGTTTAGAGGTTGTATTAAAAAGTTAAACCCTGATACAGAGAGTCATCTGCAGTGCTGGGATCTTTTTTCCAGATCACATGCACCTGGGACAAAGAACCGCGATTTTCTTTGTCCTCTAACTTTTATTCCTGAGTCAAGGCCGGCCCCATGTGGGTGGGCAGTCCTTAGCCTGTCGTGAATCAATGGCTGTGTGATTGGCTGCAAAAGTGAAGTAGGCAGGTGTCTGCTTGCGTCGCGTTCAAGGTTGTTATGTAAAAAAAATCTTATAGTGTGTGTCAATGCAATAATCAGAGTGTTCCGTCATGCTGATTCTTTTCCAAATGGACGTGAAAACTTTGGTTTTATCAATTAAACATCTATAAAAAGATCAGATGGTTTTATCAATTAGACAGCTGTAAAGGATCAGATAGTTTTACCAAACACAAGGACATTTGTGTGTCAGCCGTTTTGAAAAGCAGTAGGTCAAGATCAGATAGTTACATTTGTATGTGCATCAGCCGTTTTGTGTTATGCATCATGGAACACTGTACAACCCCAAACACTGTCATCTTTATCAAAAGCAGCAATCGCAGTATTAATAGTCACAGTTTATCTCGTTATATTCCTAAACTGTTACAGAATGGCTCACTCACGTTGCTTTCGTAAACATTACACAAAACAAATGCACGAAAATAAATAAATAAAATAAATAAAATCCCAAACACGGTCACGGTTTAACTGAGCTAATCTTTGCGTAGACAACCACAACAAAATCCCCCCAAAATAAATGAATAATAAAAATACTGACTTTTCAACTGTTTACATACCATTTTGTCCACAGTGTAACTTATTTGGCTCTTTAAGCTGTTATGTTGCTTCAAAAGGATTTTTTCTCATTTACATTTTTTTTTCTCCTCTGCATCCGCACCATAGAAGAAGAAGAGGAAGAGCCCTCTTCTTCTTTTATGGCGTTTAATGCAGCCGGAATCCTTATAGTGCAGTGCTGCCACCTTCTGCATCAACCGTTATAGCAGCACTGTACGTTATGGCACCAGTGTCATGTGATCGACTGGAACTCAGCTGGCGATCGACTGGTTGGGCACGCCAGCTCTTCAACAATCCTGTGACTGATGTACAGTGTCCATCTTGTGGCACATGTCATGTGGTAGAGTGTCACCCTTTGATGGTCATCATAAACAATATTCAGCTCAGTTAACTCCTTCTGAATAGTGCTAATATGTTCTTGCAGGATACTACTGGGATCCTATTTTAGTACAGATTTTTTTTAGTTAGAGCCTTCCAGGCTTCATAAATGCCATTACAACAAAGTAATAGCCCTTTGAGGTTCTCTGAAATTGTCTTCCTTTTTTTTTTTTTTTTTTTGTTAATCTACGGGCTCTTTCGCCTCTACCAGGCTCTTCAGACTGTACACTGAAAAAAGAGAATGTTTGAACCAACTTAAAAAAGTGTTACAATTTGTAAAAACCTGAATGAATTAAGTTGTTTGAACTTAAGTTTGTAAGTTAGAGTTGATTTAACTTTCAAAGTTAAGTTCAAACAACTTAATTCATTCAGGTTTTTACAATTGTAACACTTTTTTAAAGGTGGTTTAAACATTCTCTTTTTTCAGTGTACTGCTTTTTGTACGACAAACAAAAAGCAGTACTGCTTTGGCTCTGCCACTTGTCCTATGTTACAGCACCCAGAGTCTCTTCATTCTGTTTGTGAGGTTTAAAATTATTTGGGAAATACTTGTACACAATCAACTTGTCTTACATAAGCAGTGTAGTGAACAACAAACATTCCCAAAAAGCTTAAGTGAATGAGCTAAGCTAGATACTTTTTCACATTTTTTCAAAAAATCAATCCTGTAAAGTATAATAATAAAAAAATCACTTGAAATATTAAGCGACAGGATGAATAGCAGTTATTAAAGGTCCTCATGACAACACTTCCTTGAACTTGCATAGAAAAATATTGACCCATGAACAGAAAACTGTCCTTCAAATATCAACTTATTTAAATATGCACAAAGGATTTTTTTCTTTCCAAGGTATCCTTCTTCAGTTAAACAATCAGTCAGTATAAATCAGTTTCCTATAATCAAGCACATATGCCCTTTCACATCTAGTGAAACACAGTTATATAATTAGGCGACACACACAGTCCCTTATAGTTTCCAATCATTGTGTCCCTTCAAACATAAACTTTAATGTCTTGGTTATGGACGTCTTCTTGAAAACACTGCTGAACTTGGTGTCCTTACACTAACAGTGACTTATCTGTGTTTCCCATCATGACGAGGTGTCGGGAATGAGCAGATTAGGGAAAGTTCACACAGGTCCAAGTTCGATTATCGCGCTCTCCAGGAAATACACCACACTGTAAGTTCTTCTTCTACTGACAGATTTATTCAACAGAGCTTCATCACCGTTAAATCCACCGTCGAACTAAGCTAAGAATATAACAAGTACACAATAAACACACATACATATCACAGACTGAAAACCAATATATATATATATCTCCATGACATAATATATATATATATGTACCTCGCTGGCTGCACAAAACCAAGAGGGGTAAACGGGCAAACATAAAATCTTCCATGGAAATACACAAAGCAAAAGAAGAAACTTCTTGAAGAAACAAACTTTACCTCTCAAGTAGAGCAAAACCCTTACGTGCATCATGGTTCTAATATTGCAACCACTAAAGTGTCCCTACGCAATACCATCCATAAAACAAGGTTCCGACCTCAGACTTCAACAAATCAGCACAAAATGAATGCTATAAATATCACTCACTCATCACTCATCTTCAACCACTTATACAGGATCGGGGCGCAGGGGCTCCAGCTCCAGCAGGGGACCTCAAACTTCCCTTTCCTGAGTGGGGGGTACTGAAGCGTTCCCAAGTCATTGTGGCGATATAATCTCTCCACCTAGTCCTGGGTCTTCTCTGGGGTCTCCTCCTAGATGGACGTGGCTGGAACACCTCCCTAGGGATGTGCCCAGGCAGCATCCTTACCAGATGTCCAAACTACCTCAGCTGGCTCCTTTCAACGTGAAGGAGCAGCGGCTCTACTCCGAGCTCCTCACAGATGACGGAGCTTCTTTTGGTCATGACCCAACCCTCAAGTCCATAGAATAGGAACGAAGATTGACCAGTAGATCAAGAGCTTCACCTTTTGGCTCAGCTCCCTTTTTGTCACAACAGTACTGTAGAGTGAATGCAACACCGCCCTTGCTGTGCCGATTCTCCAGCCATATAAATATGTGTAAACAAAACATTAAATTTCATAAAATGAAACATCACTGCCTTTATGGCAGTTAAAAACACACCTCAGAATCCTGTGGCTTATAGCTCTTTGAGCTACATTTAAAAAATTGTTCTTCAATATTTTTGGATACTTCAAACTTTAAAATCAAATTCTTAATGGCCTTTCCGAGGCCCACCTACAATGCCTTCCTATTTCCTATGTTCCTATTTTTATGGTATGAGCTTGCAGCCATTAGTGTGGTGACGCCACTTCCTGGTTGTTGCTAGCTGCTAACTTTGCTTCATTTTTTGCTAAATACAGTATAACACCTTTATCATATATGTAAAAGCTAGTGAGAAATAAACACTTGTAAAACTGAAACCCCTGTTTTTGGAACCAAATAACACCTCTGAAGTTATTTAGAAGACATTTCTCTCACATTAGCATGCATGCTAACTTCTGCTAACTCAAAGCTAACTTGCGCATAAAGCTCATGTACACCCACACCGTCCTGCAGATGCTGTTAAAACGTAAATATTGTTTATGATTGATTGATTGATTGATGGATGGAGGGGCTTTACTGAACATGTACAAATTGTATGTAACACAACAGGATCTTAATAATTAATTAAACAACTGCAAATTATAAAGAAGACATTGCTGATATGGCTGAAGGTATTTTAGCATTGTATTATTTTTTGTTTTTACTGACATAATAATGAATAAAAAGCTTTAACATACATTTGTACAGAAACAACAGGGTGCCTAAGGTGCTGCATTTCAATACATTACACTTTTCATAGTGATAAGATTATCAGGACAAACGTGCCATTGTGCCTGTCTGCACATTCGTTGCAGCCTTTTTGTTGAAATGCAACTGTTTCAGAATAACACATCCATTTGTGTTTTCTGCCACGAAGCCCTCAGCGTCGATGCTCTTCTCAACTCCATCCAAGTTGCATTGTCCTGCGCTCGCACAATCGCAGTGAGTCATCTTTACTTTTCGCCCAAGATTTCTCCTAATCTTTTTGAAGCATCTCTGTATCTTCGCCGCACTGAGTGGGAGGCTTGTTTGTTCAGCGTACACTCAGCTGTGTGTACCAGCGCTGAAGGCCTCTTCTTCGCAAATGCCTTTTTTAGCGAGAGACTATTTGTCAAATGCATTATGACTTGTGCATACCCCCAAGCGGAATCACTCTGGTGAAATGAAGTTGGATAGATTACTGTAGCTGTTCTACTTTCTCGCCATCCCTCTTCCCTCTAACAGCGCAGTGCCCGAGAGAGAGAGAGCGAGAGAAGGAGGCTGTCATGTAATTATACTGTACTTATACTGTTGGTTTATAATCCAATGGTTTGCAGATGTTATTCGTTACATAGTTGCTGTGTGTTCCAAATTTCTGCACGTTATTTATATGCGCTCTTTTCACCGCAGAGCAGCGCGCGTACATTTTATTGATGCACGCTTTGTGCAGTGCGAGTTCTTCTCGAAGTGATAAGTACTGAATGTGATTATTTGGTGGATGGCAGCCTGTGTGCAGTGTGCACTGCATTTGCAATTACTTACTTCAAGGCGAGATCTCTGGAAAGTGTTTAGACGATAAGCCTCATTTTATGCATCGATCCGGGTTTTCTACATGAGAGCGAGCTACAGTAGGTGGTGTATGCAAGCAAAAACTGAAACAAAACAGGCATGGCAGAGTGAGCACAGCACACCCACGAGTCTGTGAGAAATTATTCAGAGCTTAAAAAAAGCAAATGTTGGGTTTTACAAACACATATGGTGATCTTGACCTTTGACCTCCTGGGGTCAATGGGATTGCTGGTGTAGAGTGCAGAGTAACATAATTAGCATGTCCTTTAACAATCAGATGCCTTTTGCCCTCACACACAATATATATGATCACACACAAAAAGTTTCCTGTGATCTTGACTGACAAAATCAATAGGGCTGTTTTAGGGAGGTGACCTATTTGATATTTGAATTTGAAATGTGAAGAGAAAAAAAAAATACTTCCAGTGAATTGACCGTTGTCCTTTTGACTCCATAGTTAGTAAAGGTCTTACACTCAGGCTACCTAACATTCATATGCTTGCTAACAACCTAGTACATATTATATGTTGTATTGCATGTATGTATGTATGTATTGTATGAGCTAATGAGTTCACATACAGTTTTTGGATTAAAATACTTGCAGTGATCTTGACCTTTTGGCCCACTGAGCTCAAAAGAAATAGCACTGTTGGAATTAGGGCCCTTAAACCCTCTGGGGTCCGATGGCATTTTTTGGACAGTTCACTCACCTGGCATAAATGTATTATTATTGCTGTTAACAGCTCTTCCTGCATCCCACAATCAAGTTTTATGTCTCTTTTTTTTTTCAGGACAACCTGTGCTTTCAGAATATATATATATATATATATATATATATATATATATATATATATATATATATATATATATGTTTTTGTTGTGTTTTATAAGTGTAATAAAGGTTTACAATCAAAAATAGGCAAGGAAAAAATAAAGTAAAAATTATTTTTCACACACATTTATTCAAAATACACAGCAAACTATAATAAACAACTGTTTTGACACTTTATAAAGGTAATTTGAGGTCTTGTGTGAAGGACTGTACAACAAAAAGGTTCAAACAATAAACACAAATGCACATTTTGAACAATATATACAAAATGGTCTATGCATTTTGTTGTCCATTGATATGGTAAACAGTGCTTTACGCAGAGAAAGCAACTGAGTTATCCAGTAACATTCACATGCAAACTAGTGGAGCAATCCTGATAGCTGTACACTCTTTGTTTGAGCACGTGAGATTGTCATAAGAGGCTCTCCGTCTGCTCCTGCTTTCACTGATCGAAACGATCTTTGGCTTTTCACATGAGATAAATCTGCCCTACGATTGGATTTTGGAAAACCATGTGATGGTGAACCAATTCCAATTGGATACTCACATTGCGCACGTCATCACACAGCTTCTATGAGGAGTACAAAGATGGCCGATGGCTGGATCAAAAGTCCGCGGAGTTAACTTTTCAGCAAAAAAGTAAGTTTCTATCTCATATCATTAAAAAGTTATTTATAATTTAGTAAAGCTTGGTCTTAGCCGTCGTATACGACCCCAGAGGGTTAACATACAGAGCAAGAAGTGTAACAATTGGGCGTGTACAGCAGGCATCAATGCATTCAAGCACAGTTTGTGATTCTAAAAAAATGTTTCTCATTGAACTTTGACCCTCTGACTACAAAATCGGCAGCATACAACTATTGAATGTTTTTATTAATTCGTTCAATAGTACGAATATTCCATGAGATGAAAGATGGAATGTTCCATCATCTTGCATGGTTGACACACACGGTGGTCGCAAAGTGCAATGGTACAAATCATATGGAACCAAATTTGCATGCTAAGTGGAACCGACATTGCACGTTAAAGAGAGCACAATGGTGAATAGGACGAACAATTAATATCACATGACATACAAGCCACCAATTAAAAGCCAAGGATCTATTCAGGTTTATATAATGTGTCATGAATCAGGCTGCCTAACCCATGTAAGATGTTTGGTAACAAGTGGGTAACAAGTTTTAATAAAAAAAGATTCTAGTTGTAGATTGGTAACATTTGTCTGTGCACAACAGATGTTATTGCCTCATGCAAAAAAAAGAAGAAAAAAATTGGAATAAAAATGATGTGATGTTGATGTCATGTTGTAATGTTGACCTTTGGCCTTTGTGATGTGATGTTGACCTTTGACCTCAAAGACAGTAGTGTCATTGGATTTAGGATGCCTAATATAGACTGGGACTTTGGTAACATTTGTGTGTGCACAACAGACATTATTACCTCATTAAAAAAAAGAATAAAAAGGCTTTTGGTGATCTCGATCTTTGACCTCAGTGTCACTGGATTTTGGATACCTAATATACACTTGGTCACATTTGTGTGCGCACAAGGTGTTATTGCCTCATGCCAATTTTTTATTTTTTTATTTTTTTTTTTGGGATGAAAAATGCTTTTGGTGACCTTGACCTTTGACCCTCTGACCTCAGACCTGTTGGATTTAATATGCCTAATATGCCTCGCAATCTTTATAACAATCCGGTGTGTGCAGCAGATGTTATGGTGCTCACAAACAAATTCGAAACCAGAGGTCATGACCTTTGATGCCTTGATCCCATGATCCTAGAAATAATAGAAATTTTGGATTTAAAAGCAAATCTTTTTGGGCGGGTCAAACAGATAACACTCACTTGACCTTTCTGCTTCTGAGCCAAAAATCAATACGCTGTAACACTAACTTGACTCAAGCTTGAACTTAAAATTGACAAGCCAAATCGTTTTCCGGTAAGCACATGGAAAGCGAGGGACGGACGTGGAACGTGACGACGACAGCACTCCTGCAGCCTCGGGATGACGGGCTAAACAGCAATGAGACTTGTTTCTTTTTCACGGCACGTACCGCCACTTTCTGAGTATTTCCACCACTGTCCAAATCACTGCATTAGTCATGGGATACTTCAAAGTGGGGACGAGCAAAAATATTTTCGGTGTTGAATTCTCAGAATGTGATTCCTCCTCGCCCTCTTCGAAACATGACTGTAATAGAACCAGAATAAGAAGCGTCATTCCAGCAGCACCTCATTCTGTACGCTGAGAGAAGTTAATTACATAGAGGCGCGCATTCTTGGGTCGGCAGTGTGGACTTGGGGTTTTTCATTGTGCCCATTCATAACATTCTGCTGACTGGTCAGTCTGAGCAGCACCATCCCGACCATTCACGCTGCAGAAAACCTTAACCCGTGCACGGTTCGAACGCACACGCACACACACACACACACACACACACACACACACACACACACACACACACACACACACACACACACAAAACCTGACTATCCTCACTGAGAAGGTCTATCAGGCACAAATCATACTCAGACCTGTCTCTCTTGCTTTCTCTCTCTTTCTCTCTTTCCTTGTCTCACGTCTTCTCTCGTTTACCTTCCCAGCAGCAATGTCAAAAGGTCAGTGCAGGAAGCCGGCTTGCCTGGGGCTGATTGTGCCTTTGAGTTAATGATAAGTCGCTACAATGCTGCTTTCTGGAGCAGATTGTGTTCCCTGCATAAATCATTACAGTCAGAGAAACCTGCGCTTTGTCAGACTGATTTAGTTTTTAGATTTTGCCTTTAAAACATGAGAAAGAGCAGCAGAGGACTGTGCTGGATGGAGTTTTGGGGGATATTAGCCAGATGAAGAGCCCCAGTGGAGGTCAAATATTAGCTCTTTGTCAGAACTCTTGGTATCGAAAATTTAATCTTCACCATAAGTGTGCAACATGGTCGGCATGTACCGGCTGTACTGGCTGTATTAGTGCCTGGCATCTGGGCACTGGCAGTGGGTTGGCCATGTGAAAGCTTGGGCTGCAACTGATGATTATTTTCATAATGGATTATTTTTTGAGTTGATTACACTCAAAAAAATGGCTATTTGAATGAACTCAATTCATTTATGTGCAGGATTACCATCTAATAAATATATGCAGCCCAAACTCAAATGTGTTTTATTTGAGTTGGGACTACATATATTTATTAGATGGAATCCAATCCAGTGAGTCAGTTTTTTGAGTGAGTGACACAATCAAATGACTCACTGGATGAACTCAATTCAGTTATGTGCAGGATTTCCATCTAATAAATATATGTAGTCCCAATTCAATTAAATTACATTATCTTGCATGGATGTGTTTTATTGAGTTGGATCTTCATATATTTCTTAGCTGGAATCCAATCCAATGCTGATGTGGGCCACGATGTTAAAGCAGCCATGGCAACTCGACATCTGTTCACCTATTCACTTCTATGGAAGCCCTCGTGATGTACAGTGTATGTGGGAAACTCCTCCTTCTGTTATTGTTTGTTTGTTTGCTTCTTTGTTTGTTTTCAGACCATAATTTGCCCTTGAGCATGTTAACAGTGGGTTGGCCATGTGAAAGCTTGGGCTGCAACTGATGATTATTTTCATAATGGATTATTTTTTGAGTTGATTACACTCAAAAAAATGGCTATTTGAATGAACTCAATTCAGTTATGTGCAGGATTACCATCTAATAAATATATGTAGCCCAAACTCAAATAAAACACATCCATGCAAGACAGTGTAATTTAATTGAGTTGGGACTACATATATTTATTAGATGGAATCCAATCCAATGACTCAGTTTTTTGAGTGAGTGACACAAACAGATGACTCACTGGATGAACTCAATTCAATTATGGGCAGGAATTCCATATAATAAATATATGTAGTCCCAACTAAATTAAATTAAATTGTCTTGCATGGATGTGTTTTATTTGAGTTGGGGCTACATATATTTTTTAGATGAAAATCCTCCACAGAATTGAGCTCATCCAATGCATCGCATTTTTGAGTGTAGTTGTTATCCATTGCCCAAGATGATGACTTCAAATGACTTGTTTTGTCCGTAGCCCAAAGACAGTCAGTTTAGAGCCATTTACAAGTAGAAGGAAAGCAGGTAGTAAAACAAAAAAAGAAAATAGTCACATTTCAAAACCTGAAATTAAAAAATTTCCATTCATTTAATAGTCGATTAATAAATCTATTAATCATTGCCGCTCTCGTGAAAGGTTCATCATGCTGATTTGACGCACTTGACTTGGGGGTAACATTTGCAAAACACTTTAATCACAGTGCATCCTTCAGTCCAGAATTTATGTACAATGTTAGTATGAATTGATTCATATTAGACGAAGATGAAGATAAAGTTAAATAGTTTTTATTGTCATTGTACAGACACATACAATAAAATTGCATTGCTACAACTAAGGTGTATTTAAGCTGAAACAATAAGTAGCATTAAACGACATAGAAAAACAGATGAAGACATTAGGAGAGGGAAATAATAAGGTAATAATAATAAGAACAAGAAGATTCCAAAGCCACATTTGAATACTCGTACCAGCGTGCTGTACCGTAGGATAAAAGCAGGACGCACAATCTGTAGGGTGTCTGAATAGTCAGTAGGCATTTAATAGTAATCCAGTGGTACTCGGATGATCTTCTACCTCCATACTATGCAAATGGACCACACTACGCTCTCCCATAATGCGGGTGGAGCCTGTTACCCAAAGAAGAACTTCCCAGGGAAATTTAGAAAAGCTAGCAGACATACATGGGAAATCTTTGAATCATAGATATAGAACTATTTAAGCCACCACGATTTTCTCCGATGCAGCATATTAGCACGTTGTGAGTAGTTGTGGTGGTCTGGCTCATTTGCTACAGATGCCAAGATGATCACAAGTGGCATGGCTAAAAATCCTTCTAGCCCCATCAGTGACTCATTAGCATTTATTCTACATGCAGTTCCGTGGGTATATGCTGCACGAGTTCATATTTGAGGAGAGCATTTAGAGAAGATGTGAGGGATAAACTTGTGTCCATAAGAGGATTTAACAGTTCAACCTGCAGGATTGTGAAGGTGATATCCAGACTCTGAGCCACTTTCACTCCTCTGCACTTCATAATGTGGACGAGACATGACTCAGAGCGACTAGCTGCGTCAAGAGGGTCATAAGTCAACTGTGCCTGAAAATAGATGATATAGTTTATGCCACGTACGAGGTCTTTTAGATAATAAACCGACCCTTTTATTATTTTTTTTAACTATATGGATTTGAATGACCTGCGATTACACCAATCATGCTTGAACCCTCGTGCGCATGCGTGAGTTTTTTCAAGCGTGTCGGTGACGTCATTTCCCTGTGGGCAGGCCTTGAGTGAGATGTGGTCCCGCCCTCTCGGCTGAATTCCTTTGTTTCACACGCTGCTCAAGACGGCACGCGTTGCTTTATCAAAATTTTTTCTGGACCTGTGAGGAATATCCGAGTGGACACTATTCAAGAAATTAAGCTGGTTTTCGGTGAAAGGTTTAACGGCTGATGAGAGATTATGGGGTGTTTCTGTCAGTGTAAGGACTTCCCACGGAGCGGGACGTCCTGCAGCGCTTCCAGGCGCCGTCGTCGGCCTGTTTCGACCTGAAAACATCCTAATTTAAGGCTTAATTCACCCAGGACGTCGTGAGAGAACAGAGAAGATTCAGAAGAGGCCGGCATGAGGACTTTATGCGGACATTCCACTGTTTAAGGACATTTTTTAATGAAAGACGTGCGCGCATATTCGCCGAGTCGTTTCTGTGACGACTCGGCAAATCTGTGTGCGCCGCGACAGGAAAAACACCTCCGTGTTGAAAACCATTTGTAAAATTCAGGTGGCTTTTGATGGCTTTCAACAAGTGAGTAACTGAGAAATTGTTTAACAGCTTGGGCATGTTCCAACTTGCCCGTTAAGGTTTCCAACGGAGGTGTTTTTCCTGTCGCGACCCCCCGCGGTCGGGTCCGGCCCGACATGCAACTCTGCCCGCACGTTCTTTCATTACAAAATGTCCGTTAACAATGGAATGTCCGAATAAATGCCTCATGACGACTTCTTCTGAAAGTTCTCTGTTCTCTGACGACTTACTGCGTCAACAGAGCCTGAAATGTGGAAGTTTTCAACTTGAGACGGTGAGACGCTGCTGCCTCGAAGCGCAAATCGCCGTCAGGCGCCGTGGGCCGTCCTTACGGCGACACTACCAGACCAAAATCTCTCATCAGCCGTTAAAATTTTTACCGAAAACCAGCTGAATTTATCGAATGGTGTCCACTCAGTTGTGCCTTACAGTTTTGAAAAAATTTTGATCAAACAAAGCAGCAGTCTCTGAGCCATTCCTAAACAATGAAAAAAACGATGAGAGGGTGGGCGACTCCTCACTCAAAGACTGCCCACAGGCGAATGACGTAACCGACAGGCGTGAAAAAACTCTCGCATGCCCACGAGGGTTCAAGCATGTCTGATGTAATCACACGTGATTCAAATCCATATGGTTTTTGAAAAAAATAATAAGGTCGGATACTTTTCTAATAGACCTCGTACTTTGCGAATTAATCACTTATCGCTCCATTCAAACATGCTATTTATGCTGATCATTCATCGCATTAACTGTATTCACGCATGACAGTGCACTTTTGAATTAATATGAAAAATTTAGGACAACATCAGTGGTAGCTCATGACAAATGTTACAGAGCTGATGTGGGCCACGATGTTAAAGCAGCCATGGCAACTCGACATCTGTTCACCTATTCACTTTTATGGAAGCCCTCGTGATGTACAATGTATGTGGGAAACTCCTCCTTCTGTTATTGTTTGTTTGTTTGCTTCTTTGTTTGTTTTCAGACCATAATTTGCCCTTGAGCATGTTAGGGAAAAAAAACTCAAACATTTTGCAGTGGATTTCACTGAAACCATATATACTGTGTTTGATAGGAAGGCTTTGGCAACCTAGCAAGCTTTGGAAAGCTAGCAATGTAGCTCCCTCAATTCAGTTACTTGACTGATCGTCTGTATCAGTAGCTGTATAAGTGAAAAGAAATGAGTTTAGCGAGTTTAACAGTTTGTATACACAAATTATGGTTTGCAGGTATATCACCTATTTATGAAAAAAAGCAGGAGTACTTTAGCCAACAATCTAAGCAAATGGACTGCGAAAATAGACAATTAGCCTCTTGTCTGTGGTTGCTCTGGTTTCCATAACTAAATGCATTTCTTTGTGGTGAACACTAGAGGGTGTATAGCATATATTACAGACGTGATATATAAAAACCAGGAGTTAACCCTAATTATTGTCACTGGTCCTGAAATAGCTCATGTTCAGGCTGAATGCTGAGCTCCTGAGCTGGATGTTGGGTGCATCTAGACGTGTGAAGGCACCCAATGTCGCGGAGCATTTAAACTGTCGTCACCTTGGGAGGCCGCCAGTTCCTCGGTAGCAGTAGCTGTCACCCGGCAGCTTTCTTGCCTGTCTTCCTCTCTTCTCCCACCGTCTCTCTCCCTCCAGCCCTATTTTCTTCTGCAATTTTATATTCACTTCTTGATTGGTTGGGGATGGGGGGAGGCGGTGCGGGTGGCCGCGTAGCGTTTGAGAGGTTAGCCAGTTTGTGTAGTTGCATGGGGCTAGTAGCGGAGGTTGGGTGTGTGTGTGTGTGTGTGTGGGGGGTGGGGGGGGGGGGGGTGCAGATGGAGGTAAAAAAAATGAAGATTTTTCTTTTTTAGGGATATTTTATTTTTCAGCTACAGCCATAGAGTCTGTAATGTCATTCAGCGATGTGGAAACCAAAATGAGCCGCGCCACCAGATGTGTTCCAGTCCAGATAGCGACTTGAAAGACAGACGTTTATTGTTTTAGTGCATTTGGTGCGGTTCAAACCCAAACTGCATGAAACGCTGATTGATGGATTTCACTAAAGAATGTGTGAGAGAGAGAGAGAGAGAGAGAGAGAGAGAGAGAGAGAGAGAGAGAGAGAGAGAGAGAGAGAGAGAGGCATCTGCTCCATGTGATTTATTTAACCATTTCTTTGCCAGCTGATGAATTTCTTTGCCGGCTGAGGAGAAGCAAGTTGAATTTTCACATCGCTGCAGTAACACTTTCCTTTTCCATTTTCCTTTCTATCAGCACACTGATATGAATGTGAATAAAAAACACACGCACTGCTCTATTGATATGTACAGAACGCAGCTTTGATATTTGTGTTATGGACGTTGTGGTATATATATGGCAAAAAGAGCTACACTGCACGCTTAATTTAAGATAAGAATGGTAAATATCACAACAAAAGCAGTCTTTCAGAATTCTTGCTGCACTCCAGAGTCAACATTCACGTAGCCTTCTGTTGTGTAACCTTATATCTTTGGTGTATCGACGGCAGCAACTAAATGTTTTGTTGTTGCTGACATTTAACATCATCCACATGCATGTGGCTTAGACTGTAGATCAGGAAGTGCACAGCTCCGTCTGTTTTCACACCACTTTCAGCATCCCTATTGTTATCTGCAGGCTGTCGGGGTATATACAGTACATACATATATCTATCTGTATCATTTGATGTGATTTGAGATGGAAATATCTCAGTAACTACATATTCCAGGCAAATGAAACTAAAAAGGTTTAATCTTGAGTATATTAAGATTTTTTCATCAAAATTTGAATGGGAAATTCAAATGTATGTGGTGTGACACAACACACAGACAGCCTTCCTGTTTGAACTTTTTGTGCCATGTCCAAATCTGCATTGCACTTGGTGCACTTTTAGTGAATTCTGTCACAACCGTATGCTGCGCAGTCTTGTTTGACTGTATTCGAGCACGCTCTAACACACAAAACGCCTTTTCCATTCCACTGAATGGCATTTCTATCCCTGACAAGAAAAACACTAAACATAGAATTTTGAGTTATTTTTACACATGCTGTTAAAATTTGAGATAATTTGAATGAAAATTGGTTGAGTTATTGGATTACAAAATATAACTTTTTCTGAAAGATGCTGAACCAAAGAAACTGATGGATTGGATGAACTTAATTCAATTATGAGCAGGATTTCCATTTAATAAATATATGTAGCCTCAACTCAAATAAAGCACATTCATGCAAGTTAATTTAATTTAATTTAGTTGGGACTACA
The DNA here is from genome assembly GCF_902500255.1 of Thalassophryne amazonica. Lineage (NCBI taxonomy): Eukaryota > Metazoa > Chordata > Actinopteri > Batrachoidiformes > Batrachoididae > Thalassophryne > Thalassophryne amazonica. The sequence continues at coordinate 40,535,286 of NC_047105.1, read as the reverse complement.
TATATTTATTAGATGGTAATCCTGCCCATAATTGAATTAAGTTCATCCAATGAGTCACCTGTTTGAGTGATACACACAAAAAACTGACTTATTGGATTGAATTTCCATCTAAAAAAAAAATAGATTTTCATCTAAAAAATTAAGTTACATTATCTTGCATGAATGTGCTTTATTTGTGTTGGGGCTGCATATATGTATTAAATGGAAAGCTTGCACATAATTGAATTGAGGTCTTCCAATGAGCCATTCTTTGAGTGTGTATACACACACACACACACACACACACATATATATACATATATATATATATATATATATATATATATATATATATATATATATATATATATATATATATATATATGGTGGTCATGGTGGTCATAAATAAATAAATGGTGTGGTCACACCAGATACTGACTGGTTTTCTGACCCCCCTCCCCAGACCCCCCCAACATTTCAGAGTGGCCTTTTATTGTGGCCAGCCTAAGGCACACCTATGCAATAATCATGCTGTCTAATCAGCATCTTGATATGCCACACCTGTGAGGTGGGATGGATTACCTCAGCAAAGGAGAATTGCTCACTAACACAGATTTAGACAGATTTCTGAACAATATTTGAGAGAAAAGGGTCTTTTATGTAATACGGAAAATATTTCAGATCTTTGAGTTCAGCTCATGAAAAATGGCAGCAAAAACAAAAGTGTTGTGTTTATATTTTGTTCAGTGTGTATGCAATTTTTCTGTACTTTTACAGTACGACGGTGCGTGAATGCACAAAAAAAGCAAAGTGTTTTTGCAGCATTGAAGAAAGCTGATCTTCATTTGGATGATTGCTTCATTTCATCCATAAACAAATTGACCACAATGCGATTATTGTACATGGCGAGGATTATGGGTGCATTTATTGGCTTTGGCAGATTTGTGTAAAGCAGGCTTTGCTACATAAATTAACGTAGTCATTGCACGCCAAAACCATATCAACATTTTAAATAAGCACAGATGGAGCCCATCATCTCTCACTTTCACACTCTCTGCAAAGATCTCACAGTTCATCGAACAATTTGTTTTTCATTTTGCCTCTCTGGGTACGGTATATAAGAGTCTGGGTTTGACACTATCATTACTTTTTTTTTGTGAAATGGTGTGTGTTTTTTACTCTAGGAGCAGGAAATGAAACACTAAGGAGAGGAAGGTGAGAGGCAAAGAGGAGGGAGGGAGGGTGATTTTGGAGGCAGTGTGGAACTTTTTGACAGGTTTGGAGCTTGATGAATCATATCTGTTTTAGGTTGGTGGGGGACGCCGTTTGTAAGTCAAATAGGTGGCACCAAATCATCAAAAAAAAAACAAAAAAAAAAACTGAGGGTCGCAGCTCGCCATCAGCTCCGCGTGTCTGCAAGACGATCGTCATCACTCCTGCCGGTGACTCGCATATTGGAAGACTTGTATGAAGTGATAGTGACAGCTGATCCAGGTACAGGTTATAAAGTTTATGAAAGCTTATAAAGCAGCCTGTCAGCGAGCTGAAACATGCCGTGTGTCAAGTGCTGCCTGAGAAACGCCCGCCAGCGTGGCGGGATCCGGCACACCTCGTAGAATAAATGTATTAAACCTACGATAAATGCAGAGTCTGCAGGGCTGAAGAATGCATTAAGACAGCTTTGCAGGCCTGGACAAACGTGGACAGTTGTCTTCGCTTCCTGAGGCTCGTCCTGTGCAAACAGAGCGTTAGATTGCCGGATCACCTCCACTTCCAGTGCAGAGTGCACAAACTCTCTGAGGGCACTCGGGCCTTTTGAGTACACGCGCTCATCGATGGGAACACTCGTGAATGCAGATGCAAATATGTCAGCACGTGAATAAACACAAGGACGTTTGTGTGCATGCATATAATACTGTGCAAAAGATTAAAGCTATAGGGCCTTTCAAATTTCACAGAACTGAGAAAATTTTGTTTAAGCCGAAATCCAAGCATTGTAATATAGGTTTGTCTTTGTAATATGCTGCAAAATTACAGCTTATTTTAATGACAAGGACATATTTATCTGGGGGGGAGAGGAAACCACAGCGAATGTTGTCTTTTCTTTCATCGCCATCATGCAGATGAACTACAGGAGGAAACGCGTGTGGACATGCGTGAGGTTTTGAGATTACCTGTGACCCATCTGCTAACATCCATAAGATTTCTTGTAAATCACTTCCAAATCTACCAAATGTTGGTCATATTGTCTGATTCCTTTAATTTTTCCACCTCAGGGGTTGAAATTCTAAATTGTTTCCAGACAGCATGACTTTTGATCATATTGGCAGTATCATATTATGAATCCCTTATCTAAATGCTAAGGAATAAAATTACAGTCATGTCAAAGAAAATTATTTTTATGACTTAAATCTTTACAAAACCCAGTGGCACTATACCTTTAAAATGTCCTTCACAACTATTACAACATCTTACCCCATTTTGTTAAACAGTCTAGTCAGTTATTATTTTATAAATCTCATTTTACAAAAAAAACAAACAAAAACAAAAACCCATAATAACCAAAACAAAACTTTTTTTTCCATGTGTACTGTTAAAGCTACAGTGTGTAATATTTAGTGCCATCAGGTGGGGAGGTTGCAGATTGCATTTTCCATTGCAAGTCACAATTTTGTGTCCCTTCATCTTTTCACTTCTTTGGTGTTGGGAATTCATGCTCATTTGTCTTCTCTTGTGATAAGCAACATGCTTGATTGTCCCAACCAGATCTCATGCCAGTTTGTGATGGAATCACAAAAAGTGATTTAATCCATTGGTGATACAGTCATGAAATGTGTTACATTTTTGTGACAGTATCACAAAATTATTTTGTGATATATGATGGTATCACAAAATTTGGGGTGATGGGCGGGGGGGTTAGGGCTGGGTTATGGTTAGCATTAAAAATAGTGACCTAAATTTGGCCGCGTCATGAAAATGTGACACATTTCGAAAAGGTATCACGAAAAAAGTGTTGTCAATTTTCCCAAAATTAAGTTTTCTCAAACTTGTTAGTCTGCGTTAGCAACCAGTCATTTATAGGCGATCAACCACTGATTCACTGATTCCTCTAATTTTTCTTCAGTCTTCTGATGACGTTGCAACAAGCAAAGGTGGATTAAATATGTCCCTTTTAGGCTACTGTATTAACATGGCAGTGCAAGATGGCAGTGACTGTGTTTGTTTGTCTATTTGTGGCCCTGCCACAGACTGGTGTCCTGTCCTGTCTATGACTGCTGCGATAGGCTCCAGCCCCCAGCGACTCTTAATTGGACAAAATGCTACATTCCATTTGTACTAATAAATTGTACACACTGTACCTTTAATTATGACAACACAAAGGCATTTGTGTTACTCAGAAAGCACAACACCAGCACTTTGTATTTGACTCTGAGTCATGCAGATGAATTGTTTATCATACAGTGATACCATAATATATGGTTCTGTGTGGTCTTGATGTTTGATCAGTTCTGTCCAAAACTGAGACACTTTATCCTTGACAAACACACAATCCTTCCACCATGTTTTATCCATTATGACTGCAAACTGTTTGTATTAAACAGTTATGACCTTGGCTTTGGTCTTTCAAGATCAGACAGGTCACGTGACCAGATGAAAGGTTTTATATGTCTTCATATTGGTGTTTTAACAGTCATCAGAAGTGTCCTTTGAACCACTTCCTTGGAATAACCATTCGAAATCTACTCTCTATGTAAGCACTGGACCAAAATCTGATCTTCACCTGTGGTCTTGACTTTTACTGACTTTTGCACTGCACACTAGCCAAGCGTTGAAGCAGGGTATTGTAATCGGTCCTATGTGAGTGTGCGTGCGTGTGTGTCTGAGAACAACATAAAAAAAAGGCTTGATAGATTTTTTACCAAACTTGTATTTGGAATATTGTGCAAATATCTTAAGCTGATTAATTTCTGGTGAACATTCAAGATTTAAGATTCAAACAACTTCATTGATCCCTAAAAGGGTAATTCATATTGTTGCCCTGAACATGAGACAAAGATCAAGGTCACCAAAAACATGGTGCAAAAAGCACTTTTTTAAAAAATATTTATTTCATTCATTTAAAAGAAAAACAGAAAAGCAGATATGAATATATTACAAGACATTGAATGAAAAGGAGCAGAGGAAAGAACAAGTCTTATATTTTCTGCCCCTTTTACAATACAATCTTTCAATTTTAAGCATCATTATTCAACATTATTTTTTTGACTTTGTCACATACCACTGACTTATTTCATAATTTTAGCCATTATTTAAAAGATTACATTTTTAACAGGTTACATTTTAGACTTAAAACATTTAGGCATTATTAACAGATTACATTTTAGACTTTGTCACAACCCACTGACTTATTTCATAGTTTCATACTTACTTAATACATCTAGTTTAATACGTTTTTTAAATAATTTACACGACCTTGATTCTTTGATTTCTTTGTTGAGGTTGTTCCATAATTTTACACCATTCACTGCAATACTCCGTTCCTTTACTTTGGTTCTGAATCTTGGTTTTTTTAAAGACTTCTATTCCTTTCAAATTATAACTACTTATTCTTTTTTCAAACATATTTTGAATGTTTATTGGCAAGGTATTTTTATTAGCTTGGTGCATTGTTTGTAATATTTTCAAACTAAATCATGAAATTTAAGTACCCTATACTTAATGAATAATGGATTAGATCAGGGGTGGGCATCGAGGGCCGAGACACTGCAGGTTTTCCATGTAACCAATCACCTCAGCAGGTGGGTTGCTGATGAGCTTCTGCTCTGAACATAAACACCTGGTTGTCAATGAAATCACCTGCTGAGACACCTGATCATTAATGAAATCACCTGCTGAGGCGATTGGTTGCACGGAAAACCTGCAGTGTCTCGGCCCTTTATGGCACATGATTGCCCACCCCTGGATTAGATGGATCTCTAAAACGACTATTGCTAATCATTTTCTTTATCTCAACAACCAACAGGGTTAGAAAGATGATCTCAAGTTCATGTTGATCAACAAAATGTTTGTGATTGAGTGATATAGGTGGTGACATGATGAAGTCACAAGGAAGACATAAAAGCAAGTCGAGATTGTGAGGTGGGGTACACCTTGGACAGGATACCAGTTTGTCACAGGGCCACACACAGACAAACAGACATGTACACACCCGCATGCACGCCTATGGAAAATTGTAAGTTTCCAGGTCACCCAACCTGCATGTCTTTGGATGTGGGAGGAAGCTGGAGCACCCGGCGGGAACCTACGCAAACACGGGGAGAACACACAAACTCGACACAGAAAGACCACAGGTGCGATTCGAACCCATGATCTTCTTGCTGTGAGGCAACAGTGCTAACCACTAATCCACCATGCTGCCCTTGTTTTTTCCCCTGATATCAAATTATTTTGATTTTAGTTGACCCTCAATCATTCCACTAGGTTTGGCTCATATTGAGTCAAATGTCTGAGGTTTTTTTTTCACACTCAAACAGACAAAATGGACCAAAAATCCCACCACTTTTGCTCTCAGGAACAGATGTAAAACTGACTGAAAATGGTACTTAAATACAGTCACACTAATTTTGCAAAAATTTAGATCCTCTTGTCAAACATCTTAACTTTCAGGTCAAAACGTAACAAAATGTAGAACACTGTAGACAGAAATATACTGCATTTTGACAGACAAATAAAACTAAAAGTATAACACAATGCTGAAATACCCTTGGCCGTATGAGCATGTAGAAAGAATGTGGCCTTTTGACCCCTTAGAATAGATCAAGGTTACCCATCTTTGAACTTGTTCAAGGTCTGTGTCCCAAGAATGCTCGCTGTGAATTTGAAGACCCTGGGAGTAATAGGACTGGAGTTATACTGCGCAGAGACGGACAGACAGGCAGACGCAAAGTCTTTGCAATACCCAACGGCCATATTTTGGTCTTGGGTATTGTTTTTGTTTGCCATCTTATTACCATGTGGTCATGTTTGCACTTAAGTATTTATGTAGTATATCTGCACAGTACAGATGTGGATGTTGCTGAAGAGAGTTTTTTTTTTTTAACCCCCATAATTAGTACTGTTGCATTTGTACATCAGGGTGTATATGTAGGAGAAAGTGACCAATAAAAAAAGCAACTACAGCAAATTCACCAAACTCAGTTGTAGTATCCGCAACACTGTGACAGGCAAAACGAAGAGGACATGTTGGATCAGCTTTATTTAGGTCAACAACACCCTTCTATGTTTTTTTTTTTTTTTACTCAGTTTTGTTTGAATGTATCATTTTAGTAGGAAGTTGTTAATGGAATGGCCCTTTAATATTTGCATTGCAAAACAATGCAATCTTTGCAAAAACAGGGAATATGAAAACGCAGACTGCAGGAACATCGACTGTACTGGGAGAACAAATTCTAAAAATACAATGAAATCCACTAAATAACACTGATGCGTTTGTGATTTGTGTGTTTATTGCATCTTGTTTTACATCGCACAGCAAGAATTGTGCTCTAGTCACAGATGGGGATGCTGGGGGTGCTGCAGCACCACCTGCTGTAAAAGCAGGTGTCACAGCACCCCTTGCCAGATTTAGAAAATATACTAAAATATATTAATATATATTAAAACATCTAAAATTGTTTTTCTGTTGATATTTACACAAACGTTCAATGTTCAATGCCGATAACAGAGTCTGACACCATTAGAGGCAAACGACAAATCATTGATTGACAGATCAATAGATGCTTGAAAAAAGGCGCTTCCCTGATTTTAAAGAAATATAGGAAATTTTATGTCATCCAAATGTTGTGTATATCCTTTTTGGATGTGTTCTTGTTGGCTTAGTGGAGCACCCCACAACAGTACCCCCAACCCAAATCCTCGTCCTATGGCAATGGCTGTAGTAGGCCTATGCATTTAATGTTTGATATTACAAAATTTCTTTCAAGAAGAAGCTATGCCAAATTAGAGCATATGAAATTTGCAGTACTTCAAGTTCTTCTTGTTTTTAGTACATTGTATACCACAGTAATCTTGCTGGTTAACAGTATTTGCTATAGTTTTGGCAGAATATGATACATTTGGGTGAAATATTAAGCATTTTTCTGGTTGTGCTGCAACTTGTATGAAAGCTTTAGGGCCCCTTCACACATAACAGGAAAGACACAGAAACCGGAAGAAAATCTGCGAACCAAAAAACGAAATGTGGAACCACGAAACATTCCACCTGCTGTTGGGAGGGACACACGGTCGGACAGGCGTGCTCGATACTGCGGCAATGGTTTTGTGCATGCTCGTGTTCACACGCACGAACACAGTGCGAGCACGTAGAAAGTCGCGCACACAGCAGTGGAACAAAAAATGCATAAACACCGCAATGTTTCATACTTAATTCCTGTTATAAAGAGCAGATTTAGCCTCCACCTAGACGTACATCAGGAAGTAATGAAATGACGTGGACATGAATTACCTATGTGCTCGTCTCATGAAGATCTTGGCTCTTGCATTGTGAACACATCAGCTAGCATGGCGTGTCCAGCATGCAGTGATCTGCTGCAAATGTGATATGTTTTAATTATTACAACGTGTGGAAATCCTGCAGTGACACGTGACTTGTGGGGGTGTCCCATGGGGTGATTTCTTGCTTGGCACAATATTCACCAGCGTTGTGGTGCGCTGACGCCACAGTCAGCTGAAGCAACATGTCTTTGAATTTATTTCCAGGTGAGGACAGCATGCCAACGTCCGCACCTCACTGTACAGTTATGTGAGGTTGTATTCTACAAGCCACTACAGGTGCTCCCCGGGTATGACTTGCGAGCACAGATATCTGAACAGCTGCACGTCACAGGGGGACATGCCCACCTCTGTCAGTGGACCTCCGTAGTTCACAGAAAAAAGCTCACTCCCTGTCCCCTCATTCTGTGATTTTTATTCTATGTATGTATTATTATGCCATAGGTATTAAAGGCACTGCGCTGCGGTGGTTTGAATCATATTTGTCTAATAGATTACAATTTGTTCATGTAAATGGGGAATCTTCTTCACAGACTAAGGTTAATTATGGAGTTCCACAAGGTTCTGTGCTAGGACCAATTTTATTCACTTTATACATGCTTCCCTTAGGCAGTATTATTAGATGGTATTGCTTAAATTTTCATTGTTACGCAGATGATACCCAGCTTTATCTATCCATGAAGCCAGAGGACACACACCAATTAGCTAAACTGCAGGATTGTCTTACAGACATAAAGACATGGATGACCTCTAATTTCCTGCTTTTAAACTCAGATAAAACTGAAGTTATTGTACTTGGCCCCACAAATCTTAGAAACATGGTGTCTAACCAGATCCTTACTCTGGATGGCATTACCCTGACTTCTAGTAATACTGTGAGAAATCTTGGAGTCATTTTTGATCAGGATATGTCATTCAAAGCGCATATTAAACAAATATGTAGGACTGCTTTTTTGCATTTACGCAATATCTCTAAAATTAGAAAGGTCTTGTCTCAGAGTGATGCTGAAAAACTAATTCATGCATTTATTTCCTCTAGGCTGGACTATTATAATTCATTATTATCAGGTTGTCCTAAAAGTTCCCTGAAAAGCCTTCAGTTAATTCAAAATGCTGCAGCTAGAGTACTAGCGGGGACTAGAAGGAGAGAGCATATCTCACCCATATTGGCCTCTCTTCATTGGCTTCCTGTTAATTCTAGAATAGAATTTAAAATTCTTCTTCTTACTTATAAGGTTTTGAATAATCAGGTCCCATCTTATCTTAGGGACCTCGTAGTACCATATCACCCCAATAGAGCGCTTCGCTCTCAGACTGCAGGCTTACTTGTAGTTCCTAGGGTTTGTAAGAGTAGAATGGGAGGCAGAGCCTTCAGCTTTCAGGCTCCTCTCCTGTGGAACCAGCTCCCAATTCAGATCAGGGAGACAGACACCCTCTCTACTTTTAAGATTAGGCTTACAACTTTCCTTTTTGCTAAAGCTTATAGTTAGGGCTGGATCAGATGACCCTGAACCATCCCTTAGTTATGCTGCTATAGACGTAGACTGCTGGGGGGTTCCCATGATGCACTGTTTCTTTCTCTTTTTGCTCTGTATGCACCACTCTGCATTTAATCATTAGTGATCGATCTCTGCTCCCCTCCACAGCATGTCTTTTTCCTGGTTCTCTCCCTCAGCCCCAACCAGTCCCAGCAGAAGACTGCCCCTCCCTGAGCCTGGTTCTGCTGGAGGTTTCTTCCTGTTAAAAGGGAGTTTTTCCTTCCCACTGTAGCCAAGTGCTTGCTCACAGGGGGTCGTTTTGACCGTTGGGGTTTTACATAATTATTGTATGGCCTTGCCTTACAATATAAAGCGCCTTGGGGCAACTGTTTGTTGTGATTTGGCGCTATATAAAAAAAAATTGATTGATTGATTGATGTGTTTGTCCTGCATCTGTCTGATGTCTGTGTTTGTGATGTAACACGTCACATGCACTGAGCCATCATTTCCAGCTGTCAGTGAGTCGCTGGCCGGTGATCAGCTAAAAGGCGCTTTGTCGTGCTGTGTGCGCTCAGACGTGGCTGGCCAGTCTCCATGTAATCATGTCTATACATACATATCAGCATTTTATGCAAGTGTGCCCCCCCACGCCACATGTGCTGCAGGGGGGGAGTGCAACAGACATGCATGCCACATGTGTTGCGGGTGCGGGGGGAGAGCACAGCACATGTGCGATACACGCAGGCCACGTGTGTTGAGGGGAGAGCCGACACACTGGCACACCACGTGTGTTGCTATTTGGCTACACCACAATCATGGGGTACTTTGACAGTTTTCACAGACAGCTCAGATGTGGTCAGCTGCTGTCTACTCTCGTACCAGGAGCACGACTAGCCTCGCCTTTTCTAAGTGTCGAGCAAGCAGTGTTAGATGTTCATGTGTGACACCTGGAATTTGGCCGACACCCGCTGAGAGAGGGGTGGAATGAGCATGCATAGGGCATGCTCATTCCACTTGTGGTCTTTCGGCCGCTGATGTGCGCAAATGGTTGTGGCTGGCAACAGCTGTACGAGGTGTTTAAGGCAGCTCCGATTTTTCACGAATGGCATGCAATTACTCCTTTGTGCGCTAGTCGGCTTCAATCATGTAATGTGTGAAGGGGCCCTTACTGATGCACTCAGATGCATCTCTAAAGAGAGTTTGGAAAAAGTGAACACTGTATTGGCACAAGTGTGAAAATGATTGCAAAAATCTGTCAAAGAAGGTGTTGCTCTGATGTTTGTCTCCTAAACAATACTGGGTGTCGGGTATGAGGAGGCAACCAGCCTAGTAGCCCTAGAGCGACATCTACAGGAGTGGAGGTCCGAGTGATCGCAGGTATGAAGAGTGGGGAAGTCATACAATATCATGAGGAAAAAAACTGTGATGCTCAGATGCCTTTTTTTTTTTTTTTTTGTAAAATTTGTAAATGATAGACCAGGTATAGAAAGTACAGAAATTCCTGCATCCTTCACCCTGCATTCAGTCCCATGTGATAAAAGCACAGTGATAATTTATAAGGGCTTTCAAATTTCACAACACTGAGAAAATTTAATATCTCATTTATGGGGAGGTGATGGTCTAGTGGTTAATCAGTGGGCTTGAAACCAAAGGATCCCTGGTTTAAACTCCACTCTAGCTGGAAAATTGCTAAGGAAGATTGTGTAAGGTCATTAATCCCCAAGTTGTTCCCAGTGTGAGCGTCTTGCATAGCAGCACCCTGACATCAGTATGGGTGAATGTGAGGCATCAGTGTAAAGCGCTTAGAGCTTCTGATTCAGCTGGAAAAGCACTATATAAATACCTGTCCATACCGAAATCCAAGCATTATTACGTAGGTTAATTTTTGTAACCTGTTGCAAAATTACAGCTTATTTTAACGATGAGGACATATGTAGCTGGGCTAGAAATCCCATAGCAAACATTGTCTTTTCCTTCATCACTGTTATGCAGACTAACTACAGGAGGGCTCATCTTATGCTAATTTTAATGATGATCCTATGCTAATATCCATAAGATTTCTTGTAAATCACTTCCAAATCTACCAAATGTTGGTCATAGCATGTGATCCCTTGAATTTCACCCCCTGAGGGGTTGAAATTCTAAATTGTTTCCAGATAGCATGAATTTTGATCATATTAGCAATATTGTTATTAATTTCTTATCTAAATGTTACAGTTACGCCAAAGAAAATTCTTTTGAATCTTAAAAAAACCCAGTGGCACTATACCTTTAATTTCAACTCTTACATGCTGTTTTAACCCCCCACCACAAGAAAAAAAAATAAATTTTAAATATTTGTTGATCAAGCTACAAATACAGGTAAAATCTAGGCTAAAGTTGCACTATCTGCTAAATCTTACAAAATGTGGGTTATTTCATTTTGAAATTTGGTCAGCTACTGTTATGAATTGTTCGGCCTCATTTGAATTAATAGCGAGGCAGAATGTTTGGGACGGTTGTGCAGCCTCGGTGTGCTGATGGTGGATCTACAGTCACTGCTTTCAGGCTGCAGTGGACTCGTTGGTATGTGATGTGTTGGTGGTGCAGCTGAAACTGTTCACTGTGCAAACACTGCATCGCTGCCACTCCTGGTTTCACTTAATCTTTGACACAAAGGCGCTGGTATGTGGCTCTCAGACAGTCAGTGATATACACACACACACACACACATAGAACATAAACAGAGTGATAATTACTTAAAAGTGAGCAGAGCTCACATTTTCTCTTCTATCCTGTGCAGGCAGGAAAACATGTTTAACATCGGTTTTTCGGGCTTGCCGAATCAAACGGAACATCCTCAGACTTCTACGTGTGGTCACACAGTGCCTTATTAACATAGCTGTGTTATTGTTGGGGGTCATAGTGGGCACAGCTGCACCTCACTGCATGGCTGATTTATTTGCCTGCCAATCCAAAATTTTAGGGGCATTAATTTTCCTGTAAGCTCTTTGAAAGAATATTTTATATATTTCAGGCCTGCAACGTTAATTGGAAAGGTTTTCATCATATTTTAATAAGACAAATTCTTCAGCAAGCATTTCTATGTCCGTCCATTTTATCTTTTGTATGTGAGACATTGTACCAATGTGTTTGCCTCCATCTGTTTACAACACAATAACTTTCACCATTGACATACCATGCAGTTTATTTGCTGATTAGATGTTGAGGTTGTTTGCATCAAGATATGTGTTACCAGTACAGGTAGCAGTTTGCCACACTAAGTGTGCGATATTTTTAATTATCTGCAAACAACTTAAGTTTTATTGTGGGTTATGGTGGGTTTTGTAATTTTGTACTGTCTTTAGGGCCCCTTCACACATAACACGACGTTGGGTGAAAGACGCAAAAACCGGAAGAAAATCCGCAAACCAAAAATGAAATGGGGAACTGCGAAACATTCCACCTGCTGTCGGGAGGGACGCACAGTCGGACAGGTGTGCTCGATACCTCGGTGACGGTATCATGCATGCTCGTGTTCGCAAACACAAACACAGTGCAAGCATGTGGAATGTTGCGCACACAGCAGTGGAGCAAAATATTTTAAAAAACACCACAATTTATAATACTACAGCTGACAGTCGGTGGTCAGCTGACAGGCGCTGTGTGTCCACAGCAAAGCGTATGAGCAATGCGATCACAAATGAATGAGTTCACGCCTTTACCCTTATTTGTTTTATTTAATCTCCACTCCTTTTGTCAAGTACAGTTTACATGGTGGAAGTGACATCAGCCTGCTTGACAGACTTCACACCATGGCGCACGCTCATACGCTGGAGATCCTCATATGATCGCGTTGGTACGTAATTATCAGTATGTGATGAGGGCACGAGTGCCTGCCCACACGTGCATTGCATGTTAACCAGCTGAGCTGCAGTACACAGCGGTCAGCTGTTTCAGAAGCGCACTGAGCTGGACAGCGACCGGACTCTGGGACCCTCAGCCACAGCTAACAATGTTGGATCCATAGTGTGTGTGCGGGTGTGTGTGTATGGGGTGTTCATCACAGTTACGCTCATGTGTGTTGCTAGGTGATGCCACACTCGTGTTGCACTTAGACAAATTTCACAGACAGCTCAAATGTGATTGCCTGCTGTCTACTATCGTACCAGGACCGTGTATAGCCCCGCCTTGTCTAAGTGTCCAGCGAGCAGTGTTGGATGTTTGTGTGCGACACCTGGAATTTGGCCGACACCTGTTGAGAGGGGGATCAAATGAGCATGCGCAGGTCACTCGCAGTCTTTTGGCCCCTGGTGTGCACGAATGGTTGTAGCGACAGCTGTACGAGGCGTTTGAGGCAGCTCAGATTTTTCAGGAATGGCATTTGACTCCTCCGTCGTGCGCCATTTTGCCTCAATCGTGTTATGTGTGAAGGGGCCCTTAACTCAATAACTCAACAACTCAATAACTCAACGATCTAAACCTTTTTCCACATACACAATATCACCATTTCCCTCAAATACTGTGCACAAACCAGTCTAAATCTGTGATAGTGAGCACTTCTCCTTTGCTGAGATAATCCATCCCACCTCACAGGTGTGCCATACCAAGATGCTGATTAGACACCATGATTAGTGCACAGGTGTGCCTTAGACTGCCCACAATAAAAGGCCACTCTGAAAGGTGCAGTTTTGTTTTATTGGGGGGGATACCAGTCAGTATCTGGTGTGACCACCATTTGCCTCATGCAGTGCAACACATCTCCTTCGCATCATCTGTGAAGAGAACACCTCTCCAACGTGCCAAACGGCAGCGAATGTGAGCATTTGCCCACTCAAATCGGGTACGACGACAAACTGGAGTCAGGTTGAGACCCCGATGAGGACGACGAGCATGCAGATGAGCTTCCCTGAGACAGTTTCTGACAGTTTGTGCAGAAATTCTTTGGTTATGCAAACCGATTGTTCCAGCAGCTGTCCGAGTGGCTGGTCTCAGACGATCTTGGAGGTGAACATGCTGGATGTGGAGGTCCTGGGCTGCTGTGGTTACACGTGGTCTGCGGTTGTGAGGCTGGTTGGATGTACTGCCAAATTCTCTGAAACACCTTTGGAGACGGCTTATGGTAGAGAAATGAACATTCAATACACGAGCAACAGTTCTGGTTGACATTCCTGCTGTCAGCATGCCAATTGCACACTCCTTCAAATCTTGCGACATCTGTGGCATTGTGCTGTGTGATAAAACTGCACCTTTCAGAGTGGCCTTTTATTGTGGGCAGTCTAAGGCACACCTGTGCACTAATCATGGTGTCTAATCAGCATCTTGATATGGCACACCTGTGAGGTGGGATGGATATCTCAGCAAAGGAGAAGTGCTCACTATCACAGATTTAGACTGGTTTGTGAACAATATTTAAGAGAAATGGTGATATTGTGTATGTGGAAAAAGTTTTAGATCTTTGAGTTCATCTCATACAAAATGGGAGCAAAACCAAAAGTGTTGCGTTTATATTTTTGTTGAGTGTATATATATATTAAAATTTGATACAACATAGGTAACTCTTAAAAAGTAGATACAGTGACTAGTTTTAAAGGTTTTTGGTGCATATGTCTACATATTATGTAAATTGAAGTGAGTTATCTGGTGCACTCAATAATATTAACAATACACAGATCACAATTAAACCATAGGAAACCACAAGGGGGTTAGATGTGCATATTTGGCACACACATATTCATATCAATGAGGGCACTTTTTTAACAGTTGTTACTGGAGAATGCTTTTGAGACTTTATATGCAAAATGTGTGTAAATTATGGTTGTATAAATATGATGGTATGTGCAAATATGCTAATTATGGTGCTACATTACAGCCAAAACTCAAGAACCCTTAATACGAGCATTTTCACAATGCATATTACTGGCACTATGTATGAAATGTGATTATGATAATTAGGATGCTAATTAAAAACATTAACTTTTTTTAAATTAAACGTTTAAAATGCTGAAAGGCTGGCATGATGTCCGTTTAAGTGCCTCTTGTTAAACATTATTGTGTCGTTATTTCCACAACTGTGTTTCTAATGGCTGCAGGTTTGCTTGTAAAACTTCACTTCTTGGCAGTGCAGACTGGTTTTTCCCCATGTTTGATATGTGTCAGATGCTGCAGCTTTGCATTCTGATAAATATCAAATTAAAATTTTCACATCAAAAGGATTTGTTCTGGGGTTTTTTTTTGGACACCACTCGAGGCGAGAAAAGCAGGTCCAAAATAAAAAGCCGTAACCTTCTCGTCAGACTTTGACAGGCCTCTGTTGACACCAGTCGCAGGTAATCGCCAGCTTTTTGCTAGAAGCTGGCCGGCGGTTCTGTCGAAGTGTACGCCACCTGATTTTCTTTTAATTGACATCAGAGAAAATGTATCAAGACGTGCTGATGAAGTTACAAATTGGCTTAAGCTGCTCACTCTGAGCGCCAGAACCTCTTGTTCATTGGGTTTTGTTTGTTGTACTTTCTCCGCTCCGCATAATGATGAGGGTGGAAGATTTCAATTACTCTGAGAAAGTCAAGAAGGTTGCTGAAGTTTGAGAAATGGTTGGTTGAGTTGGTTGCTATGTGGTGATTGTACCCATTTGCAAAGTAATTAAATTGGTTTGGCTGCTTGCCAGTTTAAAAAACCCTCTTTTCTCCTCTCAAATAAAAACGTATAGTGTTTTTACTGAAAATACCTGGAGGGAATGAAAGACTTGAATATTTGTAATACAGCTTGCACTGTGCAGTGTTCAGAGTTCTGAGATGAGTTATCTGCTGTGGTTTCCCCTTTGACATTTCAAAGGTATGCAGCGTTTCAACCACGGATTTACTGTAATCTGTTTTTATTTTCTACTCTTGTATTATTGATATGTGGTCTTGCTATAAAGTGTAAATTAGTTTCTATGCCAGCTCATTGGCTGTGCCATAAGAAAAACCACAAGGATGTGCCACAAGAACAGACATTCTGATCATGTTTAATATAGTGGCATGTTCTTCCCCGTTTGCAAGAAAAGACTTCATCAAGACATAAAGCCTTTCAGAAATAACACAGGAAAACACACACAAATCCAAACCTTTTTCATTTGAAACTAGAGGTGCATTTAATTGTTATGCATATTATAGATAACTTCATGCCATTAGATAACACTTTTGAATCTGCATATTGTTTAAAATGTCACCGACTGGGGGTGACAAATGATGCTCACAGAGGAGAGAATGAGGAAGTAGGACACAGGAGGAAGTAGAAAGTAACCTGCTGCATTATAATTTTGTTTTTAAGTTGTAAATTGTGGAGCACATTCTGATATAAGCATAGTAAAAGTGTTGACATACATGTGCCTATTTCCATGTAATTAGCAGGTCATCATAGGACTCATGGTTATTTGTTGAGTCAGTGGGTTTGCAAAATTTCTGTCAGTAAATTAAAAAACGAACATTTTGGGTTCTGATAGAGTTGAGGAACAGTGATCCTCTTATTTTAAGCCACGATGGTTTATTATAAAATGCAAAATGACCATAAGAAAACAAAAAAGAAAAAAAAGGTCTATCAAGTTGTGATGCTTTGTTTTTGGATTTCGGTGATCACTAAGTCCGCTGTTGGTTGTTTAATTAAAGCTGTATGCCTTTCGAATTTCACAAAACTGACAAAATTTAGTTTCTACTGAAATCCAAGCATTATAATGTAGGTTTAATTTTGTAATGTGTTGCAAAATACAGCTCATTTTAATGAAGAGTACATATTTACCTGGGGGGAACTGCATGGCAAATATTTTCTCTTCCTTATTACGCTGTCGTGCAGAGGAAGTGTGCGTGCAAGATTGCTTGCGACTTGACCCATTTGTTTAGGCAGTTTCCTTGGGTGTGCATGCTAACATTTATAAGATGTCTTGTAAATCACTTCAGAGGGGTTATCTGGTTTCCAAAAAGAGCATTTGAGGAATTAGAAATATTTATCTCTCATTAACCTTTACAAAATATATGAGAAACATTTTCGATTTATACATAAATAAGGTGTTTCAGAGTATTTTCCACCATCTTAGTTCATTTTGTTCATCACACTGCCTTCCTTTTCTATGACTGGCAGTCAGTGTCCTTCTCAGCAGCCCTCACACAGATTGGGGAAGCCCCCATGTGATCTACGATGTTGCTACCAAATGTAGGCCATTGCGGCTGATTGCTTGAAATTCACCCCTTCAGGGGGAGAATTCATTGTGGTGCCAAAGAAAATTATTTTTATGAGGTCTTAAAAAACCCAGAGGCCATTCGGCTTTAAAGAAACAAATCAGTTACCACTACACTAATCAAAATGTATTTATTTATTTACTTATTTGTTTACTGTCCTTCACATGTCAAAGCAAAGACGTGATCACTCAGGAATAAATAATTATAAAATCCTTACTGAATTCTACCTGATTTTCTCATGAATTACACAACACTTAAAGTAAATAAGGTAATTTTTATCATCTGAAAGAAATTATGTATCTTTAAACATGAAAAGTGGTCACACATTTGACTTGTTTTTTTTGTTTGTTTGTGTGTTTGTTTTTTTTACAATTGTCAGCAATTTTATTGATTTAACAGCTGGCAATTATTTTATTTAAGACTTTTATAATTTGTAGAGAAGATTTTCCTGTATATACCCATTTTAAACACATTTATTTTTCAGCATATTTGAAAGGGGTGACATTAGCTTTCCAAATTGCTAATATCATTTATATAATTTCTAACATTGTGGAATGTAAAAATCGAAACTAAAACTCTTCACTAAAACACTCCATAGACCACGGATGTACTGCAACCAGAACAACAAAAATATTGCCAGGTCTGCTTGAGGTTTCTTCCTGTAATCAAAAGTGCTTGAGGGATTTTTTTTTTCTTTACCACTGTCATGTGATCAGGGGGCGGGTAAGGTTTCAGTCTTACTCCTGTGTAGCGCCTTTTGGAGACTTGTGTTGTGATTTGATGCTGTATAAATAAATTGCAGTTGAATTGAACTCTCAGAAATAACCGGGCACTGTGCATTTTGGTTTAAATGGAAACGAAAAGTCACTTTCCACACCCCTTGGATTTCAAAAACTGTGTATCTCTCCATTACAGCAATGGCTCCATTCTGTGACATAGATCATACAAATCTAAAACAAACCACTTCAGACCTACATTTTTTTTTTTCCAGAGCAGGATAACATGCACAAATGTGGCACTGTTAGACTTAGATATGAAGAACAAATCACATTTAACTGTAAGAGGTTGATTAAAAGAGTTTGCACCTTGTGGCCCCTTTAAGCAGTTACAGAATAATAATGTCCAGTCATAAAAGTGTGACGATTCCTTCATATTGCACTTTGAGAGAGAGAGAGAGAGAGAGAGAGAGAGAGAGTTCACACCCAAAGTATGAGCTGTAAGGCTGTTGTGCAGCATTAAAAAAGTGGTGCTGCCTCTGATCCACTTCTGTCAGCACTGCAAATGGACGGAGTTGCCCATCTGTGTCGTTCATCCAAAATCAGCCCGGTGTAGCTTTGTAATAGCTTTTCCTTGTATGTGTTCTGCTAAATCAAATGAGCTTCTGGGTCTATTTTAGTGTTTAGTTGCAGAGCCTATTGATGAAACTACACATCCACTGTGTCGGCCCTGTCTGCAGAGAGCATCGGGACGTGTACAGTTTCATGTCCGACACAAGCACTGCACTTCTGCAGAGTGTCCTCTGAAATCGGACCCGTGCAGTAAAGCAGATGATGAGTTCATTAGTGGGGATCCCACTGTGGCACTAATGGCTGCAGGTCTGTGGATGCTGATGCTGGTAGAGATGTGAGTGTGTGTGTTGGGGGGTGCACATGCAGTGATGGTTGTTGTTTTTTTAGAGGTTTAATCCAACATGTGCATGAGAAAGTGTGCTAAGTGAATCAAAGTGGTGCGTGTCAGTGGAAACAAGGCTTCTCTGTGGAAATGCACATATAGAGCAAAGAAGCTCCGCTGTATGCCGGTGTCGCAGACCGAACGGCCCCCCTAAAAATTGGTCCCCCCTGATGACGCGGTTCACGGATTATCACCTCGTTTCTGCTGCACTCCAGTCATCATCTGTCTCAGCGACAGATATCTGAAGCTTTTGTGCAACAATCATTTCCACATAAATTGAGCATTATTTCATCATAAAAGATTGCGGAAGCGATCAGAGCGCCGCGGCTAAACGAGCTGCTAGCTGATGCGTTCACTGCGCGTCGGCCATTTTAAAATGTCACGGAATTACGCCTCGTTTCTGCTTAAAACAGCCTCATTTCTGCTTAAAACTGACTTTAGAATGATTTAAGAGGTTTTACCTTTATCATTTGATGGTTAATAATCCCATTAATCAGTTTGATTGCTTTGGGTGAAGAGACTCAGACGTGTTGCTGTGGTCTGAAATGACATGCATGTGCAGATACAAAAGGCGGACCGATTTTTAAGGGCGGCCCGTTCGGCCTGCAACACCGGTATGCCTTCAGGGTGCTAAGTGTGTGCCATAAAGCTGTTATGTACTTCTTCGTGTTTCTTCTGCCTCTTATGAGTGTTCAGTTCACTTTATTTCATTTCTATGAACAATGATTTCATAAAGAAAATACAATATGAAGGCATATATATATATATATATATATATATATATATATATATATATATATATATATATACACACACACACACACACACAC
The DNA here is from genome assembly GCF_902500255.1 of Thalassophryne amazonica. NCBI lineage: Eukaryota > Metazoa > Chordata > Actinopteri > Batrachoidiformes > Batrachoididae > Thalassophryne > Thalassophryne amazonica. Next base: position 40,515,585 of record NC_047105.1, on the reverse strand, counting down.
ACACACACACACACACGCACACACCTCCCTCAACAACACCCTCATGTCACACACCCTCTACCCACCCACATCCCCTCTTATGTTAAAAATGAAAAACTGCTGTAAAGGTGATGATTTGTTTTCACAATAATCCTCATATTTAATGTGTTCCATTATTTATGGCCTGTGAAAATGGAGAGACTGTTTATAAAAATATAAAAATAGGTGTCATTCCTAAATTGTTAAAGTGGTGTCTTAGTTAAACTACAAGGACATGTTGATTGTTTCATTTCAAATCCACTGTGTTGCTGTACACAGGCAACATTACAAAAATTGTCTGCCTGTTCCATTACTTACAGCGCATCCGGAAAGTATTCACAGCGCTCCACTTTTTCCACATTTTATGTTACAGCCTTATTCCAAAATGGATGAAATTTATTATTTTCCACAAAATTCTTCACACAACACCCCATAATGACAATGTGAAAAAACTTTTTTTGAGATTTTTTAAAATTTATTAAAAATAAAAAACTAAGAAGTCACTCATAGGACATAAGTATTCACAGCCTTTGCCATGAAGCTCAAAATTGAGCTCAGGTGCATCCTGTTTCCACTGATGATCCTTGAGATGTTTCTACAGCTTAATTGGAGTCCACCTGGGGTAAATTAAGTGTATCAGGCATGATTTGGAAAGATATATACCTGTCTACATATAAGGTCCCATAGTTGACAGTTCATGTCAAAGCACAAATCAAGCATGAAGTCAAAGGAATTGGCTGTAGACCTCAGAGACAGGATTGTCTCGGGGCACAAATCTGGGGAAGGGTACAGAAACATTTCTGCTGCTTTGAAGGTCCCAATGAGCACAGTGGCCTCCATCATCTGTAAATGGAAGACATTCGGATGCACCAGGACTCCTTTTAGAGCTGGCCGCCCATCTAAACTGAGCAATCGAGGGAGAATGGCCAGGGAGGTGACCAAGAACCCAATGCGCCCAGCCAGAGTCCAGACCTGAATCCGATTGAACATCTCTCTGAAGAGATCTGAAAATGGCTGACGCCCCCCTTCCAACCTGATGGAGCTTTAGAGGGGCTGCAAAGAGGAACAGACAAAACTGCTCAAAGATAGGTGCACCAAGCTTGGGGCATCATATTCAAGAAGACTTGAAGCTGTAATTATTGCCAAAGGTGCATCAATAAAGTACTGAGCAAAGGATGTGAATACTTATGGACATGTGATTTCTTAGTTTTTAAATTTTTTTAATAAATTTGCAAAAATTTCAAAAGTACTTTTTCCATGTTGTCATTATCGGGTGCTGTGTGTAGAATTATGAGGGGAAAAGTAATTTCATTAATTTTGTTATAAGGCTGTAACATAACAAAATATGGAAAAAGTCAAGTGCTGTGAATATTTTCCGGATGCACCGTCTGGAGCTATCTATAGATAGATAGGTAGGTGGGTTCTTTGAACTGATTCAGCAGTGCTTCTTTGCAGCTTATGTTGACTTTCACAAAGTGTTTGATTCGGTTGACCAGAATGCTCTGGTATTGGGATCAACCATTCAGCTGCTGGGCAGTGAAGGTAGTGTTAGTGCTACGCAGAGCTGTGGCAGAGTGCCTAATTTCTGTGCGGAAAATAATCAAGAAATATTTTTCATTCTAGTTGACAAAATTAGCACTGGGTTCTGCCAAGAGCTTTGGTTTAAGTCTATACTGAGCACACCTCTCCTTGAAGAGTCCACATGTTTTATATATAAGTATCAGTTTAAGGGTAGAGGTGGTGGCTAAGTGATTAGTGTGGAAGATATCCATTTCAAACCCCACCCCCGCCACATTTCTCCATGTAATAAGGGAGTTGCGTCAGGAAGGGCGTGAAACTTGCCAAATTGGGCGACCCTGAGTGCAAACAAGGGAGCAGCCGAAAGGGACTTATATATGTAAGTATCAGTTTGTTCCATTAAGGTCACTAGGTTGACTAAACCTAAGTCCTTCATAGGCTCTAAGGCCCACTGGTGCTGATGTTTATACCCAGATTCCATATCTTGAAGTGGACCAGCATCTATGACTCCCCTTGGATGGGACGTCACACAGGTTCCTTCTCCAGCCAAGGCCACAGTACCCATTAACATTTGGGTGGACTGGGACAGTGCTGATGAAGTGTCTTGTCCACGAACACAGCCAGGTGGCATGTCCGAGAATCAAACCCAGGTTTATATTGTTTATATTTTCATAGCTTGACTGTTGATCCCACTGAGCCAGCTGCTCTACCCTGCAGCCGCCCCGCCCTGATGAATACAGATGAGCTGACTAGAGGATGTATCATTCTATGCATTTTAAATTGCTCATTCACATCTCTGGTGATTTTAATGGATTTGTTTTAAAACTGTTATTTATCCTTTATCTTTACTCAGAAACATATTGCATTTAGATTGATTTTAAGTGGAATGAAAAAAAATCACAATTTTCTCAATTTATCTGGTTTTTTCAAAGGTAGGCTACTCTTCACTTGTACTTCTTGTAGGTTTTCTTTTTTTTTTTTTCCCCACTAGCACTTCTGTGTCTGTCTGGACTGCGATTTGCACTTCAGCTCTTGGAAGATTAATGTTTCTTGACTTTGCTTCAACAATTACATGAGTTTTTTTTTTTCCTGAGCCTTTCCTGCTCGTTTACTGTATTTGACAAGTACTATCGCTGTAAGCTGCGCAAACAAATAAATAAGAGGCGTAAGCAGGTCTCGTGTACGACAGCGAGGTGACGGAGGAGCTAATTGGGGATTAACGGTTAATAACTGAAAGAGGTGTGACAAACCTCAGTATGTGCCAGAAACTGAAGAGATATGTGGGTTTTTTGTTTGTCTTCACTATTTTTTTCACCTTCATCCTTTTGAGGATTCTTCTCTCCTCTTCCTAACTCTTTTTCGCTCTTGCTGGTTTTCATCAGTCCGTATTAGTTGCAAATGCATAACTAAGCGGCTGTGACAACGCTCCCTGATGCTGCAGCTGCTGCAGATTTATTGAGTTATTAAAGTAATGTACTGTGATTAAAAATGCTAATTTTATCTAAATCGTATGCCAGTTTAAATTTTTCTTTCAGTAGTCGATTTAATTTGATGGAAAATGAAACAAGAGATGTCGATTCAGTTTTTGCATGCAGCCAATTGGCTCTGCACATTAAAAAAAAAAAAAAAAAAATCAAAATGCAGTGTTGTTGTTTGAGCTTTTTCTAAAACAAATCTGCACCATCTGCAGTATTTAAAAAAAACAACATGTTTTAACTGATGCATGTATTTGCTGAAATGGATTTTGTTTTGATGTAATCAGAAAGAGAACCTGGAAATTTTCTGTCAAACTACAAATCTTTTTTTTTTATTATTATTTATGTAGTTCTGGTTTTACATTTAAAACAGGGTTTTAAATACAGAAGTGGGAGAAACAAAGTTTTTTTTTTTTTTCAGAGAATCCCTGAATTGCATGCTCTTTTCTGAATAATTTCCTTTCTCTCAGGGGATTTGTTCGCTGTGCTTTTCTTGGCTCATTTCAGCCTCTCGTTATACATTCATGCATTCATTTTTATAACGCGCAGCGCCACAGCTTCGCTGGACAAATCCGAGTCATTCTGGACAGCATTGTGTGTGATGGTTGAAAAGCAAAATGGAAAAGTCGTGGTTTTACTTCAAACGCTGGAGTATAAAACACACGAGCATCACAGGATTGAATTAGCTGCTGAAAGAGCGATTCACATTTGAATAATGAGACTTTTTCCTGATCGTTTGATGTTGTCAACAGATTTGGAGCGTCAGACATCATTGGGATTCATTGCACATTTCTCAGTTTGGTGTGTTCATGCGTTGATGGTTTGTAGATGGATATTATTACCATGTTCTACTCTGTGCAAAGACACTTCCTGTGAGAGCACTGCTCAATCAGATGGAATACCGAACGTAAAAACTTAAACACAACTCTTTCGGCTTGCTTTATTGACAGCTCAGATTTTTCTTCTGTATATTTGTTGTTTTTTTTTTTGCAGGAGTGGGGGGGGGGGGGGGGGTCTTTATAGATGGTCAAAGATGCACATTGATAGAGTCATTGTTTTGATGCAGATGGATTGGGTTTTACAGTAAAGTTTGATGGCCATCAGGTATTGTGAAGACTTTGTGCTTGTCCATCTGTCTGCGCTCAGCATAACTCCAGTCCTAGTACTGCCAGAGTCTTCAAATTCACAGGTAACATTCTTGGGACACAGACCTTTGACAAGTTCAAAGATGGCTAACCTTGATCGATTTTAAGAGGTTAAAAAGTCACACTCTATTTCAATCTTTTTCTTTTTTTTTTGAGTGGCGGAGGTGACAGCCAGTCAGAGTAGAGCGGCACCGTGATGTCAGTGGCAGGTCTCTCTAAAAACACTTAATTTATGTGTTTAAATAACATATTTCTCATATATTCTGTAAAAACTAGTGAGAAATAAATACTTCTAAAACTGAAAACACTCTTTTTGGACCTAATAACATCTCTGAAGTGATATCAATCAATCAATCAATCAATCAATCAATCAATCAATCAATTTTTTATATAGCGCCAAATCACAACAAACAGTTGCCCCAAGGCGCTTTATATTGTAAGGCAAGGCCATACAATAATTATGTAAAACCCCAACGGTCAAAACGACCCCCTGTGAGAAAGCACTTGGCTACAGTGGGAAGGAAAAACTCCCTTTTAACAGGAAGAAACCTCCAGCAGAACCAGGCTCAGGGAGGGGCAGTCCTCTGCTGGGACTGGTTGGGGCTGAGGGAGAGAACCAGGAAAAAGACATGCTGTGGAGGGGAGCAGAGATCGATCACTAATGATTAAATGCAGAGTGGTGCATACAGAGCAAAAAGAGAAAGAAACAGTGCATCATGGTAACCCCCCAGCAGTCTACGTCTATAGCAGCATAACTAAGGGATGGTTCAGGGTCACCTGATCCAGCCCTAACTATAGGCTTTAGCAAAAAGGAAAGTTTTAAGCCTAATCTTAAAAGTAGAGAGGGTGTCTGTCTCCCTGATCTGAATTGGGAGCTGGTTCCACAGGAGAGGAGCCTGAAAGCTGAAGGCTCTGCCTCCCTTTCTACTCTTACAAAGCCTAGGAACTACAAGTAAGCCTGCAGTCTGAGAGCGAAGCGCTCTATTGGGGTGATATGGTACTACGAGGTCCCTAAGATAAGATGGGACCTGATTATTCAAAACCTTATAAGTAAGAAGAAGAATTTTAAATTCTATTCTAGAATTAACAGGAAGCCAATGAAGAGAGGCCAATATGGGTGAGATATGCTCTCTCCTTCTAGTCCCCGTTAGTACTCTAGCTGCAGCATTTTGAATTAACTGAAGGCTTTTTAGGGAACTTTTAGGACAACCTGATAATAATGAATTACAATAGTCCAGCCTAGAGGAAATAAATGCATGAATTAGTTTTTCAGCATCACTCTGAGACAAGACCTTTCTGATTTTAGAGATATTGCGTAAATGCAAAAAAGCAGTCCTACGTATTTGTTTAATATGCGCTTTGAATGACATATCCTGATCAAAAATGACTCCAAGATTTCTCACAGTATTACTAGAGGTCAGGGTAATGCCATCCAGAGTAAAGATCTGGTTAGACACCATGTTTCTAAGATTTGTGGGGCCAAGTACAATAACTTCAGTTTTATCTGAGTTTAAAAGCAGGAAATTAGAGGTCATCCATGTCTTTATGTCTGTAAGACAATCCTGCAGTTTAGCTAATTGGTGTGTGTCCTCTGGCTTCATGGATAGATAAAGCTGGGTATCATCTGCGTAACAATGAAAATTTAAGCAATACCGTCTAATAATACTGCCTAAGGGAAACATGTATAAAGTGAATAAAATTGGTCCTAGCACAGAACCTTGTGGAACTCCATAATTAACTTTAGTCTGTGAAGAAGATTCCCCATTTACATGAACAAATTGTAATCTATTAGACAAATATGATTCAAACCACCGCAGCACAGTGCCTTTAATACCTATGGCATGCTCTAATCTCTGTAATAACATTTTATGGTCAACAGTATCAAAAGCAGCACTGAGGTCTAACAGAACAAGCACAGAGATGAGTCCACTGTCCGAGGCCATAAGAAGATCATTTGTAACCTTCACTAATGCTGTTTCTGTACTATGATGAATTCTAAAACCTGACTGAAACTCTTCAAATAGACCATTCCTCTGCAGATGATCAGTTAGCTGTTTTACAACTATCCTTTCAAGAATTTTTGAGAGAAAAGGAAGGTTGGAGATTGGCCTATAATTAGCTAAGATAGCTGGGTCAAGTGATGGCTTTTTAAGTAATGGTTTAATTACTACCACCTTAAAAGCCTGTGGTACATAGCCAACTAACAAAGATAGATTGATCATATTTAAGATCGAAGCATTAAATAATGGTAGGGCTTCCTTGAGCAGCCTGGTAGGAATGGGGTCTAATAAACATGTTGATGGTTTGGATGAAGTAACTAATGAAAATAACTCAGACAGAACAATCGGAGAGAAAGAGTCTAACCAAATACCGGCATCACTGAAAGCAGCCAAAGATAACGATACGTCTTTGGGATGGTTATGAGTAATTTTTTCTGTAATAGTTAAAATTTTGTTAGCAAAGAAAGTCATGAAATCATTACTAGTTAAAGTTAATGGAATACTCAGCTCAATAGAGCTCTGACTCTTTGTCAGCCTGGCTACAGTGCTGAAAAGAAACCTGGGGTTGTTCTTATTTTCTTCAATTAGTGATGAGTAGAAAGATGTCCTAGCTTTACGGAGGGCTTTTTTTATAGAGCAACAGACTCTTTTTCCAGGCTAAGTGAAGATCTTCTAAATTAGTGAGATGCCATTTCCTCTCCAACTTACGGGTTATCTGCTTTAAGCTACGAGTTTGTGAGTTATACCACGGAGTCAGGCACTTCTGATTTAAAGCTCTCTTTTTCAGAGGAGCTACAGCATCCAAAGTTGTCTTCAATGAGGATGTAAAACTATTGACGAGATACTCTATCTCACTTACAGAGTTTAGGTAGCTACTCTGCACTGTGTTGGTATATGGCATTAGAGAACATAAAGAAGGAATCATATCCTTAAACCTAGTTACAGCGCTTTCTGAAAGACTTCTAGTGTAATGAAACAATGATATACAAGAGATTTAGCAGATGTTAGCATGACATCACAGGCTGGTAGGTAGCTACAAAACGGCATTTCGTTTTTGTGTAAATATAACCTCTGTCATATATTATGTAAAAGCTAGCAAGAAATAAACACTGTAAAATGTTGTTTTTGTAACCTGATAACACAAGACATTTCGTGGATGTCAGCGTGCACACTATCATCTGCTAACTCAAAGCTAACTTCTGCGCTTGTCAAAACTCAAACAGAAATATTTTTTTATGACTGATAGATAGAAGGGCTTTATTTAACATGAACAAATTGTAAGTAAGACAGTAAGACAACAAGATCTCAATAATTAATGTAAATAACATTAAATGTCTAATATATATATATATATATATATATATATATAGACACACACACACACACACACTTTACACTGGGATACCACTTAAACAACTGCAAATTATAAAGACGACAATGCTCATATGGCCAAGAGTATTTTAGCATTGCTTTATATATATATATACACACACACACACACTTTACACTGCGATACCACTTAAACAACTGCAAATTATAAAGACGACAATGCTCATATGGCCAAGAGTATTTTAGCATTGCTTTATTTATATATATATATATATATATATATATATATATATATATATATATATATATATACTCTAATAACATGGTCAATTTGTCCCACAGTCCTGCTCAAAGTATCTTGAATGAATATAACTAAAGCAGACTTCAGCAGGTGAGCATGTAAATCTGTTGCTAGGAGTTGGACTACCAACTTATAGCCTGGGGTTTGATTCCAAGTCTGTGCATCATGCTGTCTGTGTCCTGAGACAAGACACTTCATCTGCGCTGTCACAGTCCACTTGTTGTAAATGGGTGTTGGTCTTGGCTGAAGAATTAAACTATAATGGACTGGCGTCCAGGTAGATTGGTCAACTCTCATCCTCTTCATTCTGTGGTATCTGGGGATACATACCAGCACAATGGGTTTCATAGCCTGTATAGGACCCAGTTCACTTCTCATTGCTAAGCAGTGTTAAGTACCTAAACTGTCACCCCTGCTCTCTTCCTGCCACCCTTAAGTCTCTGTGCCAAATGCAGGTCCAGTTGGTGTGGAGTGAACTTCTACATATCTCCTCTGTGAATGATATACACACAGAATTATGCACTGTTTCTCTGGAACTCTAGTTTTTACATTACTATGCCATTGTGCATAATAAGTTATACTTGGTCATCATACTTGCTGCTTTTCTGATATAAGTTTTGGATGTTCTGTCAATCTTCTGTTGTACATTTTGTTTGATGATCATAGTAACTGGCCACTGAGTCTGGTCTGCTTTGGGTTTCCTGTAAAACAATAACAAAAGGATGAGTGTTGTCACAGTGCTTGGTCATGGTCTTGTATAGTAATTTAAGATGACTTATGATTTGATGCAAAAATACCCCAAAACGAACAACATTAAAATGCACCGAATAACAATTCTTCAACATGGCCAAAAAGCTTCTGTTTTTTATGTAACAATGCGCAAAAATCTTAAAACACAATTGCTTGTATTAAGCAAACTGTTGTCTGTCAAATTGCAATGTTACTTTATCACTGAATATCTGCTGCTGCCATTGAGAGGGATGTTGCTATGACAACCAGTACAGCTGTTTTACATATGAATGCAGAATTACAGATCTTCACAAATATGCCTTTTGAATCAACTCATTCTCATCATCTCCACGGCCCAAAGCATTGTTGGCGTCACTATAGTGATGCTAAAGGTCAGTGTGCAGTATTCTGCATCGAACAAATGACTAAATGGATTTTGCACATCTGCCGCAAAAAGTTGCTAAATGTAACGGAGCACAGCCCAAATGTTCCACCTCTGCATGAAGGTTTTTAGGGTCTGTCTGGAACGTACAGCAGAGGGCGTGGCTCTGGCCTTCCAGATGTCCTTGACAGAACAGAGGCTTGTCAGCTGTGTGGCTCTAAATGGGTCGCTCTCCTTCTTATCACACGGCTCCATCACAATGACCCCACTGTTCTCGTGATGTTACACCACAGCAGGTGGCTCAGTTCAGATACATGCGCCAGCGCATGCGTTTGCAAGAACCCTGCATGCACAAACTCACACATACATGCAACTCTTCCACGAGCTGCAGAGCGCTGCAGTGCAACATCGGGAGCAGAGTTTCCCATTTGATTTATGGAAATATTGTGCCTGCACTTTTCCAATGTTTAAATATGCACTCCGGTTGAAATGCAGTGAAAATCTTGTTTTTGAGAGACCTTATAGACAGTGCTCACTGATCTGTTATGAAGTATTGGATTTTTCTTTCACAATATTTCAGACATTTCATGATGCAACCCCGTGATAGAGTGGGAAATACATTTTTTATTGATCTGAGCCTCACCTATATTCCAAAGCATGGCTGTATGTCACATAATATGCTATATGGAGAGCGCTGCAGAGGAGAGTGGGAGGGGAGCAGCAAAAGAGAGAGGGAGAGGTGCGGGGTGGGTGGATGGCAGCTCAGTGATTTCTGATTTATGGTTTGATTACAATCATCCCATCCTGCTGAAGACCGGCTGTATTTGCCTGCATCACGTGAACTTTTTTTTCTCACATGGACTAGTGGTGCAGTAAGCGCCGGTTCATTCTGTTCTCCCTCCAAATGCACAAGCATGCACGCACCTGCACGTGCACAAACACACTGATTGAGAGATAAAATGGAGAAAGGCTGCTTTAGTGCTGCCGAGTTGTCTGTGCTCCAGCCGCCTGGCAACCATTCAGCAACAATATTGATATTCATAAATGTATCCAGAAAAGAACCAAAAAAATAAAAAAAAGCACGACAATCGATGGTGTGATTTGCAGACAGGTGTCCAGCATCTTCGTTTCATGCGTGTCGCTCGCCAGAATGAATATCGCCGCGTTTATTTTTGCAAACACCAGAGAGCCACTAAACTACCTCCATCTAGAATGTCAGTGCCAAAGATTTGTAAGAAAAGTAGCAGAGAAATGAGCCTTTGTTTTCACCTGTAGCGGGTTGGATAATTCCCCACCATGTGCTCCATTCCATTAATAGTCCGAGAGCGATCAGACCTTGGCGAGAAAGAAACACAGTATAGAGAAAGTGTGCTCCCTTTAAGTGCCATTAGTGTTTTTTAACCAGCATTGATCGGCCTGCATCTAGACCACGTTGGTGTATGAAAAGGATAAAAAGCAGTGCTGAAAACCCGAGTCACTGATATCATGTCTCCCCGAGCATTCATTAAAGTGCCATTCATTCTCGTCCTCAGGCCTCCTTCGGCCTCTTACCTTGAATTCTCTAACCGCACGTTCTGCGCCATGAACTCGCAGGTATTATGAGTGAAGTAGCACGTTTGAGTTCACCTTGTCACTGTGGCTGGTTACCTAATGCTATGATTTAGACAAGAACCAGTGGAAAAGCTGAGTTATCTGTTTGGAATATTAAACAGATGGTTCCTGTCAAACTTCAAACTTAAGCACACTGGAAAACAGAGACTTCATCACAGCAGATTTTGGCTTTTTTTTTGTCAACATTAGTGTCATTGTTTTAAATGAAAGGTGTCAAACTGGTGGTTGGGGGACTGGATCCAGCCAGAACTATGTGGCCCTCGGCCTGATGATGACTTAATTGGGAGTCAAAATAAATTTCTAATGATCACTTCAGACTGTGGTTTTACATGCATCGCTGAAGGCAGAGCAGGTTTAGGAATTGCTTGACCCCATGTGTGCATTTGTCTGTGTGTGTCCGTGTGGTCATGTGTATGCAATATCTTCACAAAGACACTATGTGCCAAAGGGAAAATTAGTGCACATTGGCCATGTTTCATTTCTAATTGTGGCCACCAGAGGACAGAGTCTGTGAAATCTTGTGGACGTGATACCTTGAGAAAGACTTTAGCTGTTTCTCAGTTCAGGGGTCACATCCTTCAAAGGATGTGTCCTACGAAGGTCTGGCCTTTGGAGGCCGAACCAGCTGTTCTGATGTGAGATGGACTAGTCCACAGAGCATTTTGCAGTTGCATCATTAGCTTATCCAGACCCTACCAGTCATATTGCAACCTTGACAACTGCAACAAGTTTACCCCGGTAGACAAGAGGGTGGCCTCCTTGCACCTTTGGGTTGGGGGGGCTCTGACTGTTATTTGTACGTATGTACCAAAGAGCAGTTCGGAGTATTCGGCCTGACTGGAGTCCTGCATGGGGCTCCAAGGACTCCAGTTAGGGATAACATTGTTCTGCTGGGGGACTTCAACACACACGTGGGCAATGACAGAGACACCTGGAGAGGTGTGATTGGGAGGAACAGTCTCCCTGATCTAAATTCACATGGTCTGTGCTAGTCATGGACTGTCCTTAACCCCTTAATGCCTGAATTTATATAGCTGTATATAAAAAAATGTTTTGTGTGTGTTTTTGCCTTTAAGTAGATGGTAAATAATGTTGAGATTATTAATTTCACTTTTGCACAAAAAATAAGTTGTAATTTTGGTATTTTGGTAATAAGCTATGTTATAATGTTATAATAATAATACTAGTATGTTGCAAATGTGCGACAACAGGCATACTGGTCAATTTGGTATGTTGCATATTTGAGTCAAATATTGTAGCATATATGCGACAATATGCATTAAGGGGATAACGAACACCATGTTTGAACATAAGGATGCTCATAAGTGTACATGGTACCAGAGTACCCCAGGCGGAAGATCGATGATCGATTTCATGATTGTATCATCTTATCTGAGGCTGCATGTTCTGGACACTCAGGAGAAGGGAGGGGGAGAGCTCTGAACTCATCACCATCTGTTGGTGAGTTGGATCAGAGGGTGGGGGGGTACTTTGGATAGACCTGGTAAAACCAAATGGATAGTGCAAGTGAACTGGGAAGGTCTGCAGGAGCCCAATATCCAACAGATCTTTAACTCACAGCTTTGGCAGAACATTTCTGACTGCCCTGTGGAGGTTGGGGGCATTGAACCAGAATGGTTCAGAGCTATCCAACTGAAGGAGCCTTTCCCGGAATGTTATCTCAGAGGAATCCAAAGGCAGTTGCAAGGTACCAACAGGCCTGAAGGGCAGCAGCCTCTGTTGTGGGGAGACAAAGAGTATGCCCATCCAGTCTACTGTACATGTGTTTTGTGGACTTGGAGAAGGCGTATGATTGGGTACCCTGGGAGATACTGTGGGAGGTGCTGCAGGACTATAGAGTGAGGGGGTCCCTTCTCAGGGCCATCCAATGTCTGTACTTACAAAGAGCTATGTTCGGGTTCCCAGCAGTAAGTCAGACTTATTTCCGGTGGGGGTTGGCCTCTGCCAGAGCTACACCTTGTCACCAATCCTGTTTGTAATATTCATGGACAGGCGTAGTCAGAGGGAGGAGAGTCTTCAGTTTGGTGGGCTCAAGGTCTCATCACTGCTTTTTGCAGATGATGTGGTCCTGTTGGCTTCATCGGCCTGTGACCTCCAACACTCACTGGGTCAGTTTGCAGCCGAGTGTGAAGCAGCTGGGATGAGGATCAACTCCTCTAAATCTGAGGCCATGGTTCTCAGCAGGAAACAAATGGATTGCCTTCTCTGCGTAGGAAATGAGATCTTCCCCCAAGTGAAGAAGTTCAAGTACCTTGGGTCTTGTTCACAAGTGAGGGCACAATGGAGCGTGAGATAGGCTGGAAAATTGGTACAGCAGGGGCAGTACTGCATACTGTTGTGACTAACAGGGAGCTGAGCCAAAAGGCGAAGCTCTCGATCTACCGGTCACTCTTTGTTCGTATTCTCACCTATGGCCTTGAGGGTTGGTCATGACCAAAACTAGATCATGGATGCAAGTGGCTGAAATGGATTTCCTCAGGAGGGTGGCTGGTGTCTCCCTTAGAGATAGTGGGAGAAGCTCAGTCATTTGTGGGGATCTTAGAGAAGAACCGCTGCTCCTTCGAGTTGAAAGGAGCCAGCTGAGGTGGTTCGGGCATCTGCTAAGGATGTCTCCTGGATGCCTCCCTAGGGAGGTGTTCCAGGCACATCCAGCTGGGAGGAGTCCCCAGGAAAGACCCAGGAGTAGGTGGAAAGATTCTATCTCCACACTGGCCTGGGAATGCTTTGGGATCCCCCAGTCAGAGGTGGCTGATGTGGCCTGGGAAAGGGAAGTTTGGGGTCTCCTGTTGGAGCTGTTGCCCCCACGACCTGATCCCAGATAAGCTGTTGAAGATTTTATATATATATATATATATATATATATATATATATATATATATATATATATATATATATATATATATATAATTTCTAACATCTGCATCCATAACCAGATAATTTCCAAATATAACCACTTTTTGCCAGCGCCAACCCGACCTCCACAATTCAGCTTTCATAAAATCTCTCCGTAACTTTGAGAGTTTTCTTGTCTACATAGAGCGAGACTAAAAATGAAACTGAGTTGATCAGAGTGGCATTTCCACCAAAATATTATCTGCAAATTATGCCACAGATTCCAACAAACAACTTTAAATTCAAGCTGTATTTTAAATTGATATTTTGCAAAGGATTTTTGTCTTGACCTACCTACCTGTGCAGAATAGGTAGCTCAGTGGAGAGAAGTTGGGCTACTAATATGCAGAACTGCATTCAGTTCCCACTCATGCCACCTGTTTGAGTCCTTAGGCAAGACACTTCAGCTGCTTTATCTCAGTCCACCAGATGGGTAAATGCCTACTGGATTTGAATGGTGAAGAAACCTTTGATGGACTGGTATCCCATCCAGGGGGAATTGTAGACTCTCATCAACTTCACGTGACAGAATCTGGAGATAGGTACCAGCACCACACATTTCCCTTTGTTTTTACAGTAATATGTTACAGTGCCCCCTCTCCAGACTAAATCTTCATGTTGTGGTTCCTGAATCTCTACAGTCTCATAAAATTATCAGCGTTCAACCTCTGAGTCTAACTTTGGAAGACACATTGGACCTGATTGTTTCTGCCAGTGCTCACAAAGATGTCCAATTACCGTCCAACGAGAGCCGCGGCATTAAAAGTCCATGAACATGGTAAAAGTGCAATTAGAATGGCAGGTGAGCTCACACCACCTCTGGTGTCGTCAGGTACATTCGAACATGACCGGCCCAACTGAAAGGTCACGACCCATAAAGAGGGGCAATGATTTAAGCAAAGTGTACAGAGGAGAGAAATGTCAGAGTGAGAATGGCAGGAAATATGTTAGTGACAAGGAAAAAGCTGCCCCTGGTATTCACGAGCCCCGATGAGTAAAAATAGGGCATTGGGCAAGAAGGCAGGAAACCAGCAGAGTGAGGCCTCTGGTAGGAATTTCTTCTGGGGAGGAGAGATAAGGGACTTAACTCCCTCCTGTCTGGGCCAGATGACTTTAAAATGTGATCAATGATCACTCGTGTTGAGATGGATGGACAAAGATGAGACTGAAGAATTGAATAAATGATTTGAGATACATACAGTATGTGAGTGCGTGCTTGTGTGTGCATTCTGGTAGCCTATCAGATTTATAACATCAAGAGGACATTTTAATTAGGTCAAAATGCATGAAGGAAACAGAAGATTGCTCACACACGTACACACTCACGTTGAGGTGGTGGAAAGTACCGCGTGCAAGAGTCTGAGGTTCCCCAGGTTAGAGAGTGGAAGTTAGACAATAAACAGTGGCCTTATCAGAGTCTGGGCAGAGCTTCCAACCTGATAGCTCAACATATCACTCTGACTATTAGAAACAAATATGACCTCCACAACACCTGCCTCAGCATGCACGCTCATGAGTACAACTGGTTTTTCAACTGGACATGCTGATTTTCAAACTATCGGTCATTAGACTTATTGTGTGGACAGGATTCGATTGTCCATTGTACTCAACATTAAGTAAGGGTATAGGTATGTATATAATCTCTGTTTGTGTGGTCTGTTAATCTCACCCAGTTCTTATTGTAATACTGTCCCTTACAAAGTATAAAGTCAAACTAGCAATCAATTTAAATTTAGTCAGTCACAGTGAAAAACAGGCCTGGGTTCTGAAGAACTTCTCTCTTGCAGAAGATCCATCCATTCAGAACCCCTAACAATGGACTAAAACAGTTTTTATAAAAGGTGGACCTTATTTTGCAGAATCCTTCCCTTATTGGTCCTTGTGGGCATTCAAGGGAGGTCCAGCCCCCCCGCCCATAACCCATGTGATCACGGGGCATATGATTTATATATTAAAACCACTTCAACCCAGTTCAACATGCACATTTAGACAAATAACAGACTCAAAGTATTAGCAAAGAAAACAAAATAATAGATAAACACACAAATATATCTAACAGGTCCATATGGATTACAGAACCCACCTTGTGCGTTGCAGCACCGTGTTCTCAGTGTGCGTACCGTCTGTCAATCAGTGATGTATATGAGCAGGTATTGCACAATCAGAGCCTTAAAACACTAAACTTCATACCACGCTTTATTAAAAAATGTTGAGGATCTATGGGACGCAGTCTAAGGAGCATAGCAAAGGTGAATTTGGGGCATGTTCATGTTTTTCCTTTTTAGGGGGTTTATAATCTCAGTGGAAAGTAGGGCGCATGCTGCGAAGCGTTTGGATTTCTACACGTATTTAGTCAAGGCCATGTTTTGAGTGAACATGAAATAAACAAATTGTAATGTCTGAGTGTCAATGGGAGCATTCCCGCACCAGTGGACAGCAGCCACCAAAGCTCCCTGAGGTGAAGCAATCATGTGGGAAAGTGAACTTTTAACCTGCTTACATCAAGCGAATATTAATATTGCATTGTATAAATAGTAGGAAATCTCTGTGTTCGTTTTGAGTCCAGGTTTTTGTTGGGTTTTGGGGCAAACCCGTTTGCTGTCTTACAGTCTTCCAACACTGTGCCTGACCACACCTCATTTTAAGATAAGACGCCCAAGAGGGCACAAATTAGTGCAGTGTATTTTCCATTTAAAGAATGTAGCTTTGGCTTGAAAAGAGCAACTGCCTTGGTTTGAAAATAGCCATGACACTTGCATTGGGCTGCATGCCTCATTGCGCAAGGTGGACAATAGGATGGATTCATCTCGAAAGCCATTTCATCTCAGTCAGACTTTGGGCTGTCTAGAGAGTTTGGTTCATTAGGGGAGGTGTGAACAAGGTGTGACGTTTTTTGCCAGATGCACTTGCTGACACCACTCCAGATGTACAAGGAGACTTGACCATGGGTGGGATTTGAACACCAGACCTGTGTCCCAATCTTACATTTCATTACTTTAAGGAATAAACATCCTCAACCAGTGGAGCAGGCTCTTTGCGTGTCCCAGGATTAACCACTTGCCACTCACATTTCAAGAAATCAGTGACATTTTTGGATCATTTGGTTCCGCTTTCTCCTTTCTCTACATCTTAAAGATTAGAGAAGCAGCATTGTAACTGGAGGGTCACTGGTTCGAAGCCTGACTAGAGGGCCCAGTGGGAAAGGTGTAAGAATAACACTTGTTTCACACTAAATATAATCACCAAAGTGCATTTGAGAACAATCCTTAAGATACTGTCAGTGTGCAGTTGAGTGCTGACACTGGTGTGTGTGTCGTGGAACAAATGCAGTGAATTTATTTGTCCAGATGTCAACACGTAACCATACTCAGGAATACAGTCCAACTACATTTTGTTGAGTAGACAACCCATTGTGGTTACTGATCTATCGTCACCTCAGATCTGCTCACTTCATACAGATCCTTCCGTCAACATATAGTCAATATTTTTGCAGCTGGGATTTATTAAGGTACTGACATTTGCATTGGGGTGTGGGGGCCATTTATTACAAACAGTATAAAATTTGAATCTATAATTTCTGTCTAATCCTGTCCACTGTATATGTATAATTTCAAATTGTTTTTGTGTAGAAGGACTACATTTCTGTCGTACTGTCCAACTACAAGATGCTTAAAGTGCTACACATATGTACTTTCCCACTCGCTGGCTGTCTGGTACCCATTTTCACAGTTAGACGGACCAAGACAATACAGATTAAGTGTTTTGTCCAAGGACACAGACAGGTTGCATGAGCAGGATTCAAATCCAGGTCAACATATTAGCAGATCAGCTTCTTATCCACTGAGCTACCTGCTCCATAAGGTAGTGTTGTCCTCCATTTTTTACTTTTAAAAAGTAGCATGGAACTGGTTCCTCTAAAAGCTTTGATTTTACTACATCACTGCACTGTTTGATTTGTCGGTACTCTGTGTGTCATTAATGAAACAAGTTTAGGATTTCTAAAGCACATTTTAGCTGTTATGCTAATTTAGCCTGTATATGTGCGAGTGCCTGTAAAGTCCGTCCACCGACTATCACCTTGAAGAACTGGTGATGCCATGAAACCGCATTTAGCACAGCAAGTGATGTTTTCCTTTGGATATGGACTCAGGAATAATATTCCAATGTGGGTCTTGTAAAGTTTTCGATATGCTCCAGAGCAGTGTTTCAAGTTAGCACTGCTAATTTGCGGTACCAAGATAAAGTTCTGGTATCATCACCACCAGCCATAAGTTTCATCCACTCTTTAATTCTTTTACATTCTCATTCTGTTATAGTAAGTAAGTCCCTTCGGCTGCTCCGTTGTTTGCACTCGGGGTCGCCACAGCAAATCCAAGGTGGATCTGCATGTCATTCTGTTATATATTTCATAATTTATTCAGCCTCATAGTGGGCATCATATTACTGTTTGTGGTTGCTAGCTTAACTTGTTAGCTAACACGCACATGAAGGGCACTGGCAGTGTACACCGACGAGCGCAAGACACACCCAATGTTCAGTGGTTGGCAGAAAAACTGCATATACAGTAAATTCACAGCTGTTCTGAATTTTTCATAATCTGTCCAGCAGGTGGCAGACACGTCTATGGGATACTACATAAGGAAAACAAAGTTGTTTTTTCCATCAAGCTAGTGCATCAAAGTTAACCACTGTTTAGTCACTTCAACTTCATATACGCTCCTTTAATTTGGTGAGTTACAGGATGATAGCATTTACTATTTTTTGCATTATTGCTTACACAAAGCTTGCTGGGATTTTTTTTTTTTTTTGCACAAGCTCTACATTGTTGCCAGCACATGGAATTAAGATGCTGACTATAAATAATGGATAGCTAATGGGAACTGACAGCTAATAAACTGTGGCTGGTTCAGGAGTCTTATCGTGTAGTAAACCGCAAAATAAGTTCTACCCTATTTTTGTTCTGTTTTCCTTAAAAATGAAAGGAGCTTGCTGTCAATCAAGCCTTCATTTTTTTTCCATCCTCCGCCCTCACAATATTTTCCGCAGGGATGCCATATAGTCTGAAGCTCAATACCGTCAGGTTTTAAATCTTCTATCTACTGCACCAGTATGTCGCTCATGTCCTTCCTAATGATAGATATTTATTTGCAGAGCTTGTGCCAGTATGAGCACGAACTCGTCTGAGCTCCACAAGTGGAAAACATTTGGTGACCTGCAACTGAAATGGCTGCCAGCTGTGTAACCAGGCCAACATCGTGCACGTCTGGTGAAGCTGCTGATTGAGCAGATAAGTCTGATTGCAGGCTGGTGTGAAAATGTTAAACATCCCCAGGACACTTCTTATTTGATGGGTCGTTTTTAATTTAGAGTGAACGGTCTCATTATCAAGAGTTTAACAGAGGGCTTCAAACCAGGATTTGACGATCGGTTCATTCCGAGCACAATCAGGATTTAAACATTTCCAGTTTTAGGAGCCACCTTAAACTTAAAATGATTGTTTCTGGACAGGTTAGAACCAAAAGATGTACTGGTTAATAATGTTCAAACTACAACAATATCTTTCAGATGTTTATAAAATCTCTGTTGGTATAGACTATATCCATCCATTTTCTATGCCCGCGTACTCCAAGTAAGGGGCTGGAGCCTATCCCAGCAGTCATAGGGCAGGATGTGGTCCTGTGACACCCTGGATGGGACGCCAGTCTGTCATAGGACCACATACTGCACAGAGAGACAAACATAGTCACAGTCACTTTAAAGCTCCCAGTTCATCTAACCTGCATGTCTTTGGAAGTGACAGGAAGCCGTGGTGAATCCACGCGAGCATGGGGAGAAAATGCAAACTCTACACAGAAAGGCCCAGGAGGGAAGCGATCCCATGATCTTCTTGCTGTGAGGCAACACTGCTAACCAACAAGTCACTGTGCTGCCCGATATTGTTTTACTCTATAATGTAGAGCATTATAGAGTACCTCAATGTACCTCAGTGAATAAGAAGCTGGCCTGCCAATATGGCTCAAATCCCGCTCATGCTACCTGCCTTTGTCCTTTGAGAAGACACTTTGTCTTAGCCCATCCACCTGTAAATGGATACGGACCTTGGCTGGGAAAATACCCATGTTGAACTCGCATCCCGTCCAGGGGGAGTCACAGGCTCTCATCTGCTTCACGCTACAGAACCAATGGGTCTCAGGACCTATATAGGACTTCCTTATTTTAATGTGCAATGCTGCAGTTAGCATGCTAGGTTATGATGGGCACATTGTTTAGCCTAATTAGAGCTAGCTTGGTATTTCCAGCATTGTTTTACTTTACATGTTAACCTGTCCACCCAATGCTGGTGAAGTTTATGTGCTTTCGCACATACCTTACATACCAAATCAAGATATCACATGTGACAGCTGCCTCCTACTGGTCCGGACCAAAGAACCAAAATTTGGTCCAACCAAAAGAGGTAGACTCAGTTTGGATTAAAGTGAGCCTTGTAGTAGGACGGCTCACACTTTGGGACAAAGTAAGTAAGTACAGTAAGTTAAGGCAGGTATTCGTCACCCATGAACAGTGATGCAGCTAAGGCATTACTATAACGTGTTACTCTAATCTGACCACTTTTTTCAATAACGAGTTATCTAACACGTTCATCTTTCCAAATCAGTCATCGGATTAAAGTCACTTCTCCGAGTCACTGTTGTTACTATTATTTTTGTATTGTGGGTCGATCGCAGCTTTAAAACTAACCCAGTCTCACATTTTTGTTTCGTGCTCCTGTTACAAAATGAGTCAAATTTTTTTGACAGGGTTTTTTTAAACTCACTATTATCAGTGGTGGGCACATTTCCGATAATCCGATAACAGATAATTATAGAAGATAATGTTTTCATTATTGGATTATCTTTTTAGATAAGTTTAAAAACGATTATCGGACTAATTATCTTCCGATAATTTTTTTTCGATAACGTTTAGACCGATAACATAGTAAACAAAGCTGAACAGCGGCAAACATTTTAAAAATTTAAAATCAGTTGAGCACCTACCTGTTAAAAGTTTACTAACAGGTGTATAGTTCCACCCTCTGCAAACAGAAGAGAGCTGCTTCCAGGAGAAACCACTCTATCCGCTGCAGGCAAAGGAGAACTCGTCACAAAAAAAAAATTTCCTTTAATACCATACTGCTACGCGGGCAATATCACCCAAGTCACCCAGAGGCATACATTTTTAACTTATGGTTCAAATTTTAACCAAACTAATTTTGGACAAGTTATTTAAAATTACTGTCATGTCTGAAGTTTTATAAAGTGAAAATATCAGATATATGTTTTAGTAATGTGCTAATTTTTAAGGTTTTAGTGAGCACATACTGTGCCCAGCAGTGCATTATGGGTAGGATAGGGTAATCTCAGTACGTTCACAACAGGACAAATGCATTTCAGACACTCTGTTCAGGCTCCACGGACAACAGCATTAAACTCTAGTGCCTAAAACTCTTGTGAATATATTCTCTGGGTTTATAGACATTATTGTATTTGCATTTGTTAAATCCCACGCAACTTAAATGTAGCAGACACAGATTATCTGGAATTTTGTTTTGGCAAGTTTTCAAGGCCTCTACTGCCATCTACTGGCCAGTAGTGTTCATGGTAGTATTCGTCCTGAAGCTTTATGATATTTTTAATCACTGTGCTCGGTTTCAGTTCAAACTGTACAACAGAACCACATGGTGTAAAAGTTCAGAGTGCCCGATTTATGTTCTCACACACATTGGGCCTCATGTATCAACGTTGCGTACGGCGATATTTGAGCGTATATGGGGTGTACACCAAAACGGCTGCGCTATTTGGCATTTATCAATGTGGTCGTTGGTGTACGCTGCGCTGAAAATATACACCAGGTCGAGAGGTGGCATAAATTATACACCAAAATGAACCAGAGCTGGAATCCACATAAAAATGAAGATGATCAACATGATAAACGGTGCCATTATACAACTCAATGCATATGTTACATAAATAACACTTTCCTGATTATACTACATAATAATCAATACAAATCCTGCTGTTGCGGGATTGTTATGGAGCACGATCCGTGGTCACAGCGCTGACTGCAAAGACAGCACTGCTCGCCTTTTTCTCCAGACTTCGAGCCTGGAGCCAGAGCAGCGCTGAGCTTAACTTCATGTGGTGTGATCTTTGTAGACTATGAAATTGATAATAACAACTGTAGTTTCGTCATTCCCTTAATTCGCCCGTGCTGCAACCAGGTTTTGTCGTCTCCATTCGGTTGTCACAATAAAATAAATACAGAAATATATTTAACAAATAAAGAAATCTGACAGATTAGGCGTGTCTTATTAATTGAGCGAGCAAATGTCCACATGCCAAGAATTATTGACGTGAAAAGAGAATACAGTGGTCCCTCGCTATAATGCCGTTCACCTGTCGTGGTCTCGGAGTCTCGCAGTTTTTAGTCCAATTTTGCATGCCTTTTTTTTTACAGTGTTCTGTGTTCTGCATATCTGTTTATAAGAATCTTGCTGCCCAGAAGAAAAAAGAGCGCCAACAACTACTCTTAACTGTGTTTGTTACTCGGAAACAAACACCTGCTGCAGCCAGGTGTGAGTGGAAAAAGGCGCGGCGCCAGGACGCAGAGGCCCGATCTGTGACATACTGGTCAGTCACTATTAATAATTTCTTATGTGTCCGAACTCGTTCGTTGATCGTTAAAATTAATTCGCTACTTCTAAATGCCATCATAATTATTTATAGGAAAACGTTCTATTTTTATTTCTCAAACAAATGTTTGGGCCTGAAAACAGTTTGGTATTATTTTCCTACTAAGGTTTGAACTTTGAGAGTGTTTACACACGAGAGAAAAGTGAGAAAATGTTCATGCCTGATTGAGAAAAATGTATAAAGTGTGTAGTGAGGGGTTTTACAGCCTTAAAACGTCTATAATAATTGTAAAAAATAACGCTGACTACGTCGCGGTTTCGCGTATTACGGGCTATTTTTTAGAACGTAACTCCAGCGATTAATGAGGGACCACTATAACACTTTACTGATTATATACTACAAAACAATTGATATGACAGCCGCTTTTGACGCTCTATTGGCACGTGTCGTGATTGGTGGAGTTCTTTTTCATTGCCGTCTTTCCGGCTTCTATGTCGTAAAATGAGGGTGTGTCTGAAGCAGAGTCTGAATATTTATGGGCGTGTTTATTATAATTACGATCGTTTCCACCCGCCGCATTTATCAAGATCACGTCAGGTGTACGCCAGAAATGGGCAGGTGCGCACTGCTTGATACATGTCACGGCGACTTTGGTGTATTTCAAGTTTACGCCGTAAATTTACGCCACAAGTGCGCAACATTGATACATGAGGCCAATTGTACGTTCAAAAACCACATGTCGAACTCGTGTTTCCAGAAGCAAAACGTAAGCTTTTTTTTTCAAACTTAATTTACAAAAACTCTCGATGGGAGACATCAAAGTTTAAAAACAAAACAAAACAACAAAAAAAACATTACAAGACAGCTCTGCGGTGTTTGCACATGCACATTGTGAGCAGTTGGATGCTTGTAGCTCTTCAGCAGCAGCATACCCTCACTACGGCCGACCAGAATAATATCAAACAGGTTTGATTTTCATTCGACCATACGATTGGCGATCAGGAGGTGGTCGTGAGATGTTAAACACAGCTTGTTGCTCCATGTACACTACACAATGCAGGACGCGTGATTAACCTGAAACTCAGTCCAAAAAATTCTCGCACGAATGAAAAATCATCTGAAATAGGGCCAAAACTTGCACAGTGTAAAGCCAACATTTATGTGTCAAGACAATATTGAGTGCACGTTTTACAACATCATAAAACGTGCGCATGGCACTAATAAAATGAGTGCACATTCTCTCCACATGCAAAACATTTTGCAATGACAGTTCCAGGGCTCCGTAAAAATGCCTGTTTTTACAAATAAAAAATTGAATATTTTATAAAAGCACATTTATCTGTAAACACCAACACACGACACACATCACATTAATGTGTTGGTTTACATAATGAATGACTGAACCAATCAGTGTTTAGCAGAGGCACTTTTACCCAGAATCCTTTGTGATCTGTCTGTGTTTGTTACAAAATCTCAGAATTAGTGCATTATTCAACATTAAAAGATATAGGTTATATTTTAACTTTGTACAAATGACAGAATTGACATTAATGGAGTTATTCTATCAGCATTCACACCAAACCATAAGTCAGCATGACGTTATTTTCCAAGATCTCTGCCTGACCGGAGCCTTGTGATTGTAGAGAGCTGGCTTTGTGGCTGCTCTCAGCTTGCTTCTGTGCTGGTAGCTGTGTAGTGATCAAGAGCTTCCAGCAGGGGGAAGTGCAGGCTCATTGTTTTGGTCTGTTGTCACTTTTGATGCTTCCAAAAGCGATTGTGGTGTTAAAACTCAATTCAGCTTGTTAGTAGTTGCAAATGTACCAGAGACAATACTGGAGTTTATCGGTTATCTGTAACTTCCGATACAATTTTTGGGTGGTTTATCTTTATCAAAGATAACTTTTCAGTTATCTGATTATCTGTTATCGAAGTTAATTTTTTGGTTATCTGTGCCCACCACTGACTATTACTAACCCTACTCCTTCTCCAGCCCTAACCATAACCACCCCGACCCCCGTGCTTCACTTTTAATTCATCCACTGTGCAGCTCAGCTCCGAGTTGAAAAACAGTTGTCTTTCAAAGTGCAGTAGCACTCAGAGCTATGGTTTTACAAAGACATTTATATGCTTTTTTTTTTCTTTAAAACTCTGTGCGTGTCCTTGTTAAAACCAGCTGATCCATGACGTGGCTTTTTTTTCCCACCCAAATGCACCTAAACTCTCTTTCTGAGGACGACATGACGCAAAAAAATACTGATAAAACTTTTTTCCCTGTCAGTCTGGTCGTATTTTCTCCATAAATAAATGCTATCCATTCATCCTGCTCAAACAGCAAGCCAGAGCCGAATCCATGCAGGAAAGGGTCGTTTGGGGGTGGGCTCTCCACAACAGCCCTAGATTACAGGTCCACTTTTGAAGACATTTTTTCATACTGTACTACTTATAATAATAATGATAATAATTTCAACAAAAATGTTTAGAAAGAATTTAGATGTTAGAAAAGAGTTTAATAGTTACATTTCTAAACAATGTAGGTTAGAAATTGTAAGTTTTACTGTTACAGTGCTGTCAACAGTTAAATATGAGGTCAAGATTTTTCCTTTTCCTTACCACTGTTACTCTGGGGGTTATTAAGGTTAGACTTTACTTGTGTGAAGCGTCTTGAGGCAACTCTGTTGTGATTTGGCGCTATATAAATGAAAATAAATTTGAAATTGAAAATCAAGAAAGATGTCTTTATTTCATTTTTTTTTTTGTAAAACAAGTATTTATGGTCATTGAAGTCAAGAAAGGGTGACTATAAAGTGAGTATTGGGAAAACGGGTTATCATTTTGCACTGCTGTCATTCTTTTTTCCTCCCTAAAGACAAAACAGCATCTGTTTTATATGTCACTGTGGCAAGGGGTAAAAGGTGAAAATATGACATTTTTGATGGTAAATGCTGTTGCAGAGTAGCTAGAATGAAAGGAATCAAGTATGCAAGTACTTCATGAAACGTTCTATAGTCCGACTGCAACATTGCTGCTTGAAACCAAACTACGTGGACAAAACATATACGAATATATGTGTATGAAACTTGGTTTAGACCTTGTTCCAGACTTGTAATGAAGTACACAGCACAATATTTACCTCCTCTGGTAGAAAACATGAAGACCATACCCCATTTTACTTTAAACGCCTACGACACAACTGTACATGTGTGCGACATCACTGGAAGACTTCTGGTTTGATGCTGCACTCTTCATGTTATTTGTGCTGTGTCCGTGAGTGCTCAACCAAAAATACACTGACCAAAAGACAGAACACAAATATAAATCTGGAAAATTTTACAAAATATACAGGCAGAAGAATAGAAAAACTACTCTGCTAACATCTAACAACACAGTCAGGTTAGAGGTGACTTTCTACCCTCCTATAGGTTGTTCTGTCTCAGTCTTTATGAATGTTGAATTGTTGTCCATTTCAACAGATTCTGGTCTCTGGCTGCACTTTTGACAAGGAAAGAGACCATTTTTAATCATGCATTGTATATCAAGGTTGTTAAAATAAGAAAATACGTTTTGTGTTTTGTGACGTCCAGTGGCGGTTCTGCAGTGTGGTGGACCGCACAGCACCAGTGCCTGATCCCAGATCTCACCTGAGGGGTTATATGGAAATCGGGGGGGACTATAGGAGGTGGTATGAAACCATTGCTGAAAATATAGTCATATCAATGGTAATCTATATATTAAAAGCCAAGTGGCCTTGGTGTACATGTGTACGTGTATGCATGTGTATGGCTTCTATCATGGAGAGACTGGGGAGAGCTGACATTTGCTGTTTGGTATGCTTATGTATTTGGGTCAAGGATGAACGTCGCGAAAACGGAAGATTTATAGGACTAATATGTTTGGAGAAATTAGGAATATCAGTGAACAATGGACGTTGCTAAATAATTCTGGAATCACACGGCATTCTAGCAGGGGGCAGTAAATCATCTATATATTAAAAGCCTAGTGGCCTCTGTGTACATGTCTGTAACTTTGATCACGGAGAAACTGGGGAGAGCTGATATTTGCCATTTGGTATGCTTATGTACAGGGGTGCTGAAAGGGGGGAAATAAGGAGAAGGATTCTAGGGACCCATGATTGACAGGGGCTCAGAGAGGCCGCTAAAACAATTATATATGGGGGGTGCCCAGTAAGATTTCTTTTCATGGGGCCCAAAATCCCTGGCAGCACCCCTGTGTATGTATTTTGGGTCAATCTAGAACCCATGGATCCCCACGGGCAACACGCCACTCTCAATTTTAATGTTGAGTTACTAAAATTCTTGTGGAGAATGTGGAGGAGGGCCCCACCTAAGAGCCGTCCGCGCTGAGGTCTGCAATCTTGCTTATCAGAACCCAATGAGTGCATAAACAATATTGCATGGATGCAGTGGAAGCTGCGGGGCGCTATGGGCTGTGATCGGTATGCCAAAATTTTGGTGGTGGTCAGGGAGTGATATAGTGGGGCTACTGCAAATCTTGTTATGGAGGGGGCGGAGCTACAGACCATTCAATCTCCGGTATGATAGGCATGCATGGAATAAAGATATAGTTCAAATTTTCAAAGCACAATGTTTGCACAGAATATTTTTTGCTCTGTTACCATTCAAATTAAAGGAGCCACGTGTTTGCATTGACGAGATAAACTGCGTTGCATAAGCGTCCTCATCTGTCCTCGTTGTGTCCAGTTGCTATCACACTGAGGACGCAGCCTCCCCTCCAGCAGGATTGCTGTACGAGACAATAACCTAAATACCATTTATATCAGTTTTTCCTGTTTTTGCCCTTTCTCTGTCTTTCTTTTTACCCGTCTCTGTCTTTATGATCCCATTTCGTCTTCATATTCTCGTTCTTTTGCTCTTGCCCCTCCCACATGGCTGTGCTCCCTCATGGTCACTCTCTTAAGTGATTGCTACATTTCATCTCGCGGTAACTCGGCCGTCAGCCCGGTGAGCTATCATTATGCAAATGATGGGCAATTCAATTTCAGTTGGTCGGAGGGGGAATTTCTAATTAGGGTAAAGCACTGCGCTCGCAATGGAGAGAAGGATGTAAGGCGACAGACAGCAGAGAGCAGTGGAAGACGAGAGACGTATCCATCTTCGATTTGAACACCTGGCTGTTGGCTGCCAGGCTCCTACCCCCTGCTGCTTCTGTTGCTTTATCTTCATCCAGTTCATTTTAATTAAGAACAACTTTTCAGAGGCTTTCCAGCTTTTCCATGTAAAATGTTTACTTTCTCAGACTCAAGGCCAACCTAATAAAAAGTTGTTGTTTTTTCTCTTCCTTAACTGTGGGAACCCGTGTGAAACATTTAGTTCTGTACCAGATTAATGGAAAATGAATAGAGTGTTATCATATGAATGCCGGTCGTCGTCATGCTGACACCCCTCCTAAAGGGAAGGAGATGCTTGGAAGTCCAAAAATTTGTAGGGAATGATGAAAAATGCAACAACTGTAACAGCAGAAGCTGAATTTTTAACTCAGCCATGTTCTTGGATTGTTACTCCAAAACTAATGAGTCAGCTTCTGCAAAAGAGTGATATGGTTGGAGAAAAAGTCACAATTAAATAGGCCATATTATGCAAACTTATTTTTTTTTCTCTCTAACTTTTATGTTTAAATGTGGTCAGACTCTCATGCTCAACGTCCTCAAAGATGCAGAGTTCTCCATCTGCTTATGTAAAAACTCTCTCTCTCTCTCTCTCTCTCTCTCTCTCTCTCTCTCTCTCTCTCTCTCTCTCTCTCTCTCTCTCTCTCTCTCTCTCTCTCTCTCTCTCTCTCTCTCTATATATATATATATAGTGGGGTAAAGAGTATTTAGTCAGTCCCTGATTGTGCAAGTTCTCCTACTTAGAAAGATGAGAGAGGTCTGTAATTTTCATCATAGGTACACTTCAAACAAAAAATCCAGGAAATCACATTATAGGATTTTTAAAGAATTTATTTGTAAATTATGGTGAAAAATAAGTATTTGGTCACCCACAAACAAGCAAGATTTCTGGCTCTCACAGACCTGTAACTTCTTTAACAAGTTCTTCTGTCCTCCACCTGTTACCTGTATTAATAGCACCTGTTTGAACTTATCTGTATAAAAGACACCTGTCCACAGCCTCAAACAGTCAGACTCCAAACTCAACCATGGCCAAGACCAAAGAGCTGTTGAAAGACACCAGGAAGAAAGTTGTAGATGTGCACCAGGCTGGGAAGAGTGAATCTCCAATAGTCAAGCCGGTTGGTGTGAATAAATCAACTGTGGGAGCAATTGTAAGAAAATGGAAGACATACAAGACCATTGATAATCTCCCTCGATCTGGGGCTCCACGCAAGATGTCATCCTGTGAGCTTAAAATGATCATGAAAACGGTGAACAAAAATCCCAGAATTACATGGAGGGACCTGATGAATGACCTGCAGAGAGTTGGGACCAAAGTAATAAAGGCTACACACTACGCAGAGAAGGACTCAAATCCTGCAGTGCCAGACGTTACAGACCTCTCTCATCTTTCTAAGTAGGAGAACTTGCACAATCAGGGACTGACTTGTATATATATATATATATATATATATATATATATATATATATATAATATAGCTCTGCGGCTATATATATATATATATATATATATATATAGCCGCAGAGCTGCGTGGCCACCGAGAGAGGACTTGGATTCTTTGCGGGTCCCGCATCCGTATCCCCGGAGGCAGTGAGCGAAGGGAGAGCCGCGCATTGTGTTCTGCGTGTGTCTGTTTATAATCTTCTTGCACAGAAGAAAAAAGAGAGTGTTTACACGAGAGAAAAGTGAGAAAATGTTAATGCCTGTTTGAGAAAAGTGTGTAGTGAGGGGTTTTACAGCCTTAAAACATCTATAATAATTGTAAAAAATAGCGCTGGCTACTTCGCGGATTTCGTTTATCGCGGGTTATTTTTAGAATGTAACTCCCGCAATAAACGAGGGACCACTGTACATCATTAAACAGGAATTTGTACTCTATCCTGATTTGGTGTGACTAGTGTTATTAGGCCTACAATACATGCCCAGTTTATTTTCGGGGTGGCGCACAGCGTTGTTCACAAGCCCCCCCGCCCTTCTTTTTTTTCTGCACTGGAGCCACCCATCCTCTGCGCTCCGGGACCTCCCACTTTACAAATTAAGCACTGTATACACTCAACAAAAATATAAACACAACACTTTTGGTTTTGCTCCCATTTTGTATGAGATGAACTCAAAGATCTAAAACTTTTTCCACATATACAATATCACCATTTCTCTCAAATATTGTTCACAAACCAGTCTAAATCTGTGATAGTGAGCACTTCTCCTTTGCTGAGATAATCCATCCCACCTCACAGGTGTGCCATATCAAGATGCTGATTAGACACCATGATTAGTGCACAGGTGTGCCTTAGACTGCCCACAATAAAAGGCCACTCTGAAAGGTGCAGTTTTATCACACAGCACAATGCCACAGATGTCGCAAGATTTGAGGGAGCGTGCAATTGGCATGCTGACAGCAGGAATGTCAACCAGAGCTGTTGCTCGTGTATTGAATGTTCATTTCTCTACCATAAGCCGTCTCCAAAGGTGTTTCAGAGAATTTGGCAGTACATCCAACCAGCCTCACAACCGCAGACCACGTGTAACCACACCAGCCCAGGACGTCCACATCCAGCATGTTCACCTCCAAGATCGTCTGAGACCAGCCACTCGGACAGCTGCTGAAACAATCGGTTTGCATAACCAAAGAATTTCTGCACAAACTGTCAGAAACCGTCTCAGGGAAGCTCATCTGCATGCTCGTCGTCCTCATCGGGGTCTCGACCTGACTCCAGTTCATCGTCGTAACCGACTTGAGTGGGCAAATGCTCACATTCGCTGCCGTTTGGCACGTTGGAGAGGTGTTCTCTTCATGGATGATGCGAAGGAGATGTGTTGCACTGCATGAGGCAAATGGTGATCACACCAGATACTGACTGGTATCCCCCCCAATAAAACAAAACTGCACCTTTCAGAGTGGCCTTTTGTTGTGGGCAGTCTAAGGCACACCTGTGCACTAATCATGGTGTCTAATCAGCATCTTGATATGGCACACCTGTGAGGTGGGATGGATTATCTCAGCAAAGGAGAAGTGCTCACTATCACAGATTTCGACTGGTTTGTGAACAATATTTGAGGGAAATGGTGATATTGTGTATGTGGAAAAAGTTTTAGATCTTTGAGTTCATCTCATACAAAATGGGAGCAAAACCAAAAGTGTTGCGTTTATATTTTTGTTGAGTGTATATATATATATATATATATCATAAATTGTCAAGTTATTGATTTAATACAAAACAGAAACAGGAAAGTCATGCTTTGGACTCCTCATCGATGGCCTTTGTCATTTTATCTGTCCATTAAGTTGATATGATTACAGATCTGACAGTGGAATTGGAATTTAAATGTAAATAATCATTTTGCACAGCTTCATGCATCCAAGGATTTTTTTTTTCCTTTGCCACAGTTTTATCTTTGATGTAAACCAAGTACATCCATCGGGATGAGACACTGAAAAACATGTTAGCTGTAAACATTTTACACAACTACAGGATACATTCAAAGGGAACATTGCCAAGCTGTAGCCTGAGAGAGAATAAAGAGGCGTTAAATAAATTACTTTAAGTACATACTGTCAGCTGCGTTAGGCAGTGAGCTATGATTATATGCAGTGAACTGGGCTTTTTTCTGTTTGCCTCAGGATTTTTCAAATTGTTTAAAGATTTTTCAGCCCAATTTACTTAAAAAAAAAAAAAAAAACTTTAAAAATGCTGTCAAATTTGAAATGCACAATAGTTGCACAAATTATTTTATTGAAAATTCTTGATCCCACAGTAGTTGTATCAAAACTGTTTAGTGCTCACATTTTTAACATATGTCATCAGGGGTCTGAAAAGCAGATGTTGAAATTTGTAGCCAAAATAGCCCATAGGTGCTGAGGTGATGCATACAGAAAGAAATGCACTGAGGTATCTGTTGCTTTAAATGAAAATGAGCTGCTGTTGACCACGCCCCTTCCTCAAAGGGAGAGAGTTTTCTTTTCTGCATGTCAGCACTGTTTCAACCAACATTTGCAGATGAGTGTTCTAGTTTTCAGTTCTACATCAACACTAAGGGGCGGTGCTACATGACAGAAAGAAGCTTGCAGTCAAAACCGTTGTTGCTATTAGACTGATGCACAGTGGGAATAACACGCTGTTCAGCCTCTGCTTTACTGGATTACCGATATATCTTTTCTTTGCGTTGGCAAGAATCAAAGCAAATGTGCAACAGCACAGATATAAAATCTAGCATTCGCACAGAGCGTGTTGGCACGTTGCACAGAGCGCAGAATGTCTCAGTGGGTAAACTACACATGCACTGAGTGGATTAGTGGGCGTGTCACACAGAATGCTGTCCAGCACAGTGGGTGTGTCACATAGATCGTGGCGCCAGTCAGTGGCTGTGTCCAGGGGCGTAGCACCAAATTCTGGGCCCTAGGTACTAGCCATATTGAAGCCCCCCCACACATTGTTCTTTTTTATTAACACAAACACCAAATTTGTAATGCGTAGTCAAACCAGGTCTAAATCATGTATACCTTAAGTCACACCTGGGAGTCAGAACCCTTTTTAAAGGTGGGCGAGCAATATTGAGTTGGGGGGTCTGGGGGACCAAATTGCACCACTCAATATTTTCAAGCTCACCTCGCTTTTCAAAGAATTTGGTTAACAACTGTTTTCCCTCATTTAGTTTTCTTTTCCTGTCCTTTTTTTCTCTTCTTTTTTAAAATTCAGACTTTGATTTTTTTTTTTTTTTTTTTAGGAAAGACATAAACACTAGGGCTGCAACTAATGATTATTTTAGTAATCGATTAATCAGTCAATTATTTCTTCATTTAATCTTTTTTTTTTACTTACATGTGAGTTTTTCCATTATTTGAGTTATTGTTAAAAGGCCTTTGTCACGCAACATCAACGTTTGAGCTTGTAACAAAGTTATGATGTTATATTCTCGTCAAAAACATACCTGGAGTATTGTTTTGTTTTATTTTGCACATATACATCACCGCACACACACACCACAAAGAGATTTCCATCAGGTTTCACCCAATTATGAGCATTTTTAGATGCCTACAGCAACTATCTCAACCAGTGACAACATATTACAGCAAGAGTCCAAGAAAGTATTTTAAAGGCCTGACTAAAGTGTAATATGTGATCTTTAATAAGATATTTTCATCAAAAAAGACACAAATGTGCAGTTATATGCATTTTATTTTTCTTGTGTAAAAACACAGCTTAGATGTGGTTTGACCGAAAGAAATTGTCATTAAACTTAAATAAAACATGGATGAAGTGGAGGTTTAAGAGTCACTAGGTGTTCACAGGAAACAGTTATTTATTTCTATATTTATTTATGTTCATTGTTAGTTGGTTTTATATTTTCTGGTGTGTTTTGTTTTATCAGGTTATTTTGTGTCTTTCTCTAAAATTGTATTGTAGCATTATTAGTTATTACTATTATTGTTGTTGCTATTATTATTAATATATAAATAAAAATAAATTAAAACATATTTAATTTGTAATACATTTGACTCTTTTACAACAACAAATGCTGAGGCATTAATTATTATACAGAAAACAAATGCACAAACATGCTGAAATGCCAGCAGCTTAATGCTAACTTTAACATTGAAAACACAACAGACATGCTAACGTGTTAGCATCGGTCCCGTTTTTAGGTTATAAAATACATCTGTCAACTGTTTCAGAAGACCATAACAGGTCAGATTAACATAAAAAAGGTAAATATTCCTCACAGAGATATACTCTTTGGGGTCTTCGTGGGGAAAAATTAAGATCGAAGCACTCCTTCATTGGTTCAAGATTCAAAGCAAAGCTCGGTTGATTATATGTTAGAAACAAAACATCTGCAGTAAAACAAAGTTATTTAGCAACTAATCGATGACTAAATTAGTTGACAACTATTTTAATAATAGATTTTAATCGGTTAATTCGATTAGTTGTTTCAGCTCCACTAAACTCCTCCTCTTTCTGTCAGATCCCATTTGGGATGTGTGTGTGTGGGGGGCAGAGTGCCGCCTGTGCGCCTGGGCTAAACCATTGTACAACAGTGCAGGGGTGGGAAGGGCCCTCAGAGATCTTTCAATATTATTTATAGAACAGAATTATGTTTTGCAACATTTATACATTCATTCTAATTATATTCTTTTACAACATGAATTGTATGGACATTAATAACATGCAACACAAAAATTTATTTAATGCCAGTTTTTTGTGGGCCCCCCATGCTCTGGGCCCTGGGTACATAGTACCCTTTACCCCCCCGGTTTGACGCCCCTGGCTGTGTCACGCAGATCTCTGCAGTGATCAGTGGGTGTGTCACGCAGATCACTGCTGTGATCAGTGGGTGTGTCACAAAGATCGCTGAGTTGATCAGTGGGTGTGTCACAAAGATCGCTGAGTTGATCAGTGGGTGTGTCACAAAGATCACTGCAGTGATCATTGGGTGTGTCATGCAGATCACTGCTGTGATCAGTGGGTGTGTCACAAAGATCAGTGTGGTGATCAGTGGGTGTGTCACAAAGATCAGTGTGGTGATCAGTGGGTGTGTCAGATAGATCACTGCGGTGATCAGTGGGTGTGTCACAAAGATCAGTGTGGTGATCAATGGGTGTGTCACAAAGATCACTGCGGTGATCAGTGGGTGTGTCACAAAGATCAGTGTGGTGATCAGTGGGTGTGTCAGATAGATCACTGCGGTGATCAGTGGGTGTGTCACAAAGATCAGTGTGGTGATCAATGGGTGTGTCACAAAGATCACTGCGGTGATCAGTGGGTGTGTCACAAAGATCGCTGAGTTGATCAGTGGGTGTGTCACAAAAATCAGTGTGGTGATCAGTGGGTGTGTCACGCAGATCACTGAGTTGATCAGTGGGTGTGTCATGCAGATCACTGCGGTGAGCAGTGGGTGTGTCACAAAGATCACTGAGTTGATCAGTGGGTGTGTCACAAAAATCAGTGTGGTGATCAGTGGGTGTGTCACGCAGATCACTGAGTTGATCAGTGGGTGTGTCACAAAAATCAGTGTGGTGATCAGTGGGTGTGTCATGCAGATCACTGCGGTGATCAGTGGGTGTGTCACAAAGATCGCTGAGTTGATCAGTGGGTGTGTCACAAAAATCAGTGTGGTGATCAGTGGGTGTGTCACGCAGATCACTGAGTTGATCAGTGGGTGTGTCATGCAGATCACTGCGGTGATCAGTGGGTGTGTCACAAAGATCACTGTGGTGATCAGTGGGTGTGTTACAAAGATCACTGCGGTGATCAGTGGGTGTGTTACAAAGATCACTGCGGTGATCAGTGGGTGTGTCACAAAGATCACTGCGGTGATCAGTGGGTGTGTTACAAAGATCAGTGCGGTGATCAGTGGGTGTGTTACAAAGATCACTGCGGTGATCAGTGGGTGTGTTACAAAGATCACTGCGGTGATCAGTGGGTGTGTTACAAAGATCAGTGCTGTGATCAGTGGGTGTGTTACAAAGATCACTGCGGTGATCAGTGGGTGTGTTACAAAGATCACTGCGGTGATCAGTGGGTGTGTTACAAAGATCAGTGCGGTGATCAGTGGGTGTGTTACAAAGATCACTGCGGTGATCAGTGGGTGTGTCATGCAGATCACTGCGGTGATCAGTGGGTGTGTCACAAAGATCACTGCGGTGATCAGTGGGTGTGTCACAAAGATCAGTGTGGTGATCAGTGGGTGTGTCACAAAGATCAGTGTGGTGATCAGTGGGTGTGTCACAAAGATCAGTGTGGTG
This sequence comes from Thalassophryne amazonica, assembly GCF_902500255.1. Classification (NCBI taxonomy): domain Eukaryota; kingdom Metazoa; phylum Chordata; class Actinopteri; order Batrachoidiformes; family Batrachoididae; genus Thalassophryne; species Thalassophryne amazonica. The sequence continues at coordinate 40,480,604 of NC_047105.1, read as the reverse complement.
ATCAGTGGGTGTGTCACAAAGATCAGTGTGGTGATCAGTGGGTGTGTCACAAAGATCAGTGTGGTGATCAGTGGGTGTGTTACAAAGATCAATGTGGTGATCAGTGGGTGTGTCATGCAGATCACTGCGGTGATCAGTGGGTGTGTCATGCAGATCACTGCAGTGATCAGTGGGTGTGTCACAAAGATCACTGCGGTGATCAGTGGGTGTGTCACAAAGATCAGTGTGGTGATCAGTGGGTGTGTCACAAAGATCAGTGTGGTGATCAGTGGGTGTGTCACAAAGATCGCTACGGCAATCAGTGGGTGTGTCACATAGATCACTGCGGTGATCAATGGGTGTGTCACATAGATCACTGCGGTGATCAGTGGGTGTGTCACAAAGATCACTGCGGTGATCAGTGGGTGTGTCACGCAGATCGCTGCTGTGATCAGTGGGTGTGTCACAAAGATCGCTGCGGCAATCAGTGGGTGTGTCACATAGATCACTGCGGTGATCAGTGGGTGTGTTGTGTAGATCGCTGCGGTGATCAGTGGATGTGTTGTGTAGATCGCTGCGGCAAACAGTGGGTGTGTCACATAGATCGCTGCGGTGATCAGTGGGTGTGTTGTGTAGATCGCTGCGGTGATCAGTGGGTGTGTCACAAAGATCACTGCGGCAAACAGTGGGTGTGTCACGCAGATCGCTGCGGTGATCAGTGGGTGTGCCACAAAGATCAGTGTGGTGATCAGTGGGCGTGTCACAAAGATCAGTGTGGTGATCAGTGGGTGTGTCATGCAGATCACTGTGGTGATCAGTGGGTGTGTCACAAAGATCAGTGCGGTGATCAGTGGGTGTGTTACAAAGATCACTGCGGTGATCAGTGGGTGTGTTACAAAGATCACTGCGGTGATCAGTGGGTGTGTTACAAAGATCAGTGCTGTGATCAGTGGGTGTGTTACAAAGATCACTGCGGTGATCAGTGGGTGTGTTACAAAGATCACTGCGGTGATCAGTGGGTGTGTTACAAAGATCAGTGCGGTGATCAGTGGGTGTGTTACAAAGATCACTGCGGTGATCAGTGGGTGTGTTACAAAGATCAATGTGGTGATCAGTGGGTGTGTCATGCAGATCACTGCGGTGATCAGTGGGTGTGTCATGCAGATCACTGCAGTGATCAGTGGGTGTGTCACAAAGATCACTGCGGTGATCAGTGGGTGTGTCACAAAGATCAGTGTGGTGATCAGTGGGTGTGTCACAAAGATCAGTGTGGTGATCAGTGGGTGTGTCACAAAGATCGCTACGGCAATCAGTGGGTGTGTCACATAGATCACTGCGGTGATCAATGGGTGTGTCACATAGATCACTGCGGTGATCAGTGGGTGTGTCACAAAGATCACTGCGGTGATCAGTGGGTGTGTCACGCAGATCGCTGCTGTGATCAGTGGGTGTGTCACAAAGATCGCTGCGGCAATCAGTGGGTGTGTCACATAGATCACTGCGGTGATCAGTGGGTGTGTTGTGTAGATCGCTGCGGTGATCAGTGGGTGTGTTGTGTAGATCGCTGCGGCAAACAGTGGGTGTGTCACATAGATCGCTGCGGTGATCAGTGGGTGTGTTGTGTAGATCGCTGCGGTGATCAGTGGGTGTGTCACAAAGATCACTGCGGCAAACAGTGGGTGTGTCACGCAGATCGCTGCGGTGATCAGTGGGTGTGCCACAAAGATCAGTGTGGTGATCAGTGGGCGTGTCACAAAGATCAGTGTGGTGATCAGTGGGCGTGTCACAAAGATCAGTGTGGTGATCAGTGGGTGTGTCATGCAGATCACTGTGGTGATCAGTGGGTGTGTCACAAAGATCACTGCGGTGATCAGTGGGTGTGTCACAAAGATCACTGGGTGTGTCACAAAGATCACTGGGTGTGTCACAAAGATCACTGCGATGATCAGTGGGTGTGTCACAAAGATCACTGCGATGATCAGTGGGTGTGTCATGCAGATCACTGCGGTGATCAGTGGGTGTGTCACAAAGATCAGTGTGGTGATCAATGGGTGTGTCACATAGATAACTGCTGTGATCAGTGGGTGTGTCATGCAGATCACTGCGGTGATCAGTGGGTGTGTCACAAAGATCACTGCGGTGATCAGTGGGTGTGTTACAAAGATCAGTGTGGTGATCAGTGGGTGTATCACATAGATCAGTGTGGTGATCAGTGGGTGTGTCACAAAGATCAGTGTGGTGATCAGTGGGTGTGTCACATAGATCAGTGTGGTGATCAGTGGGTGTATCACATAGATCAGTGTGGTGATCAGTGGGTGTGTCACATAGATCAGTGTGGTGATCAGTGGGTGTATCACATAGATCAGTGTGGTGATCAGTGGGTGTGTCACAAAGATCAGTGTGGTGATCAGTGGGTGTATCACATAGATCAGTGTGGTGATCAGTGGGTGTGTCACAAAGATCAGTGTGGTGATCAGTGGGTGTGTCACATAGATCACTGCAGTAATCGGTGGGTGTGTCACAAAGATCACTGCAGTAATCAGTGGGTGTGTCACAAAGATCGGTGCGGCGATCAGTGGGTGTGTCATGCAGATCGCTGTGGTGATCAGTGGGTGTGTCACGCAGATCACTGCGGTGATCAGTGGGTGTATCACATAGATCAGTGTGGTGATCAGTGGGTGTGTCATGCAGATCGCTGTGGTGATCAGTGGGTGTGTCATACAGATCGCTGCGGCGATCAGTGGGTGTGTCACAAAGATCAGTGGGCGTGTCATGCAGATCGCTGCGCTGATCAGTGGGTGTGTCATGCAGATCGCTGTGGTGATCAGTGGGTGTGTCACAAAGATCACTGCAGTAATCGGTGGGTGTGTCACAAAGATCGCTGCGGCGATCAGTGGGTGTGTCACAAAGATCAGTGGGCGTGTCACACAAAGCAGGTAACAGTCCAAAAGTTGATACAAATGAAATTATGTTAGAAATGGGTGCAGTATTCAGCAGAGGCAGACTGGGGAATGATGAATAGTATTTGTACATTATCTGCAGCAGGGATGTGCAGTGTTCTACAAACTGACCAAAACTGAACTTACTATGCAGACGTGGAATCGGCCAGATCGCTCTGATGCACAAAAATGCTATTTTCTCATCACCACCCTCAATTTAACAGGCAGCGGCCTCAGATGCTCGATGTTCTGTTGTAAAACTACAAGAACAATTTTGCACAATAATTTCAGCACAGCAAACCGAACGGATTTTAAACTGACGCAGGGGAGTGGGGGGGGGGCACAGAAGAAGCTCTTTCAGTACGTCTGTTCTACTTATCAGTCAATAACACGAGTGTTGCAAATGCATCAATGCGTCTGCAAACTGCAGGTGTTTGAAGTCTATTTTTTTTTGCAGAATCCTTGATTCAAACTGGACTAATGTAATGCAGAGTTCAGTCTGAGCGTGCAGCCTGCAGGAAAAACAGGAAGGATCAAATGAATATGCACATTTTTACATGTATTTGAGGGTGTTTGGGCATAAACACACTCAATGAACAAGTCGTTTGAGTTTTCTTTCGTTGTGTTTGTGAGCTTCCCATCGTGTCCAGTCTGTCTTTGCATGTGTGTCAGTGTGAAAGTGGGAGTCTGTGCTTTTATTTGTGTGGGTGTTTTCACTGTTTTGCACATGCACATATAACTGAACATGTGTAGGTGGATGAGTGTGCGGGGTATCAAACACGCACACACTCACAGAACAGAGGATTCAGCTGAGATCAGCAGCTCACCCTCAGCTGTCAAATATTCTGTCAGCGCAGCCCAAGAATCACAATTGGACTCTTTGGGAGACATTAATTCAAAGCACTGTAACAATGCTCTCTGAAACCAAATCAACCGCCTGTAGTCAGCATCTCTCTCTCTCACTCGATCCGCCTCCCTCCGGTGTCTGTCTGCCGTTATCCTCACAGCCTCTCTCGCTGTTATCTCACCCTCACTCTCCGATATGTGATTAAACTGCCATATATATATATATATATATATATATACCTGCCACTAAAGCTAACGCGCCGCATAAGGCAGTAATTTCACGTGTAACCTTGATCATTTCCGTGAGTAAAAACAGCTGCTGTTCAAATTAGAAATAAAATACACACGTTGTACACATTGTAAAATTCTTATAGTTTGGAATATATTCTTTTTCCAACTTGGTCATCAGTCACTTGTCATCTCCATAGCTCAACCCCACTCTGCTTTTTTCTACGCTCTTGATGCACTTTACTTACTCTGATGATGAATAACAAAAGATGCTGTCTTCTTGCTGGAGCAAAGCAGTGCACAGGGCAGCTCAAGAGTCACTGGTTGTCTCCAACTGAAACAGTTGTCATTGTCACAGCCAGCTTTCACATTCTTGGAGTACTTGCACTTATTTATGCAGCCATGGCAGTGTTGTTAAATTGATGCATGATATGGCAAAGTGGCACTCCAAAGAATTTGCACCATCAACCACCATAAAATTCGTCTCGTCAACTCCAGTTTTTTTCTGCTATTTTTATGTCACCTTACATAAGTATGTCCACAATATGGGAACTTCCCACTAGTCCTAGGGAGCACTAGTCCTACGGTACACTAGCCCTCATTGTAGGGTGCACTAGTTCTACGGTACACTAGTCATAGTCCTAGGGTCCACTAGTCCAAGGGTGCACTAGCCCTAGTCCTAGCATCTACTAGTTATAGGGTTCACTAGTTGTATGGTACACTAGTCGTAGTCCTAGGGTCCACTAGTCCTTTGGGGTTGTAATATACACCATCATATCATATAAAAAGGTTAGCACCAATGGACCCTCCCCCCACAGTGCAACACAGAGGCAGTGTAAAATCCACAATGCAGCAGGTGGCACTGTTCAGCAGGTAGCTGACAGGTTGATGGAATGTTACAAAGCTGCTTTTTGATTATCTATCTATCTATCTATCTATCTATCTATCTATCTATCTATCTATCTATCTATCTATCTATCTATCTATCTATCTATCTATCTATCTATCTATCTATCTATCTATCTATCTATCTATCTATCTATCTATCTATCTATCTATCTATCTATCTATCTATCTATCTATCTATCTGTCTGTCTGTCCACTTACTGCATTTTGCATGTGCCGAGACTTTTCTAAATAATTATACTTATGACATCCACCAAGAAAAAGCATTTTATTACAGAGATTAGAGCATGCCATAGGTATTAAAGGCACTGCACTGCAGTGGTTTGAATCATATTTATCTAATAGATTACAATTTGTTCATGTAAATGGGGAGTCTTCTTCACGGACTAAGGTTAATTATGGAGTTCCACAAGGTTCTGTGCTAGGACCGATTTTATTCACTTTATACATGCTTCCCTTAGGCAGTATTATTAGAAAGCATTGCTTAAATTTTTATTGTTACGCAGATGATACCCAGCTTTATCTATCCATGACGCCAGAGGACAAACACCAATTAGTTAAACTGCAGGAATGTCTTTCAGCTTTCAGGCTCCTCTCCTGTGGAACCAGCTGCCAATTCAGATCAGGGAGGCAAACACCCTCTCTGCTTTTAAGATTAAGCTTAAAACTTTCCTTTTTGCTAAAGCTTATAGTTAGGGTTGGATCAGGTGACCCTGAACCATCCCTTAGTTATGCTGCTATAGACTTAGACTGCTGGGGGGTTCCCATGATGCACTGAGTGTTTCTTTCTCTTTTTGCTCTGTATGCACCACTCTGCATTTAATCATTAATGATTGATCTCTGCTCTCTTCCACAGCATGTCTTTTTCCTGATTCTCTCCCCTCAGCCCCAACCAGTCGCAGCAGAAGACTGCCCCTCCCTGAGCCTGGTTCTGCTGGAGGTTTCTTCCTGTTAAAAGGGAGTTTTTCCTTCCCACTGTCGCCAAGTGCTTGCTCATAGGGGGTCGTTTTGACCGTTGGGGTTTCGCTGTAATTATTGTATGGCTTTTGCCTTACAATATAAAGCTCCTTGGGGCGACTGTTGTGATTTGGCACTATATAAATAAAATTGATTTGATTTCATTAAAAAAAAAAAAAAAGATTTGCCAAATTCTCCTATCTGGCAGCAAACTGACTATCTCTGAGTTGTGGGCAAAAAAAGATATTTGAAGGCATCATCTTGGACTCTGGAAGACACTGATTGACATGTTTCACCATCTTCTGTCATTTTATGGGCCTAACAACTAATCGATTAATCAGTTATTTTCTCAGTTATCATTTCTTGAAGTTATTGTATCTTTATGTTACACTCATAAAATTTTGTAGTTAGATCCAACCTGACATTCAGGAGTCTGTGCTCCCCTCAGCAAGTCAGGCTTGTTTAGGAATTATTCTCCACAGCTCTTGCATTAAAATAATCTAGCCTTTACATGTACCTCTCCTTAAAAAAATATAGAAAATCCCATGTTTTTATATTGACTAAATCTTCTCCAAACCATCTGTCTTCCGGCTGTAAGTGCACGGGGGTTGCGGCCGGCACGCGGCTGAGGTGCTGGCTCTGCTCGACAGTTGTCGGCTGCGAGTCTCATTGTTGTAACTCCATGTTGTTTTGCCTTCAGGAAGCCGCCGCACAAAAAGACGGCAGCTTCTGAAAAACACAGATAAATGAGTATGAAAAGTTTCCTTTCTTGTCGTCTGCATCAGGGAGAGCGCGAGCTCTGACTGCACTTTATTTATGTGCTGCAACTCCCCTGCTTTTGTGTCAGATGCAGCACAAAAGGCCAGATGTGTTTCTCCTTGCGGGAGTAAGCGGGAGCAAATTTCTACCATCAGGCGCCGTGTACACATTATCCTTGACAAGGTCTTTGTGGAATATAGCTTATTTCATCAAATGATTACTTGGTGTGGCATTCAGGTCCTGATGAATTTACACACCTCTCTGCAGCTTCTTTCCCCCTGCCATCCCCTCATTACCCCATCCCCGTAGAGACGGTGCCTGCTCCCAGACTACCAATAACCAGCAAAAATCTATTTAAGCATAAAAATTAAAAAAGAAAAAATAATATAGCACCTTCAACTGCACCACAGACTAAAACAGTTAAATGTGGTCTATTAAACATTAGGTCTCTCTCTTCTAAGTCCCTGTTGGTAAATGATATAATAATTGATCAACATATTGATTTATTCTGCCTAACAGAAACCTGGTTACAGCAGGATGAATATGTTAGTTTAAATGAGTCAACACCCCCGAGTCACACTAACTGTCAGAATGCTCGTAGCACGGGCCGGGGCGGAGGATTAGCAGCAATCTTCCATCCCAGCTTATTAATTAATCAAAAACCCAGACAGAGCTTTAATTCATTTGAAAGCTTGTCTCTTAGTCTTGTCCATCCAAATTGGAAGTCCCAAAAACCAGTTTTATTTGTTATTATCTATCGTCCTCCTGGTCGTTACTGTGAGTTTCTCTGTGAATTTTCAGACCTTTTGTCTGACTTAGTGCTTAGCTCAGATAAGATAATTATAGTGGGCAATTTTAACATCCACACAGATGCTGAGAATGACAGCCTCAACACTGCATTTAATCTATTATTAGACTCTATTGGCTTTGCTCAAAAAGTAAATGAGTCCACCCACCACTTTAATCATATCTTAGCTCTTGTTCTGACTTATGGTATGGAAATAGAAGACTTAACAGTATTCCCTGAAAACTCCCTTCTGTCTGATCATTTCTTAATAACATTTACATTTACTCTGATGGACTACCCAGCAGTGGGGAATAAGTTTCATTACACTAGAAGTCTTTCAGAAAGCGCTGTAACTAGGTTTAAGGATATGATTCCTTCTTTATGTTCTCTAATGCCATATACCAACACAGTGCAGAGTAGCTACCTAAACTCTGTAAGGGAGTTAGAGTATCTCGTCAATAGTTTTACATCCTCATTGAAAACAACTTTGGATGCTGTAGCTCCTCTGAAAAAGAGAGCTTTAAATCAGAAGTGTCTGACTCCGTGGTATAACTCACAAACTCGTAGCTTAAAGCAGATAACCCGTAAGTTGGAGAGGAAATGGTGTCTCACTAATTTAGAAGATCTTCACTTAGCCTGGAAAAAGAGTCTGTTGCTCTATAAAAAAGCCCTCCATAAAGCTAGGACATCTTTCTACTCATCACTAATTGAAGAAAATAAGAACAACCCCAGGTTTCTTTTCAGCACTGTAGCCAGGCTGACAAGAGTCAGAGCTCTATTGAGCTGAGTATTCCATTAACTTTAACTAGTAATGACTTCATGACTTTCTTTGCTAACAAAATTTTAACTATTAGAGAAAAAATTACTCATAACCATCCCAAAGACGTATCGTTATCTTTGGCTGCTTTCAGTGATGCCGGTATTTGGTTAGACTCTTTCTCTCCGATTGTTCTGTCTGAGTTATTTTCATTAGTTACTTCATCCAAACCATCAACATGTTTATTAGACCCCATTCCTACCAGGCTGCTCAAGGAAGCCCTACCATTATTTAATGCTTCGATCTTAAATATGATCAATCTATCTTTGTTAGTTGGCTATGTACCACAGGCTTTTAAGGTGGCAGTAATTAAACCATTACTTAAAAAGCCATCACTTGACCCAGCTATCTTAGCTAATTATAGGCCAATCTCCAACCTTCCTTTTCTCTCAAAATTCTTGAAAGGGTAGTTGTAAAACAGCTAACTGATCATCTGCAGAGGAATGGTCTATTTGAAGAGTTTCAGTCAGGTTTTAGAATTCATCATAGTACAGAAACAGCATTAGTGAAGGTTACAAATGATCTTGTTATGGCCTCGGACAGTGGACTCATCTCTGTGCTTGTTCTGTTAGACCTCAGTGCTGCTTTTGATACTGTTGACCATAAAATGTTATTACAGAGATTAGAGCATGCCATAGGTATTGAAGGCACTGTGCTGCGGTGGTTTGAATCATATTTGTCTAATAGATTACAATTTGTTCATGTAAATGGGGAATTTTCTTCACAGACTAAAGTTAATTATGGAGTTCCACAAGGTTCTGTGCTAGGACCAATTTTATTCACTTTATACATGCTTCCCTTAGGCAGTATTATTAGACGGTATTGCTTAAATTTTCATTGTTACGCAGATGATACCCAGCTTTATCTATCCATGAAGCCAGAGGACACACACCAATTAGCTAAACTGCAGGATTGTCTTACAGACATAAAGACATGGATGACCTCTAATCTCCTGCTTTTAAACTCAGATAAAACTGAAGTTATTGTACTTGGCCCCACAAATCTTAGAAACATGGTGTCTAACCAGATCCTTACTCTGGATGGCATTACCCTGACCTCTAGTAATACTGTGAGAAATCTTGGAGTCATTTTTGATCAGGATATGTCATTCAAAGCGCATATTAAACAATATGTAGGACTGCTTTTTTGCATTTACGCAATATCTCTAAAATCAGAAAGGTCTTGTCTCAGAGTGATGCTGAAAAACTAATTCATGCATTTATTTCCTCTAGGCTGGACTATTGTAATTCATTATTATCAGGTTGTCCTAAAAGTTCACTAAAAAGCCTTCAGTTAATTCAAAATGCTGCAGCTAGAGTACTGACGGGGACTAGAAGGAGAGAGCATATCTCACCCATATTGGCCTCTCTTCATTGGCTTCCTGTTAATTCTAGAATAGAATTTAAAATTCTACTTCTTACTTATAAGGTTTTGAATAATCAGGTCCCATCTTATCTTAGGGACCTCGTAGTACCATATCACCCCAATAGAGCGCTTCGCTCTCAGACTGCAGGCTTACTTGTAGTTCCTAGGGTTTGTAAGAGTAGAATGGGAGGCAGAGCCTTCAGCTTTCAGGCTCCTCTCCTGTGGAACCAGCTCCCAATTCAGATCAGGGAGACAGACACCCTCTCTACTTTTAAGATTAGGCTTAAAACTTTCCTTTTTGCTAAAGCTTATAGTTAGGGCTGGATCAGGTGACCCTGAACCATCCCTTAGTTATGCTGCTATAGACATAGACTGCTGGGGGGTTCCCATGATGCACTGTTTCTTTCTCTTTTTGCTCTGTATGCACCACTCTGCATTTAATCATTAGTGATCGATCTCTGCTCCCCTCCACAGCATGTCTTTTTCCTGGTTCTCTCCCTCAGCCCCAACCAGTCCCAGCAGAAGACTGCCCCTCCCTGAGCCTGGTTCTGCTGGAGGTTTCTTCCTGTTAAAAGGGAGTTTTTCCTTCCCACTGTAGCCAAGTGCTTGCTCACAGGGGGTCGTTTTGACCGTTGGGGTTTTACATAATTATTGTATGACCTTGCCTTACAATATAAAGCGCCTTGGGGCAACTGTTTGTTGTGATTTGGCGCTATATAAAAAAATTGATTGATTGACTGATTGATGAATTTGATTATGTTTTCTTTTATTTAAAGTAAACCAATTCAGTGTTTCAGGCACTTTAATAAGTCCAACAACTAATGATTCTTGACCGTTGACCTGTGCAAAAGTTTTACCTTCATAACTTTTTCTGCATCTTTGCACGCACAGAACAAAATCACACTCAGGTATGTAATCTAATATACGAGGTGTATTAGATAAGAAACTGACACTTTTATTATTTTTTTTAACTATATGGATTTGAATGACGTGTGATTATACCAATCATGCTTGAACCCTCGTGCGCATGCGTGAGTTTTTTCACACGTGTCGGTGACGTCATTTCCCTGTGGGCAGGCCTTGAGTGAGATGTGGTCCAGCCCTCTCAGCTGAATTCCTTTGTTTCACATGCTGCTCGAGACGGCACGCGTTGCTTTATCAAAATTTTTTCTGGACCTGTGAGGAATATCCGAGTGGACACTATTTGAGAAATTTAGCTGGTTTTCAGTGAAAAGTTAACGGCTGATGAGAGATTATGGGGTGTTTCTGTCGCTGTAAGGACTTCCCACGGAGCGGGACGTCGCGCAGCGCTTCCAGGCGCCGTCGTCGGCCTGTTTCGACCTGAAAACATCCTAATTTAAGGCTTAATTCACCCAGGATGTCGTGAGAGAACAGAGAAGATTCAGAAGAGGCCGGCATGAGGACTTTATGCGGACATTCCACTGTTTAAGGACATTTTTTAATGAAAGACTTGCGCGCAAATTCGCCGAGTCATTTCCGTGACGACTCAGCGAATCTGTGTGCGCCGCGACAGGAAAAACACCTCCGTGTTGAAAACCATTTGTAAAGTTCAGGCGGCTTTTGATGGCTTTCAACAAGTGAGTAACTGAGAAATTGTTTAACAGCTTGGGCATGTTCCAACTTGTCCGTTAAGGTTTCCAATGGAGGTGTTTTTCCTGTCGCGACCCCCCGCGGTCGGGTCCGGCCCGACAGGCGACTCTGCACGCACGTTCTTTCATTACAAAATGTCCGTTAACAATGGAATGTCCGAATAAACTCCTCATGCCGACTTCTTCTGAAAGTTCTCTGTTCTCTGACGACTTCCTGGGTCAACAGAGCCTGAAATGTGGAAGCTTTCAACTTGAAATGGTGAGACGCTGCCGCCTCGAAGCACAGATCGCCGTCAGGCACCGTGGGCCATCCTTAAAGCGACACTACCAAACCAAAATCTCTCATCAGCTGTTAAAATTTTTTATCAAAAACCAGCTGAATTTATCGAATGGTGTCCACTCAGTTGTGCCTTACAGCTTTTGAAAAAATTTTTATCAAACAAAGCAGCAGTCTCTGAGCCAAACAATGAAAAATTGATGAGAGGGTGGGCGACTCCTCACTCAAAGACTGCCCACAGACGAATGACGTAACCGACAGGCATGAAAAAACTCTCGCATGCCCACGAGGGTTCAAGAATGTCTGATGTAATCACATGTGATTCAAATCCATATGGTTTTTGAAAAAAATTATAAGGTTGGATACTTTTCTAATAGACCTCGTGTGTGTGTATATATATATATATATATATATATATATATATATATATATATATATATATACACGAGCTGACATTTTTATGCTTCTTTTTTCTTTAAAACTCTGTGCCGCTCCTAGTGTCTTCACTAAAAACAGCTAATCTGTGATGCATTAACAACAAATACTAATGCTTCTTTTTCACCCAAATCGATCAATCAATCAATTTTATTTATATAGCGCCAAATCACAACAAACAGTTGCCCCAAGGCGCTTTATATTGTAAGGCAAGGCCATACAATAATTACGTAAAAACCCCAACAGTCAAAACGACCCCCTGTGAGCAAGCACTTGGCGACAGTGGGAAGGAAAAACTCCCTTTTAACAGGAAGAAACCTCCAGCAGAACCAGGCTCAGGGAGGGGCAGTCTTCTGCTGGGACTGGTTGGGGCTGAGGGAGAGAACCAGGAAAAAGACATGCTGTGGAGGGGAGCAGAGATCAATCACTAATGATTAAATGCAGAGTGGTGCATACAGAGCAAAAAGAGAAAGAAACACTCAGTGCATCATGGGAAGTCTATAGCAGCATAACTAAGGGATGGATCAGGGTCACCTGATCCAGCCCTAACTATAAGCTTTAGCAAAAAGGAAAGTTTTAAGCCTAATCTTAAAAGTAGAGAGGGTGTCTGTCTCCCTGATCTGAATTGGGAGCTGGTTCCACAGGAGAGGAGCCTGAAAGCTGAAGGCTCTGCCTCCCATTCTACTCTTACAAACCCTAGGAACTACAAGTAAGCCTGCAGTCTGAGAGCGAAGCGCTCTATTGTGGTGATATGGTACTATGAGGTCCCTAAGATAAGATGGGACCTGATTATTCAAAACCTTATAAGTAAGAAGAAGAATTTTAAATTCTATTCTAGAATTAACAGGAAGCCAATGAAGAGAGGCCAATATGGGTGAGATATGCTCTCTCCTTCTAGTCCCCGTTAGTACTCTAGCTGCAGCATTTTGAATTAACTGAAGGCTTTTCAGGGAACTTTTAGGACAACCTGATAATAATGAATTACAATAGTCCAGCCTAGAGGAAATAAATGCATGAATTAGTTTTCAGCATCACTCTGAGAGAAGACCTTTCTAATTTTAGAGATATTGCGTAAATGCAAAAAAGCAGTCCTACATATTTGTTTAATATGCGCTTTGAATGACATATCCTGATCAAAAATGACTCCAAGATTTCTCACAGTATTACTAGAGGTCAGGGTAATGCCATTCAGAGTAAGGATCTGGTTAGACACCATGTTTCTAAGATTTGTGGGGCCAAGTACAATAACTTCAGTTTTATCTGAGTTTAAAAGCAGGAGATTAGAGGTCATCCATGTCTTTATGTCTGTAAGACAATCCTGCAGTTTAGCTAATTGGTGTGTGTCCTCTGGCTTCATGGATAGATAAGCTGGGTATCATCTGCGTAACAATGAAAATTTAAGCAATGCCGTCTAATAATACTGCCTAAGGGAAGCATGTATAAAGTGAATAAAATTGGTCCTAGCACAGAACCTTGTGGAACTCCATAATTAACCTTAGTCTGTGAAGAAGATTCCCCATTTACATGAACAAATTGTAATCTATTAGACAAATATGATTCAAACCACCGCAGCGCAGTGCCTTTAATACCTATGGCATGCTCTAATCTCTGTAATAAAATTTTATGGTCAACAGTATCAAAAGCAGCACTGAGGTCTAACAGAACAAGCACAGAGATGAGTCCACTGTCTGAGGCCATAAGAAGATCATTTGTAACCTTCACTAATGCTGTTTCTGTACTATGATGAATTCTAAAACCTGACTGAAACTCTTCAAATAGACCATTCCTCTGCAGATGATCAGTTAGCTGTTTTACAACTACCCTTTCAAGAATTTTTGAGAGAAAAGGAAGGTTGGAGATTGGCCTATAATTAGCTAAGATAGCTGGGTCAAGTGATGGCTTTTTAAGTAATGGTTTAATTACTGCCACCTTAAAAGCCTGTGGTACATAGCCAACTAACAAAGATAGATTGATCATATTTAAGATCGAAGCATTAAATAATGGTAGGGCTTCCTTGAGCAGCCTGGTAGGAATGGGGTCTAATAAACATGTTGATGGTTTGGATGAAGTAACTAATGAAAATAACTCAGACAGAACAATCGGAGAGAAAGAGTCTAACCAAATACCGGCATCACTGAAAGCAGCCAAAGATAACGATACGTCTTTGGGATGGTTATGAGTAATTTTTTCTCTAATAGTTAAAATTTTGTTAGCAAAGAAAGTCATGAAGTCATTACTAGTTAAAGTTAATGGAATACTCAGCTCAATAGAGCTCTGACTCTTTGTCAGCCTGGCTACAGTGCTGGAAAGAAACCTGGGGTTGTTCTTACTTTCTTCAATTAGTGATGAGTAGAAAGATGTCCTAGCTTTACGGAGGGCTTTTTTTTATAGAGCAACAGACTCTTTTTCCAGGCTAAGTGAAGATCTTCTAAATTAGTGAGACGCCATTTCCTCTCCAACTTACGGGTTATCTGCTTTAAGCTACGAGTTTGTGAGTTATACCACGGAGTCAGGCACTTCTGATTTAAAGCTCTCTTTTTTAGAGGAGCTACAGCATCCAAAGTTGTCTTCAATGAGGATGTAAAACTATTGACGAGATACTCTATCTCACTTACAGAGTTTAGGTAGCTACTCTGCACTGTGTTGGTATATGGCATTAGAGAACATAAAGAAGGAATCATATCCTTAAACCTAGTTACAGCGCTTTCTGAAAGACTTCTAGTGTAATGAAACTTATTCCCCACTGCTGGGTAGTCCATCAGAGTAAATGTAAATGTTATTAAGAAATGATCAGACAGAAGGGAGTTTTCAGGGAATACTGTTAAGTCTTCTATTTCCATACCATAAGTCAGAACAAGATCTAAGATATGATTAAAGTGGTGGGTGGACTCATTTACTTTTTGAGCAAAGCCAATAGAGTCTAATAATAGATTAAATGCAGTGTTGAGGCTGTCATTCTCAGCATCTGTGTGGATGTTAAAATCACCCACTATAATTATCTTATCTGAGCTAAGCACTAAGTCAGACAAAAGGTCTGAAAATTCACAGAGAAACTCACAGTAACGACCAGGTGGACGATAGATAATAACAAATAAAACTGGTTTTTGGGACTTCCAATTTGGATGGACAAGACTAAGAGTCAAGCTTTCAAATGAATTAAAGCTCTGTCTGGGTTTTTGATTAATTAATAAGCTGGAATGGAAGATTGCTACTAATCCTCCGCCCCGGCCCGTGCTACGAGCATTCTGGCAGTTAGTGTGACTCGGGGGTGTTGACTCATTTAAACTAACATATTCATCCTGCTGTAACCAGGTTTCTGTAAGGCAGAATAAATCAATATGTTGATCAATTATTATATCATTTACCAACAGGGACTTAGAAGAGAGAGACCTAATGTTTAATAGACCACATTTAACTGTTTTAGTCTGTGGTGCAGTTGAAGGTGCTATATTATTTTTTCTTTTTGAATTTTTATGCTTAAATAGATTTTTGCTGGTTATTGGTAGTCTGGGAGCAGGCACCGTCTCTACGGGGATGGGGTATTGAGGGGATGGCAGGGAGAGAGAAGCTGCAGAGAGGTGTGTAAGACTACAACTCTGCTTCCTGGTCCCAACCCTGGATAGTCACGGTTTGGAGGATTTAAGAAAATTGGCCAGATTTCTAGAAATGAGAGCTGCTCCATCCAAAGTGGGATGGATGCCGTCTCTCCTAACAAGACCAGGTTTTCCCCAGAAGCTTTGCCAATTATCTATGAAGCCCACCTCATTTTTTGGACACCACTCAGACAGCCAGCAATTCAAGGAGAACATGCGGCTAAACATGTCACTCCCGGTCTGATTGGGGAGGGGCCCAGAGAAACTACAGAGTCCGACATTGTTTTTGCAAAGTTACACACCGATTTAATGTTAATTTTAGTGACCTCCGATTGGTGTAACCGGGTGTCATTACTGCCGACGTGAATTACAATCTTACCAAATTTACGCTTAGCCTTAGCCAGCAGTTTCAAATTTCCTTCAATGTCGCCTGCTCTGGCCCCCGGAAGACAATTGACTATGGTTGCTGGTGTCGCTAACTTCACATTTCGCAAAACAGAGTCGGCAATAACCAGAGTTTGATCCTCGGCTGGTGTGTCGTCGAGTGGGGAAAAACGGTTAGAGATGTGAACGGGTTGGCGGTGTACACGGGGCTTCTGTTTAGGGCTACGCTTCCTCCTCACAGTCACCCAGTTAGCCTGCTTTCCCGGCTGCTTGGGATCTGCCAGGGGGTAACTAACGGCGGCTAAGCTACCTTGGTCCGCACCGACTACAGGGGCCTGGCTAGCTGTAGAATTTTCCACGGTGCGGAGCTGAGTCTCCAATTCGCCCAGCCTGGCCTCCAAAGCTACGAATAAGCTACACTTATTACAAGTACCATTACTGCTAAAGGAGGCCGAGGAATAACTAAACATTTCACACCCAGAGCAGAAAAGTGCAGGAGAGACAGGAGAAGCTGCCATGCTAAATCGGCTAAGAGCTAGTAGCTACGCTAAGCTAGCGGATTCCTAAAAACACGCAAAGTGAATAATGTGTAAATAATTTAGAGGTGATTCAGCAGAAGGAGTGCTTTAGTTAAGGCACGTAAAGATTACGCTGGGAAACAAATCGTAATCTAGATAACTAGATCAATCTAACTGCGCAGATTAAACAGCTAACAGATACAGAAAAACACTGCTGTGCTCCGGAACAGGAAGTGATACAATACCGCAGTGAGAGCCAACCCCAGTCGTGGGGGCACTTAGACAAACTTCACATCCAGCTTGACAGTGATCGTCTGCTGACTGTTGTCGTGCTAACAGCGCGAATGGCCACACATTTTCTAAGTGTCAAGCGAGCGGTGTTCAATGTTCGTGCATGTCACCTGGAATTTGGCCGACACCTGCCACGAGAGGGATTGATGGGCTCTCACAGGGCACACTCTGTCTTTCAGCAACTGGTGTGCGCAAATAGTTGTAGCAACAGGTGTACGAGGTGTTAGAGGCAGCTACGATTTTACACATTTTGCATATGATTCCTGCTTCATGCGCCCTTCATGCGGAATTCGACCAAATTTGCACTATGTGTGAAGGGGCCCTAAAATGAGTAATGGTAAAACTGGTTATCATTTTCATGTTGAAGTGGCAGGGGGGGTTGTTGGCAGCTGTTGAAAGTAACTAATAAATTAACTAGAAATCTAACTTGGTTACTTTTAAAACTGAGTAATCAGTAAAGAAAATAAATTACATTTTCAAGGAGTAATCAGTCATAAAATCTTTTTCAGCCATTTTGTTTAGACAAGTTGGGTGTTGGATTCATGAACATTTCCACATCACTGAATATGTCTTGGAATTCATTTATATCAGTTAGTTAAGAAATACAAGCAGTATGGTACTGCATAGTAAATCTGCCAGGAGTAGACAATTCTCAAAAGCTGAGTGATTGTCCAAGAAGGAGACGAGTGAGGGAAGCCACCAAGAGACCCATGGCAACTCTGAAGGACTTACAGGCTTTTGTGGCTGTGATTTGGGTGGATCACAGTCTTCTGAGGTTTGGAAATGGCTGAAGAATAACAATACTTCAAACATTAAAAAAAAGGTTTTACAGCATAAATCATTTTAGCATTTTAGTTTGATTAGAAACTGAGTTCATTTTACAAAATTGAGTGCTACTCCTTGATGCTTTCATCATTCAACAACTGCTTGTTCCTCTGTGTTATCCTTCTGTTTAAAAAACAATTCTCACACACATTTGCATCTTAATATGATGTTAATTTCTTAAAATGTCAGCAGACTGAGAAGCAACAGAATAAAAGAGAAAACGGAAGAGTGTTGATGAATGTCTCCACACACACATATCCACAAACCTGATATATATTCAGAAATAAATTAAATGTGTGAAAAATTTCAACTTTAATGATAATCAATATGAAAACTGAGCGCTATTTTCTTGTGATTTTTCGGTGTATATAAGTCACAGTAGAGTATAAGTGGCAGGACCTCAAAAACCTTTTACAGAAAAACATGACTTAAAGTGCAAGTAATTGTGATTTGCAATCATTTTAATATTGCATGATCATTTGCAACTGTGTTTCTGTGGTAGGGGTGCAAAATTACATATATATATTTGTAGCAGTTATGCCATACTTTTATGCATAAAGACATCCCCCTTATAAATTACTGTTTTGTTTTTGGATACATTAAGTGTAAAACTGACAAGTGAAGTCAGTTTTTTCCTATCAAAAGTAAATTTTGTGGATGTCGGTGTCTTTGTATTTGTTTCACACAACAGAGGAAAGGTGGCCCCCAAAAATTGTTATTAGTTAGAAGACTACCGCGTCCAACTGATGAGTATGTGTTATGTTTTCTCCAGACTATCAGCTACAGTATTTGATAACATGACTCATGTGTGTCACATGCACCTGGGGCACAGTGAATCAATGTAGAAAGTGATTTACGAAGCCCCAGTATCATGTGGATGACAAATATTACTTGTTGAAGTAATATTGTAATGTGTGTACTGAATGTATGCCATCTTGTCTGGGGATAAGATGGCGCCTGTGTTTGTTTTGGCTGCTGCTCGTCTGTTGCCGTGTCAAATTTTTGGTTTGGTTCTGATCGTGTGTGCTGTTATATTAGCTTTGACAGGCAGCGGTTGTGTTTGTGCTGTAAGGACTTACGACCGCAGCTCTCTTTTCAAAATTAAAGAGTCAATGGAATGCCTCTTTAATGACTGGGATCGCTACAAACAAACTTTTCCTCCCCCGTTCGTCTGCTCTCCTTCCACCCAGGAATACCTGATGTTGTTGCAATGTCCAGGTAATCCTAAAAGGAGGAGAAGAAGAGGCTGCAGAGCAGGCGTCCAGGTTCGGGTCAGGCGTGAAGTATGGGCGGCGGCCCGTATACATCGGAGGTGTAGATGGCTGCGCCAGGTCCTCCTCCTGCAGGATATGGCTGGCTGTGCTGCCCTGTTTACACATCCCACCACCCATCTGCATAACGAGGTTCGGCCTGTACGTCCCTGGATTCCTGATGGATGTGCCTGGACTTCGGGTTCATCTTGGCTCTCTGTGTGTACATCCACGGAGCAACGTCGGTCCTGCTGGTACAGCTGGGCGTCAGGTGATCATGGGAGATGTCTGCAGGCAATCCCGCTGCACCCCGTCGGCTCGACGGATTCGTTAACGCTGAGTCAGATTGGACTACTGAATGCCCGCTCCATAGCAAATAAAGCGCTCTCTATTAATGAGCTTTTCGTCAGGAAAAACCTGTATTTTCTTTACCTCACAGAAACGTGGCAGAGGGAAAATGAGTTCATTCATTTAAATGAGCTCTGTCCTGTGGGTTGCTTGGCTGTTGGGAAGCCCCACCCCTGCCGCCGTGGTGGAGGACTGGCTGCGGTGTACCGGGACAGGTACACATGCAGACTTACGAGCGCAGAACACGCCCCCTCTTTTGAGGTGCTTATGATGGAACATTTCCAAATTACGCAAAATGGTGGCTTTTAATGAGCTAGAGATGATTGTGCATGCATTTGTTTCTTCACGACTTGATTATTGTAAGTCTCTTTACATGCCTCAGTAAGAAAGAGCTGGCCCGCCTGCAGGTAGTGCAAAATTCTGCTGCACGACTTCTTACCCGCGCCCACAGGAGAATGCATATTACTCCTGTCCTCAAGTCTTTACATTGGCTCCCTGTTTTTTACAGGATAAATTACAAAATCCTCATGCTGACCTTTAGAGCTCTACATGGGCAGGCACCGGAATACATTAAGGACCTGATCCAGCCTTATGTTTCCAGCAGGAGTCTGAGGTCTTCCAATCAGAACCTGCTGATGGTTCCCCGAACTTGTTTTAAAACTCGAGGGCACAGATCTTTTAAAGCTGTGGCACCTCGCCTCTGGAATGAGCTTCCCTGTTCTCTTCGCTCACTGGATTCTGTGGATGTTTTTAGACAGCAACTAAAGACATTTTTTTAAACTGGCATTTTAGTGTCAATTTATTTTATTGTTGTATATTTGTATGTGTTGTTTTTATTGTCTATTTATATCGTGTGAAGCACTTTGTGACCTTGGTCTGTGAAAAGTGCTATATAAATAAAGCTTACTTACTTACTTACTTGAAGCTTATACTTGTATTTTTTCCATTAATTATTTCTATCTTCTTCTTCTTCTTTCTCTTTCGGCTGTTCCCGTTAGGGGTCGCCACAGCAGATCAATCGTTTCCATCTCACCCTGTCCTCTGTATCTTCCTCTGTCACACCAACCACCTGCATGTCCTCTCTCAGCACATCCATGAACCTCCTCTTTGGTCTCCCTCTTCTCCTCCTGCCTGGTGGCTCCATCCTCAGCATCCTTCTCCCTATATACCCTGGGTCCCTCCTCTGCACATGTCCAAACCATCTCAATCTCGCCTCTCTGACTTTGTCTCCAAACCGTCCCACCTGAGCTGTCCCTCTGATATGTTCATTCCTAATCTTGTCCATTCTTGTCACTCCCAAAGAGAATCTCAACATCTTCAGCTCTGCCACCTCCAGCTCTGCCTCCTGTCTTTTTGTTAGTGCCACTGTCTCTAAACCATACAACATAGCTGGTCTCACTACTGTTTTGTAAACTTTCCCCTTCACTCTTGCTGATATTCTTCGGTCACAAATCACTCCTGCCACCTTTCTCCACCCACTCCACCCTGCCTGCACTCTCTTCTTCACCTCTCTACCACACTCTCCATTACTTTGAACAGTTGACCCCAAATATTTAGACTCATCTACTTTCACCACTTCTACTCCTTGTAACTGCACTATTCCACTGGGCTCCCTCTCATTCACACACATGTACTCAGTCTTGCTTCTACTGACTTTCATTCCCCTTCTCTCCAAAGCATATCTCCACTTCTCCAGACTAGACTCAACTTGCTCTCTACTCTCACTACAGATCACAATGTCATCTGCAAACATCATAGTCCATGGGGATTCCTGTCTGATCTCATCTGTCAACCTGTCCATCACCACTGCAAACAAGAAAGGACTCAGAGCTGATCCTTGGTGTAATCCCACCTCCACCTTGAATGAGTCTGTCATTCCGACTGCGCATCTCACTGCTGTCACACTATTCTTGTACATGTCCTGCACTACCCTAACATACTTCTCTGCCACTCCAGACTTCCTCATACAATGCCACAACTCTTCTCTTTGCACCCTATCATAAGCTTTTTCTAAGTCCACAAACACACAATGTAACTCTTTCTGTCCTTCTCTGTACTTTTCCAACAGTATTCTCAGAGCAAACACTGCATCTGTAGTGCTCTTTCTCGGCATGAAACCATATTGCTGCTCACAGATCTTCACCTGTTTTCTAAGCCTAGCTTCTACTACTCTTTCCCATAACTTCATGCTGTGGCTGATCAGCTTTATGCCTCTGTAGTTACTGCAGCTCTGCACATCACCCTTGTTCTTGAAAATAGGAACCAGCACACTTCCTCTCCACTCCTCAGGCATCCTCTCACTTTCCAAGATTTTATTAAACAATCTGGTTAGAAACTCTACTGCCATCTCTCCTAGACATTTCCATGCCTCCACTGGAATGTCATCTGGACCAACTGCCTTTCCACTCTTCATCCTCTTCATAGCAGCCCTCACTTCATCCTTGCTAATCTCTTTTACTTCCTGATTTACTCTCACCACATCATCCAGCCTTTTCTCTCGCTCATTTTCTTTATTCATCAACTCTTCAAAATATTCCCTCCACCTTCTCAGCACACACTCCTCACTTGTCAGCACGTTACCATGTGCCCTCACAACCTACCTGTGGGGCATATGCACTGATGATATTCATCATCACCCCTTCAATTTCCAACTTCACACTCATCACCCTGTCAGACACTCGCTTAACCTCCAACACACTTTTAACATACTCTTCCTTTAAAATGACCCCAACACCATTTCTCTTCCTGTCCTCACCATGGTACAACAACTTGTACCCACCGCCGATGCTCCTGCTCTTACTTCTCTTCCACTTGGTCTCTTGCACACACAATATGTCTACCTTTCTCCTCTCCATCATATCAGCCAGCTCTCTCCCTTTACCAGTCATACTACCAACATTCAAAGTCCCCACTCTCATTTCCACCCTTCTAGTTTTCTTCGTCTCCCGCTGTTCATGGCAACGTTTTCCTCCTCTTCTTCGTCGTCTTCGCCCAGCAGTAGCCCAATTTCCACCGGCACCCTGTTGGGCAATAGCACTGGTGGCGGACGTTGTTAACCCAGGCCGCAACCGATCCGGTATGGGAATTCGATTCTAAGTCTGCATAGTTGGGTTGGCTTGTTTTACGCCGGATGCCCTTCCTGACGCAACCCTCCTCATTTATCCGGGCTTGGGACTGGCACTCAGAATGTACTGGCTGCACACCCCATGTGGCTGAGTTTCCATTAATTATTTCTATAATTTGTGTATATAAACAACTGTTATCACATTTGAACAGAAATTATGACAATTGTATTTATAATAGTTTCTAAAGGACTTATATCACTATATAAGACACTCAAACAATGTCAGATGGAGGCAACACAAACAATGTGTTTATGCTGCCACAAAACAACATTTCTGATCCACTGTGCCTTGGCTTCCCTTACTCTACACTGTAAAAAGTATCTAAGCAACTTATATAACTTACCTTCTTGAGCTGAATAAAACTTTTCTTGAAGTTGAGTTTCCTTTTGTTTTTACAGTTTTTTTTTAAATTGCTAAAACACATTTCACAAAACTCTCCCCCATTTTCTCAAAATGCTAAACACAACACACTTTTCTAAAACTACATACACAAAACCACACCTTCTCTTTTCAAAACACAAACTGTCACACCAAAACAGCTGCTTAAAGCCTGCAAAAATGTAAACATTATATGCATCATAACACACTACAACAAAACAACTGAAACTACAATGTTCAGTGTGAGAATGTCATTTTTACATTTGTTCGCAACTGCCAAAGCATAGTATCTGTATCTGAACAGTATCTGTTCTCAAAATATATTACTGTAGAGTGTGTAGCATTCATAGATTTGTGTGTTTCATATGAACAGTATGTAAATTTACAGAGAATACAGTATGTACACTACTGTACTGTATCACAACTCAGTGCAAACACTACAGAGGATCCATTACACACAATACTCATTGAAGACACAATGTTCAGGGTGTGATGGTTTTTTCATTTATTGAACTACACCACACACACACACACACACACATCATTGTGCGGCATCACGTTGTCGAGCTGGGTCAGGCCACAGGACCTCATCTACGTCGCAGGCATGATGGTGCGAGTTTGCCTTGCTCTCCCTCCTTGGCCTGCTGCTCTCCCTCCTTGGCCTGCTCCTCTCCCTCCTTGGCCTGCTCCTCTCCCTCCTCTGACTCTAACTCCTCTGATTCTGCCTCTGTCCATTGTGGTACTGTATATGTTTGGAACCTTCAACAAACTGTGCACTCTGAACTGGCTTCTATAGGTGTGGTCACATCATTTGCAACAAGTGTCTACAATTCGTTATGTTTAATGAATGAAGCCAGGTGTATACATTGTGTTCAGGTTTTGCTGACTGTGGCAAGCATTTTGCATCACTTGAGCTTTAAATTGAGAATCTGAGCAGAGTTTCATGCAACTTGTGTTTTAGCAAGGCAAAATGTGTTTAGATTTATGAGAAAAGGAGGACTGCTTTTTGTGAATTGTGTCTTCATGTGAAATGTGTTTATGGTTTTGGCAAATGGGGGCTAGTTTTATTAAATGTGTTTAGAGAACTGGTCATTTGGTTTAGAGAATTGGGTTTTGTGTTTTTGCAATTTAAAAAAAACTAAGGCAGCAACTGAACTTAAGAACATAAGTTGAATCATCCTGATAATTTTTACAGTGTACTGGCCAGTACACTTACATATAAATTGTTATTATTATTATTATGGAATAAAAATATAGTTCACATATTCACTTTTGTTTGAACTGACTTAATGTTGACATGCCAAATAGAAAAGGCAGTTGGCGAGGGGTGGGGCGGGGAGTATAGAACATTGCTTTTATTATAACTCTTGGATCCCTAAAACCTTTGCACAGTGTGTGTGTGTGTATATGTGTATATATATATATATATATATATATATATATATATATATATATATATATATATATATATAGTACTGTGTAAAAGTTGAGAGATGTGTTAAATAAATCTGAATTATGACAATTGTTAAATAAATAACTCTCAGTGTTGCAGCACAAGAGTATCAGCAGATAAATGCAAACGTGCACGTGCACCCTCTCAAACGGATGGAGATCCACTGGAAAAGCTGCACTCAGCTATAAATAGCCACGGCTCAAATGCTGATGTCAACCAGCTATTCCCACTGGTGTGATCAGTAGTTTGAGTTTCAGATGTGGCCCGAGGCAGGTCGCCCCTGGGTTCATGTCCTGGTTACGCTCGAACCGCTTAACGTTACATTGGCACCTCGTCCGAGGAAATACAGTGCAACTTGTCTGTGTGTCTGCAGGTAGCCTGAATAAACACAAGCAAACCCAGTGTGGTGTGCCTATTGATTTATAGAGACCATTCCAACCTATTTAAAAAACAGTTTTTGGTCTGAATGGAATTTTGCATTTAGCAAAGGTTTAGAAACAAATTTTTTTTAAAAAGTTATTCTTACCTTTGAAACTGTTTTTTTTTTTTTTTTCCAAAACCAAAAGCGTTCTTTGGTTTTGCAAGAACATCATATTGATTCATTCATTCTTCATTGATAAGTGTCCTGTTTGTCTGTTTTGTGGAGTAATACATTGGAATTTAACATAAAGTAACCAGGTGTGTTTGTTTCTATATATTTTGATTAGATTTATTTGCATAACTCAATAACAAAAATAAGACATAGTGATTTTAAAATGTACAGGAGGAGGAAACAAAAAAATAATGTCAAGAGACTATGGAATTTGTTAACCAAATATGGGGAAAGTGGCATTAAGTTATTTCTATGTATTCACCTGAAATCGTTTACCCTTCTGGGGGCCCATGGGGATTAATTTGGAAAGAATCAATCCAGTAGTTTTTGAGATAATCAGTAGAACACATTTTTTAAACCCTTTTAGGAGGTTAATAATATGGCTTTGTAAGACTGGCGTCCTGTCCACGGTGTGCTCTGCCCCACACCCTATGACTACTGGGATAGGCTCCTGCCCCCTCGAACCTTGATTAGTGTAAAGGGGTATAGAAAATGAATGAATGAATGAATAATGAAATGATGAATTTTCAGGAATAAGCATACTATTGAATAAAACTGCAGTTGTTAAAAAACAGGTTCACTTTTTACACAACCTTATTCATATGAAAACACTTTTATCCAGCAGAATGTGAGTACGAGTATAGCAGTAAAAATAGAAAATTTTAAAAAATGTTGTTGGGTCAACTTAAAAACATGAAACACTCAAATTAATTAGGCTGATCCAAATTAACTTAAGAAAAAATATTTATGCAGCTTTATTGAATTGATTTGCCACATGTTGCACTTTTTGGGGGGTTCTCTCATTTTTGCTCACTTTGACAATTGTCATATAATAAAAAAGTGTTCAAAAATTTGCAGAAGATGAAATAAATGGGTGTTAACTAGACACCAGCAGTAGAGCTCTAAAAGAACCACAAACTGTTTTTTTTCCCAACCTTGAGATTGCATAGTGTAGCTAGTGTAGCTTGTCATTTGTATTTGACGCTTGGTTTCTGACTGATAACTGGAAGACAAACAGGCATAAAATTGGAACCGCCATCCAATTTTGGTGGTAAATCCTTAACAGAAAAATGAGTGATTGAGACACTGTTGTTTGAGATATAATGCAAAACGTACACCAAATGGGCTTTTCAATATTAAAATCAAATGTCCACAAAATCCATAGTCTGGATCAGATCTGGATCAAATTTTGTCAGGTGATACTGAGTGCCAGCCTGCACCTCACTTTCAAATACGAGTGTGATTGGGGCATGTTTGATTAAGATATAATGCAAAATATACATTAAATGGGATTTTCAATGTTCAGTTTAAATGGCCACAAAATCTGTAAGCTGGATCCGGATCCAGATCAAACTTTGTTAGTTGATAAAGGATACCATCTTACATAATACTCTCAAATATGAAAGAAATTTGATATTTTTTGGAAGAGTTATGAATTTTTGAAAATTTGTTCAATGTTAAAGATATAGATTTTTCCACATTTACAAGATTTTTTTTTCAGTTGACCTATGACCTTGAAAATTGAATCAGGTCTCGCCTATCAGGATATGAATCTGCAGTAAAAAGTTGACATATGAAGAATTGTGGGTTCCAGGCTGTTCACAAACACACAAACAAACAACAACCTCCTCAAACTTTGTTGGCGTAAGTAATCATGTTGAAGAAAGAGAGGACGGAAAACTTGTCATGTCGCATTACAGTATTGAGTCCAACAAAAGGTTTTGAGCCTGGTTAAGATCATCACCAGGGTTTTATCAGATCTTCGCTGACCCAGAGAATGATCCTCACCCTGTGTCATGTTCAAGTTCTACACATGCTGCTTTCAGTCCAAGCAATAAACACATCTTCACTTAAATCTCAAGCCATGTGCAAATGCATGTTTGCTCGTGTAAAGTGTTTGTTCCTTTCCGTTTGAAACTAAAACAGATGAAAACATTGGTGTCTTTAAGGTTTGGCCTCGGATCAGATACTGTGGTTCACTTTAACACCACAAGATCTGGATGTGATGTTGTGATTCCAAGTCTCTGCAAACTCAGCTTGGCTTCATAAGATGTAAAATGAGTCTATTTAAAAAAAAAAAAAAAAAAAAAAAAGCAGAACGTGCAGGAAACACTTATGCACAGTATGGTGGATTCATCTGTCATCAAATTCAACATTTCAGTCAAAGACTTTTATGGAGGATGATTCATCCCAATGCAGTGTGCAAAGTGCAGTTTATCTTTCAAAGTAAACTTAATATCAACCACTGAGAAGGTGATTCATACTCTGTTACTGACTGTCAGACCACCAGCGCTCCAAATCACACCAATATTATGTAATATGGTTGTGCAACTGAATTGGTAGCGTTATCTGCTGCGCTGTGCAAAACTTGTAAGTGCCCCAGTGTTTCTCGAGAAATGTGCTTTGATGTTTTTTTTTTTCCTCTTAAGTGTGTCAGTAAAGTACCAAATTAGACACATTCTGAGAGTACAAAAAAAACAACAACAAAGTACAGATAAGTTCATGAGAGGAAGTAAGATATTACGTTGATAACAGTGTGGGACTTGTACACCAAAAATCTTGTTAAGTCGGAGATACACACTGAGTATCCCAGTCAGTGTGTGGAAACAATAACTCAAAACCCATACATGCTATCATCTTGTACATCTCCAACTTAAAAGGGCATGTAACGAGGACAAACAAATTAAATTGTAATGAACTTTGATGCACCAGAACAGTTGGAAAAAAAAGAACTTTGTTTGGCTTTTGTTTTTGCCCCATGGTGTTTCATGTATGTAAGGTCTAACCTTACCAACCCCCAGAGCAAGCACACAGGCAACAGTGGTAAGGAAGAACTCCCTCTGATGACTTGAGGAAGAAACCTCAAGCAGACCAGACTCAAAGGGGTGACCCTCTGCTTGGGCCATGCTACCGGCACAATTGACAAAGCAATTTACGAAACAAATATACAGGAAATTTGGCCGGTGCATGGGACAGGAGGGTTGCAGGAGTAGACACCACACCCATCTCTGGGTGGAGCCGCACCTCAGTTTGTCAGCATTCAGCAACAACAAAAAACAGAAGAAATGCTGAGTTGATCGTTGGCCACTGGCCCTAAGCTTCACTAAAACACCCAGACTTTAGATAAAGTTGAGGCCACAGCACGCTCCATTTCCTAATAAAATGAATGATGTGTTAAGGCAGTCATCAGCTGTTTGAACAATGGAACACACCTGATATGGCACATTATTTGCAGATAGAGCAGAAAGAAATGGACAATCCACAGTATTTTGGGTCCCATGGTTCAAGGTTGAGAAACTGGCCTAGGTAATATCCCAGCAACGCATCTACCACCTGCTGGAGTGGCGCCTACTTTCATGTGATGTAACAACTTAAGCTTAACCGCAGACAGAAATGTGATGCTCACTACTCCGCCAACTATGGGTTGCCCCCTGCTGGACAGTGCAGGAATGTGCATCCATATCAAATTACAAATTTATAGACTCCAATAAGCATAGATAAGCATAGGGCCTGTGCTAGCACATACATTACTTGTACTGTACTGCTACTCTTGTAGTAGTTATACTAAAACAAAGCTCATAGGTTCAAAGCACAAGTTCTTTTTTACGACATTAGTCATATTAAACACCAGAACTCTATTTTACCTGCATTAACAGAAAATGTCCACCAGGTGGAGATATTGCTCCATTTCAAGAACTTCAAGTAGGTAGAGGCTGCTCCGGGACACGAAAAAGAACCTGTTGCTTATAGTAGTACACTACTGTTAAGTCAGTCTTTGATGATTTCTTTTTATTGTGACAATCAATTTCAATTTATTAATTTATATAGCGCCAACTCACGACAAAGTTGCCCCAAGGCGCTTCACACAATTCACAACAACACAAATGAATCTAAATTCAAAATTAAAAGCAAGAAACGCACAACAAAAAGATAAAACACAACAGAATAAAAAGAAATTACAAAGTAAACACAAACAGATTAAATTAATGATAAGACAGTCTAAAAAAGTGAGTCTTCAGTCTCGATTTAAAAGTCTCCACCGTGTCAGACTGCCGAATAACAGCAGGTAGATCGTTACAAAGAGTCGGACCACGGTAGGAGAAGGCTCTATACCCCACAGACTTCTTGTTCATCCTCAGAACACACAGAAGCCCTGCACCCTGCAAACGCAAGGGGCTCGCAGGTACGTAGGGCTTAGCCAAGTCCGCCAGGTAGGAAGGTGCCAGTCCGTGAACAGTTTTATAAACCAACAATAAGACATTAAAATCCGATCTGGCAGAAACCGGTAGCCAATGAAGGGATGCCAGAATGGGAGTAATGTAGTCAAACCGTCTACTTTGTGTCAAAAGTCTGGCAGCAGCATTCTGTACCAACTGAAGTCCTCGAATGCTAGACTGCGGCAGGCCAGAAAATAAAGCATTACAATAATCTAGTCTGGAAGAAATAAACGCATGTATCAAAGTCTCAGCATCAGCCATAGACAGGATGGGACGAATCCTCGCCACATTTCGCAGATGAAAGAAAGCAGCCCTTGTAATGTCTCTAATGTGGGGGCCAAAAGACAATGTAGGATCAAAAAGTACTCCAAGATTTCTCACTTTGTCCGTATGATGCACAACACACGAACCAAAATTAAGCGCCAACTGGTCAAAATGATGCCGATGTCTGGCTGGACCAAGAACCATCATTTCAGTCTTATCAGAATTCAAGAGTAGGAAATTACTAAACAACCAACTTCTCACAGATATAAGGCAATCCTCCAAGGCTTTTATATGGGCAAAATTACCAGCAGTTACCGGCATGTACAATTGAGTATCATCAGCATAACAATGAAAGGCAATCCCGTAATGCCGCAGAATATGCCCAAGGAGCACTATATAAAGTGAGAAAAGCAAGGGGCCTCACACAGACCCCTGTGGAACCCCAAATTTCATTTTACCAAGGCCAGAAGTAGTGTTATTATACACAATAAGAACGACTGGACAAGTATGATGTCAGCCAAGCAAGAACACTTCCAGTAATCCCAAAGTAATTTTCCAGCCTATCAAGTAAAACACGATGATCCACAGTATCAAATGCAGCACTAAGATCCAAGAGCACTAAGACCATCGTGGTGTCCGAATCCATTGTACACAGAAAATCATTCACCACTCTGGTAAGCGCTGTCTCTGTGGAGTGATGTTTTCTGAAAGCAGACTGAAGTGGCTCAAAAAGATCATTCTCAGTAAGATGGTCTACAAGCTGCCGTGAGACCACTTTTTCCAGAATTTTAGAACAGAATGACAGATTTGACATCGGCCTGTAATTACTCAATACACCAGGGTCAAGACCAGATTTCTTAAGCAATGGTTTAATCACGGCCGATTTAAAACACCCAGGAACAGAACCAGAGCTTAATGAAAGATTAACAATTTCCAGCACAGTCGGCCCAAGAACAGGCCATAGGTCCTTAAACAATTTTGTTGGTATAGGATCAAATAGGCAGGTTGTGCTTTTTGTAGACGTCATGAGCTTCGCTAGCGCGACTAGTGAAATAGTATCAAATTCTGTAAATCTAGGTGTCACCTCATTATTAACACCCACCTCCACAGCAGGGTGCAAAGACTGAGCCAAAGCATGTTTAAGATATGCTCAATCTAATGACTTCTATTTTCTTCTCAAAGTACACCAAGAGACAAATCCTTTTTTTTATGTTTCAATCGTCAATCCCTCCAATTCTGCTCTGGGAGATACCAAATATTACTGTGCGCCCAAAATAGTATTAAAATAATGCCAGCAACCTACTTTTTAAATCAATGGCATGGTAGGGGTACAAAAACATTCCCCATTCACTTCATACCTCACTCCACCACCTCTTCCACTTCAATTTCTTTGTGTGTGCGTGTGTGTCTAAATTCATCAAAAAAATGTTTACCGCAGGCTTGTGACTGAAAATAACACTTTACTTCTTTTAACGAGTGCATTTCTGTGCAGAAACTGTCTCTGTTAGTGACAACCCCATCTGCTCTTAAATTTCAATCATCCAGCCACCAACTAAATAATAAAAAAATAAATAAATAAATACAAAAGAAAAAAAAATTAAAACAAAACCTCAGTCTCTGTTGGTTGGGAAAATATTCAGAGGCTTTGGATTTCTCCTCTCCACCTCCACATTAGTCATACAGTATATATATATATATATATATATATATATATATATATATATATATATATATATATATTTATTATCTATATATTATATAATATTTGATTTATTATGCTGTTTATTTTTAATTTTTATTTTGCACATTATCATATCAGTGCTGTGCAGCAATTGAATGTCAGTCTGCATTATTGACTATACATACAATACTGGACACAGTATGCTTGCGTCTGTGACGTAGATTCATGTGCATTTGTGCAAGCGCTTGTGCGTGTTTATTTGAGCATGTACACTACCGATCAAAGTTTGGACAAACATTTGACCGGTAGTGTACCATAGAAAAGTGATTGAGTTTCCCAGTAAGCCTGAGTAGGCCCCACATTCCGCTGATCATCAGAGTGTGATGTTTGCAGGTCTTTCTGCTAATCTAGGAATAATGTCGGGTGCAGAAACATGTGCTTCATAAAGATCTGTGCACGTAATATAACATCCAACAGCTAATGTTACATATATCCACAGCTGTGTTTTGGGCTTTGTCGTGCCACAGCACAGCAGCCTATAAAAAAAGCAATGGCAACACTGATAACTAACGAGTGTCGTACTGTGCAGTGTGCGTTAATGGTTCAGGAGGAGACACGTTGTCACATGGTAAAGACACTAACGCTTGTCTCTCCTTCTCCTGTTAATGCTTCCACATCCAGAGGACGTTCATTGGCTGTGTGTGTTTATTGTCTACCTTCAGTGCACGGACCGACTGGCTATAGGCACTGCCGAAGTGGCAGGACGGTGTTTGCTTTGCTGGCTGCCTGGGGAAGTCCCTCCTGTTTCAAGCAGGCCCTTCTACAGAAAGTGATACACAATTCAGAGGATACCAACCTCTTCCTGGTGTGGTGCAGCATCTTCCTGTGGCTGCACACTAGCATTAGTTACAAACTGCAAGCAAGTTGTTTAGTTAATTTTTTATTACGTCCTCCAAGGACAATGTGTTTGTGGTTCAGTGCTTCTGTAAGCAGGATAATCCTGGATCCTGGAAGTACTTAAATGATTTCAGAGGTACAGGGAACTGAAGCATGACCCTTTTCTCCTACGCCCACTGTATGCTAGGATCGGCTATAGCACACCCTGCAACCCATACCGGTGTCAGTGAAAGAAAATTCACAATTTTAACAATACATTGTGCTGCTAGTAGGTGTTTGTGAGAGGTACTGTCAGTGCAGATATCGACAACAGTGAAGCCGTACACAAATGAACACCATCACAGTGTTCTCTGCACAAATGGTCCTAGGCTCTTGGAGAACTCGTCTGATAATTCTTTTCAGTCCTGTGTCAGAAAACTTGTGAGGAGCACCTGGTCGTGTCCGGTTTATTGTGAAATGATGCCCTTTCCACTTCCGAATTATTGCCCCAACACTGTTTACTGGAACATTCAGAGGTTTTAGACATCCTTCTGTAGCCAATGCCATCAGCATGTTTTGGAACAATAAAGTTGTGAAAATCTTGAGAGAGGTCTTTGCTTTTACCCATCATGAGATGTTTCCTGTGTGGCACCTTGGTAATGAGACACCTTTTTATAGACCATCAGTTGGGACTGAACCATATGATATTAATTTGCACTGACAAGGGGCAGAATTGCATTCATATTTAACAATAAATTTACTGAGAAAAATGGTGACATGTTCAATACTTATTTTACCTGCTGTGTGTGTGTGGGAGTCTTTCCAAGGTATTAATAAAGTTCTATCTAATCTGTGTAATATTTTGCTACGCCTCGTCCAATATAACTTTTCTTCATCCAATATTTCTCTATGTTGGACAACTTGCCATCCATCAATTGTTACGTTCTCCACCCCCCTCCCAAATTAAGCAAACAACAAAGAGTCAAGTAAATTAGATCAATTAATTTTGTTGTGAACAGCATATGAATGCTTCTAAAACATCAGTAGCGTGCTTGTCTACCTTGTTCGTGTTTTTGGCATCCTTGGAGTTCAGTATTTCCACCAGTTCCTCCTCTGTGAACTCAGCAAACCTCGCTGGCAGACGATTTTCTGCTGTTGTTGACATGTTTGTTGCCATTTTTTCAACCAACGTCTGTCAGCCAGTTCCTGACCTCTGCTTCGTCATTAGTGATGTCTTCTCATGAATAATTGTATGCCGCGCTCTGAATGGCTAGCTGTTGGCAGTAAGCTCTAACGCTATTGGTCAGTGGGAACCGATCCAATATAACTTTTGGTCCTGGCCTTTTTGGATCCCTTTGGATCCAACATAACTTTCTGGTGCCAAGCATGCCAAAATACAGGTAAATGATGGACAAAAAGGCTAATCTGTGATTGGTTATTGCAATCTGAGTGGAGAACATATATATATATATATATATATATATATATATATATATATATATAGAGAGAGAGAGAGAGAGAGAGAGAGAGAGAGAGAGAGAGAGAGAGAGAGAGAGAGAGGGGGGGGGGGGGGGGGCAAAAAAAGTATTTAGTCAGTCCCCGACTGTGCAAGTTACCCTACTTAGAAAGATGAGAGAGGTCTGTAATTTTCAACATAGGTACACTTCAACTGTGAGAGACAAAATGAGAAAAAAAAATCCAGGAAATCACATTGTAGGATTTTTAAAGAATTTATTTGTAAATTATGGTGGAAAATAAGTATTTGGTCAAAACGAAAAATTCAACTAAATACTTTGTAACATAATCTTTCTTGGTAAAGACAGAGGTCAAACGTTTCCTGTAAGTCTTCACCAGGTTTGCACAGACTGTAGCTGGTATTTTGGCCCATTCCTTCAAGATCTCCTCTAGAGCAGTGATGTTTTTGGGCTGTCGCTGGGCAACATGGACTTTCAACTCTCTCAACAAATTTTCTATGGGGTTGTGGTCTGGAGACTGGCTAGGCCACTCCAGGTCCATGCTTTTTACGGAGCCACTCCTTTGTTGCCCGAGCGGTGTGTTTGGGATCACTGTCATGCTGGAAGACCCAGCCACGTTGCATGTTCAATGCTGTCACTGATGGAAGGAGGTTTTGGCTTAAAATCTCATGATACATGGCCACGTTCATTCTTGCCTTAACACAGATCAGTCGTCCTGTCCCCTTTCCAGAAAAACAGCCCCAAAGCATGATCTTTCCACCCCCATGCTTCACATGGTGTTCTTGGGATGCAACTCAGCATTCTTCTTCCTCCAAACACGACGATTTGAGTTTTTACCAAAATGTTCTATTTTGGTTTCATCTGACCACATGATATTCTCCCAATCCTCTTCTGGATCATCCATATGCTCTCTGGCAAACTTCTGACGGGCCTGGACATGTACTGGCTTAAGCAGGGGGACACGCCTGGCACTGCAGGATTTGAGTCCCTCTCTGCGTAGTGTGTAGCCTTTGTTACTTTGGTCCCAGCTCTCTGCAGGTCATTCATCAGGTCCCTCTGTGTAGTTTGGGATTTTTGTTCACCGTTCTCATGATCATTTTGATCCCACAGGATGACATCTTGCGTGGAGCCCCAGATCGAGGGAGATTATCAATGGTCTTGTATGTCTTCCATTTTCTTACAGTTGCTCCCACGGTTGATTTATTCACACCAACCTGCTTATCTATTGTAGATTCACTCTTCCCAGCCTGGTGCACATCTACAATTTTCTTCCTGGTGTCCTTTGACAGCTCTTTGGTCTTGGCCATGGTTGAGTTTGGAGTCTGACTGATTGAGGCTGTGGTCAGGTGACTTTTATACAGATAAGTTCCAACAGATGCCATTAATACATGTAACAGGTGGAGGACAGAAGAACTTGTTAAAGAAGAAGTTACAGGTCTGTGAGAGCCAGAAATCTTGCTTGTTTGTGGGTGACCAAATACTTATTTTCCACCATAATTTACAAATAAATTCTTTAAAAATCCTACAATGTGATTTCCTGGATTTTTTTTTCTCATTTTGTCTCTCATAATTGAAGTGTACCTATATTGAAAATTACAGACCTCTCTCATCTTTCTAAGTAGGAGAACTTGCACAGTCAGGGGATGACTAAATACTTTTTTGCCCCACTATATATATATACAGTGATGCCGGTAACGCGTTACTCTAATCTGACCACTTTTTTTAGTAACGAGTAATCTAACACGTTAATCTTTCCAAATCAGTAATCAGATTAAAGTTACTTCTCCATGTCACTGTGCGTTACTATTATTTTTGCATTGTGGGTCGATAGCAGCATTAAACTTGGTCTGTGGGCAGGAGGTCGGGGTTCAACTGAACTACACACTTTAAGCGAGCTGTGAGCTTTTCATCCGCGTTTTTCTGCAACAGCTACGACTCGTCCTCACCTCTTAAAGCACAGTGACAACAGCACACCTGCACTGAGCTTTACAAAGACATTTTTATGCTTTTTTTTTCTCCGAGCCGCTCTGTATCTGCTGCAAAAAACAGCTGATCCTCCGCGACGCGTCAACTAACACTATTTTCCACTCAAATGCACCCAAACTCTCTTTCTGAGGACCACATGATGTGAAAATGCAATAAAACTTTCTTACCTGTAAATCTGGTCATGTTTTCTGCATAAATAAATGTTATCCATTCTTTGTGCTCAGACGCCAAAGCAGGGGCGAATCCAGATGGAATGGGGGCGTGGTGCAAGGATGTGCCCCCCTCCCCCACAACACCCCTAGATTAAAGGTCCAGTTTTGAAGCCTTTTTTTACTACAACTACTAATACTACTTAAAATAATAATAATTTTGACAAGTAAAATGTTTAGAGAGAATTTAAATATTAGAAAAATGTTAGAATGAATTTAATAGTTACATTTATAAACAATGTAGGTTAGAAATTACAGGTTTTACTGTTACAGTGCTGTCAACAGTTAAATATGAGGTCAAGAAAGAGGTCTTTATTTTACTTTTTATAAAACAAGTATTTATTTTCATTGAAGCCAAGAAAGGGTGACTATAAAGTGAGTTTTGGCAAAACAAGTATCATTGTCATGTTGAGGTGACAGAGGGTTGTTGTCAGCAGCTGGGGAAAGTAACTAAAAAAGTAACTAGTAATCTAACTTAGTTACTTTTCCAATTGAGTAATCAGTAAAGTAACTAAGTTACTTTTTCAATGAGTAATCAGTAATCAGTAATTGGATTACTTTTTCAAAGTAACTGTGGCAACACTGTATATATATATATATATATATATAATTTGTTTTGATGCTTAAGTTGACAGCAACAGTGGCCTTGGCAGAGATATTAGCTCTCCTGAGTGCCCTTCTAGTTTTCATGAAGTTACTGCTGAGGCACTTTTGTTGTTGTGAAAAATAGGAAAAGTTATCCTTTTGAACTTACTGGAAATAAGGTGCTAGTGCAAAATGTGGGGGCTTGCCCTGCATTTCCTTTCGTTTTCTTACAGAGAATTACAGTAGAGTTAGAAAACAAGTGCCTTATGCTCTATTTTGGTCAGAACTAGAGTGTGGGTGGGATGGTTTAAAAGAAAGTGCAGGAGGTTATAGACTCAACATGGTGTTGAGAACAAATGCTAAACGATTGGTAGCAACTGGCAGAATTTTCACAGAAAGTCAGAGCCAGAAAGTGAAAGAGAGGTAACAAAGGGGAAAGCGGCTGACCAGAAAACAAGCAAAAGGTGTCAGAGAACAAGTGTAAAGAACAATGCTTGTTGCACTTTGCAAACTGTTGTGAGCCAGCGAGGAAACGTGAGGAGTGTGGCTGAAGCTGTTCCGGGTGCCAGCACTCCTAATGAGTCTGTCAGGGCCAGTTAGTGCAGCCAGGCCTGCTTACGTCGCCTCCAGGCTGCAGACAGCTGTTATTAGCCCCGTAATGGCATGCCACAGGGCCAGATTAGCCTGGCACACTAGAGAAATATCAAACATTCACTTATTGTGGCTGCTTTGCTGGCTATTCTGTGAGGCATTCATTTGTCTGTTATAAGCTGGCAAGCTGGAAAAAATGTCTCCAGAGAGATGGACTTAGAATACGTACAGTAGCTGCAAGGTAGAACTGGCTACAGTAGCGGTCTCAGAGTCAAGTGAGAAGACAGCCACGGGCCGGGTTCTGTCTTCTCAGTGGGGTCATAGGAACAATCCAGCAATCTACGAGAAAGCGCTCGTGAGCTGAATTGGTACCACGGCATTTATTTGGCTTATTGCTGTCTTGATCACTTTGGTCGATAAATTATGAGCTGTGTAGCTGACCTAATCACGCAACCAGAGTCCACAAACCCTCCGTAATACCACCCCATAGGCTTTTGTTTTTTGTTTTTTGAAGAGCAAGTCTGAAATTCAGATGAGGTGGATCTAGGTCTCATCATCTTGGCAATGCCCACCGAACTCTGAAAACTCGCTGTTTTCGAGTTTGAATTTCGCAATGCTGGTATCAAAAACTATGACCAGCAAACAGTCTCAGAAAATGTGATACTATCAGTCAGAGGTGGGAGTAAAGCCCCGGTCACACGGCATTAGTCACAAATCATCGAGAAAAACTGGACAGATGAGCCTGGACTTCTCCCATCACTGAAAAGCTTGCGAGTGCATAGCACATAAAAGACCGAAACAAAACCGAAACTACCAAAATAGAAACAAAGCGAATAGTGACCTTGACGCCTTAAAACAAAATCTAAATGAAGCACCAGCGTGTGATCATTTCTGTAGCAAGTCTGTGCTGTCCACATCCACCTCGTAGCTGCGTTGTCTTGACAACAGGTGTGCATACTGGAGGTGCTGGAGGTTGGACGAAGTTGGACAACAATCAAACACAATGCTGACGGTATGGGAACTACGCAAACAATGAGGAACCGTCAAGACAGAAAGCAAAACAAAATATGGATGAATTGAGGTTGTCGTCAGGATTTGTTCACATTTTTCAACAGTTTGAAAATTCTGATGAAGTGCCAGCTACAGAAACGAAGATGGACGACGGTTAAACGATGTCTCCAAAAGTCAACATAAGGCCAGATTTCTTGTTTTGTTTTGGCTTCAGTGTCCCTCATTAGTGCTGTCTGACCAGAGCTTAAGTCACCATCAAGTCACTCTCAAGTCATGAATCAGCAAGTCCCAAGTCACGTCTCAAGTCATAATGACCACCAAGTGTTTGACAGATGACTTGAGACGTGACTTGGGACTTGCTGATTCATGACTTGAGAGTGACTTGATGGTGACTTACTCCCACCTCTGCTATCAGTGTATCAGCTGTCGATACCTACGAATGGTGCTAGCATACAACTGAAATTATACTAAACTTTCACTCACTGAAAATGTTGGTGCACAGATTTCTTAAAAGGTCCAATATACAATTAACCATATAGCAAGCCATATATTAAAATACTAAGAAAGACGTAACTGGCCTGTTAGCAGATGGCTAGTAGTGGCATCTTAGCATCTTGGATCTTAGCTGTCAGGGAAATATGCATAACTTTATGATTTTAAACAATCTATCCAAATGAGTTATAGACCCCCCCCCCCCCCCCATTTGTTTGTACCAAGCTATAAACATGTTTCATTCTGCTCTAAAGATGGGCATGTTTAACATGGGGCTCTATAGGGTTGAAGTATTACTTTTGGTGCCAGTCTGATGTGGCTACTTGAGGAATTGGAGGGATTGGCACTTTTCAGCACCAGAGGTTGCTGTTTTGACTAAAAGAAATAATAATAATAATAATAAATTAAGATACCATCAATAGTGAAAATAAACAATCCCTTCCAAAAATGTGCACTACAGTCCGGAAAGAAATTCTAATGACATAACTGCACATTACTAAATTGTGGCGCAGAATGTGGGAGTCACACGACTGGTGTTTAGAAAGTTAAAAATGAGTATAGTCTTTAATAAAGCTGCGTCATCGTAATGTGAACCATATCGACAAGAAGGCCACTGCTGTCTACTCATCTGTTTTCACCTTTCACAAAGAGCCCAGGGAATCGAAACCTGACACAGCAAGTACCAGTTCCCTGGGGGCAGCAGCACTGTCGGTGATAGGCTGGAAGATCAGCACCGTTACTATAATACTTACAAGGTTTAAACGCAGTGATCGTGCTCTGTGAAGCTGCGATATGCGGCGTGCATGATATGGTATGTCGCCGTTTGATATTCACTATGCAATTAGAGCTGTAAACACAAGCCTGTGAAGGCCCGTTTATTGTTGTGCTTCTATAAAAGCTGGAGCTCTGACATTCTCTGCATTCTCTGAATTTGTGTTTGCATCATGTTCTAGTTTGGGTCCTTTCACGGATGTTCTCTGTCACTCATGAATGTTGCTTAAATCTCTGTATCTTGCTGCATAATAATAGAAATTGTGAAGTGCTGCACTTGAGTATGTTTGTGTGCATGTGTTTACACGTGTTTGTGTGCATGTCTTTTGTGCATGTCAGATTGTGTGAGACGATACAGCACACTGCCCGCTCCAGAGACGAAGCGTAAAGTAGCAATTTTCTGCAGATTACTACAGTTTTGACCATCACGTTAACTGTCAACAGTAACCGCTGAACCGCATAATTAATTCATTTTAATTCTCTACTGAGCCTAAAAAATAAATTGGGCATGAATTGTTGTTATTATTATTTAAATTTCAAAGTAGAGCATGCAAGAGAACGATTTTTGTTCAAACACATGTTACTGAAAAGTTGTGTCTGGAAAGGAATCGATTGTACTGTATTTTAGGCTGAATCCATATCAAGGGGAACAGCTGGGAAGTTATTATTTATTTATTTATTTATTTAATTATGGAATCATGTATTATATGAACAAGCCAGTTTTCTCAAAGCTTGTGAAAAAACATTGGCGCTAATCTCAAATAAAATTTAATTTACTGTATGTATTAAAAGCCAAGTGGCCTCTGTGTAAGTGTATGCATGTGTTTGGCTTAGATCACGGAGAAACTGGGGAGAGCAGACATTGGTTGTTTGGTATGCTTTTGTATGTTGGGTCAAGGATGAACGCCCTGAAAGTTGATAGGACTAATAAGGGCTCAGGGGTGTGGGGATTAAATGACAGCTGTATTGACTAAGTTTTTTTTTTTTTGGACACACTCCGCATATGCAAATGTTCAATATTAGCCCCTTAACGCCTATTGTCGCATATATGCTAAAATATTTGACTCAAATATGCAACATACCAAATTGACCAGTATGCCTGTTGTCGCAAATTTGCAACATACCATTATTATTATTAGAACATTATAACATAAATTATTACTAAAATACCAAAATTACTATTTATTTTTTGTGCAAAAGTGAAATTAATAATCTCAACATTATTTACCATCTACTTAAAGGCAAAAACACACACAAAACATTTTTTTATATATAGCTATATAAATTCAGGCGTTAAGGGGTTAGCAGACTTATAAAGACCAGTACAGTAGTTTCAATTCAAATCTTTACATGAATGAATATTTCTCACAGAAAGGAAAATTTAGCATAACAAAGTCCTCCCTTCATGCTGTTGCATGGCTGTGGGAGACACTTTGTTTACACTCTTATTGGACCTAATGACTTTCTCAAGACATTCTTTTGTCTATGCTCAAGTGCTATTATGAACAGTAAATAAAAGTAAATATCTCAAAGTTGCCAGTTTTAAAACTTGACAGCAGCTAAATGTACAGTACCAAATAATAAATACAATTATGGAATAACCCTGTTGTGTCTGATGATGGGCGGACGTTCATGCTGGGTTATATGGTCGAACATACAGGTTTACCGGCGTCGCGTAGCAGAGCCGGTAAAAAGTAGCTTTAAAACGGATAGCATAAACGTCCGCCCATCATCAGGCACAACAGGGTTATTCCCATTCTAATCCAATTCCATCATATGCACGGTTTATTTTTCTGTAGGTAATTCGGTCGGCAAGGCTTATCGTGAAGCAGCGAGCAACTCTCCAACAGCGGTCAGGGCGTGGAGTAATCCATCAAATGTGAAAATTCATCAAATCCATCAAACATGAACCGGTAATTCTATCAGAATCCACATCAATACTTTCGTACGGTAGCTTAAATTCACCCATCTCAGCGGCGACAGCACATGACTTTAATTCATTCTGAGCTAACAGCACTAACAGCTAGCAGCACACGCAGCCGGTGCTCTGCTGAATTGTGCGTCTCGACAGTTCTGCATCCTGACAATACTGTGCATGCGCAGTTGCGCGCGGAGGACAGGAATGAGATTCAACAGTAATGACATCTTGTCCGAACACCGGTCAGGGCGCAGAGTAATACATCTTTGGCCACAGTTCCACAGATATTATACGGCCTGATATGTCACACGATTAACCAATCAGATTTGCAGAAAAAAGAAATTCATATAACCTTCTCATTTTAATTTCCTGCACTTTATAGAAACTTCGCATAATTTATTACCACCCTTGAAAAATGTGAGCTACCTATTTTGTAAACACTCTGTCTATAATCTATAATCTATAACCCATGGATCCCCACGGGCAACGCGCTAGTTTACTTTATGAGAGAAATGCAATAATGGTCAGTAAGTAAGTTTGGAGCAGGGTAATTTCAGCTTGTGTAGAGTCTGTATGTTTTTCTCACCTGAATCAGCCAGAATATGCCACTGGAATCAGAAATTCAGATACCACAGAGGGAAGCCACCGTGCTGCCCTACTGCATATTCAGTGTTGAAATTTAGACTCTAATAAAAACAGAACAGGGTCACTGAATCTCCTATTTTGGACCATACTGGCATTGTTTAACATAATAATTTGCAGTTATTCTTTTATATATTACTTGAAATTGGAATGTTGGCATAGTTGGACATGTTTGGTCTTGTTGAGGCAGGTACATGTAATGTCAACCTTTTTGATTGTGAGAAATTTATGAAGCCTTTTTGCTAATCACAAGGTCCTGATGGCCACTCAGGCCACTGTAGGTTGTATCTCAAAACCACATGAACAGATATCAATGGTAGTTGGTAGAAAGGTCAGCCTTGGGTCAATGAACAGTTAAGTGCCAGCAAATTCAGAATGATTTTTAATTGACATTTAAATATCTTTATTTCATTTCCATGATTATTGTGCACTTCTTCAACTCAGTTAACCTTCTGCGGTCCGAATGTTTTTTGTTTGTTTGTTTGTATTTCAGGTTTTACCATACTTTCAGTTATGCACATTTTATGGGACTGTTCACAGCTTTCAAAATATGTGTCACGTATTTGTCTAGAACACTGTACAAATATTTTGGCTCCAAATCTGAAAAAAAAAAGCATTTTTTAGAAGATTCTTCAAATCCCTATTGAAAATACACCTGTATTCAGGTGGATGAACTGTTTCTGTATTAGGTTCTGTTCTGTTGGGTTCACCAAAGCCTTTGGCCCAGAAAGGTAGTGTAACATAGGAAGAAAATTATATATCAATGTAAAATAAAGGTAAAATAAAATCAATCACTATTTCCAGTTCAATATTTTCTGTCTTCACACTATGAAGAAATGTCCATAAATATCCACCATTGGATGAAAAGTGGAAAGTCCCTCATAAAAACAACAACAAAAAACAAAAACATGTGCCATTTGTTGGATTGGGTTGGAGAAGCTTACAGATCCTGGAGAATAATAATTATAATAATTCATTAATTTATATAGCGCCAAATCATGACTAATTGCCTCAAGGCGCTTCACAAACATCATTTAAAAGCAGAATAAAATGAAGTAAGATTAAAACACAATAAAAAATTGAAACATAAAAAGGTAAAAGAAGTAAAAGAAATAAAAGAAATAAAAAAAAGACACACAGTCATATAAAATACTAATGATAAAACAGGGAGAACAAATGTGTCTTCAGCCTGTCTTAAAAAGTCTCCACAGAGTCCGACTGTCATATCTGCACAGGCAGATCATTCCACAGAGAGGAAAAAAAAAACAATAGAACATCCATGTTTTT
This sequence comes from Thalassophryne amazonica, assembly GCF_902500255.1. Classification (NCBI taxonomy): domain Eukaryota; kingdom Metazoa; phylum Chordata; class Actinopteri; order Batrachoidiformes; family Batrachoididae; genus Thalassophryne; species Thalassophryne amazonica. The sequence goes on along the minus strand of NC_047105.1, from coordinate 40,437,937 downwards.
TTTTGTTGTTGTTGTTGTTTTGTTTTTTTTTTATAAAAGTGTATGCATTGTCTGTAGGACTAAATAAAAAGTAAAAAGTGTTGTCGGGCTGACAGGACTGCTTTTTGGCGGGACGTGGGTAGCATTTATGAGGTTTTGTAGCCGTGTCAATCAATCTAACTCTTGAACAGAGCAACTGAAATGGTAGGCTGAGAGACAGACCTATGTGACCTTCTCTGTATTCTAGTTTTAGTTGTGGGGCAAAGATGGTCTGAAACAAGAGGTAGAAACGAGACGTGACACTGTAGTTTCGTCAAGTATTTGAATGACGTCTGTGTTACATGCAATCGGTGATCTATCAACAGAAGCATAATGAAAAACACAGCTGGACGCGCCTGTGCGTCCATTGATCTCAGAGTTTTAAGGAGAAAAAAATGTCTAAATTCTGCTGAGTGTACTGTTCAAAATGATATGTGTGACACTTTCTCACCATTGTACAACTCATATGATAACAACAACAACAACACATGCTCCTCTGACAGGCTGTCATCCCTGAGTGTGAGAATGGCAGAATATCAGGGAATGACAGAGGTGTAATTAGGCGCATGTAGTTCATAGCAAAGTGAGGCAAGAGGTAAAGAGAGTGTGAAATGTGAAGTGAACGACCAGATGTACCCCTGCTGGGGCTGCGGACCACAGTGTGAACCCCACTGTGCTGAACCGTCTTTCCCTGTCAGAGACCACTTGTTGAGAATAATTAGATTCACAAGTGCTGGGGGCTTTGTGGCAGCTCCTTCAGGTGGTGTGAGCCACGCGGGGACGCGGCGGGAGCAGCGTGCAGGCTTAGAAGCCACTACAGTCTAATTATCAGCTGTGTAATGTGCAGAAAAATAGAGTCAGTAGACTACAGTGGATACGAGCGCGCACGCTGGCACCCGGGCTTCTGATCATAACAGCTTAGTTCCATTAGTACCGCTGTTGAGCCAAACGTATCCAGTTATTATGTGTATTGCATCACTGTGATTTCACACAGCAGACATTTAGGAGACTCACTGCTAAATAAAACGAGGATCGTGCACAGAAACATTCAAAGTAATGTGTTTTTTTAGGAGTGGATTTGTGGATCTTTACCAGAAATAAAGTCTGTCTTTCTCTCTGCACCTTTCAGAGCAGATACGGCTCGGCCGATCGAGGTGTCAGGCTCTACAGCTCCTTGCCCATGCGCCCAAACCCTGACGGCAAAAGACTGCCCTCTACTGGGGTAAGACTCGCCTCTCCCCTTCTTCTCACCCCTCATCCCTTGGCTTCATGCCGAGTGTACACAACAGCGAGAGCAATCACAGACGTCCTTGCTTCATCCTCACTCTAATACAGAGTGATGGATCAGAGCCGATGTACTGAAAACTTTGATATTTGTAGTGTTTTATGGGTCTGAGGTTGTCTTACATGTTAAGAGTTTCCTGCAGTATAGCCATGGACTAGTATCCAAGATCTGGTCCTACTGTACAAAGAAGTGTAGATGACAAAAGCTATCAGCAATCTTTACTTATCGAGCAGTTGATATGTCTGATCAGCCTCCTTCATAGAACTACCTTTTCTTTATTTCTTCTTATCCTCTATCCACCTCCACTAAACTAAGTGGTTAAGTGTGCTTGTTTTAGGTGCAGAAGGTTCCTGGTTTAAAACCCACCCCTGCCAATTACTTATGCAGAGTCAACATGCAGATCCACATTAGATCTGCTGTGGCGAAAATGTGCGAGCAGCTAAAGACACTTACTCATATATATATATAACCGGACAGAGTTGTGACGTCATCACACATGCACGTAGGCGCTGCTCTCGTGGCAACTTAAAAAAAAAAAATTCAATAAATAAATAAATATATATACATATATATATATACATATATATATATATATATATATATATATATATACATATATATATATATATATATATGTATATACATATATATATATATATATATATATATATACATATATATATATATATATATATATACTGTATTTTTCAGACTATAAGTCACACTAGTATTAGTTGCATCTGTTCAAAAATGTGTCATGAAGAGGAACAAACACATTTAAATTGTATGTATTATTGAAATGTGGTGCTGCCATTTCATGCAACAAAAAGCAAAATTAATTAGACTGGCACATTATTTATTTCTAATTCAAGCATCATATTTGCGAGCAGAAGCTAGCAAGCTAGTTAATGTTAATGTATGAGGCACAAAACATGAGTAAGCTGCTTCTTGTCTCCACTGGACACAATCACAAGTGAAACAAATGTGCAGTGTAATTAAACGTTTGAAAACTTGGTGCATTAAGCCCCTTTCACACCAGGTCTGCTTCGAGTTGCTTCATGTGGCGTCATGACGACGCAGGAATGTCTACATCAGGTGCTTGCAGCAGGGGGGAGAGAGGAGGTGAGAACACAGCCTGCAGGTTCTCTGCACAGAGGAATCAGAGTGCACAGTTTGGCTGCAGCCAGACTGTGCAGTCTGATTTCTCTTCTAGTTTATATTTGGTCTGCGCTCTGAGTTCTGTTATAGTTTATCTTTCCTCCTTTGACTGAGCTGCGCACGCTCATTCACGCGAACGAACCGTCTGTGAGCAAATGTGGAGATGTCTGGAGTTATACTTGATGTGGACATGACCTGTCTCTGGCAATCAATCTGTGAGCAGGACTTGTGTCCTTTTTTGTCCTTTTTTTTTAAACACAGTGATGAGCGAGTTTGAGGGGAGAACAAGGAACTAACTGCCTTCAGCCAGACAGTTTTTTTCTTTTAGTTGTTCACATGTGCGTGTGCCAATTAATCATCCGTGAGTGGACTGGAGATGTCTGGACTTTTTACTGGAAGTGGACATGTCCTGTCTCTGGCAATCACTCTGTGAGCAGGGCTTTTATCGACTTTATTTAAACACATTTGTGAGAGAAGAGTGAGGAGCTGCAGCAGCAGCGTCGAGTACAGGACGCAAAAAAAATTTAAACATGTTTAACCCCTTAACGCCCATCGTCGCATATATGCTACAGTCTCTGACTCAAATATGCAACTTACCAAACTGACCTGTATGCCTGTTGTCGCAAATTTGCAACATACCATCATTATTATTATAACATTATAACAAAAAGTCATTACCAGAATACCCAATATTACTATCTAGTTTTTGTGCAAAAGTGAAATTAATAATCTCAACATTATTTACCATCTACTTAAAGGCAAAAACACACATAAAACATTTTTTAATATACAGCTATATAAATTCGGGCATTAAGGGGTTAATTTTTGGCATCCGATTTGCTTCATCCTTTGCGTCCCTCGCGCTGTTGTCACGTTGAGCTGCACTGTCTCGGCACTGAGTTGCTTCCACGTGGCGTTGTCATGACGCAACTCGAAGCAGCCCCGGGTGTGAAAGGGGCTTTATATACTTGCAATGAACGCCGGTTAAACGATGTCTCCGAAAGTCAACGTAAGTCCACATTTCTTGTTTCGTTTTGGCTTTGGTGTCCTTCGTTAGTGCCGTAGTGGGCTTTTCATTCGTTGCTAGGAAAGTTCAACAACCAAAATACCAACATTCTGGGCGCAATGAACATATTTTCACTATTATTTGATGTCTTTGTGCGACAGACATCATTATTCAAGCATTCAAAATGCTTGCTTTCTGTTTTAAACAAAGCCTGAAAGTCACATTTTAATACATTTTCTTTGGCTGAATGTTCTTGTATTTTTATTTCTATTGTAAAGCAGAAAAAAAGGAGCATAAAGTTTCATCACTCAGTTATTTGCTTTCTAAATGCTCAGGAGTGTGCTTGTTAAAGGAAGATGTATTGAAGCTTTGTGCTGAAACAGTTTCAGGACTATGACTTTGACAAAGTGCTGGAACAGTTTGTCTACTTTGTTTGTGAAACCTTTTTCTCACTTTTTTAAATAATAAAAAAAAGGAGAGAAATCTCTCAGTATTGGGAGAAATCATAATTAGAATCTAGCTTGCCTCTCTTTTATGCATTTATGCATTTATGTAACAAAGAACAGAAAATGAAAGAACAATAGACTGAAAAGAGAGAATTTAATTTCATATGTAGCCCTTTTTCATGTTTCACTCCATTCAAGTGCTTTTTGAATTATCTCTTCACTGCTCCGGGGCTCAGTGAGAGTGGGGGAAGGGCAGGAAGAGACGGGGGTATGCAGAGAGAGAGAGAGAGAGAGAGTGAGAGAGAAAGTGAGGAGGAGATGAGGGAGAGAGTGAGAGAGAGAGTGAGAAGGAAAGACAGATGGAGAGAGGGGGAGATGATGATGATGATGATGATGAGAGAGAGACATGTAGAGAGTGAAAGAGAGTGAGGGGCAGATGAGATGATGATGATGATGAGGCAGAGATGAGGGAGAGAGATATGTAGAGAGGGAGTGAGAGAGAGTGAGACAGAGAGAGAGAGAGAGACTTAGGGAGGTAATGAGGAGAGAGATATCAGGTTCAGGTTCAGGTGACTTTATTTGTACCCGTAGGTAGATTTGACTATATGTAGATATGTAGTGAAATGGGGAGTGAGAGAGAGACTGAGACAGAGATGAGGGCGAGAGATATGTAGAGAGACAGGGAGTGAGAGAGGGAGTGAGACAGACACATGGAGAGAGAGAGGGGTGAGAGAGAGTGACAAAGGTTTTTTTATTACAGGGACATTATATTGATGTCTTTCTCAAATGGTTTATCGTGTTTCAGAGTGCAAGCAAAGCGTTTCTGCTGAACAAAGCCTCTTCCTCTGCCTGGAATCATATGTTATCTAACGTGAATATTGTTAATGACGTTTTGCGTAGAAATCACGGAAACAACTTTTTTGTCAGTTCGTTCGTGAAGTCACAAAGATGTATAACCACTTTTGCCTGATTATTATTATTATATATTTTTTTCTTTTCCAGAATGAATTAAACTCCGAATCTATACATAAATCCATCTGATGATTACAACTGTGTGGCTCAAAATACACGTGAGGATTTCAGTTCAACAAGCGAAAGAAAGCAAGAGCCAAAACACACACGCACGCACACGCGCGCACACACACACACACACACACACACACTCACACAAAACAAAACATAAAAAAAAAAAAAACTGTGCTGTTTTTTTCTCCCACTCTTTGGTTTTTTGTCGTTTCCTTTTTTTATTTTGTTGTTACCCGGCTGTAGTGTCGGTACAGTAGCGCACTGTAGCTACAGGCTGCACGTCGACGAGGAGAACACAAACCACTTAGCATGCAAGAGGAAACCAGACATTTTTCCATTGCACTTATCAGGTGCTGCGGTGAGAGCAAGTGTCAAGGTGCAGCAGGTCCCTGCCCCCCCCCCCACACCACTCCCCACCACCCCCCGGCATCTCACCCATCCTCTCCTTCCTCCCCTCTTCCTTCCCCTGCATGCACACCCCTTTTATTTTGCCCCCGATCTTTATCTCTGCCTCCAACCCTCCCCACCACTCTTCAGCGCCCACGGTTCAGTTAAAAGTGGGCCTGGCACTTCCGCTGCAACCTCACCCCCCCCCCCCCCCCCCGACTCAACCAAAACCCACTTCTTTCCTCTGTCAAACTAACCTCCAACTCCAGCTCTTCACCTCTGTGTTTCCTGTCAAGGTGCACTGCCCACCTCCTTACCCCCCTCCCATACACCAACCCCCCAACCGCCAACTCTGCCCCCACCATACATCTAGTATGGTGGTAAATGCTGACAATTCATTAAAGCATGTGACACACCCCCACTGCCACGCCCCGATCTAGACATCCCCTGCACGTGCACAGACAGTGGGGACTTTACTGTCTTATTTATTGGCTGTGAAGTGATGAGGAATCTGTACCCTAATCCTGAACGTAAAAGTCATCTGTGACTCAATCACTTGAGTAATTGGTTCCACTGTCTCAAATATTTGATGAATATCATCTGAATATCTTTAGGTTTGGAAATCTTCATTGGACAAGACATTGTGGTTGGAGAAATTGTGATGGCTAGATTACTCAAACAAGGTAAGGTCAGGTCCTGACAACCACCAAGGCAGACAGCTGGTCCATCTCCACCTCTCCAAACCAAGCATCTGTCTGCTCCACTGAGGTGAAACAGGGCTTTCCCGTTGGCCTTCTCCAGCTGCTGGGATTCTAATCACCTCTATGTGCTGGAGCATGCACCAAGAAACACTTCAAATGGCCAAAAGGTCACAGGTCACTGGTCCATGTTCTTCCTTTAAACCCCCATTGTCCCCCAAAAAAGATGAAAAATGAATTGTATGGAAGAGTAATTGGCTGATATATTCTTCCTAAAATTCTACTCCCAACCACAGAGCTCCAGCTGAGCATTGATGGAGTGTTGGTGTAGATCTGATGGCCCTATGACAGAGCTCTGACCGACATCTGATGGCGAGATCTGGTATAGATTTGGCTCTGATAGAGATCTCATGAAGCAGTGATGGAGAGCTGATGAAGAGCTGGTCCAGGTGTAATGAAGAGCTGATGGAGATCTGCTGAAGATATCATCCAGGTCTAATGAAGTCCTGATGGAGATCTGATTGACATCTGATGGTGCTGTGATGGATATCTGGTGAACATCTGGTCTACGTCTTTTGAAGGTTTGGTTCAGGTCTTATAAAGATCTGAAGAGATCTGATGGTGCTGTGATGGAGATCTGATGGTGATGTGATGGAACACTGATGGAGACTGTGACCTGACCTGTCCTATGTCAATCATTTTAAGGCACTGGTGTGGTGGTCTCTGACCCTTCTACTTCCATAATGTTTTGTCATATAGCTGAAAACTCTTACTGGTGACCACAACTTTGACGTTCTCTGCAGTTCATTGAAAATTTGGACAGCGTCACTTAAGAAATGATACACAACCCAGTTGATACCCGATAACGAGTCTTTATCTTCACCCACATCTCCGTGCACTTCCCCGCTCAGCATGCACACCTCGTTTAACATGTTTAGGGTGACGCACAATGAAACCCTTATCCGCTGGAACGGCTGTTCAGCTCAGGTTGGATGAGCATCACTGGATCCTTTGCAGCAAGTCAACGTGTTTGTGCTGCTGTTGTAGTTGTTGTTATTGTTGTTGTTTTAGCTTGGTTTCCTTGACAGTGATACATAGGGTGAAGGTATCGAATCTGCTATATGGAGCAGAGATGACAGGATCATTCCAGGATCCTGTCTCCTTCTTCCTTACCCTCCTCTCTGTCTCTGTCTCTTTCACTTGGGTTCTACATGCCCCCCGCCCTCCCCCACCTCTCCTCCACTCTCTCTTACTCTTTGTTTCTCCATGTCTTTCTCTCTCTCTCTTTTTCCCAAGCTGATTTGGAGCCTTGCATAGTCAATTATGTACAGAGGGAACGATGGAGGGGGGGCTACAGTTCCCATATTTTGGTGTGTTATTAATATTGCATGAGTGCTATTCTGTAGCGAATAGAAGAGAGAGAGACTGCCTATTAAGGCAGCAGGAGAAAAATGTGACACGCACACCATACATACAGTACACACGGTCGGGGTGAATTCGTCAGGATCAGGCGCAGGTTGTTATAATTAGTGTTTTCCCAATTTATTTTGGTGGGATAATAAGAGTGACTCATTTTCCTGTTTAATATGTCATGTTTGTTTATCTTGACATGGTTCGCATCACACTGAACAGTGAGCTTGTTTGATGTTGGCAAGAACCGACTGATGTTCCGCTGTAATTGTGCTAAGAATGGAATATTTTAACCAGTCAACTGAATAAACAAACACAACCCAGCCACCAGACAAATGAACACTGTGAAAAATGGCCAAGATAATTGTAATATGATAGAAGAGGAGTGATGTGACAGCGTGCTCTTTGTTTTCTCTGGGTATCACTGACGTGTCTGTGGAGACAGGCTGAGAAGTGAGGGGCCCGGAGCGGACATGCAATGTTTTTTAGATGCTAAGTGAAAGTGAGCCTGGACAATCCGTGTTGGACGTCTCATTGGCATGTCCATAGATTGTCAAACAGGTTCAGTTTTGTGGTGATACAAGCAAATACACAATACTGTGCAAAGGTTTGAACTGTATTCCTCGAATATTGAAAAAAGTAGTCATGTAAAATGCAGTGACGAGGAGTTATCTATCTATCTGTCTATCTATCTATCTAGCTATCGGAACAGTGGCTTAGTGGCCCTGCGGTAGACTGGTGCCTGTCCACGGTGTACCAAGCTTCATGCCCCATGACTGCTATCCACCCCTGTGATCCTTAACTGGAGTAAGCTGGTATAGTAAATGAATGAATGGTAGATAGTATAATAACTCAAACACAATAAATGTTGCCGTCTTGTATATCTCCAAATTACCCCCCCCCCCCCCCCACACACACACACACACACACTTTAATATGCATCCTAGGAGATGCTTAAGGTGCCTTGCCACTTGCAGGCATTTTGGCTTCACACTCTCACGCACTTCGTTGTGACAATGCCACATCCCAGATGGATACCGCGCTTTGTGCGCTGGACGCTGCGTATATAAAATAATTATTTGGTAGCAGATTAATCATTTTCTGTCAGAGTTTGGCTGCTGAAAACACCTCTAATCGCTTCTGTAATCACAGAGGACCGTTACATCTGCAGCTTTTTCTCTCTCTCTTTCTTGCACTTCATGAGGCGAAGAAAGCATTTGGAACTGTCTAAAAAGTTATTATTTGTAATATCTATATTATAATGGCTCGGTAAAACAGTTGCATGTTCATTCCTTCTTATGAGCAGCTGTAAAAGTGTGTTTATGATAGATTTAACGTCTTGTTATAATCATTCAGACGAGCTGCGCTGTGATGCGGGGCGCTGATGCAATCACTCGCATTCACATGCAGTGTTGTTTAATTGTTTGCACAATATTCACATGAAGTTCATGTCATTAATGCATTGCAGAGATTTTGAACATTTCAAAATTTTCTTTGTGCACTTGCACAAAGCTGCGCACAGTTTGCAATGAGTTTACTCTCCAACATGGCGGAGTGTGTGAAAGTGCGTAGCAGCTTTACCTCACCAAATCTTGTGGGTCAGAGGGGATGACCATTACTGAATATTCATTGTACCATTGTCTTGTTTTAACCCAACCCTACCTGAATTTTTAAGATCATTTGAAAATTTCTTTTCGAACACTTCACAATAAATGGTACATTAATTGACATTACTTCATGCATTTGTTAACTGTTAAGAGTTAATTAATGTATATAGCAGTTATTTGTTGATGGTGTTTGTATAAGTTCATGCAATAATATGCATTAAGTGTTATACTGTATTTTGAAACATTCACTTTCATTATGAAGCACTTTTTTTTTAAAGAAGTGATACATTCAAAGTGCTTTAACATTAAACTGTAAATGGACTGTTTTGAAACAGTCTCTCATATAATATAATTGCAACAATAACACTATTGGATCTCAGACAATCATTAGTTTCAAAGTCTCCTGGAAGCCAGTTGGAAAATTAACCACACTTGTGTTTGGCACCGAAATACAGATTTCTTTATTTGCGTGAGTCACATCAACTCGAGCTTTGCTCTGGAGCTGCCCTCGACTTCGAGTGGTCCGTGTGCTGTTTATTTATACCCAATCATCCGCCTACAGCTGTAGTGTCAAACAGGCTGCAACAAAGGTCCAGTGTATCAAACATAATAATCATCTTACAATCACTTTTATCACACAACCTGGAAAGATGCTAAAGAGCTTTTCCTTCGCCTCTCACGGCAGCATTGCCAGACGCTGTCGACACCAGGAATCCCGTTCTAGAGAGTCGACGCAGCCGGTTAGTCCCGAGCCCAGAAGCATCACACTGGGCCTGACGTTGAACATGCGCTTGGTGACCTCAGAGCACCAGCTGGATTTTAAAGAAGTATTTAAGAGGCAATTCGCCGCAGTAACATCATCACCCGTGCCTCAAAGACTCTGGATTAAAGCCCAGTTTCCCTGTATGTAACAAATGTGTGCGAAAAAAAAGAAAAATCACAGCCAAAGCCGACATAGAAAGAACGATGGAGTGTGAGAAGAAACGAGGGAGGGAACTACTGTATGGAAATATAGGAGAGGAAGAAAGAGAATATTGGTAGGGTTGGTTTTCTCTGAAATTCAAATGGAAAGAGGGAGAAAAGATGCAAAAAGAAAGCTGTTTTTGGATTCGGGGGGCGGGGCGGCTGGTGCTGAGAAAAAGACCTGCCATCGATGTATTAGTGCTCTGTAAATATTACATGAGCTCCACATTCGCTCAGTTGTTTGGCATTACTTCCACTGGATGGGTATATTATTTTAGAAACCATGCCTTGTTTATGGAGAGCAATGACCTACTTCCTCTCTCTCTCTCTCTCTCTCTCTCTCTCTTTTTCTCTCTCTTGCTCGCTCTCTCTCACTTTGTCTTATTCACTCTCAATCTGTGAAATCTCAACTGGTTGTCCCTGCTGAACAATTACAAGGCAGCGAGGCCCAAATGGAGATGTTTGTAGAAAACAACATGTGTATAATTAAGGTTTAATGAGCTCTTGTCAGGGCGGAATGTGCAATTAGATTGGTAATAGAAAACTCTGCCTGAGCGCTCGTGGCAGAGGCTGGATGGAGAGTCAGCAGAGCACAGAACCAAAGAACAGTGAATTATTTTCAGAGCCGTTGACAGACGTTGGTGGTTCTGGATGCTACATTTAGGTTTAAATACATGGTGGGCTCACAAATGCAGACCCAAGGAAAGCAGGCTTTGCTCTGGTTGTGCCATACATCTCTTTTTAAGCGGATTGAATTTGCACAGTAATGTCAGTGTATTGTTTTAATTCAGGAAAGTACAAAAAACTTGATCATCTTTGTCAAAAAAGACAATGAAAGCTTTGCTTACTGCAGTGCTGCAGTGACCGAGACAATCACTGTTGACTCAGTAGACTCCAGTTATGGGTCTGAGCCCATAATTAAGACTTCTCCAACCATAAAAGAAGAAAAACCACAGTAAAAATATGAAGGATGAATAAGAAGAGTGCTTTGAGAGCACAATGTCCCCTGCTGGAAAATTCTGCTTTGGTACAAGTGCTTGCTACATTCTGATAACATTTCAAGGTATGTGATAGTTGATTTCAGAATGCAGACACCAACTCATGAAACTGGTGGTGTCTAGATTTGTTAATCAAGGGCCATAACTCTGTCAAAATGTGTCAATCTTGTACAGTATTACAATACTTGTATTACCAACCTATAACAAGGAATTGTACCAAGTTTCACGAAATTCCTCCTAAAATGTGAGAGGAGTTGATTTAACTATGCAGGCGCCAACTCATGAAATTGGTGGTGTCTAGGTTTGTTAATCAAGGGCCATAACTCTGCCAAAATGTGTCAATTTTGTACAATATTACAATATGTGTATTACCAACCTATAACAAGGAATTGTACCACGTTTTCCAAAATTCCTCCTAAAAATGTGACAGGAGTTGATTTCAGAATGCAGGCACCTACTCACAAAACTGACGGAGTCTAGATTTGATAATCAAGGGCCATAACGCTGGTAAAATGTGCCTACCTCGGACAATATTATAATATGCGTATTACCAACCTATAACAAGGACTTGTGCCAAGTTTCGTGAAATTCCTCCTAAAATGTGAGAGGAGTTGATTTCAAAATGCAGGCACCCACTGATGAATGTGATAGAGTTTAAGTTTGTTAATCAAGGGCCATAACGCTGCCAAAATGTGTCAATTTTGTTCAATATTACAACATGTGTATTACCAACCTATAACAAGCAATTGTACCAAGGTTTCCAAAATGATGCCTTAAAATGTGAGAGGAGTTGATTTCAAAATGCAGGCACCCACTGATGAATGTGACAGAGTCTAGGTTTGTTAATCAAGGGCCATAATTCTGCCAAAATGTGTCAATCTTGTACAGTATTACAATACTTGTATTACCAACCTATAACAAGCAATTGTACCAAGGTTTCCAAAATTCCTCCTAAAAATGTGACAGGAGTTGATTTCAGAATGCAGGCACCTACTCACAAAACTGACGGAGTCTAGATTTGATAATCAAGGGCCATAACGCTGGTAAAATGTGCCTACCTCGGACAATATTATAATATGCGTATTACCAACCTATAACAAGGACTTGTGCCAAGTTTTGTGAAATTCCTCCTAAAATGTGAGAGGAGTTGATTTCAAAATGCAGGCACCCACTGATGAATGTGATAGAGTTTAAGTTTGTTAATCAAGGGCCATAACGCTGCCAAAATGTGTCAATTTTGTTCAATATTACAACATGTGTATTACCAACCTATAACAAGCAATTGTACCAAGGTTTCCAAAATGATGCCTTAAAATGTGAGAGGAGTTGATTTCAAAATGCAGGCACCCACTGATGAATGTGACAGAGTCTAGGTTTGTTAATCAAGGGCCATAATTCTGCCAAAATGTGTCAATCTTGTACAGTATTACAATACTTGTATTACCAACGTATAACAAGGAATTGTACCAAGTTTCACGAAATTCCTCCTAAAATGTGAGAGGAGTTGATTTCACAATACTTATACCCTTTTTGGGACAGACAGACAGACAGACGGGCAAAAATCACCATGATGTAATCCCCCTTCGGGCCTTCAGCCAGCAGGGGATAAAACTGAAATAAATCATACTTTCAGGTATTTTTTAAAAATAACTTCATATGGAAATAAAGTACAAAGGTATATTTTTGGCTAAAAATGGAATGTGTGCAACTGGAGAAAATGTAATTTGAATGTTTTTAGTCAACCAATAGTGTTTCTTATTTGCCCAAGTTTCTGTCAGATGTCATTGAATTAAATTTAAAAAATCCTTAATGATGGATTGTACCTGCATACACACTAATTTATAAACTACATCCTGCTTGTATTTGCACCATAAGTCACTTTTTAATAGGCTTCACTTCTTTCTTTTGTTACTTTCTTTGAAAAAAAAAAAAACACAAGATCTTCTGACTTTTAAGTAAAGCACTCCAAAGCTTAAAAAAGAAGCAGGTATCTCGCTGTTCTTTTTGTGCCCTCTTCCTTTTCCTCACCATATTTTCTGTCTTGACTTGGTGGATTTATGCTTCTTTCTGTGCTGAAGAAGAAGAACCACACTCTGAAATGGTGTTTGGCTCGCTCTCAATGACATGATGAGTCCTTGAAAGAAAGGACCTTTTGTTGGCTTCCTCTCAGACTGCCCTTGAAAGGCTCCTATTGTATGGTAAGCACCATGATATAACGTAAGTGGATTTCATAGATTTAATGGAACGCACAGACATAGTTCTCAAGTCCTTGTGTGATGAGAAACAGCCTGCTTTAAAAGATCAGAGCTGCAACTTAAAGAAATGAAATATGTCCATGTTGCATTGGCTGAGCAGTATCTTAAATGTGGATTAATACTGAGATGTTGTTGGTTCTTTATCCAGCAGTGGCTCTAGGGTGGTCTTTGAAGGGGCTACAGCCCCTCTCTGTAAAAACAATTACCTTGACAGTAATGGTTGTCATGTAAAATGTCATGCCAGACAGGTAAAACGTATCTCTGACCTGTCTGACAGGCAGTTATATTAATATGCCGTATGATTGGACAATGCCACGAATACATCATAAACATGGATGCTAATGCCGTGGCTGGAACAATGGGTGATGGACTGTGGGAAAGAGTTAAAAATGTCCTTTCTGTTTTGAAAATGAAAGAAAAACATGGCAAAGTTTCATAGCTATAACTCACTGTCCTTATTGGTAGTAATGGGGAAGCTGATTAAAGAGCAAACAACCTCATTTGAATTTTGACTCCCAGCAAAACCTTCATGAATCAATATTTTATTAATCATTAGAAACTGATGACATCTACTGGTCAAATAGAATACAACACACTGATTAGATTAGATTATATTTGATTAGATTTGATTAGATAGAATTTTATTTATCCCTTGGGAAGACTCCCTCAGAGAAATTGAGGTTCCAGCATTGTGTAGCAGCACACAGGGTAAGAAGCACACCAAGTATCAGAAGTGAAATTAACAAAAAAAAAAGAAAAAAAATATATATAAATACACAAATATAAATACCATACATACTGATCGCTACTGTTTTACTGATGTCATAAGATGGGAGTGTGGCTCAAGACCAACCGTGCCCATTCTCCATGTAATATAGAGTTGCATCAGGAAGGTCATCTACTGCAAAACTTGTGACCAAGAGAATTTATTTATACAGATTTTATCAGATGGAGGCCACTGTAGCACAATTTTTGTGGACATTTAAAGCAGGTGATGTAAGATGATCTGTTTTATTGTATTGCAGTTACTGTGGTAACATTTTCCAGGATACATACCAAGGCTGTTGCAAAAGCCAAGGCATGTGTAGTATTCACATAATATTCGTGTAAAAATTCATATTTGCACATTGATTTATTATTATTATTAGTAGTAGTAGTATTTTGCCGACCTATGAAATAACTATGCCCCCACCTAGCCCCATCCAGCAAAAAAAAAAAAAAAAAAAAAAAACCCTCTGGAGCCGCCAGTGATGCATAAACAAATACCTGTGATAATCACCATTACAGTTTGGATTCATTTATTTTCATATTCGTGCAGATTACACTCGCTGATTTTCTGTTTCACCTGGGTTGAAGTCAAGGTTAAGTAGAGTTAGGGGATGAATTGTGTTTAGCTTTGTTTTCATTGTGTTAACCACAGAACAATGGCATGATTGTGAGGCCATCTGAAACCTTAAACCTACACACAGCTTTCAGGGGTCAGAGGTGGGGGGGGCAGCAGATGTGTGTGTGTGTGTGTGTGTGTGTGTGTGTGTGTGTGTGTGTGTGTGTGTGTGTGTGTGTGTGTGTGTGTGTGTGTGTGTGTGTGTGTGTGTGTGTGTGTGTGAGTGTGTGCGTGCATGTGCATGCGCCTTTAACCCAACTAATCGTGCCATTAAAAAAAAAAAACAGAAATCCAAGTGTAAATAATCCTCAGGACATTCCTTCAGAAATGTTCAACTCTATACTTAGTTTCCAGATATAAGTGATGTTTTGTTTTTTCCCCACAGTTGTTTTAAAGTGTCATTTGCTAAAAGCAGCCTCTGGTGCTGAAAAATGAAGCCACTGTGGATGTGTCAAATTATGCAGTTTCTTGAATGGCCACTGGTTTTAAAAGTGAGTTATTCCCCACAGACCCCAATGTTAAAATCCCCAACTGTTTATAATATTTATAACTTGTTTGTAACTTCATGTAAAATACTGTTTTGGTCTCTATAACTGGTTTCGTCTTCGTGACAACTGTACAGGGTTTGAATTTTTAAAATAACTCCTCAGTTTAAGTTGTTTTCAAGTTAAAGTTGTCAGTAATTATGGGTGTGCTGACTTTGAGTGACAGCTGTGTGCTGGAGTCAGGGCTCCGCTAGCAGAGGCTGCTAGCTGCAGGGAACCTGATGTCCTTAGCATTTTATTTCAAATATCTGCACTGTACACTACGAATGGGCCGTTGAAGAAGTTTGTGTTTCAGTATTTCTGTTGAGTGAAATGTTAATATTATTAAGATGTTACCACAGTAGCACCAGCTTCACGCTCACTAGCAGGTAGCGCAATTGGTCCAGTGATGGTGCAAGAGTTACTGAGACAGTTTGCTGGTCATACATGTTAATAACCACACCCAAGCCAAGACTGAAAACCACCAGCCAATCCACAATAATAAACGTTAATGAAACGTCTCAACCAAAGTTAGCCTGTTTTCTTGTTTGACAATTGCAGCTATATTTCCATATACACTTAGCAAAAATTGACCCAGGGTGCATTGCTTCATCACCATTTTTTTCACTTTATTTGTTTGTTTTTTCCCATACAGACAATCATGTTCCATTATATTCAGTGCTTAACATCAACATTTTACTTGTGTAGCCACACTAGTTCATCTGATTTTACAAGTGTGTGACCATGAAGGCTTGGACAAGAAGCAACTTTGGGTTAGTGATTCCTCAACGGGACAGCTGTGGTGTGGACGCAGGACTTTGAAGCAGTTAGCACCGCTAGCTGTTAGCGATGTCAGTGCTTTCCAGCTCACTGATTGTGGCTGGACATATGAAAGACTCAAAAGACACAAAGGTGACAATGGCAATTAGATGTTTAATGACTGTCATGGAAGTTGTGGAACTTTGAAATATATAAGGTTATGAAGCTTTTCGAAGTCCGAAGCAGCCAGGATGGTATTCTCGTGATTGTTGTGTTGCAAGGTATGTATTTATTATTTGTTACTTAGTTTGTCCTGTCTGGTTTATTCACGGTTTTAGAGTATCCCAGAATCCTTTGCACGCTGGAAAGGGAGGCTTGATAATGGCTCAGCTTAATGCTAACTTTAACATTGAAAATGCCATAGACATGCTAACATGTTAGCATTGGTCCCGTTTTTAAGTTATAAAATACATTTATCAACTGTTTCAGAAGACTATAACAGGTCAGTTTAACATAAAAAAAGGTAAATATTACTCACAGACATATGCTCTTTAGGGTTTTAGCAGGGAAAAATTAAGATAAAGCGAAATAAAACAAAGAACCAATGAAGCAGCAGAACGAAGATCGAAGCACTGCTTCATTGGTTCAAAGTTCCTGACAAACACCCCCAAAAACAACGGCCACTCTGAAGGCCATCAAAGGTTACTGATGTCGACGGATCGAATAATTTCTTAAGGATACCTGAAAGAACTGGTTCCCGACATGCAACTCTAACAACAACATGCTATTTTTTTAAATATAAAACTCACATTAAAGACTCACAATTATTTTAGTTAAACACCTAATTACATATTTTTGTTGAACTCACCTCCATAACGATGCACTGTTGCAAACAAGTTGCCGCAAATGCTTGTTTACACTGACAATGAAATCTTGGCCTCCCCAGTGAGAATGTGATTACGTGCGAGATTTGACACCATAAAGACGTCTATACATATTGGATGTATTTTGTAATACTGGCTGTGCCAGTTAGAGCACAACCAGAAATACAGCTGACTGTAAATCTCATCAAAATAAGGCAAATAGTATTAATGCATCTACGGTGGTCCGGATGTGACTCTATATGTGATAGGGAGAATTCAGGGGCAACATCCTACAAAGGCTGCATTCTCTGAAGATCTGGCCTTTCAAGACCAATGAGTCCAAACCAGCTATTCTGAAATAAGACTGTCTACCCATGGAGCATTTTGCGATTTTTTTTTTCAGCTTATCCCGGCCCATTCCCCTGTCACCATGACAAGCTCGCGTAGTGGGAGTAACCAGTAGTTCAGTCATCATTTTTCAATACTTATATATACTTATAAACATTACTTATTTCAGATTGTACATATGGAGCCCAAAATTGTCACATTTTTGTGACACGGTCAAATTAAGTTCAGTATTTTTCACCCGACCCCTACTCATAGCCCTAACCCTCACCAAGACAATAACCATAACCCATACACCCCCCCCCCCCCAAGTGTTACCCCAAATTTTGTGATACCTTCACAAAATGTGTTTGTGACGGTATCAGGAACTAACTCATTAAATCGCTTTTCGTGATGCCATCAGGAACTGGCGTGAGATTGGGTTGGGTGACACATGGTTGATGAATGCAGCCTTCAAAGGGTGCAGCCCCTGAATTGGGACACAGCCTTAGAGATGAGGGGTATGCTCAAGCTTCATTCATCCAGCACAGGTTTTGCCCACCGTCCACCTATTTACCCATTTATGGGTTGACCAAGAGGTAGGCGGAGTCACGTATGGCCAAGATGGCAACATTTGGAGTCACCCCATTTGAACTTTAATAGCACTCCGTGAAATCTCGTGGGTGACGCCATTTGGGTTTTGTCCAGTATGTATGTATGCTGTGTCTATGGTCATTTGGGAAGTGGAACTTCAATGTGACAGACAACACCAGAAAACCGTCCAACAAATGAAGACGAATGCTGGTATCTTAATACTGATGGAGGCTATTAAGACTTTTCTCCGGGGGCTTGTTCTCGCGCACGGTTTAACATGATTGCTAACTAAATGCCTTATTTTATTTCCTCTCTCAGTTCACGAGCTTACAGTCCTGCTCAAATTGAGCTGATATGTGTGTTTCTTTTTTAACACAATCTGGTATGTCTGTCTGATCTGTCCTTTTTTGTCTGTCGTCACGTATGCCCTCTCTTCTCTTGTTACCTCCTCCACCCCCCAACGCCATTTCGCTGTATTTGTCATGGTAATGCCAAAAAAAAAAAAAAAATCTCAGCTGCTCCAATTCATTTTGTGCTCTCGCAGCCGAGAAAGAAGGGCAATTCTGTTTCTCCCTGCTAGTTTCTGTGTGTTGAGTTGGAAAGGTAATGAAGACCATATTTCATCTGCATGCAGTTATCCGACTGGGCGGGGCCGAGCGGGTCTGTTATGGGAAAATAAATATTATGGAAGGTCTAACTTTGTTATCTTTATCTCGCCGTGATCAATGTGTGCATTATCGGACAGGACGCAGTGTGTGGAGAACGTCGAGTGTCTGTATATACGGTATACTGGACGCGTGCGTGAACACAAACATGCACATAAGGAACACATGAAGGTGAAGCACGCGTGCACATGCAGCAGCTCAGACACGCCCTCACATACAAACCTGGTCCATATCTGCTTTATGAGCCACCATCCCCCACATTCTGTGTGCTTGCATGTGTGTGTGTGGAGTCAGTGAATGCTCTAATGACCACAGTCCTGACGCAGGTATTTTGACTGCTGCCTCTTTCCATTGTCACACTGACTGACATTTGATTAGTTACGCTGCAGTGAAAAAACGAGGGAGATGTATGCTGTAACCATGCAAGTGACAAGGAGAAAGGCTCCTATTCTTGCTGTGTCTCCTCATCTGTAAATAAATAAAATATCTACATAAATCCCAGATATCAGTTGCACGTTTTCGTTTTCAGTACGTTCAGACTTGCCCAGCTGGGCTCACGGAGGTCGGATGAGAATATAATCACAAAGTAACGGTCGGAGGACCTTGTGTGATTGGTTCATCTCTGAGCCACGTGTCCGCATCTGCGGTTCATGCACAGTTCGCCAAGGCTGCGTTTCACCATCACTCTGCCGGTGCTGTAATGCAGTTCTGAAACTGGCCATGGAATAGAGGTCAAAAGATGGGGCAACTCACAGAGGAGTTATCCTTCAGTCAGTCACAGTGGAGGTAGCAGAAGACCGGTGGAGTTACCGGGTTTCTGAACACCATACTGTCGTTTCGCAGTATGTCTGTGGTTCCGCGTGACAGATACTACACCAGCTGATTCGGCATGCTGCTCTGCGCGAGACAGGAACAGTTGGGTAAAAGTTGTGCCAGTTTATGCATTTTCAAGAGTGCTATTGGATTCCTGGATTCCTTGGCCACCTTGTGGTCTGCTGCAGACCCAGTACACTTTGTCAGTGTATTGAGCACAGAAAGAATTATCCAGTGACATCAAGTGCTGAGGACAGAGTGTACACCAAGTTCGCCTAGAGTTACATTAATTTCCACCTTTCCTGGGCCATCCTGTGTGGAGTACCGATGGTACCATATCATTGAGTCTCTAGACCTGGAGTTCGCCCACAGGTGCCCAACTGCTTGTATTAGTTGGATTGTGTCCAACTGTAATCGGGTTGGGTTGCATGCAGATTTCATTGTATTTATTGTATCTCCTGATTAGTCTAAAGAAAATTGGTTGTAAATGTGATGATCTGTAATAAAAGCAGTCCTGAAAAATGAATTTATCCAACTCTTCTTATCACACATAATCATCTGTGAACCACCTATTATTATTATTGCCATATTTTATACCTTAAGTGTAGTTTTTCTGGCCAATTGATTGTTTTTGTCTTTTTCTCTCTGTCCGAGATGCAGCTGTATCCATGTACCGGATTAGATGATTTCAGTAATGGAGGCGGATCGGACTCTGCTGCAGGAACAGATCCACTGAGTGGCTCGATTCCCTCCACCCCTGGTGGACTGGACGCCTGCATGGACTCTCATCAGTTGTTGTTGTGTTGTGTTGTACACCTTTTTTGGTAGAATGACCTAAGCAGTGGGTCACCCCTCTGGGTCTGGTCTGCTTGAGGTTTCTTCCTCAATATCATCAGAGGGAGTTTTTTTCTTACCACTCTCAACTGTGTGCATGCTCTAGGGTTTGGTAAGGTTAGACTTTACTCGTGTGAAGCGCCTTGTGGCAGCTTTGTTGTGATTGGGTATTATATAAATAAACTAAACTATTTTTCACAGATTTGTGGTCAGCCATACTTCCGTCTGGTTGCATTGTAACCCACGTTGTGTTCATACAGCAACCACGTAGAATATCACACGGATACATATGCCTCATCAACTTCGATACTTCCAAGTTCCACGAGTTCAACATGATGATCGTGAAACATCCGATAGCTGTCACATTTGTGTTTCTTGATTCCTTCATTTGTCCAACTACATTCAATAGGCAGTTAAGCGTAGACGTCGCTCACGTACAAGGGTGATAACTGTTTCAAAGTCCCGTGTCCACACCACAGTTCTCGACTTTGAGATTGCGAACAGAGCTGTCCTCTGTAATCACCAACCACAATTTTCTCTCCAAGCCTTCATGGTCACACGCTTCCAGAATCAGATAAACTTGTGTTGCTTTCTCACAGACACATGTCAAAATAAACCATGGTTGCCAGGCACTGCAATGCCATCCTGTTCACTATGTGAAGTTCAGGTTGTTAATGATGCAATGCATTCTGGGTCATGTTGTCTATATGCAATATGGAGAATTACTTATTGGCTCTGAACATTATAGATCCTAAATAGTTGATACAATTTTTTTGTTGTTGTTGTTAAAATCCTTGAATTAAAGCTAAAATTCTACTCTTCAAGAACATCTTAATGGTTTCATTTCAACTCTGTGGTGTACAAAGGCAACAATTACAAAGTAATTGTCCAGATTCTAATGGAACTGACTGTCACTTAGGAAAGATATTTATGTTTCAGTTGGGTAGACGAAACTGGCAGTTTTAAGTATGATGCATTCAAGTCCCTTTGAAGGCTCGAGGAGCTGCAGTTGCGATACGCTGTGTTCCAGTCAACAGTTGTTCAATAACCTTTATGACTGCAGTGTACTTCCTGAATCAAACTGACATTGGTTTGGCTTTATGCAAACACAACGCTATTTATAGCATCTCTCCTATTGTATTTGCTCTCTCCTGATCTCTCTCTCTCTCTCTCTCTCTCTCTCTCTCTCTCTCTCTCTCTCTCTCTCTCTCTCTCTCTCTCTCTCACACACACACACGCATGGATTTGCATTTCTGCTATACAAACAGGAGTCTTGTGTCAAATGCGTCAAATGTATGGGCTTCACATGTCTGTTTTCTTTCTCGAGCCTCAATCTGTCACAAATTCTAACCCCCCTCCGCCCGTCTCTCCTTCATTCCTTGCCCTCTTCTCTCCTCCTTCTCACTGTAGCTTTCCACCTCTCCATTACCTTCAGCCTTTTCCATCCTCCCCTCCGCACCCTCGCTCTCTCTGTTTTCCTTTGCTCAATTGTTTTGCTGTAGATTTGACCGCTATGATTAATGACCTCAAAGCCTCAGGAAAGCAAACAGAGAGGACCAGACAACAAGCTCGCCCTTCCCTTACAAACCTCCCTTTTCTCATATGTCAAACTTCTCGTACTGTATGTTCACACTCAACACAATATATCATCTGGTAAAAAGATCGACCAAACATCACTCTGGTTCCACACAACTGACATTATATAGGAGTAAATTTTCACCTTAGCAACAATGCTTTGCTTGCAAGACAGAGCAGATTTCCTGGGCTTTAAAACGGAATTAATAACTCGTTTTATTTTTTTTAATCTCTCATGTCCCAAGAATGTGTTATTGAGGAGATCACAATAATTTGATTTGTATGATGCCTGCGGAAATGCATTTGTGCCTATTAATCATCAGTAGCTTTACCCGTGTTGCACAGGCCTAAGCTTGGAATCTATTTTTTTTTTTTTTTTTTTTTTTATTGGATCTTCAAAATAGTGAATAAATTAAAACAATTCAACATATTCTGTCTCTATATTCATACAGCTATTTATTTGTAAATACAAATCAAATCAATGGACATATATTTTGTTTTGTATTGCATTTGTTTTGTTTGTTTTTCCATTTTATTGATTGAGTTGTTGTGTGGGCCACTGAAGAGGAGGTACTGCTGGCCCACCACCACAAGATGGCGCCATGCTTGAAGTGCGGGCTTCAAGCACGAGAGGGCGTCGGAGCGACCAGGAGTGACAGCTGTCACTCATCATCCGTACCAGCTGTCTCACTCATCCACTACTCATCACCACCACCATAAATGCCGGACTGCAACTCCACCTCCCTGCCGAGAAATCAGCTGCCATTCAGGTAACCTTCTCTGCCGTAATTATTGTTGTCCAAAACATTGTTCTGTGTGCAGCCGTGTTCCTGCGGGCTCTGTCGGAGGCTGGATTGGCGGACAGTGAGAGGACGACGTTCTTCGCCTCTCACTCCATCCAGGAAAGAGACCAACAGGAGCTGCACGGGTGAAATTGTTGCTGGAGGTGGAGGTTCTCCCTCCTAATTGTATACAGACTGTGGGATTACTGACTGTGCGAACTCACACTCATCTGGACTGTCTCTGTTCTCTGCCAGCAGTACCGGGTCTGACTGCTGAAGACAGCGGCCACCTGGGGCGCAGGGCTTGGCGGCTCCGGTGTTCTTCAGCTCCGTTGGTGGTGGAAGCTGTGTGGGATCTGGCTCTTCTCTCGCCAGGCGTCTTCTATCGTCGAGCCTGCCCACACGTCACCTGGTGTATGATTGACAGTCACCATATTGTTATTGTCTGTACGTCGTTGTGCGATTCACAACATTAAATTGTACTTTTGGCTTATCCATTGTCCGTTCATTAACGCCCCCTGTTGTGGGTCCGTGTCACGACACTTTCACAACATGAGTCCTACAATTTAGGTTTTTTTTTAGCATGTAATGTAAGCATGGGGGTGGCTGTGGGTACGGTATATATTAGACATTGATATTTGTAGTTAGACATGTGATATTGGGTGATTTTATTTTAATGTAGGTTGCCTTAAGAACTGGCTATGGTCAACAGAATAAAATTAGCCTGTATGTGTATCTCTGGCTCATTTATAGTATTTGTTCATCAAAGAGTACATTCCATACTTTCCTGAGCCAAGACAATATTTTCTTTCACTCAGCAAACTAATTATTGATATGTAAACAAGTGATTTTGCTGTCATTTAAATATATATCAAGGCACGAATGTTGCATACCATTACTAAGCAAATAAAGACTTCTTTTATTATAAACTCTAATTAGCTCTATTTATAGCACAAGTTATAACTGACTACTACGCCAACCTGGCGTAGTGCTAAAAATAATGCCAAGAAATAGGCTTTCGGAAAAAAAAAAAAAATATATATATATATATATATATATATATATATACATATACATACTCAGGGTCAGCTCAGTAAAAAAAATGGTATGTGGACTGCATTTATATAGCCCATTTCCATCTATACCAGAAGCTCAAAGCACTTTACAGCAATGCCTCATATTCACCCATTCACACACACACACACACACTCACACACTGATGTGAGTGTGCTGCCATGCAAGGTGCTCATTGTACACCTGGAGCAACATGGAGAGTAAAGATCTTGTCCAAGGGCCCTTAGTGATTTTCCCGCCAGATGGGGTTTTGAACCAAGGATCCTCTGATCAAATACAGCCTCTGATCTCCCACTGTACCTCAACGGTGTCTTTGTATAAAGTCTCTTTAGATGGTTCTTGGGTTAACAATTAAATCTGCCTTAGGAAGACAGCAGATGAGGGGCACTACTTGCATTATGAAGTAACATCTGCAATGACATTTTGGTCATGCGGAACGTTTCTCTGTGCATGATCCACCAAATGAAATGAACAGGAGGTTGTCCATGCTTTACATGGCTATGGCAGATCGATGGCTACTTTTGGGAGGTGGAAATGGACTAGTTGTCTGCCTGGTTGGTTGCAGGACTCAGGGTGGTTCTGTACTGTTTTGGATGTGGCAATGAGTGGGACCAGTGCAAGCTGCCGGACCTGACCTGATGTAGGGTGAGAATAAATAACCTCTTTCTCAGAGCTTATGTTTGATATTATAGACGGAGACAGACATTCTCAGTCATGTTGAAAAAAGTGACCTACAGGTGTCAAAGCTGACTATGTTCAATCACCTACGTATTCAAATTGTACCCTCAGGGTTGGAAACCTATTAATTTGACACTACTGTAAAATAAATGAAGAAATTTGACTCTTATTTGCATGTTGCTTTGAGAGTGTTAAATGGAGACAAGCTGTTAAATTCAAATTGGCACATTGTTGATCCAATTCATGTGTTGGAAAGCATAGGAAGCTTTAAGGTCATGCACAGCGCCCCGTTTCCTAAAAAAGCAAAAGGCCGATTATCGTCGTTCATTTATAATCCTGTTGGCTGAGATCATATGAGCCTTAAGCTGCCTTTGGAAAACAGAGTCCAGATTTGTTTGCAAAGGGCCAACCTGCACATGCTGTACCTGATATTCATTACTCTGCATGTATGCATTACATTCAGTTAGGGCTGGGTAATATGTCATTTATTTATTTTCTGCCTCTTATCTGGGTCTGGGTCACGGTGGCATCAGAACAAGCAGTTCATGCCACACTACCCTTTCCCCGACCAAGTCCTGTAACTCTTCCTGGGGGATCCCAAAGCGTTCCCAAGCCAGCTGGGAAATATAATCCCTACAGCATGTGCTGGATCTTCTCAGGGGTGTCCTCCCAGTTGGATGTGCCTAGAACACCTCTCGAGGGAGACAAGCAGGAGGGCATCCTCACCAGTTGCACAAACCACCGCAGCTGGCTCCTTTCAATTCAAAGAAGCAGCAGCTCTACTCAGAATCCCTCCCGGGGAATCTAAAAAATATTATCACAACTTCTTTTCCAAAGTGTTTGATATTTATATTTTTCATTATATATAATTTGATAATGAGCAGCCTGTCTGCTCTGTGTAAGCCTGATCCTGTTAGATGTCAGAAGCTAAGCAGTGTGGGGCCTGGTTAGTACTTGGATGGGGGACCTCCTTGGAACATCGGGGGCTGTGTTTCTCCAGGTAAAACTGGAGTTGTGTTCAGGAAGGACAAACTTGTGCCACTTACCATTGTGGATCTGGTTGTATCTGCTGTGACGGCCCTGACCAAACAGGAACAGCTGGAAGGACAAAAACATATATAATTTAACAGTGACTTAATAATAGGAGCAACTAAGTCAGACCAATATGACTGAAACCTGAACAGAACTGAGCGTTGAAGTTACACTTTCTTCTTATTGTATTTTACTTTGGAAAGTGCTTTACATGGAAGGTTACAAAGTGCTAAAAAAATTATTATTATTATTATTATCTATATATTAAAAGCGAAGTGGCCCCGTTTGGTATGGTTATGTGTGTGTGCGCGCATGTGTGCGTGTGTGTGACATTGAACACGGAGAAACTGGGGAGAGCTGAAATTTTCCATTTGGTATGCTTATGTATTTTGGGTCAAGGATGGACGCCGCGAAAACAGTAAGTTGATAGTACAAATAGTTGATAGTACAAATCATTGCGTCTTTATTTTGTTATCCTGTGATAATTTTCAGAGCCACTTTAACACTTGTTTAGATAACCTTTTTTTGACAACTATTTCCTCAGCTTTAGAGGATGACAGGATTTCATTTTCTCAATCACTTTTTGTGCCCTTCACCAGGTCCTCTGTCTTATTGCCCTGTTTCAAGCATTTTCTTTGTCAGCTCAGCAACACTGCAGTAAGAAATGATTGTGCACATTAATGTGCGAGTTACAAACCGCAGACATTCTCATATTCATTTGTCCTGTGTAATAGGCTGTTATATCAGTCCACATCGTAAACTGTAATCCTTTTATCACCAACCCCTACATACAGTACGCTTATCATGTAGTACTACTACAACAGTGCAGGAACTGTCATGATCTTTCCATTCATTCTACGTTTGTTATTCTAACAGCTAATGCCCTCAGTGGCAGTTCCCATTGTGCAGCAGACACACTTCCTCAGACACAGTTTGCTC
The DNA here is from genome assembly GCF_902500255.1 of Thalassophryne amazonica. Lineage (NCBI taxonomy): Eukaryota > Metazoa > Chordata > Actinopteri > Batrachoidiformes > Batrachoididae > Thalassophryne > Thalassophryne amazonica. The sequence continues at coordinate 40,411,840 of NC_047105.1, read as the reverse complement.
TTTGACATAATAAATAATATTACTGTGTTCTGCTCCTCGACATCTGGTTTGCAGGTGTGAAAATAACTTATTCCGAGACACCATCATATCATGTACGACCATTTTCCAACGGCAACAAAGAAAATGATTTCATTTTCATTGCAGAATACAGTGATTGTTCCTTCAGCAAACTAATAGTGCCATCAGGCAGAAATCACCACACGAGAAGCAACAGTTCCCATCACAGGCTGAATGATCGCTTGGAAATGGAATCGGCATTTCAAATTGAATATTGTTGCAAAGAATTTGTTTTGTATGGTAGCTGGGTAATGTGGCTGTTTTAGACATGAAGATAAAAATAATAACAGTGAAATCTGCTTCAGTATTACATCAAAAATATTTAACTTCCAAAACAAAACAAGTAATATATCCAGTCAGGTTTAAAGGTTTTTGGACGTTGACACAATTTTTGTAATTTTCCTCTGAACATGATGACAATTGAGTAGAAATGAAACAATCAAAATGTTCTTGGAGGAGAGATTTTAACTTTGGTTCAAGGGGTTCAATAGAAATGTCACACCAACCATTCATGGTCATTTGAATACACAGTCCTTCCATTTTCACACCTCAGAAATAATTCAGCAAACAAAATGAAACATGAGAATTATGTTAATACAAATGATCACTTTTACAGCCAGTTTTCATTAGACAGGTCAGGGGATGGTCTTTTAATTCATTTCCAACAGCATTTAAGAAATACAAAAAGTATGGTATTGTATGGATTAACCTGACTGGAGTAGGCAGTTCTCATGAATTTCATCATGCAAAAAGTGGACAAAATAACAGGAATGCAACAAGAGCAATCAGAGATTTCTGGCGTCCACCAAGCCTGATCCAGATCACCTCCAAAATGCAGTGGAGTCTTTGATGCCCTAACATCTGTCTGTGGTGCAAATTTGGTGAGAATCCGTGAAGCAGTTTTGATGTAATCCTTCAAAACCAATATGAAGGGAAATCTGGATCCAGATCACGTCCTAGTCTTCCTTAGCCTATTATTTATCTGTGGTGAAAATTTCATCAAAATCTGTACACTAGTTTTGACGTAATCTTGCTAACAGACAGACAGACAAATAAATAAATGCAGATGTGAAGTGCACTTATTTCCAGTGTGGAAGGTTCCTCCCTCCATGTAATATGAAGTTGTGTCAGCAAGGTCACCCGGTGTAAAACTTGCTGTAGCGGCCCCAAGCGAAAACAAGGGAGCAGCCGAAAGAACTTACAATAATACTGTCATAATTATTATGTGAACTAAAAAGAAAATGTTATTTATTTGCTTTTAATTTGTGTGTGTGTGTGTTGTACAAAAAGCACAGTTAGCATAATAACTTCATAAGTAACATCCACAGTGAGGCTCCTCACGGTTCTATTTAGGCCGTACTAATTTCAATGTAACTGCTTGTGACAGTTTTGCTACCTAGAAAACTGAATAAAGTTGGTGTTTCCTTTCAAAATAAGAACACACTGCAACGTGGAAATTCTCATGTAGATTTTTTTTTAAATAGACGGTGACATTAACTGATGAGTGGGGCTTTTCTGTTGGGTTGTTGGAAGTCCCGGCGGCCTAATTCACTATGAATGAAATGTCGAGAATCACATGTGCACAGTGTTAAAATGTGACAAGGAACAAAAAAGAGGTGGAGGACACAATCCACATTTGTAAAATGTGGGGGGTGGAACACAACATGCATAATATAACAACATGTAATAATGTGACGGTGTCCCTGCCGACAGTTTGGAGACCTACCCCTGCAGTTCTGGTTGCTCTGGGTACATATCTGTCTCATTACTTTTTACAGTACCAATTAATCTCAGTCGCTGATCTCTGCCTGGAGGTGTGTTTTGTTTCCCCATAAATGGCTGTTGGTACATAGTGTCAGAGCGAGCGGCAGAGTGTTTGTATTCCTCTGTGTTTCAAACTGCGGCCTCTGGCTATGACCCCAGTGTTAATCACACTACAGCCACAACAAACCACAAGTTCTACCGTCACTGCTGCCACCGCCGCCACCACCGCTCTCATTCATGATTATTTTCTTGTTCTTTTTCTCTATCCTTTCATGCCCATTGTTCTTTTTGCCTCCTGCCCTCATATGATCTTCGCCCACTCCTTCCTCCGTAGCTCACGGGTGCACCCTCGTCTTTGTTGTGCTGGCACTATTCCCCGATCCATCACCTTTGCTTGTACCTCGATCTTGCACCTTTAGGCTTCTTCAGCCGGTCTTGTTTGTGTGCTGAATTAGCTGTGTTGTCGTGTCCTTGATTCGCCGGCAACGTGCAAATATGCTGAAGGCTGTTCTCGGTTCTCGGCCTCTGTGGGCTCCATCACTGTACTGTAAAACCGGAAACATTAGTGCTGCTTGAACTGTTAGAGTTTAGTTAGCTCAGATGATTCAGCCGTCATCTCCTTGAGGAGATGGCAGCTTGAGAGGTAAAGAAAGGCAGTTGGGACAAGTAAATCCTTCAATTCTCCAACCAGATGGAGAGAACACAATTTCACCCATGAGCAAGGTCTCTAATGTCCGCATTACACCTGGTGTGCAGTTGGATACCTTACTTGGCAGCACCCTAGCATTGATGTATGAATGGGTGAATATGAGACTTATCTCCATTTCCATTGTTAGAACTCAGCCTGCTTCCCAGATGTTGTCAGTGTGTACAGGAACGGACCCATCATTGGCCTCCTTAGCCGTTGTGTCCACATTGCTCTGTATGCAGTGATGTAATAATTCTGGCCCCAACGTAGATTTTCACATTCCTCCTCAAGGACTCAAATCATTACATCAGTCAATTGCATGACCTCATCTGTCGAGAAGAAAGCCAACAACGCCTGTACGCCCTCATGGATCGATCTGTCACCTCTGCTATCATTGCTCTCGCTTCATTAGTCTGCCTTGGCACGTCTTCATTTCTTCTCCCATGTGAGTTAATGACCAATCAGTGTCACCCAATGGTTTTTCAGGACCACGTACAAGTACCTACCACGGACCGGGGACTTATGTCGCTTCCCCTAAAAAGGCTCCAAACATCAATTTTTTTAGGGTTGGTCCCTGTGGTGGAGATATGTACAAATATGCAGGATACCCTAAAATGATTCTTGAGTTCTTGTGGTGGAAACTGGCTTTCTGAGTGTCTGCATCAGAGGGATAAGTGCCAGAGAAATGCAGTCTGTCTCTCACTAAAACTTTCCATTTAAGTAAATTAAATGTGGTTAAATCATGTCAAAGGTACTTAAATGAGCATAAAAATTTGTCCTTTCACTCAAAATGTTTGGAAAAGATTGACTCTTAATCTGGGAGGTAATTATCAGTTTTTCCTTTCTGTTTTCAGTTCATCAAGGCAGACTCAGACGTATGTTTGCTGGAATCAGCAGAAAAGACAATAACATAAGGTTATATGTATTGAAACCAGAAAGTTGGTGGATCAATCCCAGAGTTGTCCTGAATGTCATTGTCCTTTAAGGCCCTGTCCCACTGGCGTTTAAGAAGATTTGCGCATGAATTACGCACAAATTTGGTTTATATTCGCTAAACATCCGCAATATCCGTGAAACATGCTTGTATGAGTCAGCTGACATCCGCACATGTCTGCAATTATCCAAAGAGGCACGTTTTTCTGTTGCCAGGATTTTTGAGCTGCACAAAATTTTGGTTGCGGATGACATTCACCTTACATACGCAATACATACTCAATCTATGCACTGTTTATCCGCTGATATCCGCAACTGACGGGGTACTGCAGTTTGGCAGAGGACTGGGACAGTGTCTAAAATGGATATATAGCATGCCTATCATGTCAACATCACAAACTAAAATAAATTTTAGCGAATGCATACAGAATGGCCACAAATAAAGCATTTGTATTATGTCTGCTTTGCATCTGATTTGCGGACAATTTGTGAATGCATAACAAACACTTCTCGTAAACCCAAAGTACTATATAAATGTGGCAGAAATCAACATACTTGCCAGTCAGTGCCAGTCAAGCTGTGGAGATGTACAGATGTAGTTATGGATCCCTAAAGATGTAGTGTGATAGTTGCTGCCATCCAACAACATACCAAACAATGTGTCCAAGTCCTGCAATTGCTCCAGAGGCTGTGGTGTTGGTGTGAAGAGTGATGCCAAAAGGCCCGGGTGCGCTTCTTTTATGACCGCAATGCAGATGCCGCCCATGCACAATACAACCTCTGTTTCCGCAACACGTGCACAATGCATTCTCAATACATCCGTAATACTGTGATAATCGCAATGTGTCCGATTCATTTCCTCAATACATGCATTATACATCCATGATTGTTCGTCATATATTTGATATACATTATTAGTATATCTGTAATTCATACTGAGAAATTCGTCATTGGCCAATTTTGTTGCGGATGACAACGAACGCCTGAAATTTGTATACTCAATTCATGCACAATTAATCCTCTCCCCAGTGGGCCTTTATCAAGACTCTAAACTCCAACATCCTCCAGGTCTGACCCTGTTAAGGAATGGTGCCTGACTGCAAGGGCCATAGAAAACTGTTAAGAAAGAGTAACATGGTAATCAGATTAATCTGAGTGCTCATATTTGATTTCCATTTGCAGATTAGTCTGGCCACTCACACTGAAGCTGATTTCTGCCAATATACCGCCCAGTCAACCATTTATCTAATACAGGTTGACCTTATTATGATGATTGACAGTTAGTTTCAGTTAGCTCTGTGGCTATTGTTTCTCCATTGGTTGCCCTCATGCAAGAATAGATTATGGAATTGACCAAACTGGGAATCACCACCGTGCAGCTCGGAGTCCAGAATGAGGCAGACATCCACAGCGGAAGCGGACAGCTTTTATTTCTGAAATTCTAATCTGGGCTGCTTAAATTCCAAGGTTTCTCATGAGGATTTTCATGGATAATGTTGACATAATCATATAGCATCATTATCAGAGATCACAAACAACCAGAGAGCAGAAATCTACATAGGAAAGCGTGTTTTATTATTTCATATAGGCTAGTTACCAACATACAATCATTAAAGTATTTGAGGCGATGACCTCTGATTTGACTTTGACCTTCAATTTAAGACCTGTGTTGTGAGAGAATGATTCACTAAGTTAGTCCACCAGCTATTTCCAGTTGCTGGGCTCCTCAGCACTGAGGTACATGCATGCCAGATCCTGCCCAGAGAACTATGCCACATGGCCAGAATTTCATAGCTGACATTTCCTCATAATCCAAGTAGTACTACTCATCTCATTCTCACTAAGTAACTGTTCGTTTTCTATAAAGTCATTCCAGTGGTACCCAAGGATCTCTTGAAGAGACCTTGCGTCCAGTACTAGGTTAAATTGCCATTTTGTGTCACTGTGCAAGTATTTCTATTATGCATAGAAGTACATGTAAGTCCTATATGTTCCCCGAGGACTGTTGGTTTCAGGTCTGATGTCCAGATTTCGTTTGGGGAAGCGAATGAGAGTTTACGACTCCCGGAGGATGGGATCCCAGTCCAACACAGGTTACTTCCCCAGCCAAGGCTGTTAAAAAAAATTACAGCTGGGTGGACTGAGACCATGTAGACAAGTAGCATGAAAAGGATTCAAACCCAGGTCTATATATTGGCAGGCCAACTACTTATCCACCCCATCTATTCAAGACCCAGATGCACAGAGTAAGAACTAAGATGGGTAATGGACTCCGTTTTTGTTGTTTCTCTGTTTTTATCTGTTTCAGGTTTTTTTTTTTTTTTGTTTCTTCTGTGTTTTTGTTTGTTTTTTCCTCATCTTTTGTAAAGACCTTGTAGCTGTTAGAATGGCCCAGGCCATGGGTCACCCCCCCTGAGTCTGTTCTGCTTGAGGTTTCTTCTTCAAAAACGCCAGAGGGAATTTTTCCTTACCTCTGTCTCCTGTGTGGTTGCTCAGGGGTTTGGTAAGGTTAGCCCTTATCCATGTAAAGGGCCTTTGAGGTAGCATTGTTGTGATTTGGGGCTATACAAATAAGATAAATTGAAATTGAATTGAAATTGAATTTGTTCCCTGCTCTACGATACATATATCTATTTTTTGTATTTTCTGATCTAACCTCTTCCCCCCAAAATTTTCAGACATTCAGTAATTGGGGAAAAAATGGGGACAGAACAGGCCGGCAGCTACAAAGAGAGATTGAAGAGTACAGTTGTGAACCAGCAGTAGAGAGATTTGCAGAAGGGGTATAGAATGAAACTGAATCAAACAACACTATTTGACTGTTGCTGGATCTCCTGTGGTGCCATTTCTCTTTTTTTCCTCCCTTTTTTATGTTGTACCACTTCCCAGCAGTTTTAAAAAGCAGTATCCAGTTTGAATATCTCTGTCCAGACTCCTATTTCCCTCCTAAAACAATCTTTGTCTTTTAAGTCCCACATTTAGAAATCCACCTTGGCTGTTGTAATGTTGTTGTTACCATTCACAGTGGTTGCATTTATGTAGACTTCAGCAGCAAAAGAATTTTGAAGGAAACATTATGGGTCCTGTCTAGTAAAACCAGCAATTCAGCATGTATAGAAAAGTTACTTGAAGTTGATTCCAATATGTCAAGTTGATGGACACATTTATGTCAGCCAGATGTTAACTAGGGATGGGTATTGATAAGATTTTATCGATATTGATGCCATTATCGATTCCACTTATCGATCCGATTCCTTATCGATTCCTTTATCAATACCTCCTGTGAATTTTCTGTGTACTAAAAGTAGGCTTTACAGGTTTTCTATGTCAACAACATTTTATTGAGTCTTAAAGTAAATATATAATATAATATATATATAATAATATAATAAATATGAAATTGGTCACTGGATCCTTGATCTCTGGGCATAAATAGAAATAAACAAAATCTGTAGTTTTTCTCAAAAGCATTTCCTTTCAGACACTGACACAAATGTAACTTCATACCCCTGAGCTGAGCTCTTGTAAAGTCAACATCAGTGTCATTCATAAACAGCAGAAGACATCTCATTTTGGGAGGGAAAAAAATGTAGTCTGTTGTAGTTTGTTGTCTGTATTACAACATTTGGAAAGAGGTGTCATTTGATTTAAAATGGTGATTTGCTTTGAAGTTATTAATTCCGACCGGACTCTGTCTTAATAACTTCACTCAGCAGAGAGCGTCGCAGCCTTTGGAGCTGTGCGAAGGGAACGGAGGACAATTCTCATTTCTTGCCTGCAACAAGATGAGTCTCAGTTATTGACTTTAATCTGCACAAAAGTGACTCACAATTGACATTTTTAAATGGTTTTGAGAGGGGTTAAGAAGTGACTTGCCGCTTCTGAAAACCAGCGAAGCAGAGAACCAAATGAAGCAGCGGGTCGAAGCACTGCTTCGTTGCTTCAAGCTTCAAGAACAGCCACTGCAGAAGCGCTGCAGGGTCTGCAATCAACATAAAGAAATGATCATTTTAAAACATTTTAAGACACTCTCAAATACAACGGCCGCTCTGAAGGACCGATAAGGGAATCGTTAAGCAAAAAGGCTATTGATGTCAGTGGATCGAATCATTTCTTAACGATTCTTGATTCCCATCCCTAATGTTAACAGTCTATGTGACTGGTTCACAGTCCAGTAACTGTGTGAGTTTGCTGGTGACTGGTCACTAACTGAAAGGATGATTAGTCAACTCATAGGTTGACACAGTAGTTGGAGGGTGTGAGTGTTAATCTCGGTGTTGTGGTTGTGTCTACGGATTGTTGCCCTGTTATACCAGCAGGATTACAGTGCAAAGGTATGCACACTAACACACAAGAGAAGATGAACCGTGACTTACACCGGCTTTGACAGGTCCTAATTATATGCGCCTCTAATGAACTGTAATTACTGACATACACCAGAGCATCGAGGTCTATAAGCTGAGGGCTCAGTCATTAAGCTGCTACTCTCCACTCACAGACGGAACACAATAATATCTTGATCATTTCTTGTTCTGTCTCTCTGTCTGCTGCAGTTTGATGGTGACAACATGTACATGAATGAAAACAATCACGAGTTCCTTCCTCCAAACCAGGTGAGTGGAAATTACCCCTCAAGTTCTCAATGGTCTTTTCTCTGCATTAGTTACTAGAATGTTAAATATTTGGTGCAGTACAAGTTGTCCGTGTTTGATGACAACAAAAACTACTGCTAAATAGAGTTGGGTGGAATAATACACTGAAGGGGAGCTTTTATAGCTTTCCCTTATAGTGAAAAAATATGTGAAATGACTGGGTATTTTATTGTAAAAGCACCATATTTTTATGTCATATCAATTTCAAATTTTCTTTTCATGTTTTTTAAACAATGTAATTGTGAATCGAATGGGTTCAGTGTGAAAGAAAGCATTGAAAACACTTTGTATGTGTCTCTATGACATATAGTAATATAGTTTAGAGTGTTTTGAAGATTTTCCAGAACTGCATGACGGCCATCTTGGATTTAGCTATGTACGGATTTAGAGCTAAATCCATACATTTAGCTATGTATGGATTTAGCTCAGGGGAAAGATTTACTTTGGCATGATATCTAATTTTTTCTAATATATATTAAACAATGTCTGAAACATGTGGCGCTTTAACCATAAAACGCACAATCATAGTGAGTTGTTTTTAAAACATGTCTCCCCCGCTATTAGACTCTCCTCTGTTAGCCTCATCACAGGAGTTTTACTTTTTTCTCTCTGCTTCTCTGCATGGACAGAAAACAATGTTTCAGAGTGAGAGAAATGGTGAGAAAGATGGCACAGTGCACAGGGACCGACTGTCTTCAAATTAATCATTGAATCAGACAAACAAAACATTGTTTTCTGATTGTGTTACACCAGTTAGCCATCATGAAGAGGAAAAAAGAACATAATTGCACCAGAGTATAAGTTGCATTTATTTTTGCAACATATAATTTATTTATATATATATATATATATATATATACTCAACAAAAATATAAACGCAACACTTTTGGTTTTGCTCCCATTTTGTATGAGATTAACTCAACGATCTAAAACTTTTTCCACATACACAATATCACCATTTCCCTCAAATACTGTGCACAAACCAGTCTAAATCTGTGATATTGAGCACTTCTCCTTTGCTGAGATAATCCATCCCACCTCACAGGTGTGCCATACCAAGATGCTGATTAGACACCATGATTAGTGCACAGGTGTGCCTTAGACTGCCCACAATAAAAGGCCACTCTGAAAGGTGCAGTTTTGTTTTATTGGGGGGGGGGGGGATACCAGTCAGTATCTGGTGTGACCACCATTTGCCTCATGCAGTGCAACACATCTCCTTCGCATCATCCGTGAAGAGAACACCTCTCCAACGTGCCAAACGGCAGCAAATGTGAGCATTTGCCCACTCAAATCGGTTACAACGACGAACTGGAGTCAGGTCAAGACCCCGATGAGGACGACGAGCATGCAGATGAGCTTCCCTGAGACAGTTTCTGACAGTTTGTGCAGAAATTCTTTGGTTATGCAAACCGATTGTTCCAGCAGCTGTCCGAGTGGCTGGTCTCAGACGATCTTGGAGGTGAACATGCTGGATGTGGAGGTCCTGGGCTGGTGTGGTTACACGTGGTCTGCGGTTGTGAGGCTGGTTGGATGTACTGCCAAATTCTCTGAAACGCCTTTGGAGACGGCTTATGGTAGAGAAATGAACATTCAATACACGAGCAACAGTTCTGGTTGACATTCCTGCTGTCAGCATGCCAATTGCACGCTCCCTCAAATCTTGCGACATCTGTGGCATTGTGCTGTGTGATAAAACTGCACCTTTCAGAGTGGCCTTTTATTGTGGGCAGTCTAAGGCACACCTGTGCACTAATCATGGTGTCTAATCAGCATCTTGGTATGGCACACCTGTGAGGTGGGATGGATTATCTCAACAAAGGAGAAGTGCTCACTATCACAGATTCAGACTGGTTTGTGAACAATATTTGAGAGAAATGGTGATATTGTATATGTGGAAAAAGTTTTAGATCTTTGAGTTCATCTCATACAAAATGGGAGCAAAACCAAAAGTGTTGCGTTTATATTTTTGTTGAGTGTATGTGTGTGTGTGTGTGTGTGTGTGTGTGTGTTTGTACTATGTGAAACAATGACAGCTCTTTTAAGCCCTGTGCAAAAACAGAATAATAATAAGAAAATTAATAGTGAGTTCATTATCTTTTGGAAATGTACTACAAAAGACTTTTCAAACATTTAATTGCATTGTACATTTATGTCACACACTGTTCATTGGCTTAAAGAAGCAGGTTACGTGCCTTTTGCAATTGTTACAATAACATGAATTAGCTTGTAGCTTCTGATTGCTAAAGCTGTGCTTGTGTTATAAATAAAAAATATGGCACAGAGTTTTCAAATGTTTAACTGCATTGCATGTTCCATATGATATGACTGTCTATTCAGTGGCTCAAAGAAGCAGTTTATGCATATTTGTCGCCTGTTATAGTTGTTTGTTGTGCTCCATAATGCTGTGTGTGCGCCTTATAAATAGTAGAGAAGCTTGAATCTTCGACTGGACTGGGTTGCTTGACGCGAGGATGTTTCGCTTCTAATAGCAGAAACTTCCTCAGCTAAATTTCTTGCTCTGGTAGTCTGTCTTCTGTCTTATACTCATTTTGCTTCTTGTTGCACGAAGAGGTAAATTCAAATTACGTATACTCAGGTGCGACTTATACTCTGGAAAATATTGGCATTTAGTAGCTGTTTATATACAGATACTTCAAAGCTTTATTACTAATGAGAAAAAAGGGGCTTTTCTTCAACTTTATTAGCTGCAATTGGAGATAATGCAAGTCCGACTTCCAGTGATAAAATTATTAGCAGACACAATTGCTGGATGCATTGAGAAGGTGCAACTGCTTTGGACAAATGTACATAAAATCTGGGCACAGATAGTTGACAACCATTAAGGAACTCAAACCGTAAAGTTCTAATTTATGATATTCTATTTATGCAGTCCTCCTACAGGTGCATGCAGTCATTGCTTTGGTAAAAGTCAAGCCGAAAATGCTGTTCCACTGAGTCAATTTTGGACTTAATGCAAACAATTTATTATGTTAGAGTGCAAGTGGAGTCACTGCTCTACACTACATTGCAACTGTGCCAGATACACTGCAGCACAGCTGTTCAAGAACAACTGGGAGGCCATATGGTTGTGTTTGGACAGGGAGATTTGTGGAGTTTGGGAATAAGCCAGTCCGACATACACGGGAGAGCAGGGAATTCGTCCCTGTCAATTGCAATTATTGGATGCAACCCATCATCTACAGTAGATCTGTGGTTCTGTGCTCTTAATGCTCTGGTTTGTTAAAGTGTGGCTCCGGGCCCAGAATGAGCCGCATGGGGCTGTTTATATTCGTACTTCGTGAAGTTTATTTAGATGTCTTTTACAACAAAAATGTTTGTCACAAAGGACATCAGGGGGATGGCGGTGTTATCTGACAAATTTCCCATGCAAACACCTGGCTGGTTGAGAAATCTTAAGAACCTGTGCGTTTATCACCCAGTCAGCTGCAGGCTGTGCCGTCTTAGCGCAATGCTGATTGACTGATTACAAACCGTGCTGATGTGCGCAAACTTTTCCAGTGGAATTAGTGAGTGACAGATAAAACATTGCAAATGTGGCACAAAAGATAGAGGCCGAGAGAGAGGAAGGTAGGCATTGAGGTAGCGAGAGAAAGGCAGGAGAGGAAAATAGCGTGGAAGACTGATGGCATGAGAGACGATTTTGCTTTGCTCTGTGTTATACTTTGTTTACTCAAGATCCCCTTATATTTGACATGTGCCTTGCTCCATTCTCCGCTTCGCCAAGTTTAGCTTCTCCTTCTCTCTGACAGATGGAATTGGGGAGGGTGGACACACTCAAAAACACAGAGACGCAAGGAATAGAAAACCACCGATCTGCCTTGGTGGTGTCCAATGTTTGGTCACTGCACCATGTTCTTCCAAGTACTTTGATACGCGTTTTTCGCAAATGACGTTGTGAGTCATGACCAGGTGCACCTGTTGTTTTACTTTATAAATACAGACATATTTGGCAATAACATTATTTGTACCATATCTTTAAAACTGTTGTGGCAGTCCCTGCAGTATGTGATAAAACTGGATCACCAAAGAGAAAGATATGGAAGCATGTTGCATTCACTTGATAAATTTATTTTTTTGGTTTGTTTTTCGGAGTAATTATTTCTGTTTTTCTGAGTAATTTATTTTTTGCCTGTTTTTCAGAATAATTATTTCTGTTTTTCTGAATAATTTATTTTTTGTCTGTTTTTTTGGAATAATTATTTCTGTTTTCTGAGTTTTTCTGTTTTTCAGAGTAATTTATTTTTATTGTTGGTTTTTCAGAGTATTTTTTTTTTTCGGAATTTTTTTTCTTCTGTTTTTAAGACCATTTTTTTCCTGAGTTTAGAGAGCATTTGAAGACACATTCATTCATTGAGAGCTCAATTTGGTAAAAATAATAATAATAATAATTTATCAAGTGAATGCAATACACTTCTGTAGGAAAGATGCTTCCAAGGAAATATTGATGTTTTCTGCATGTTTGACAGTAACAAATATTCATACGCAATAGTCCGTGGGCCAAGCAGGTTTTGGTACCATTTTAGGGGAATAAACAACACTTAAAAATTTCTTCAGTATACCACGGGCTACACAAAAATGCTTGGTGGCCATCCCAGGATGGCTGCTATAGCCCTACCTGGCAAGTCAAGTTGGTCCATCAAGGTGGAACTGCCTTGGTTTCCATACAGGACCCAAGGCAGTTCCAACTTGATGGACCAGTGCATGCGTGCAAGCAATTTGTCACTCAGAAAAGGTGAAACGGTGCAATTCTGTGAGGCTCGAAGTGTCTGGGGTCTCATATACAAAAGCTGCGTATGCACAAAAACATGGCATACTCGTAGGTCCGTCTCCATGTAAATGATGTATCAAAAGTGAAATGACCGTGGAAATGTGTGGTGTGCCACGTCAAATTCATGGCTTCCATACACACATTTCTACAGCTATTGTTACACTGCCAACATGTAGAAGTGATGCTGGGAAACTGTTAATAATGTGATAAAGAAGTCATCAGAGTGATACGCACATCACTGGCACCCTTATGAACAATTAACACACCCACATGTTTACAATTATATGGGTGGATATAAAAGCATGTGCAAAGTGATGCGGAAAATGGCACTAAAAAAGTTTGCGTTAGTGTTGTTAGAGGACCTTGCAAATGATGCAGTCCGAGGTGAGCAAGTATTCAGGGAATGCAAAGATTTACTTGCAAATGATGATAATTGGCTCATAAGCAGATTTTGATTACCAAGGCCACTGTTACTGGAGTTGCGCGCAGAACTGTGGTCAGCCCAGACCACAACATTGAGGAGCCAGGCAGATGTCTGTGTCAGGTGCTGATTACGCTAAGGTTCCTGGCAACAGGGGCATTCCAGCGTGAGCTGGACGATCAGTCAGGAGTGTGCCAGTTAACCTTGCGCTGAGCCATGCCAGCTGTGTGGAACGCAATCATCCAAATGTCATCCAGGTACATCACATTCCAACATTAAAGGGCGGTTTGCAGAGAGAGCCATTTTCTGTAATTTAATTGGAGCTATTGACTGCACACATATTGCTACAGTATAAAGGTGCCATCACATGATGAATTTGTTTTTGTTAATTGGAAACAACTTCACTACATCAATGTTCAAATCATATGTGATGCTCAAATGTATTGGGTTGAGTTGGGAGCAGGCTAGTGTCTGGCACTGTCCGCAATGGGTGGATGCTTAGTCAATAAATAGTTTATTTGTGTAATTGTTCCAAACAAAAACCAGCGCAGGCACATTTGGGGACATGTGGATTCAAATATTTTTTGGTTATTATTAATGTTTTTTCTTTTTCTTGATGGTGAAACTGGAGCTGCAGATTCTTAACAAGCCTCCGATTGTCTCCCTGTGTTCACTATTTGTCAATAAACGCGTGTGTAAAGTTGTGGATGTCACACACTATCAGCTGCGGTCGACCTCGCCTAACGTCACTGTGTGTGTGCGCTGCTCTGAGACCACAGCATTTATGCCCTCACACTCACACACACACACACACACACACATTCCCACTAACTTTATTGCCGTTTCATGTTTATTCCATTTGACAGGGTATCAAATAAATTATCCCTGCGTGTCTCCATGTCATTTCCAGTCATCTGTAGCTCACACTCTATATGATTCCTTTTCTGTGTTCATGTGGAATGACAGAGGGGAATGCCACACCCCAGGGCCTATTTACACAAATTTGCATATTTAAATAGGGGTCTGAAAAGGGAGGAGTTTGGCACGTCTGCAAGTGCACTCAATCCATGTTCAGTGGGATGTACAAACAGAATGTGCTTGGATCCATGCATATGCATACATTGATACATCTGGATTTTTTTTTTCAAGAGTATCTCCTGTTATTCAATCAAAGCATTAGAATAGGAAGAAAAAAATGCATTAAGTGACTTTACAGCAAAGTAGTTGGTACCAGACAGGTTGGTTTTAGTATTTCAGAAACTATCAATCTGCTGGGAGTTTAATGCACAACCATGTCTAGTGTCTCCAGAGAATGAAGACACTAGACAAATTCCTCCAAACTCACCCACAACCTGTGGCGTAACTGGTTCTTGCTCTTGACCACGCATGAAGTTGATGTTACTTCAGAACCTGATTGGAACCAGTTTTGGGGGTGAGAACCAGTTCTTCAGCCAAAATGCAAAAAAACTGGTTCATAATTTGCAACTGGCTCTCAACCATCACCAAATTTTTGTTGGTGAAAAAGGACCCCGTCTTAAGCTTTGCATCCAATTGAATCTGATACAGCAACAGAATACACAGTGTTTCCTGAATACGAGCATTTCCAAAATCTGGCGCGGCACACATGTATGAGCAGATTGTATGACTAAAGGTACGAGAGTGAGAGAGATGTTTCTAAAAATGAGATGTTTATGAAAATGTTCTTGCACGAGGTCCAGCATCATTCGGACGCATGAAGCGGATTTGTGCCAGGAAGGTGCCACAGTGTAGGTGCACTCCACCACCACACCCACCCACGCACACACACAAACACACACACACAAACTCTCATCCCCAAAAGCAAGGGCCAAAAAACAAAAAATAAAATGCATGAGAAAACTGTAAATGTGTTTATGTTTATGTTGTTTGCTAGTACAAGTAAGATTGTGTTGAAAGTTAGAGCGGGATGAGATAGCTGCAGGGATTATTTTTTATTAACCACTTTCATTCTTCACGGGCCGTGACGTACAGTACAAACGGTCGGGTGTATTATTCTTAATATATTCCATTTTCAACAAAAACAAACGGCACTGCCTAAAGCTTACTTTTCTCTGTGTGCTGCTTTATTATCTTATTTAACTTTGGATTTCGATCTCTGTTTTTCTATCTCTCACCCACTTTTTCCCCCTCTTGCTCTGCTTCTCTCGCTTCCTTACCTCGCGTTGCATTTAAATGCAATTGGGTCAGTGCAGTGCTGCCTCCAAACTGTGTGAAAATGTGTTTGATTACGTCTCTCACTTTTTTGTTCCTTCATGTAATCTCTGTGTTTAATCTATATAGTTCACCTATATAGATTCAGTGTTTCTGAAATAGAACAGAGGAATGAACCTGTTGAGTAAATCTGACAAAGTAACCGCTGCTAATTGTTATTACATGAGTTGGCACGAGGACTCTTGAAAGAAATCGGGTCAGTCGCGTTGTCATATTGATGTTCTCATGAGAATCTGAGTCTGACCATGGTTAGTTCTTGGTAGCGTCGTCTCTCTTTGTGCCCTAGCACTCCCTGTTTTGTGACATCAACAAGCTCCATGTTTGCCCCCGCACTCAAAAAACCAACATGGGTGTTGGTTTTTATGTTACATGATCGTAACTCTAACATGTAGCTTCTACAATATAAAATCAAGTTGTATGGGTGAACACATTCAAATGATGTAGTTTTAACATAACATGGAACAACTTAATACCTAACTTGCTCAGTAAACATAATAAAATTATTGAAAGTATTTCCACCCAAGTAAATTGTGTTCATGTAGCCAAAAACAATTTTGCTGAGTGACTTGAATGTAAATTTGTTGGGTCAGTATGATGAATTTGAGTTACTGTTACTTAATTACTATGGGTCAGGACAACTAGATTTGTAAGGGTAAATGTAACAACAACAACAACAACAAAAAAAACAGTAAGTAGCTTGTTTGCACTCAGGGTCGTCACAGCAAATCTAAGGTGGATCTGCATAAATTGTGCAAAGTTAAGTTGACATATAATTGTACTATTTTAAAAGTAGTTGTAACTACCCTAATAAATTAAGTAGCTCATAATCATATCAGACAGGTTTGAATGGCCCAAAGAAGAAATTACATCAGTGTGTTACATATACCTTTACAGGGCAGGGGTGGTGGGCCAATTAATTAGGTGCACTTGGTTTCAGTAGGTAAGGTTCCTGGTTCAAAACGGTTCAATTCCAGATGCAGTTCCACCTCAGATTTGCTGTGGCGATCCAGAGTGCAAACAAGGGAGCAGCCGAAAAGACCTACTTTTTATTTTTGTTACATTTACCCTCACAAATCCAGTTGGCCTGAACCATGGCAATTCAGTAACAGTAAATTCATCATGTTAACCCAACAAATTCACACTTGGGTTACTCAGCAAAATTGTTTCTAAGTTAACGCATTTTACTTGGGTGCAAATACTTTACATAATTTTATCATGTTTACTGAGCAAGTCATTTTTTGAGTGTGTGCACACAGGCCGTTATCGGGGCAACGCTTTAGGATAATTCTTCAGTAACAGAATTACAATCAGAGCAAATTTTTATGGTCTGGTAAAATATGTCCAAATTTTGCTGTCATTGTAATTCCGTTACCGTAGAATTGTAATGTAGCCAATGACCTGTCCTGGCGTCCTGGCAGGTGGTTTGATCTAACCCTCGCCACATAGAGAGGAGACACAAAAATTCAACGGCACTTGCTACGCCGAGAGCCTTTTTGTCGTTATCAGGATCTTGTTAGACCTTCACCTAAAGTGGGATTTCTTGTGTAACACTAAACTGCAGAGTGCGGAGCGATGCGATCAAAGATATCTTCATGTGGAGATGCCTTCTCATAGCGCCGCAGCCAAGTGAAAGAAACGGTGCACTTCATCAGCACTTTACCTTGACAATGCTTTGCTTTTGAAGTCGTTCTCCCTGACTTATGAATTCATTTAGCAGAACTGCTGTTTGAGAGAAATATGTCACAGAATAGAAGGGGAATAAAAAGAACACAAAATGAAGTAGGGGATAGAACGAGATGGAGAAACTACACAGGGGAATAATTCGGCTAATGGAGTGACTGTTTGGATATTCAGCAGAAGTAGGAACGGAGATTATGATCTTGCAATTAGTGTAACAAGGTTTTATTGATTGGCTGCTGCTGTAGCGTCTTTACTGCCAAGATGCTGCATGCGGTTTTAACATGCTCACAGTGTGTGCAAATCCCAGCCAGTCACACTACTACTAGTACTACTGCTACCACTACAGAGGATACCTCGGTGTTTTGGCCATTTCACGAGGAGCAGGTTTAAAACAATTATGTGTTATCGAGTTGTAAGAGAGTGTCTGAGTGCCTGTTGATAAAATAAATTTGCATGTTTCTACGCACTTTTTACTTAATGCATTCACCTCCTTTCAGTTTGTGTAAAGTGCAGAGTAGAAAACTACTACAACAGCTCAGTTGGTAGAACGGGTCGCCTCCTAACCAAAAGGTTCTGAGGGCGCATCGAGTAAATTCTGATGAATATGTTTGGGTTTGAGGAAACAGGATCCTTGAAGGCATCAATCCACAATAGAAGTAAGAAAAATATACAGTATGTTTAAATGAGTTTTACTTAATTTCACCTGGCTGCAGAAGATAGATGCTATATTGAAGTGATGGAGATGGATCGGTTGTCTGGCTGGAGGGTTGCCATCCAGGACCCAAGGCAACACAGTGATATGTGGCACCAGAGAATGTTTGAATTATGAGCTAGCTAACCCTAAAGCTACGGTTTGTAAGATTTATTGTCATCTAGTGTTGAGGTTGCAGATTGCATTGTGCCTTTGCCAGTTGCAATTTTGTTCCCTTTACATTTTCAATTCTTTTGTGAAGGGATTCATGCTCCCTTGCCTTCTCTTGTGACAAGCTATACCTCTGATCCCCCCCCCCCCCCCCATCCCCAATAGACAGAGTATAAGGGATCAATCACTTATTCTTTTTCTTAAGTCTTTTGGCTATACTGCAAATCTAGATTAAGTAAATGTGTTCCTTTTAGGCTACTCTATCAACATAGTGGCCTCCTTGAGTGGGCCCACTCTTATGTTGTAGATATTAATGGATTATTGCTCTTGGTCAATACAAAAAAGACAGAGTTCTGATATTAAAATACAGACGGAGCAAGAGAGGTTAGTAATTTGTTTATTATATGGCTGTTCAGAGCTGTGTTTTCATCTTATTGGTCTTCATTTTGCATGTCCACTTTGAGCTCATTTGCTGTTAATTCCTCCAATTCAAAGTCGTCAATGTTATAAAAGTTGCTTTTTGTTTTGTTTTACTTCATGCCATGAAAATGGTAAAAAAAAAAAAAGTTGCAAAGCTGATACGCGTTATGGATCGTTTGTCATGGTAATGTTCTGATAGGGGAAAATGTCAGACTGGAAAGCAACCAATCAGTGCGCGTACCGTCGTTGCCATATAATAAGAAGGTTTATGAAAACACATCAAGTGATTGTTGTTAATGATATAATAATGAACAGATGGTTATGAATGCTATATTCCACTCCTGCAAAGAAACACCCCTAAATCCTACAAAGTGTAGCTTTAAAATACTTTAACAACAACAGTTACAATACACTTTATTTATATAGCACTTTTCTTAACAGAGTTGTCACACTCAAAGAGATAAATTCAAACACTATTAACAGGGTTTAAGGTAGCATTTCCTCAAAGTAGTTTGAGTTATACAAAAAAATGTATTGGTGTGTGTGTGGGTGGTGCGGTGGCACACAGAGACATTGCAAATGGGCCGTAGCAACGCAAAGGAATGATTTTTATGTATGTTTCCCCTGCATTGCTTTTTATGATATTTTAAGCCATTAACAGTTAAAATACCAAACAAAATATTGTTGTATTGTTTTATAGTTGTATAGCTTTGTGTTAGTTTGAGTGGTTTTGGAACAGCTTTTGGCCTGGAAACCATCAGCTGTATCTGGCAACACTGATGAGGCATGTTTGAGCGCTGCTAGTATAACATAGATATGTGGTTTTAGTAAAAACAATTGAAAAATTAAGATATGTGATGTATGTCACTCTCAATAATTCTACTGTAAAGATGATTTGTCACTTTTATTTATTTATTTTTTTGTCCAAAAAGAAGTTGCAGTTTTGTATAAATTACAATGTTTAAAATAAATTTAATTGAGTATAAAAAAAAATGTGAACCACTGCATGAAATCATTGGATTTTACAGTATGTCTGTATGTATGCAGAGTTGTAGTCTTACACACCTCTCTGCAGCTTCTCTCCCCCTGCCATCCCCTCATTACCCCATCCCCGTAGAGACGGTGTCTGCTCCCAGACTACCAATAACCAGCAAAAATCTATTTAAGCATAAAAATTCAAAAAGAAAAAATAATATAGCACCTTCAACTGCACCACAGACTAA
Organism: Thalassophryne amazonica; assembly: GCF_902500255.1. Taxonomy (NCBI): domain Eukaryota; kingdom Metazoa; phylum Chordata; class Actinopteri; order Batrachoidiformes; family Batrachoididae; genus Thalassophryne; species Thalassophryne amazonica. Next base: position 40,392,098 of record NC_047105.1, on the reverse strand, counting down.
AACAGTTAAATGTGGTCTATTAAACATTAGGTCTCTCTCTTCTAAGTCCCTGTTGGTAAATGATATAATAATTGATCAACATATTGATTTATTCTGCCTAACAGAAACCTGGTTACAGCAGGATGAATATGTTAGTTTAAATGAGTCAACACCCCCGAGTCACACTAACTGTCAGAATGCTCGTAGCACGGGCCGGGGTGGAGGATTAGCAGCAATCTTCCATTCCAGCTTATTAATTAATCCAAAACCCAGACAGAGCTTTAATTCATTTGAAAGCTTGTCTCTTAGTCTTGTCCATCCAAATTGGAAGTCCCAAAAACCAGTTTTATTTGTTATTATCTATCGTCCACCTGGTCGTTACTGTGAGTTTCTCTGTGAATTTTCAGACCTTTTGTCTGACTTAGTGCTTAGCTCAGATAAGATAATTATAGTGGGCGATTTTAACATCCACACAGATGCTGAGAATGACAGCCTCAACACTGCATTTAATCTATTATTAGACTCTATTGGCTTTGCTCAAAAAGTAAATGAGTCCACCCACCACTTTAATCATATCTTAGATCTTGTTCTGACTTATGGTATGGAAATAGAAGACTTAACAGTATTCCCTGATAACTCCCTTCTGTCTGATCATTTCTTAATAACATTTACATTTACTCTGATGGACTACCCAGCAGTGGGGAATAAGTTTCATTACACTAGAAGTCTTTCAGAAAGCGCTGTAACTAGGTTTAAGGATATGATTCCTTCTTTATGTTCTCTAATGCCATATACCAACACAGTGCAGAGTAGCTACCTAAACTCTGTAAGGGAGATAGAGTATCTCGTCAATAGTTTTACATCCTCATTGAAGACAACTTTGGATGCTGTAGCTCCTCTGAAAAAGAGAGCTTTAAATCAGAAGTGTCTGACTCCGTGGTATAACTCACAAACTCGTAGCTTAAAGCAGATAACCCGTAAGTTGGAGAGGAAATGGCGTCTCACTAATTTAGAAGATCTTCACTTAGCCTGGAAAAAGAGTCTGTTGCTCTATAAAAAAGCCCTTCGTAAAGCTAGGACATCTTTCTACTCATCACTAATTGAAGAAAATAAGAACAACCCCAGGTTTCTTTTCAGCACTGTAGCCAGGCTGACAAAGAGTCAGAGCTCTATTGAGCTGAGTATTCCATTAACTTTAACTAGTAATGACTTCATGACTTTCTTTGCTAACAAAATTTTAACTATTAGAGAAAAAATTACTCATAACCATCCCAAAGACGTATCGTTATCTTTGGCTGCTTTCAGTGATGCCGGTATTTGGTTAGACTCTTTCTCTCCGATTGTTCTGTCTGAGTTATTCTCATTAGTTACTTCATCCAAACCATCAACATGTTTATTAGACCCCATTCCTACCAGGCTGCTCAAGGAAGCCCTACCATTATTTAATGCTTCGATCTTAAATATGATCAATCTATCTTTGTTAGTTGGCTATGTACCACAGGCTTTTAAGGTGGCAGTAATTAAACCATTACTTAAAAAGCCATCACTTGACCCAGCTATCTTAGCTAATTATAGGCCAATCTCCAACCTTCCTTTTCTCTCAAAAATTCTTGAAAGGGTAGTTGTAAAACAGCTAACTGATCATCTGCAGAGGAATGGTCTATTTGAAGAGTTTCAGTCAGGTTTTAGAATTCATCATAGTACAGAAACAGCATTAGTGAAGGTTACAAATGATCTTCTTATGGCCTCGGACAGTGGACTCATCTCTGTGCTTGTTCTGTTAGATCTCAGTGCTGCTTTTGATACTGTTGACCATAAAATTTTATTACAGAGATTAGAGCATGCCATAGGTATTAAAGGCACTGCGCTGCGGTGGTTTGAATCATATTTGTCTAATAGATTACAATTTGTTCATGTAAATGGGGAATCTTCTTCACAGACTAAAGTTAATTATGGAGTTCCACAAGGTTCTGTGCTAGGACCAATTTTATTCACTTTATACATGCTTCCCTTAGGCAGTATTATTAGACGGTATTGCTTAAATTTTCATTGTTACGCAGATGATACCCAGCTTTATCTATCCATGAAGCCAGAGGACACACACCAATTAGCTAAACTGCAGGATTGTCTTACAGACATAAAGACATGGATGACCTCTAATTTCCTGCTTTTAAACTCAGATAAAACTGAAGTTATTGTACTTGGCCCCACAAATCTTAGAAACATGGTGTCTAACCAGATCCTTACTCTGGATGGCATTACCCTGACCTCTAGTAATACTGTGAGAAATCTTGGAGTCATTTTTGATCAGGATATGTCATTCAAAGTGCATATTAAACAAATATGTAGGACTGCTTTTTTGCATTTACGCAATATCTCTAAAATCAGAAAGGTCTTGTCTCAGAGTGATGCTGAAAAACTAATTCATGCATTTATTTCCTCTAGGCTGGACTATTGTAATTCATTATTATCAGGTTGTCCTAAAAGTTCCCTAAAAAGCCTTCAGTTAATTCAAAATGCTGCAGCTAGAGTACTGACGGGGACTAGAAGGAGAGAGCATATCTCACCCATATTGGCCTCTCTTCATTGGCTTCCTGTTAATTCTAGAATAGAATTTAAAATTCTTCTTCTTACTTATAAGGTTTTGAATAATCAGGTCCCATCTTATCTTAGGGACCTCGTAGTACCATATTACCCCAATAGAGCGCTTCGCTCTCAGACTGCAGGCTTACTTGTAGTTCCTAGGGTTTGTAAGAGTAGAATGGGAGGCAGAGCCTTCAGCTTTCAGGCTCCTCTCCTGTGGAACCAGCTCCCAATTCAGATCAGGGAGACAGACACCCTCTCTACTTTTAAGATTAGGCTTAAAACTTTCCTTTTTGCTAAAGCTTATAGTTAGGGCTGGATCAGGTGACCCTGAACCATCCCTTAGTTATGCTGCTATAGACGTAGACTGCTGGGGGGTTCCCATGATGCACTGTTTCTTTTTCTTTTTGCTCTGTATGCACCACTCTGCATTTAATCATTAGTGATCGATCTCTGCTCCCCTCCACAGCATGTCTTTTTCCTGGTTCTCTCCCTCAGCCCCAACCAGTCCCAGCAGAAGACTGCCCCTCCCTGAGCCTGGTTCTGCTGGAGGTTTCTTCCTGTTAAAAGGGAGTTTTTCCTTCCCACTGTAGCCAAGTGCTTGCTCACAGGGGGTCGTTTTGACCGTTGGGGTTTTACATAATTATTGTATGGCCTTGCCTTACAATATGAAGCGCCTTGGGGCAACTGTTTGTTGTGATTTGGCGCTATATAAAAAAAATTGATTGATTGATTGATGAAATCATTGGATTTTACAGTATGTCTTTGACCAAAACACCGAACACTGAAACTGCTCAGCCTCTGGCTACATTGCCGAAATTGAAATAATGTTCCACAGAAAGTACACTGAAAAAAGAGCCAACTTAAAAATTCTTTCAATTGGCAACATCTGAATGAATTAAGTTGCTTGAACTTAATTTAGTAAGTTAGATCAACCCTAACTTATAAACTTAAGTTATTATTAACATTAAATTGGTGTGTAACTTTGCAAAAACAATGTCGGACTCTGTAGTTTTCTCTGGGCCCCTCCCCAATCGGACCGGGAGTGACATGTTTAGCCGCATGTTCTCCTTGAATTGCTGGCTGTCTGAGTGGTGTCCAAAAAATGAGGTGGGCTTCATAGATAATTGGCAAAGCTTCTGGGGAAAACCTGGTCTTGTTAGGAGAGACGGCATCCATCCCACTTTGGATGGAGCAGCTCTCATTTCTAGAAATCTGGCCAATTTTCTTAAATCCTCCAAACCGTGACTATCCAGGGTTGGGACCAGGAAGCAGAGTTGTAGTCTTACACACCTCTCTGCAGCTTCTCTCCCCCTGCCATCCCCTCATTACCCCATCCCCGTAGAGACGGTGCCTGCTCCCAGACTACCAATAACCAGCAAAAATCTATTTAAGCATAAAAATTCAAAAAGAAAAAATAATATAGCACCTTCAACTGCACCACAGACTAAAACAGTTAAATGTGGTCTATTAAACATTAGGTCTCTCTCTTCTAAGTCCCTGTTGGTAAATGATATAATAATTGATCAACATATTGATTTATTCTGCCTAACAGAAACCTGGTTACAGCAGGATGAATATGTTAGTTTAAATGAGTCAACACCCCCGAGTCACACTAACTGTCAGAATGCTCGTAGCACGGGCTGGGGCGGAGGATTAGCAGCAATCTTCCATTCCAGCTTATTAATTAATCAAAAACCCAGACAGAGCTTTAATTCATTTGAAAGCTTGTCTCTTAGTCTTGTCCATCCAAATTGAAAGTCCCAAAAAACAGTTTTATTTGTTATTATCTATCGTCCACCTGGTCGTTACTGTGAGTTTCTCTGTGAATTTTCAGACCTTTTGTCTGACTTAGTGCTTAGCTCAGATAAGATAATTATAGTGGGCGATTTTAACATCCACACAGATGCTGAGAATGACAGCCTCAACACTGCATTTAATCTATTATTAGACTCTATTGGCTTTGCTCAAAAAGTAAATGAGTCCACCCACCACTTTAATCATATCTTAGAACAGTATTCCCTGAAAACTCCCTTCTGTCTGATCATTTCTTAATAACATTTACATTTACTCTGATGGACTACCCAGCAGTGGGGAATAAGTTTCATTACACTAGAAGTCTTTCAGAAAGCGCTATAACTAGGTTTAAGGATATGATTCCTTCTTTATGTTCTCTAATGCCATATACCAACACAGTGCAGAGTAGCTACCTAAACTCTGTAAGGGAGATAGAGTATCTCATCAATAGTTTTACATCCTCATTGAAGACAACTTTGGATGCTGTAGCTCCTCTGAAAAAGAGAGCTTTAAATCAGAAGTGTCTGACTCCGTGGTATAACTCACAAACTCGTAGCTTAAAGCAGATAACCCGTAAGTTGGAGAGGAAATGGCGTCTCACTAATTTAGAAGATCTTCACTTAGCCTGGAAAAAGAGTCTGTTGCTCTATAAAAAAGCCCTCCGTAAAGCTAGGACATCTTTCTACTCATCACTAATTGAAGAAAATAAGAACAACCCCAGGTTTCTTTTCAGCACTGTAGCCAGGCTGACAAAGAGTCAGAGCTCTATTGAGCTGAGTATTCCATTAACTTTAACTAGTAATGACTTCATGACTTTCTTTGCTAACAAAATTTTAACTATTAGAGAAAAAATTACTCATAACCATCCCAAAGACGTATCGTTATCTTTGGCTGCTTTCAGTGATGCCGGTATTTGGTTAGACTCTTTCTCTCCGATTGTTCTGTCTGAGTTATTTTCATTAGTTACTTCATCCAAACCATCAACATGTTTATTAGACCCCATTCCTACCAGGCTGCTCAAGGAAGCCCTACCATTATTTAATGCTTCGATCTTAAATATGATCAATCTATCTTTGTTAGTTGGCTATGTACCACAGACTTTTAAGGTGGCAGTAATTAAACCATTACTTAAAAAGCCATCACTTGACCCAGCTATCTTAGCTAATTATAGGCCATTCTCCAACCTTCCTTTTCTCTCAAAAATTCTTGAAAGGGTAGTTGTAAAACAGCTAACTGATCATCTTCAGAGGAATGGTCTATTTGAAGAGTTTCAGTCAGGTTTTAGAATTCATCATAGTACAGAAACAGCATTAGTGAAGGTTACAAATGATCTTCTTATGGCCTCGGACAGTGGACTCATCTCTGTGCTTGTTCTGTTAGACCTCAGTGCTGCTTTTGATACTGTTGACCATAAAATTTTATTACAGAGATTAGAGCATGCCATAGGTATTAAAGGCACTGCGCTGCGGTGGTTTGAATCATATTTGTCTAATAGATTACAATTTGTTCATGTAAATGGGGAATCTTCTTCACAGAATAAAGTTAATTATGGAGTTCCACAAGGTTCTGTGCTAGGACTAATTTTATTCACTTTATACATGCTTCCCTTAGGCAGTATTATTAGATGGTATTGCTTAAATTTTCATTGTTACGCAGATGATACCCAGCTTTATCTATCCATGAAGCCAGAGGACACACACCAATTAGCTAAACTGCAGGATTGTCTTACAGACATAAAGACATGGATGACCTCTAATTTCCTGCTTTTAAACTCAGATAAAACTGAAGTTATTGTACTTGGCCCCACAAATCTTAGAAACATGGTGTCTAACCAGATCCTTACTCTGGATGGCATTACCCTGACCTCTAGTAATACTGTGAGAAATCTTGGAGTCATTTTTGATCAGGATATGTCATTCAAAGTGCATATTAAACAAATATGTAGGACTGCTTTTTTGCATTTACGCAATATCTTTAAAATTAGAAAGGTCTTGTCTCAGAGTGATGCTGAAAAACTAATTCATGCATTTATTTCCTCTAGGCTGGACTATTGTAATTCATTATTATCAGGTTGTCCTAAAAGTTCCCTAAAAAGCCTTCAGTTAATTCAAAATGCTGCAGCTAGAGTACTGACGGGGACTAGAAGGAGAGAGCATATCTCACCCATATTGGCCTCTCTTCATTGGCTTCCTGTTAATTCTAGAATAGAATTTAAAATTCTTCTTCTTACTTATAAGGTTTTGAATAATCAGGTCCCATCTTATCTTAGGGACCTCATAGTACCATATCACCACAATAGAGCGCTTCGCTCTCAGACTGCAGGCTTACTTGTAGTTCCTAGGGTTTGTAAGAGTAGAATGGGAGGCAGAGCCTTCAGCTTTCAGGCTCCTCTCCTGTGGAACCAGCTCCCAATTCAGATCAGGGAGACAGACACCCTCTCTACTTTTAAGATTAGGCTTAAAACTTTCCTTTTTGCTAAAGCTTATAGTTAGGGCTGGATCAGGTGACCCTGAACCATCCCTTAGTTATGCTGCTATAGACGTAGACTGCTGGGGGGTTCCCATGATGCACTGTTTCTTTCTCTTTTTGCTCTGTATGCACCACTCTGCATTTAATCATTAGTGATCGATCTCTGCTCCCCTCCACAGCATGTCTTTTTCCTGGTTCTCTCCCTCAGCCCCAACCAGTCCCAGCAGAAGACTGCCCCTCCCTGAGCCTGGTTCTGCTGGAGGTTTCTTCCTGTTAAAAGGGAGTTTTTCCTTCCCACTGTAGCCAAGTGCTTGCTCACAGGGGGTCGTTTTGACCGTTGGGGTTTTACATAATTATTGTATGGCCTTGCCTTACAATATAAAGCGCCTTGGGGCAACTGTTTGTTGTGATTTGGCGCTATATAAAAAAATTGATTGATTGAATTGATTGAAGTTCAAACAACTTAATTAATTCAGATGTTACCTATTGAATCAATTAATTTAAGTTGGTTAAATTATTCTCTTTTTAAAGTGTAGCCAGTATGAAAAGGTGACTTGTTTTTTCTATTAAGATTTTTTTAGTGTGTTCTACATGTTGCTGGTTGAAAAGACATCTTAGTGGTTAGTTTGATGCTACTTTCTTGGTGTTACATATGATCTTTCCTGGCACAGATTACGGCAGCCTCTCGGGAGTTGTAATTAGTGAGGTGTTTGAGCGCCAACAGCAGATGAACAGAGACGCGAAAGCAGATCGACAGAAAGTTCGTTACATGGTGGCAAACAGATGTGATCATGATTTGGTGGATGAAACACGTTAACAGACTGAACTCCTAATGAAGCCTGTGTGTTATTTCTATTCAGCGTTTTTAACAGATTCCACGCTGCCTGTCACACCGTTTTAGTGACTCAACTTCTAAAAGTCTAATAAAATGATTAAGTCCTCCCCCTACAGCTCCCTGGTGTCTCTCATCTTTCCCGCATATGTTTTTGATGAACCATTGTAGAACACGATCCCGCAGTCTTTTATGTCCTGCCTTTGACAAATCTATCACCTCGTCCCTCTGTGCTCTGAATTAAAGGTCCATTCCACCTTTCCAGTTTAGATGAGTAATTTTCTTGTTTGGCAGCAGCCCAGAACCCAGTCGGCCTGTCTGGAACCTCAGCAGAGGCTGATTGGTCCGGTTCATTCGTGTGTGACTGACAGGAAGCCTGCTGATTGGGGGAGACGACATCCTTGGATCGCTGTGCTGATTAAAGCCTCGCGGCGGCGTTTTGTAAACTCCCGCCATTTAGGGTCCCCGTTCCTTCTGGTCTGAATTACGTCTCAGCTGCATTAGTCTGATTTACAGCTTCCTCCTGCTGTTTAGGTTTCGCTGGAGACCAGAGCGACGCACTCCTCCTCCAGTGCACTTACACCTGAGCACCCCCCCATCCCTTCTTCCACTCTCCTGTACTCCCTCCTCACACTGCCTCAGCGTCCCCTCACCTTTCTGCTTCTTGAGATCCCCCAAGCCATAATGTGATATAAACCTTCAAATACCTTAAAACTTTAGTACATCCAATTCCGTTTGAAGAAACTCTTTGCCTCCAACCTATTAAGTTTAATTTAATTTCATTTATTTTCATTTATATAGCACCAAATCACAACAAAGTTGCCTCTAGGCGCTTCACTCAAGTAAGGTCTAACCTTACCAACCCCGAGAGCAAACACACAGGTGACAGTGGTAAGGAAAATCTCCCTCTGATTATTTGAGGAAGAAACCTCAAGCAGACCAGGCTCAAAGGGGTGACCCTCTGCTTGGGTCATGCTATTGACACAATAGACAATACAGGAAATTATACAGGAAATTTTGGGAGTCCATGCTGGTGCACAAGACGGGAGGCCTGCAGAAGAAAACACCCACTCCCCTCTCTGGATGGAGCCACACCATAAACAAAGAGAAAAAAAAAAACAGAATCAGGCGGCAAAAAGACAACAAATACAGTATAATTTATCATCATTTATCAACAAGAAAAACAGAAGAAATACTAAGGTGATCACCGGCCTCTATCCCTAAGCTTCACGAAAAGACCCAGACTTTAGATAGAGTTGAGGCCGCAGCCCACTCTGTTTAATAATAAAATGAATTTAAAAGGGTAGACAGCATAGTAACATACTATGCCAGTTTGCTAGCCATACGAAAGGGAAAATTCTAATGCCAGACTGCAGTAAACCAGAAAATAGAACATTGCAGTAGTCCAATCTAGAAAAGACAAATGCATGAATCAGGGTCTCAGCATCAACCATAGACAGGATGGGACGAATCTTCACTATATTTTGCAGGTGGAAGAAAGCAGTCCTCGTAATATCTCTAATATGGAGGTCAAAGGATGACTTAGGATCAAAAATTCATTTAAGTCTTATCAGAATTTAAAAGTAGGAAGTTTCTACACATCCAACTTTTCACTGATGCAAGGCAATCTTCTAAGGATTTTATGTGAATGAGATTACCAGCAGTTATCGGCATGTATAACTGAGTATCATCAGCATAGCAATGAAAGGTAATCCCAAAACACCACAATATGTGTCCAAGGGGTACTGCTCAGGTATGACGTCAACCACGAACGGGCATTCTCAGTAATCCTAAAATGATTCTTCAGCCTGTCAAGTAGAATATGATGATCCACAGTATCAAACGGAGCACTAAGATCTAACAGCACTAGAACCGCAGTGTTCGAATCCATTCCAAGCAGAAGATCATTCACCACTTTAGTGAGAGCTGAAAGTCTGGTAAGGAGATACTGCCAGACCCAGTGATTGTATTATTTGGAGTAGTTCCTGCTGCGTTTGCACTTGCAGAGGCACAATTTGATGTCTTTGTCTTTCTGCTTTCATTGGCAAGAGTGTTGACTCATTGCAGATCTACCAAACCACCATCATACAGTAAATGGGTGGAAAGTGTTATGACACATCTCAGGCTTGAGAAATTTAGATACTTTGGTACTGGTATTCTTTACTGGAAACCGTTCCTCTCTTACTTTATTAAAAAAAAAAAAAAAAAATCCAAACATTAAGCATTAAGGTTGGGTTCCCTGTACTTCTGTCACCTAACACCAGACTGCTTGACTCTTATCATTATTATTATTATTATTATTATTATTATTATTATTATTATTATTATTATTATTCATTTATTTATTTTTATATCCTCTGCCACCAAAGTTGGGCAAAGGTTATTTTTTTCTCCCCTATATATATAATTTTTCGTGTTTATTTGTGAACAGCCTGGAGCCTACAGTTTTTCAGACGTCATTATGTTTTTTTTGTTTTTTTTTTACTGAAGATTCATATCCTCATAGGCAAGAACTGATTCAATTGTCAAGGTCAAAGTCAGGAAAATTCTTAGAAAATTGGAAAAATTCCTATCTTTAACATTGAATGAATTTTCAAAAATTCATAACTGTCAAAAAATATCAAATTTCTTTCATACTTGAGAGTGTTATGTACAACCTGGTCTCACGGCAAGTCGTGATTCAGCAGCACAAAATATACATTAATCTATTGGTTTGTGATATTGTGACGAAAAGCGCCTCATTTTCGTCACGGCAGCACAAATTCATTTTAATTCATTCCGTGATGGCTGCACAAAATTAAAAGTGAAGCGGGGGGGGGGGGGGGGGTTATGGTTAGGGTGGGGAGTAGGAGTAGGGTTAGTAATAGTGAGTTAAAAAAAACCAATCACGAAAATTTGACTCATTTCGTGACAGGAGGACAAAAAAAAAAACGTGAGACTGGGCTGTTATGTAGGATGGTGTCTTTTATTGAGTGACAAAATTTGATCTGAATCTGATCCAGATTACAGATTTGTGGCTATTTGAATTTAACATTGAAACCTCCTTTTATTGTATATTTTACCTTATATCTTAATCAAACATGCCTGAATCACTCTCATATTTGAAAGTGAGGTGCAGACTGGCACTCACTATCACCTGACAAAGTTTGATGCAGATCCGATCCGGATTGCGGATTTTTTGGACATTTCACCTTCATATTGAAAAGCCCATTTGGTGTACATTTTGCATTATATCTCAATCAAAAGTGATGTGGTTCAGCAGAATTGCATTCTCATAACACATCCTTAAAAGCTCTATAATTCTCAACCAGATTTCCTATCGGATCTCCTTTATTTCATGTGAGGTCACCTTGTTTGTCACTGTGTTACTGGCAGACAGGCTCTCACAGTGACCACCTTCCATGTTGGACTTGGAGCCTTTAGGGTATCTTTCCCAAGGACACTCTGACATACAGGAGGACTCATGACTAACCAGCTTTGTGTTTAAACAAAGTAAATGAAGAGCAGTTACCAAAACAAGATATGCATATACATTTTCTTTGTTTTGAGAAAATCAGGTTTGTTTGTTTTTGATTACATAAATTAATATATTCCAGTAAATTATGGTATAGAAATGTACTTTCTCATATTTTAACAAATATTTGATAAAAACTTATATCCTGTTTAACCCTCTGGGGCCGACGGCGTCGTATACGACGGCTAAGACCAAGCTTTACTAAATTATAAATAACTTTTGAATGATATGAGATAGAAACTTACTTGCTGAAAAGTTAACTCCGCAGACTTTCAAGCCAGCCATCAGCCATCTTTGTACTCCTCATAGAAGCTGTGTGATGATGTGTGCAATGTGAGTGTCCATTCGGAATTGGTTCACCGTCACATGGTTTTCCAAAATCCAATCATAGGACAGATTTACCTCACGTGAAAACCCAAAGATCGTTTTCAGGAGTGATATGTTACTAGTTGGCCTGTTTGAATAGCCCCCTGGTGCTCCAATGAGTACATACTATTAGTACATACTCAGTGTGCCCTGTGCCATTACGCACAGCGATCAGTGAAAGCAGGAGCACACGGAGAGCCTCTCACGTGCTCAAACAAAGAGTGTGTAACTATCAGGATTGCTCCACTAATTTGCATGTGAATGTTACTGGATAACTCTGTTGCTTTCTCTGTGTAAAGCACTGGTTACTATATCAATAGACAACAAAACACATAGACCATTTTGTATATATTGTTCAAAATGTGCATTTGTGTTTATTGTTTGAACCTTTTTGTTGTACAGTCTTTCACACAAGACCTCAAATTACCTTTATAAAGTGTCAAAACAGTTGTTTATTATAGTTTGCTGTATGTTTTGAATAAATGTGTGGAAAATTATTTTTTGCTTTATTTTTTCCTTGCCTATTTTTGATTGTAAACCTTTATTACACTTATAAAACACAACAAAAACATATATATTCTGAAAGCACAGGTTGTCCTGAAAAAAGATACAAAAAACTTGATTGTGTGATGCAGGGAGAGCTGTTAACAGCAATAATAAAACATTTATGCCAGGTGAGTGAACTGTCCAAAAAAATGCCCTCGGACCCCAGAGGGTTAATATTAGTGATTTTAATGGCTGCAAATGACATTTGTGATCAGAACGTTATACAGCAAACATGACGAAACATCGTTGTTATACATATGCATGACGGAAATGCATACAACTCATTTTGTATGGAATGTGGTAGCAGTAAACTCTTCAAATAATATTTAATGAGATCACTGAATATTGTTTGATGGGTTTTACTGTATTTGCTGAGAAAGAAGTCAGTTTTTCTTGATGTTTTTACTAGACTGGCGAGTGGGCCCCTTTGGCTCACCTGGGAGATCACTGGTCTTGTGAACAAGACGTCTGGCTTTCAAATCCCACCAGAAGCCACAAAGAAGCCCAAACTGAGTTCAAAGAAATAAAATTGGAACTGTGACTGTTGGTGATGGTGGCTCATTTGTTGGAGTAGTTTAACCACAAACCAGATGATCGCTGCATCAATCCCCTAATTCTTCTGAACCCAGGTCTACACAATGGTCGCCCAGCTCCTTTTCCCACTGAGCTACCTGCTGCTGCTGGTGGTGCACGGTGAAATTTCGGATGCACTGGTGCAGCTGAAGCCAACTACACCAAGGCGGTTAAAAACAAGAATATGTCCCTGCAACCTCGTTTCACTCCCCTCCCTCGTCTTGACTCCACTGACGACCTAACCCGCGCCTTCCCCCGTCTTCATTTTCTCTCTTCCTTACGCCCCCATACAAGCCCATTTTCCCAGTTATTTTCATCTACGCCGCTGCACTCTTTTCTCGACTGCTCCCCACCAAATCTCTGACAACGTTCCTTGACCTTTCCTACTTACCAGCTCTCCCACCTGCCCCCCCACCTGTCTCCCCTCCACCACCACCACAACCACCACTACTTCTTTTGTGCAAATGAAAACAAAGAGCGGCCTGCCAAAATATTTCTATAGCCGTTCGCTGACGAAGCAGAGCGTGGAGACAAAGCGAAAAGATGTGCTGGCATATTTGTTGCAACAGCAGAAAGATGGAAAGCTCTCTCTCTCTCTCTCTCTCCCTCTCTCTCTCTCTCTCTCTGTGGCTTTTTTTTTTTTTTTACAGTCGTTTGGAAAGCCCCTCCTCTACCTCCTCAGTCTGTCCCATTTAGAAGCCCTCTGAAGTACTCAACTGACACGGCACCACATATAAATGCACAGTTCTTTATTTGTGTAAGGCCCTCGCTTTGCCAAGCTGTCCATTCCCCCGTTGCCCCAGGTGATCGGATGAAACTAATGGCAACCTTAATGTGTTTGTGCAAGCCTTTCACCTCATTGGATAGAACGACTACAGACCAAAACACTCACTTTTATGCTTGATCATATCCCGGTGTATTATCAAAGAGAGAGAGAGCGAGCGAGAGTGAGATTGAAGTGGTGAACAAGCAGTTTGCTTTTCCATACCTGCATTGAATGAAAACATCTTTTTAAAAAAGTAAATTTTGTCAAAGTTTCTCCTTGTGCTGCTTGGGCCTTGGGCCTGAGAAATGGGCTAATTTAAGAGGAAAAGTTCCACAGAGCTGATAATCATTTGTAAAAATACTGATTGTTAATTGTTAACGCTGCATCTTTGAGGTATGAAAAGATGTTTTCGCTGCTTGATTGTCACTGCCTTTATGGCTCTGCTTGCTCAATGAAGAATTATGCTTTTGTGGAAGTCACCCTTGCCACCTTCAGTTAAGGCCTGGTTGCATGAAGTCTTGTTTGTTTTGAAACTAGAAAAATCCTCCAATAGATTCTATCACCACTATGTGAGAGGCATCGCTTATCTGGGGAAATCTCCCAGTAATGTAACAAAGGGAAATTAGAATAATCTCACTCTTGGCTGTGTTTTGCCGTCTGTCCGTGTGCCACTTATGCAGTCACATTGGTTTTTATCCTTTGTTCTATTTTTGGGCTTTGTTTCTTCATATTTGTCTAGGGCTTGTTCTTGTGCTGCCATGATCAGAGCCTCTGTGCTATCCTTCTGGCCGACCTTTTCTAGCCACTGGTAGGTCTTCTTGATTTCAGCCACTTCCTCTATCTGTCAGTGGTATAGGGGAGGAGGGGCTGGTCTTCCTTAATATCTCCTCCTCCTGTTCCTTGTCACCATCTGTCTTCAGCTGTTTGAGGCATTTTTGCAGCAGATGATCTCAGGCAGCCATATTTCTTATGTATTCATGGATGCTCCTTGTCTCATCCTGTATTGTGGCTCTGACACTCACTGATCCTCACCCTTCCTCCTTCTGTTGGTCATAGAGCCTCAGGGTACTGGACTTTGGGTGGAAACCTCTGTGCATTGTGAGGAGTTTTTGTGTCTTGACATCAGTGGCATCTATGTCCTCCTGTGGTCAACTTACTATCCCAGCTGGGTATTTGATGACTGGTCGGGCATATGTATTGATGGCTCAGATCTTATTCCCACCACTGAGCTTACTTCTCAGCACCTGTCTTACCTTCTGCAGATATTTGGCTGTGGCTGTGGCCCCTATCCTGCCTTCTGGCAACTCCACTCCCTAAGGCAAGATCACTTTCCGTCTCTTTGCCTCCATTCACCCACATTTATCCAATCCAAATGACATCCAGATATCCTCTCTGTAGATCCTGGTTAGGTGGATCAATGAGTTAATGTCTTGCTCACTCTTGGCATATAGCTTGATGTCATCCATGTACAGGAGGTGGCTGATGGTTACGCCACTCCTGAAATGATATCCATAGCCACTCTTTGTGATGAGTTGGCCTAGTGGGTTGAGGCCTATGCAGAACAGCCTTGGTATATTCTGCACTTGATGATGACTTGGTCTGCCTGGTCATCAGGTCCTGGTGTACTGCTCGGTCATATACACACACACACACCAGCCACTTTATTAGGTACACCTTACTAATACTGGGTTGGACCCCCTTTTGCCTTCAAAACTGCCTTAAATCTTCATGGCATACAATCAACAAGGTGTTGAAAACATTCCTCAGAGATATTGGTCCAAATTAGCATCACACAGTCACCCATTCAACCAGTCTGCTCATTCTCCTCTGACCTTTGATATCAATCAATCAATCAATCAACTTTTTTCTTATATAGCGCCAAATCACAACAAACAGTTGCCCCAAGGCGCTCCATATTGCAAGGCAAGGCCATACAATAACCATGAAAAACCCCAACGGTCAAAACGACCCCCTATGAGCAAGCACTTGGCCACAGTGGGAAGGAAAAACTCCCTTTTAACAGGAAGAAACCTCCAGCAGAACCAGGCTCAGGGAGGGGCAGTCTTCTGCTGAGACTGGTTGGGGCTGAGGGAAAGAGCCAGGAAAAAGACATGCCGAGAAGGGGGGCAGAGATCGATCACTAATGATTAAATGCAGAGTGATGCATACGGAGCAAAAAAAGAAAGAAACAGTGCATCATGGGAACCCCCCCACAGTCTACGTCTAAAGCAACATAACCAAGGGATGGTCCAGGGTCACCCGATCCAGCCCTAACTATAAGCCTTAGCGAAAAGGAAAGTTTTAAGCCTAATCTTAAAAGTAGAGAGGGTATCTGTCTCCCTGATCTGAATTGGGAGCTGGTTCCACAGGAGAGGAGCCTGAAAGCTGAAGGCTCTGCCTCCCATTCTACTCTTACAAACCCTAGGAACTACAAGTAAGCCCGCAGTCTGAGAGCGAAGCGCTCTAATGGGGTAATATGGTACTACGAGGTCCCTAAGATAGGATGGGACCTGATTATTCAAAACCTTATAAGTAAGAAGAAGAATTTTAAATTCTATTCTAGAATTAACAGGAAGCCAATGAAGAGAGGCCAACACGGGTGAGATATGCTCTCTCCTGCTAGTCCCCGTCAGTACTCTAGCTGCAGCATTCTGAACCAACTGAAGGCTTTTTAGGGAACTTTTAGGACAACCTGATAATAATGAATTACAATAGTCCAGCCTAGAGGAAATAAATGCATGAATTAGTTTTTCAGCATCACTCTGAGACAAGACCTTTCTGATTTTAGAGATATTGCGTAAATGCAAAAAGGCAGTCCTACATATTTGTTTAATATGCGCTTTGAATGACATATCCTGATCAAAAATAACTCCAAGATTTCTCACAGTATTACTAGAGATCAGGGAAATGCCATCCAGAGTAACGATCTGGTTAGACACCATGCTTCTAAGATTTGTGGGGCCAAGTACAATAACTTCAGTTTTATCTGAGTTTAAAAGCAGGAAATTAGAGGTCATCCATGTCTTTATGTCTGTAAGACAATCCTGCAGTTTAGCTAATTGGTGTGTATCCTCTGGCTTCATGGATAGATAAAGCTGGGTATCATCTGCGTAACAATGAAAATTTAAGCAATACCGTCTAATAATACTGCCCAAGGGAAGCATGTATAAAGTGAATAAAATTGGTCCTACTCAACTCAACTCAACTTTTTTTTTTTATATAGCGCCAAATCACAACAAACAGTTGCCAAGGCGCTTTATATTGTAAGGCAAGGCCATACAATAATTATGAAAAACCCCAACGGTCAAAACGACCCCCTGTGAGCAAGCACTTGGCTACAGTGGGAAGGAAAAACTCCCTCTTAACAGGAAGAAACCCCCAGCAGAACCAGGCTCAGGGAGGGGCAGTCCTCTGCTGAGACTGGTTGGGGCTGAGGGAAAGAACCAGGAAAAAGACATGCTGTGGAGGGGGGCAGAGATCGATCACTAATGATTAAATGCGGAGTGATGCATACAGAGCAAAAAGAGAAAGAAACAGTGCATCATGGGAACCCCCCCACAGTCTACGTCTAAAGCAGCATAACCAAGGGATAGTCCAGGGTCACCTGATCCAGCCCTAACTATAAGCCTTAGCGAAAAGGAAAGTTTTAAGCCTAATCTTAAAAGTAGAGAGGGTATCTGTCTCCCTGATCTGAATTGGGAGCTGGTTCCACAGGAGAGGAGCCTGAAAGCTGAAGGCTCTGCCTCCCATTCTACTCTTACAAACCCTAGGAACTACAAGTAAGCCTGCAGTCTGAGAGCGAACCGCTCTAATGGGGTAATATGGTACTACGAGGTCCCTAAGATAAGATGGGACCTGATTATTCAAAACCTTATAAGTAAGAAGAAGAATTTTAAATTCTATTCTAGAATTAACAGGAAGCCAATGAAGAGAGGCCAACACGGGTGAGATATGCTCTCTCCTGCTAGTCCCCGTCAGTACTCTAGCTGCAGCATTTTGAATTAACTGAAGGCTTTTTAGGGAACTTTTAGGACAACCTGATAATAAAGAATTACAATAGTCCAGCCTAGAGGAAATAAATGCATGAATTAGTTTTTCAGCATCACTCTGAGACAAGACCTTTCTGATTTTAGAGATATTGCGTAAATGCAAAAAGGCAGTCCTACATATTTGTTTAATATGCGCTTTGAATGACATATCCTGATCAAAAATGACTCCAAGATTTCTCACAGTATTACTAGAGGTCAGGGAAATGCCATCCAGAGTAAAGATCTGGTTAGACACCATGCTTCTAAGATTTGTGGGGCCAAGTACAATAACTTCAGTTTTATCTGAGTTTAAAAGCAGGAAATTAGAGGTCATCCATGTCTTTATGTCTGTAAGACAATCCTGCAGTTTAGCTAATTGGTGTGTGTCCTCTGGCTTCATGGATAGATAAAGCTGGGTATCATCTGCGTAACAATGAAAATTTAAGCAATACCGTCTAATAATACTGCCTAAGGGAAGCATGTATAAAGTGAATAAAATTGGTCCTAGCACAGAACCTTGTGGAACTCCATAATTAACTTTAGTCTGTGAAGAAGATTCCCCATTTACATGAACAAACTGTAATCTATTAGACAAATATGATTCAAACCACCGCAGCGCAGTGCCTTTAATACCTATGACATGCTCTAATCTCTGTAATAAAATTTTATGGTCAACAGTATCAAAAGCAGCACTGAGGTCCAACAGAACAAGCACAGAGATAAGTCCACTGTCCGAAGCCATAAGAAGATCATTTGTAACCTTCACTAATGCTGTTTCTGTACTATGATGAATTCTAAAACCTGACTGAAACTCTTCAAATAGACCATTCCTCTGCAGGTGATCAGTTAGCTGTTTTACAACTACCCTCTCAAGAATCTTTGAGAGAAAAGGAAGGTTGGAGATTGGCCTATAATTAGCTAAGATAGCTGGGTCAAGTGATGGCTTTTTAAGTAATGGTTTAATTACTGCCACCTTAAAGGCCTGTGGTACATAACCAACTAACAAAGATAGATTGATCATATTTAAGATTGAAGCATTAAATAATGGTAGGACTTCCTTGAGCAGCCTGGCAGGAATGGGGTCTAATAAGCATGTTGATGGTTTGGATGAAGTAACTAATGAAAATAACTCAGACAGAACAATCGGAGAGAAAGAGTCTAACCAAATACCGGCATCACTGAAAGCAGCCAAAGATAACGATACATCTTTGGGATGGTTATGAGTAATTTTTTCTCTAATAGTCAAAATTTTGTTAGCAAAGAAAGTCATGAAGTCATCACTAGTTAAAGTTAATGGAATACTCAGCTCAATAGAGCTCTGACTCTTTGTCAGCCTGGCTACAGTGCTGAAAAGAAACCTGGGGTTGTTCTTATTTTCTTCAATTAGTGATGAGTAGAAAGATGTCCTAGCTTCACGGAGGGCTTTCTTATAGAGCAACAAACTCTTTTTCCAGGCTAAGTGAAGATCTTCTAAATTAGTGAGACGCCATTTCCTCTCCAACTTACGGGTTATCTGCTTTAAGCTACGAGTTTGTGAGTTATACCACGGAGTCAGACACTTCTGATTTAAAGCTCTCTTTTTCAGAGGAGCTACAGCATCCAAAGTTGTCTTCAATGAGGATGTAAAACTATTGACGAGATACTCTAGCTCCCTTACAGAGTTTAGGTAGCTACTCTGCTCTGTGTTGGTATATGACATTAGAGAACATAACGAAGGAATCATATCCTTAAACCTAGTTACAGCGCTTTCTGAAAGACTTCTAGTGTAATGAAACTTATTCCCCACTGCAGGGTAGTCCATCAGGGTAAATGTAAATGTTATTAAAAAATGATCAGACAGAAGGGAGTTTTCAGGGAATACTGTTAAGTCCTCTATTTCCATACCATAAGTCAGAACAAGATCCAAAATATGATTAAAGTGGTGGGTGGACTCATTTACTTTTTGAGCAAAGCCGATAGAGTCTAATAATAGATTAAATGCAGTGTTGAGGCTGTCATTCTCAGCATCTGTGTGGATGTTAAAATCGCCCACTATAATTATCAATAAGGCAAACCCTAGGGAAGGTTGTGCATGAAAATCCCAGTTGATCAGCAGTTTCTGAAATACTCAGACCAGCTTGTCTGGCACCAAAAATCATGCCATGTTCAAAGACATTTAAATCCCCTTTCTTCATCATTCTGATGCTGATTTTGAACTTCAGGAAGTTATCTTCACATCGTCTAGAACCTTAAATGCAGTGAGTTCTTGCTATGTAATTGGCTCATTAGGATTTGTGCTAACAAGGAATTGAAGAAGTGTACCTAATAAAGTGGCCGGTGAGTCTGTCTATCTATCAATATATATATATATATATATATATATATATATATATATATATATATATATATATATATATATATAAATCTCCTCATAGTCTGGTATTTGTTCATCATGCTTTGTTTACTTGCACATGGGCACACACTGCAATGGCGGAGGTTCATTTGTAGAGTTTTTTTTTGAGCTGTAGTGCAAACCCCACTGGGAGAAAAAGGAGCTCCATTGACTCTGGAGAGCTGTCTCCTCCACTCCTCTCCGCTCACCACCAGTCTCTTATTAACAATGGCACCAAGAGTATAACAGTCCAGATGTTAGTCTCCTGCTTCCACCAGCTGTGTCAGCCTCCGATGCACAGCCTCATTGACTCCTAACACAATTAAGAACGCACTGACACCACATCAGGGAGGCCAAAAAACAAACAGAAGCATTCAAGAGCTGAGAGGACAAATTCATACTTGCTCATGTGACATCATAGCAATCCTGCACTGGTTTCAAGAGACACGTGACATGACCGCGAGGTGCAAGACTATAATCTTGAGATGCAATAGCTGTGGAGGTCTGAAGAGTAACAGTACAAAAAAAGAGTCCTGTAACTGTGGTTGAGTGCTGCGATGAGAAACTGTGAGCTTGTTTCTAATTATGTGTGTAGTTATGACTGTCACAAAGCCACTTCACAGTGACAACTACAGTTGTCAGAACACATCAAGTAAGTCCATTTTAGGCCATGAGACACATGCGTCCTCATGTTTATCCCAAGATACTGTTGTATGAAGTTCATGAGAGTCTACGAACGGACACCAGTCCACAGCTTTCCCATCCAAGGCCAGGACTCATTTACAGCTGGGTGGACTGAGGCAGTGCAGAGAAAGTGTCATGATTATACACATTGACAGTCAAAGTCCCATCACTCTAACCTGCCTGCTCTACACAATAGCTATTAGGAAGTAGTGCAATAGTTCTAATCCATTCTCAACCAAAATGTTTTTACAGAGATAAAACGGTGAACATCAGATGAATCTGTGTCCAACAATGTTAGTTTATTTAAAAAAAAAACAAAACAAAAAAAAAAATATATATATATATATATATATATATGCTAACAGCTCTATCCTCTGCAGGCAAAGGAGAACTGGTCATAGAAAAGAAAAAAACTCATTTCTTTTGACCCCATACTAATATGTTGGCAATAGCACCCAAGTCATCCAGAGGCATAGAGTTTTAACTTATGGTTAGAATTTTAACCAAACAAATTTCAGACAAGTTATTTAAATTAACGTCACGTCTGAAGTTTTATACAGTGAAAATATCACTTATATATGTTTTAGTTTTAAAGTAATGCACTAATTTTGAAGGTTTTAGTGTGGACATGGTGTGTGCGCAGTGCATTATGGGTAAAAGTTCACGACAGGCGAAACGTATTTGAGACGCTCTGATCAGGCTCCACACGGACAACAGCATTAAACTCTTTGTATATTGCGCCTAAAACTTTCGTGAATATATTCTCTGGGTTTATAGACATTGTTATTGTGTTTGTTTTATGTAAAAATGCCAGAAGAAGCCCAGGTTGCTTTTCCAAAAGCCGAAATTGTGATTCAGACCGTGTGATATAACCGGCATCAAAATGCATAGAACACTGCCATCTACTGGCGATCGGTTATATCACAGTGTTGTCGACCGCAGGATTTTAAAATTATCTGTAGGTTTCCAAAACCTGAGAGACCCCACACGTGGAGATAAAAACAAATCATAGATCTGACAGGTTTAGTTGTACAGTGTGTGGTTCAGCCACATGGTAAAAACAACACACACAAACAGATTTCACACACGAACATTCCCAGGCCAAACACCTTGCTTTCTGATTGGCTGCATGTCACATTTAGCTCCTCACGTCCTTCTGAGCAGATCAGAGCACTCTTACAAACCACACACGGCAGGAATATCTGATGAGATTATATTTAAGGTCATCACGATTGTCGAGGTGTCCTTAAGATTGTCGGAAAGGGAAGATTGGGTCCGATATCGGCCTAATTATCTTGCCATGTGAACCAGGCTTGATGTTATGACGCCTCACAGAGCAAATGATTGATCTGGTATAACACTGCACTCAGTTGCTAACCGATCAGATGTTATGACGCCTCACGGAGCGACTGATTGATGTGTTATGACACAGCACTGAACATGTTTTCACTATTATTTGATTTCTTTGTGCGACTGACATTGTTATTCAAGCATTCAAACGGCGATTCCTATCGCCACACAACTCCAGCAACCACACACGGAAACTTTTTTGACAGCTGTTATTGAAAGAAACCTTGTCTCCCTAACCGGATAGAGTTGTGACATCATCACGCATGCACTTAGGCGCTGTGTAGCGGGATCTTGAAAATTTCTTTCTTTTTTATACAAATGAGAAAATTGCATATTTTACAAAAGCACATTTATTTGTAAACATCAGCACGTTACATTGATTCACTTGTATTGGTTTTTACGTAGAATGAATGAATCAACCAATCAGTATATATCACTTTGTACATTTTAAGAGGTTACATTAATGTAGTTATTCTATCCAGAATAATTTTATTTATAAAGCAAAACCATAATTCAAATCTGCTTTCCATTTCAAGACGTCTGCCTCATCACTGGACCACTGTATCCTGTCAGGGTAATTGCCGCTTTCCTCCAGCAGGGGGCAGAGCGCACAAAAACAGAAGCGCTGGCTCATTTGCTGTTTGGGTTTGTGATTGCCTTTGATTCTGTATTAGAAGCTTTGGTGGTGTTTAAACTCAAAATCAGCTTCTTAGCAGCTGAGAGGGTATGGGAAGCAAAATTGAAAGTTATCGGTTTTCTGTAGCTTCCGATACATTTTTAGACAGTGCATTGGTTTAGCGTTAAAAACGATAACTTTTCAGTTAGCGGATTACCAGTTATCGAAGCTAACTTTTTGGTTAGCTGTGCCCACCACTGCTGCCGCCATCAAAAATATGCACCTTTGGATCTGTTTCTCTCTCTGCCCCGACCTAGGCAGCACCTCTGCCTCAGTCCGTGGCGCCTCACTGCTACTAGTGGTTGAACTGTGTGTGTAACTGTAATTAGGATCGTTAAATGTAAAGGACAAATTTTGTTGTATGTATCCATATATGTACAATGACAATAATCACCTGTCTTCTTCTTCTCCACTCATCATGATTTCTACTATATATTTTTTTTCATTCTTTAATTATAGCAACATATGGTTTATGGTTGATGCTCCAACCCATGATGATTGGATCAAACAACAAATTATTCACAGTGCGGTTCATTTATTTTTTGTTATAAACTTTTCTTTAAAGGAAAAACAGAATACAACACAATTTACACCTTAGCCCCGCCTACATTTACACACACATGCACACTACATGCACACCTTTGCACACCTTCTCCTCATATGAAGCAGCGTTTGTGATGCTGAAAGGACCCTGACAACTCTCAGAATAAAGCACGTTTGTTTGCGTGACTGCACCATCAGCGCTCATTGTTAGATTCCATCAGTTCAGATTCAACAACCATTAATTGTGCTGCTTTTGTCCCCTTATTTGTTTTATAACAATAATTAGTTTTGTCATTCAAATCCAGTCGCGCTATTGTCCCCATGTTCATAATGATTTTGACAGGAAGCATAGAAAATATAAAAGCTCGAAAAACAATTGGATGTGCTTTTTTTGAAGGGGTAGGGGTGGGGTGGGGGGTGCTGAATGTTATTTGTGTGCTTATAAATCCTCATAACGCTGTGTTTTGAAGCCCTGTAGATCAGACAGTGAGCAAAGTTAAAAAGGCTTCCCTCTCCGCCAGACAAGAAGAGACAGACTCTGGAAATAATACACTCTGTCTGCCGATGTAACATTGTAATTCGAGATTCTCTCTGTCAGGCAATAAGTTTGATTATGGTCTTCATTTGAAATGTTGGATTCATCTCTTTCTCTCTCTCCCCCATGGCCTTCGCCTCTGTTTTCTGCCCCATCCGCCCTTCCCTCATTCCCCTCTACCCATCATCTACAGCAGTATCAGCATCGGCATCACAATCACCTTCGATGACTATTGAGAAAAATACACCCCTAGTTTGTTGTTATTATTTTCATAAAGCATTTGATTCAGAAAATTCAGATGGCTTTCGGTGAAAATCCTATGGGCATCCCACAGATTAAGGAGCATTACAACTGGATTAAAGACGGCCCACAGCGGCTGAGGGCGCGCCGCGCTTCGAGCGGCCATCGACAGGCTGAAATGACCAGATCATTTCCTAAGTGAAGGCTGTGTTGATCCGGGACGTCGTGTGACTACCAGAGAAATGGCAGAAAAGGTGGACATCAGCCATTTTTCATCAGATTCCACTGTTACAGGAGATTTTGTAATGAAAGACGTGGAGGCATTCGCGCGTCGGGACGAAGCCGCAATGGCGGAGAACAAAAGCAAGTCCGTGTTGGAAGTCTCACGGGACATGTTGTGACATGCCCAGCTCTCCACATTTCTCCATTTCTCGGATACTCACTCGACTAAAAAGCCACCGAAAGCCGTCTGAATCTTCTGAATGGTGGAAGACCTAACGCCATTGCCGCCACGTCTGACGCAACCGACAGGCGTGAAAAAACTCACGCATGCACACGAAGGTTCAAGCTTGGCTGATGCAAGCGCACATGATTCAAATCCATATAGTTTTTGCAAAAAATAAAAAGGTGCGATACTTTTCTAACAGACCTCGTATTGGAATACTTCTATATAAATGATTGTTTTAGGGTTCCTCATATTTATATCACTCTCTAATATATTTGTCCATCATCCTTCTCATCCTCACTCAGGGCATCAAGAATCAGTCTCAATGCTTGCACAGCTGTGAATCTTGGTATTCTAGGTCTGTTGGCCATGCTTCCTTGTAAAACAGTTAAAACAGTAAAATATAATGATTAGAGTTATTAAATTACAATACCATCTAAAGCTAGAATGTCAACAATCTCATAGATCTTCCTGGGGTTATAAGTGACCTCGAACACGTTCGGATTATACTTGCCACACGGATCGGCCGATCCTTGCAAAATTCAATGAACAAATGCAGGACAAATAGATTGACAAATTCAAAGTAGGAAACTTTTTCTGATTAAAATTAGAGAAATGGTCCACAAAAATATATGCCCGGGGTCATTAATGATCCCACTCAGTCGGTTGAGGGTTAAAAATGTATACGTATACAGTTACTTGTTAAAAATGCATTCCGTAGCCTGTGTCATGAAATAAATCTTCCATTACTTTGGGTTACTTCAGTGTAACATATTGTAATGACACATTTCATACAGGATGATAGGAAAAGCTAACCCTCAATGTCATGCCCATCACTGTTAATTCTTGTGTGCGTGCAGCCCGCTTGGTGTTTGCCAAAAGGCACCTGAAGGACTCTTAGACATGAGAGTCCTTGCTTGCCTCTACTGGTGGTTGGCTCTCACTGCAGTATTGTATCACTTCCTGTTCCGGAGCACAGCGGTGTTTTGCTGTATCTGTTAGCTGTTTAATCTGCGCAGTTAGATTGATCTAGTTAACTAGATAACGATTTGTTTCACAGTGTAATCTTCATGTGCCTTAACTAAAGCACTCCCTCTGCTGAATCACCTCTAAATTATTTACACATTATTCACTTTGTGTGTTTTTACGAATCCGCTAGCTTAGCGCAGCTACTAGCTCTTAGCCGGTTTAGCATGGCGGCTTCTCCTGTCTCTCCCGCACTTTTCTGCTCTGGGTGTGAAATGTTTAGTTATTCCTCTGCCTCCTTTAGCAGTAATGGTACTTGTAATAAGTGTAGCTTATTCGTAGCTTTGGAGGCCAGGCTGGGCGAATTGGAGACTCGGCTCCGCACCGTGGAAAATTCTACAGCTCGCCAGGCCCCTGTAGTCGGTGCGGACCAAGGTAGCTTAGCCGCCGTTAGTTTCCCTCTGGCAGATCCCGAGCAGCCGGGAAAGCAGGCCGACTGGGTGACTGTGAGGAGGAAGCGTAGCCCTAAACAGAAGCCCCGTGTACACCACCAACCCGTTCACATTTCTAACCGTTTTTCCCCACTCGACAACACACCCGCCGAGGATCAAACTCTGGTTATTGGCGACTCTGTTTTGAGAAATGTGAAGTTAGCGACACCAGCAACCATAGTCAATTGTCTTCCGGGGGCCAGAGCAGGCGACACTGAAGGAAATTTGAAACTGCTGGCTAAGGCTAAGCGTAAATTTGGTAAGATTGTAATTCACGTCGGCAGTAATGACACCCGGTTACGCCAATCGGAGGTCACGAAAAATTAACATTGAATCGGTGTGTAACTTTGCAAAAACAATGTCGGACTATGTAGTTTTCTCTGGGCCCCTCCCCAATCGGACCGGGAGAGACATGTTTAGCCGCATGTTCTTCTTGAATTGCTGGCTGTCTGAGTGGTGTCCAAAAAATGAGGTGGGCTTCATAGATAATTGGCAAAGCTTCTGGGGAAAACCTGGTCTTGTTAGGAGAGACGGCATCCATCCCACTTTGGATGGAGCAGCTCTCATTTCTAGAAATCTGGCCAATTTTCTTAAATCCTCCAAACCGTGACTATCCAGGTTTGGAACCAGGAAGCAGAGTTGTAGTCTTACACACCTCTCTGCAGCTTCTCTCCCCCTGCCATCCCCTCATTACCCCATCCCCATAGAGACGGTGCCTGCTCCCAGACCACCAATAACCAGCAAAAATCTATTTAAGCATAAAAATTCAAAAAGAAAAAATAATATAGCACCTTCAACTGCACCACAGATTAAAACAGTTAAATGTGGTCTATTAAACATTAGGTCTCTCTCTTCTAAGTCCCTGTTAGTAAATGATATAATAATTGATCAACATATTGATTTATTCTGCCTTACAGAAACCTGGTTACAGCAGGATGAATATGTTAGTTTAAATGAGTCAACACCCCCGAGTCACACTAACTGCCAGAATGCTCGTAGCACGGGCCGAGGCGGAGGATTAGCGGCAATCTTCCATTCCAGCTTATTAATTAATCAAAAACCCAGACAGAGCTTTAATTCATTTGAAAGCTTGACTCTTAGTCTTGTCCATCCAAATTGGAAGTCCCAAAAACCAGTTTTATGCTCACAGGGGTCGTTTTGACCGTTGGGGGTTTTTACGTAATTATTGTATGGCCTTGCCTTACAATATAAAGCGCCTTGGGGCAACTGTTTGTTGTGATTTGGCGCTATATAAATAAAATTGATTGAAATTGATTGAATTGATGAGGAACAAAATTCTCTGGTGTGATGAGACAACGATTGAACTCTTTGGTTGTGAATGTCAGGTGTCATGTTTGGAGGAAACCAGGCACCATCCCTACAGTGAAACATGGTGGTGACAGCATCATGCTGTGGGGATGTTTTTCAGCAGCAGGAACTGGGAGACTAGTCAGGATTGAGGGCAAGATGAATGCAGAAATGTACAAAGACATCCTGGATGAAAACCTGCTCCAGAGTGACCTCAGACTGGGGTGGCAGTTCGTCTTTCAGCAGGACAATGGTAAATGGACTACATTTATATTTATACAGGTGTGTGCATTTCCAAATCATGTCCAATCAGCTGAGTTTACCCCAGGTTAAGCTGTAGAAACATCTCAAAAATGATCTGTGGAAACAGGATGCACCTGAGCTCAATTCTGAGTGTCATGACAAAGGTTGTGACTACTTATTTACATGTAATTTCTTAATTTTTAATAAATTTGCAAAAATCTGAAAAACTTTTTCACATTGTCATTTTGGGGTATTGTGTGTAGAGGTTTGAGGGACAAAATTTCACCCATTTTGGAATGAGACTGTAACATTATACAAATAATGAATGTTTATGAGTTCAGTGGCATGAATATTTTTTTGAGTTGAAAGCTGGAACATACCAGTCGACTAGGTGAAGCCTCGTTAAGTTCCAGCTTTCACCAAATTAACTATTCATTCCATTGAAAGAATGTAAAAACATTCATTATTTGTTTTATGTAACGGCTAAAATAGATCCTTGTCATTTTTATATTATATTAATTTACAAACAACAGAAAAGGGACTTACATTTTGGTACCTCCTCAGTGCAGCGAAAAAAAAAAAATAATGTCAGAAATTAATCCAACTTTGGTGCGTCACTGCTGCTTTGACA
The DNA here is from genome assembly GCF_902500255.1 of Thalassophryne amazonica. Classification (NCBI taxonomy): domain Eukaryota; kingdom Metazoa; phylum Chordata; class Actinopteri; order Batrachoidiformes; family Batrachoididae; genus Thalassophryne; species Thalassophryne amazonica. The sequence continues at coordinate 40,364,162 of NC_047105.1, read as the reverse complement.
TCAACAATCCAACACAAATAAAGAGACTGTATTTCCTCTGTGCAGTGAAAAAAATCACGTCAGAAGGCTTACAGCGTAGTGGATTTGTTTTGTGTATGTGCGCGCATGTATATGTGCGTGCGTGTGTGTGTGTGTGCAGTAAGTAAGTAAGTAAGTAAACTTTATTTATATAGCGCCTTTCACAGACAGGGGTCACAAAGCGCTTTACAAGGTAAAACAATAAAAATATACAGTAAAACACTCAGTACTAAAAGATTATTGGCCATGAAAAGCCTGTTTAAAAAGTAGAGTCTTTAGTTGCTTTTTGAACATCTCAACAGAGTCCAGGGATCGCAGGGACAGAGGGAGTTCATTCCAGAGACGAGGCACTACGGCTTTAAAAGATCGGTCTCCTCGAGTTTTAAAGGAGGTTTGAGGAACCATCAACAGGTTCTGACCTAAAGATCTGAGTGTGTGTGTGTGTGTGTGTGTGTGTGTGTGTGTGTGTGTGTGTGTGTGTGTGTGTGTGTGTGTGTGTGTGTGTGTGTGTGTGTGTGTGTGTGTGTGTGTGTGTGTGTGTGTGTGTGCAGAGTGCAATGGTACCAAGTGTATGGAACCAAATTTGCACTCTAAATGGAACCAAATTGCACTCTAAATGGAACCAAATTGCACTCTAAATGCAATGCAACACAAATGGTGACATACAAAGCACCAGTCAAATGTCAAGGATCCACTCAGCCGTTATATAAAACAAAATGTGGAAAAAGTGAAGCGCTATGAATACTTTCTGGATGCACCGTACGTACTAGCTAGCTACCATATATTACATTCTTAGCTGACGATTCAAACAAGAAACAACTAGAGATTGCTACAAATTACTTTGGATGGGTGACTGGATAAAACAAATTAGCTTTTTACATAATTCAATGTCCAAGCTTATGAGTATGACTCAGCAAAAACTGAAATGAATGTATAATTGAGTTAGTCTGTGGGTATACACTGCTTAACCAGTGTGGACTTTTGTCACTTATTCTTGAGCAACAGCTCATCTTATCACTACATATTTTCTCAAACTGCATTAATCAATCAATCAACCAATCAACCAATATTTAATTATTTAAAATAAAAATCTGTTAATAATTTCATGAATGTATGATGGATAGATCCAAGAAAAAGCCAAAGCTTGTCCAGTTAGGTGCACCTTGTTAAATACAGAAAGCAAGCAAATTCATATATAGAGTGTGCAATATAGGTGATATAAACACAAGTTAACATAAAAATAAAATAAATACATATATTCATAATAAATATGCATTGTATGTGAATTTTAGAATCATATTGGCAAAACAAAAAAGAAAAATTATAAATATCAAATGAGCTACAGCTAAATAAGATCAAAATCACTGTAAATGTTAAAGCAGAAGATAATATTATGCAACGTTTAAATGTTGCATAGTCAGAAGATGAATACAAACTTGAATCATGGAAATAGAGAACTAGATACATAACATTTTATATACAGAGATATAAATAAGATTTACTTTATTTTATATCTATAGATGTCATTCCACATTGTTGTCCCCCCATTATTTTTTATGGGTTTAATTTCATTGAAAGTGCAGATATAAATAGATTGTCATCTGCATATAGTAGGCATAGGTGTATCTGTAATTTGATTACATTTTTTTCTTTGTAAGTAACTCCAGTTTTGTGGTTTGTATTGTAATTTTGTCACATGTTTTCAGTCTGTCTTGAGAAGTGCACATTTACTCTGAAATAAATTAGTACTGTTTAATTTTTTTTTTTAAAACCTAGCCTTTTAATATCCAGAGTGCAGCTCATGTCTAAGCACTCGCCACAGTGTGCTCTACAGTAAAAGCATATGAGGAACAGAATCGGAGGCAAAAGGCAGTTGTGTTTATTATTTGATAAAGCCTCCCTTATAAACTCAACATGTTGTGCAATGGCTCTGGTTCCCCTTCAACTCTGCGGCATGCCACTTCAAATTAGTCGCTTGTGGAGAGGGCCTGCCCCTTCTTTGCAAAATGCATTAGTACACCACTCAGAGCTCGTACAGCCTAGGGTTAAACACAAATTATATCATTTCTGTCATCCAATCAAATCACACTGATCTCTTGACCTGCGAGATGAGTCAAATGCATAATGAAATATGACATAGCACACAAGCTATGATTCTAATCTGGACTGACATGCGATCAGATGAGGATGACCTCCTGACCTTGACTGACAAGTGAATCGAGCACTGGGAACAGGATCCACGAGGGGGAGAAGGGAACGGAACATAAAAAGAAAGGGGGTGGGGGGGGGGGATACACGTAATTATCCAGGCTGTTTGTAGTCAATGGGAGGTTAGTTAGTAATCATCTCACTACCTGGGGTGAATGGGGGCATCTCCACCTTTGGACTTTGGACGGTTGGAGCTTGGCTAATTTATTCTCCCCATTCCCTGCCTGACTCCATGTTTCCCCTCCTGTAGTGATAAATAAACAGCCGTTTGTCACACACCAGCTTCATTTCTTCTCACATACCTGTGGCCAGAGGAGATAGTAGATGAATTTTTATTTCGTAGGGAGAACACGTCTTGGACGTTATGTAGAGTGTGTGCAGCTTTCTCCTCTCTCTCTACTCTCCCCCAGTGACTCACTCCCCCCCCCCCCCCCCTTTCCACTCCTGAACCCATTCATTCAGTGGACAGAAGCTAAGTACACAGAGGGTTAGCGTCCCTCTCTCCACCTCCTTTCATGATTTCCAAATAGCAGCAGACTGATGCATAAAAAAAAAAATACATCCGGGATGTTTCAGAGTGGGGAAAAAAACAACCGGGGGATGGACGTGTGCAGGGATGGAGCAGGAAGGGTTGTAGGAGCACAGACATGACGTGTTCGGGTTCTGTAAAGGCCAACCTTTGCTGCAGTTACGCCAACCCTCTGAGAAGGATGAGAAGTGAGGTGTAGGGTGGCTGTAACTCTATCTTTGTTCCTCTCTCTGTCCCTTTCTATGGAATCTTTGTGTTATCTTGATGCGCCTGATGGGATGTTACCACAAACCAACAGCTTTGGCTTCAACTCTGCTTGAGTTAAAGCTAAAGTGTGTACGATTTTGTGCCTCCACTGATTACAGCATTGTTTCCCTTCACGTTTTTGTTTCGTTCTTGAGCTACCGTATCGATGTGGCGGTGCAACAGGAGGGGGCACGCTCCCATGTAGATACACGAGGGCCCATTCTACGCATTTAAAAATGCATCAGTTTGTTGTTGTAGGGAATTCGTTGTCATGGCAGTCACTCGGTGGTGAGGAAGATAGTCTCTTGATCAATTCTTGGACAAGATGGTGGACGTGGTGTTGACTGAACAGGCACAGTCTTGAGGTGCACTATTTTTTTTTTATTTTTGGTTGATCTGGGAAGCTTCTGCCGGTCAGTATCTTGCTCTCCCTCCTCCCTCTTTCTCCTCTTGTCCTCTGTGTTGTTTGTTCACATTTTTTGAAGACTTTCACTCCAGTGTGGATCATTGCTCACCAGCTGGCTTGTTCCCTTGCTTGTTCTTCCAGTCAGTGGAGCAGCTCCTGAGGTTGTACTTCAGAAGGTCCTCATAGTGCTTCTTCTGCCCTCCTCTGGATCTTTTTCTTTCGCTCAGCTGAGAGTATAAGATCTTCTTGGGAAGTCGGCTGTTATCCATTCTAACGTCCTGACCCACCCACCGAAGCTGGTTCTTGATGATGACACACTCAGTGCTCTCTAGCTTGCCTACAGCCAGGATGCAGATGTTGGTACAGTAGTCTTCTCAACTGATGCAGAGGATACTCCTGAGACAGCATTGATGGAATTGCTTGAGGGTCTTCAGATGGTGGCGGTAGGGGTCCAAGTCTCATAGCTCTACAGCAGCATTGGCATGATGACAACTTTGTAGACAAGGAGTTTTGTTTCATGTCGAAGGTCTCTGTTGTTGAGAACACAGGTGCGTAGTCGGCTGAAGGCTGTTCCTGCACACGTGAGTCGGTGTTGGATCTTATCATCGATGTGAACGTTTGATAATCCGTGTCTGCTCTGGTATGGAAGGTGGATCACTTTCTCCACGATGTGTCTGTGCATTTTCACAGCAGGTAACATTGGATTGACCACGTTGGCTGGAGTCTGGTACAGAATCCGTGTCTTTATCAGGTTAATGTGAAGGCCAAGCTTGGTTATTGAACAGATGGTTATGAATGCTATGGTCCATTTCTGCTACTAAACATCCCTAAATCCTACACGCTGTAGCTTTAAGAGCAACGCACGGATAAAGGGAGCGATTCAGCAGAAATAAAGTGAGTTGTATCATCAACAAACAAATACGTCACATCTTTCAGATTGAGCATCTGAAAGCAAGTGATCTTTGTAGTCTGACAACCACGATTTCCCTTCACCTTGTTACATTAAACAAGAGCTCACTCTGCACTAGTAAACAGGATCATTCATAAATATACAGTATAATCTTCCTCTGGGAGACTGATGGCACACTGAATGAAAATAGATGATACTCTCAGATTCTTCTTAACGATAAATCCAGCAGGGTTTTTTCTCCCCAAATCGGACTGCATGCGTGGAAAGGAAAGATAACAGGGCCCGACTTTGTCTCTGTGTGTAAAGTGCTGCGCGGTGGATACGGGGAGGTGTTGGGATGAGAGTGCTGGAAGTGGTAGCAAGTGGGGAATTTTCAACATAAATCACACTGTGACAATGCTCTCCAATAAGCAGATAAGTGCACATTAGCAGATCTGTCATCGTCTGTCTCCGAGCTGTTGGTCCGGCCCTCTACTCGAAATGAACGCTTGACTTGAGAAGACTCCAAACTCGAGGATTGAATGTGGCCTGAATGTACTTACACTCTTATTGTGTGGCTTGATGTCTGGCGAGATTAGTTTCAAGAGGAAACGTTCATATTGTGTGGGTCAAGGGAGCCATCTGTTATATTTATGTAATAATGTTGCTCTTATCTAATAGCTTACAGAACAAGATCTGATTACCTCATCTGATCTCTAATACCGATTAGGTAACATTGATGAATATTAAATGATACTCAGTACTAAACACAATGCCGAAATTATTATCAATGACTTCAACATGAACGTTTATGAATTCTGGCATAGCAACAGGAATCAGAGGTTGTATGCTCTTGTGTTTTATTGTGTTATGATGTTTTCTTTTCCTTCAGAAAGATACTTATTTTTAATAAGCTTTTGTTAGTATGACAAAAGCACATATTTCTACCAAATAAACTCAAATAAATGATATAATCGGTATCACTTTATTCCTTTTGGTAGACATCATGTGCAAGACTTCATGTTTTTGGTATTCTATTGTGTATAGTAGTGTGTGTGTGTGTGTGTGTGTGTGTGTGTATGTGTGTGTGCGCGTGCGTTTCCGCAAGCACACAGGTGCGCGCGACACCACCTGTAGCTGTGACCTATGGTACAACCAGGTGCCCCAGTGGTTCACGTATCCAATGAGGTCAGATGGATCACAGTTTAGGTTTGGAACAGTGGCCTATTTCTGTCATTTTGGTGTTTGGTTGGTGTTATTGCTCATTTTCCGAGAAAATGTTACACAAAGGGTTATCATACCACAGTCGGTCTTTGAGACCAATCAGATTGTCATATTTCTTTCCCTGACCTGTTTAATTACTGAATGATAGAAATGGAGCAGGTAACTCTGTATGATCGGACTTGGGCTACCAATATGTAAACCTCGACTCAATTCCCAGTCAGGCTACCTGCTTGTGTTCTTGAGCAAGGCACTGGCATTTACTAACACTAGCTGTAACCAGGTGCCAGCCTTGTCTGAGGAAGTAGCCTGTGATGGACTGGCGTCCTATCCAGGGGGAGTTGTAGATTGTCATCCACTTCATGCTACACAGCAAAATCACCAGTGTTAAATTGACACTGACAGTGTCTGTATGAGTCCACACTGGGTCAATGAGGAATATATAGACACTGATAGTGTTAATTTAACACTGGTGGTTTTGCTGTATATCTTATCCGGAGATGACCACCAGCATCAGTGGTCCTCAGGAGCTATATAGGAATTGATCATATGGTAAATAAATGGTAAATTGACTTCTTTTCCATCTACGTCAGACACTAAAAGCGTGTTACAATAATGCCTCACATTCACCTTGATGTGAGGGTGCTGCCATACAAGAAGCTCACTACAAACCAGGAGCACCTAGGGGATCAAGGACCTTGCCCAAGTGCCCTTAGTGATTTTCCAGTCACGCTGAGATTTGAACCAAGGATCCTCTGGTCTCAAGCCCCAATGCTGAACCACTAGACCATCACCTCCTCAAAGACCATCACCTCCCCTATGCCATTAATCTACTTTATGGACTGTAAACTACTTTCTTTTATCAAACTAGCTTGGGGTGTAGTATGACTTAATTTCCAAAGCTACATATACATGAAAAATACTGCAATATTTATGGCCACATGACGACACTGTCTACATGTGCAACAAGCTTTTCTGTATATTGAATGTGTTACTGTAATTCACACTCTGGAGCAGAAGAAGAAGCTCTGAATGGCAAAAAAAAATCTTCATTTATAATAAAAAAAAAAACTAGAAAATTTAATAAATCATGTTCTCAAACTGAAAGACCATGCTTTGGAATAAAAAGAGAGAATGTAACATTCATACTGCTTGGCACACTTGTTTGGACTGTGTGAGGCAACAAGAACACCAACATCAAGTCAGTTAAAGTCTATTATTTTGTGCATTTTCTTGTGTTACAAATAAATGATAAGACACAGCATTTTCAATCATTTAATTACATTGAATATTTACCTCAGCTGTGATAATCAGTTCAGTGGTGAAAAGAAGCAGTTTACTTGCATTTTGTCCTTCATGCAATAACATTAATTAGCTCATTAGCTTTAACACAGTGTTTGCACTATTATTAAATTATGCACCAAAATGAACTTTGCTTCTTGTTGCATGCAGCAGTAGCACCATGTTTCAAAAATAAAAGTGACTCATACACCGGTGTGACTTACATATGTTTATACCCTCTTCATGATGCATTTTTGAACAGATGCAATAAATACTCCAATATGAATGAATTAACAAATTAATTTATTCAGCACACACAGGTCCAGAACAATGAAAAACGTACAAAGGAAGAGAGAAAGAAAATAGTCCAACAATGCACCCATGTGCCCAAAAGGGTGTAAACAGAAGCAAAAGCTTGTAAATGCCTACCCCTTTAACCAAAAATAAATGATACATATGTACATAAAATTATACATACAGTGGAGAAAAATAAGTATTTGACCCCCTTTCAGTTTTGCAGGTTTTCCCACCTACAAAGAATGGAGATGTCTGTAATTTTTATCGTAGGTACACTTCAACTGTGAGAGACAGAATCTTCAAAAAAAAAAAAAAAAATCCAGAAAATCACATTGTATGACTTTTAAATAATTTATTTGCTTTTTTATTTATTTGCTCAATTGCATAAAATAAGTATTTGATCCACTACCAACCAGCAAGAATTCTGGCTCTCACAGACCTGTTAATTTTTCTTTAAGAAGCCCTCTTATTCTGCACCTTACACCTGTATTAATTACACCTGTTTGAACTTCTTACCTGTACGTATAAAAGACACCTGTTCACACACTCAATCAATCACACTCCAACCTGTCCACCATAGCCAAGACCAAAGAGCTGTCTAAGGACACCAGGGACAAAACTGTAGACCTGCACAAGGCTGGGATGGACTACAGGACAAAAGGCAAGGAGCTTGGTAGAAGACAACAACTGTTATGATTATTTATTAGAAAGTGGAAGAAAGACAAGATGACTGTCAATCTCCCTCGGTCTGTGATTCCATGCAAGATCTCACTTTGTGGGGTAAGGATGATTCTGAGAAAGCTCAGAACTACACAGGAGGACCTGGTCAATGACCTGAAGAGAGCTGGGACCACAGTCACAAAGATTACATTAGTAACACATGATGCTGTCTTGGTTTAAAATCCTGCAGGGCAGCAATCTCCCCCTGCTCAAGCCAGCACATGTCCAGGCCCATTGGAAGTTCACCAGTGACCATCTGGATGATCCAGAGGAGGGATGGGAGAAGGTCATGTGGTCAGATGAGACCAGAATAGAGCTTTTTGCAGTCAACTCCACTTACCATGTTTAGAGGATGAGAACAAACCCAAGAAAACCATCCCAACCGTGAAGCATGGGAGTGGAAACATCATACTCTGGGGGTGGTGTTCTGCAAAGGGGACAGGGTGACTGCACCGTATTGAAGGGAGGATGGATGGGGTCATGTATTGCGAGATTTTGGCAAACAACCTCCTTCCCTCAGTAAGAGCACTGAAGATGGGTCATGGCTGGGTCTTCCAGCATGACAATGACCCCAAACACACAGCCAGGGCAACTAAGGAGGGGCTCTGTAAGAAGCATTTCAAGGTCCTGGAGTGGCCTGGCCAGTCTCCAGACCTGAACTAAATAGAAAATCTTTGGAGGAAGCTGAAACTCCAAACCTGAAAGATTTGGAGAAGATCTGTATGGAGGAGTGGACCAAAATCCCTGTTGCAGTGTGTGAAAACTTGGTCAAGAACTACAGGAAACATCTGACCTCTGTAATGGCAGACAAATGTTTCTGTACCATTTGTTAAGCTTTGTTTTTCTAGGGGATCAAATACTTATTTTATGCAACAAAATGCAAAATAAAATTAAAAATTAAAAATCATACAATGTAATTTTCTGGATTTTTTAATTTTAGATTCTGTCTCTCACAGTTGAAGTGTACCTACGATAAAAATTACAGACCTCTCCATTCTTTGTAGGTGGGAAAACCTGCAAAACAGACAGGGGGTCAAATACTTATTTTCCCCACTGTATACCTGTCATAACTAATACAAAGTATACATTGATCCATGAATTAGAATTTCAAAAAACACAAACATGCAAGTAGCAGTACCCCAAAAAAGAGAGAAAAAAATGAAACAAAACAGAATGAATAAAACTAATTTAACATGTCATAGCAAGTAATCAAATATTTTTTATAGAGCCTTTTAAAACCAACCAAACTACCGAGTGATTTTATGTTATCTGGGCAATTATTCCAAATATTTACACCTTTAACAGAAATACAATGACTTTTTACGGTAGTTTGAATCTTTGATTTCTGAAATAATTGTAAATTATAACTGGAGTCCCTCATTCTAAACAGGTCCTGAACATGTTGTGGCAGAAGTCTGTTTTTCATTTTGAACATAATTTGTATTATGATGTAATCAATCAAGTCCCAAAATTTCAAAATATGCAAATGGACAAATAAAGGATTAGTTGGCTCATCCTAAGGTTTCTTAATAATAATTCTTATTGCTTTCTTTTGAAGTAAAAATTTAGAATTTGTGTTAGATTTTTAGGTGGTTCCCCAAACTTCAATACAGTAGGTCATTTTTGGAACAGGTAATGAGGGATATAAAGTAACTAATGGGTATTGAGGGAGGAAGTCTTGTGCTTTATACAAAATGGCAATGATCTTTGGCATTTTAGATTTAACATAATTTATATGTGTTTTACAACTTAAATTATCATCAATAAAGACCCCAAGAAATTTAGTTGCATTAATGAGTTCAATTTCAACATCGCATATTCGTACTACATGGGCTTATTACCAAATACACTCAACAAAAATATAAACGCAACACTTTTGGTTTTGCTCAGATTTTGTATGAGATGAACTCAAAGATCTAAAACTTTTTCCACATAAACAATATCACCATTTCCCTCAAATATTGTTCACAAACCAGTCTAAATCTGTGATAGTGAGCACTTCTCCTTTGCTGAGATAATCCATCCCACCTCACAGGTGTGCCATACCAAGATGCTGATTAGACACCATGATTAGTGCACAGGTGTGCCTTAGACTGTCCACAATAAAAGGCCACTCTGAAAGGTGCAGTTTTGTTTTATTGGGGGTGGGGGGGGGGAATACCAGTCAGTATCTGGTGTGACCACCATTTGCCTCATGCAGTGCAACACATCTCCTTCGCATAGAGTTGATCAGGTTGTCAATTGTGGCCTGTGGAATGTTGGTCCACTCCTCTTCAATGGCTGTCCGAAGTTACTGGATATTGGCAGAAACTGGTACACGCTGTCATATATGCCGGTCCAGAGCATCCCAAACATGCTCAATGGGTGACATGTCCGGTGAGTATGCCGGCCATGCAAGAACTGGGACATTTTCAGCTTCCAAGAATTGTGTACAGATCCTTGCAACATGGGGCCATGCATTATCCTGCTGCAACATGAGGTGATGTTCTTGGATGTATGGCACAACAATGGGCCTCAGGATCTCGTCACGGTATCTCTGTGCATTCAAAATGCCATCAATAAAATGCACCTGTGTTCTTCGTCCATAACAGACGCCTGCCCATACCATAACCCCACCGCCACCATGTGCCACTCGATCCACAACATTGACATCAGAAAACCGCTCACCCACACAATGCCACACATGCTGTCTGCCATCTGCCCTGGACAGTGTGAACTGGGATTTATGCATGAAGAGAACACCTCTCCAATGTGCCAAACGCCAGTGAATGTGAGCATTTGCCCACTCAAGTCGGTTACGACGACTAACTGGAGTCAGGTCGAGACCCCGATGAGGACGACGAGCATGCAGATGAACTTCCCTGAGACGGTTTCTGACAGTTTGTGCAGAAATTCTTTGGTTATGCAAACGGATTGTTTCAGCAGCTGTCCGAGTGGCTGGTCTCAGATGATCTTGGAGGTGAACATGCTGGATGTGGAGGTCCTGGGCTGGTGTGGTTACACGTGGTCTGCGGTTGTGAGGCTGGTTGGATGTACTGCCAAATTCTCTGAAACGCCTTTGGAGACGGCTTATGGTAGAGAAATGAACATTCAATACACGAGCAACAGCTCTGGTTGACATTCCTGCTGTCAGCATGCCAACTGCACGCTCCCTCAAATCTTGCGACATCTGTGGCATTGTGCTGTGTGATAAAACTGCACCTTTCAGAGTGGCCTTTTATTGTGCGCAGTCTAAGGCACACCTGTGCACTAATCATGGTGTCTAATCAGCATCTTGATATGGCACACCTGTGAAGTGGGATGGATTATCTCAGCAAAGGAGAAGTGCTCACTATCACAGATTTAGACTGGTTTGTGAACAACATTTGACGGAAATGGTGATATTGTGTATATAAAAAGAAACAGCAAAGGCCCAAGGACTGAGCCCTGGGGCACCCCACAACTGCACCTAAAAAATTCTGAATTTATCCCACCCAAGTGACCATATTGATACCTGTTGTACAAGTAGCTGGCTATCCAATCATGTGCTATTCCTCTGATGCCATACTTCCATAATTTATCCAATAATACGGTATGATCAATAGTATCAAATGCTTTCTGTAAGTCGAAAAACATCCCTATGGTGTATTGTTTGTGTTCAATTGCATTTGTGATATGTTCCACAAAATCAATTACAGCCAGTGAAGTGATACGATTTTTCCTAAATCCATTTTTTATATGACTTACAGTCCAGAAAATATGGTATTTTGTAGGTCTATGTTTAATTCAATGATGATTCCTGGTCATGTATCAATGTGTCCTTGAGCAAAACACTAAAACCAAAAGTGCTGAAAAGCCTGGATAGGAATTTAAGCTGTAAAAAACCATAAACACAAAACCAAACATTGATCCCCTGTAGAAGTAGATAAAAATGTAGGATCACTGGGGAATATAACTTTCAAGTATAGCCCTTTGATGATATTGTCTTACCAGCTTAAAAGAATGGGTGGTGTTACTTTTGGCTCAAACCAACTTTAGGATATCATAGACTTTCAGCAGAATCTGGATTCTGTAATACTTAATAGATTCATAGATATTAATGTCTGCTAATCTGCATGCATGAACATATTTGGACCAGATGATTGATTCATCTGGATGTGGTGGCAAAAGCTTATGTTTCCAGTTTATTGTGAGGTTAGGAAGTGGTGGTCTAACATCTCTGACTGCTTTTTGTTCAATATACATTTTGACACATCACCAGAGATAAAATCCATATGTTGAAAACAGCTTGTTCTATAAATTGATAAACAATCGTTTCAAGAATTTTTCAAGTTTCAATTTATTTTCTTTTATATAGCGCCAAATCACAACAGAGTTGCCTCAAAGCGCTTCACACAGGTAAGGTCTAACCTTACCAACCCCCAGAGCAACAGTGGTAAGGAAAAACTCGACTGAGGAAGAAACCTCAAGCAGACCAGACTCAAAGGGGTGACCCTCTGCTTGGGCCATGCTACAAACATAAATTACAGAACAATTCACAGAACAATTCACGGACGAATACACAAGAAATGCTATTGGCACACAGGTTGGCGCACAGGACATGAGGATCACCAACACAAATACAACTCCGATCTCTGGATGGAGCTGCACCTTAAACAGAGAGAAAAAACAGAATCAGGCATCAGAAAGACAAAAAAATACTGTATAATTTGCCAGCATTAAACAACAAGAAAAACAGAAATACTAAGGTGATCGCCGGCCACTAGCCCTAAAGTTCACTAAAAGACCCAGAATTTAGGGCCGCGGCCCGCTCCAATTACTAATAAATGAAGTAAAAGAGTAAAAAGCGTAAAACAAAACTGTGCCAGTATGCTGACTGTTTTATTGACGCAGGGAGATCATTCCACAGAACAGGGGCACGATAAGAGAAAGCTCTGTGACCCGTAGACTTCTTATTCACCTTAGGCACACAAAGTAGTCCTGCACCCTGAGAATGTAAAGCTTGGGCTGGTACGTAAGGTTTAATTAGGTCCGCTAGGTAGGGAGATGTCAGACCATGAATAATTTTATAGGTTAGTAGCAGAACCTTAAAATCTGATCTCACTGGGACAGGAAGCCAGTGAAGGGATGCCAAAATGGGTGTAATGTGGTTGAACTTTCTGCTTCATATCAAAAGTCTGGCTGCAGCATTTTGAACCAATTGGAGACCCCTAATGCTAGACTGCGGTAAACCAGAAAATAGAACATTGCAGTAGTCCAATCTAGAAGAGATAAATGCATGGATCAGGGTCTCAGCATCAGGTGGAAGAAAGCAGTCCTAGTAATATTTCTCATGTGGAGGCCAAAGGACAACGAAGGATCAAAAATTCCCCCAAGGTTCCTCACTTTGTCAGTGTGATGTATGACACACGAGCCGAGGCTGAGCGTTAAATGGTCAAATTGATGCAGATATCTCATTGGACCAAGAACCATCATTTCAGTCTTATCAGAGTTTAAAAGTAGGAAGTTTCTAGACATCCAACTTCTCACTGCTGCAATTCAATCTTCTAAGGATTTTATGTGAACGGGATTACCAGCAGTTATCGGCATGTATAACTGAGTATCATCTGCATAGCAGTGAAAGATAATCCCAAAACGCCGCAATATGTGCCCAAGAGGTGCTATATAAAGGGAGAAAAGCAGGGGGCCTAAGACAGACCCCTGTGGAACCCCAAATTCCATGTCACTAAGGTTAGAGGTAGTGTTACTGTACAAAACACAGTGAGAACGACTGGTCAAGTATGACGTCAGCCATGCAAGGGCACTCCCAGTAATTGTTGTGAAAGTGTAGGAACACGGACCCACAACAGGGGGCGCAAATGAACGGACAATGGAGGAAGTCAAATAACAACACTTTACTGTTGTGAATAAGCACAACAAACACAACGGATCACAACAATAGACAAAGAAGTCAATTCACAAGAATGTGTCACGTGGGCAGGCTCGAAGATAAGAGATGTCTGTCCAAAGCAGAACCGGAACCACACGATTTCCTCCGCCACCGAACCCCGGGAATACTGGAGCCGCCAAGTCCCGAACTCCCAGGTGGCCACTGCCTCCGCGTGTCGGATCTGGTACTGCTGGCGAGGAACAAAAACAGTTAAATGTGGGTGCGTTTGCACCCAGCAATCCGTATGGCGGGAAAACCACCTCCACCCCTCGTTGGAAGAATGTCTGCTATTTAACGCACAAAAGTAATAAAGGGTTACTGTCAAAAAGACAACACAGTTAGCTGAGTACGGTACCTTCTAGGTAGAGCGATATCTCAGCAAAGAGGTGGAGATGTCGTCCTGCTGATATACCACTGCTGATCAGATGATTGGTGACAGCTGTTGTAGGTGATAAGTGACAGCTGTCACCCCGGCTGCTCCTGTGAGGCGGCAGCGCCCTCTGGTGCCTGGAGCCCGCACTCCAGACAGGGCGCCCTCTGGTGGTGGTGGGCCAGCAGTACCTCCTCTTCAGCGGCCCACACAACAGTAATCCCAAAATGATTTTCCAGCCTATCAAGTAGAATATGATGATCCACTGTATCAAATGCAGCACTGAGATCTAACAGCAACAGAACGATAGTGGTGTCCGAATCCACTGTAAGCAGAAGATCATTCATCACTTTAGTGAGAGCTGTCTCTGTGGAATGATATTTTCTAAAAGCAGACTGCAGTGGCTCAAAGAGATTATTCTCAGTAAGATAGTCTACGAGCTGCCGTGAAACCACTTTTTCCAGAATTTTAGAGAAAAACGATAGATTTGATATCGGCCGATAGTTTGTCAATACACTAGGGTCAAGATTATGTTTCTTAAGTAATGGTTTAATCACTGCAGATTTGAAAAATTTAGGAACAGATCCAGAAGTTAAAGAAAGATTAATCATTTCCAGTACAGTCGGCCCAAGAGTGGGCCACAGGTCCTTAAACAGTTTTGTTGGTATAGGATCAAATAAACAGGGTGTGCTTTTTGTTGACATTACGAGTTTTGTCAGCATGCCTAGTGAGATACTGTCAAATTCTGTAAATCTAGGTAATACCTCAGTAGTGGCGCCCACATCAATAGCAGGGTGTAGTGGCTGGATTAAGGCATGCCGGGATATGTTTAACCTGATGTCTTCTATTTTCTTCCCAAAGTAATCCAGGAAATCTTTTGCTGTAAAAGGAGAGCAAACTACAGGTGGTTGTCCATGAATAAGTGTTGCCACCGTGTCGAACCAGAACAAGAAGTTATGCTTGTTTTTGTTGATCAAATCAGAGTAGTAAGTCCGCTTTGTAGCCAATAATGCATGCTTACATTCTAAGATAGCATCATGCCACGCAAGGTGAAATACTTCTAATTTTGAACGACGCTATTTCTGTTCTAGACCTCTTGCTTTATGCTTGAGGTCACGCAGATAATCATTGAACCAAGGTGACTGTGATTTGGGGGAGCGTGGTTTTAACACAGGTGGTGCAATCATGTGGAATGTAGTTTTGAGCACTGAGTTTAAACTATCCACAAGTCTGTCTACTGACTGGGTATTTGTCAAATGTGAAGCTAAGACATCAGGCAGTCTAGCTTCGAGTTCAGTCTTAGTTGAGGAGTTGATGCATCGCCGTAATGATATATAAGGTTGTTTTTCCACTAAACATGGCAGCGAAACTGTAAACTTAATAAGTGAGTGATCAGACACCACTGATGTAAGAGGCATGATGTCAATATTCGTGACAGCAATACCACGTGCGAGAACCAGATCCAGGGTATTTCCACTAATGTGCGTCGAATCCCGAATGCATTGCCAAAATCCTAATGCATCAACAATTTCCATAAATGATTTGCAGAAGGCTTATTTATATGAATGTTAAAGTCACAAATGATCAGAGTGTTATCTACACTAGTTGACAAGTTAGAGATGATCTAAGAATTCAGAATATGGGCCAGGAGGCCTATATACAGTGACAAAGTAATATGACTGATTTTTATTCTTCTGACCTTGGCAATGTGTAGTATCCTGAGCAGAGCGGAGAATCAGATGCTCAAACGAGTGATATTTGTAACCCCCAACAGCTAATAAGCTAAACCTAGATTTATAAATAAGAGCAACACCCCCGCTTTGCTTCGCAACACGAGGGACGTGACTAAACGTATATGCTGGTGGGCAGGCCTCATTTAAGGTGAGGACAGCTGTAGGTTTAAGCCAGGTTTCACATAGCCCAATTATATCTAAGTGATGATCAATAATTATATCATTGATCAACAATGATTTTGAGGACAGTGATCTTATGTTAATGAGACCCAGTCTAAGGACCTCAGTGGGGTTGACAGTTGAACTGTTTGGGTTTAGGGGTGGTTCCAGAGTAGCATATATAAGATGCCTAGAAGTAGGTTTAGGTTTAAGACATTCCACGCATGTTGTAGGTAGCAGACACAAAATCTTTGCTATTGCTGGAACAACCACTGGGCCATCCTCAATTTCAACATCATCCAATATAGTAATGGGTATTAAGATTGGAAAGCATATCCCTCTATGATTTTTATAGACACGACTATGGAAGCAGGCCACAGTCTCAACTTGTTGAAATTCCCTCCCTGGCAAATAAACTGCACTATCACCATAGTGGATTTTCTGCACTAAATTCCCCGCTAAGCTAATGGATTCCACGCCCACATTTGTCGTAAGCCTTGCAGGGTCTCTAATCACCTGCTCCGTGGCCTGCTGTAGATTCCTAATGTTACCCTCCCTGTAGAGCTTTATCTATGTTTGCAGACAAGATGGCGGCGCCTTCCCCAGTAGGGTGGAGGCCATCCAGCATCAGCAAGCCACGGCGGCCCCAGAACGAAGGCCAGTTATCAATAAAGCTAAAGCCTTGCTGTCTACAAAACTGCGCCAGCCACCTATTTAATGATGTCAGCCTGCTAAACGCCTCATCAGTACCCCGGGAGGGGAGGGGACCAGAGACTATTAATCAATGCCGACACATCTTTCTGCCAAGGTCACACGTCCTCTCTATGTCCATTTTTGTGATCTCTGAGTGCTTCATCCTGACATCATTGGTGCCACTGTGAATAACTATGTGACTATATCTTATGTCATGTTCCTTCATCTGTCTTCCCTTCTGCAGCGTCAGCACCCTAAGATGAGAT
This sequence comes from Thalassophryne amazonica, assembly GCF_902500255.1. Classification (NCBI taxonomy): domain Eukaryota; kingdom Metazoa; phylum Chordata; class Actinopteri; order Batrachoidiformes; family Batrachoididae; genus Thalassophryne; species Thalassophryne amazonica. The sequence continues at coordinate 40,347,218 of NC_047105.1, read as the reverse complement.
GCAATGTCGGGAGCTCTGGCCCCAGGAATACATTTAATGTCAGCCGGCTTCTGTAACCTGACTTTGCGGGTGATAGAATCCCCTATCACTAAAGGCTGGTGTTTCGGCCTGGAGACAGGAGTGGAAGTCACTTGTGGGCTCAGAGAATTCACATCTGGCAAATCCAAACGGGAGAACCAATTCAAAGTTCACACTGGCGAGTGTGATCGGGGTGCCACAACCGGGCACCAAGCCCTACGGGGCTTCCTCCGCCTAGCCACAGTCCAAAAGCCGTCCTCCACAGCCAGCATTTCTAAGCTGATGCTCGCTAGCCAGCCCAACACTAACCTCATCTGGAGTGCCCGTAACATCTAACTCCACTGCGCTAAGAAGCTGCTCTAACTTATGGACATGGCTCTCTAAGAGAGCCACCCTATCTTCCAACATCACGCAGGATTTACGGAGGGTGTAAAGTAGAATTAGTAGTGTACTTTGTGCTCTAAGAAATTCAAGAATGTAGCCAAGCAAACACGAGCTAACCAATAATGGATAAGCTAACCACTGCTAAGGCTCACACAGATGCAAATAAATTTATTAAAATTCACAGCAGTTACACAGAAAAACTAACAGAAGTATTAAACAGGTAAAAAAGCAGCAGTTATAAAATACACTAAACAGTTAATTAACTAACAGGAGTGTAAAAAAATGAAATGAAAAAATGATGATGGGGGTCTGAAATAGCTAATGCAAGCTAACCACTAGTATAAATGCTAGCTGCTCCTAAGATTTTACACAGGGGTAAAATAATTACTTAAATTTCACAGCAGTTCAGCTGAAAAACGAACAGAAGTATTAAATGGGTAGAAAAGAAACAGCTATAAAAAGTAACAACAGAGAGGGGGGGGTCGACCTAGCTAGCGAAAGCTAACCACTAGCGAATGCTAACTGCTAGCAATTCACAACAGGACTGTTATTAAATAACCTTCAGCGTAGATACAATTAACAACCAGAAGAGTGCTAAACAGAAATAAAAGAAGCGTATACAACCATGTGAAGTTCAGAGTGGTGTCACAGCAACAAACAATCTGTCAGAAGCAAGTTGCCAGATCTGTGAAAATCACTCAACTTTTTAACAAGCTAATGTGGGTCATGAGGCGTCAAACAGATATTAAAATGTCTTAAAAATATTCTTATTCTTATTCAAAAGTACCCTATAGACACAGAGATTTGGCTCATAAAAGCCCACATTTAAGATCACTGGGATACGAAGTCTATTAGACAAGTATCCGACCTTATTATTTTTTTCAAAAACCATATGGATTTGAATCACGTGTGATTGCGTCAGCCAAGCTTGAACCTTCGTGCACATGTGTGAGTTTTTTCACGCCTGTCGGTTGCGTCATTCGCCTGTGAGCAGGCTTTGAGTGAGGAGTGGTCCACCCCTCTCGTCGTTTTTTTCATTGTTTAGGAAAGGCTCAGAGACTGCCGCTTTGCTTGATCAAATTTTTTTCAGAAACTGTGAGGGACATCAAAGTGGACACCATTCGAGAAATTCAGATGGTTTTTGGTGAAAATTTTATGTGCTTCAAAGAGATTACGGAGTGTTACTGTTGCTTTAAGGATGGCCCAGAGCGACTGGTGGTGCGCCACGCTCACGAACAGGCCATCGACAGGCTGAGCAACCATTTCATTTCTAAATGGATGGCTGTATGGATCCGTTACCATCGTGTGCATTTTCTCTGGTTATCACAAGAGCTGGACATCAACCATTTTCTGGCATATTTCACTTTTAACAAGAGATTTTGTCATGGAAAGCCGAGCGGAGGCTTCACGCGTCACGATGGATTCGCTACTGGAGCGAGACAAAACCACCTCCATTTTGGTCTCACAGGACTGCTTTGAGATGGCGTTCAGACAGCTGTCGGTGGTTTTTCTATCGAGTGATTATCCAAGAAATTGTGGATGTGCCTGGACATGCCAGAATATGTCCTGTGAGGCTTCATCACGGCGTTGCTGTGCGCCATGTGGCACCGCCGCAACGCGTGAAGCCTCTGCTCCTCTTTCCATGACAAAAACTCATGTAACAGTGGAATGTTCTGTTCATTTCCAAACTGGACACTGTGTTTTATCCGGGATGTCATCTGGCTAGCACAGGAATTGTGAAAAGACGACATCGGCACTTTTTCGGCACATTGAGGCAGACGTGCGGAGGAATTCCGCATGTCGCGGCGGTGCCGCATGGCGCAAAGCAACGCCGTGATGAAGCCTCACAGGACATGTTCTGGCATGTCCAGACACATCCACAATTTCTCGGATAATCACTCGATGGAAAAACCACAGACAGCTGTCTGAACGCCATCTCAAAGCCATCCTGTGAGACCAAAACGGAGGTGGTTTTGTCTCGCTCCAGTAGTGAATCCATCGTGACACGCAAAGCCTCCGCTCAGCTTTCCATGACAAAATCTCTTGTTAAAAGTGAAATCTGCCGGAAAATGGTTGATGTCCAACTCTTGTGATAACCAGAGAAATTGCACACGATGGTCACGGATCCATACAGCCATCCGTTTAGAAAAGAAATGGTCGCTCAGCCTGTCGATGGCGGCTTCGGAGCGCGGTGCACCACCAGTCGCTCTGGGCCATCCTTAAAGCGACAGTAACACTCCATAATCTCTTTGAAGCCCATAAAATTTTCACCAAAAACCATCTGAATTTCTCGAATGGTGTCCACTTTGATGTCCCTCACAGTTTCTGAAAAAATTTTGATCAAGCAAAGCGGCAGTCTCGGAGCCATTCCTAAACAATGAAAAAAACGACGAGAGGGGTGGACCACTCCTCACTCAAAGCCTGCTCACAGGCGAATGACGCAACCGACAGGCGTGAAAAAACTCACGCATGCGCACGAAGGTTCAAGCTTGGCTGACGCAATCACATGTGATTCAAATCCATATGGTTTTTGAAAAAAAATAATAAGGTCGGATACTTTTCTAATAGACCTCGTACAACCTGTTTCTTGGCCTGTTGCTTTAATAGGAAAGGAACTGCTTCTTATGGGAGCAGTTGTTGGGTTTTCACACAGAGGATCTGGGTGTGTCACACAGAGCCTAGTCTGGTTCAGTGGGTGTTTCATACAGAATAGCCAGGAACTAATGAATGGGACCCTGGTGCCACCTGGCTGCACACAGCACAGCTCAACTGTCATTGCTATTTTCCACTCAGCACATTTTCACACCAGTGCCCATGTTCTTCAAATAGGAAAAGTACTCGTACAAATGAATAGAAAAGACAAAATTTTAATAGCTCTGATTTGTGGCATATTTTATAACTCTGGTTTTCTTCCTCCTTGGTTTAGCTAGTCATTGAAATAGTCATGCATCAGTTGCTGGTACAATGACAGGTGGCATTCTGCTTTATTTTATGCTATGCCAAAAACTCTTTTGTGCTTTTAGCCTTACTTTGTGCTCAGATTACATACTGTGTAAAGAAGTCATGGAGTTATGGGGACAAAAAATGGCAAAAATAGTGACAAAGATCAGTTTCAGTTTGGACAGGCGTCAAAAGTTAAAGTTGCTGTAATTTTGGCAGAATAAATTTTACTTAGCAAAATTTACTGTGTACCTCATTACATGTAGACTCGGGCTGATACAGATACATCAGTGCATGATACAGGGCGTGATACATAAACAGACATGTAATAAGATATTTATCACACATTACGACAAACAAAGAACAATAATCACACACATGAATCATGTAGAATGAATAACGCAGGTAAATCATGTAGATATGTAAATTATGGAATGTTCTTATGTCTCTCTATAAAGTTATGAGTGTCCTCTTCACTGATTCACAACATCAGTATAAGGCTCAAGTTGTAGAATTCTTCCTGCTAGGGAGGTTAAAACTCTCTCACCTTGATCAGACATCTTGGTTGAGTGAAATGATCTGGATCCTGTATCGGGATCCTGCACTTGTCACCAGGGTAACACAAAATGGGGGTGTATCATTAGGGGAGGGCCCAGAAATGGAGGCTCCTGAATGGATGAAAAGCAGGTGCAAAGCCTGGTATTTTCAGTGTCTTTTTTTTTTTTTTGTGTATCGCCCTGATTTTATTGTGACAGGTTCCAGTGCAGTTAAATTGATTGGAAAAGTGTGCGATTTATCAGCCCTATTTTTTCTTGTACCTCACAAGGGCTGGTTTACGAGTATAGGGCAGATTTTTGTGGTAATATGTGCTAAAAGAGATTACGTTACTGCAATATTGGATTTTAACAAAAGAAATGTAAATATTTACACTTACTCTTCTGTGGCCATGACTACTGGAATTACAGTTATTGCAAAAGCATCACTAGAATGGTATTTATCACGAGGTGACAAAACCTAGCTGTTGCATTCCGTCACTAAGTAGAAATATTGCCATTTTGCTATTGCTTTTTTTGTCAACATTTCTGAAAATATTGTTAAACCTTTTCCTGTTCATCAAAACCCATCTACTGACAATTTATTCAAAAAAATCCAAATCAGTTGAAGGTAAAGTTGCATTCATAGGTTCAAAACAATTAAGCAAACCACCCTCGCTCACACACAAGGACCCGATTACAATGCCAGGATAAACTTGAAGACAACCTGATAATTATTTCCAGAAGGAAAACGTCTTTTAAATCCATAATGTCTATGAATGTATGTTGTATGTTGCTAATAACTGTATGCTTTGCAGATTTCATATATAGCATAATTGGGTTATGTCCTGAATCCAGACTTCTCCAGGCATCGTAACGGTAATCTAATAACAAGAAGAATGTACAGATAATGAGCCATTAGCCACAGTCAATATCATCTCCAGAAGGCCTTGAATACTGAGCCAGTGATACAGAGGGAGACAGAAAGAGAGAGATCCTTGCCAAATAAAAGACAAGCTGGAAAGCGCCCCAATCAATGTTATTTTCTCTCTCAGTCCCAGACCAACTGTCTGTTCATCTGTTTCTTTCAAATGAAAGGTGTGCTGGTATGTAACGCTTACAGTCCAGCGATCTGTCCCTTAATTAAAATGTTGCAGATTGTGTTTCACTCACAGTGCCGACTGAACATACTGTGCATAGCACAAAATGTTTCTTATAGTGTATAGTATTGATCAGGAAATAAAGGATGTTTCAACCAGAAAATACAATCTGTGTAATGCAGCTTTTAGTACAGGCCTGACTACTGAATGAAAACCACCGATGAGTACTTCATGAGGAAAAAAAAAAGAAAAAAGAAAAAAGAAAAGGTAAGCTTTTGTTTGAAAAGCCAGCTCCATACTAGGACACACTCTGGCCTATACAATCCATCAAATACATTGCCTTTGTTTGGATTTTACTTTTAAAGGAGAAAAGAGTATACATTAGCCGGCGTGTACGTGTGGTTTTGTACATGCAATCTCATTCCAAATAGAGGCATATGAATAATTTATCTTGCCACAATCCAACTGGGAACGTCCTTGATATTTACATTTTATCATCAAGGGCACTGGATGAGCCTTCACAGCAATCTAACACATGACACATCCTCACTGCCCATCACCCGCACAGTCAAGAGCAACTGACGGCAACGGCAAAATGTTTCCGCAGTACAGATATATATTTATTCACAGAGAAACCAAAAGTAGAATAAGATTCTGTATGATGACTAAGCTTGGAGTTTTGCAGCATACGTGAAAAATGGCGATGATGCCAGGGATGTAAAACACACACACACACACACACACACACACACTTTCTTCACACAATGGCTCCAATGTTTACAGCAGACAATTTAGTTTCCTTCCAACAATTATGAGGGAAATTGAATCTCAGGAAATGTTCATTTTCTTGTCCATTAGAGCAAACAATAAGATTATCCCCAAAGGTTTAGAAAAACATCTGTCTTCAAAGGACAGTCCTGAAAAATTATATCAGATGATTTGCAGGCGGCCTGAAGACAAACTAAATCAACATTTTTTTTTTTTTCCTTTCTGACATTAAATATAACCTGTAAGCAGATGAAATTCAGTTTGTGCAGCATTCCTAACTTTAATGATCACATTTGAAATAGGTATCTCAGTGCTCATCTCATTTTGTTCTGTGCATACTATCTTGGGGAATGTATTTTTTAAATAGCTTGCGTGCACTGCATTCTAATTCTACAGTCACACTTCTATTTTGCAGAATAAAGTTTAGTTCATTTTCACCTGGATTATTTTTTTCAAAGTGGGGCTACATTTACTCAAGGAATCCACATTAATGTATTACAAAGAGTGCAGCAGTAATGAAAATTGGATTTGCGTTGAACCCCATTCACAAGAAATCTTTGTCAGACGTAAAACAAGTAAACAGTGTCAAAGTGTCAGAAGCTACATGTTAGCTAGCCAAATCAAATCATAAATGTTGCTACATTTGTTTTAAAGATTACTGTCGTTAATAATGTTATTACAAATACATCCCTTTCATATAATTGTTATAGTGAAAGAGCTGCTCACTTTGTTTTGTTTTGGTTTCGTTGTGATAAGTAAAAGTTGCTGAAAAGTTAAAAGGGGTAGGTGTATATAAGCTTTGCTTCTACCTACACCCTTTTGGTTGCATGGGTTGACTGGCTGAGAAATCAGTTTTGTTTTATTTTGTTGCAAAGTTCTTTCCTTGAACCGAATCAACTTGAACTTGAGCTAGGTAGCATTCCTAGCCCATTAAAAACAATCGTTTGATGGCAGCTAGCTTGGGTAGCTAGCATGATTGCTGACTAGTATCGTTTGTCTGTTGTTACTGTTCATTTACAAGATTTCTTTGTCTGTTCATTCGTGTTTTGGGGGTATTTATACTCCACTGTTAGCTCACAAGTTAGCTTTTTACCACTTCTTCCTGAAAGTATGAGAAGCAGTTTGGTATAGCATCTGCAGTTTGGTATCTGCATGAGCCCTCATCCTTCGGACTGGAGCTCATAGAGATACATCGGGGCATAATACAGGGTGTGATACATAAACAGGCATGTGATAAGGTATTATCAGGTATCAAGTTGTTCACCAATGAATATGGCTTTAAAAAGCCATATTCTTTGGTAAAACAACTTGATAACAATTTTATCATATACATATAAATGATAAATGTTGCATGGTTTTCTGAAGGGTGTAAAAAGCCATATTCATTGGTGAACAACTTGATAACGATTTTATCATATACAGTGGTAACCTGCGATAGGCGAAATCCACGAAGTAGTCAGCGTTATTTTTTACAATTATTATAGATGTTTTAAGGCTGTAAAACCCCTCACTACACACTTTATACACTTTTCTCAAACAGGCATTAACATTTTCTCACTTTTCTCTCCTGTGTAAACACTCAAAGTTCAAACCTTAGTAGAAAAAAATAGAACGTTTTCCTATAAATAATTATGATGGCTTTTAGAACTAACAAATTTAATTTTAATGATCAAACCTACGAGGTTGGACACATAAGAAATTATTAATAGTGACTCACCAGTATTTCACAGTTCCTCTGACCGCGTCTCTTCATCATGGCGCCGCTCCGCTGTGCGGATTGGTTGATTACTCGGGTGGTATGAAAAATATTACCTGTCCGCGAAAAGGGTGTATTGCTATTTATTCTTTAGTGTTTTATCCAATCATATTGGCATATCATTTATAAGTATATGATAATATCATATATTACAACAAAAATCTGCCCTATACTCATAAACCAGCCCTCGAGATACAGTAAAAATAGGGTTGATAAATCATATACTTTTCCTATCAATTGTACAGCCCTGGAAACTGTGGAAATAAAACCAGAGCGATACAAATCTTAAAACAGGGTGACACAAAAAATACCAGGCTTTGTTTTGCCCTGATTTTCATCCAATCAGCCCCACCTATGACACACCCCCATTTTGTGTTACCCTGGTGACAAGTGCAGGATCCTGATACAAGATTCAGATCATTTCATTCAGCCAAGATGTCTGATCAAGGTGAGAGAGTTTTAGCCTCCCTAGCAGGAAGAATTCTACAACTTCTCATACTGAAGTTGTGAGACATTAGTGAAGAGGACACTCATAACTTTATAGAGAGACATAAGAACATTCATAATTTACATATTTACATGATTTACCTGCATTATTCATTCTACATGATTCATGTGTGTGATTATTGTTCTTTATTTTTGGTGTAATATGTGATGAATATCTTATTATCAGCCCTTCGGACTCGGGCTGATACAGATACATCAGGGCATGCATGATACAGGGTGTAATACATAAACAGACGTGATAAGGTATACATCTATATATTCAAAGCAAAGTGGCCCCTGTGTACATGTGTATGGGTGTGTGTGTGTGTAAGTTTGATCACAGAGAAACTGGGGAGAGCTGACATTTTCTGTCTGGTATACATTTGGGTCAAGGATGAACACAGTGAAAAAGAAAAGGATGATCAGCCTAATATTTTTGGAAAAATTAGGGCTATTAAGTAACAACAGTGAACAATGGACGTTGATATCACCATTAATCAGTCGCTGGTAACCAGACAAGCTCTGAACAATGGACATATCTCAACCTTGCCAGTTCTAAAACATGACATCAACTAAATGTGCCAAATCCAATTATTCACATAACCTTCTCATTTTAATTTCCTGCACTTTCAGTTAAAATCATTATAGAAACGTTGCATAATTTATTACCACCCTTGAAAAATGTCAGCTACCTAGTTTATAAACACTACCCAATCTAGAGCCCATGGATCCCCACAGGCAACGCTCTAGTTTACTGTGTATATGCTACCTTATCTCATTTTATCTTGGTCTTTGGGGCAGTTTGTTCAATTTATTTTTGATTAATTAAGACTTCCTGCTCTGAGTTTAGTTGACCCTTCTCTACTGCAACCACAAAATTTGAGTATAAAGGTGAAAACTCGATGTGATGAAAAAGGGAGACAAAGTATTCTTTGACAGATAAGAGTCTGATCTTTTCATTTTTTAAACAATTAGTTTTTAACTTCTTTAATATCAAATAAACCATCACTCTGTATCATGCGTGGCTCAAACATTAGCTTGATGCAGTCATCTGTGGATTCATCAAGCAACATCAAGTCACTACTCAGTTACTGATTTTACTAAATAATTTAACATTGCCATTGTGAGATTAGACATTTATATTTGATTAATAGCTCAACATTTTTTGCACAATATCCCCACCATGTTCTGCAAGACCAACGAGCATCCCGTTGTGCCTATTTGACAAATCCACAGACTAAAGTTTGCATTACAAATTACTAGTGTGATTGCACTACAATCTTGCTGGTAATCAAAGGATTATTCCTTTTTAGGTACAGTTTTATAAATGCACAATTCATAAGGTAAATGGCAACATAAGGGTCATACTTTCACTCAGTTGTAAAACACGGGGATTTAAATTTAATATCACAAAATCACCATTTGTTTTGTTTTTTGTTTTTTTTTCAAACACTTTCACTATATATGTGAACACTCCTATAATTTATCTACCAAAAAATGACATATTGGACCTTTTCGGTATGTACTTGCACCTTCAAACTAAAACAGGTTTGACAGAAACAAGAAAAATAAAAAAAATGTGCTCTGTATCCTTTCTCCTTTCCTCTGTCTCTCCGTGCCCCTTATTTTCCGAAAGTATCTGTTTGAGAGATAAATGACCACTCTGCTGCTGAGGATGACAGCCTACACAAAGATGATATTGAATTGATTTCAGAAATGTTGCAGAACTGACTGTTTGATGTATACTGCTAGACATGAATCATAAAAATTCTATTAAAAACCCCTTGAATGGCTGACACCAGAATATTATTTGTGATGATTAATTTGACTCAGTCATTACAATGGGAGTCAAGTTGAATCGTTTCAGACAAAACTGCTTTTCATTCCCCATTGAATTTCCCTGCTATTTTTCTTTTCTCTTGCTCAGTGTAGAACGCTGATCTGATTGGACTTACTGTGTGTTAGTAATACACAACACAAATACAGAGGCTGTTGGTCTTCTGTATTACCAATCACTCAACATTGAGGTTTTATTCCAAAATAAGACATTCAGCATTTCTGGCGTAATTACTTTTATTTCACCAAAGTGATGGATGAAAATTTAAACCATTTGCATGGCTTTTTGTGAAATTGTGACAAGATCCTCTGAATATATATTTTTGCTTTATTGTTTTGGACTCATTGTGCAAATCCATTTCAAAGCCTTTAGTGAGCTAACCTCAAACTTACCCGCTGTAATATATTATCTGATTGTTGATGTAGTGGTCAAAGTATTGATTGTGGTCAGTTTACTGGAATGAGTGAAAAGCAATTCATCGTTTGCCAATAAAACTATTCCCTGTGCTACAGTATATTAAGGCATGTGAAAATCAGTTCATCTCTGGAAGTATACGCTGGTGCTACATTATGAAACACTGCAACTACTTAGGCAGGCAGCTGGTCCATTCCACCTCTCAATCATCAACCATCTAGCTGTTGAAGTTGTGTGGTACTGGGGTGTACCCATGGCCATTTTTTTTCCAGTTGTTGCGGTCCTCAACACAGAGGCACCTACACGCTGGATCATACCTAAAGAAGCACGCTACATGGAAACTACGTTTTTGTATTCATTAAGGATCCATTCTCACTATGATGTGAAGTGGCCGAGGATGGAAGATTCTCAAAAACCTCTGCTGGAGGAGGTCCATAATTCCTGTCTTTAACACAGGCAACGCTGTACTGGCAGAGCTGTACATTTAATGATGGTACACTGACTTAAGGATGATTCTGAGAAAGCTCAGAACTACACAGGAGGACCTGGTCAATGACCTGAAGAGAGCTGGGACCACAGTCACAAATATTACACATGTAACACATGATGCTGCCATGGTTTAAAATCCTGCAGGGCAGCAAGGTCCCCCTGCTCAAGCCAGCACATGTCCAGGCCTGTTAGAAGTTCACCAGTGACCATCTGGATGATCCAGAGGAGCCATGGGAGAAAGTCATGTAGTCAGATGAGACCAGAGTAGAGCTTTTTGGAATCAACTCCACTGACCATGTTTAGAGGATGAGAACAACCCCAAGAAAACCATCCCAACCGTGAAGCATGGGGGTGGAAACATCATACTCTGGGGGTGCTCTTCTGCAAAGGGGGCAGGACGACTGCACCGTATTGAAGGGAGGATGGATGGGGTCATGTATTGTGAGATTTTGGCAAACAACCTCCTTCCCTCAGTAAGAGCATTGAAGATGGGTTGTGGCTGGGTCTTCCAGCATGACAATGACCACAAACACAGCCAGGGCAACTAAGGAGGGGCTCCGTACAAAGAATTTCAAGGTCCTGGAGTGGCCTGGCCAGTCTCCAGACCTGAACTCAATAGAAAATCTTTGGAGGGAGCTGAAACTCCAAACCTGAAAGATCTAGAGAAGATCTGTATGGAGGAGTGAACCAAAATCCCTGTTGCAGTGTGTGAAAACCTGGTGAAAAACTACAGGAAACGTTTGACCTCTGTAATTACAAACAAAGGCTACTGTACCAAATATTAACATTGATTTTCACAGGTGTTCAAATACTTATTTGCAGCAGTAACATACAAATAAATTATTAAAAAATCATACATTGTGATTTCCGGATTTTTTTTTTTTAGATTATATCTCTCACAGTGGACATGCACCTAAGATGAAAATTTCAGACCCCTCCATGATTTCTAAGTGGGAGAACTTGAAAATCTGCAGGGTGTTCAAATACTTATTTTCCTCACTGCAGTTCAGCTTTCACTCTCAAACGGTGGGCGCATCGGTAGCGCAGAGCCATAGCATAGCTTGGTGGAGCTGATTGTCAACTCAACATTTGGAAGTGTCTATATGTGGTAAAAATGTTGAACTTGTAGAGAGATTCCCTTACCTCAGCAGTGATGTTCATGTTTCTGGGTCCTCGACCTGGGAAGAGCTTATGGGGTCATGAGATCACTGGAAAGAGTGTTTTGTTGACATTGATACCACTGCAGGAGAATGAAAGCTCAGGTGTTGATGGTATGGTGGTGAAGTGGTTCTTGCCATGGAAAACATAATGTTCTTAAAATAATGTTTTTGTCCTAAATTCCTGTTCCATGAGAATAGTTCATGGTTCATGTTCTTCTGTTCAGGTATGGCAAAATACAAGCTCAAATAAACCCATCTTCAAGTCTGCCAACTGTCTCTGTGGTTGGTCTGTTAACATTTGTTCATTCATTTATTTTCTACCACTTATACGGGTCTGAGTGGCAGTAGACCAAGCAGGTCATCCCACACTTCCCTATCCTCACCAAGTCCTCTACGTCTTTCTGGGTGATCCCAAGCCATCTGAGAAATACAGTCCCTCCAGCATGTTCTGGGTCTTCCCCAGGGCCTCCTCCCAGTTGGACATGGCTGGAAAATGTCACTAGGGATGTACCAAATCAAAATAGTTTGTGGCTTTCAGGGAAGTGCAGTAAAATCTGCCCCCTTCAGGAGAACATAATAAAAACAGCACTGTACTGCATGAGGTAGTTCAGGCTTTGTGAGGATCAGTGGTGACAGGAAATCTCTCTCAGTAAAGACATTGTGCAGGCTTGTTGGTAAAGCTTGTATTAAAATGTGCTATTATTTATATTCATCTATTTTTCTGGAACTCTGACCTTATGTAAAATTCATATCTGGACCTTTCGTAAATAATCTGAGTACCACTGAAATAAAAGAAGAAATAACATTCTGTTCCTCCTCACAGAGCTACACAGGTCAGAGCGGTGGCAGCGGGGGAGGAGGTGGCAGTGGCGGCAACACCAGTGGAAATGGAGCCAGGGATGAAGACTACGAGATCCCCCCTATCACTCCTCCGAACCACCCTGAACCTCCTCTTCTTCACCTGATGGAGCATGACTCCACAGGCTACTTGTGCCACTCGCTACCACACAATGGGCTCATCAACCCGTATTCCTACCCGGAGCTGCCCACACTCATGATGTCAAACATGTTGACGCAGGACAGCCACCTCGTCTCCAGCCAGATGCCCTCGGTGAGTAGGACTCCATAGATCGTAGCACTCCTTAGATCGTAGCACTCCGTAGATCGTAGCACTCCGTAGATCGTAGCACTACGTAGATCGGTAGCCAACGGGGGCAAAAATAGACCAGAAGTCCATTTTATGCAAATGCTGAGCGATGTGACACGCATCTGCCAATCCGAGTAAATAGGCAGCATGACGGCACGTAGGTGTTCACTCGAACAAAATAATCCAAGATGGAATAAAACGATCTGAAACAGCTCTATTTCTATATAAATCTAATATGTTTCTCATGTATTTTGTAAAAGCTAGCAAGAAATAAACACTTCTAAAATAAAAAATGCTGTTTTTGTAACCACATAACATCTCTGAAGTGATTTACAAGACATGTTACGGATATGTTAGCATGCAAACCCGCGTGAACACCTATCAAGTGGCAAAGCCAACTGCTTGTTGCCAACATTTGTAGCTAATCTGACCGTAGGGTTTACGTAAGTCAGTGAGAATGCCTCACAGATCCAGCCCACACTACAATATGATCCCGTTACATATGTCCTAAAGGTTTAGTATAAGTTATTTAAGTACTAAATTTCTAAATTACTAAATTTTTATATCAGACGGAGATATACATGCAAATCCAAAGAATTATGGGACTTAGCTCATGTTTATCATGAAACATCAGACATACATTGTGGTAAAAGATAGAATTATGTAAAACTCTTTCAATATTATCCCTTTAAGGAGACAGGTTAATGTTTTGGTTAATTTAAGTGCTAATAGACGCACTTTAAACTAATGAGAATTTGCATATATTGTTTTTGGAAGCGTGTTTTCATCAATGATTTTGGCTTCATAAATTAAAAAGAAATACAAACTTTAAGGCTCCACCCACTTTCGCATTTGCTTGATGTGAATGATATTAGGTGCTTGGCCCAAATGTAAGTTATACCAATCATAATCAAGTCTGTCAAGGGCCACATTCATAAACCATCATCAGGATAAATCCTACTCCTCAGCGATTGATTTAGAAAACTCTGAAATACTGTGTGCATGTCCGTCCTACTTTTAGAGAGCATTTTAGCACTAAATGTATCTCCTACATCTTTGAGAAGCTGAATGTCCTCCAGAACACTCCTTGTACACAAAGAACTCTTCATCGATGGCCATGTTTGCCAAATTTAGTGTACTTTATCATGTCAGTTTTGCAAAAATACAATAATGAGTTTCTCAAAAGGTAGATTGTTTGTAAAAATGTTTTTTAATGGTGGTGGAGTTAAAGGAGGCAAATCAACATTTCAATGAAACCGTCAGACGGTGTTATAGTAACATCAGAGTAGACGGCGCAGTTACTGTACACACAGATCTGACAGCAGCATAATTCTGCTCCACTTTATTTTTTTTAAGCCAGTGGGTTTGATAAAATATGGACAGTTTTATCAACCTTTTGATTATTATATGCTTCTGTGACTTGATGAAACATAAATATGCATGGCATTTTTAATCTACCTTTTAAAATTTATTTTGTGTCACTACACAGACTACACAAATTTAGAGTTAAAATTTCTGTCATACAAACACCTCCTGGGACTGTGATTGCAAAACACAATTTCCATTTAAAGCACAATTTATTCCTCATTATTAACTTCTCAGCAAAAACCTAATATACTATCATGTTTTCTAGCTAAGTAGCCAGGTAGCTAGCCCTGGTACCACAGTCTCTTATACACTGGTAGCGTGTTTTTGAAAACATGGCTGTGGTTGGTCCATCTGATACGTCGTCCGCTATTGGCTATCACGCCACGCTCTGTGATTGGCTGTGGCGTAACCACCGAAAATGTAAGTTGGTTCCACTCCAGTGTTATGTTGTAAACAAAGGCTGCAGCCAATCAGAGAGCGGCATGTATCAGCTAATCAGCAAAATGTCAGACTCCTGACTAAAAGTCACGTGACCAAATAACCCGATACCGACTCCTCTGCATTGGCTAGAGGAGTGGAACCAACTTACCAGCTAGCTAGCTAGCTTGCGCACTTCCCTGTATTGCACAGTATAATGAAGAAATTTGATGTCATTGTGTCAACCTTGTGAATTCCGCCCTTTCTTTTCACTTAGGAGTTTTTCTTTTTCTTTTTTTTTTTTTGGTAAAAGTTGCTCTTGCCAGATATGTGAAGAGCTTTTCAGTGTAAACATACTGTAGTTAGAAACCATTTCTGTAAATCCAGAGAACTTCTTCCGGTAGCATGTGTGAGAATATGATCTCAGGTTGTGTTACTGAGCACAAAACCTCTGCAAAGTCATGCTATCTGTCCATGTTTATTGGTAGCAGTCTGCTTCTCTCACTCTTCAAACAATTATTTTACTCTGTTTTACCCTCTTTGATACTGTGACAAGTATTAAATTTTCACCAGTCAGCAATGACTTGTCACAGTTGCCATTAAATGACGAGAGAAGAAGCTATGGTGGACACATGCAACAGTATGTATGCTAACCTGACATGAAACTGAAATTACAGAGGGTGTTTAATAGGGATGAGCGAGTACACCACGATCTGTATCTGTTCAGCCATCTAAATTATCTGTATCTGTAGGTGTACTCGGAGTGGGTGGGGCCTAAACTGGAAGTAGGCGTGGTTACCCAGAAATGGGTGGGGCTTACATCTGTACATTATTTTAAGTCTGAAATTGATATGGATTGATCGGAAGTTGCTATATTTATTGTTTATTTGAAAAATATTAACAGAACAGCCTCAAATTCAAATAAATTTTTTATGAACTCAGAACATGAATATTCTTAAGTGTATGAATGAATATTTACAGAACAGCCTCAGAATTGAGATTCAGTGTTTTTAATCACAATAGTAAAGGAACTATTTTACAAAACAAGTTTTTATAAACTCAGAACATGAGTATTCTTAAGGGTGTGATGAGTAACAGAACAGCCTCAGACTTGAGATTCAATCTAGTAGGAAATTATGAACTAAGTATGCATGAACAAGAGTTGTCATACTCAACACAACTTTCTTTATTATTATTATTATTATTATTATTATTATTATTATTTGTTTTAATTTTATGATCAAACTGTGATTTTTTTTTTTATTACCTAACATTCTTGGCATTTTCAATTCATTTTTTCTATTTATTTTCATTTATATAGCGTCATATCCCAACAGAGTTACCTCAAGGCGCTTCACACAAGTAAGGTCTAACCTTACTAACCCCCAGAGCAACAGTGGTAAGGAAAACTCCCTCTGAGTAAGACATTTATAATATATAATAAAACTAATTTTACAGATGCATTATCTAACTCATAAGAAGGAATGAAAATTCAATTGTTAATCTATTACAATATGAATATTATAAATATTTATACAATTTCAAATGCATTCTCCGCCGCATGACGCGCATGAGACAAGCTGCAGCTGTAGATAATTTCTCTGTGATTCTGGGAGTGATGACAGATGGTTTCATCAGCATATGTGTCATCGGCTATGAAATGATTACTTTATATAACAAGGTGTCCACCTGAACAAAGTGTGGCATCCAGTGGGACAAAGCGCATCGCATTGGCACGACTAATTGCGCAAAAGTGCAGGAAGGTTGAGTGAGTTCATCTATCTCAACCAGCCTCTTTGGGCATTAACTCAGAAACAATAAAAGTTATAAATTTGGACATGTCCACCTTAAATTGAAAATCCAATCTATCAAAACTGTCTATCTATTATCTATCAACAAAGCAAATAAATATTGAATATTCCATAGATGTATCTGCCACCTGCTGACAAACGATTTACGCTAGCATGCATATAAAGCAAAACAGGAAAGTGAAAACAGAGTTAATCAACGAATAGTATATATGAATAATAAGAATACGAATACTGAAACTTTTCATCGGTACTCCAAATTACTCATGGCAAACTGAAAAAAATAAGCAAAGTTTTGAACCACTGTTAGAGAAAGCTCATGAAAAGTAAGGGAGCACTTGTTCTGCTGCAATCTGCTGAATACTGGCACCTGCTGGGTGGTTCAGGAATGTACACTCTTGTGAGATGTTGAATGTCATATTTAAAAGTTGCAGTTGGTGCATGCTCTCCTTTGCTTCAGCATTACCTGCTTAGGTAATGGCCCAGTGGTTAAGCGTTAGACTTGAGACCAGAGGATCCTTGGTTCAAATCCCAGCCTGACCGGAAAATCAGTAACGGCCATTGGGCAAGGGCCTTAATCCCCTAGTTCAGGGGTGCCCAACCTTTTTTGAACTGAGATCAACTTTTAAAGTTGACAGTGTATCAAGATCTACCAAGCCATATCATACGCCATAACGTAGCAGCAATTTATTGTGCACCAATATAATAACACAATTTCCTGGCACAAAGATAAAGTTTTAGTAAGAATAATGCATTATTGCAGTAAATGTGCAAAGAATAAGTACAGGATTGGCCTGTAACAACACAACAATGAACAACTCAAGTTACGCAGCACCTTTACACAACGCCTAATTAAAGTTGGAAAAGTTGTTCCCTACCTCAGTGGGACTTCTGGCACTGAGAGGAAGCAAGAAATAAGAAAGACTAAATCTAAAAGTTGTGCATATTCAGCATGGTTTGAACTTTTCAGAATTTTTTTTTAATTTTGGGCAACAATTCATTAAACTGTTCCAGAAATTTACCTCTGCTGAGCCACCTAATGTCTGTGTGCAGCAGTCCTCCAGCTGCACATGGAATAATGAAAAAAATAACTAAAAAATAAAAATAAAACCAGAAACACTGTCATCTTTATCAAAAGCAAGAAATCACAGCAAAATTGTCAGTTTATCTTTGTATTATATTTATAAACTGTTACAGAGCAGCTCACCCATGTCACTTTTGCACAGTAAAATCACCAGTGTTAAATTAACACTGCCGGTGGGGCCATATGTACACTGGCAGTGTTAATTTAACACTGTCAGTGTTAGTTTTACACTGGTGTTTTTACTGTGTGTAAACATTACACAAAATGAATGTACAAAAAATGAAATCAAATAAAATCTCAAACACAGTCATCATCTTTAACAAAAGCAGTAAATCACAGTTTATCTGAGCGAACGGCTCACTATTTGGGTTCACAAACACAAGTGCACGAAAAATAAATTAATTAATACAAATACTGACTTTTGAACTGTTTACATACCGTTTTTGTCCACAGTGTAACTTATTTTGGCTGTTTAAGCTGTCATGTTGCTTCAAAAAAAAATTTGTTTCTCATTTTATTTTTTTTCTCCTCTGCATCCTGCACTATAGAAGAAGAAGAACCTCTTCTTCTATCGTGTTTAACAGTAGCTGACATCCTTATTGGTGCAGTGCTGCCACCTTTTGCATCGATCCGTTATAGCAGCACTGTCCATTACAGCACCAGTGTCATGGGATCAAGTGGAACTCAGCTGGCGACCGACCAGGTTGGGCACGCCAGCCCTAGTTGCTCCCGGTGTGTAGTGAGTGCCTTGTATGGCAGCACCCTGACATTGGGGTGAATGTGAGGCATTACTGTAAAGCGCTTTGAGCATGGAAAAGCACTATATAAATGCAGTCCATTTACTGAACACCTCAGTTGTAAAATGTCTTTGAAATTGTTGTTAAGCCTCTCCACTGAATTTAAATTAAATAAATTTCACAATATATTCTTATTTATGAAAGATGGTGGTGAATGGTGGGGGGGGGGGGGAATACATTCAGTGGGATAGCTGAAAGTGCTGACAAAAAATTTAAAATGATTTAATATTACCCAAACACTCCTTTTTTTATCAGTATTGTATTACATCAAAAAAAAAATTTTGTCTTGATCAGTCTTTAATAGTCTGAATATGTTCCAATAGGTCCTGTTAAATGTCAGACACTCAATAGGATACACTGAAAATAAATCACATGTACATAACATTAATGATTATGCAGATATACATGGCTGAATAGTTTTCAAACTGTTTCAGATATTGCAAAACATAAAAAATCAACCATTTAAAAATTTCAACGACACAGCACAACTTGATTTCCCCTGTGAAATAATTTGTCACATTGTAGAGTACAGGCAATTTTAACAGAAGAAGGGGTCTGAGTGGGGAAACCAAATAAGTGTTTATTGGTTGCCATGTAAAGTGGAGAAAAGGATTACGGGTAAACCCATCAACATCACATACGTCTCGACAGCACATCGGTCAATCTGTCAAGCCTTCAAACATGAATACACCCTGATTACTCCCTCAGCTGCACATGAAACTACTCGTCTGCAAATTAGCATCTCCAAACCATAATTGCATTCAAGAGAAGTGCAGGAAATTGAGCAGGTAACAAATGATATATAAGTAAATCTTATGCATAAAACATTATAACGTACATGCAGCAGACTCTCTGCAGCCGTCTCTCTCTCTCTCTCTCTCTCTCTCTTTCTTATAGTTTGCATCAAATCTTAAATAACAAGAAAAAAGTTTACAACCCCAATTCCAATGAAGTTGGGACATTGTGTAAAATGTAAATAAAAGCAGAATACAATGATTTGCAAATCATCTTCAACCTATATTCAATTAAATACACCACAAAGACAAGATATTTAATGTTCAAACTGGTACGTTATTGTTTTTGTGCAAATATTTGCTCGTTTTGAAATGGATGCCTGCAACACGTTTCAAAAATGCTGGGACAGTGGTATGTTTACCACTGTGTTACATCACCTTTCCTTCTAACAACACTCAATAAGTGTTTGGGAACTGAGGGCACTAATTGTTGAAGCTTTGTAGATGGAATTCTTTCCCATTCGTGCTTGATGTACGACTTCAGTCGTTCAACAGTCCGGGGTCTCTGTTGTCGTATTTTGCGCTTCGTAGTCTGGACTGCAGGCAGGCCAGTCATACCCGCACTCTATTACTACAAAGCCACATTGTTGTAACACGTGCAGACTGTGGCTTGGCATTGTCTTGCTGAAATAAGCAGGGATGTCCCTAAAAAAGACATTGCTTGGATGGCAGCATGTGTTGCTCCAAAACCTGGATGTACCTTTCAGCACTGATGGCGCCATCACAGATGTGTAAGTTGCCCATGCCATGGGCACTAACACACCCCCATACCATCACAGATGCTGGCTTTTGTACTTTGCACTGGTAACAATCTGGATGGTCTTTTTCCTCTTTTGTCCGGAAGACACGACATCCATGATTTCCAAAAACAATTTGAAATGTGGACTCATCAGACCACAGCACACTTTTCCATTTTGCATCTATCCAGTTCAAATGAGCTCGGGCCCAGAGAAGGCGTTTCTGGATGTTGTTGATGTATGGCTTTCACTTTGCATGGTAGAGTTTTAACTTGCACTTGTAGATGTAGTGACGAACTGTGTTAACTGACAATGGTTTTCTGAAGTGTTCTTGAGCCCACGTGGCAAGATCCTTTACACAATGATGTTGGTTTTTAATGCAGTGCCACCTGAGGGATTGAATGTCACGGGCATTCAGTGTTGGTTTTCGGCCTTGCCGCTTACGTGTAGAAAGTTCTCGAGATTTGATTATATTATGGACTATTGATGATGGAATTCCTAAATTCCTTGCAATTGAATGTTGAGAAACATTGTTCTTAAACTGTTGGACTATTTTTTTTTTCACACATTTGTTCACAAAGAGGTGATCCTCACACCATCTTTGTTTGTGAATGGCTGAGCCTTTTGGGGATGCTCCTTTTATACCCAGTCATGACACTCACCTGTTTCCAGTTAGGTGTTCTTTGAGCATTCATCAACTTTCCCTGTCTTTTGTTGCCCCGTCCCAACTTTTTTGAAAGGTGTTGCAGGCATCTATTTCAAAAGAGAAAATATTTGCACAAAAACAATAAAGTTGATTAGTTTGAACATTAAATATCTTGTCTTTGCAGTGTATTCAATCAAATATACACTCAACAAAAATATAAACGCAACACTTTTGGTTTTGCTCCCATTTTGTATGAGATGAACTCAAAGATCTAAAACTTTTTCCACATACACAATATCACCATTTCTCTCAAATATTGTTCACAAACCAGTCTAAATCTGTGATAGTGAGCACTTCTCCTTTGCTGAGATAATCCATCCCACCTCACAGGTGTGCCATACCAAGATGCTGATTAGACACCATGATTAGTGCACAGGTGTGCCTTAGACTGCCCACAATAAAAGGCCACTCTGAAAGGTGCAGTTTTATCACACAGCACAATGCCACAGATGTTCATTTCTCTACCATAAGCCATCTCCAAAGGCGTTTCAGAGAATTTGGCAGTACATCCAACCAGCCTCACAACCGCAGACCACGTGTAACCACACCAGCCCAGGACCTCCACATCCAGCATGTTCACCTCCAAGATCGTCTGAGACCAGCCACTCGGACAGCTGCTGAAACAATCGGTTTGCATAACCAAAGAATTTCTGCACAAACTGTCAGAAACCGTCTCAGGGAAGCTCATCTGCATGCTCGTCATC
Organism: Thalassophryne amazonica; assembly: GCF_902500255.1. Lineage (NCBI taxonomy): Eukaryota > Metazoa > Chordata > Actinopteri > Batrachoidiformes > Batrachoididae > Thalassophryne > Thalassophryne amazonica. The sequence goes on along the minus strand of NC_047105.1, from coordinate 40,325,771 downwards.
CTCATCGGGGTCTCGACCTGACTCCAGTTCATCGTCATAACTGACTTGAGTGGGCAAATGCTCACATTCGCTGGCATTTGGCACATTGGAGAGGTGTTCTCTTCATGCATTTTGAATGCACAGAGATACCGTGACGAGATCCTGAGGCCCATTGTTGTGCCATACATCCAAGAACATCACCTCATGTTGCAGCAGGGTAATGCACGGCCCCATGTTGCAAGGATCTGTACACAATTCTTGGAAGCTGAAAATGTCCCAGTTCTTGCATGGCCGGCATACTCACCGGACATGTCACCCATTGAGCATGTTTGGGATGCTCTGGACCGGCGTATACGACAGCGTGTACTAGTTCCTGCCAATATCCAGCAACTTTGCACAGCCATTGAAGAGGAGTGGACCAACATTCCACAGGCCACAATTGACAACCTGATCAACTCTATGCGAAGGAGATGTGTTGCACTGCATGAGGTAAATGGTGGTCACACCAGATACTGACTTGTATCCCCCCCAATAAAACAAAACTGCACCTTTCAGAGTGGCCTTTTATTGTGGGCAGTCTAAGGCACACCTGTGCACTAATCATGGTGTCTAATCAACATCTTGATATGGCACACCTGTGAGGTGGGATGGATTATTTCAGCAAAGGAGAAGTGCTCACTATCACAGATTTAGACTGGTTTGTGAACAATATTTGAGGGAAATGGTGATATTGTGTATGTGGAAAAAGTTTTAGATCTTTGAGTTCATCTCATACAAAATGGGAGCAAAACCAAAAGTGTTGCGTTTATATTTTTGTTGAGTGTAGGTTGAAGAGGATTTGCAAATCATTGTATTGTGTTTTTATTTACATTTTACACAACGTCCCAACTTCATTGGAATTGGGGTTGTAGTTTATGAAACAGAAGCTGAGTAAAATACATTTAATGTTCAACCTCATAGCTTTTTTCATATATTCAGCCTCCAAAATGCTAATTATTGCAGAAAAGGTGCACTAAATAATGTAAGCAACGTTTGACATTTATATTAGGCAGCGTTTGATATTTTGTTCAATACTTCTCTTTGAAATATAGACATGCTAATGCTCTTTATTGATTACATGACTGAGTTGGAGATGTCAGTGAAAATGACTCCGATTACAAAAAAAAAAAAAAAAAAAACCTGGGTATAGAAATCCTGTGTTAACATATACAAAGTTTTGTGTGTCCAAGGCTGAGGGTTAGAATTTCAGTTTAATTTCATAGCTTAATAAAATGAGATCTCAGTGTAGTTAGTAACTACGATTCTATAAAAAGATAAATAAAAACCCTCATCCTGTTCAACAATTGATTTTTTGTGCATTTCTTAATTGCAATGTAAGCATGTTGTATAGTTTTCTTCTTTCTGTGATGCTTTCAAGAATAAATGATAATTTATTGCATATAATGAGAAAAAAAAAATCTATGCTATTAAGATACACATTTTGGATGGCATTACCCTGACCTCTAGTAATACTGTGAGAAATCTTGGAGTCATTTTTGATCAGGATATGTCATTCAAAGCGCATATTAAACAAATATGTAGGACTGCTTTTTTGCATTTACGCAATATCTCTAAAATCAGAAAGGTCTTGTCTCAGAGTGATGCTGAAAAACTAATTCATGCATTTATTTCCTCTAGGCTGGACTATTGTAATTCATTATTATCAGGTTGTCCTAAAAGTTCCCTAAAAAGCCTTCAGTTAATTCAAAATGCTGCAGCTAGAGTACTGACGGGGACTAGAAGGAGAGAGCATATCTCACCCATATTGGCCTCTCTTCATTGGCTTCCTGTTAATTCTAGAATAGAATTTAAAATTCTTCTTCTTACTTATAAGGTTTTGAATAATCAGGTCCCATCTTATCTTAGGGACCTCGTAGTACCATATCACCCCAATAGAGCGCTTCGCTCTCAGACTGCAGGCTTACTTGTGGTTCCTGGGGTTTGTAAGAGTAGAATGGGAGGCAGAGCCTTCAGCTTTCAGGCTCCTCTCCTGTGGAACCAGCTCCCAATTCAGATCAGGGAGACAGACACCCTCTCTACTTTTAAGATTAGGCTTAAAACTTTCCTTTTTGCTAAAGCTTATAGTTAGGGCTGGATCAGGTGACCCTGAACCATCCCTTAGTTATGCTGCTATAGACGTAGACTGCTGGGGGGTTCCCATGATGCACTGTTTCTTTCTCTTTTTGCTCTGTATGCACCACTCTGCATTTAATCATTAGTGATCGATCTCTGCTCCCCTCCACAGCATGTCTTTTTCTTGGTTCTCTCCCTCAGCCCCAACCAGTCCCAGCAGAAGACTGCCCCTCCCTGAGCCTGGTTCTGCTGGAGGTTTCTTCCTGTTAAAAGGGAGTTTTTCCTTCCCACTGTAGCCAAGTGCTTGCTCACAGGGGGTCGTTTTGACCGTTGGGGTTTTACATAATTATTGTATGGCCTTGCCTTACAATATAAAGCGCCTTGGGGCAACTGTTTGTTGTGATTTGGCGCTATATAAAAAAATTGATTGATTGATTGATTGATTTTAATTATAATAAAGATACACATTAAGGTGATGCAGAAGACCTGATATTATAATGTTTATCATGAAATACAAACAGATAACCTAGCTATCATCAGCATAGATGTTTTACATGTACCAAATTTAAATATAAAGTATGTTCAGTATAAAGGTGGATTATGCTATTCCCATGTTCAGTTTGCACTTTTGGTCACGACCTTTACCAGGGAGTCAGTGGCTGATTGATCATATATTTCTGTAGAAGGCACTGTATGTCTTACTGTTGCAGATTTTAATTTTTTTGAAGTGTTTAGCAAAGAAGAAAACCAGCTGAAGTTGTGTACTCGTTGATTTCTCTGAGGGGGACCACTAAAGCTTTCCCTGATCTGCACAGTGTTTACGAATAAATCAAATCATCAAATATCAAATATCTATCATTAATTATGACCAAGTAAAATGTGTGATCACTTCACCTTTAAAATTATTGTCAGTGATAAAAGTACATTTTTTTAGGTGGTGTCCTACCATTTAAAGGAAAAAGAGTTGATTTCAATGAGGCTTTTACAAATAATTTATTATAAAATGATCATGAGCAACTGTTTTTTTCCATGTATGCTCAATAAAATATATATGCATCACTTTCGTTTTAGTTGCCATTCCCTAAGATTTCTTCTATGCACACAAAAGGCTCTCAAATTTTGTTCATAATTTTGTTAAGATCTGGGTTAGTGAACACTTTACCTTCGCCAAGATGATCCATCTACTTGGCAGGTACAGCATATCCAGATGTAGAGTAAACAGAATGATTATTGTATGCGTGTGCCTTGGGGACAACAAACAGCCACTGCATTTTGCATTTCTATTTTGTTGAATTTTCAAGTATATACCTCCAAACATTTAAATTATTATTATTATTATTATTATTATTATTATTATTATTAATAGTAATAATAATAATAATATGTATATGTCACAGAACGAGTGAAGCTCTTCAGCATCTCACCATGTCATTTCGGTCCTTCAGATGTTTGTTTGTTTTTTTTTTTTTGAGTAAATGCTTCAGGGGAGCATTAGCATGGCTAAAACCTTAACCCTCTGGGGCCGACACGATCATATACGACGGCTGAGACCAAGCTTTACTAAATTATAAATAACTTTTTAATGATATGAAATAGAAACTTACTCTTTTTTTTGGCTGAAAAGTTAACTCCGCAGACTTTCAAGCCATCATCCACCATCTTTGTACTCCTCATAGAAGCTGTGTGATGATGTGAGCAATGTGAGTGTCCAATCAGAATTGGTTCACCGTCACATGGTTTTCCAAAATCCAATCGTAGGGCAGATTCACCTCATGTGACACACCAAAGATTGTTTTTAGGAGTCATGTGTTACTAGTTTATTATAGTTTGCTGTGTGTTTTGAATAAATGTGTGTGGAAAATTATTTTCTGCTTTACATTTTCCTTTCTTATTTCTGATTATAAACCGTTATTACACTTACACAACACAACTATAGCATATATATTTTGAAAGTACAGGTTGTCCTGATATAAGAGATATAAAACTTGATTGTGGGATGCAGGGAGAGCTGTTGACAACAATAATAAAACATTTATGCCAGGCAAGTGAACTGTCCAAAATATGCCCTCAGACCCCAGACGGTAATGTAGATGTAAATTAATATTCAAAGTTTTCAGCTAGTTGACAGTAAGGTTGTACAATATGGCCAAATTATCGTATCTCAGTATTGTCACATCAATATGATATTACGATATGACTATGATTTCACACAAAGTGAAGCAACAGTGAAAATTAAACATTCTTAAACAAAACAGTAATAACACCACACTCATTTTTGCACTCATCATAAGATTAAGATACTGTGCCCTCCAAAAGTATTGGAACACTTGGTATTTCACACATTTTAATTTGTTTATGCCATTTCAAATACAACACATACAAAAAATATAAAGAATAAAATTAAAATTATCTTCCTTAAACTCAAACTGAAAGCAAATATCTAAAACTTGATCTTACCTGTACATAATATTCACATTTATTGCCAGTTTTCTTCAGACAAGTCAGGGAAACAAAGAAAGAAATACAAAACATTAAATCTATGCTTGCATCTCAGATGTACTTTCTGGCAAGTTGTAGCTGAACTTTCAGGTCTCTCCTCTGCAGCTGGATTTTATATTTTTAATTCATTTGTATCACGTTGTAGACATTTGCTTTCAGTTTAAGTTTAAGGAAGATAACTTTAGATTTATGTATTTATTTATTTGTATTTGAAATGGCATAAACAAATTAAAATGTGTTCCAATACTTTTGAATACAGTTGAGAAACATTATGTGGCATGTGTATTTTTAAGTAAAATGCATCTTCCTGGTGTCACTCAGAGAGCAAAATTAAGAGGTTATTTAAGTCCTCCAGAAAGCAAAATTAATAGGTTGTTTAATCAGTTTCCTGCTCCTTTAAAAATCACTGGAAACACACATATATAAGGCAACCCGAATTAAAGGAGAAATGCCGCTTTTAACAACCTGAACTGCATTTCTGGCATAAAATACAGTCATTTACTCACTAATATAACTTTGGTGTCATTTTTACTCCACGGTTCAAATGACGTGTTCAGTTCAAATCTGAGGCAAACATTTTTCTTCTTCAACTAAGGTGGATTCAAACTTTTTGTGGTACACAGTACCAATTACTGGACAGGAGGAACCTAGCAGTCAAAGTGGCTCACTGATTTCAAAATGCAGCTCTTTTCAACTAGCCGTGCAGTGACGTGACATGTCAATCATCTTTGGCCAATCAGATTTCAGGGGAGTCTAGTGCAACCCTGGCCTCCACTCTAGCTCCACCCATGCCAGGAAGTGTTCAACATTTTACATTTCCTGTTTCACTGTGGACTCAAAATTTGGCACTTCCTGTTTCAGTGTGAACGTGCCACCGAGTTCCCATGAAATTCCATGGGATCTCATTTGTCAATCCAGGAAGTGTTGATCCAGGAAGTGTTTGACATTTCAAATCAAATCAATTTTATTTATATAGCGCCAAATCACAACAAACAGTTGCCCCAAGGCGCTTTATATTGTAAGGCAAGGCCATACAATAATTACGTAAAAACCCCAACAATCAAAATGACCCCCTGTGAGCAAGCACTTGGCGACAGTGGGAAGGAAAAACTCCCTTTTAACAGGAAGAAACCTCCAGCAGAACCAGGCTCAGGGAGGGGCAGTCCTCTGCTGGGACTGGTTGGGGCTGAGGGAGAGAACCAGGAAAAAGACATGCTGTGGAAGAGAGCAGAGATCAATCACTAATGATTAAATGCAGAGTGGTTCATACAGAGCAAAAAGAGAAAGAAACACTCAGTGCATCATGGGAACCCCCCAGCAGTCTAAGTCTATAGCAGCATAACTAAGGGATGGTTCAGGGTCACCTGATCCAGCCCTAACTATAAGATTTAGTAAAAAGGAAAGTTTTAAGCCTAATCTTAAAAGTAGAGAGGGTGTCTGTCTCCCTGATCTGAATTGGGAGCTGGTTCCAGAGGAGAGGAGCCTGAAATCTGAAGGCTCTGCCTCCCATTCTACTCTTACAAACCCTAGGAACTACAAGTAAGTCTGAGAGCGAAGCGCTCTATTGGGGTGATATGGTACTATGAGGTCCCTAAGATAAGATGGGACCTGATTATTCAAAACCTTATAAGTAAGAAGAAGAATTTTAAATTCTACTCTAGAATTAACAGGAAGCCAATGAAGAGAGGCCAATATGGGTGAGATATGCTCTCTCCTTCTAGTCCCTGTCAGTACTCTAGCTGCAGCATTTTGAATTAACTGAAGGCTTTTCAGGGAACTTTTAGGACAACCTGATAATAATGAATTACAATAGTCCAGCCTAGAGGAAATAAATGCATGAATTAGTTTTTCAGCATCACTCCGAGACAAGACCTTTCTAATTTTAGAGATAGTGCACAAATGCAAAAAAGCAGTCCTACATATTTGTTTAATATGCGCATTGAATGACTTATCCTGATCAAAAATGACTCCAAGATTTCTCACAGTATTACTAGAGGTCAGGGTAATGCCATCCAGAGTAAGGATCTGGTTAGACACCATGTTTCTAAGATTTGTGGGGCCAAGTACAATAACTTCAGTTTTATATGAGTTTAAAAGCAGGAAATTAGAGGTCATCCATGTATTTATGTCTGTAAGACAATCCTGCAGTTTAGCTAATTGGTGTGTGTCCTCTGGCTTCATGGATAGATAAAGCTGGGTATCATTTGCGTAACAATGAAAATTTAAGCAATGCTGTCTAATAATACTGCCTAAGGGAAACATGTATAAAGTGAATAAAATTGGTCCTAGCACAGAACCTTGTGGAACTCCATAATTAACCTTAGTCTGTGAAGAAGATTCCCCATTTACATGAACAAATTGTAATCTATTAGATAAATATGATTCAAACCACCGCAGTGCAGTGCCTTTAATACCTATGGCATGCTCTAATCTCTGTAATAAAATTTTATGGTCAACAGTATCAAAAGCAGCACTGAGGTCTAACAGAACAAGCACAGAGATTAGTCCACTGTCTGAGGCCATAAGAAGATCATTTGTAACCTTCACTAATGCTGTTTCTGTACTATGATGAATTCTAAAACCTGACTGAAACTCTTCAAATAGACCATTCCTCTGCAGATGATCAGTTAACTGTTTTACAACTACCCTTTCAAGAATTTTTGAGAGAAAAGGAAGGTTGGAGATTGGCCTATAATTAGCTAAGATAGCTGGGTCAAGTGATGGCTTTTTAAGTAATGGTTTAATTACTGCCACCTTAAAAGCCTGTGGTACATAGCCAACTAATAAAGATAGATTGATCATATTTAAGATCGAAGCATTAATTAATGGTAGGGCTTCCTTGAGCAGCCTGGTAGGAATGGGGTCTAATAGACATGTTGATGGTTTGGAGGAAGTAACTAATGAAAATAACTCAGACAGAACAATCTGAGAGAAAGAGTCTAACCAAATACCGGCATCACTGAAAGCAGCCAAAGATAACAATATGTCTTTGGGATGGTTATGAGTAATTTTTTCTCTAATAGTTAACATTTTATTAGCAAAGAAAGTCATGAAGTCATTACTAGTTAAAGTTAAAGGAATACTCGGCTCAATAGAGCTCTGACTCTTTGTCAGCCTGGCTACAGTGCTGAAAAGAAACCTGGGGTTGTTCTTATTTTCATCAATTAGTGATGAGTAGTAAGATGTCCTAGCTTTATGGGGGGCTTTTTTATAGAGCAACAGACTCTTTTTCCAGGCTAAGTGAAGATCTTCTAAATTAGTGAGATGCCATTTCCTCTCCAACTTACGGGTTATCTGCTTTAAGCTGCGACTTTGTGAGTTATACCACGGAGTCATGCACTTCTGATTTAAAGCTCTCTTTCTCAGAGGAGCTACAGCATCCAAAGTTGTCTTCAATGAGGATGTAAAACTATTGACGAGATACTCTATCTCACTCACAGAGTTTAGGTAGCTACTCTGCACTGTGTTGGTATATGGCATTGGAGAACATAAATAAGGAATCATATCCTTAAACCCAGTTACAGCGCTTTCTGAAAGACTTCTAGTGTAATGAAACTTATTCCCCACTGCTGGGTAGTCTATCAGAGTAAATGTAAATGTTATTAAGAAATGATCAGACAGAAGGGAGTTTTCAGGGAATACTGTTAAGTCTTCAATTTCCATACCATAAGTCAGAACAAGATTGAAGATATGATTAAAGTGGTGGGTGGACTCATTTACATTTTGAGCAAAGCCAATTGAGTCTAATAATAGATTAAATGCAGTGTTGAGGCTGTCATTCTCAGCATCTGTGTGGATGTTAAAATCGCCCACTATAATGATCTTATCTGAGCTAAGCACTAAGTCAGACAAAAGGTCAGAAAATTCACAGAGAAACTCACAGTAACGACCAGGTGGACGATAGATAACAACAAATAAAACTGGTTTTTGGGACTTCCAGTTTGGATGGACAAGACTAAGAGTCAAGCTTTCAAATGAATTAAAGCTCTGTCTGGGTTTTGGATTAATTAATAAGATGGAATGGAAGATTGCTGCTAATCCTCTGCCTCGGCCCGTGCTACGAGCATTCTGGCAGTTAGTGTGACTCGGGGGTGTTGACTCATCTAAACTAACATAATTATCCTGCTGTAACCAGGTTTCTGTAAGGCAGAATAAATCAATATGTTGATCAATTATTATATCATTTACTAACAGGGACTTAGAAGAGAGAGACCTAATGTTTAATAGACCACATTTAACTGTTTTAGTCTGTGGTGCAGTTGAAGGTGATATATTATTTTTTCTTTTTGAATTTTTATGCTTAAATAGATTTTTACTGGTTACTGGTGGTCTGGGAGCAGGCACCGTCTCTACGGGGATGGGGTAATGAGGGGATGGCAGGGGGAGAGAAGCTGCAGAGACTTGAGATTTGACATTTCCTGTTTCACTGTGGACTAAAAAATTGGCAGTTCCTGTTTGGGACTCCCTATACCAGTGATTTTCAACCTTTTTTGAGCCGCTGCACCCTTTTTATATTTACAAAATCCTGCGGCACACCACCAACCAAAATAATATTATAATTCTATTACCTCTAGTTTTGCTCAAAACCCAATTATCGCAATAGAAAATCGATACAGAAAACACCGCATTTCGAAAATCCTCAAGCATTCTGTGCTCTGATCTCAAGAAGGGCTGTCATGATTAGGAATTTATGGAGACGATTAATTGTCAGACAAATTGACGCAATTGAATTGCGATTGAAGAATATATTGTCTATTTTTTTTTCTTTTTTTTTCCCTTCTTTATATTCTACTATTGTAGTATAATTACACAACTCTGGAAGAACGTTTGGCTTCTGTGAGTGGAGAAACTGGGAATGGTGCAGCATTTTTATTTTTATCTTCATTTTACTTACAGTCCCAACTTCTTCTGAATTGTGGTTGTTTCTGTTGCATTCTGAAATTGTTTCTCCTCATCAGTCACGTTTTGTGCTTAAACACTGCATTAAGCCCATATTGAACAAATAAATACCTTTGGAAAGTAACAGCTGTTAAAGTTCAGAGTTCTCACCTGCTTTTTGTGATCTGTTTGTGATCTGTGCATCTGAACATCACCACAGCTTCTCCATGTCAGGGTTTTTTTTTTTTTGTTTTTTTTGTTTTTGTGGCTCAGTTCATTCATATATTCTCATTTTTTTAAATATGTTTTTAAAGCTATTTGACCGTTTATTTCATCTCATGATCTCATAAATTCAGCATACGACGCGCACATGGTGTGAACAGGACAGTAACGGCAGAATCACACCTTTAGAGAAAGTTCAGAGAGAAGTAAAAGCAGCTTCACGTTTTGGTTTTGTTTGTTAACTTGTTCACTCGGGTTAAAATCCTCTCTGTGCTCCGCGCTTGCTGCGCACTGATGGTTCTCAGACTGTAACGTGTCGCGCCTGCATTCAGGAATCTCCCTCACGCACCCCCTCCCTCGCAGTCTGCAGCCTGTTGACTCCACGCGCGCGCACACACACACACACAGACACACACACACCGACAGCTCCGCATTTTAGACGGCTTTTGAAGAAGACGGCCACTGTTTTAATCGTCCGTCTTATCCAAACGGCAGGACGGATCGCTCTTCAGCCTCCATGTTATTGTCCCGCCTTAAGACGAGAGCGAGGCTGCAGCACAATGACGTCAGATTCTGAGTTGTTTTGTGCTTTGTGGATAAAATAAATAATTCACGGTAATCGCGAATATAAAAAATAATCGCGAATATGAAAAATAATCGCGATTGACGAATATTGGAATAATTGTGACAGTCCTAATCTCAAGTGGTTTTTTTAGACGTGTCGACTTTTATTCACAATAATCTGCCACTCTAATATTCATGGAGCGCAGAGGCTGCCTTCAGCGAACCCAGTTGTGAGTGAGAAGGCCCAAGTCTGACCACGGTGACATCAATGGAGGTCAGGCCGCCTTCCCCGCACACCTCCACAGCCAACGTGGTTTCTCCTTCCCCAGAGGAGCCATGCTCCATGAGCAGCTGAGATTCACACTGTAGTCAGCAACCCGTAACCATGGAGACGCACAACGCTATGTGCGCAATTATGTCTATTATACTATAGTACAGCGCTTTGCTGCCATCTACTGGAATAAAAGAGCATTACATCATCTGCCACACTATTACAGCACATACACCCGATAATGGTGATATTTGATAATTGCCCACGGCACCCCTGACGATCGATCACGGCACCCTAGGGTGTCGTGGCACCCCGGTTGAGAATCACTGCCCTATACTATGCGAAGCTCGTATTATTAGTAGTAGTAATAATAGTAGTAGTATTTAACTTATGTTAGCTCCTTCACTGAAATAAAACAACTGTTTTTGTTGTAATATGAAAATTTGGACATTTTAAATGAGACTTTCTGCTGATACAATATATTTCTTTCAAAGTTGTCAAGTTTCTAAAGCTTTTGTACAGTCTTACGAGTTTCCCAGTCTTGGTTGGTGTTTTGATAGATGAGTCTGATAGTTGTTTTTTTTAAACAGATGGTGTGAAAGTAGCGTAATGTAAATTGTAATAAAATGCCCACATATCTGAAATCATATACTTCAGAAGATGGTGCAGGTTTTGTTTTGTTTGTTTGTTTGTTTGTTTTTTAACAAAATGTGTTAATGGAAGTGCTACTACTGAATTCAAAACTGCTTTTAAAAATCTAATTTGTGTCGTGAGTTTTAACAGCATATTGTTATTATATTATTATTATTATTTTAAAAAAACAACTATCATACTCATTCAAAAGCAGTTTTGAATTAGTTTGATAATTGTTTTTTAAACAGATGGTGCAAAAGTAGCATAATGTAAATTGTAATAAAATGCCCACATTTCCTAAATCATATACGAGGTCTGTGATGAAAAAAGCGGTCCTTTTTATTTTTTTCAAAAAATAAATGGATTTGATTCATATGTTTTTACGTCGGACATGCTTGAACCCTCATGCGCATGCGTGAGTTTTTTCACACGTGTCGGTGACGTCATTCGCCTGTGGGCAGGCCTTGAGTGAGGAGTGCTCCACCCCGCCCGTCGGAATCTCTTTGTCTGAATAGCAGCTGCAGATGGCGCGCGTTGCTTTATCAACATTTTTTCTGGACTTGTGAGGGATATCCGAGTGGACACTATTGGAGAAATTAAGCTGGTTTTCGGTGAAAGGTTTAACGGCTGATGAGAGATTATGGGGTGTTTCTGTCGCTGTAAGGACTTCCCACGGAGCGGGACGTCCTACAGCGCTTCCAGGCGCCGTCGTCGGCCTGTTTCGACCTGAAAACATCCTAATTTAAGGCTTAATTCACCCAGGATGTCGTGAGAGAACAGAGAAGATTCAGAAGGAGCCGGCATGAGGACTTTATGCGGACATTCCACTGTTTAAGGACATTTTTTAATGAAAGACGTGCGCGCAAATTCGCCGAGTCGTTTCCGTGACGACTCGGCAAATCTGTGTGCGCCGCGACAGGAAAAACACCTCTGTGTTGAAAACCATTTGTAAAATTCAGGCGGCTTTTGATGGCTTTCAACAAGTGAGTAACTGAGAAATTGTTTAACAGCTTGGCCATGTTCCAACTTGCCCGTTAAGGTTTCCAACGGAGGTGTTTTTCCTGTCGCGACCCCCCGCGGTTGGGTCCGGCCCGACATGCGACTCTGCCCGCACGTTCTTTCATTACAAAATGTCCGTTAACAATGGAATGTCCGAATAAACTCCTCATGCCGACTTCTTCTGCAAGTTCTCTGTTCTCTGACGACTTATTGGGTCAACAGAACCTGAAATGTCAGGCGCCGTGGGCCGTCCTTAAAGCGACACTACCAGACCAAAATCTCTCATCAGCCGTTAAAATTTTTACCGAAAACCAGCTGAATTTATCGAATGGTGTCCACTCAGTTGTGTCTTACAGTTTTGAAAAAATTTTGATCAAACAAAGCAGCAGTCTCTGAGCCATTCCTAAACAATGAAAAAACGACGAGAGGGTGGGCGACTCCTCACTCAAAGACTGCCCACAGGCGAATGACATAACTGACAGGCGTGAAAAAACTCTCGCATGCCCACGAGGGTTCAAGCATGACTGATGTAATCACATGTGATTCAAATCCATATGGTTTTTGAAAAAAATAATAAGGTCCGTTACTTTTATCACAGACCTCGTACTTCAGGGGATTGGTGGAAGATTTATTTATTTTTATTTTTTACAAAAGTGTGTTAATGGAAGTGCCACTGAATTCAAAACTGCTTTTAACAAGTCATTTGTCAGTTTTAACAGCATATTATTATTATGGTGACTATTAATATTATCTTTTGTAAAATAAATAAATATAAAACAAAAAAATTTTTAAAAATCATATTTTTCAGGGGTCTGCTTTAGGCTTGCAACAGCATATAAAGCAAACTGAGATTTTTCTAAATCAAATAGTCTGCCGAGCAAAACTACCAAACCATGGCAGAGTTCATTTGTGCTTAGGACAGACTGTCTATTAAATTGGTGCCTCACCTTGACACAGTCTGTTGAACAGAGTAATTAAGCAAACTCTGCAGTTCAAACATAAGATGCTATCATTTTTCCCTCTTTTAACATGATTAGATGAAGCGGGTTAATTTTAATTTTATCTACTTTAGGGTCCGTACTAACTGGTTGAGTAATACATGTAGGTAGCTGGTGTTTTGTTACTTGTGTTGACATCACTGTATGTCCAAATGTGTCTGTGCACCTTCACCATAAACAATATCTCTGCTGTTGAAATGGATCCACTACATCTGGAGGTCAGGCCTTATATTGAATCTTGAGCACAGTGAAAAAAAAAAATCCATTAGGGTTCATCTTTCCTGCATCAGCCATTCTATTGTGGTGCTGCAGTGAGATCTGTTTTCATCAGGCAGATTCAATACGTGAGCTGGGCAATGAAAAGTGTGCAACAGAGTTGGATGAAGAGAGGAGGGGTGAGGATGGGGAGAGTTGGGGGGACGTTGGGGGGGGAAAGCAAGAAGAAATTGCAAAGAGGAAGAGGTAACTCTTTTTCAAAATGAGCATATACCTCCAGTTTTCTTTACCTCCTGGATTTCATTATTAGATAGTTTAGAGATAATCCAGTTGGGGGAAATGAGGTTATTCTGTCTCAACAAAAGGCTGAGAACCTCAGGTTTTAAATGTGCAACTGTATGTGGTTCAAGTGTGAGGACATTTGTCCTCAACTGCAGGCGCAACGTTGTAAACTTCAAAATATATCGCAATGCAAAAATATCATTGGCCATATGAGCATTGTGTTCTTTATAATTTGCAGTTCTTTAAGTAATTATTAAGATCCTATTGTCTTACGTATAATTTGTACATGTTCAATAAAGCCCCTCTATCAATCAATCAATAAATCAAAAACAATGTTTACGTTTTAAGAGTGGAAGTTATGCAAACCAAAGAATATTTGTAGATCACCCTCTATGCATTTGCAAGTATTAATGAAACAAATTTAACTTCATAGGAAGGTATCGTTGAGGTAGCGGATGTTAGCATGCATGCTAACGTCTACAAAATGTCTTGTAAATTACTCCAGCATGCACGAAACCATCGCAATGGGATCGTTCACGCCTGCCTGTTGGCTCGATGTTTTCGAGCTGTTCCACCGTGATTCACGCTGATTTGTACTTTTTCATACTATGTGTGAAGGTCCCTAAACAAAGTAAACATAATAATAAAGTTGGACACACCAGTAATTAACATACTGTTGTGAAAGTGTCGTGACACGGACCCACAACAGGGGGCGGTAATGAACGGACAATGGATAAAAAGTAGCAATTTAATGTTGTGAATTGCACAACGAAGTACAGACAATAACAATATGGTGGAATGTCAATATACACAAGGTGACGTTGTGGGCAGGCTCGACGATAGAAGACGTCTTGCGAGAGAAGAGCCGGATCCACACAGCTTCCACACCACCAACGGATCTGAAGAACATCGGAGGCCGCCAAGCCCTGCGTCCCAGGTGGCCACTGTCTTCAGCAGTCAGACCCGGTACTGCTGGCAGAGAACAGAAACAGTATTGAGAGTGCGAGTTTCGCACACTCAGTAATCCACAGTCTGTGTTTAGTTAGGAGGGAGCACCTCCACCTCCAATCCACACTCGTGCAGCTCCTGTTTAACCACTTATCTGGTTTGGGGTGTGAGGCGAAGCCGTCGCAGTCCACACCAAACGCCAATCCCACAGATAAGGACACACCACAGGAAAACGGCTGCAAAGAAGTTCAGATTGTTACTCAATGTAAGTCAGCAGAGAAGTTACCTGAATGGTAGTTGATTTTCGGCGAGGAGGTGGAGTCGCAGTCCGGCCTTTATGGAGATGGTGATGAGTTGACTGAGTGACAGCTGGTGCTGATGAAGAGTGACAGCTGTCACTCCCAGTGGCTCCGGCGCCCTCTCGTGCTTGAAGCCCACACTCCAAGCAGGGCGCCATCTGGTGGTGGTGGGCCAGCAGTACCTCCTCTTCAGCGGCCCACACAACACATACATAAATAAAAACCCCAAAATAAGTGGCAGGGAGAAAAAAAAAAAAGTCAAATGTTCGCATGTTTTTAGTGTAGTGTTTCTAACACTATGTGGAAGCAATCCATTTTCATCTGGACCAAATATCATACATTATATTGTGCTGTACATGTTGATTTGTCATCTTGTTTATTTTATTTTATTTTTTTTAGAATTTGAAAATCAATTAGCTGCACACCAAAGGGTGAGGGCTTCTTATAAAAATCCACTGTTCACATCTCCATCCTCCAGAACAAAAGCACCCAAGTCGCTGGTTTCCACAACAGTATCCAACACCCTGCCAATGCAAACTTTGAACAGTGTGGGAGCCAGAACACTCACTCACTCATCTTCAACCGCTTACTGCAATTAAGGGTCACAGTGGAATGGAGCCTATCCCAGCAGTCATCGGGGTGTACTACAATGGACGCTCGATTTGTCGCGGGGCCACATATAGACAAACAAACACATTCACACCCACAGGCACACCTGTGGACAATTGAAAGTTTCCAGCCATCTAACCTGCATGTCCTTGGATGTGGGAGGAAGCCGGAGCACCCGGAGGGAACCACGCAAACACGGGGAGAACACGCAAACTCCACATAGAAAGGCCACAGGTGGGAAGTGAACTAATGCCAAATCGCCATGCCAAAATATCATGTCGCTTAGAACTGAGTAGGCTGAGTAGGTGATCGCAATAATTAAAAGGGTCCGAATGAATTTGGAATTTTTCAGCCAAACAGGTGGCCACTTTTAAGTTGTTCTCTTCAAAGGCTGAAGGAGATAACTGACTCAAATAAGTTTGTGAATAGGACATTTTCAAAGCTTTGTTTCTTTTCTTTCAGAGTGTTATTGTGTTGTGGTTTGAAGCCCCTCCTGGCCAAACCTGATATCTTTCAGACAGCTTTTGTCTGATACACTTGGCAGCTCTCTCTCTCTCTCTCTCTCTCTCTCTCAATGCCCCACTGTCACAGCATCTACAAGTTCCAAAACACATTAGATATTTAATAGCTGTGCATAGGTTGCATTGATCTTATCAAAATGATACACATCTCGGCTCCCCGTGGCAAATAATTTCTGGAGTCACAACACGTCGAGTAGCATCATCGTTTGTATGCAGCATCTTCATTGGTAACTTGTCAGGATCTCAACTATTTGATTATTGATGCCATAGGTGAAATTATATGAAGTCCATATATACAAATATTAGAATAAAATAACTTTATCTTCAGTTAGACTTTAGTTAGAATGCTATATATTGTGATATGTCTCCCTCATCAAACCAGCTATAGTGTGATGTTTTGAATATAGAAGAGATGGCGAATGTTTAATCATCTGGCTGTGTTTTAGCACAAGCAGCTCTAAATTCACAGGTATGATCTCAGGTATTTTCTAGGACACAAGGTGTGAATGTGGCTCAATGAAGTTCACATCGTTTGTAAAAACGGGCCGTGATGCCCAAAAGATCAGCTGGATTCATATTCAAATTCCTCATCTAATTCCCACAGTTTATCTTTCAACGTGTGGATGGAAGAAAATTGTTAAGAGGCTCTTTATCCTCAGTTCTTGAGGTTAATTAGTGTTAATCCTGATTAATCCACATTAAGGTGGGCCGATGCTCGCTTGTTCTTTATTTCTTTACTGATTTTTTTTTCCATTCTTTACACTTTCTTTCACTCATCCATTGTTTCTTGATCATTGTTTTCTTTCTGCTATTTTTCACTGATTTCTTATTCACCTCCTCAGTTTTGTTGCTATTTATTTATTTATTTATTTCCTTTTTCTTTCTCTCTTTACAGTGTCTTTTCTTTTTTCATTTGTCACAATTTCACTCTCTTTTACTTTTCCTTCTGGCTTTTTTGCTCTTTCATTCTTTATTTTTTCCTTTCTCTCTCACTGACTTACTGTTTCTTTATTTCAGTCTTTTGTTCTGGATTTGTATTTCTTTTTTATACCTGTTCTTTCATGATTTTCATTCCTTTTTTCTTTTTTTTCGGGTCTCTAAATCTGCTTGTGCAGAGGGTGCAAGTCCAATTGGACCATATGCAAGCACACTTTGCTATTTAAGTAATGGGAAATAGTGCAAAGCCAGGTTCTGTGCACAAAAGGGATGGTTTATTGTATTCTTTATTTATGGCCATTTTATAGTCAAAACCTGATATCAACCAGAGTGGTAGCTCTCATTCCTCTTACACTGGCCTGTGACATGCACACAGCACTGTGGTATTTAGAAAACAGGCACAAGTGACATGATTTGTACCTCATTAATGGTTTAGCACTAATACATCAGAATGCACAACAGGAATTGGCCACCAAAGCTCCCTGAGGTGAAGCAGTGAAGCTGCAAAGTGAGGTTTTTTTTTTTGTCTATAAGAGTTCACTCTTATCCAGTTTTTTTTTTTTTTCGTTGTTTTCAAATCACTTATATCTTTTAAGCATATGATGTCAACTGTCTTGGAGTAAGACAGAGAGAGGGGGAGGTGGGCAATTCTCTTGTAAGATATTACGGGGTTTTTCCTCCCTCCTCCCACTCTGTTTTTTTATTTGCCTACAGTGGCCATAATAAGCCATCATTACTAATATTACACTATTACAGGTGAGTGAACACGATATGTGCAGGCAGAGTGTACGTGCGTTGTGAAAACACTTTTGTGAAGCATGTCTTCAACCTTTGCATAGTTTGTGCAGCACTTTCTGCACTGCTTTCTGGTGATGGATGATATCAACATGACAAGTTCTTCGCCTGACTACACCCAATTTTTATATCAACACGCCCACATGAGCGCAAGTGGTACTTTTATTTACAATATGCAGGCCACTGTGGAAATTAGCAATGGCACTCGCAAAGTGATATTGTGCTGCTTTGCACCAGGTGTACAACAGGCCCAGGGACTTTATTCTTTCCTCTTTGTCTCTTTCAATCATTTATTTCCGTTCCCTCATTCTTTTGCCTTGTTGGACTACTTTCTTTTGTTTTTTTTCTTTTGTTATTTCTGACAGTCTATTTTTTTATGCTTTTCATGCTTATTTTTTTTCATTGTTTCTGTCCCTCATTCCTTCTTTCTCTTTTTTCCACAACCCCTCCATCTCTCTCTCTCTCTCTCTCTCTCTCTCTCTCTCTCTGTCTCTCTGTATTTAGTGCTCGCTCTCCCCTCCTGTTTAAATGAAACATGAGTGGCTGCGTGGACTGAACTGTCACAGACAAGCTGGGATGAATTAATGATAAGCAAGCAGAGATGTGTTTTAATGCGTCCTCTCTGGTGGAGGCATATTATCGCCGACTGTACACCTGCGCGTTTTCACACAAACACGCCACAGAAAAATGTGGATAAGGTGACGCTTTGATAGAGAAAGTCTTGCTCTGTTAATTCTTCAGTCTGACGCAAGAATGTTGTGTCACTTGGCCGTTTATCAGGTGACTTTTAAGGAATGCTGTAATTAACTGTGTTTAGACTTTGAAATGTGCATTTTAAATTCGTGTTACTTTTAAAGACTCTCCGAGGCGTCGCCTTTTTTCCCATTCAGATGAGGGAAAACCCATTTCTCCTTTGAAAGACCTTCATTTCAGCCATTTTTAAAAGGATTAGAGTGGCTGCAGAAAATGATGGAATGTCTGTCGCTTTTCACCACAGTTCAACAAGCTCGGTGATAGAACGCCGCTCGTATTAAACATTCCGATGTTGATTCAGGCGCAGGTGATTTTGAATGATCAATGCCTATAGAGGAACAAAAATCACTCGCTTGTTTGATAGCCTGGTGAAATCTGCGAAAGAAAAGAAAAAGGTTTTTTTGTTTGTTTGTTTGTTTGTTTTTTTAAAGCTGCTTTCTTTTCAGATTTTTCAGATTATTTATTTTCAAATTGTCCCTTAGGGTAATGTTCCATTTTGGCATTTCACACCTCCCTCTCCCATAAATGAACCATCACAGCCATAAATCACTGGACAAACACAGACTTGTGCAAACCCTGAAAGCTTCACAGATTTATGTAACATATTCATGTTTTCCACTTCCTCATTTTAGTACTCCACTGGTAAAGCCTAGCTAATAAAAGGTCCTATTAATATTTCCTGTTGCTTAGCAACGGCAGGCAGCAAGTAATAGCATTCTGTGGAAAAATAGATGACCGATAAGGAAAAATTCAATTCTTTTCTCATCTCCTGGGAGAAAGTGCCTTATTTCTCCAGCAATGTGATATGAAACTGTAGTTGTATATTAAGAAATATCTTAAAAGGAATATAGGTTATTTTCCAATTGCATCATTTCAGGGGGGATTTTTATTGCAGGCTGGAATGGCAGCTCATCTTTTTTCCCCCCTGATAAAGTCAATTAACCTGTTGGATTAAGCTAATCAGGGGGAAAGCTGCAAATGTATTTTTTTTTTTTTTTGTTCTTTTTAAAAAGAAATTCTTAAGAAGCGGTATTAAATTACACCTACAGGGAACTTTCGAAGCCTAGTCTGCTTGCAATAATTACATTTAATTTTAATTCATATCTGAAGTTATGTGCAAACACAGACCAGCCGCTACAGTATTTAATTCCATTAAATAAATAAAAAACAATCTCTTCTAATAATGGTGCTTATTGCTGTGATCACACTTTCCTACCCGTAATCAGCCTGTTCTGTCTTCAATCACCTGTAATCAGTGTGCAGTGTAAAGTCAGCTCCTCAGCACTCACTCATCACCATTGTTTCATGCCTCCGAGTCGAACGCTTTAATAAATCTCACCAAATCCTACATTGTGTGCACTATTAGTAGGCAAATTGAAAATGTTAATAAACCTCAAACCTTTCGGCTTTCTCAGAGGTGTACATATATATATGTATACTCAACAAAATATAAACGCAACACTTTTGGTTTTGCTCCCATTTTGTATGAGATGAACTCAAAGATCTAACACTTTTTCCACATACACAATATCACCATTTCCCTCAAATATTGTTCACAAACCAGTCTAAATCTGTGATAGTGAGCACTTCTCCTTTGCTGAGATAATCCAACCCACCTCACAGGTGTGCCATATCAAGATGCTGATTAGACACCATGATTAGTGCACAGGTGTGCCTTAGACTGCCCACAATAAAAGGCCACTCTGAAAGGTGCAGTTTTGTTTTATGGGGGGGGATACCAGTCAGTATCTGGTGTGACCACCATTTGCCTCATGCAGTGCAACACATCTCCTTCGCATCATCCGTGAAGAGAACACCTCTCCAACGTGTCAAATGCCAGCGAATGTGAGCATTTGCCCACTCAAGTCGGTTACGACGACGAACTGGCGTCAGGTCGAAACCCCGATGAGGACGACGAGCATGCAGATGAGCTTCCCTGAGACGGTTTCTGACAGTTTGTGCAGAAATTCTTTGGTTATGCAAACCGATTGTTTCAGCAGCTGTCCGAGTGGCTGGTCTCAGACGATCTTGGAGGTGACATGCTGGATGTGGAGGTCCTGGGCTGGTGTGGTTACACGTGGTCTGCAGTTGTGAGGCTGGTTGGATGTACTGCCAAATTCTCTGAAACACCTTTGGAGATGGCTTATGGTAGAGAAATGAACATTCAATACACGAGCAACAGCTCTGGTTGACATTCCTGCTGTCAGCATGCCAATTGCACGCTCCCTCAAATCTTGCAACATCTGTGGCATTGTGCTGTGTGATAAAACTGCAACTTTCAGAGTGGCTTTTTATTGTGGACAGTCTAAGGCACACCTGTGCACTAATCATGGTGTCTAATCAGCATCTTGATATGGCACACCTGTGAGGTGGGTTGGATTATCTCAGCAAAGGAGAAGTGCTCACTATCACAGATTTAGACTGGTTTGTGAACAATATTTGAGGGAAATGGTGATATTGTGTATGTGGAAAAAGTTTTAGATCTTTGAGTTCATCTCATACAAAATGGGAGCAAAACCAAAAGTGTTGCGTTTATATTTTTGTTGAGTGTATATATGTGTGTGTGTGTGTGTGTGTGTGTGTGTGTGTGTGGTGTGTGTTGTGTGTTGTGTGTGTGTGTGTGTGTGTGTGTGTGTGTGTGGACTAGAGGACTGCATTGGGATTGGGCCCCGCCGAGTCCCACCAGGTCCCGCAGGATCCAACGCAAATATTGCGGGATCAGGCCGTCAGAACTTTGTTATGGGCAGGAGTGGGCGGCTACAAATAAACACCATGGGAAGAGAAGTGACAAGATGACTCGGTCAACAAAGAAGAATAGTGTAAAGTATGCGTGTCCACACACTGCTTTCATCTTAAATAATGTAACAGGAGCAGTGGACATTAAAGGAGTGAACTGAAAACAACCAAATAGTAACACTATTCCTGATCAGTGCATCAAAAGACATACAGGCTAGGAATTCAATGAAACAAACAATCCCATTAATTCTTTATTAATAGCCTAAGTGATGTGTTTTGTCCCGCAGGATATGAATACACAAAATCAATGCACCTCTATTATTGTGCACTCAGCATTTCACGGGTGCAGGTGGGACTGGACGCACATGTTGCGGGTGCGGGCAGGATTTCATTGGACGGGAGTGGTATGAAGAATATAGTGTGGACTGCATGGTAGCTTCATGGTTAGCACTATAACCTCACAATTAGAATTTCCTAGCATCACTTCCCACCAGGTCCTTTCTCTGTGAAGTTTACGTCTTCTGTCCATGATTGTGTGGTTTAACTCCCTTGTGTTCCAGCTTATTCCCACTTCCAAAGACATGCAGGTTAGGTGAACTAAATTGACAGTCGGTGTGAGTAAGCATGTGAATGCATTTCTCTATATGTGGCCCTGCATGGATTGGCGGCCTGTCCAGGGTTTTCCATGCCTCTCTCCCAATGACTGCTGGGATAGTCTGGGATGACTGTTGAGATAGCCAGCACCCCCATGACCCTTAATCTGAATAAGCGCGCCTAGAAAATGAATGAATGAAAAATATTCAGTGACTATGTAGCCACCCTTCTTTTCACTAACTGTTATGACCCTTCCATCTATGGAGTTTGTCAGTTTCTTATTCTGTTGACAATCAACATTTCATGCAGTAGCAACCAGAGCCTCCTAAATGCTCTTAAGAGAGGTTTATTGTTTTCTGTCACTGTAAGTCTCAGGTTCAAGAAGGGCACACAAGTTCTCATTAAGGTTTAAGCCAGATAAGTAAGGGAGCCATGTTATTATTCTGTAATCTTTGAGGCTTTTGCTGACTAGCCAAGGAGTTGAGTACTTGGATGGATATGATTCAACATTGTTCTGCATAATCATGGCCTTCTTAAATTATGCAGGCTTTTGCTGTACCACTGCTTGAAGAAAATGTCTTCTAAAAACTAGCAGTAGGTTTGGGAGTTGAGTTTAAGTCCATCTTTAACCAGACAAAATGCCCCAGTAAACTCATCCTCAGTAATAGCAACTCATACCAGCACCTCTCCTCCACCTTGCTGGTCTCAAGGTGCTGCTGTATGTCCATTTGTGGTCCATCCATCTGGTCCATCAAGAGTTAATCTCATTTCCTCTGAGATTTTCAGAGGAAATGAGATTAACTTCAGATGTTTCTTAGCTTTTCAACTTATGAGTCTGTTTCAGTGGTGGTGCTGTTCTAGCCTTCCTTAGGTTGGCCATGTCTCTGAGCACTGAACACCTTGTATTTCCAAACACTTCATTTGGGTTGCAGTTCTGCAATACGGTGGTACTGGAGGATAATGGTGTTTGTGTCGGGTTTAATTCGGCTCATCTTTTGCTTTAATTCGCTACATATTTGTTTCAAGAATTGCATCCCTCTCAAAGGTATTTTATATTGTTTGACTTTTCAGTAAATCACTTTTTTTTTTGGTCTATTTTGCTTGAGGTAAAGAAGTCAAATAATTATGCATACTTGGATATAGGGTGTTAATCACTACGGCCAAAGCCTTCCTCGTAACACAAAACATATCGCCTGAAAAAGCTTAAATACAATAAGCATTCAGGTATATGTACCTTGAAGTTGGAAAATATGCATGGAAATAAAGCTAAGTTCAGAATACTCACTTGCCTAATAACTGTGCATGCAGTGTATTCAATTAACTCTGCCTGCTCCTAGTCTGGTTGTTCTGCCATGTCTGCCTGGCTGTCCGACTTGAATCCTTGCTTATCTCCTACATCCTGTTCCTTGACTGCAGGATTGGCTTCCTAGTACCAATCCATGTGTGTTCTAATGTGCCTTTGTCTGTTCAATCTGGTTTGTTTGCCTCATGCTTTAAATAGACCTGGTGTCTACTGGACCTGGTGCTTGCTCACTCCCAGACTCATTTGATGTAGATTATTCAATTCACCCGTGTACCAGTTCCTTGGTTCTTCAGCTCTCCTTCCCTCACCATTGTCCGCAATTGTTTCTGTAGCTCAAGTCTCCATTAAGCACTCTATGCCTCTCTTTCTCTGCTCGGTAGTGAGTGCTCCTGCCGCAGTTCTCTTAGGCCAGCAACACAGGGTTTTGGTCTCGATATTGTGGATCCTTGACCAGCATTTTTTTGAGGAACATAACAGCAACACCTGCTGCATCTTCCTGTTCTCTGCTTGGTATCTTGTGCTCTGACTGGACTTTTTTTTTTCTAGGGATTTTACTCTGAGTGCTGTTGATTGCTAAAACTACCTGAGTTAGTCCTTATCAGTACTTCGATGGGGGGATTTGTATATAACATCTGGTGTATATCTTCGTTTTTCAGTTAGCTTGGTGTCATATTCTCTCCTTGCCACCCAAAGTTTGTCCCTGCTTTACTCTGAGACCCATCCCTCAGGAAGCTTCAAGAAAACTTTTTTAAATCTCATCCTTAGTCATCAGCCTTTGTGTCTGAGTCCTATGCACAGTTCAACACAGAAAGAGAGGAGAGACTCCGCCGTGACGATTTCCAATTTAGATCATTCATCATGTCACATGTTGTGGAAGTAAAAGATGTGTTATCACGCACATGTTGTGTTCCATACTTTAGATGTGAGCGACACTAGCATTCATGCAAAGAACAGAAGCCACAGAGACAAAGAGCTGCAGCAGACACCCACCGTTATGAAGCAGATACATAGATAAGGGATTTCATATTACACTTAGCCATGGGCTCATGCTGAGATTTATCATGCCATGAAATCATGTCCATATTGCACTGTGCCCTATCTCAACCATCCATCAGCTCTTTCTGTTTTCACTGCAAGGAGTATTCTGCTCCAGCGCTAGTGAAGAACCAAGTCATCCAACTCAGGGATGTCTCCCCTGCTGTGCCACCAGCCACCAGTTCAGCACAACACTACCACTGTGTCTGCTAATGTGCATGAGAGCGGCTTGAGCCACACTGATTAACACACTTTGTGCATTCATGTACCACAGTGTGCCACGTTAATCCTGCAGAGGCTGCACTGGTGCCAAGTGTTGACAGAATGTTATAGTTGCTGTTTGGCTTGATATCTGAGTGGAAATCAAATGCCAAAAAATAATGAAAAAAATTCCTATATAAGTAATATCTATAAATAATGAAGTTTTGTACATTAGAACACTTTTCTTCTTAGGGTATATATTAAGAGCTTAGATGGAAAACAAGCAAGCAAGTTACCTATCCTTGCTGATCACTCAGACACAGCACGAGCCACACACCCCAATTCACCTCTACAGCCGTGGAGCACTTCACCCTTTTGCATGAGTTTGATTCCCGCATTGGAATGCAATCGGCATGCCAGTGAGTAAACTCATTGTAAAATGTTGTAAACTGTGTGTGTGTGCGTGGCTGCGAGCCAGTGCACAAACAAAATTATGAAATGTACAAAACTTCTGACAGGTATTAATTTCATGAATTAGTCGTGAACATTGCGCAACCTGTTCAAAACACTATGTGTCACTATGCGTCAATGCATCTCATTCCCACACAGTACAGCGCATCTGAACGATTATGACGAGATGTTACATCTATGATGAACATAATTTTACAGATGCATCATCAAACTCATAAGATGGAATGAAAATTCAACTGTTTTACCAATCTTTTACAATGTATACTATAGATTCTAAATAATTATTTTCAAAATGATTCCAAATGTGTTCTCCACCGCACAACGCGCACGAGAGAAGTTGCAGCTGCAGATAATTTCTCTGTGTTTCTGGGAGCGGGACAAAGCAGTTCGCATTGGCACAGTTGCGTAGCAGTGCGAGGATCAAGTTTGTGCAAGCGTCAAGGTGGCTTATGACTGTTTATCTCCGGTCTCAATGACACCCCCCCATGTGTTTGCACTTCTATTTAATGTTTATGATCTATTTCTCTTTTGTTTTGTTTTTTCACTCTTAAATATTGTCTGATGTGCGCTTTATCAAGTAATCGCACTACTACTTAGATGTAAACTGGATTTTGTTGTAGTGGTATTTTTACTTGTGCAGTGACAATACAGTGGAAACTAATCTAATCCAGTATAATATAAACTATTACAAGTCCATTTTTCTCAAATGGGAAAATTCAGTAAAAAATGTAAATTCACAGCAAAACACATCAGAAAATGCAGAGATTTACATAAATAAAAAATGAACAGTACGTATATTCAAATTCTTTAATATTTTGCTCAGTGATAGTGACTTAAATAGCCAATTTCACATTTTATATATATATTTCAATTCAATTTAATTTCAATTTATTTTCATTTATATAGCGCCAAATCACAACAGTGTTGCCTCAAAGCGCTTCGCACAGGTAAGGTCTAACCTTACCAACCCCCAGAGCAACAGTGGTAAGGAAAAACTCCCTCTGAGGAAGAAACCTCAAGCAGACCAGACTCAAAGGGGTGACCCTCTGCTTGGGCCATGCTACAAACATAAATTACAGAACAATTCACAGAACAATTCACGGATGAATATACAAGAAATGCTATTGGCGCACAGGACAGGAGGATCGCCAACACAAATACAACTCCCATCTCTGGATGGAGCTGCACCTTAAAAAGAGAAAAAAAAACAGAATCAGGCATCAGGAAGACAAACAATATTGTATAATTTGCGCACCTATATATATATATATATATATATATATATATATATATATATATATATCATACAAATCATATTATACTTCTTTATTTATAGATATCAGTTATATAGCAATTTTTCATTTTTTTTGCCACTTTTACTGTCCCCAAAACCTTTGACCTTTGCAAAATACTGCACATCATCTGCCCTTATTCTTTTCTTCCCTATTGTTTTCAAAGTTTCTGAGATTTGCAAGAGGACATTGTTTACCATTTGAGTCAGAGAGAGATGCGTGGGGGCATCAAATCTGTCAAAAATAACTTTAAACCTGTCAGCTGTTTTTCCCAAAGAAAAATATGTGATTTTTTTTTTTTTTTTATGTGAAACGTGGTGTAAAATAACAGTAAGTGTTGTACATACTGTATGACAGAGTGTTCCACAGTGTGACTGTGATAATATTAGAGTGTAATTAATTTCTTTGGTAACCTGTCTGCAGCATTTGTTTTACTTGAAAGTTGGAGAAAACAAGTGACGATACCTCCTGCTAGAAAAGTCACAGATTTTACACACATGCATATTACTGTGGCATGACCTCCACTATGTGTGTGTGTCTGCATACGTGCACGTGCCTTCCTTTCATTTTTATGCTCTTTCTTGCCTTTGTGTTCATTATTTCTGCATTTCCATTCATGTTTGTCGTATGATCGTGTGCACGCCCACACACACATGCACACAGAGTGCATTTGACACGACAGTCAGGAGTCTCATTAGTGGGAGCAGAGGAGCCTTCTGCTGTCAGGAGTGCATGTCCCAAACACTCCTCACAACCGTCTCCTCCATGTCATGTCAGGCAGGGCTGTGATTCCCTGATGCGGAGCTTTGTGAGGTGAGCACAGAGACAGAGAGGGAGTTAGACAGAATAAGGAACAAGATAGAACTGGGGGGGAAGAGAGGAAATAAAAGTAAAGGAGGTTCTGACATTAGAGATATAATGAGGAACATGGAGGATGGTGCCAAAGGGGGCATCACAACATTACAATCTGCAAATCAGCTCCTGCCTTGTTGCAGGTTCTCTCTCTGAGGAACGTTCAGGGTTGTGCTGTGGCTTTTAAGGGCAACAGTCATTCACAGTCAATGACTAGATGGGGCACCTGAAAGTGCAGACTGCCATCAAGGTTGAATAATCTGTGATTAGCGTTATTTAAATCATCCATAAATGAAATGTTACTTGTGTGAGTATGTGATGTGTCTGATGAGTTTCATCAACATCAGCGGCGTGTGAATCGCTCCACCCAGCAGTCTGTTTGTTCATCTGTTCAGTCAGTCAGCTAGAATTAAAGATATGATAAAATAAGATAAGATGATGAGGGTAAGATAAAATAAGGATGATAAATCGAATTGATCCCACATCATGGAAACGTTCATGTTCCAGTAACTCGAGTCATATATTTATCAATGTGAGAGATATTAAAGAATTTGAACTAACATTTCCATTTTATTTATGGAATCTGTGCTTTCTAAGACATTTTTCTTTAAATCCCCATTTTAAACTGCAGTTTTCTCCATTAAAAAAAATGGAGTTACTGAGTTTTGCGTCTGAAGCATTCATACATACACACACATACAGGTGCATGCTTTTTGCAGATGGCAGTACGTTGTGCACCACCAGATGGGAGGAAGTAAAGGGAAAACTAGAAAAATGGAAAGAAAGTTCAGAAGCTGGAGGATTGGGGAATAATAGGTTGAAGGTGGAATATTTGAAGTTTAATGAAGATCAAGATTCAGGTTTTGAGAAGACAGAATAAGGGTGGTGATGATCTGTCTGTTTGGAACTACTGGAAAAGGATCTCAGGAGATATGTGACTGAAGAATTAAGGAAAGTGTTAAAGAGAAAGTAAAACTGCTACCACACTAAATCAGCTGATTCTAATTAGTTCAACACCTAAGCAGGTACATGAGTTAATCAGAGAAATCACCAGCCATGGTTTTCCACCTGGTTCAAGCTTGGGTTTATACGATAGTAGCACACTTAGTTTTGCCTGCTACTCTTTTTGTTTGCAACCACCACAACGGATCCAGTGCACTGCCACATGTTGTTTTGGTAAAGGATTTATACTAACTGCACCTCC
This sequence comes from Thalassophryne amazonica, assembly GCF_902500255.1. Taxonomy (NCBI): domain Eukaryota; kingdom Metazoa; phylum Chordata; class Actinopteri; order Batrachoidiformes; family Batrachoididae; genus Thalassophryne; species Thalassophryne amazonica. The sequence continues at coordinate 40,297,569 of NC_047105.1, read as the reverse complement.
TGAAGCAACTCCAGATGTACAGTACATGGAGAATGGGATTTGAAATGGGGACCTTCCATTTGGGAGACAAGCCCACGAACTGCTTGTAACACAGCAGTAAGACCAGACATGGGCAGTGAAGGGAGTGCAGGAGAAGAAGTCAGAGGTGTGGAAATGACAGTCCAGTCTCATGATTTTTTTTTTTGATATCTTCACGAAATGTAAAACATTTTTGTGAAGCTGTCAAGTTTCAATCACTATTTTTAAGAAAAGAGATGATAAATGTATCTGTAAGATTAATGAGAATAGGGAAGAGAAAGAGGGCAATGTCAAAGTTGAGGCGGATGACAAGAGCAAAGGAAGGCTTGTAGTGAGGAGGAGGTGCAGGACCAAGCTGAATGGAGAAAATCTATCAGCCACATTGACCCCCACATAGACGTAGGGAAAGGAGAAGGTCTGGAGGATAAGATCAACTTTAATTATCCTGAAGGAAATGATTTTGCTAGAGTACCGAAGCAGTAAACACTGAACAACGTTTCCACAAGATGTTCAACAATATGCACATAACTCTGAGTAACGGAATAACTGTAACTCTGTTCGTAATGTATTCATCCTGCAGAAGGGGGAGGAATTCTACAGTCTGATTGCCACAGGTAGGAAAGACCTTCTGTAGCATTCTGTGGTGCAGCTCGGTGGTCTCAGTCTACAACTGAAGGTGCTCTGACAGGATGTCAGTGTGGCATGCAGGGGGTGAGAGGTGTTGTCCAGGATGCTGTGCAGTTTCCTCAACATCTCCTCTCTGACACCTCCACCACAGACTCCAGTTCAACCTCCAGCACAGAGCCAGGTCTCCTGATGAGCTTGTTGAGTCTGTTTGTGTTAGCTGCCTTCAGCTTGCTGCTCCCACACTACAGCGTAGAAGATGATGCTGGAGACTAGGGCTGAAACGATTACTCGAATAACTCCAATAATTCGATTACAAAAAATGATCGAGGCACATTCTGTTCCTCGAAGCTTCATTTAACGTTGTAGTACATATGCCAGGCCTGTGTGTGGTGCTGTAACATCCCCAGAGAAACAACAGAAGAATGAGGTGCGTTTAGGCCATGTAACAGCAAATAATGTAGCCCTTAAAGCTACTGCTTTCCAATGCGACAGAGTAAAATAAAGCCTTTTAAGAGAAAGAGGGTCCACACTGATAATTTGAAATAGACTCACTGCGCATTTAAAGTGAAGCAGTGTGTTTGTCTATTTAAAAAAAACACACGGTCTGCTCGACGTGGTGAGTACGGCCGGGTACCCACAGTCAAAGCTGGCTGCTGTCTGTTTTGTTCAGACTCGCAATGAGTGTTTTACTTTTTAATTTTCGCTTTTTTTGGGCAACACACAATGCTTCACAAACATGGTAAGTTAAAAAAAAAAAAACAATTCAGCCTTGCATGTTCAACCTTCAGCAGAAATGCATCTGCTGAATCGCAGAGAAAGAGGGATTAAAAAAAATCACATAGGGACCCAGTCCACCAAAATTTAAAAATAACAATAAAAAACAAAATGGTTAAATTTTACAAGTTGGGGGGGGGGGGACAACAGAAAGCCACATCCCATCACCATTTCAGCAAAATGTCAAGACTTTGGCACAGCGACATTGTGCCATTTCTTAGGGAGAGCCCTGGACTATTGATGTTTAAAAACACAAAAGTACTTTTTATCTGATTACTCGATTAATCACCAGAATAATTGATAGAATACTTGATTACTAAAATAATCGATAGCTGCAGCTCTACTGAAGACCACCAAGATATAAAACATCTGCAACATATTTCTGCAAACATTGAAAGAACTGATCCTCCTGAGGACGTACAGTTGGCTCTGACCTTTCTTATACAGCATCTGTGTTTACAGTCCAGTCCAGTTTGTTGTCGATGTGGACACCCAGGTACTTGTAGTAGTAGTCCACAATGTCCACCTCAGTTCCACCAATGGGAACTGGGTTCGCAGAACATTTTTAGCTTGTGGTTCTCTAAGCACACAAGACCAAGGCCCCCAAAGTAGGGAACATGCTCCAACGCTGTCGGAGTGGGTTAAAATAATCCACCTTCTGCTGCGAACAGTGATCCAATCGCAGCCTTTCTTAGCATCTGTCTGATGTCATGAACTCACAGCAGCAGCATTAGGCTTTGTGTTCGTACGGAAGCAGGTTGCGATTCATAAATCCACTGTCTTATTAACTCTCAGCTTGTGTAAATGACCCTCCTGGGTACATATACAGTATACACGCACTTGATAAACCAAAAGCTTGGATGAAGAGAGATAGAAGGCAGAGAGAAAGGAGGGGGTGATGGAGGGGTGGTGGTTTGATGGCTCTTTGAGGAACAGTTGTTAGTGCTTTGCCCTCAGGGTGAATGAGAAGTAGCTTTGAGGGCTCGGAGGCTCAGGGTTGGCTGCCTACTTAAAGGCATGTTTACCGCCGCGTTGCGCACGGGCTGTGCTTTTGAAGGATCAGTCCTGAACGCTCCTCTAATTAAAGCTGTCATGGCTGGGTGCCTGCAGGGATAATGTTCTATTATTATAGTCATTTGTTTCAATTAAACGGTGTGTGATTTTACAATAGCAGCCGTGAACCTGTGAGAGTGAGCCATCACTCTAAACAAGATGGCACCAGTCAAGCAGCGAGCGCAGAAACAACCGTCTGAAGGGCCGCCAGTCAAAAGAGGGCAGCGCGGAGCAACAGTGCAAAACTCTTGATGCACCTTATTTAAATAGCCCTAATGTAAATATGCAATATTTGGGGCAATCTGTCAATTTTTCAGATTATCAGTGAAACCACTGGGCTTTTCTTACCATTTTACCATCTACCAATTGGGATAAGGCGGTCAGATTTGGTTGTCTTTTAATGAGTAGGACACGTTTGTTTGTACGTATTGGATCATCATTGTTTATATAGTGTGCTGGAGTCTATATTTGATTTAATTTTGATTTAACCTTTATTTAACCCGGTAAGTTAGAAAAAACTTTCTTATTTACAAAACGACCTGCTGGATTATGAGCCTGCATTTTAAGTTTTGTTGTTACAATGGATTTTACTATGTTGTACTGTGTTTGTCTAATTTATATTGTTTTTATAATGTTTAATTGTATATATTAGAGCACTTTGAATTGCAATTTGGTACTCAAAAGTGCTATATGAATAAAACTTTTTATTATTATTACTTGCTTAAAAAAGCTTTAAAATGGTAAAAACAAATAAGTTTCTCAGAGTTCAAGTAAATGTCATCAAATAATTTATTTTTGCCCAATCAACAGATTATAATCCCAAAATATTCAGATGTGAGATGAATTAAAGAATTTAACCAGTTTAAAAAAACAGAAAAGATCTTGTATCATTTAACCAGACTTAAGGCATTCTGTTGGTTTAGGATTATCTGGGCTAAAAAGATAATATGTGCAGTTTAAACATGTTGGAAGTGGTTTATTTCAGATAAGGTGTACTTTTTGCATCATGAAGGAACATCTGCTACAACACGAGACCCATGTAGTGCGTTTCCTTGAGCACAAGGCTGCTGCAGGTGTCTCAGTTCTGAGGGGCTCAACTACTAGAAAAGGTCAATCAGACGTTTATGTATCAACAGGAAGAGAGTGGGATACCTGACTGTTTGCCAGCCAGGATCTCGACAGTTCCCTAAGTGTTAGTCAGGGTCAGAAAAAGGGGCTTAAATAAAGATCTTCAGTGACTTTATTCCAGATGAATGTGGAATATATTCTGACAAGTAGACATTAAGGGATGGCCAGTAAAGTCACAGAGACCATTAATTTGGCTACAATCTTTATTTTATCATGGAAATTTTTAATTTGTACATTACCTTAAGGTCTGTTTTTGAGAGTTCCTTTCATCCAATTAAAGCCAAATTTGGTACTAATCTAGCTAAGGGATATATGCAACTTTCTGCAATTTCACTTTTTGAAGATGTATAGGTTTTATACTCAAAATAATCAAAAAACTGCATTTTTTTCTACAAAAAGTGCCCCCTACTGGGTTCCACAGGGGAGATACAGCTTGGCAAACAGCAAAAAATGGATTCAGCACAAAAAATACATTTAGAAAAAGTTGTTTGCCAACTTTTACTCAAAAATGCCTGGTGGTGTCACTTTATCTGAAAATCAGCCTAGACTATGTGGTGGATGTGGCGATTCACACCCACACACATTCTTTTCATTTCATTTATAGTGCAAAATCACAGTAAAGTTGCCTCAAGGCGCTTCACACAAGTAATCTATTTTACCAACCCCCTACTGACACAATTGACAAACGAATATACAGAGCATGCTCCCAGATTACACATGACTTGATTGTATGTGGCTGTTTAGCAAACAGATTGTCACCCCACTGAGACTGGTCTGCTTGAGTTTTCCTCATATAATTAAAAATACCAATTTACTTGCTCATGGGGTGGATAAGGTACAGACCATTAGTTCCCAACCCTGTTCCTCAGGGACCCTCAAAGCTGTACATTTTCTATCCCTTCCCACTCTGTCAAAAGCTGATCAGTTCATTCAGGTGGGCTCTGCCAATCATGTCCTCAGAGATACTTGAATGAGCTCATCTGCCTTTGGCAGAACAGAGAGAGATGAAAAACCTGCAGGTTATGGGGTTTCCTGAGTACCAGGGTTGGGAACTACTGCTGTAGATCTTACTCATTCTCTCTCATCTTGAGGTGACTTATGGTTTGGCACTGTATAAATAAATTAACTGGCTGTCTACTAAAAGCTACTAATTTACATAAAACTGTCATACCGGTAAATAAAACACATGAGACAAACTTTAAATAATGACACTAATAGACGAAGAAGTAAAAGAACAAGAGGAAAGAACTTGAAGTGCACTGATTTCTGGGTAATTCTGTGTTAACAGAGTTACAATCAGCAAAATTTGAATAAAATATGGCCAGGTTGTGTTGTCATTGTAATTCTGTTCCCATAGAATTCCCCTGCAGGGTATATCTGCACCCATTCCCATATTTCCCCAACATCTTTGAGCAGATTGTCACAGCATCAAGCAGGAACAAGATATTCTTTGACTGATTGTAAGTGTTTCAGCTCCACTCAGTGTTATTTAGAATTAGCGTACATAAAAATTCCTGACATACAATTGGTTTGGTTTCCAGTTACATTTTAAAGCGTAAAGTGATTTGACTCCAGGCCTTCTACAGAAAGCACTTAATTACAATCTGACAAACACAGAATCACACTGAAGAGTTATATTATGCTAATTAGCTGAAACATGGCCGCAGCATTTATTGTTTCTCATAATCGAGAGACTGGCTTATTATAAAGCCACTGCAATAAAATCTTGAATCACAATGAAATGCTTATTTAAATTATGAAACAGATGCCAGTCTGGTTTAATCAGCATAAGGACAGAACAAGGTTAGCTCCTCTGTCTCCTTGTAGCCCGTAGAACTCTACTCTCACATTCTCTCATCTCTGTGCTGGTGGTCAAATCCCCTTAGCTAAATCAAATGGTGCAGGCATTGGAGCAGCTGTGAAACCATTTCAAAGCTAAGGTCAGTAAGAGCAGAGGACAATGGCTTTGTGATATTCCATCTGGCACACAATGTGCTGCACATAATTGGAAAACCTTTGTTATTTGACTCCCATTTGACTATGATGTACAAGATGGGAATACAAACGACAGGCGTAATGACGGCAGAGGAACACGTTCACACCAAGTTTCCAGCCTTTGCATCCCAGTTTAATCTGCTGGCTTCTCATGACTAGAAATCAATATGTCGACCTGTTCCCTCTAAAGTTTTACATGGGTTTCAGTACTTTGGTCATGCTATTTCCCAACTATTTATAAGGGATTTCATACCTGCCATCATTTGAATGTACCCACGGGATGACCACGAGTGGCCGCGAGTACCAACGGTGCAAACATAACTAGGGAGGTCCAGGGGCGTGCCCAGACCCACACAAATGCAGGATAAATGGGCGTCCTACATACACTCATGCAGGACATGGGGGTAAATACAGCCCAATGCAGGAGGGTTGGCAGCTCTGGAATTTTTTTTTCTTGGTGCTGTACAACATCCAGGTCTGACAGGACTCTAAATGTTTCGAGCTCATTTACTATGAAATGGAAAAGCTCATATAACATGTGCATGGCAGCCGGGTCTCACGTTTTTGTTGTTGGTGGTGGTTTTTTGTGCTCCTGTCATGAAATGAGTTAAATTTTCGTGACGGTGCTTTTTTTAACTCACTATTCCTAACCCTACTCCTACCCCCAACCCTAACCTTAACCATAACCTAATCTTACTCTTCCTCCCCCAACCCTAACCATAACCACTCCGACCCCCCGACCCCCCGTTTTGTGCTTAAACACTGCATTAAGCCCATATTGAACAAATAAATACCTTTGGAAAGTAACAGCTGTTAAAGTTCAGAGTTCTCACCTGCTTTTGTGATCTGTGTGATCTGTGCATCTGAACATCACCACAGCTTCTCCATGTCAGGGTTTTTTTTTTTTTTTTTTTTGTGGTGGCTCAGTTCATTCATATATTCTCATTTTTTAAATATGTTTTTAAAGCTATTTGACCGTTTATTTCATCTCATGATCTCATAAATTCAGCATACGACGCGCACATGGTGTGAACAGGACGTAACGGCAGAATCACACCTTTAGAGAAAGTTCAGAGAGAAGTAAAAGCAGCTTCACGTTTTGGTTTTGTTTTGTTAACTTGTTCACTCGGGTTAAAATCCTCTCTGTGCTCCGCGCTGCTGCGCACTGATGGTTCTCAGACTGTAACGTGTCGCGCCTGCATTCAGGAATCTCCCTCACGCACCCCCTCCCTCGCAGTCTGCAGCCTGTTGACTCCACGCGCGCGCACACACACACAACACACCACACCGACAGCTCCGCATTTTAGACGGCTTTTGAAGAAGACGGCCACTGTTTTAATCGCCGTCTTATCCAAACGGCAGGACGGATCGCTCTTCAGCCTCCATGTTATTGTCCCGCCTTAAGACGAGAGCGAGGCTGCAGCACAATGACGTCAGATTCTGAGTTGTTTTGTGCTTTGTGGATAAAATAAATAATTCACGGTAATCGCGAATATAAAAATAATGCGAAATGAAAATAATCGCGATTGACGAATATTGTAATAATTGTGACAGCCCTAATCTCAAGTGTTTTTTTAGACGTGTCGACACTTTTATTCACAATAATCTGCCACTCTAATATTCAGGAGCGCAGAGGCTGCCTTCAGCGAACCCAGTGTGAGAAGGCCCAAGTCTGACCACGGTGACATCAACGGAGGTCAGGCCGCCTTCCCCACACACCTCCACAGCCAACGTGGTTTCTCCTTCCCCAGAGGAGCCATGCTCCTGAGCAGCTGAGATTCACTGTAGTCAGCAACCCGTAACCATGGAGACGCACAACGCTATGTGCGCAATATGTCTATTATACTATAGTACAGCGCTTTGCTGCCATCTACTGGAATAAAAGAGCATTACATCATCTGCCACACTATTACAGCACATACACCCGATAATGGTGATATTTGATAATTGCCCACGGCACCCCTGACGATCGATCACGGCACCCTAGGGTGTCGTGGCACCCCGGTTGAGAATCACTGCCCTATACTATGCGAAGCTCGTATTATAGTAGTAATAATAGTAGTAGTATTTAACTTATGTTAGCTCCTTCACTGAAATAAAACAACTGTTTTTGTTGTAATATGAAAATTTGGACATTTTAAATGAGACTTTCTGCTGATACAATATATTTCTTTCAAAGTTGTCAAGTTTCTAAAGCTTTTGTACAGTCTTACGAGTTTCCCAGTCTTGGTTGGTGTTTTGATAGATGAGTCTGATAGTTGTTTTTTTTAAACAGATGGTGTGAAAGTAGCGTAATGTAAATTGTAATAAAATGCCCACATATCTGAAATCATATACTTCAGAAGATGGTGCAGGTTTTGTTTTGTTTGTTTGTTGTTTGTTTTTAACAAAATGTGTTAATGGAAGTGCTACTACTGAATTCAAAACTGCTTTTAAAAATCTAATTTGTGTCGTGAGTTTTAACAGCATATTGTTATATATTATTATTATATTTTAAAAAAACAACTATCATACTCATTCAAAAGCAGTTTTGAATTAGTTTGATAATTGTTTTTTAAACAGATGGTGCAAAAGTAGCATAATGTAAAATTGTAATAAAATGCCCACATTTCCTAAATCATATACTCTGTGATGAAAAAGCGGTCCTTTTTATTTTTTTCAAAAAATAAATGGATTTGATTCATATGTTTTTACGTCGGACATGCTTGAACCCTCATGCGCATGCGTGAGTTTTTTCACACGTGTCGGTGACGTCATTCGCCTGTGGGCAGGCCTTGAGTGAGGAGTGCTCCACCCCGCCCGTCGGAATCTCTTTGTCTGAATAGCAGCTGCAGATGGCGCGCGTTGCTTTATCAACATTTTTTCTGGACTTGTGAGGGATATCCGAGTGGACACTATTGGAGAAATTAAGCTGGTTTTCGGTGAAAGTTTAACGGCTGATGAGAGATTATGGGTGTTTCTGTCGCTGTAAGGACTTCCCACGGAGCGGGACGTCCTACAGCGCTTCCAGGCGCCGTCGTCGGCCTGTTTCGACCTGAAAACATCCTAATTTAAGGCTTAATTCACCCAGGATGTCGTGAGAGAACAGAGAAGATTCAGAGGCCGGCATGAGGACTTTATGCGGACATTCCACTGTTTAAGGACATTTTTAATGAAAGACGTGCGCGCAAATTCGCCGAGTCGTTTCCGTGACGACTCGGCAAATCTGTGTGCGCCGCGACAGGAAAAACACCTCTGTTGAAAACCATTTGTAAAATTCAGGCGGCTTTTGATGGCTTTCAACAAGTGAGTAACTGAGAAATTGTTTAACAGCTTGGCATGTTCCAACTTGCCCGTTAAGGTTTCCAACGGAGGTGTTTTTCCTGTCGCGACCCCCCGCGGTTGGGTCCGGCCCGACATGCGACTCTGCTCGCACGTTCTTTCATTACAAAATGTCCGTTAACAATGGAATGTCCGAATAAACTCCTCATGCCGACTTCTTCTGCAAGTTCTCTGTTCTCTGACGACTTATGGGTCAACAGAACCTGAAATGTCAGGCGCCGTGGGCCGTCCTTAAAGCGACACTACCAGACCAAAATCTCTCATCAGCCGTTAAAATTTTTACCGAAAACCAGCTGAATTTATCGAATGGTGTCCACTCAGTTGTGTCTTACAGTTTTGAAAAAATTTTGATCAAACAAAGCAGCAGTCTCTGAGCCATTCCTAAACAATGAAAAAACGACGAGAGGGTGGGCGACTCCTCACTCAAGACTGCCCACAGGCGAATGACATAACTGACAGGCGTGAAAAAACTCTCGCATGCCCACGAGGGTTCAAGCATGACTGATGTAATCACATGTGATTCAAATCCATATGGTTTTTGAAAAAATAATAAGGTCCGTTACTTTTATCACAGACCTCGTACTTCAGGGGATTGGTGGAAGATTTATTTATTTTATTTTTTACAAAAGTGTGTTAATGGAAGTGCCACTGAATTCAAAACTGCTTTTAACAAGTCATTTGTCAGTTTTAACAGCATATTATTTATGGTGACTATTAATATTATCTTTTGTAAAATAAATAAATATAAAACAAAAAATTTTTAAAAATCATATTTTTCAGGGGTCTGCTTTAGGCTTGCAACAGCATATAAAGCAAACTGAGATTTTTCTAAATCAAATAGTCTGCCGAGCAAAACTACCAAACCATGGCAGAGTTCATTTGTGCTTAGGACAGACTGTCTATTAAATTGGTGCCTCACCTTGACACAGTCTGTTGAACAGAGTAATTAAGCAAACTCTGCAGTTCAAACATAAGATGCTATCATTTTCCCTCTTTTAACATGATTAGATGAAGCGGGTTAATTTTAATTTTCTACTTTAGGGTCCGTACTAACTGGTTGAGTACATGTAGGTAGCTGGTGTTTTGTTACTTGTTTGACATCACTGTATGTCCAAATGTGTCTGTGCACCTTCACCATAAACAATATCTCTGCTGTTGAAATGGATCCACTACATCTGGAGGTCAGGCCTTATATTGAATCTTGAGCACAGTGAAAAAAAAAATCCATTAGGGTTCATCTTTCCTGCATCAGCCATTCTATTGTGGTGCTGCAGTGAGATCTGTTTTCATCAGGCAGATTCAATACGTGAGCTGGGCAATGAAAAGTGTGCAAAAGAGTTGGATGAAGAGAGGAGGGGTGAGGATGGGGAGAGTTGGGGGGACGTTGGGGGGGGGAAAGCAAGAAGAAATTGCAAAGAGGAAGAGGTAACTCTTTTTCAAAATGAGCATATACCTCCAGTTTTCTTTACCTCCTGGATTTCATTATTAGATAGTTTAGAGATAATCCAGTTGGGGGAAATGAGGTTATTCTGTCTCAACAAAAGGCTGAGAACCTCAGGTTTTAAATGTGCAACTGTATGTGGTTCAAGTGTGAGGACATTTGTCCTCAACTGCAGGCGCAACGTTGTAAACTTCAAAATATATCGCAATGCAAAAATATCATTGGCCATATGAGCATTGTGTTCTTTATAATTTGCAGTTCTTTAAGTAATTATTAAGATCCTATTGTCTTACGTATAATTTGTACATGTTCAATAAAGCCCCTCTATCAATCAATCAATAAATCAAAAACAATGTTTACGTTTTAAGAGTGGAAGTTATGCAAACCAAAGAATATTTGTAGATCACCCTCTATGCATTTGCAAGTATTAATGAAACAAATTTAACTTCATAGGAAGGTATCGTTGAGGTAGCGGATGTTAGCATGCATGCTAACGTCTACAAAATGTCTTGTAAATTACTCCAGCATGCACGAAACCATCGCAATGGGATCGTTCACGCCTGCCTGTTGGCTCGATGTTTTCGAGCTGTTCCACCGTGATTCACGCTGATTTGTACTTTTTCATACTATGTGTGAAGGTCCCTAAACAAAGTAACATAATAATAAGTTGGACACACCAGTAATTAACATACTGTTGTGAAAGTGTCGTGACACGGACCCACAACAGGGGGCGGTAATGAACGGACAATGGATAAAAAGTAGCAATTTAATGTTGTGAATTGCACAACGAAGTACAGACAATAACAATATGGTGGAATGTCAATTATACACAAGGTGACGTGTGGGCAGGCTCGACGATAGAAGACGTCTTGCGAGAGAAGAGCCGGATCCCACACAGCTTCCACCACCAACGGATCTGAAGAACATCGGAGCCGCCAAGCCCTGCGTCCCAGGTGGCCACTGTCTTCAGCAGTCAGACCCGGTACTGCTGGCAGAGAACAGAAACAGTATTGATGAGTGCGAGTTCGCACACTCAGTAATCCCACAGTCTGTGTTTAGTTAGGAGGGAGCACCTCCACCTCCAATCACACACTCGTGCAGCTCCTGTTTAACCACTTATCTGGTTTGGGGTGTGAGGCGAAGCCGTCGCAGTCCACACCAAACGCCAATCCCACAGATAAGGACACACCACAGGAAAACGGCTGCAAAGAAGTTCAGATTGTTACTCAATGTAAGTCAGCAGAGAAGTTACCTGAATGGTAGTTGATTTTCGGCGAGGAGGTGGAGTCGCAGTCCGGCCTTTATGGAGATGGTGATGAGTTGACTGAGTGACAGCTGGTGCTGATGAAGAGTGACAGCTGTCACTCCCAGTGGCTCCGGCGCCCTCTCGTGCTTGAAGCCCACACTCCAAGCAGGGCGCCATCTGGTGGTGGTGGGCCAGCAGTACCTCCTCTTCAGCGGCCCACACAACACATACATAAATAAAAACCCCAAAATAAGTGGCAGGGAGAAAAAAAAAAAGTCAAATGTTCGCATGTTTTTAGTGTAGTGTTTCTAACACTATGTGGAAGCAATCCATTTTCATCTGGACCAAATATCATACATTATATTGTGCTGTACATGTTGATTTGTCATCTTGTTTATTTTATTTTATTTTTTTTAGAATTTGAAAATCAATTAGCTGCACACCAAAGGGTGAGGGCTTCTTATAAAAATCCACTGTTCACATCTCCATCCTCCAGAACAAAAGCACCCAAGTCGCTGGTTTCCACAACAGTATCCAACACCCTGCCAATGCAAACTTTGAACAGTGTGGGAGCCAGAACACTCACTCACTCATCTTCAACCGCTTACTGCAATTAAGGGTCACAGTGGAATGGAGCCTATCCCAGCAGTCATCGGGGTGTACCACAACTGGACGCTCGATTTGTCGCGGGGCCACATATAGACAAACAAACACATTCACACCCACAGGCACACCTGTGGACAATTGAAAGTTTCCAGCCCATCTAACCTGCATGTCCTTGGATGTGGGAGGAAGCCGGAGCACCCGGAGGGAACCCACGCAAACACGGGGAGAACACGCAAACTCCACATAGAAAGGCCACAGGTGGGAAGTGAACTAATGCCAAATCGCCATGCCAAAATATCATGTCTGCTTAGAACTGAGTAGGCTGAGTAGGTGATCGCAATAATTAAAAGGGGCCGAATGAATTTGGAATTTTTCAGCCAAACAGGTGGCCACTTTTTAAGTTGTTCTCTTCAAAGGCTGAAGGAGATAACTGACTCAAATAAGTTTGTGAATAGGACATTTTCAAAGCTTTGTTTCTTTTCTTTCAGAGTGTTATTGTGTTGTGGTTTGAAGCCCCTCCTGGCCAAACCTGATATCTTTCAGACAGCTTTTGTCTGATACACTTGGCAGCTCTCTCTCTCTCTCTCTCTCTCTCTCTCTCTCAATGCCCCACTGTCACAGCATCTACAAGTTCCAAAACACATTAGATATTTAATAGCTGTGCATAGGTTGCATTGATCTTATCAAAATGATACACATCTCGGCTCCCCGTGGCAAATAATTTCTGGAGTCACAAACACGTCGAGTAGCATCATCGTTTGTATGCAGCATCTTCATTGGTAACTTGTCAGGATCTCAACTATTTGATTATTGATGCCATAGGTGAAATTATATGAAGTCCATATATACAAATATTAGAATAAAATAACTTTATCTTCAGTTAGACTTTAGTTAGAATGCTATATATTGTGATATGTCTCCCTCATCAAACCAGCTATAGTGTGATGTTTTGAATATAGAAGAGATGGCGAATGTTTAATCATCTGGCTGTGTTTTAGCACAAGCAGCTCTAAATTCACAGGTATGATCTCAGGTATTTTCTAGGACACAAGGTGTGAATGTGGCTCAATGAAGTTCACATCGTTTGTAAAAACGGGCCGTGATGCCCAAAAGATCAGCTGGATTCATATTCAAATTCCTCATCTAATTCCCACAGTTTATCTTTCAACGTGTGGATGGAAGAAAATTGTTAAGAGGCTCTTTATCCTCAGTTCTTGAGGTTAATTAGTGTTAATCCTGATTAATCCACATTAAGGTGGGCCGATGCTCGCTTGTTCTTTATTTCTTTACTGATTTTTTTTTCCATTCTTTACACTTTCTTTCACTCATCCATTGTTTCTTGATCATTGTTTTTCTTTCTGCTATTTTTCACTGATTTTCTTATTCACTCCTCAGTTTTGTTGCTATTTATTTATTTATTTATTTCCTTTTCTTTCTCTCTTTTACAGTGTCTTTTCTTTTTTCATTTGTCACAATTTCACTCTCTTTTACTTTTCCTTCTGGCTTTTTTGCTCTTTCATTCTTTATTTTTTCCTTTCTCTCTCACTGACTTACTGTTTCTTTATTTCAGTCTTTTGTTCTGGATTTGTATTTCTTTTTTATACCTGTTCTTTCATGATTTTCATTCCTTTTTTCTTTTTTTTCGGGTCTCTAAATCTGCTTGTGCAGAGGGTGCAAGTCCAATTGGACCATATGCAAGCACACTTTGCTATTTAAGTAATGGGAAATAGTGCAAAGCCAGGTTCTGTGCACAAAAGGGATGGTTTATTGTATTCTTTATTTATGGCCATTTTATAGTCAAAACCTGATATCAACCAGAGTGGTAGCTCTCATTCCTCTTACACTGGCCTGTGACATGCACACAGCACTGTGGTATTTAGAAAACAGGCACAAGTGACATGATTTGTACCTCATAATGGTTTAGCACTAATACATCAGAATGCACAACAGGAATTGGCCACCAAAGCTCCCTGAGGTGAAGCAGTGAAGCTGCAAAGTGAGGTTTTTTTTTTTGTCTATAAGAGTTCACTCTTATCCAGTTTTTTTTTTTTTTTCGTTGTTTTCAAATCACTTATATCTTTAAGCATATGATGTCAACTGTCTTGGAAGTAAGACAGAGAGAGGGGGAGGTGGGCAATTCTCTTGTAAGATATACGGGGTTTTTCCTCCCTCCTCCCACTCTGTTTTTTTATTTGCCTACAGTGGCCATAATAAGCCATCATTACTAATATTACACTATTACAGGTGAGTGAACACGATATGTGCAGGCAGAGTGTACGTGCGTTGTGAAAACACTTTTGTGAAGCATGTCTTCAACCTTTGCATAGTTTGTGCAGCACTTTCTGCACTGCTTTCTGGTGATGGATGATATCAACATGACAAGTTCTTCGCCTGACTACACCCAATTTTTATATCAACACGCCCACATGAGCGCAAGTGGTACTTTTATTTACAATATGCAGGCCACTGTGGAAATTAGCAATGGCACTCGCAAAGTGATATTGTGCTGCTTTGCACCAGGTGTACAACAGGGCCCAGGGACTTTATTCTTTCCTCTTTGTCTCTTTCAATCATTTATTTTCCGTTCCCTCATTCTTTTGCCTTGTTGGACTACTTTCTTTTGTTTTTTTTCTTTTGTTATTTCTGACAGTCTATTTTTTTATGCTTTTCATGCTTTATTTTTTTTTCATTGTTTCTGTCCCTCATTCCTTCTTTCTCTTTTTTCCACAACCCCTCCATCTCTCTCTCTCTCTCTCTCTCTCTCTCTCTCTCTCTGTCTCTCTGTATTTAGTGCTCGCTCTCCCCTCCTGTTTAAATGAAACATGAGTGGCTGCGTGGACTGAACTTGTCACAGACAAGCTGGGATGAATTAATGATAAGCAAGCAGAGATGTGTTTTAATGCGTCCTCTCTGGTGGAGGCATATTATCGCCGACTGTACACCTGCGCGTTTTCACACAAACACGCCACAGAAAAATGTGGATAAGGTGACGCTTTGATAGAGAAAGTCTTGCTCTGTTAATTCTTCAGTCTGACGCAAGAATGTTGTGTCACTTGGCCGTTTATCAGGTGACTTTTAAGGAATGCTGTAATTAACTGTGTTTAGACTTTGAAATGTGCATTTTTAAATTCGTGTTACTTTTAAAGACTCTCCGAGGCGTCGCCTTTTTTCCCATTCAGATGAGGGAAAACCCATTTCTCCTTTGAAAGACCTTCATTTTTCAGCCATTTTAAAAAGGATTAGAGGTGGCTGCCGAAAAATGATGGAATGTCTGTCGCTTTTCACCACAGTTCAACAAGCTCGGTGATAGAACGCCGCTCGTATTAAACATTCCGATGTTGATTCAGGCGCAGGTGATTTTGAATGATCAATGCCTATAGAGGAACAAAAATCACTCGCTTGTTTGATAGCCTGGTGAAATCTGCGAAAGAAAAGAAAAAGGTTTTTTTGTTTGTTTGTTTGTTTGTTTTTTTTAAAGCTGCTTTCTTTTCAGATTTTTCAGATTAATTTATTTTTCAAATTGTCCCTTAGGGTAATGTTCCATTTTGGCATTTCACACCTCCCTCTCCCATAAATGAACCATCACAGCCATAAATCACTGGACAAACACAGACTTGTGCAAACCCTGAAAGCTTCACAGATTTATGTAACATATTCATGTTTTCCACTTCCTCATTTTAGTACTCCACTGGTAAAGCCTAGCTAATAAAAGGTCCTATTAATATTTCCTGTTGCTTAGCAACGGCAGGCAGCAAGTAATAGCATTCTGTGGAAAAATAGATGACCGATAAGGAAAAATTCAATTCTTTTCTCATCTCCTGGGAGAAAGTGCCTTATTTCTCCAGCAATGTGATATGAAAACTGTAGTTGTATATTAAGAAATATCTTAAAAGGAATATAGGTTATTTTCCAATTGCATCATTCAGGGGGGATTTTTATTGCAGGCTGGAATGGCAGCTCATCTTTTTTTCCCCCCTGATAAAGTCAATTAACCTGTTGGATTAAGCTAATCAGGGGGGAAAGCTGCAAATGTATTTTTTTTTTTTTTGTTCTTTTTAAAAAGAAATTCTTAAGAAGCGGTATTAAATTACACCTACAGGGAACTTTCGAAGCCTAGTCTGCTTGCAATAATTACATTTAATTTTAATTCATATCTGAAGTTATGTGCAAACACAGACCAGCCGCTACAGTATTTAATTCCATTAAATAAATAAAAAACAATCTCTTCTAATAATGGTGCTTATTGCTGTGATCACACTTTCCTACCCGGTAATCAGCCTGTTCTGTCTTCAATCACCTGTAATCAGTGTGCAGTGTAAAGTCAGCTCCTCAGCACTCACTCATCACCACATTGTTTCATGCCTCCGAGTCGAACGCTTTAATAAATCTCACCAAATCCTACATTGTGTGCACTATTAGTAGGCAAATTGAAAATGTTAATAAACCTCAAACCTTTCGGCTTTCTCAGAGGTGTACATATATATATACTCAACAAAAATATAAACGCAACACTTTTGGTTTTGCTCCCATTTTGTATGAGATGAACTCAAAGATCTAACACTTTTTCCACATACACAATATCACCATTTCCCTCAAATATTGTTCACAAACCAGTCTAAATCTGTGATAGTGAGCACTTCTCCTTTGCTGAGATAATCCAACCCACCTCACAGGTGTGCCATATCAAGATGCTGATTAGACACCATGATTAGTGCACAGGTGTGCCTTAGACTGCCCACAATAAAAGGCCACTCTGAAAGGTGCAGTTTTGTTTTATTGGGGGGGGATACCAGTCAGTATCTGGTGTGACCACCATTTGCCTCATGCAGTGCAACACATCTCCTTCGCATCATCCGTGAAGAGAACACCTCTCCAACGTGTCAAATGCCAGCGAATGTGAGCATTTGCCCACTCAAGTCGTTACGACGACGAACTGGCGTCAGGTCGAAACCCCGATGAGGACGACGAGCATGCAGATGAGCTTCCCTGAGACGGTTTCTGACAGTTTGTGCAGAAATTCTTTGGTTATGCAAACCGATTGTTTCAGCAGCTGTCCGAGTGGCTGGTCTCAGACGATCTTGGAGGTGAACATGCTGGATGTGGAGGTCCTGGGCTGGTGTGGTTACACGTGGTCTGCAGTTGTGAGGCTGGTTGGATGTACTGCCAAATTCTCTGAAACACCTTTGGAGATGGCTTATGGTAGAGAAATGAACATTCAATACACGAGCACAGCTCTGGTTGACATTCCTGCTGTCAGCATGCCAATTGGCCACGCTCCCTCAAATCTTGCAACATCTGTGGCATTGTGCTGGTGTGATAAAACTGCAACTTTCAGAGTGGCTTTTTATTGTGGACAGTCTAAGGCACACCTGTGCACTAATCATGGTGTCTAATCAGCATCTTGATATGGCACACCTGTGAGGTGGGTTGGATTATCTCAGCAAAGGAGAAGTGCTCACTATCACAGATTTAGACTGTTTGTGAACAATATTTGAGGGAAATGGTGATATTGTGTATGTGGAAAAGTTTTAGATCTTTGAGTTCATCTCATACAAAATGGGAGCAAAACCAAAAGTGTTGCGTTTATATTTTTGTTGAGTGTATATATGTGTGTGTGTGGTGTGTGTGGTGTGTGTGTGGTTGTGTGTGTGTGTGTGTGTGTGTGTGTGTGTGTGTGGTGTGTGTGTGTGTGTGTGTGTGTGTGGTGTGTGTGTGGACTAGAGGACTGCATTGGGATTGGGCCCCGCCGAGTCCCACCAGGTCCCGCAGGATCCAACGCAAATGATTGCGGGATCAGGCCGTCAGAACTTTGTTATGGGCAGGATAGTGGGCGGCTACAAATAAACACCATGGGAAGAGAAGTGACAAGATGACTCGGTCAACAAAGAAGAATAGTGTAAAGTATGCGTGTCCACACACTGCTTTCATCTTAAATAATGTAACAGGAGCAGTGGACATTAAAGGAGTGAACTGAAAACAAACCAAATAGTAACACTATTCCTGATCAGTGCATCAAAAGACATACAGGCTAGGAATTCAATGAAACAAACAATCCATTAATTCTTTATTAATAGCCTAAGTGATGTGTTTTGTCCCGCAGGATATGAATACACAAAATCAATGCACCTCTATTATTGTGCACTCCAGATTTCACGGGTGCAGGTGGGACTGACGCACATGTTGCGGGTCGCGGGCAGGATTTCATTGGACGGGAAGTGGTATGAAGAATATAGTGTGGACTGCATGGTAGCTTCATGGTTAGCACTATAACCTCACAATTAGAATTTCCTAGCATCACTTCCCACCAGGTCCTTTCTCTGTGAAGTTTACGTCTTCTGTCATGATTGTGTGGTTTAACTCCCTTGTGTTCCAGCTTATTCCCACTTCCAAAGACATGCAGTTAGGTGAACTAATTGACAGTCGGTGTGAGTAAGCATGTGAATGCATTTCTCTATATGTGGCCCTGCATGGATTGGCGGCCTGTCCAGGGTTTTCCATGCCTCCTCCCAATGACTGCTGGGATAGTCTGGATGACTGTTGAGATAGCCAGCACCCCCATGACCCTTAATCTGAATAAGCGCGCCTAGAAAATGAATGAATGAAAAATATTCAGTGACTATGTAGCCACCCTTCTTTTCACTAACTGTTATGACCCTTCCATCTATGGAGTTTGTCAGTTTCTTATTCTGTTGACAATCAACATTTCATGCAGTAGCAACCAGAGCCTCCTAAATGCTCTTAAGAGAGGTTTATTGTTTTCTGTCACTGTAAGTCTCAGGTTCAAGAAGGGCACACAAGTTCTCATTAAGGTTTAAGCCAGATAAGTAAGGGAGCCATGTTATTATTCTGTAATCTTTGAGGCTTTTGCTGACTAGCCAAGGAGTTGAGTACTTGGATGGATATGATTCAACATTGTTCTGCATAATCATGGCCTTCTTAAATTATGCAGGCTTTTGCTGTACCACTGCTTGAAGAAAATGTCTTCTAAAACTAGCAGTAGGTTTGGGAGTTGAGTTTAAGTCCATCTTTAACCAGACAAAATGCCCCAGTAAACTCATCCTCAGTAATAGCAACTCATACCAGCACCTCTCCTCCACCTTGCTGGTCTCAAGGTGCTGCTGTATGTCCATTTGTGGTCCATCCATCTGGTCCATCAAGAGTTAATCTCATTTCCTCTGAGATTTTCAGAGGAAATGAGATTAACTTCAGATGTTTCTTAGCTTTTCAACTTATGAGTCTGTTTCAGTGGTGGTGCTGTTCTAGCCTTCCTTAGGTTGGCCATGTCTCTGAGCACTGAACACCTTGTATTTCCAAACACTTCATTTGGGTTGCAGTTCTGCAATACGGTGGTACTGGAGGATAATGGTGTTTGTGTCGGGTTTAATTCGGCTCATCTTTTGCTTTTAATTCGCTACATATTTTGTTTCAAGAATTGCATCCCTCTCAAAGGTATTTTATATTGTTTGACTTTTCAGTAAATCACTTTTTTTTTGGTCTATTTTGCTTGAGGTAAAGAAGTCAAATAATTATGCATACTTGGATATAGGGTGTTAATCACTACGGCCAAAGCCTTCCTCGTAACACAAAAACATATCGCCTGAAAAAGCTTAAATACAATAAGCATTCAGGTATATGTACCTTGAAGTTGGAAAATATGCATGGAAATAAAGCTAAGTTCAGAATACTCACTTGCCTAATAACTGTGCATGCAGTGTATTCAATTAACTCTGCCTGCTCCTAGTCTGGTTGTTCTGCCATGTCTGCCTGGCTGTCCGACTTGAATCCTTGCTTATCTCCTACATCCTGTTCCTTGACTGCAGGATTGGCTTCCTAGTACCAATCCATGTGTGTTCTAATGTGCCTTTGTCTGTTCAATCTGGTTTGTTTGCCTCATGCTTTAAATAGACCTGGTGTCTACTGGACCTGGTGCTTGCTCACTCCCAGACTCAATTTGATGTAGATTATTCAATTCACCCGTGTACCAGTTCCTTGGTTCTTCAGCTCCTCCTTCCCTCACCATTGTCCGCAATTGTTTCTGTAGCTCAAGTCTCCATAAGCACTCTATGCCTCTCTTTCTCTGCTCGGTAGTGAGTGCTCCTGCCGCAGTTCTCTTAGGCCAGCAACACAGGGTTTTGGTCTCGATATTGTGGATCCTTGACCAGCATTTTTTTGAGGAACATAACAGCAACACCTGCTGCATCTTCCTGTTCTCTGCTTGGTATCTTGTGCTCTGACTGGACTTTTTTTTTTCTAGGGATTTTACTCTGAGTGCTGTTGATTGCTAAAACTACCTGAGTTAGTCCTTATCAGTACTTCGATGGGGGGATTTGTATATAACATCTGGTGTATATCTTCGTTTTTCAGTTAGCTTGGTGTCATATTCTCCGCTTGCCACCCAAAGTTTGTCCCTGCTTTACTCTGAGACCCATCCCTCAGGAAGCTTCAAGAAAACTTTTTTAAATCTCATCCTTAGTCATCAGCCTTTGTGTCTGAGTCCTATGCACAGTTCAACACAGAAAGAGAGGAGAGACTCCGCCGTGACGATTTCCAATTTAGATCATTCATCATGTCACATGTTGTGGAAGTAAAAGATGTGTTATCACGCACATGTTGTGTTCCATACTTTAGATGTGAGCGACACTAGCATTCATGCAAAGAACAGAAGCCACAGAGACAAAGAGCTGCAGCAGACACCCACCGTTATGAAGCAGATACATAGATAAGGGATTTCATATTACACTTAGCCATGGGCTCATGCTGAGATTTATCATGCCATGAAATCATGTCCATATTGCACTGTGCCCTATCTCAACCATCCATCAGCTCTTTCTGTTTTCACTGCAAGGAGTATTCTGCTCCAGCGCTAGTGAAGAACCAAGTCATCCAACTCAGGGATGTCTCCCCTGCTGTGCCACCAGCCACCAGTTCAGCACAACACTACCACTGTGTCTGCTAATGTGCATGAGAGCGGCTTGAGCCACACTGATTAACACACTTTGTGCATTCATGTACCACAGTGTGCCACGTTAATCCTGCAGAGGCTGCACTGGTGCCAAGTGTTGACAGAATGTTATAGTTGCTGTTTGGCTTGATATCTGAGTGGAAATCAAATGTGCCAAAAAATAATGAAAAAAATTCCTATATAAGTAATATCTATAAATAATGAAGTTTTGTACATTAGAACACTTTTCTTCTTAGGGTATATATTAAGAGCTTAGATGGAAAACAAGCAAGCAAGTTACCTATCCTTGCTGATCACTCAGACACAGCACGAGCCACACACCCCAATTCACCTCTACAGCCGTGGAGCACTTCACCCTTTTGCATGAGTTTGATTCCCGCATTGGAATGCAATCGGCATGCCAGTGAGTAAACTCATTGTAAAATGTTGTAAACTGTGTGTGTGCTGTGCGTGGCTGCGAGCCAGTGCACAAACAAAATTATGAAATGTACAAAACTTCTGACAGGTATTAATTTCATGAATTAGTCGTGAACATTGCGCAACCTGTTCAAAAACACTATGTGTCACTATGCGTCAATGCATCTCATTCCCACACAGTACAGCGCATCTGAACGATTATGACGAGATGTTACATCTATGATGAACATAATTTTACAGATGCATCATCAAACTCATAAGATGGAATGAAAATTCAACTGTTTTACCAATCTTTTACAATGTATACTATAGATTCTAAATAATTATTTTCAAAATGATTCCAAATGTGTTCTCCACCGCACAACGCGCACGAGAGAAGTTGCAGCTGCAGATAATTTCTCTGTGTTTCTGGGAGCGGGACAAAGCAGTTCGCATTGGCACAGTTGCGTAGCAGTGCGAGGATCAAGTTTGTGCAAGCGTCAAGGTGGCTTATGACTGTTTATCTCCGGTCTCAATGACACCCCCCCATGTGTTTGCACTTCTATTTAATGTTTATGATCTATTTCTCTTTTGTTTTGTTTTTTCACTCTTAAATATTGTCTGATGTGCGCTTTATCAAGTAATCGCACTACTACTTAGATGTAAACTGGATTTTGTTGTAGTGGTATTTTTACTTGTGCAGTGACAATACAGTGGAAACTAATCTAATCCAGTATAATATAAACTATTACAAGTCCATTTTTCTCAAATGGGAAAATTCAGTAAAAAATGTAAATTCACAGCAAAACACATCAGAAAAATGCAGAGATTTACATAAATAAAAAATGAACAGTACGTATATTCAAATCTTTAATATTTTGCTCAGTGATAGTGACGTAAATAGCCAATTTCACATTTATATATATATTTCAATTCAATTTAATTTCAATTATTTTCATTTATATAGCGCCAAATCACAACAGTGTTGCCTCAAAGCGCTTCGCACAGGTAAGGTCTAACCTTACCAACCCCCAGAGCAACAGTGGTAAGGAAAAACTCCCTCTGAGGAAGAAACCTCAAGCAGACCAGACTCAAAGGGGTGACCCTCTGCTTGGGCCATGCTACAAACATAAATTACAGAACAATTCACAGAACAATTCACGGATGAATATACAAGAAATGCTATTGGCGCACAGGACAGGAGGATCGCCAACACAAATACAACTCCCATCTCTGGATGGAGCTGCACCTTAAAAGAGAAAAAAAAACAGAATCAGGCATCAGGAAGACAAACAATATTGTATAATTTGCGCACCTATATATATATATATATATATATATAATATATATATATATATATATCATACAAATCATATTATACTTCTTTATTTATAGATATCAGTTATATAGCAATTTTTCATTTTTTTTGCCACTTTACTGTCCCCAAACCTTTGACCTTTGCAAAATACTGCACATCATCTGCCCTTATTCTTTTCTTCCATATTGTTTTCAAAGTTTCTGAGATTTGCAAGAGGACATTGTTTACCATTTGAGTCAGAGAGAGATGCGTGGGGCATCAAATCTGTCAAAATAACTTTAAACCTGTCAGCTGTTTTTCCCAAAGAAAAATATGTGATTTTTTTTTTTTTTTTATGTGAAACGTGGTGTAAAATAACAGTAAGTGTTGTACATACTGTAGGACAGAGTGTTCACAGTGTGACTGTGATAATATTAGAGTGTAATTAATTTCTTTGGTAACCTGTCTGCAGCATTGTGTTTACTTGAAAAGTTGGAGAAAACAAGTGACGATACCTCCTGCTAGAAAAGTCACAGATTTTACAAACATGCATATTACTGTGGCATGACCTCCACTATGTGTGTGTGTCTGCATACGTGCACGTGCCTTCCTTTCATTTTTATGCTCTTTCTTGCCTTTGTGTTCATTATTTCTGCATTTCCATTCATGTTTGTCGTATGATCGTGTGCACGCCCACACACACATGCACACAGAGTGCATTTGACACGACAGTCAGGAGTCTCATTAGTGGGAGCAGAGGAGCCTTCTGCTGTCAGGAGTGCATGTCCCAAACACTCCTCACAACCGTCTCCTCCATGTCATGTCAGGCAGGCTGTGATTCCCTGATGCGGAGCTTTGTGAGGTGAGCACAGAGACAGAGAGGGAGTTTAGACAGAATAAGGAACAAGATAGAACTGGGGGGGAAGAGAGGAAATAAAAGTAAAGGAGGTTCTGACATTAGAGATATAATGAGGAACATGGAGGATGGTGCCAAAGGGGGCATCACAACATTACAATCTGCAAATCAGCTCCTGCCTTGTTGCAGGTTCTCTCTCTGAGGAACGTTCAGGGTTGTGCTGTGGCTTTTAAGGGCAACAGTCATTCACAGTCAATGACTAGATGGGGCACCTGAAAGTGCAGACTGCCATCAAGGTTGAATAATCTGTGATTAGCGTTATTTAAATCATCCATAAATGAAATGTTACTTGTGTGTGAGTATGTGATGTGTGTCTGATGAGTTTCATCAACATCAGCGGCGTGTGAATCGCTCCACCCAGCAGTCTGTTTGTTCATCTGTTCAGTCAGTCAGCTAGAATTAAAGATATGATAAAATAAGATAAGATGATGAGGGTAAGATAAAATAAGGATGATAAATCGAATTGATCCCACATCATGGAAACGTTCATGTTCCAGTAACTCGAGTCATATATTTATCAATGTGAGAGATATTAAAGAATTTGAACTAACATTTCCATTTATTTATGGAATCTGTGCTTTCTAAGACATTTTTCTTTAAATCCCCATTTTAAACTGCAGTTTTCTCCATTAAAAAAATGGAGTTACTGAGTTTTGCGTCTGAAGCATTCATACATACACACACATACAGGTGCATGCTTTTTGCAGATGGCAGTACGTTGTGCACCACCAGATGGGAGGAAGTAAAGGGAAAACTAGAAAAATGGAAAGAAAGTTCAGAAGCTGGAGGATTGGGGAATAATAGGTTGAAGGTGGAATTTTGAAGTTTAATGAAGATCAAGATTCAGGTTTTGAGAAGACAGAATAAGGGTGGTGATTATCTGTCTGTTTGGAACTACTGGAAAAGGATCTCAGGAGATATGTGACTGAAGAATTAAGGAAAGTGTTTAAAGAGAAAGTAAAACTGCTACCACACTAAATCAGCTGATTCTAATTAGTTCAACACCTAAGCAGGTACATGAGTTAATCAGAGAAATCACCAGCCATGGTTTTCCACCTGGTTCAAGCTTGGGTTTATACGATAGTAGCACACTTAGTTTTGCCTGCTACTCTTTTTGTTTGCAACCACCACAACGGATCCAGTGCACTGCCACATGTTGTTTTGGTAAAGGATTTATACTAACTGCACCTCCTGAAGCAACTCCAGATGTACAGTACATGGAGAATGGGATTTGAAATGGGGACCTCCATTTGGGAGACAAGCCCACGAACTGCTTGTAACACAGCAGTAAGACCAGACATGGGCAGTGAAGGGAGTGCAGGAGAAGAAGTCAGAGGTGTGGAAATGACAGTCCAGTCTCATGATTTTTTTTTTATGATATCTTCACGAAATGTAAAACATTTTTGTGAAGCTGTCAAGTTTCAATCACTATTTTTAAGAAAAGAGATGATAAATGTATCTGTAAGATTAATGAGAATAGGAAGAGAAAGAGGGCAATGTCAAAGTTGAGGCGGATGACAAGAGCAAAGGAAGGCTTGTAGTGAGGAGGAGGTGCAGGACCAAGCTGAATGGAGAAAATCTATCAGCCACATTGACCCCCACATAGACGTAGGGAAAGGAGAAGGTCTGGAGGATAAGATCAACTTTAATTATCCTGAAGGAAATGATTTTGCTAGAGTACCGAAGCAGTAAACACTGAACAACGTTTCCACAAGATGTTCAACAATATTGCACATAACTCTGAGTAACGGAATAACTGTAACTCTGTTCGTAATGTATTCATCCTGCAGAAGGGGGAGGAATTCTACAGTCTGATTGCCACAGGTAGGAAAGACCTTCTGTAGCATTCTGTGGTGCAGCTCGGTGGTCTCAGTCTACAACTGAAGGTGCTCTGACAGGATGTCAGTGTGGCATGCAGGGGGTGAGAGGTGTTGTCCAGGATGCTGTGCAGTTTCCTCAACATCCTCCTCTCTGACACCTCCACCACAGACTCCAGTTCAACCTCCAGCACAGAGCCAGGTCTCCTGATGAGCTTGTTGAGTCTGTTTGTGTTAGCTGCCTTCAGCTTGCTGCTCCAGCACACTACAGCGTAGAAGATGATGCTGGAGACTAGGGCTGAAACGATTACTCGAATAACTCCAATAATTCGATTACAAAAAATGATCGAGGCACATTCTGTTCCTCGAAGCTTCATTTAACGTTGTAGTACATATGCCAGGCCTGTGTGTGGTGCTGTAACATCCCCAGAGAAACAACAGAAGAAGAATGAGGTGCGTTTAGGCCATGTAACAGCAAATAATGTAGCCCTTAAAGCTACTGCTTTCCAATGCGACAGAGTAAAATAAAGCCTTTTAAGAGAAAGAGGGTCCACACTGATAATTTGAAATAGACTCACTGCGCATTTAAAGTGAAGCAGTGTGTTTGTCTATTTAAAAAAAACACACGGTCTGCTCGACGTGGTGAGTACGGCCGGGTACCCACAGTCAAAGCTGGCTGCTGTCTGTTTTGTTCAGACTCGCAATGAGTGTTTTACTTTTTAATTTTCGCTTTTTTTGGGCAACACACAATGCTTCACAAACATGGTAAGTTAAAAAAAAAAAAAACAATTCAGCCTTGCATGTTCAACCTTCAGCAGAAATGCATCTGCTGAATCGCAGAGAAAGAGGGATTAAAAAAATCACATAGGGACCCAGTCCACCAAATTTAAAAATAACAATAAAAAACAAAATGGTTAAATTTTACAAGTTGGGGGGGGGGGGACAACAGAAAGCCACATCCCATCACCATTTCAGCAAAATGTCAAGACTTTGGCACAGCGACATTGTGCCATTTCTTAGGGAGAGCCTGGACTATTGATGTTTAAAAACACAAAAGTACTTTTTATCTGATTACTCGATTAATCACCAGAATAATTGATAGAATACTTGATTACTAAAATAATCGATAGCTGCAGCTCTACTGAAGACCACCAAGATATAAAACATCTGCAACATATTTCTGCAAACATTGAAAGAACTGATCCTCCTGAGGACGTACAGTTGGCTCTGACCTTTCTTATACAGCATCTGTGTTTACAGTCCAGTCCAGTTTGTTGTCGATGTGGACACCCAGGTACTTGTAGTAGTAGTCCCACAATGTCCACCTCAGTTCCACCAATGGGAACTGGGTTCGCAGAACATTTTTAGCTTGTGGTTCTCTAAGCACACAAGACCAAGGCCCCAAAGTAGGGAACATGCTCCAACGCTGTCGGAGTGGGTTAAAATAATCCACCTTCTGCTGCGAACAGTGATCCAATCGCAGCCTTTCTTAGCATCTGTCTGATGTCATGAACTCACAGCAGCAGCATTAGGCTTTGTGTTCGTACGGAAGCAGGTTGCGATTCATAAATCCACTGTCTTATTAACTCTCAGCTTGTGTAAATGACCCTCCTGGGTACATATACAGTATACACGCACTTGATAAACCAAAAGCTTGGATGAAGAGAGATAGAAGGCAGAGAGAAAGGAGGGGGTGATGGAGGGGTGGTGGTTTGATGGCTCTTTGAGGAACAGTTGTTAGTGCTTTGCCCTCAGGGTGAATGAGAAGTAGCTTTGAGGGCTCGGAGGCTCAGGGTTGGCTGCCTACTTAAAGGCATGTTTTACCGCCGCGTTGCGCACGGGCTGTGCTTTTGAAGGATCAGTCCTGAACGCTCCTCTAATTAAAGCTGTCATGGCTGGGTGCCTGCAGGGATAATGTTCTATTATTATAGTCATTTGTTTCAATTAAACGGTGTGTGATTTTACAATAGCAGCCGTGAACCTGTGAGAGTGAGCCATCACTCTAAACAAGATGGCACCAGTCAAGCAGCGAGCGCAGAAACAACCGTCTGAAGGGCCGCCAGTCAAAAGAGGGCAGCGCGGAGCAACAGTGCAAAACTCTTGATGCACCTTATTTAAATAGCCCTAATGTAAATATGCAATATTTGGGGCAATCTGTCAATTTTTCAGATTATCAGTGAAACCACTGGGCTTTTCTTACCATTTTACCATCTACCAATTGGGATAAGGCGGTCAGATTTGGTTGTCTTTTAATGAGTAGGACACGTTTGTTTTGTACGTATTGGATCATCATTGTTTATATAGTGTGCTGGAGTCTATATTTGATTTAATTTTGATTTAACCTTTATTTAACCCGGTAAGTTAGAAAAAACTTTCTTATTTACAAAACGACCTGCTGGATTATGAGCCTGCATTTTAAGTTTTGTTGTTACAATGGATTTTACTATGTTGTACTGTGTTTGTCTAATTTATATTGTTTTTATAATGTTTAATTGTATATATTAGAGCACTTTGAATTGCAATTTGGTACTCAAAAGTGCTATATGAATAAAACTTTTTATTATTATTACTTGCTTAAAAAAGCTTTAAAATGGTAAAAACAAATAAGTTTCTCAGAGTTCAAGTAAATGTCATCAAATAATTTATTTTTGCCCAATCAACAGATTATAATCCCAAAATATTCAGATGTGAGATGAATTAAAGAATTTAACCAGTTTAAAAAAACAGAAAAGATCTTGTATCATTTAACCAGACTTAAGGCATTCTGTTGGTTTAGGATTATCTGGGCTAAAATAAGATAATATGTGCAGTTTAAACATGTTGGAAGTGGTTTATTTCAGATAAGGTGTACTTTTTGCATCATGAAGGAACATCTGCTACAACACGAGACCCATGTAGTGCGTTTCCTTGAGCACAAGGCTGCTGCAGGTGTCTCAGTTCTGAGGGGCTCAACTACTAGAAAAGGTCAATCAGACGTTTATGTATCAACAGGAAGAGAGTGGGATACCTGACTGTTTGCCAGCCAGGATCTCGACAGTTCCCTAAGTGTTAGTCAGGGTCAGAAAAAGGGGCTTAAATAAAGATCTTCAGTGACTTTATTCCAGATGAATGTGGAATATATTCTGACAAGTAGACATTAAGGGATGGCCAGTAAAGTCACAGAGACCATTAATTTTGGCTACAATCTTTATTTTATCATGGAAATTTTTAATTTGTACATTACCTTAAGGTCTGTTTTTGAGAGTTCCTTTCATCCAATTAAAGCCAAATTTGGTACTAATCTAGCTAAGGGATATATGCAACTTTCTGCAATTTCACTTTTTGAAGATGTATAGGTTTTATACTCAAAATAATCAAAAAACTGCATTTTTTTTCTACAAAAAGTGCCCCCTACTGGGTTCCACAGAGGAGATACAGCTTGGCAAACAGCAAAAAATGGATTCAGCACAAAAAATACATTTAGAAAAAGTTGTTTGCCAACTTTTACTCAAAAATGCCTGGTGGTGTCACTTTATCTGAAAATCAGCCTAGACTATGTGGTGGATGTGGCGATTCACACCCACACACATTCTTTTCATTTCATTTATATAGTGCAAAATCACAGTAAAGTTGCCTCAAGGCGCTTCACACAAGTAAGATCTGATTTTACCAACCCCTACTGACACAATTGACAAAACGAATATACAGAGCATGCTCCCAGATTACACATGACTTGATTGTATGTGGCTGTTTAGCAAACAGATTGTCACCCCACTGAGACTGGTCTGCTTGAGTTTTCCTCATATAATTAAAAAATACCAATTTACTTGCTCATGGGGTGGATAAGGTACAGACCATTAGTTCCCAACCCTGTTCCCCAGGGACCCTCAAAGCTGTACATTTTCTATCCCTTCCCACTCTGTCAAAAGCTGATCAGTTCATTCAGGTGGGCTCTGCCAATCATGTCCTCAGAGATACTTGAATGAGCTCATCTGCCTTTGGCAGAACAGAGAGAGATGAAAAACCTGCAGGTTATGGGGTTTCCTGAGTACCAGGGTTGGGAACTACTGCTGTAGATCTTACTCATTTCTCTCTCATCTTGAGGTGACTTATGGTTTGGCACTGTATAAATAAATTAAACTGGCTGTCTACTAAAAGCTACTAATTTACATAAAACTGTCATACCGGTAAATAAAACACACATGAGACAAACTTTAAATAATGACACTAATAGACGAAGAAGTAAAAGAACAAGAGGAAGAAGAACTTGAAGTGCACTGATTTCTGGGTAATTCTGTGTTAACAGAGTTACAATCAGCAAAATTTGAATAAAATATGGCCAGGTTGTGTTGTCATTGTAATTCTGTTCCCATAGAATTCCCCTGCAGGGTATATCTGCACCCATTCCCATATTTCCCCAACATCTTTGAGCAGATTGTCACAGCATCAAGCAGGAACAAGATATTCTTTGACTGATTGTGTTTCAGCTCCACTCAGTGTTATTTAGAATTAGCGTACATAAAAATTCCTGACATACAATTGGTTTGGTTTCCAGTTACATTTTAAAGCGTAAAGTGATTTGACTCCAGGCCTTCTACAGAAAGCACTTAATTACAATCTGACAAACACAGAATCACACTGAAGAGTTATATTATGCTAATTAGCTGAAACATGGCCGCAGCATTTATTGTTTCTTCATAATCGAGAGACTGGCTTATTATAAAGCCACTGCAATAAAATCTTGAATCACAATGAAAATGCTTATTTAAATTATGAAACAGATGCCAGTCTGGTTTAATCAGCATAAGGACAGAACAAGGTTAGCTCCTCTGTCTCCTTGTAGCCCAGTAGAACTCTACTCTCACATTCTCTCATCTCTGTGCTGGTGGTCAAATCCCCTTAGCTAAATCAAATGGTGCAGGCATTGGAGCAGCTGTGAAACCATTTCAAAGCTAAGGTCAGTAAGAGCAGAGGAACAATGGCTTTGTGATATTCCATCTGGCACACAATGTGCTGCACATAATTGGAAAACCTTTGTTATTTGACTCCCATTTGACTATGATGTACAAGATGGGAATACAAACACGACAGGCGTAATGACGGCAGAGGAACACGTTCACACCAAGTTTCCAGCCTTTGCATCCCAGTTTAATCTGCTGGCTTCTCATGACTAGAAATCAATATGTCGACCTGTTCCCTCTAAAGTTTTACATGGGTTTCAGTACTTTGGTCATGCTATTTCCCAACTATTTATAAGGGATTTCATACCTGCCATCATTTGAATGTACCCACACGGGATGACCACGAGTGGCCGCGAGTACCAACGGTGCAAACATAACTAGGGAGGTCCAGGGGGCGTGCCCAGACCCACACAAATGCAGGATAAATGGGCGTCCTACATACACTCATGCAGGACATGGGGGTAAATACAGCCCAATGCAGGAGGGTTGGCAGCTCTGGAATTTTTTTTTTCTTGGTGCTGTACAACATCCAGGTCTGACAGGACTCTAAATGTTTCGAGCTCATTTACTATGAAATGGAAAAGCTCATATAACATGTGCATGGCAGCCGGGTCTCACGTTTTTGTTGTTGGTGGTGGTTTTTTTTGTGCTCCTGTCATGAAATGAGTTAAATTTTCGTGACGGTGCTTTTTTTAACTCACTATTCCTAACCCTACTCCTACCCCCAACCCTAACCTTAACCATAACCTAATCTTACTCTTCCTCCCCCAACCCTAACCATAACCACTCCGACCCCCCCCCCCCCCCCCCCCCCCCCTTCACTTTTAATTTCATGCAGCCATCACGGAATGAATGAGAATTAATTTGTGCTGCCGCGACGAAAATGAGGCGCTTTTCGTCACAATATCACAAACCAATAGATTAATGTATATTTCGTGCTGCTGAATCACGACTTGCCGTGAGACTACAGTAAGTTGTGCATGGGGACGCACACACTTGCAAATGTTGTCATCACTGTGATCCATTTTTTCATTATCAATGTTGTCTCGTGCATCTACAGAAGAAACTTGATCAAAAACATGCATTGGTATAGCAATGCCAAGACCACATTTCAAAGCATCAGGTATGTAGAGAAAACGGTACGTGGGCTTACAAACAGTCAGGTTCATGAACAATAAAATTATTAATTGAATTAAAATTCACCATTTTCGCCTTTAGCACACACAGGGCTGGAAATATTACCCTGACCTCTGACACTGACTGTGGATCAGTCCAAGCCAAACTCAAATGGCTTCTTCCTATCTGTAAGTTCAATATACCTCAAGGTTCAAGGTTCAGTTTATTTGTCATTTCAAACCTATAAGTTAAAACAAACAAACAAACAAACAAAAAATAGCTCAATCAAAGGAAAGAAATTGCATTTCTAGGACCAGTTAAACAAACGAACACTTACCCAAATAGTTAAAATACAACTGAAATGTTGTTAAAAGATACAGTATGAACAGTACCTGCCAAGTTTCAGAGCACCACATTACCAGCACATTGGTGACAGTTGTAAGGAAAAAAACTCTGTCACGTGTTTTTGGATAATAGGAAGAAACCTCAAGCAGATCAGACTCAGCGGTGTGACCATCTGCTTTGGTCATTGTCAGAAAATA
This sequence comes from Thalassophryne amazonica, assembly GCF_902500255.1. Lineage (NCBI taxonomy): Eukaryota > Metazoa > Chordata > Actinopteri > Batrachoidiformes > Batrachoididae > Thalassophryne > Thalassophryne amazonica. Next base: position 40,265,374 of record NC_047105.1, on the reverse strand, counting down.
AAACAGAATCACCATAATAAATGGTCAAACAAGCAGTGACAAAAATGTTGCAGCTAAGACCCAAGACACACACAGATAATACTACTGGTGACTTGGGAGAGTGGGTGAAACGCTTTGTCACAGACCCCTCAAGAATATGATCATGGATGGCATAAGATATAGTTGCGGTCATATATATATAGATTGTTTTGCGATGGGACAAAGGCAATGCAGAGCAACCTATGCGTAATGGGAGTACCATCATATATCTGTTTTTCCCTTCAAAATCATTCTGACATACACTCCTGTTACTGCCTCTTAGGCTCGAAGGAGTCACCGAGCATATTTTGAACATGTCCAAAATATGTGCTGTGACATATGGTGGACACCATGTTTTTTCTGCAACATTTGAGAGAATGTGGTGCACAGACCTGCTGCATTTAATCTTCAACTTGTGGCAGGGTGGCTGTAACCCCCAGTGTGACTGGGGCTTTTGCACCCACATGCATACAGAGTCCAGGGATCACAGTGGCTGATGACTGACAAAACAGATGTGAAATCCAGAATCCCAGTAAAATGCAGTAATAACTGGCGATTGTATCAAAAACATAAAGACCAATAGTGTAGACCTCCAGGGGCAAAAAATAAAAAAAATACCCAGGTAACTTCTTATTGTTGTCAACACAAGTGCTTAGGATGTTTTTGACCATCTAAACTACACCAGAACCTTTAAACATCACCTTAGGCAAGACTGACAAACCATGTTCCATTCATGCCCCAATAGGATGCAGGTCTTTGTACCACTTGACCTCCTCATCAGGCAAATTAATTGATGAGCACCACTTCATATTGAGAGGAGAAGCTCATTTCTGTAGATCTTTATGACATCATAAAGCAGGTTCTTGTGAAATGCTCCATGTTAAAATGCTAAAGAAAGAGATTAACACAATGCGGCTCACACTCGCTCATCTTCAACCGCTTACTCCATTTAAGGGTCATGGGGGCTGGAGCCTATCCCAGCAGACAATTTAAAGTTTCCAGTCCACTTAACCTGCATGTCTTCAGGACGTGGGAGGGAGCTGGTGCACCTGGAGGTAACTCACACAAACACAGGGAGAACGTGCAAACTCCACACAGAGAAGGCCACAGGTGGGAATCGATCCCATGACCTTCTTGCTATGAGGCAACCATGCTAACCACTAAGTCACTGTGCTGCCCCAACACAATGGTTCGGACTCAAAATTTAATAAAAAGTCTTCCCTTGCAAAAGGAACAGCTCTCCAGAACATCAAACAGGTAGGACTGATCACATAACCTGCAGGTTCTAAACAGATATTTCAGATCACAAAGTGCTCATCCGCTGCATCACGAGATGAAGGAAGTCTGACTAACACCACATCCTGTCATGTGTCGGGAAGCAAAAACAGCATTTGGACATTGATCTATACTGACACAAAATGAAAAATAGTGTGTTTGATGCACATTAAAAACAGATCTGTGACCAGTCAGTTGCTGTTTCTCAGTGAGCGCTCGCTCCTCTTTGGATGCACCGTCTCAGTGATACCATTAGGAATTAACATACAGTACCTATGGCAACCAGCAACCTTTGTCAGATTCTTTCATAATATTTGTACAGCTGTCTGCCGCTTGATTTGTTTAGCTTGATGGCGCTATGTGATACGTTCTTGCTCCTTCTCACAAAGGTGAAAGGACACACAAAAAAGAGCACTCAGAGACATTTACAAAGAACAGCAATGATTAGCAGAAGGAAATTATCACAGTGAAGCAGTATCACTTCATTAGTTGTGCAAAATAATGCAAACTTTCATACTATAGGTGAGGAATCTGTTATATGTGATTTGTTTTCTTCCATTAGTTTCCCCACATTTACAACGGAACGTAAATCTTCATATTTTCTGGTGAGTAACACTTAGGAGAGAATGCTCATTTCTAATGAAAATGAAGTTTGATTTCACGACGCTGGAAATAGATCTATGCTGAAGAAATGAAAACTGGAACGAGAACAATTCCGTAATAGTTATTGGAAAAATAAGCCAGCTGATTAGTTTCCGGTACCAACCCCAGCGTTGCTCCTTTTACACTAACAAGGTGATTCATCATACGTCAAATATTTGTCAAATCTTTAACATGAATTACATCAGAAAAGCACTAATATCCATCATTTCAGGCATTAAATAATCCTGGGGGTTTTGGGGGTCTTTTCCCAGCTAACTCTTCTTCTTTATATAGTCCGTCTCCTTCTTGTTTATATTAAACGTGGCGTGGCTCGGATTAAAGGGTAACAATTTCGCCGGGAGGCTGTTGCTATGGAAATGCATCTGCTGTAGCTATGATAGGCCATTCATGTTTGATTAATTGGTTTTTCAATGCTCCTTGTTTTGTGGAAACTCTTAAAGAGCAACTCTGTGGAAAATAGAAAATGAATAGATTTCTCTTCTACCATTCCTTTATTTCCACCCTGTTCTCTTTCTGGTTTTACAGCCCTGCTTCCTTTCTCCTTTCGTGTTTTAAGGAGTGAAGTAACGGCGTTTGGAATTATGATTGTAAATTGGAGATTGCCGTGGATGGGGGAGGTTACAGCTTGGTTATTTGAAATGCAAAAGGAATGTCTTTGTTCATGGCTGCCTTTTGTGAGCAGCTGCTGAGGCAAAAAAAAAAAAAAAAGAATCTAATGTCATGTGAATATTACAAGTTTTCAAAGCAGGCCAGAGCCTAGTGCACCGTTATTTTTCCCGTGCATTTTCACGCGATCTACTGGGACCAATTACGATTACAGAGCTGAGCCTTCATCTCTGAACCTCTACTTGTGTTTATCAAACCCTCATATGCTTGGGCTCTTTCAATTTGATCTTTTTAGCACAGCACTAACGTCTAATGTATTATTTAACTCATAAATGTTTCAAGGAGCTAACAAATGCTTGCTCATCACTTTCTGATCTGTAAATTGCCAAACATTCCCATTTATGCCTGCATTAAAAGCATCCCTTGGTCCATGTTCATGTTCTGTCCTGATGTATCTTGAAAGGGAGCTTTTGATGTTTTATTATTGAAAATCCTTGAAGACAGCTGAGAGGAGAAGGTTGTGAACGCTTGCTTCTGCAGCCATCGTGAAGGATGTTAATCGCGTGGGGTCATACTTTAACAGCGAGCACTGCCGGTTAGGGTTTGGGTTTTTTTTTTTTCTATTTGTTGGGCCAAGTGTTGGAAAGCAACTTCTTTAATGGGAAACTGTACTTGGTCATAGCACAAAGCATCATTGTAATCTGGGTAATTCTATGGTAACGGAATTACAGTAAGATCTAATTTTCCATGGTAAAATATAATAAGGCCTGATTTTGCTGTCATTGTAGTTCCATTACTGTAGAATTGCCCATCTGCAGGTAGTTGATCAAAGCCGAGAGCCAGATGCTGAAATTTCTGGTTGCCCCAAAAGTTAATCTTCAGGCGCTATGCCTTTGTGCCCCTGTAGAAAGAACAAACGTCCTACAGATCCAGGGAACCTGCTGTTTGACATTAGAAGGAGAAAGAAGTCTTTAAAATCATGGATTATTTATAGAATTTACTACCTATCAGACTGTATCCGCTGTGGCCACCCCAATAAAAAAAATGGGAGCAGCTGAACGGGCACCAACAACAACTACCTTTAGGTTTGAGTCAGAGCTACTCCAATGTTTGACTTGAGTTGGATCTACAGTCATGTGTTTTGTATTGAAGCAGCAGCCACCTGGCTGAATGTGGAAGCTGTGGTTGTTTTAAACCTGAGGGAACTCTGAGGGAGGGGCGCATGGTGGATTAATGGGTAGCACTTATGCCTCACAGCAAGAAGGTCATGGGATCGCTTCCCAACCTTTCTGTGTGGAGTTTGCATGTTCTCCCCGTGTCTGCGCACAACAACCACAATGGGCACAAAGAGAGATAACCTATGCAACAAATATACAAAATATATATGTATACACATATACATACACACACAGACATTTCAATAAATAAAATAAAATCACATCACCCAGCCAGCATGGGATACAGGTACAATTTCAAAAATGCCATCATAAAAACATATAAAAAAAACAGTTACATTGACCAAGAGAGTTTTTCTCAAGCAGACACCCCAGACAGACTGGTATCTTGTCCAGGGTGTACCTCATGACCCATGATTGCTGGGATAAGCTCCAGCACCCCGTGACACTTAATTGGAGGAAAAAGGTATAGAGAATGGATGGATGGATGGATGGATGGATGGATGGATAGATGGATGGATGGAAATCTGAGAGGAATATGAAAGGAGTCCTGATGTTTTCTGATACTAGATAGAAAAGACTGATGGGTATAATTAATCCTCTTCACAGAGTAAGTGCTGCCAACATAACAAAACATAGAGCAACAAATTTAGGGCTTCATGTTGGCTCCTCTGGTTCTCATGCAGGGTTTGTGCAGTATATGTAGTCTATGGTTTGTACTAGCTGTAATTTTTCTATCAGTTGTTACCTCTAATGAAGAAAGTTTGCAAGGCGGAATGCATGTAATATTACTGCAGAAGCTGGGTCATCAATACGCGGTGCTCACAGGAGCGCCGTGCACGAAGACATGCTGTGCTGACAGCCAGGGGTACGATAGCCTGAACCATTTCCTGGCTGCAGCTTCATAGCTCAAATGTTCCCTGCAAACCTCTAGAAAAGTGCACCAATTACTGAGCTTTTATATACTGTATGTATTTCAAATGTTATAGTGTCACCCCCCGGTGGGTTGATTGAGGTACAAATGATTTAGACTGGCATATCATCCGTGTGGTTCAGGATGCTGTAGTGTAGTGTGAAACTTACCTTCTTTGTTAAAATGGATATAGTTGATTGTTGCTGTAATTTAGCATCGCTTGCACATTTATACAAACGGTTATCAAATCTTGCATATGTATTATCTGTGTGATGACACGTTTGCTTGATTGACGGGTGTCGACCACCATCAGTGGCGGTCGTTGCCACATTCTTGTCTGCAGATGGTCTCAATTTAATTTGTATGTTATCCACCTCTGTAGGTTGTTCAGTCCAAGTCCAGGCTTCAGAATGACCCTCTAGAAAAACTGTGACGTAATGCAGGGGGGGCTACATTTACAGTCAGGTCCATAAATGTTTGGACAGTGACAAATTTTGAAATTTTGCTTCTGTACTCCACCACAGTGTAGAGCAGATATTACTTCAGTGAGATAGACGTTGAGCTACTATTATGTAGACCTGGGTTCAACTCCTGGGCCCTGGGACAAGACACTTCATCTGCATCATCCCAGTTTGACAGCGGTAAACAGAATTCAATCTCTGCTGGGGAGGTCACTTGTGATGGACTGCCATTCCATCCAGGGGAAGCTGTATGGTATCTAATGATAAGCACCAGCACTAATGGGCTTCAGGGTCTAATTAGGACTGAAGTGAGATGAGAAATTTCAGCAACAGTTTGCGAGAAAGCACACGGGAGAGTCAAGCCTACACTCTAAAAAAGAAACTGCTGTCTCAACGAGAAAAATTGATTTAACCATTTGCTTATTTCAACTTAGCTATTTCAACTTTCAACTGAGTTAATGCCACAAGTCTTCTCTACTTATGTTTAAATAACTTTAGTTACGTTTAAATCACTTTTTCTCGTTGAGACCGCGATTCATTTTTTTAGAGTGTAGATTTGATCTGTTATGCCGCTCCACTGGGAAGCTGATTACGTACGATGCAACAGGCAAAGGTCGCTTGTATTTCTCATTGACTAGCAAATATTAATATATCCATCCACTGACTTGTCTCAAGAAAACTGGCTGTAAAAGTGAACATTTGAATTAAAAAATATAACACCATGCTAAAATACCCTCAGCCATATGAGCATTGTGTTCTGTATAATTTGCAGTTGTTTTGAGTTTGCAGCTTGCAACCAGATTGTGATGTCACAGTGCAGGTTGACTCTGACTGGCTGTCACCCCTGTCACTCAAAAATGAAACAGTGCTAACATCTGCTAAATGTCTTTTAAATCACTTCAGAGGTATTATTAGGTTCTAAAAACAACATTTTCAGTTTTAGAAGTGTTTATTTCTCGCTGGCTTTAACAAAGAGGTTATATTTACACACAAACGAAACAGAGTTTTGCTACCAACACTAACGTCTGCTAAATGTTTTGTAAATCCTTCCAGAGGTGTTATCAGGTTACAAACACAGTGTTTTTAGTTTTAGGAGTGTTTATTTCTCGCTAGCTTTTACATAATATATGAGAAGGGTGTTATTTGTAACCAAAAAATGAAGCGAAGTTAGCACCTACCGATAGCAGGAAGCGATGTCACCATGTTCGTGCGCTAACATCCATGCGATCATGGCATAAGATTAGGTACAGAATGTGACATTTTAACATCTTAAAATACCTCTTAAACTAGGTCAAGGTTAGCCATCTTTGAACCTTTCCAAGGTTTGTCTCCCAAGATTGTCCCCTGTGAATTTGAAGACTGTGGCAGTGATAGAACTGGACTTATGCTGAGCACAGACAGACGGATGGACAGACAGATGGACAGACACCAGGTCTTTTCAATACCAGATGGCCATATGTTGGCCTTGGGTAAAAAACAATATTTTGATTTGTCCAATTAGTTATGGGCCCCGAAAGTAGACAGCCTGTGTATACTGTAAAGCCTAAATTGTTAATACAGTATTTTTATTCAGCCCCTTGAATTAAAACTAAAAGTCTGCACTTAACTCCATTGTGGTGTTGTACAGAAGCAAAATTACACACATTCACAAAAATTGTGTCACTGTCCAAATACTTCTGGACTTGACGATGTGTGTTGAGTCTTAATTTTTGCTGCATGGTGTTTTCCAGCAAAAATTTGTAGAGAAGTCCCCATAAGATATTTCAGCTGGTGTGTGTTGAAAGATCATTTGTTTTGAGTATTCCAAGGTGTTTTGCATCACTTGATAATTACTATTTCAGGAGTCTTTTCACTGTCACATTCAAAATGATAGTCATGATTAAAGTCTCCACAAACCTGCAATTTAGCAAAGAAACTAACAAAAAATAATAACTGCTGGTACTCCCAAGTAAATGATTCCTTCAGCTTTTTAAAATTTTTGTCTTAAAAAAAAAAAAACAATTATCACACATTCATACATATTTCATTCAAATTTTAAAATGTCATCTCCGTTTCTACTTTTTTTTTTTTTTTTGGCATATCTGGCTAATTGGCAAACTTTGCATCAAGGAGAAGATAGTAAAGCTGGTGTTCTTTTTTCACCCCAGATGCAGGAGATGGCTTTGCACCACCACCACCAACAGCAACACCATCACCAGCACCCAGATGGCGCGCATTATGACCCCGCTCGCACCCACCCCCTGATAAACAACTCACCTACGATACTGCCACACCCCATGAGTGCACTGTCCCAGCTAAACCCTCAGGTCAGCCGGAGTGCACTGCCCCATGGTTCCCCTTCACCTCCCGGGAGTAAATCCGCCACACCCTCTCCCTCCAGCTCCAATCAGGAAGAGGAGGCAGATCCTCATTCAAAGGTACTGATGTGGTAACGTTGCTCTGGAACAGGCGAGGGGCTTGGCAGTGCTTATATCACCTGGTTTTGTTGAGCTAAACAGGAATATAAGAGGAGTCTTGCCTACGCGCTGCTTTTTGAGAAAATCTGAGTGTTTCAGACACAGTTGCACAGTTTTGTCATAGTTAAGAATTAGAAGTCTTTCTTCAATGTATGTTAAGGTTTGTTGGTTCGTTCCATCGCATGAATTGCTTTCAGAAAGGTTAGATTTAAAGATTTATGACTGAAGGAGAGGGGCACATTTAATTCCTAGTTTTTTTTACTATTACTATGCAGCACAATTTACAGTCATCTGTGAAAACACCAATTTATCAGTAATGAATTCATTTCAATTCCACTGCCATCTTGCATAGCCCATGGTAATGTTAATTTTGGCGTCTAATTTTTAATTTAATTTTGCTTTTAGTTTTCTCAGGAAATGTGTTTTCTAATAAGTCTTGTCTTTTCAATAACATTAGTTTGAATCTAGTTTTCATCCATGAAAACTTTGTGGTATGTAATCGATTTTAATTGTGCACTTTTTAAACGTCTCATTCATTGCTTGCTGTCATTGAGCATTTTTTTTACTTCAGAGGAATATTTGGTAACCAGTGTATCATATTTAATACAATATTATTCCCCAGAAAGGTTGGCATGTGTGATTGCTGCACTGTGGATGAAGATTTACCCGATTTTGTTTTTACATATTTATCTTTTATGAAACTACCAACAACTGTACTGTTTAGTTTTCCATATTTTAAGAGAATGAGTTATTATTAAAGTGCATTTGGGGTAGGATGTTTCTCAGGATCTACTCGGCGTCTTCAATCGGAGGTGAATAGTAAATGCAAAAGTCATTTTGTTAGCAAACATCTAACAGTAACCTATAATTCAGCTTGTTGGTAGCATGCAAATGATGGAGTATTATAATTAGAACCTGAAAGTCCAGAACAAGGTCCAAACCAAGGTTGATGTTTGTGTGCGTTTGGTCCCATTAGGTTGGTTTCAGACTGCAACACCACGATTGCACTAAAAAGTTTTTCATGACATACTCACGTCCTGATGTCATCATCTCTATAGGCTGCAACTCCCTATATTTGACATTGATTGGACTGTATAGGCATGTGTCTGATGTTGGCTTACTGTTAATTTGGACAGTTCTGTTTGAACAACAAAAAAAAGTTCAGTTTGAATGTACAAAAATGAACAGTTCGTTTCGTTGTAACAACACTACGCGTATTATTGTGGTGGTATTTTTACCATTTTACCATTAGGATGTGAAGGCACTTGTTGCCAAAACTCAAACGTCAGGTGGCAAGATATGGACTATTTACGTGCCTTGTTTTCATCAGGTCAACATAAATAAGTTATGTGTTATTTCAGAGAGGAATTAAGCTCAAATTTTAAGCAACCATGAGAAGTAAAGCCTCCTGTTTTAATAAAACAATGTGTAAAACACCAATTAATTGAATTATTTTCCTTTGTTTTTCTTATGGTATCTAATTGGTGATGATAACTTACCTCAACTTCCTGTAATTGGCCCAAAAGTCCAAACTAGCCAGAAAGTCGTTTCACACTGCAACAAACTGAGCATGGTCCAGTTTGATCTGGACTGAGACCTCCATTTGTGATCAAAACAAATTTTGGGCCCTTTGGTGTGGACCGCGGTCTGAGGGAGCTTTCACATCTGGTGTTTTGGTTCAAAAGGTCCAGAGAAAAGAAGACAGGTGGGAAGGCACCCACTGAGTCCAGATAACTGAAATATACCCTTTAACTTGTTGGTGACATTTGATAATCTCCATAATCTGAATGCTAATAGATTCCATATAACTGAAATATACTGTTTAGGCTGGAATAATGGTATCCGGAACAAACAAACAAACAAAATCAAATTAAATGATTGTACATCATGTTGCACTTTGACAAATTTATTTTCCACTTGCACATTTGCAAGTTGCTGACAATAAAACAGTCTTCTGATCTAATTTTCTTTAGCTTCACACCAGAAATGAACAGAATTACTATCAACAGCACAAGTAAAAATCCAAAGTGTTGGTGATCTCTACTCATCAGCTTTCGATACACCAATCTTTCTTTTTAAACCACCCCATTTAAGTAAGAAGATATTTGTTTTCATTTATTAGTTTTAAGTAAATCTGATGATTTGCCATCATGTATTTCCCCACAAACCAAAGTGACAGTCTGCATTTGTTTCATTTTAACAGGGGGAAGGTGAATAAATGTTTAATTTAATCTGCCACATCCACAGTTTTTTCCAGATTCACTGCTGTATGTAAGTGCTCTAATGATGTGGCACAGAACCAAGAACAACATCCTTTACTTAAAAAAAATTAAAATGAAAAATTCCTCACCTGTACAGTACATCTCGGCTGTGCTTCCCACTACGTGTGAATAAAAGTGATTACAATCTCTCCTATCAGTATGTAATTCCATTTGCTCTCTCCAATTCATTCTCAGACCACATCAAAGCCTGTGTAGATACAGCGAGAGATTTAAAACTCTTATTCGGCCCCAGCATGACAAGTCTGAATTTATAACTTGCTGAATAGCTGAAAAATAAAGATTTGGAAAGGTTTGATAAATTCAGCCAGCAGTATTTTTTTTGACAAAGTAAGACAGAATGGAAAAACAACTGTCAACCAGCACCTTTGTAGAAGTGTTACTGTCAGTGAAACATTGCTGCCGCATTCAAACGTCGAACCCAGGCACAGAATTTTGGCTATAATGAAGTTTGCTGTTTTTCACCTTGACATAATGTTACAGTATAAGCATTCATCAGCAGCAGGATTGGATAAAAGTAGTTATACACGCCAAAGTAACTGCCAGTTTTGTTTCTGGTACATCAATAAATGTGTGTGTGTATGTGTGTTTTTAATGGTCCTCCAGATCACAGGCGAGAAGCGACCATCTTCAGAAATGATGAAGCCCAAACCCAAACCCCAAAAAAAGAAAAAGAAGAAGGATCCCAATGAGCCTACGAAGCCCGTGTCGGCCTATGCCTTGTTCTTCAGAGACACACAGGCTGCCATTAAAGGGCAGAACCCCAACGCCACTTTTGGAGATGTATCCAAGATAGTCGCCTCCATGTGGGATGGACTGGGAGAGGAACAAAAACAGGTGAGGGCATGGATTTGCTAACAGGAACAGCAGAATCGATTCTTAAATGGTCATCCCAAACTCATCTTCATCTTTTTCCCACACACCAATATCAGTTTAGAAGTTTCGAATCTTACCCCAAAGAGTTTACAATACTCAACTTTACTCGTTTGTGGAATCCACTGATGTTTTGCTTAGTTGCTAACTGACACTGCTGATTGATTACTCACCCCATCAGGCGTCACAACATCCACAACATTATGTAACTGCCTTGTGTCCTGGATGATCATGACCGAACAAGACAACTGGTTCATGCTCGCTTGTATCTGCCATAATCATGTGAAGCGTTCCCTTGGCCGTCTACACCTCTACTGAGATCCTCAACACTCAGGTGTCCCCTTTGTTTATTGAATTCACACAGGTTTCACATTAAATATCAGTCTGTATTATCCAGTGACGTGTGGTGAGGTCATCACAATCAGATTTACAAACATATGAACCCCACAGAGCAGCGTATTCACTGTTTGATTGGCAGCAGTTAACGGGCTATATTTAAAATCTCATATCAGCATTCTTTACATATACAAACTCTAGCACACAAGAAAGAACATTTAATTAAAAAACATTATAGTCTTACCTTTACTTATAAATGAAGTCCATGTGCCGCTCCTTCTGAACAAAAGCATCAATGACTTGTTTGTAGAAGTCTTCCTTATCTTTCTTCAGTTTAAAAGTCTCTCTGTCTCAGTGGAGATCACTGCCAGGGGAGAAAGTCGTCCCTGATCAGTCCTGTTCCGACTGTATGTTTGAAGCCTTTTCTGGCTTTGAATCTGAGTGGTTGACCGCTTGTGTCTGATGAGACGTCTTTGCGAATTCTTTAGGTCACAGTATCTCATCTGAGTCCAGACAATGTCACAAGTTGAGAAAAGAAGGCAGGAAAAGCAGAAAAGGCAGGTTCTTGTTGGATGTCCACACAGTCAGACTTTACGTGTGTACCTTTTCGTTTGAAAAGAGCGGCTCTTCTGTCCTGTAGTCTAAAGCAAAACTTTCAGCTCTAGTGTTAGTCTTCCTTTAATTATTACCTCCTGCTTCAATTGAAAGTGCAGTTTAGAAAATTGTTTCAGTTTGGATATGTAATGCTTAATTCTGAAACTAAAGTCCAGGTGAGAGGAAAAAAATAAATGAACGGCTGCTCGTGAAGCTTGCTCTCACTTATTCTGCAGCTGAGGAGTTGCTGCAAGAACAATTCCTGGGATCACTAGTGCCCCCTACCATGAGGCAGTAGACCTGCGAGTCTCACTTTGTGCCTTTTTACACATGCAGCTGCCAAAAAAACTGTACATTATGCACATCAGCTAAACTATGGAATTTAAGTTCATATAACCAAAATGTTTCACCATTTTAATGGTGACATAGAGAGAGACAGTGAGACAGTCTCACTGCACAACATGCCAGCAGTCAGCCTAGTGATTGTGCAATCTAAGGTGAGGCACAGCTGGCTGCTGCCTCACTGCACGTCTCTTCTCAGTATTTGAAGAATAAATGTGAAAATTCAGTGACTTTTAATAAAAATAATCTAAAGATGGTGAAGTTAAAAGGAAAAAACCACTGGATAAATATAACGATTTCATTTATTTTTTCATTTTCCATTTTGTTTTCTTTCCACGATGGCAGGTGAGGCACAGCCTCCCCTGCCCACACGCCACTGGCATTATTTATTTTCAAATATTGTTGATGAGATACTGACATCCAAATAAAAGACAAAGTCAAATTGTGATGCTCGTTGCTCACTGTTGGAAAGTCATAGCATCAGATAACACAAGGACTCCATGTCAGTACCTCTGTTATTTTAAGATTGTGGAGCACAGATGACCAACCATGTGACCACAGATCCTGACATCACTTCCGATCTTCTACTGTGACTCCTGCACAAAACAGAGGAAGTCAACCAAATAAGTCTGCAGGAAGCTGGTTTGAGCAACAAGACTGTTGAGACAGAAGGACCCTTAAATTTTGAATATATGAAAACTGACTGTGGAACAATAATATTTATTTTCAGAAGACTTGGACACGTGGCACAAGTGTCATTCCTTCTGTACAGTTGATGCAGCTGTAAATTTCATTGCACTTATTTGTGCGCCCATGGAAGTGTTGGTCTTAAAATGTGGTGTGGCCAGGCACAGTGTTAGTGCATCGCTATTGTGCGGCTACAGGAAATGATGCCATCCTAGGCCCATATCCATGAAGCAGCCAAAGGCTAAAAATAGCTCCTAGTGATGTTATTCTAAGAAAAATCTTAAAATTCCTCGAATTCTTAGACATTTCTTAGAATTTTCCCTTGGTAAGATGAAAGTTGTCCACAAAACACCTTAAGCCTTAAGAGAGCTCCTAAGGTGCCAAACTGGTAAGAGGAGTGAGGACTTTTAAGAAGACTAAGAATGTCTTAAACAGAGGAGATGGTGAAAAAGAGAGAGGAAGCAGAGATATCCTCTTACACGCTACCAGCTTAATCTGTATAATTATTTCATGTTAATTTACTGTCTTAATGTATTTACTGTATAAATTGTATAGGTTTTGTTATCATATAAACACTGTTAATAGTATCATTATTTTTATTATTATATCTGTATTATTAATATTGTTATTTTATTATTACTTCTATTTTGTCATTTGATTTTAAATGGACCACAATGGACAAAAGTGTTTTCACTTTCTTGTGTCATGCAGGTATTTTTAACATATTTCCATTTATATTGTGTACTCACAATGAACATACTAAATAAACTCACACACAAACACCTTTTAATATATAGACATTCGGCATGTGAATGACATATGTTCAAACATTTACAAACTGCGTAACAATTCATTTAATTTTGCTGGGTTTCATCATCATGACATTAAATTATTTTCACAATTACACATCTTAATGCAGTTCAGGTTATATGATGAGTTGATTTCACTGTCCATTCATAACTAGAACTGCAGAGTGCATTTGTTTTGTTTTGTTTTTTTATTTCTCTCCATTTTGGAATAAGTCTGTAACAAAACAAAATGTGGAAAAAGTGAAACACTGTGAATACTTTCCAGATGCACTGTAATGAAAATGAATGCAACCATTAAATTAAATAAAAGTAAACACTAATGTAAAACACAAAACATACACCTTACTGTTTCACCTCAGGGAGCTTTGGTGGCTGCTTTCTGCTGGCAGACTGTAACACATTGACAGAGATCTATTAAATAGTCAGAACAACTCTCAATATTCCACTGCACACATTCACTGTTGAAAGAGATACCAGATGTCACTCTGTTTGGTTTGTTTCATGTTGTGCAAATAAATACTGCAGTGGAGTTGGACATATCACACATATCAAATGCACATGCATGATGCGCTATGGACCATGCGCCATAAATCATCAAGATAGGGTGCCAAGTGTAGAATCTTGAATTTATTTCAAGATTTTTGTCAATAACAGCACTGAGAGCCTACGGTGTTAAGTACCACTGAGTTAATACCATGAAAATCAGAACTTCTACCTCTATGCCACAAATCCGTTTAATTTTATTAGTCTCACTTGCATGCAGTAACTGCAGCATCGTATTTCCGTTTGATGTCTTTTCTACATCAATTTCCCCATTACTGACCCGCAGAGAAAGTCAACAGGTTTTTTTGTGTTTGTGGTAACAACTGGTGGTGTGAACTAAATGGAAAATGAGACTGTCTGATGATCATACTACGTAAGCTCATATTTTTAGAATATCCAGCCCAATGGGTGTCAAATAAAAGCACCCGTCTCCATGACAAAGTGGTGCCCATTTTCGCCCTTGCTGCTGTTGAGCAGACAGCGTGTGTGTGTTTTTCTGCCACAGAGCCCACTTCATACGCTGGACTTTGGAGGCCGTCTGTCCCTTTTATTTGCAGTTAATTTTTGCCGCCTTCACCAGGGCTCTTCACCATGAATCTTCATTTTGCCGCTGACACCCTTGAATGTGAATTCCTCATTTCCTGTCCTTTTATTTATATCTGTTGCCTGGTGATTTGATCACGCTGGGAATACAAGATTAGCAATTGCCTTGTCCTTGGTTTTGCCTCAAGGACATCTGCTCCTGAAATGTTATTGTTTGTGCTTCCTAACCCTTTGTGTCCCGGCTTCTTGTCTTTTCTAACCTTGGCTTGTCTCTCTATCTACCTTCTCTTAAATGCTTTTTTCATTCACAACACCATCTAAGGACAGAACCAGCAAAAAGGCCAATTCCACCATTAAAAATGTCCTGTTTATTATTCCATTTTGCAGCTAATTTGTTTCATTTGTTTGTGCAGTCATGTGTTAAACAAAACATGTTGCCTTGAAAGACATATAATTAATTTGAGCTAATGATGTCATTATGGAGTAAAATGTAGCACACTGTCTGGCCAATAACAGTGTGATGACTCTAATTATACTCATGTCTAGGAGTGTCAGTTTTTCAAACATGACTAATAGATTTACTTGGTAACTGTATTTGCAGAGTATAACTTTTGAACATGCTTATCTACAGTAGGTAATGCTTTTGGCCCTGTTTGTCTGCCACCAGTAGTATGCAAAAATTGCCAGACTGATTTTCATGGCTCAAAGCCACAGAATAAACCATTACATTTTGGAATGGATCTAGGTCAAGAAATGATCAAGGACTGTCCTTTTTTCCAACTATTATTAACATTGTGTGATAGGGAAGTTGTTATTTTTATTTTTTTCCCCATTGTTGTCTCTGGAAAATCCTAAGCCTAGGCTTGTACCTACTAAAATGCAATAGATAGATAGGTTGCCTGATTGATTGATTGATTAAAATTTGTTTAACTCGGGAGCATCATTATCAATCGAAAAAGCAACTTTGGTTTGCCTATGTAATATCCCATAGACATGTCTGGCACCAGCTGGATGGTTAGAAGATGGTGGATTGATGATGGATTAGGAGCAGGTGTGGTTATCAATGAGAAGGAGAGACCATTTCCACACAGAAATGTACTAAGTTAAGCCCTGGTCACACGGCACTAACGAAGGACACCGAAGCCAAAACAAAACAAGAAATCTGAACTTACATTGACTTTCAGAGGCATCATTTAACCGTCGTCCAGCTTGGCGCTTTAACAGAATTTTCAAACTGTTGAAAAATGTGAATGAATCCTGATGACACCCTCAATTCGTCCGTATTCCGTTTTGCTTTCTGTGTTGACGGTTCCTCATCATTTGTGTAGTTCCCATACTGTCACCATTCCATTTGACTGTCGTTCAACTTTGTCCAACCTCCCAAGTCTGACGTCTTGCATGAACATTGAATGGACCAGTAACTAAAGATCTAATTAGCTGAACGTGATTCGTCCATGTTTGGAACGAAAAGCAACGTTGTCATACAGAAACAATAGAGACAAGAACGTTTTGTCAACTACTTTAACTTTTTACGCATGTTCCAGCTGTTTGTGGCTGGCCTGCGTGTGCACACACTTTGTTGTTGTGAAGACAAACCTGTTGTCAAGAAAACCAGATCCCACACCAGTGAGTGCTACACATGAGGACAAGGCTGGCTTTGCTCGGTCTCATACCCGCTGTCAGTCACGTCATCATGAATGTTTCGTTTTGATTTTGTTTAGCGCCGAGACCGCAGTTCGCTTCATTTTTCTTTTGTTAGTTTTCAGCGTGCACTGGGGCGGTTTGCAGCCGCGTGTGAAGCGTCCAGGATGAAAATCAGCACTTCCAAATCCGAGGCCATGGTTCTCGACCGAAAAAAGGTGCTTTGCCCTCTTCAGGTCGGTGGAGTGTCCTTGCCTGGAGGAGTTTAAGTATCTCGGGGTCTTGTTCACGAGTGAGGGATGGATGGAGCGTGGGATCGATAGACAGATCAGTGCAGCATCTGCAGTGATACGGTCGCTGTATCGGACCGTTGTGGTGAAGAGAGAGCTGAGTATGGGGGCAAAGCTCTCGATTTACCGATCGATCTACGTTCTGATCCTCACCTGTGGTCATGAGATTTGGCTCATGACCGAAAGAATGAGATCGCGAGTACAAGCGGCCGAGATGAGTTTCCTCCGCAGGGTGGCTGGGCGCTCCCTTAGAGATAGGGTGAGGAGCTCGGTCACTCGGGAGGAGCTCGGAGTCGAGCCGCTGCTCCTCCACGTCGAAAGGAGTCAGTTGAGGTGACTCGAGCATCTTTTCCGGATGCCCCCTGGATGCCTCGCTGGAGAGGTATTCCGGGCACGTCCCATTGGGAGGAGGCCCCGGGGAAGACCAAGGACACGCTGGAGGGACGACATCTCTCGGTTGGCTTGGGAACGCCTCCAGGTTCCCCCGGAGGAGCTGGGGGAGGTGTGTGTGGATCGGGAGGTCTGGGCGGCTTTGCTTGAGCTGCTGCCCCCGCGACCCGACTCCGGATAAAGCGGAAGAAAATGAATGGATGGATGGATAGTTTTGGTTTGGTTTTATTCCTTTATGCGCTCTTGATTCTCAGGCTTTTCGGTGATGGGAGAAGTTCAGAATTATTTGTCCACCTTATCTCAACGATTTGTGACTTTTTTTCCTTCGTTCAGCTATCACCGTGTGACCAGACCCTCAGAGAAGTTAACTGTTCATTTCTGATTGTTTCCCAGTGTTTACATTGTAAAACTAATAGTCACACCCCCACACCCACTGGAGAGGATTTTGGATTAATTTAGCCAGAAAACAAAAATAATATGAGGGAGATCATCAAATTAGGTAAGTAAATGGGGTATGTGAATAACATAGCATTTCTGCACACACACACACACACACACACACACACACACACACACACACACACACACACACACACACACACACACACACACACACACACACACACACACACACATCTTGAATGGGTAGGGCATATCTGGGATGTATAGTAAAGATCCAGATAAAATGTTTGTGCTAATGTGACAAAATACATTTTCGTAGGGAGGTATTAATTCAAGCACTGTACAGTAACAAATAGGGCTAAAAATACACAGGAGATTGGACTATTGTTTTGTCCAAGGTCTGTATGCTCCAGGTGCCCAGCAGATATTCATCATGAAAAATAGTTTGCCCCTCTACAAAGACATATTTAGTTCAACTGGATCTGAACTGTAATCGGGATCTACCCTAATCCAACACAGCTCCTGTGTGAAGGATTTAGGAGTGTTTATTTGTAGAAATAGTATATAGCATTCAGAACTGCATTCAGAACTACTTGAAAGCAATGAACTGAAGTGGCTAAATGGGAGTGGGCCCCCTCATGGAGGCCACCGTGTTGCACCATCATGTTGATAAAGAAACCCAAAAGGAACCTACTTAGGGTGCATTCACAGCTGACAGACAGTGAAAAGTTGATGGAAGTCGACCACCACCGAGGTCCTCCAGACTCCACAGGAGCTAAGTCGATGTCAGTCGGGCAACACATGTTCATTGTGATTCTAGAAAAATTTTCAACATGCTTAAGATCTGCGAAGTTCACATCAAAATGATGGCAAGAGTTGCTACCACTATGTCACCTCCGCTACTATGCCTTTACTGCTCCATTTATCTTTGCAGGCTTCCAATGGCCAACGTAGGGGGCTTGACTGGATGCACCACCTCTTCTGGATCCCTTGGGCATGAAGAAATAAAATTGTTTGAGTGATACACTCAAACAATTGGCTCATTGGATTGGATTCCATCTAATAAATACATGCAGTCCCAACTAAATTAAATTAAATTATCTTGCATGGATGTGTTTTATTTGAGTTGTGCCTACATATATTTATTAGATGTAAATCCTGCACATAATTGAATTGAGTTCATCCAATGAGCCTTTTTTTTAGTATAGAATGAATGGCATCAAGAAAGAGGGAAAAAAATTAAAAGAAGCAAAATTGTGAGAGGGAACAGCATAATGGATAAGCTTTAAAAATCCATGTCATATTCCTGACAATTTCATAAAATGTTCAAATTTGTCACCGTGGTTCTTACATTGTCATTGATAAACTCTCATAATCCTCTACATAACAAAGCTACAGCACAGCATTCTGCAGCTACTCCCTGGCATCATGTGCACGTCTTTCAGGATCAAAACTTCCTCCCGCCAAGTCTCATGTCTCAGATGTTTCAGTTTTCAGCTTCTGTCTTTCCTTCCTCCATCTCTTGTATGCCGTTATGCCCCCCACCCTCCCCCCAACAACACTAGCTGTCATGTCGTGTCTATAGGACCGATGACGCCGTTCCATAATGTCACAGTCAGACCCTCTGGAGCCGTGCAGGAGCAGAATAATGTAAACACAACCTTCCCCGACACACATCTTTGTTTTAACTAGAACACAGTCTCTGTTTCCAATTACCTGAAACGCACCGCGCAGCACAGTTCACATAACCGGATTGACGGCAGTGTGTTTTATTGCTACGTCTTCTTGAAGAAACAATCAAAAGTTT
Source organism: Thalassophryne amazonica (assembly GCF_902500255.1). Classification (NCBI taxonomy): domain Eukaryota; kingdom Metazoa; phylum Chordata; class Actinopteri; order Batrachoidiformes; family Batrachoididae; genus Thalassophryne; species Thalassophryne amazonica. The sequence goes on along the minus strand of NC_047105.1, from coordinate 40,246,271 downwards.
CATTGTTGTGATTTGTGTTCTTTTTCCTGATTCCTTCTTGTATTTTTTTCAACTTCAGCGCACGTTTTTCCCACTTTGGTTGTGTGTGGGGTTTTTTGCGTGTATTCTCCGGTGTCGTCCTCAATTTGGTTGAAACAAAGTCTAATTTTTTCTTTGTTAAATTAATGTTTATATTCATATTTTTTCTGTTTGTTTTTTTTTTTTGTTTTGTTTTGTTTTTGTTTTGTTTTTTTGTTTTTTTTGTGAAAATGTTTTTGCAGCCTGTACAGCAATTTTAATTCCCAAAGGCCGGCACTTTATAGTGTGAGATCAATGCGTTATTTGAGCTGCATTATTCCTCAAGGTGACTATGTTTTAATGCTGCCCCAGAAACACAAAAGAACATTTTTATTATTGTTTTGTTCTTACTTACGATCAGGATCAGCTTTGGAGTGTGTGTGTGTGTGTGTGTGTGTGTGTGTGTGTGTGTGTGTGTGTGTGTGTGTGTGTGTGTGTGTGTGTGTGTGTGTGTGTGTGTGTGTGTGTGTGTTGGGGGGAGGGGGTGGTGATGATGGAGTGGAGTTTTATTTAACCGTACCTGCCATGTTTGAGTTGTGTGTCGATGAAAGGTCAAAGGTCTAACGAAAGGCGGTTCAAACACAATCCCCCCGCCCCACCTCCCCCCCATCCCATGTAGGCAAGGATTTGTTTCGAAAAACACTCCGTTTTGTACTGCGTAATCTTTTTTCCCTTTTTTTTTCTACTTTCACCTCCTCCTCTCCACTTTCTTTCCTCCGTTCATTCCTGATTATTTCTCCTTCTCCAGCCGCTCGTCTTTCGGTCGAAGGGGTAATCACTCCCTTCAGTGTCAGCAGGGCGCGGCATTATTGTCTCCTGTAATTAACTGGTTATCAAACAAGAACATTTCATTAAGGTACAATTAGGGGCTAATTCAGGCGGGACACCTCGGTGTCAGGATTACCGCGGCGGCATATGCTCTCTCCTCGCAGCTTTGTTATTTTTAATTCATACTGACCTGCAGACTCTGATGGCTTCAATTGCTAATGAATCCCCTCACTTTGGAATAATTAGACATCCTTAGGCATGGTAATTTATTTAAAAGTATCCATCGTTGCACGAATCATTAGCTGTGTTAAATTAATTTGAAATTAAAGCTGCTGGGAGTAGTTTGGGGTTCATTAAAGAGGCAGCCAGGGCTCTATCAATATTTAAGGGGTGAGGGGTAAGTAAGCTTGTCACTTTTTTTTTAACAGTAGTGTAATTCATTTCACTGTGGGTGTTATCTATTTTTATTATAAAAATCTGTGGCTTATTTTCATAAGTCATTATTCCCTCTGCTAAGGAGCTTGTGCTTTTTTGGGGGGGGGGGGGGGGCTGTCTTTTTGTCTCAGATTTGAAAATAAATGAATGGGTTTTTTCTTTATGACAGTCTGTGCAAATGTTCTTATAAAAAGAAGCAATGATGATGATTCAGATTTAAAGGCAGAACAAAAAGTAATGAAAGCCATCAGACGGCTGATCCATAACCCGCACATTCTACACACCACGATATACATACATATGTCTGTAATGGTATATATTTTATAAGTACAGTGTAATGTCATCATTTTCATTTTGAAGTAAATTCATACGAATCATTTATTCATTCATTCATCTTCTACTGCTTAGTTTATTTATTTCTATCTATCTATCTATGACTGCCTATCCCAGCAGTCATAGAGCGCGAGGCGGGGTACACCCAGGACAGGACGCCAGTCTGTCACAGGGCCACAAACAGACAAACAAACACAGACACACACACACACCTACGGACAATTTTAAAGAGGCCAATCTACCTAACCCGCATGTCTTTGGATGTGGGAGGAAACCGGAACACCCGGAGGAAACCTACGCAAACACGGGGAGAACATGCAAACTCCACACAGAAAGGCCACTGGAATTGAACCCATGACCTTCTCGATGTGAGGCAACAGTGCTAACCACTAAGCCACCATGCTGCCTTCATACGAATCAATCAGAAATATTTTACTGATCAATATCTGCACCGACACTTTAGGTTTCTTGGTTGTTGAGATATACAGGGGAAAAAATGTGTTTTTTGGACCATGACTGACCTTTCACTTTTCACCTTTCACCAAACAACTCCAAAATCTAATAATCTCTAGATATCTATCCAAGTAATATTATCACCTATTTTTACCCATGTAGGCTTCTTGGTTGTTGAGCTGAACAAAAAAAAAAGTGCCCGGTTTGTCCAGTCACAGCCACATAAATATATAACTCCTTCCAAGTTGTAATGATTGTCTTTGAGGCTTCCCTCAATAGTCTCCTTCTTGCACTGCTGACTGCAGAACTGCCTACACCGGTCAGATTTATCATAGGGCACCATACTGTTTGCATTAGTGATTGATGAAAATAAAGTCCAAGACATATTCAGTGACTTGGAAACCCTCATGTGTCCAACAACTGCCTGTAAAAGTAATGATTTTTGATGGATTATACTAGAGTGTACTCACATTTACACAATAAGTCATTCATTTTCTACACCCACTTATTCCCATCGGGGGTCATGGAGGTGCTGGAGCCTACTCCAGCAGTCACTGGGCAAGAGGAAGGGTACACCCTGGACAGGACACCAGTCTGTCACAGGGCCTCCTATACACAGATTAATAGCTACCACCAATTTAAGGTTTCCAATCAACACAAACTCCAAAAATCTACACAGAAAGGACCAGGCGGGAAGCGATCCCATGACCTTCTTGCTGTGAGATAGCAGTGCTAAGCACTAAGCCACCGACTTTGGTGTAGAGGGGGGTGTTCAGAATGACATAAAGTCAGTAAAAAGTGTAAAAGCCTGAGGGACACATCATTCACAAAGCAGTGCAGAGCACACTGCATGTATTATTCCACACCCTATACCATGATGGGGTGATTGAGAAGTTTTGACCCAGATAAAGTAGGGTGTGGTTCTCCATCTTTTGCATTCTATCTATCTATCTATCTATCTATCTATCTATCTATCTATCTATCTATCTATCTATCTATCTATCTATCTATCTATCTATCTATCTATCTATCTATCTATCTATCTATCTATCTATCTATCTATCTATCTATCTATCTATCTATCTATCCTCACTCACTGCGTTTTACGGGGTATAGTAGGCCTAGGCTTTTCTGGTGCCTAACAACATGTTGAACCGAAGTGTATTTTCCAAAAACATATTATTGTAAATGTGCGTATAACCTGTAACAGGAGTGTCTGTGGGTTACCGAGAGGATTATTTGCAACTTTTAAAACTGTTTGAATTTCAACTATGTTGTGTGGGCCGCCAGAAGAGGAGGTACTGCTGGCCCACCACCAGAGGGCGCCCTGCCTGAAGTGCGGGCTTCAGGCACGAGAGGGCGCTGCCGCCACGGACACAGCCGGGAGTGACAGCTGTTACTCATTACTTCCTGACAGCTGTCACTCATTCTTCATCACCTCACTCCATAAAACCCAGACGTCATCTCCACCTCATCGCCGAGATATCGTACTTCATTTAAGCAGTACCAGATCCGACAGTCGGAGACGGTGATCACCTGGGAATTCGGGACTTGGCGGCTCCAGTATTCACCAGGTTCGGTGGTGGCAGAAATTGTGTGGTTCCGGCCCTTCTCAGGACAGACGTCTTCTATCCTCGAGCCTGCCCACACGTCACCTTTGTAATTTGACTGTAATCATATTCTGAGATTGTCTGTATATTCGTTGTGCACATTTCACAACATTAAATTGTTACCTTTTGGCTCATCTATTGACCGTTCATTTGCGCCCCCTGTTGTGGGTCCGTGTCACTACACTTTCACAACAGGATATCTTGGCCAGCGTCATGGACTCCGAGGGGCGTCACCCGGCTGTTGAACGACCAATGGGAGAGCAGGGAGCGCAGGCGTCTGCAGGAGGCATGATTGGTGAGCTGCAGCACATTCTCACCGCCTTTACGGCTCGGTTGGATCAAATGACTGAGCAAAACATCCTCCTGAACCGCAGGGTGGAGGCTCTCTCCGCGCAGATGGCGGCAAGCGCTCAGGGCGCTGCTGCAGCTCGTCCTCCTGTTGACCCTGTGCAGGATATGAACGTTCCAGTGGTGGTTCAACAACCCCTCCCACCATCCCCTGAAGCATACATAAGCCCTCCTGAGCCGTACGGAGGTTGTGTGGAGACGTGCGCGGACTTTCTTATGCAGTGTTCGCTCGTCTTCACACAACGTCCCGTCATGTACGCGTCAGATGCTAGTAAAATAGCTTATGTGATTGCTCTGCTTCGGGGTAAAGCACGCGCCTGGGCTACGGCGCTCTGGGAACAGAACTCACGGTTGTTATCAGCATACACTGGGTTTGTGGGGGAGTTCAGAACAGTGTTTGATCACCCTAACAGAGGAGAGACCGCTTCAACTGTGCTGCTGTCAATGAGACAGGGACGCGAGAGCGCAGCCGCTTATGCAGTCAACTTCCGCATCGCGGCTGCGAGGTCCGGCTGGAATAACATTGCGCTCCGCGCCGCCTTCATAAACGGACTGTCATTGGTTCTGAAGGAGCAGCTGGTAGCTAAGGAGGAACCGCGGGATTTAGATGGGCTTATCGATCTCGTTATACGGTTAGACAATCGGTTGGAGGAACGCCGTCGGGAGCGAGGCGAAGGACGTGACCGAATACGCGCCGCCCCTCTCCCTTCCGGGTTCGAAAAGGGGCCGCCCTCCCCACGCTCCACAGCCGCAGCGCTTTGTGGGGCAACAGCTCCCCCTGCTGACGTTGTTAGGGAAACGCACAGGGCCAAAATGAGGAGGTTGATCCGTGGAGAGTGTTTTCTCTGCAGCTCAACTGAGCACACACAGAGAAACTGCCCCAAACGGCCAAAACGACAACACTCGCCCTTAGAGACTGGGCTAAGGGGGGGTCAAAACATTCAAGTGAGACACACACAGATTGCCACACGACTCCCAGTCACAATCCTGAGCGGAGATTTAACCCTTCAAGCCCCAGCACTGGTGGACACGGGGTCAGAAGGGAATCTGCTAGACAGCAGATGGGCAAGGGAGGTAGGGCTCCCTCTGGTGGCGCTTCCTTCGCCATTGCAGGTACGGGCACTAGATGGCACCCTCCTCCCTTTACTCACACACAAGACACAACCAGTAACTCTGGTGGTGTCTGACACAATCCCCGGATTGATTGGCCGTCTGGGGTGGTGGTTCAGTGGAGCAAAACCTGCCATCGGGTGTGTTTAGGATCCTCGGTTCCTCCCGGTTTACAGGCTAAGGAGGAGGTCAAAGTCCCTCCCAATCTGACGGCAGTGCCGGTTGAGTACCACGATCTTGCTGACGTCTTCAGCAAGGATCTGGCACTCACCCTTCCCCCGCACCGTCCGTACGATTGTGCCATTGATTTGGTTCCAGGCGCTGAGTTCCCGTCCAGCAGGCTGTACAACCTCTCACGACCTGAGCGCGAATCAATGGAGACCTACATCCGGGACTCATTAGCTGCCGGGCTGATCCGGAACTCCACCTCCCCGATGGGGGCAGGTTTCTTCTTTGTGGGCAAGAAAGATGGCGGACTCCGTCCATGCATTGATTACAGGGGGCTGAATGAGATTACGTTTCGCAATCGATACCCGTTGCCATTGTTGGATTCCGTGTTCACCCCCCTGCATGGAGCCAAAATCTTTACTAAGCTGGATCTTAGAAATGCATATCACCTGGTTCGGATCCGGAAGGGAGACGAATGGAAGACGGCATTTAACACCCCGTTAGGTCACTTTGAGTACCTGGTCATGCCGTTCGGCCTCACCAACGCCCCCGCGACATTCCAAGCCTTGGTTAACGACGTCTTGCGGGACTTCCTGCACCGATTCGTCTTCGTATATCTGGACAAAATTCTCATCTTTTCTCCAGATCCTGAGACCCATGTCCAGCATGTACGTCAGGTCCTGCAGCGGTTGTTAGAGAACCGACTGTTTGTGAAGGGCGAGAAGTGCGAGTTTCACCGCACGTCTTTGTCCTTCCTGGGGTTTATCATCTCCTCTAACTCCGTCGCCCCTGATCCGGCCAAGGTTGCGGCGGTGAGAGATTGGCCCCAACCAACAAGCCGTAGAAAGCTGCAACAGTTCCTCGGCTTCGCTAATTTCTATAGGAGGTTCATTAAGGGCTACAGTCAGGTAGTTAGCCCCCTGACAGCCCTGACCTCTCCAAAAGTCCCCTTCACCTGGTCAGATCGGTGCGAAGCCGCGTTCAAGGAGTTGAAACGACGGTTCTCTACTGCGCCAGTTTTGGTGCAGCCCGACCCTAGCCGCCAGTTCATGGTTGAAGTGGACGCCTCTGACTCAGGGATAGGAGCCGTGCTGTCCCAGAGCGGAGAGACCGATAAGGTTCTTCACCCGTGTGCCTACTATTCACGCAGGTTGACCCCGGCTGAACGGAACTATGACGTCGGCAATCGAGAACTCCTTGCGGTGAAAGAGGCTCTTGAGGAGTGGAGACACCTGTTGGAGGGAGCGTCTGTGCCGTTCACGGTTTTCACTGACCATTGGAACCTGGAGTATATCAGGACCGCCAAGCGGCTGAACCCCAGGCAAGCCCGCTGGTCACTGTTCTTTGGGCGTTTTGACTTCCGGATCACCTATCGCCCCGGGACCAAGAACCAGAGGTCGGATGCCTTGTCCCGGGTACACGAAGAGGAGGTCAAAACTCCACTGTCGGATCCACCGGAGCCCATCCTGCTGGAGTCCACTATCGTGGCCACCCTCACCTGGGACGTGGAGAAGACCGTCCGGGAGGCCCTGGCACGGAGCCCGGACCCAGGAACAGGTCCAAAGAACCGTTTATACGTCCCACCAGAGGCCAGAGCTGCAGTCTTGGACTTCTGTCACGATTCCAAGCTCTCCTGTCATCCAGGGGTGCGAAGGACCGTGGCAGTTGTCCGGCAGCACTTCTGGTGGGCGTCTATGGAGGCCGACGTCCGGGAATATATCCAGGCCTGCACCACCTGTGCCAGGGGCAAGGCAGACCATAAAAGGTCCCAAGGACTTCTCCAGCCATTACCGGTGCCTCATCGCCCCTGGTCCCACATCGGCCTGGATTTCGTCATGGGCCTCCCGCCGTCCCAGGGCAACACCACCATCTTCACGATAGTGGACCGATTCTCCAAGGCGGCCCACTTCGTGGCCCTCCTGAAGCTCCCAACAGCCCAGGAGACAGCAGACCTCCTGGTCCACCACATCGTCCGTCTGCATGGGATACCCACCGACATCGTCTCTGACCGTGGTCCCCAGTTCTCCTCACACGTCTGGAGGAGCTTCTGCAGGGAACTGGGGGCCACCGTGAGCCTCTCGTCCGGGTACCATCCACAGACGAATGGACAGGCAGAGCGGGCCAACCAGGAACTGGAACAGACCCTCCGCTGCGTAACATCCGCGCACCCGACGGCCTGGAGTAACCATCTGGCCTGGATCGAGTATGCGCATAACAGCCACGTGTCTTCTGCCACCGGCCTCTCCCCATTTGAGGTGTGTTTGGGGTACCAGCCCCCATTATTTCCCGTGGTGGAGGGAGAGGTCGGTGTGCCCTCGGTCCGGGCCCATCTTCGGAGGTGCCGTCGGGTGTGGTGCACCGCCCGTTCTGCCTTGTTGAAAGCCCGGACGAGGGCCAAGACCCATGCAGACCGCCGGCGGTCCCCGGCCCCTGCATACCAGCCTGGGCAGGAGGTGTGGTTGTCAACGAAGGACATCCCCCTGCAAGTACAGTCTCCACAATTGATGGACAGGTTCATCGGCCCCTTCCGTATCCTCAAAGTCCTCAGCCCTGCCGCGGTGAAGCTCCAGCTCCCAGCTTCACTGCGGATCCACCCGGTCTTCCATGTTTCCAGGATCAAACCTCACCACACCTCACCCCTCTGTGCTCCCGGTCCGGCGCCGCCTCCTGCCCGGATCATTGACAGGGAGCCGGCTTGGACAGTGCGCCGGCTCCTGGACATCCGTCGAATGGGCCGGGGGTTCCAATATCTGGTGGACTGGGAAGGGTATGGACCCGAAGAACGCTCCTGGGTGAAGAGGAGCTTCATCCTGGATCCGGCCCTCCTGGCCGACTTCTACCGCCGACACCCCGACAAACCTGGTCGGGCACAAGGAGGCGCCCGTTGAGGGGGGGGTCCTGTTGTGTGGGCCGCCAGAAGAGGAGGTACTGCTGGCCCACCACCAGAGGGCGCCCTGCCTGAAGTGCGGGCTTCAGGCACGAGAGGGCGCTGCCGCCACGGACACAGCCGGGAGTGACAGCTGTTACTCATTACTTCCTGACAGCTGTCTCTCATTCTTCATCACCTCACTCCATAAAACCCAGACATCATCTCCACCTCATCGCCGAGATATCGTACTTCATTGAAGCAGTACCAGATCCGACAGTCGGAGACGGTGATCACCTGGGAATTCGGGACTTGGCGGCTCCAGTATTCACCAGGTTCGGTGGTGGCAGAAATCGTGTGGTTCCGGCCCTTCTCAGGACAGACGTCTTCTATCCTCGAGCCTGCCCACACGTCACCTTTGTAATTTGACTGTAATCATATTCTGAGATTGTCTGTATATTCGTTGTGCACATTTCACAACATTAAATTGTTACCTTTTGGCTCATCTATTGACCGTTCATTTGCGCCCCCTGTTGTGGGTCCGTGTCACTACACTTTCACAACAAAGTATATGTGTTGTATAGTGTCAAAAGCAATTTCCACATTTAATCAACCTTGTTTCAAAGTCTCAGAATGCATTCTGCAGAGGAGAAATAATATAATGTTGTAAACAGGGATCAGTAAGAGGATAAACATCATCTGTTTTTGCAGATTACATCCATCTTGTTTCCTCTTTGTTTGTTTTCCGTTCTGTGAGCGGCCGTGTTTGTTTATTGACTATATGTGTTATTTATATATGTGTGTTAGTGGTTGCCAGCTTTTATGCATCTGGCAATACAAGAATTCTTAATGGCTGTTCTATCTCACCTCTTTGAAAAAAGAAAAAAAAATATGACCCCTGTCCACAGTCTCTCAACGAGGAACAGTAATTACCCACACACATGCACGTGCGTGCACGCGCACACACTGCTTCATATTAAAATGCTCCAGACACATGCTGAGATCAGAGACTTCCTCGATGATTTAAGGCTGGACTTTTTGCTCGTTTATTTCTCAGCATCAAAAAGGGAACGGCAGCTATAAAGCAGCCGTGAGTGACATGTGATGACATTAACTCAAATTCTCCGTCTTAACGCATCATTTGAGGTTCATTCAGAAGGTTGGAGATTGCCTCTGTGCTAATGCAGTTTTGAAAGCTTTTTTTCCCCCTCTGTTTTTCCTCGTCTTAATCATTTGCCGGGACATCAGCTTTGATTAAGAGATGAGCAACAGCCTTAAGAGAGGAGGAGAGACTGGAAAGCAGTACACAAAAGGACAAACAGCTCCCAACTCCTCGTTTAGCTCCATTACATTTCCAACTCTGTTTTTGTGTTATTACACAAAATATGCATATTTTCTGGAAACGGCCGAGTCAAATGCGCCGTCACATGTGCTGCAGCCAGATCTCCTGAAGTAGTCCATGGGCCAAGCAGGTTTTCGGTACCACTTAAGGATTTGAAACAACACTTAGGGTAACATATGTCACATGTCATAGAATCCAATGGATGTCGACCTTGTTTGACCTTCACTTTTGGAGACCAAACATTCAACACAGTCAAAACTATTTCATTTATTAATCCTTTTATTTCAACCAATAATTTGCATATTTTTCCTGAAATTGGAGCAACTTTAACTTTTGACCCCTGTACAAACTGAAACTGACCTTTGTCACCATTTTTGCTGTTTTTACCCCATAACTCCAGAACATTCAGTCACAGATAGTCCAAACTATACCTTTTTGGAATCATTCTGATCATACAAATAATGTGGTATAGTTTTAACATGATTGAAGCATTTTTACATTTTGACCTCTGTGCAATTCTTCACTGACCCCTGCCTGGCTACAGCTACCACCCTGGGATGGTTATCATACATTTTTGTGACGGCCATGATACACTGAGACAGGATTCTAAGTGTTGTTTCATCACCTGACATGGTTCCGATTAGGTCAAAACTGATGACTGGCTCATAGACTAAAACTGGTGAAGATGCAGTGAACTGTTACTACACGTTTTTCACCACAGTCAACCATGCCGGTACACGCAGTCACACCATCCTTCTTTAAATCTCCTCCACATTGCTCAGTGTGGCCCCCGTAGGGTCATTTTAGCCTTTGGTGTCACCTTGTAATCAGTCGTTGTTGTTGTTGTTGTGTTTGCTCCTGCAGAGCTACAAGAGGAAAACAGAGGCTGCTAAGAAGGAGTACCTGAAAGCCCTGGCCGCCTACAGAGCCAGTCTGGTTTCCAAGGTAACCATGGGGGTCATGTGTCTGATATACATAGGTCAGCGCTGGTATAAGAGATGATAAATTAGACAGAGAATTCTTCTCAGTCCTGTTCTGGGGAAAGGGGCCACTTGCTGCACTGAGGGGTTCGTGTGTTTGTGCATAAGTGTGCTTTGAGGAGAACAGTGAAAATTAGCCCTCAAACACAGCCCATCTGCAACCTGGGGAGAAACAAAAAGAAGTGCGCCGTCTGCCTGTGCACATGTTAAAATGGACATTACCCGTCATTTGCTCTACCCCTGGTGTTTACGTCCTCCATGATTGGCCACTAAAGCGTTTTGATCGCCACTCGCTGCAGGTTGCTCCATTTTACCACAGAATATTAGCAGATTTCTGCTTTTACACCCTCTGATGCACAGGCATAAGCAAGGGGTAGGTGAGAGGTTCAAAGCCCACTCAAAAGGTTCCACAGAGTGATGACACATACGAACCTTTGTAAAAGTCTAATTCAAACAAATCAGTTGTTGCACAGAATGATTCAGTGTTTCAAAATGCTGAAAATAACAAATGAACCAATTGCTTCAGATTACAATTCAGTGTTTCAAAATGCTGAAATAACAAATCATCCAATTGCTTCAGATTACAATTCAGTGTTTCAAAATGCTTGAAGACTAAAAAGGATTAGTCAATGAGCCAGTGTTTTGAAACAGTTGAAACTACTAACCCAGACAGCAAATAGATCCGGACCGGATGTAGTCCAACATCTGGTACCAATCCTGAAAACAGATCCGGTCCAGACAGTTTTTGCACCCTGGCCCAGATCCGGCACAGCTCTGCTTTACAGTTCTGGAACAGATCTGGACCAGATCTGAACTGGATCCACAAAAGACCAACCGTTTACAGACCATATTTGGCACGGATCTGGGGCAGATGTGGACCGCATCACAGCACCGTGGCAGGAACAAGTTTTACAGGGCTAAGTTCCGTGGATCCGAGGAAACTGATTTGTATCTATAACACAGAGATCAGTGTCCCTGGATTTATAAAACTTGATTGTCGTAAAGAAACAAACTGCTTTGCAATAAGCATTTAAAAAGCCTCAGTGATGATCATGATTACAGAGTACAGAGTTTACAACTGCTAATGGATAGTTTCTACCAAGTGCAGATAAAATTGCTTATCGTTATGCCCCATGTTCCTGCCATGGTGCTGTGATGCGGACCACATCTGTCCCAGATCCGTGCCACATATGGTCTGTAAATGGTTGGTGTTTTGAAGATCCAGTTCAGATCTGGTCCAGATCTGTTCCAGAACTGTAAAGCGGAGCCGTGCTGGATCTGGGCCAGGGTGCAAAAACTGTCTGGACCGGATCTGTTTTCAGGATTGGTACCAGATGTTGGACTACATCCGGTCCGGATCTATTTGCTGTCTGGGTTAGTAGTTTCAACTGTTTCAAAACACTGGCTCATTGACTAATCCTTTTTAGTCTTCAAGCATTTTGAAACACTTCTACATCCGGCCTGGATCTATTTGCTGTCTGGGAAATGAATCAACTGCTTCACAAAATGAATCACTTTTTCAAATGTTAAAAACAGTACAAGAAATAGTTGCTTTGAAAAGTGACAGTTTTGAAATAATTGAATCATTAAAAGAAGCAATTTCATTGTACAATAATTAATTTTTGAGAAATGCTTGAAATGAAAAAAAGCTTCCTACTGAAAATGATGGTTTCAGTCTTCTAAAAAACAATAAATGGACCATTTGCTTCAGATAACTCACTTTTTCAAAATGCTTGAAAGACTAAAATAATTGCAAATATTTTTTTTTTAAAATTGTTAAAATGAAATGAACCAACTGCTTCACAAAATAATTCACTTTTTATTTTGTTCAAAACAGAAAATAGTTGGTTTATAAATAATTTACTGTTTCGGAACACTTGAAACACTAAATGAAATGTTTTGTTTGAAAAGTGACCAGTTTTAAAATACTTGAAACATTAAAGGGCATATCACACTCCAATCACTATCTTTTAAAATATTATATACCAGAATATGAATCTCCAACTCTTTAACTTGTGCGAGTCCTGATGTAGCTGATAATTATAAAATTAGCCATACGCCGTCTGAAAAATGCACCCGGATTCAGAGCTATTTTTATCTGGGTTGTGTTTTTTGTCTCAAAATGTAATATGGCTTCATTTTGGCTTTAACCCCTTAACGCCTGAATTTATATAGCTGTATATAAAAATGTTTTGTGTGTGTTTTTGCCTTTAAGTAGATGGTAAATAATGTTGAGATTATTAATTTCACTTTTGCACAAAAAATAAATAGTAATTTTGGTATTATGGTAATAATTTATGTTATAATGTTATAATAATAATAATGGTATGTTGCAAATTTGCGACAACAGGCATACTGGTCAATTTGGTATGTTGCATATTTGAGTCAAATATTGTAGTATATATGCGACAATAGGCGTTAAGGGGTTAAAATGAAATTTGTGTATTTTGCGATCAACAAATGTCCATCTCGCCTCTTTGTAACCCGCAGTATCTTCAGAGAAAACTAAACAAAACATCACTGCATACGTCTCAATAAGACTGAATAATATTGATTACATACCAAAGTGGTGTCTCTGATTTCACTCCTGCTGTTTTCACACACAGAGCCATGTAGAATTATTGTTCCACTGTGTGGCGCTCCACAGAAAAACAAACGCCCCTTCGTCAGCCTGCAGATCCGTTGGATCCTGTGTCACTGTGGGCTCCCCGTAGTGCTTAACTTAGCCATCACTTAAACTCAGCTTAGCCAGTAAGTCAAAGGGCTGGGAGCTGATTGACACTACAGCTGTCCTGTTAAAAGCGTCCTCTCGTCGTCGCCTTCCAGTCCAACTCCGTGATCACAGAAGCGGCTTTCTCAGCTAGACTGGCCGGTGTCCTGCATGTAGCAGCTTAGAGTAGCATGATGCAAAACTGCAACGCAAACCACAAACACAGCCGGTTCCACGCTTTCGGGACAGGAAACACATTTTAATAATGTTCTCCTGGCCCCACAAAAGGAAAGGATCAAATGTATGGTTAGATCTACGTTTTGAAGAATATTCTTACACTGTGCTGGGCTTCACTTCTGCACTAAAAAAAAAACAAACAAACAAACAAACAAACTCACTTTCGTCCTCAAAATATTATCTTTGGAAAATTTGTCAACCTAATTATCAATCAATCAATCAATCAACATTTATTTATAAAGCGCTTTACAGCACTGACTGGTGTCCAAAGTGCTTAACATTAAAAACACAAATTCACAAAAATAAAACACATATAGAATAAAATTTTAAAACAGCACATAAAAAACAGAGCATGTCACCTCATCAACACTAGTCATGTGACTACATCCTTGCAAACTACACATTTTAGCTATTGTGATGTATTCACCATCAAAGTCCAAAAAAAACACTGATTTCACACTGTGAAAAATTTTATTTTACCCCCATTTTAGGGGCATGACCTGAGATGATTTCACCAAAATTCATATTCTTCACAATGAGTCACTTTTTAAAATGCTCCAAACAGTCAATAATTATTTCAGAAAATGACTCAGTATTTCAAAACAGTTAATGGTGTCTCTTTAATTCCACCCAGAATTAATGGATTAGTTAGTTGATCTACCTGACTAACTAGCTATCTATCTAGCTCGATCAACTAATTAACTAGCTAGCTAGTTAATTAACTGACTAGCTGGCATCATGATGGATGGCCACTGTTTAACATAGAACACCCATTTAGGAACAACTGGTAATATGTTACATTTAACAAATTACCAATTTAATCTACCAATTAAATTTTACTAGCAATCTGCTAGTAAAAGTCTTCAGTTACATCATGGTGCAGCACACATCCATAAATGTAGCTGCTTGACTGTTTTGTAAACATATCAGAGAACCACTGTGCTGAATGAAGAGTTTGGTAACACCAAAATAAGTTGTATCTCAACATTGTACAGTATCTTTGTATATCCAAAGTAGAATTACTTTCCGGCACTTATTTTCAGCAAAAATAATAATATCTGGACCTCACTGACCTCAATGGTGGGTACAGCTGTGGTGACAACTACAACATAGTAGGCCCCGCCCACCAAAGTGGAATTTCTAGCTACGCCCCTACTCAGATATACCAATTTGTAGCAAAAATATCAAACTGTGTTACATCTGCATGACTTGCACAATAGTTATCAGAGCACAGACATATTTCTGTTCACTGCATATCTGTTTCTTTATTGTTTTCACACACAGCTCTAAATTACATTAGCATATGCCAAGCTCCTCCTCCTTGCCCTCCCTCTCGCCGTTTCCCTTCCTCCCCTCCGCTCAGTGCCACACTTCCTGTCACACTCATGGTCCAAAAACAAGCACCTTGATTAAGGCATGAATAGTTAATTCATCAGGCTCTTCACTGTGGCAACTAAACACATTCTCATCTCTTGTCTGCAGTGCAATTAGGCATTCATGTCAGAGCTCCTATACAGAGGCTTGATTGATACTATATGTTGGTTTGGTAGATTTTCGGTAAAAAAAAGTGACAAAAATAAACCTGCAAAAACTTCTCACTCATTCAGGACCAGCCAATCCCAAAGCCGAATGCCATGATTTCATGCAAGTCTCTTTTTAATTGCCAGTGAAGGAGCCCTTTCAGAGCAGATTGGGGTGGGTGGGAACGGGAGATAATTGGAGCGTCATTTGAAGGATTCACAGCTTCTGTGTGCACCTGTTGCCTTTTTGTTTTCTGACACGTCAGTTTGTTTGGGAGAAGAGAAAAATAAATAAATGTTGTTAATGTTGCTAATAACTGTAGGTCATTGCACTTCTCTCGCATTCAGTAAAAAATAAAATAAAAAAATTCAACAGAATGTGGTTAAAATCCAAAAAAGGCTCTATGTTCATAGAAAATTCAAAGACTTCAGCATTTTATTCCTTAAATCTCCTGTAACATATTGTATGGACAGTTACAGATGTAAGTTCATATACACCTCAGCTACAAATGTTCACAGCAAATAGTGCAAAATAAAATATACTCTGCTGGGATAACATTTGGTCCTGCTTTAAATAGAATTAAATACACTCTATTATAGAGTGAAATCAGGTCTATCATCTTGTCAGATCAAGTTTTTGTACTCCAATAAGAGTCATTCACAGCATGATAGAGTTGATTTTACACTGTGATAGAGTTGATTTCAGGCCTGGCACCTGAAAAAAAAATATTAAGGGGGAGATGAGTTTATCACAGGGGGCGGGGTCGCCACCCCCCCCCCCCCCAAAAAAAAAGTGCGCACCAGAGGGTACGTGCCTTGGGTGCGCTCCTAGAAAGCCTGTGTATTTAGGCTACACCATTGTAAGAGACTGACTAAGAGTAAAGAGTGATGACGGTGTTTTTTTTTATTATTATTTGAACGTATAGACCCTCGGTCAAGTGATCTCCTGCATACCACAAAACCAAACCAACAACTGATCTGAGAAACGACACGAGACAGTAGATTACATCATATACTGATAAACAATACTGCATCAGAAATTACAAAAGGAGACTGATCTGTTTTTATGGCTACAGCAACTGCTAAGGTAGAAGGATATATTGGAACAGGTGGAAATCATGCACAAAGCTGAAAGCCTCTTTAAACAGCATGGAAGATTCCAGAATTGGTTAAATTACTTTTAAAAGCTTCTGAATGGCTAATTGGCATAATTAGAGTTTAACTGGGAAAACCTTTTTAAGGGCCTAGTGGTAGAACCAGTGCCTTCTTGCGTTTAAGAGTAGGGGGAGAAAATTCTAAAGACTTAAATCAAGGCATCCAGAACACAATTTTGGGTCTGGCCCTCCTTCGGAGCCATCTCCAAAAGATTAACATGTATTGCATAGGTCCACACTGTAGATAGCGATGTATACTGTAGCTATAGCCTTGAAATAAAATAAGGTACAACAAATTAAATGCAAATCAGCCTCCTCCAGCCCCCACATATATCTCTTCTCACTCGTTTCCATTTGCTCATTTTCTTCAGCATTTCATTTTCCACTTGACCCTCCAAATGTATCACATGTCCATCCACTTCATCTGTCCTTCCGTCCTGTTCCATTGATTATTTTCTGGTTTAGGAAGGACACTTGTGAGCCGTAAATAAATAGCAGGGCACATTACTTCATTGAGCCTGACGGTGAAACGTCGAATGTATTTCATGCATATGGTGCAGGAGCTCATGAGACAGAGCATTCTGCAGAATAAATGTGCTGATACGTGTCATTCCTGTCCAATAAAAAGGGCAGTGAATATATGTACACTGTCTGAATCTAGTATCTGCTGTTGTGCGCTGTGTGATTGCAACATGCACTAAGTACAAGCACATAAATAACATTTCCTTGAAGAAATCCCATTTTTCCCTTCTAGTTTTTTATGTGGCTCTTAAGATCCACCCATATTTTAGCCAAAGCAGAGTCTGATATTTTCAAACCAGACATTGGACACTGATGTTCTTCTGCTTTGTCTTAATCGCTTCTTAAACTTCTAATCTGTGGAAATGACAGGAGACAAAGAAATGTTTTTATTTGTGGAAGTGTCCATCATTCACTCATTTTTTTTCTAAATGAATATCTGTTCCTGTTAAGAGAGCCTACCCCAGGAATCACTGGGTGAAAGGCCTGGCACACCCACACATAAAGTGCGGGGTGGGAATTGATGAGATTTTATCAATATCTTTACCATTATCAGTCCAATTCTTCATTGATTCCTGATCAGTTTTCTGTGTGGAAAAATATAGACCTCCACAAGTTTTCAGCATCAATGCAGCTGTTTCTCTCACTGCTAGATACAGTTAGGCTTCATAACATGGCATCTTTTTTGCAACACTGCACTGTCAGAAAAAACATGGCGGTATTGATGAGACAAAGACGAGGTCCAAGGCCTACAGTTCCATTGTCAGAAGTCACATAGAATTTAAGTGTTAAAGGCTGGTATTAGCTATTTATGCTCTCTGATTTTCTTTGTGTGATATGCTTTGTAGGTTATGCTGGTTAAAAGGATACAGTTTTAAAAAGTCTGGTTTTGTCAGTCATTTGACATGATAAGTTATCAGCAAATTGTAAAAGCAAGTGACAGTATGTTGTATTTCGAGTGGAAGTATGTGTAGAAACTCAGTATGTAGCCTAGCAGTTAGCCTAAGGCTTAAGGCTTACAGAGCAGTGTGTGTCCTTTGTGAATGATTGAACCTTAAACACTGAATGTTGAAATGAATAAGAAATCCAGAAGAGCTTAATCTTCTGGGTAATCAGTCTATTTTAGTTTATCAAATCATTTGATGCTGTAATGAATAAATTGCAAAGTCAGCAGCCTAAGCAGATGCTATTAGCTAGTTACTTGCTAGCTGACAACTTGACATTCAGTTCCTGTAGCTCTTCAGTTGAACTGAATGTTTCTGTTTTGAAACCATCATGGTTTTTTTTTTTTTAGTTTATCTGTAATAGAGCTTATTCTGAATTTATTTATTTTTTACAGTAAATGACCAAACTGCTAAAATAGTGACTAAAATGAGATTTTATGAGTTAAAAATGGAGTGACACTGTGTAATTAAAATGTGAGAGCAAAAGCTGCGCTATTTATTTCACATAACCCCCCTCAGCAAATGCTTGTTTATACATAAAGGAGACATTATGGCTGTAAAGCTAAAGTAATAAAATGTTCCTTTTTTTGTCTCGCTCTATAGACATATAATGACCCCGTGGAGACAAAAAGTGCCCAAACAAGCCAGGCCTCTCCACACATGATGCCAGCCAACCCACCCCTGTACAGTGTGCCACCTCCCCCACAGCCATCGTCGCCCTACCTGGGGCCCGGGGCGTTTCCTCTCACCGACCTGCAGAGCTACGCGGGTCACGCCCCTCGCCACACCCTGTCACAAACGCTCAGCCAATCGCAGATGTTGCCCAGCATTAGTGCCTCTCCCCCTTCTTCCTTCCAGATCAGTCCACCGCTTCACCCCCACCAGCAGCTCTCCCTGCACCAGAGCTCACTCCTCAACCAGCCTATCCGCATGCAGCAGGTCCAGTCCCAGCCAATCATCTCCCACCAGATGGGCCTGCAGGCCTCTCTGCACTCCCCGCCTCACGGGCAGCAGGTAACTCAGACACCTTTACTTCTTTGGATTGGTTTAGATGTCATTGTTAGGATGCCATCTGAAGTAAAGTCCCCCACCCCCCATCCTCCTCCAGGGTTTTTCCCATCTCCAGCCAGAGTATCAGAAGAGCATTGGAGGTTCCCAGTCTCCAGGAGCTCCTGGCCCTGGTCCAGGCCCCGGAGTGCCTCAGAACCACGATTGGGACGGTGAATACTGCAATCGAGAGTGTGGAAACCACTGCAGGTCTGTAGAAGCTGCAGAGAACATTTGTCCATGTGACTGGGTTAATGTGATGTACCACCGTGAAGCGCAGGAATAGCATAATATGAATGCAGCCCGATTAAATACTGTGTGTTCTGAAAAAATTGCGGAAAACTTTGTGTCAAAAATAAAATAGAAACAATTACATTTGGGATGACATTAGGATGAGAGAACCAGGTTTGAATTAATCTTTTATTTTTTCCTTCTAACTCCAGCCTTTACAACATTTAGTCAAAGCATCATTGAAAATGAAAGAACTATATATGTAAATGGCTGTAATTCCAAAATGTTAAGGGTGCATTCACACTTATTGCCGATGGAGAGCAAAAATTTTACGAACGTTGACTAGTGCAGAGGTCCACCAGACTCTCAAGGACCTAAGTCGGTGTCAGTTGGGCAACGCTGGCGTTCATTGTGGCCCAGGAAAAAATTTCCATGCTTACAATCTTGAACATTCGTACATGCTAAAACACAAGCAAGAGTTGAGCTCCGCTGCCATTACGTCACCTTCACCAGTACGCCATTACTGCTCCATTCCACTCTGTGGGCCTCCAATGGCCAATGTTGGAGGCTTGACTGGACACACAACCTCCTCTGGATCCCTTGGGCACGAAGAAATGTGAAGGAATATGTAGAAGCTGCCTCGATGACGCAACAGTAACAAGTGATGTAATCACAGTTACATCGTGTTTTATATAGGCTACATGTGATGTCTGAGTCAGTGATCAGCTCCGCCAAGCTACGCTTCTACGCCTCAGAGTACCAATGTGTCTGCCCTTTGACAGTAAGAGTTTCAATTCAGTTTCAATTTCTTTCATTTATACAGGGCCAAATCATAACAAAGCTGCCTCAAGGCACCTCACACAGTTACGTAATGTCTAACCTTACCAACCCCTAGAGCAAGCACACAGGTGATGGTGGCAAGGAAAATACTCCGTCTGATGATATTGAGGAATAAACCTCAAGCAGACCAGACTCAAAGGGGTGACCCACTGCTTAGGCCATTCTAATAAGTACAAGGTTTTCCAAAGTTTTACAAAGCTGAAGAAATAGAAAATAGAAAATCACACAACACAATAGCAATATAAAGAAGATGAGAAGTCCACAAAGGTGTCAGCACCACAGGCAGGGGTCGCCTACGCTGTCAGTGGGCCTGTCCCCGCAACAGGGTCACTTTCAAATGCAGACTGCAGCATGCAGCACCCGCCTCAGGTCTTCAACCTCACAGTCCGTCTGGGCCCTTCAGTTCAGATCCGGCCGTCATTTGTACCTCAGACAGAGAGAAAAAGAGCAGAATCAGTCAGCTGGAAAAAAAAACAAAGTACACCTAAGGTATAATTCATCAGCAGTCAATCAACAGAAAAACAGAAATTACCGAGGTGCTCGCCGGCCGCTAGCCCTCAGCTTCACTCACAGACCCAAAATTTAGATGAAGTTGAATCCAAGACCTGTTCCATTGCTAATACAATGACTTTAAAAGGATAGTATCACACTATGCCAGTATGTTAGTGTTAATTCTTCCCTCAGTTCTTTCTGTAATATTGCCCCTTATGAAGTACAAACTTTAACTATTCCGCACTTTTAAATTTAATCAAAGTCACAGCAAAAATAATCAAGTTTGGGCCCTGCAAGAACTTCTCTTACAGACAAGATCCACTCTTACAGAACCCAGAACAATGGATACAAGCAGTTTTTATACAGGATTACATATGCGTAACAGAGGCGGACCTTATTTTGCAAAATCCCTCTGTTATTGTCCCTGTGGGCATTCAAGGGAGGTCCATCCTCCTGCCTCAGGCCCACGCAATAACGGGAGACATATGATTTATAATCGTAACCTAACTCTCTTTATCCTAAGTGGTACAAATTGGTTAAATCCAGTTCTACATGAACATAGCAAGAAAGAACAAAGGAAAATGAGAATAAGAATGAAACTAAAAGTATAACCAAAACAAGTACAGAAAACAAATAAAGAAAGCTATAATTGAACACAAATATATCTAACACTAGCTGTACGAGAGGGAGAAAATATGTGTCTTAAGTCTGGTCTTGAAAGTCTCCACAAAATCTGTTTTATTGACACAGGGAGAGCATTCCACAAAATAGGTGCACCATAAGAGAAGGCTCTTTGGCCTGCAGACTTTTTATTCACCCTAGGGACACAAAGTAGTCCTGCGCCCTGACAACGCAAAGCCCGGGTGGTACATAGGGTTTGATTACGCCAGCTAAACTGGGAGGTGCTAGTCCGTGAAAGTTGAACCATCATCAAACATCGAGCTCAGCCAGTACAACATCGTCCTCTGCTGAGCTACGATCATCCTACTTTGACGACAGGAAATTTGGAACCCTGGAACGAGTCTCCTCCGGCATTTTACATTTCACAGATTTCTGGGAATCTGCTACATCGCCCAACGTCAGCCACTTCACGTCAGTGTGAAAGGTCATAACACAATATTTATGTTAATCCCCTTGAATGAAAGCTAAAAGTCTAAAGTACCATCACATCTTGGTTGTTTAAATTCATCTCCATTGTAGTAAAATACACACACCAAATAAAAATTGTGGCATTGTCCAAAAACTTATGGAGTTGCCTGTCCACATTCTAATGAGTGCCTGTGTATAGATGGTCAAGTTTTTCAGGCTAAATTTATGGGCTAGATAGTACAATCCACGCAAGATGTATATTTTTTGTAAACAAGTATGCATACAGGATTTGGTATCAAGAATCTACTGCTACTTTCACAGTGTTGGTGTTAAAAATCAGCTCAGTTCCAGTGAGGCAGTGAGGACAGCTGGAGAGGTAATGGTGGGATAATAGAGCTTGTCATGCATTTGTGAGTCAGCAATAAAAACCAGATGTTCCTAACTCAAGACTTCAGTTTTGAAACCATTTGGCAAACAGCATTTTAATGCTCCAAGAAAAAATAATTCCGATATAGGCCTTGAGACCCATTGGTGCCGGTGCTTATCCCTGGATTATATAGCATGAAGCAGATGAAAGTCTACGACTCCCTGTAGACGGAATGCCAGCCCGGTACCCATTTACAGCCAAGTGGGCTTGGTCAATACAGATAAAGTGTCTTGTCCAAGGACACAGACAAGTAGTGTGACCGAGAATTTAAGCCAAGTTGACATATTGGTGTTCTAAGTCCTGATCCCACTGAGCTACCTTCTCTACAATGCTAGCATCACTGACTCTGTATACTAAGAGACAACTATGTGTGTATATGTGTGTGTGTGTCCCTCTCTTGCCCAAAAGACACCTCAGAATTGAGACAAACGTGGCACACAGGGAGTGACATAGCCTATTGAGAAATTTAGTAGTAGTAGTAGTAGTCAAGGGTAGAGACAATTTTATGCTGCAGTATTGAGCCAACCTTGGCACACATAGACTTTGACATACGAAGTAGTAGTAGTAGTAGTAGTAGTAGTAGTAGTAGTAGTACTGTTGTAGTTAAGAGGAGAGACACCTTTGTTCTGCATCATCATTGGCAAGTATGCTGAAAAGTTGGTGGCATACTTTTCTATTTTCTTCTTTTCCCTTTGAGCTTTTTAACTTCATTTTTGCAAGTAGCAGTAGCATAGTCGTAGTAGTAGTAGTAATAGTAGAAGTAGTAACAGCAGCTGTCTCTTCTTGAGGCAGCTGTAGTTGCACCCTAACAGTTCTCTGGAATCCAGGATAGGTGGGAGGTGATAGCTTTGTTGGTAAGGATGAAGTTTTCATTTTAGTCTCTGAATCAAACCCGCCCTGTGGCAGGTAATCAGCTGCTATCACCTAAAAAAGTCAAGGAGCAACACTGTCTATCGATGTGCGCTTCCCTTTTTCAATTGTACTTGGACCCTTCTTCCCGCTATGTTTGTATCTTCATTTGGGAATCTAACGTGCCCTTGTGTCTCTCTTTCTCTTTTCTGCAGCGGCACCATGATAGGCAGGGACAAGCCTCTCTACCTCACCTGAAAGCAAAGACGGCGCCCCTTCTACCAACGCCAGACCAAGGAGTCAATTCTCAGCATCCAACCCCCGCACCCCACCTCACCCAACCGCACCCAACCTGCCCTCTTCTGACGCACACGCTCTCACACACTTACCTACAGTTACACACACACACATCACCTCCCCAAGCTGCATCGCCGCCACAACCATGCGTTTTGTCAGTGTGACTATTAGTATTTTTTTCTCAGTTTCTAGCAGAGTTCATGAGCGGAGTCGGGATTTTTTTTTTTTTTTTAACTAGATGACTACTGTCTGTACCACTTAATGTATGTATTAGCGGTTCTCTTGCTGTTTCAATTTGCCAAACACTTATGACGCGTCCCCTCCTTCCTGCTCCCACAAGCCCTTTGGAGCCGTGTTTCTGCACCCTGTGGAGAAGATGTCGGGGCGTGGAGCGCGTGCGCCTCTTCTGTGTCCCCTCAGGGACCCCATCCAGCTTTAACTACAACAAGAAGGGAGGAAAAACAACTCTTCCCCTTCTTTAATGATTTTAATTTCCCTTTGTTATTATTATTATTATTTTTCTTTTTGTTGTTGTCTTATTTATTTCTGGCTTACAAATTTTTTTTATTTTTTTTTTGCCAATAAGCGTTGGGAACCGTACAGTAGAGAAATATTAACTTTTAGTAGGTTCAGCGCAGGCCTTGATGTTACGGTAGCTTTGCTTAAGGGCCTGAAAATGAATAGAAAACAAGCTCGGGTGGGGAAGGTAACACAAAATGTTTTTTTTTTCCTATAATAAAAAAAAAAACAGGCTCATCGAGGTCTATGGAGTTGTCACAGTGTGATTGTAAATATGAATTTTATGGGATCAAACTGAATAATTCGAAGTCCAGACAGATTTGTTGCTTCTTTAATATTACATGTAAGTCATTGTACGTGCACGTGCGTGTGGACATTAGAATGTACCCCGTTCGTGACACGAGCGTGCAACAGCCACGTTCTGGAGCGCCGTTCCTGCACAGGGCGCGCAGCAGAGCGTTTTTTTCAGCCGTCGGGAGCGTGGAGTCTTTTCTCGTGAATTTTAACAGCCTCGTGCAGCTGGATTTCAGAAGAGCATTTCACACTCTCGTTCTCGCATTAAATCTGTGCTCACTGGTGTGTTTTTTTCCCAATGAAGTTCAATCTAAAACTGAATACACAATATGTGTCCTGCAGATCATTAAATGGAAAGAGTCGGCTGAGAAGGAGTGAGAGAGAGAGAGGAATGAAAGAGAAGGTGTGAGATAAAATGAAATATAACATTGCAGGTCTGCCTCAAAGTGTCGCCTCCCTTTTGTTATTTTGTCTGACCGTAATGTCAGTTCTGTCTCTTCGACATGCAGAAGTGAAGTAATGAAATATGTGAATGGAGCCATCGCATCCACAGACAGTGATTTTCTTTTTTTCTTTTTTGATAAGTTGCTAGTGTTTGGTTGTGTTGATCTTTTTAAAGTTTTGTGTGATTAACAGAAATGCATTTTGCTGACAAAGACATCTGTTTTTATCTCTTACTGTAGCATCATTTCAGTTTTAGTTGTTACAGAAATATAACATTTTAAGTTGTGTAAAAAAAAAACCTGCCAATTGTAGTTATTTTATTTGTAAAGCCGGTAATGATTAATATTTTAAATGGTTATCAATATATTGTTTTCACTAGTTCCCCATCAGCTGTTTGACAGGTTTTCTTATTTATATATATGAAAAAAAAAGAGATCACTTTTGCTTCTGACAACAGAGGTGTATCTTTATTCTTATTTTTCCTTTGGTTTGATAAAATCACCACAATTACCTGGTTGTTTTGTACATTTTGGGTGCTGCTCCTTTCTTGCCAGCAGCATCTGTTTGTGTCACAATGGCTCTTTTATTTCAAACCTGCATAATAAAAATGATTACAAGTGAAAATACCTGATGGAGTTTTTGTCAGTGCGTAAATTACACAAAAAGAATGTGGTTTCTTAGTCGTTTCGAATGCAGCATAAGACTGACACTTCAAGTCATGAAGCTTTTAGTAAAGCCTTCGTCTCCAAATGAGACAGTTTACTCTCCTCATATCAAACGTCACTCTGTTTTTCTTTGGCCAGCTTTCTTTTTATTACCAATTATAACATTGTGTCACAGCTAAGTGTCCCTGATCCAACTGTATGTCCTGCTGTCAAGTGCTGGTTCATCGATTCCTGGCACAATCAAACTCGGGGAATGGAAGCGTTAAACATTTCAGGTCGATGCCAGATTGCAGTGTAGATTTGTTCAAGATTGATGTGCAACTGCAGAGTGCAGATATGTTTATTTAGACACAGAGCGGTCAGGACAGGACCGTTAAGCTAAGCTATGCTAAGCTATGGTTACTATATGTTAGACTACATGGCTGTTAACCCCAAAAATATGAATCTACTGCATATTGTGAATTATCCGTAAAATGTGAATTGCAAAATGTGAATACTGAAAAAAAAATCTTGCAAAATGTGAAGGCACATCTCACAAAACGTGAATTTCTTCATGATAATAGATATTTTGTCTCACTATAAATTAATTTTTGATCATTAATGGATAAACCACAAGAACAAGATAGAAAATGCGTACATTTTTCAAAAAATATTCAACTAATCAAAACTCATGCACTTCTTTGTTGATTTGACTATTTATTCTGCAGTGCTAAAGCCAAACCTGAGTAAGAAAAACATACACTCAGATTCATAACTGATGATAAAGCAGGAGAAATATTTTCATATTATAATTTAATATATTTTATCAGAAATGTATCAAATGCCCAGTTGTAAAGATCTAGCAAAAATTTATTTAAATTAGAGTTCACTCTGAAAAAACCAGGAGTCAGCTGTTTGTCCCCAAAATGATGAAATAAAGTTTACAAAGTACTGGAAAAGTTAACAAAGGTGTTCTGGACCATTCCAGTCCACGTTAAACTCTGGGTAAGGCAAATGTTAGCTATAGCTAGCTAGCATTCTTTTGTTAAACTGTAACTTAAGGCAACAATTAGGAAATACCCAGTGTTAGTGTTCATTCATGGACACGTCACACAGTCTAATTCAGACCCGCTAAACTTAATAAAGTGAAATGTATTAAATAAGCTAAATAGCTACTTACATGAACCAGCTAACTATCCTTGACTTGTGTCACACTGGACCGCAGACTTATGACGTCTTATTACCTCCGCCAAGGAGGTTATGTTTTCGGTCGCGTTTGTTTGTTTGTCTGTCTGTCAGCAGGACAACTCAAAAAGTTTTGAATGGATTTTGATCATGATCCGGATCCAGGAATTTTTTAAAGGATTCTTCATCATTGCGGGATAGGGGGAATTTTGACATTCTAGTTTCTAACTCCACAAAAACAAGGCAGAAAGGCTTGAAAAAAATTAAGGTATAACATAGACAAATGTTCTATCAAACAACAAAGTTTGGTGATGATCGGATCCGGATTCTGGATCTGGTGATCCAGAATATGCAAAACTATAAGGAAAATAGAAAATGTGTCAGTGTGAGTTGACAAATGAAGCTAGAGATGCACAACTAACACCAAATTGTAGCTGAATCTGTACTGATTCAGTAAGGTGTCATCAGATTTGATGTAGCTTCAAATGTTATGGAGCTAGATCCAGAAGAAAACCGCCATTACTGAAAAATCATTTTTATACAATAACCTTTGAACTAATAAAGACATAAAAGTGATTCCAAGTTCTAGCGGTATGTTTTCATGGTCAAGGATGTCAAATATAAAGGAAAGAAAAGTGTATGTATCATAGTTTTGGTTGAAACACTGAATTGTTGAATAGATCACTGTGCCAAGGAGGGAATCTCTTTAGGGTCAGTGACCCTATGGCCTTGTTTAGAGAAGTGTTTCATAAATGTTAAAAAATTCATATATTTGCAGTTTAGTTGAATAATAAATTGAATTTTGTCTCTTATTTGTTTTTGTCTATAAGCACATGCAATATCGATATCAGTGCTCAGATGACAGTAGCTTCTGGGAAAGGTGCAAGTTGCAATTAACTGTGATGCCAAGTGCTAAGGATACATGCTATCCAGTCACAGCAGATGAAACTTTTTTACTACTGAGCAAACATCATTGTTAGACTTTTTTAGGTTCAATGATTCCACGGTGTGTAGATGTTATGGCGTCAGTGACCCCATGGCCTTGGCGGAGGTTTGCACTCTCTGAGTGCTTCTAGTTTTTAAAATGCTTTGGGGTTAAAATTTTCACTGTGAAGAACGAAGTTTTTTGAGTCCAGTACTGAGTTAGAATTTAAACATTTCCATAACCAGCTATACCATGTCGCATATGAGGCAAGCTAAAACTCTCAAAGTAAACTGTGTCCTATCAACAATGAATAGGTGAAAATGTCATTAGAAATGTCTGGTAGCATGGAGAGAATCCCCACACGTATACATCTGAATGTTTATCTTAGTAAATGAAAAGAAACTTTTAAAAACAACTCAGCTTACCTTAGCCTTTTCTTTTGGTGATGACTTTCTTCACTAAATCCATACAAGTCGATTGTCAGTGTGGGGCCTCTTATCACTAGTTGACTTGAAATACTTGTAATTATATTTTTGCTTACTGATTGGTCAAAAGAAGTGATTTATTTGAAGGTTTTAGCTTGAAATGGTATGATACAAATTCTGAAATACATTTGCAATATTTTTCCAGACTTGAATATGTGTAATCTAATGTGGACAATTACAGTTAAGAAGAATATCTAAAATTTCTGAACTCTTAGAGGACAGGGGGTCAGATCCTCCCTGTACCCCTTTATAATCAGAGCCATGTGTTTTATTATACTACAGATTTTCTGTCCTTTTTTCTGTAATGACATTATCACACATTTTTAATTAGTGATTTTTTTTGTTTTGTTTTGTTTTGTTTTTTTACCTCACTATGTATTTGGACTGAAGAAGGTATTTTTGTGCTACACTTATATTTAGCGTGGCGCTCTGGAATCC
The DNA here is from genome assembly GCF_902500255.1 of Thalassophryne amazonica. Lineage (NCBI taxonomy): Eukaryota > Metazoa > Chordata > Actinopteri > Batrachoidiformes > Batrachoididae > Thalassophryne > Thalassophryne amazonica. The sequence goes on along the minus strand of NC_047105.1, from coordinate 40,218,511 downwards.
AACAGCATTAGCTAATTAGCCGCGGGTACAGCGTGGACCAGCCAGCGTGGATATTGCCAGTAAACTATCTTAACAAACAAGAGAGCAGATGCGAGAACACGTTCGCTTTGCTTGTGAAAGTGGTGCATCGTGGGCGTCTAGTGTGAGATAAAGAGAACAGAGAAATGCAACACACACACACAAAGTTAGGCATCCGTCCAAGAACTGATTTTCTTCTTGGAGACTTTGTGAGAGAGAGAGAGAGAGTGAGATTGAAAGAGAGCCGTCAGGATCATCCAGTTCAATGTTTTATTCATTTTACGTCTGCCTGCTGTCTGTTCTTCAGTGGCATTGAATTGGCAAATAGATCATTATTGGACAATTGGAAAAGCTGCCACTATGACACACATTATATGAAAATCACACTCATACATTCTTAATGTGTTGCCAGATAAAAGAGGTTTTGTGGTGCAATTGCGTCAATGTGTCTCCACTTTTGTGCATACAGTTCGATTTCAGTATCTTTGTATATATTTGTGTGCACATGAAGTTATCTTTAACAAGCCCCCCCCCCCCCTTTTTTTTAAATGTATTTATTTTTTTGTTTAGGTTTTTATTTATTTATTTTTTGCTTTCCACAGCTGCTCTGGAGTGGTCATACTCTGTAGGAATACTGCAGTAAACTGACAGGAGACAGTATCCATGTGGCGCTCCAGTCAGCGCCCCGAATATCACTCCTCCTCTGAAAGTCGCGAGGCTGATACGCAATGAAAGACTACAATTTATGATTGAAGACGCCACTGAGAAGATGTGAATGCAGCGAATGTTGATTTTAAAAGACTGCTGTGACAACAAAATAGGTGACAGATGTTAAACCAGGCTGGCTGACAAAGACCAAGAGTGATGGAAAAACTGCTCTTCACTATTTCATATATACAAAACAAAAATTACTATTATTACATCTGTCAAGGATGGAATAAAATCATCAGCATTTATTTATTTGTAAATGGACTGCATTTATACAGCATGTTTCCATCTGAATCAAAGCGCTCTACAATGAAGCCTCACATTCACCTATTTGCACAGACACACTCACAAACCAATATCAGGGTGCTGCCATGTGAGGCGCTCCCTAAAATAGAATAGAAATAGAGCCATTATTGTCATACAACAAAACTTGTGCATTTAACCCATCCTGATTACAGTTAGACACAATCCAACCACTAGGGGCAGTGGGCTGCCACAGTCGAGCACCCGGGGACCAAATCCAGATGCAGATGCCGCCTTGGTCAGGGACAGAGAAAGGAGCAGATCCTAAATAAGCATGTTTTGATTGAGGGAAGAAACTGGAGCAGACACGGGGAGAACATGCAAACTCCACACAGAAAGGCCAGGAATCAATCCCATGACCTTCTTGCTGTGAAGCACCAGTGCTAACCACCAATCCATTGTGCCGCCTACACAAGGGGAGCAACTTGGGGATTAAGGATTTTGCCCAAGGGTCCTTAATGATTTTCACATCAGTCTGGGGCTTGAACCAAGGATCCTCTGGTCTCAAGCCCAACAGTTAACCACTTGACCATCACCTCCGCAGAAATCTCTCTGTCTGTCTGTTAGCAGGGTTACGTCAAAATTACTGCATGGATTTTGATGACATTTGCACCACAGATAGATATTAGGTCCATGGAAGAATCCACTGAATTTTGGAGCTGATCCAGATCCGTATTCTAGATCAGGATTTCAATTTGTATGCTTCACTTTGTCGGATTTTGAGGATTACGTCAAAACTACTTAATGGATTTTCACCAATTTTAAATACACATTGGTGTTAGACCTTGGAAGACCCCATTAAATTTTTGGCTTGTCCCAACTTGTCCCCAAAAAGGGGACAAGTTGGGACAAGCCTATCTCGGCTTTCAGTGTTTACCAGTCGAGTGAGTATAAGAGAAATTGTGGAGAGCTGGGCTTGTCCCAACTTGTCCTCTGGCACTCCGAAATGGAGGCGTTCCTTTGTCTCGCTTCATCGTTGAATCGGTCCTGACGCGCGAAGCCTCCGCGCGGCTTTCCATGACAAAATCTCTTGTTAAAAGTGAAATCTGCCAGAAAATGGCTGATGTCCAGCTCTTGTGATAACCAGAGAAACTGCACACGACGGTCCCGGCTCCACACAGCGATCCGTTTATAAATGATGTCGTGGTTTCTGCCTCTCGATGGCAGCTGGGAGTGCAGCGCGCCGTGCACCATTGTGGGGTGTCCTTAAAGCTGTAGTAACACTCCTTATTCTCTGTGAAGCCTGTAAAATTTTCACCGATAGCCAGATAAATTTTTCGAATGGCTTCCAGCTGCTTGTCTCTAACAGTTTCTGAAAAAATTCTGATGGAAAAAAAGCCCAAATCATTCCGCCATTTCCTCGCAATGAAACAACGACGAGACGGGTGGACCAGTGCTCACTCAAAGCCTGCCCACAGGCGAATGACACAACCGACAGGCGTGGAAAAACTCACGCATGCGCATGAAGGTTCAAGCTTGGCTGACGTAAAAACATATGAATCCATCCATCCATCTCCTACCGCTTAGTCCAATTAAGGGTTGCGGGGAGCTGGAGCCTATCCCAGCAGTTATAGGGCGTGAGGCGGGGTACACCCAGGACAGGACGCCAGTCTGTCACAGGGCCACAAATAGACAAACAAACAGACACACCCACACGCACACCTAAGGACAATTTTAAAGATTCCAACCCACCTAATCCGCATGTCTTTGGATGTGGGAGGAAACCGGAGCACCCGGAGGAAACCCACGCAAACACGGGGAGAACATGCAAACTCCACACAGAAAGGCCACGGGAATTGAACCCATGACCTTCTCGCTGTGAGGCAACAGTGCTAACCACTAAGCCACCGTGCTGCCCCAACATATGAATCAAATCCATATATTTTTTGAAAAAAATAAAAAGGTCCGTTGCTTTTCTCACAGACCTCGTATTTATTTATTATTTAAGCTCAAAATTAAATATGGATATGTGCAGAGCATTCTGTCTGCACTCAGCATTTTTTTTGTGACCGTCTTCCGAGAACTTACAAAGTGTAACCAAAAGTCCAAGTGACACAACACGATGAAGATGTAACAATATTGGAATATTGTGGAAGAGTTTTAATACACAAAACTTCGTATGGTGACTGGGAGCACCAAGGGGGACATCTTTGGGGTGCGTGTGCTTTCAACTTAAATTTGAAAGCACACGTGCATGAACACACATACACACACACACGGTCAGCCTTATATATTTGAATTAGATCACGACCTGCTCCAATACGCACAGCCACAGTTATTAAGCAATCGACACCAAACTTGGAATGTTGATTGGGGGGCACCAAGGGGGAGGTCACTGGGGCCCTTAGGTTGAAAGCGCAATGTGCGAACACACGCACACACACTCAGTCTTACATAGGCTTTGAAGGATTACGTCAAAACTACTTCACAGATTCTCACCAATTTTGCACCACAGATAGATATTCAGCCATGGAAGACTCCAATAAATGTTGGAGGTGATCCAGATCCAAATCCGGATCAAGATTTCACTTTATATATGCGTTGAAGGATAACATCAAAACTACTTCACGGATTCTCACCAAATTTGCTTCATAGACAGATACTAGGCCGTGGAAGACACCAATAAATGTTGGAGGTGATCCAGATCAGACTTTGGATTCTGGATCAAGATTTCACTTAATATATGCTTTGAAGGATTACGTCAAAACTACTTCATGGATTCTCACCAGATTTGCACAACAGATAGATAATAAAGCATGGAAGACTCCACTGAAACTTTGGAAGTGATCAGATCCGGATCTGGATTCTGGATCAAGATTTCACTTTATATAGGATTTGAATGATTACTTCAAAACTACTTGACAGATTCTCACCAAATTTGCACCACAGACAGATATTAGGCAATGGAAGACTCCAATAAATGTTGGAGGTGATCTGGATCCAAATCCGGATCAAGATTTCACTTTATATATGCATTGAAGGGTAACATCAAAACTACTTCACGGATTCTCGCCAAATTTGCACCACAGATAGATATTTGGCCATGGAAGACTCCAATAAATGTTGGAGGTGATCCAGATCCAAATTCAGATCAAGATTTCACTTTATATATGCGTTGAAGGATAATGTCAAAACTCCTTCACGGATTCTCACCAAATTTGCACCACAGACAGATATTAGGCCGTGGAAGACTCCAATAAATGTTGGAGGTGATCTGGATCCAAATCCGGATCAAGATTTCACTTTATATACGCGTTGAAGGATAACATCAAAGTACTTCACGGATTCTCGCCAAATTTGCACCACAAATAAATATTCAGCCATGGAAGACTCCAATAAATGTTGGAGGTGATCCAGAACCAAATCCGGATCAAGATTTCACTTTATATATGCGTTGAAGGATTACGTCAAAACTACTTCAAAGATTCTCACCAAATTTGCACCACAGACAGATATTAGGCCATGGATGACTCCAATAAATGTTGGAGGTGATCCAAATCTGAATCTGGATTCTGGATCAAGATTTCACTTTATATATCCTTTGAAGGTTTATGTTAAAACTACTTCATGGATTCTCGCCAGATTTGCACAACGGATAGATATTAGAGCCTGGAAGACTCCACTGAAACTTTGGAAGTGATCCGGATCCGGATCCGGATTCTGGATCAATATTTCTCTTTGTATAGGATTTGAATGATTACTTCAGATTCTCACCAAATCTGCATCACATATAGAATGAATAAATGAATCGCATTAATTTATTCGGCTCACAGACTCAATAATAACAAAAAACTGATAAATAAAACAATTCAAAAGATAGTTATTAGGGCATGAAAGACTCCACTGAATTATGGAGGTGATCCAGATCAGGGATTGGCGGACCTGGCTTTATATATATATATATATATATATATATATATATATATATATATATATATATATATATATATATATATATATATATATATATTTGGAAGCTGTATAGCTCCACATGACTAAGACAATCACATAACAAAACTTAATGTCATGCAAGTTGGAATGTAATCAAAATACAGAATTTGAGGCTGTTGAAATTGGATGCCACATCAATGAAAGAAGACATCAAAGCATATATACATATAATATGTTTTGAAGGATTTGAGCGGCCTCGCACACGACCTTCATCTACACCACTGCTTTTGCCTCTTTTGCAGTAGAAACATTACTACAAGTCTTTCCACCATCGCTATAGTTGATGGCACAAACCTTTGAACCTCTGTAGTGTCTCCTAGTGGAAGTGATGCAACCAACAAATAGATATTTGTACATGAATATCATATAAATGAGGCTTTACATTATAAAACACTAAGACTGTTCCTCAGTGGCATGGCTTCAGGCACTATTTCTACTCTGCACAAGTGTTATTTTATGCAGTGTTCTTCATGGTGGTCCAGTGGTACTGCATCAGGGTTCTATGGAAACATTGTGGCTTCCTCCCATAATCTGAAGAGTTGTCTCTTAGGCAAGTCAATATTTTACACTGTTACTGTGAGTCAGATAAAACTATCAGTGTTATAACTTTCAAATTGTCAGTTTAACACTCACTCAGGTTTTATGCACAAATAATTTTTGTTGTACAGGATCTCCTCACCAGTGAGTGTGAGTGAATACGGCTCGATATTTTTCAAAACCAGCAGTCGGTTGGTTTGCTGTGTAACTTCTATGCCACTAAAAGCCTTATTTTTCTTTGTTTTTTTTTTTGTTGTTTTTTTTTGTTGTTTTTTGTGGTGACAGGTTAGTAAATGTAAGTTCGGTAATCAAGCCTCACATGGTGAGGAGATGGTCAGTGCTACATGAAGGCTTGTGCTGCCACAGAACACAAAGCAAACCGAGCCGTGCACAGACCAGACGCTCAGGAGAACGGACAAAAATGTTTCAGTTGCAGCTGCGGTGCGGCAACAAACAGCAGGAAATGCAGGCGGTTTTAGCAAGAAATGGGTTTTCCCTTTGAGCTGAGAATCGGTTAGGGTGCCTTTTATGCTGAGTGTAGTTTTTACAATGAAATTGTTCTTTTACAACACAAAATATTGCCGATGCATCTGCATGTACATTATTACAGAGAAAACTCCAAAGTAGGGGAATCACTGATTTACTAGTTTTGGTTGCCTTTTTTTTAACTGTGCATGCAATATGATACATTGAACAATGCTAGGTGATAATGTGAGTTCCCCAGGAATTTGTGATTACCTAAGATTGGAGTTTCCCTAAAACCTGAAGGAATATCTATATCTATATATCTGTCTTTGCATCATAGGCCACCTCCAATGTTATTTCCAACCAATCAGTAAGAGGATTTTTAAGAAATCCAGGACCACTCTCTCCATCACATTCATAATGTGTGAGGTTGACTAGAAGTCACAGGATGTCTTTTCTTAATTTGAAAAATCCCAATCTTTAACACTGAGTTAAAAAATTCATAGCTCAAAAAAGATCAATTTTTTTTATATTTGACAGCATTATGTAGGGTGATATCCTTTATTAACTGACAAAGTTTGATCCAGATCTGATCTACTGTAGATTGCAGATTTTGTGGTCATTTAAATTTAACATAGAAACACCTATGTAATGTATATTTTACATTATATATTAATCAAATGTGCCGCAATCACTCTCATATTTGAAAGTGAGGTGCAAACTGGCAGTCTAAACCTGACAAGTTTGAGCTGGATCTGATCCGGATTGTGGATTTTGTGGCTATTTAAATTTAACATTGAAAACCCCATGTAATGTATATTTTACATTATATCTCAACCAACCATGCCCCAATTGTTGGGTATTTTCTCCTCCAAACATTCTTAAAACCTTTGATAAGACAAACAGAGTCAAGAAACACCAGTGAGACAGAAAGTCAAATTAATCACGCGCGGAGTGCGGCCAGGCTGTACACCAAGGCTACACTAAAGTCTGGCCTGTTCTCCCGCTCTTTTTATTAGAGAAGCCCTCATTACATCATGAAACTTGTCCTAAGGGGGGGGGGGACAATGCGAGACAAGTTTCTTCCCGTAACATAAACACATACGTCAATAAGTGCAGCTGTAAGGAAAAACAGTTTCTTTCTTTTACTCTTATCGTCGAAGGTCAGCACATCCCGTTCGTCTGTTGCAGTTATCAGCTGTTGTGCATCTGCCTGGAGTGTCCTGGTCTTCACCCTAAGCATCACATCACAACAGTCAAATCAACCTTCAGTTCTTTTACTCCCAGTTTAGCCTGACCCCGTCATGCTTCACTCCCAGTCGTTAGCGGCTACGAAAACAAGTTGTATAATAATAATAATAAGTACATCCGGCTCTTCATTCCCAGTTCAGATTGACCCCAGCATGCTAAAACAAGGTTGAATAACACATACATTCTCGGGGTTAGGTGCAAACAGCACAACACCGTTTTCATAAGAAAGAAGACGAAGGTACAAATGTTTAACAGTGATAACATATATATATATATATATATATATATATATATAAAATCCTTAACATTTCCCACCTGTTTATCGCCTGTTAAACATATAGTAGGCATCACCCAGCTTAGTTAGTTAGTTTATTAACTTAGTTTATTCTGTCCACGTTTTTATTAATTGAACACCACCAACAGATGGAAAATTCGAATCCAGCTGCTATTTGATCAACCAGTTTATACTCGTCAGGCACTCCTCTGGGGACTCCTATTGCGTCAATATATGTTGGATTTCCTACTCCTTTCCAATCTCTTTTTACTCTATGTCTGGCTATGCCTTTCTGCCAATCCTCAGGAATAAGAGAGGCTGCATATGTCGTAACGTCTTCAGGGGTCATGGGTAACAATAATGATATTAATGCACAATAACATGACACATTTCGTGGCAGTCTGTCAAAGATTCTGTTATCACCACACCACCACCATACATCACTTCGGCTGACTGGTATAAATGAACCGTTTTTCTGTATTATTCGACTACACCACTTGTCTTATTACTTTTTCAGCTAAAGCTTCATAGGCTAAGAGTGTGTTAACTCATCACGTCAACAGTTCAAGCTTGAACTGGAGTTGTGAGCTTTTCAATATCATCATAATTCTCAGTACAGTCATTGTAGTTTTCTCCACTAAGGTCTGACTGTTTCAATGCTTGATATTTTGGCATAGTTTGTTGGAAGGCCAGATTACACTGTACAAATGTATTTGACACCATTTTGCCAACCATTGTTTTGATATAAGGGATCACACAACACATGCAAAGTCCAATCAGAATTAGGACTATAATAACTGGTGTCACCATTTTCAATAGTAACTGCCAACATGGTCCTGAAGTCAACCAGGACCAGGGATTCCACCGGTTCACGGCTAGGGTGTCGTTATGCATTGCATCACGAAGTTTATTCAGCTCTTCCAATGCGTCCTGCATATCCACTGAATGAATGGAGTCTGGGATGAAAGTACAGCATGTTGTGTTCAGCAGAACACAAACTCCTCCTGTGAACCAGTAAGCAAGTCTAAACCATGCGATTTTGCATCACCATGGTACGTAAAGCATCTATTTCAGTGTTTTGAGCTGCTACTATTTTTTTAGTTACATTCATGAACAGACCCAATCGATAATTCAGAGTTTCAATCATTAATGAATTTTTTCCCACTCCTATCCAGGGGAACAATGAATGTGCTATTTTATCTCCTACAGACCACAATTTTTTGGTCCTTTAGTACATCCGAGCCCCACATGTGATCATGTGGTAACACATCTGGGTATATCAATCTCCTCCGTCTGGTGCTGCCATTCTTCTCTGTGGAGGTCCTACCACATATGTATGGTCAGTCACCTGGGTAGGTGCACACACACCACCCCAATTTGGTGGGAGACTCATGTACAGTCTGGAACCACAAAGCCAATAGATGTCATCATACACCGGAGTACCATTTACAGGTGGTAGCAAAAACTTACTAACATAAGCACATGATTCATCCGTTCCCCATGGACAGGAGCCTGTATAATTACATCCCCGTCCAATGTGATGAAGATAAGTACCATCCACATATTATGTTTTGGCTAGGCTTAAATTATTTGATAAAACATACATTTGGGTACACAGACGTTTCTTAATTTTACTTACAGTTTTATTCCCTGTCCCGTAAAAGCAATTTGGGAATGGCCGTTGTGATGACAATTTAACGTGATGATATTTTTGCGTTTCCCTTCAGTCTAGTCAATGGAGCAGCACTTGGGCACGCTTGTACGTCCTCTGTTGAAATCCCTATCATATAAGTGGTTGCACTGAGGCAAGTGGTGTTAGAACTGCCCCCGAAATACAGTTTGATTATGCATCCGTATGATAAGACATTCTGTCACCCTAGCAGGGTACGGTTTAGCCGTCAGAGCTGGGTGTGTTGAGGATATAGGTATTTGCGAACAAACATAACAATTAGTAACGTAATTCCATAGCCAATAAATGAACATATCTGTACCACATATTAGTATGGTATATATGAGGGTGTCCATCTGTCTCGTTCACATTATGAATAAACCTCTTCTGACGTTGCTTGCGTTGTTCTCTGGCTCGGTCCACAGTGAGCTGCAATTCTTGGGTCAACCACCAGGCCAGGAATCCGAGGTGCACGAAACACACTAAGATCACAACGCAACCGGCTGCCCTACCAACAGTCCGGCAGCGGCGGCGCTGAGCACGCCGCTCTGGGGTCTGCTGTAGTTCAGTCATGATTGCTAGGATACAGTGTTGTTAACCACCTCACCTAATAGTGCAAGGATCTCCCTGCTTCACTGGCATTGAGACAATCTATTGCTAATTAAATAGACTCCCTTTGTAGCCAGACTTCCCCTTACACTGTGGAGGCAGCCAACACACGCTGTATCTTACAGTGATGTATCCACGTTGATCTCTCCGCTATCTTTACTGCAGTTGGTGTTGTTAACAGCACTTGGTATAGACCTTCCCAACGAGGACTGGACCAGTTCTTCCTCTTAATCACTCTGATGAACACCCAGTCTCCTGGCTAGACTACTGGAAGGCCGTCCTGTGGAAGATCAAAATTATTCGGCAGTAAATGTGTTTAAGGTTATCTCTTTCTGTGTTAATGTCTTTTTCATAAAATTTGCTAATGTTTGTTCCTCATCTGCTGTTTTTAGTATCCATGTCAAAATGGGTAGACGATATGGTCGTCCATAAAGTATCTCAAATGGTGTTAACCCTGATGGTGTTGGTGTTATTCTCATATACAATTTACTAGGTCCAACATTCAATCCAGGTTCGTTTTGTCTCTTCTATACATTTCCTTAATCTTATTTTTATTGTGCCCTTTGTCCTTTCCACTAATCCGGCACTGTGTGGATGATAAGCACAATGATTTTTGAGATTGACCTGTAGCGCTTCTCCTACGTATTGCACTATTGTATTAACAAAATGCGCTCCATTATCTGAATAAACTGTTTCTGGTATTCCAAATCGTGGAATGATGTCTTTGCACATGCCTTAGCCACTGTAAGTGCATCTGCATGTTTTGTAGGGAACAATTCTACCCATTTTGAGAAGTCATCAATTACGACTAAACAAAATTCCTTCCCTTCATGTTTACTCAGCTGTATATAATCCATGTGAATCACTTGAAAGGGATATTGTGGTGTTGGAAATTTGCCTCTTTGGGGTCTCAAATTGCCTTGTGAATTGTGTTTTGCACATGTCATGCATGCTCTACAATGCTGTTTTGCATATGCATCGAACCCATAAAGACAAAAAATAGATTGCAATTGCGATATCATACCCCCTGATGAGACATGCGTCACGCCATGGCTCATAATAGCTGCCCATTTAAACATATTTTTTGGCAATATGGGTTTCTTTTGTGGGCATACGTACAAATCATTTGCATACGTAGCTCCTTTATTATCCACATCTGTTTTTCTTTCAGTTGCCTGCTGTTGCATGTCAGCAAGCAGTGTATGACCTAAATGCAAATCTGGAGTGGTTTCCTGTACAACAAAAATAGAAGAAGCTGCTGCTGCCTCTTTTGCTGCTCTGTCAGCAAAATCATTTCCTTTTGAAATACTGTCAGAGCCCTTGGTGTGAGCCGCACATTTGCATATAGCAATTTGTTTAGGCAATTTCACAGCCTTCAGTAGTGCAGTTAGGAGTGTGGCATGAGTCACTGGCTTTCCAGATGATGTCACCATTCCACGCTCTTCCCACAGTTTTGCAAACACATGCACTGTGCTAAAAGCGTACTGGCTGTCTGTATAAATTGTTACAGCCGTACCTTTAAACACATAGCAAGCTGCAGTTAAAGCAACTAATTCAGCTGCTTGTGCTGAAAATGAGGATGGCAATGAAGCAGAATCCAATACTTCTGAATTTGTGACAACAGCATATCCAGATTGTGTTTGTCCATAAGCGTTTTAGTGGAGGAACCATCCACATACACAATTGTACTGTTTGGATGGGTGTGTCCTGGAGGTCTGGGCGTGCTTTCGTACAGACCGTAGCTACATCAAGACAATTGTGCGGCTCACCATCCTCAGGTAAAGGTATCAATGTAGACGGATTCAATGTTGTACAGCGCTCTACCGTAAGGTGTGGTTGTGATAATAGCAAGGACATGCACGAAAGATGTCTTGCTGGGGACAAAAGGCTCATGTTTGTCTGCAACAGAAGTGCAGAAACTGCATGTGGAACTTTCAGTGTCAACTGATGGAATAGAACAACATTACTGCTACTTTGAACAGCCATAGAGGCTGCAACAACAGCCTGTACACATGGTGGTAGAGCACTTGCCACTGCATCCAATTTAGATGAGTAGTAGGCAACTGGCCTTAATTTTGAGCCATACACTTGAACCAAAACACTAGTCATGAACTTATTCTTACAATCAGCTGTTTGAATGAATGGTTTACTATAATCTGGTAGTGCCAAAACTGTGGATGACACTAATGTTTGTTTTACTTTTACAAAAGCTTCCTCAGCATCTTTGTTCCATTCCAACACGGTTGACATTGAAATATCATCCTTGTACATCAAATCAGAAAGTGGACTAGTCAATTCTGCATAACAGGGAATCCATGCCCTGCAGTAATTAGTCAGTCCAAGAAATGACATCATCTGCTTTTTGGTTTGTGGTTTTGGAGCGTGTAAAATTGCTTCCTTCCTGTCAGACAGGATCGTGCGCCCTGTGGCTGATAATTCATGTCCTAAATATTTTACTTTATCCCTACACAACTGAACTTTGTTTTTACTCACTTTGTGGCCATTATCAAATAAGAAACATAATAATGCTACTGTGTCAGTTATGCAGTTTTCTCGTGTGTCAGAGGCAATCAGAATGTCATCAACATACACTAATAGTTGGCTATCTGCCGGTGGAACAAAATTGGCTAAACATGCTGACATGATTTGAGAATAAATAGTTGGACTCTCTGCGTAACCCTGCGGTAATCTGGTAAATGTATATCGTTGTCCTTTAAAGGTAAAAGCAAACCAGAATTGACTATCTGGGTGTACTGGCACAGAGAAAAATGCATTACTTATGTCAATTACTGAGAACTATTAGAATTTGGTCTCAGCGAATTTAACAAGGTGTGTGGATCTGGGACACATGGTGCTCTTTTAATCACAGCAGCATTTACTGCCTGCAGATCTTGAATCATTCTCCACCCCACTGAGGGCGGAGCCTTTTTTACAGGAAATATGGGTGTGTTACATGGTGAATCTGGACATGGCACTATTACTCCTGCTGTTAATAAATTCTCTATTACTGGCCTGATTCCTTCAATTGCATCAGGTTTCAATGGATACTGTCTTACACAGGGTCTGTAGTCTGTTTTTGGTCTTATAACTACAGGTTGTGCATTTTTTATCAGTCCTACGTCTGAAGGACCTGTTGTCCACAATCCTGATGGTACCGAAGAGAGAAGATCATCTTCTTCAGGACTCAACTGAAACACTCAGGATTGTGAAGTGGACATATCAATGTGTGTTCCAGCTGTCAGCACCAATGAGACATTAACTGGCACAATATACAGGATTCGGCGCTCTCACCGCCGCGGCCCGGGTTCGATTCCCGGACGAGCCCCCAGTCAATGTTGGGTATTTTCTCCTCCAAACATTCTTAAAACCTTTGATAAGACAAACAGAGTCAAGAAACACCAGTGAGACAGAAAGTCAAATTAATCACGCGCGGAGTGCGGCCAGGCTGTACACCAAGGCTACACTAAAGTCTGGCCTGTTCTCCCGCTCTTTTTATTAGAGAAGCCCTCATTACATCATGAAACTTGTCCTAAGGGGGGGGGGGGGGACAATGCGAGACAAGTTTCTTCCCGTAACATAAACACATACGTCAATAAGTGCAGCTGTAAGGAAAAACAGTTTCTTTCTTTTACTCTTATCGTCGAAGGTCAGCACATCCCGTTCGTCTGTTGCAGTTATCAGCTGTTGTGCATCTGCCTGGAGTGTCCTGGTCTTCACCCTAAGCATCACATCACAACAGTCAAATCAACCTTCAGTTCTTTTACTCCCAGTTTAGCCTGACCCCGTCATGCTTCACTCCCAGTCGTTAGCGGCTACGAAACAAGTTGTATAAATAATAATAATAAGTACATCCAGCTCTTCATTCCCAGTTCAGATTGACCCCAGCATGCTAAAACAAGGTTGAATAACACATACATTCTCGGGGTTAGGTGCAAACAGCACAACACCGTTTTCATAAGAAAGAAGACGAAGGTACAAATGTTTAACAGTGATAACATATATATATATATATAAAATCCTTAACACCAATCACTCTCATATTTGATAGTGAGGTGCAGACTGACACTATCACCTGACAAAGTTTGATCCAGATCTGATCCGGATTGTGGGTTTTGTGGCCATTTAAATTTAACATTGAAAACCCCATTTAATGTATATCTTACATTATATCTTAATTAAATGTGCCCAAATCACTCTCATATTTGATAGTGAAATGCAGAATGGCACTCACTATCACCTGACAAAGTTTGATCCGGTGTCCCGTCGAGATGAGGTGAACATCGAGATGAGGTGCTTTGCACTACTGCGCATGCACACGCATGCGCAGTAGTGCAAAGCTTTACCCCGGACTTGAAGACGTCACCCATCAAGATGAGGTGCCTCGCGCACCTGCACATGGGGAGATGATGTAACTTGCTCGACGTGCAACTGCGCATGCGCATTTTTTTTCTCCGTCAAAGTTATTTTTTTATTAATTGTATTCAATGTATTTATAGCCTAGTAAGTAAAACATTTTCTGTATTTTACGTTAGGAGCATAAATGTATGAATATGTATATTTTGCCTGTCGAAATAAGCTAACTCCAGGTTGAAAATACTTATCGTTTTATAGTGAGTAGATTTTATACATTACTACGTTCGGATGAACAATTTATACATTTACTTGACCATCAAAATAAGCGAACTTCGTCAAGTAATTTTTTCAGTGCACACATATGCAGTTACGCGAGGAACCTCATCTCGACGACGTACCTCATCTCGACGCACCTCATCTCGACAGACCACCGGATCTGATCTGGATTGTGGATTTTGCAGCCATTTAAATTTAACATTGAAAACCCCATGTAATGTATATTTTAAATTATATCTCAACCATCCATGCCTCAATCACTCTCATATTTGATAGTGAGGTGCAGATTGGCCCTCACTATAGCTTAAAGCAGATAACCCGTAAGTTGGAGAGGAAATGGCGTCTCACTAATTTAGAAGATCTTCACTTAGCCTGGAAAAAGAGTCTGTTGCTCTATAAAAAAAAGCCCTCCGTAAAGCTAGGACATCTTACTACTCATCACTAATTGAAGAAAATAAGAACAACCCCAGGTTTCTTTTCAGCACTGTAGCCAGGCTGACAAAGAGTCAGAGCTCTATTGAGCCGAGTATTCCTTTAACTCTAACTAGTAATGACTTCATGACTTTCTTTGCTAATAAAATTTTAACTATTAGAGAAAAATTACTCATAACCATCCCAAAGACGTATCGTTATCTTTGGCTGCTTTCAGTGATGCCGGTATTTGGTTAGACTCTTTCTCTCCGATTGTTCTGTCTGAGTTATTTTCATTAGTTACTTCATCCAAACCATCAACATGTTTATTAGACCCCATTCCTACCAGGCTGCTCAAGGAAGCCCTACCATTATTTAATGCTTCGATCGTAAATATGATCAATCTATCTTTATTAGTTGGCTATGTACCACAGGCTTTTAAGGTGGCAGTAATTAAACCATTACTTAAAAAGCCATCACTTGACCCAGCTATCTTAGCTAATTATAGGCCAATCTCCAACCTTCCTTTTCTCTCAAAAATTCTTGAAAGGGTAGTTGTAAAACAGCTAACTGATCATCTGCAGAGGAATGGTCTATTTGAAGAGTTTCAGTCAGGTTTTAGAATTCATCATAGTACAGAAACAGCATTAGTGAAGGTTACACATGATCTTCTTATGGCCTCAGACAGTGGACTCATCTCTGTGCTTGTTCTGTTAGACCTCAGTGCTGCTTTTGATACTGTTGACCATAAAATTTTATTACAGAGATTAGAGCATGCCATAGGTATTAAAGGCACTGCGCTGCGGTGGTTTGAATCATATTTATCTAATAGATTACAATTTGTTCATGTAAATGGGGAATCTTCTTCACAGACTAAGGTTAATTATGGAGTTCCACAAGGTTCTGTGCTAGGACCAATTTTATTCGCTTTATACAAGCTTCCCTTAGGCAGTATTATTAGACGGTATTGCTTAAATTTTCATTGTTACGCAGATGATACCCAGCTTTATCTATCCATGAAGCCAGAGGACACACACCAATTAGCTAAACTGCAGGACTGTCTTACAGACATAAAGACATGGATGACCTCTAATTTCCTGCTTTTAAACTCAGATAAAACTGAAGTTATTGTACTTGGCCCCACAAATCTTAGAAACATGGTGTCTAACCAGATCCTTACTCTGGATGGCATTACCCTGACCTCTAGTAATACTGTGAAAAATCTTGCTGCTATAGACTTAGACTGCTGGGGGGTTCCCATGATGCACTGAGTGTTTCTTTCTCTTTTTGCTCTGTATGCACCACTCTGCATTTAATCATTAGTGATTGATCTCTGCTCCCCTCCACAGCATGTCTTTTTCCTGGTTCTCTCCCTCAGCCCCAACCAGTCCCAGCAGAAGACTGCCCCTCCCTGAGCCTGGTTCTGCTGGAGGTTTCTTCCTGTTAAAAGGGAGTTTTCCTTCCCACTGTCGCCAAGTGCTTGCTCACAGGGGGTCGTTTTGACCGTTGGGGTTTTTACGTAATTATTGTATGGCCTTGCCTTACAATATAAAGCGCCTTGGGGCAACTGTTTGTTGTGATTTGGCGCTATATAAATAAAATTGATTGATTGATTGACTATCACCTGACAAAGTTTGATCCGGATCTGATCTGGATTGTGGATTTTGTGGATATTTAAACTTAACATTGAAAACCCCATGTAATGTAAATGTTATATTATATCTCAACCAAAATTGGCCCAATCACTCTCATTTGTGACAGTGAGGTGTAAACTGGCACTCTCAATGATTAGACTACGTTTGATCTGTATGTGATCCGTATTGCGGATTTAGCGAATATTTGATTATTTTTTACACTGAAAAGCCTTTTTAATCTATTTTGTTGTTGTTGTTGTTATTTTATATTTTAGCTTATGAAAAGCCACTTCTAACAGGACAATGATCTTGAATTTTTTTTTCAAGGTAAAAATTTGTGGAATTGGAAACTAGTGTTGGTGGAGGTTTTTGCTCTTTGAGCGCGGCACACGAGTTTCTCATGTCAACATACATAAAATACGATATTGACAAATGTGACATGAAAGCATATACGAGCTTAAGAAAGAGATGTGACAAATCATAAATTACAGCATCTATCTTTTTGAAAAATCCATGAAATGTGCCCAGTTAATAAATGTTCGTAAATACATTATGAGTCACAGTCCCATTATTTTCATCAGAATACTTTTTTTTAGAACACGGCACCTTCAGCACAATTTAGATGTTTCAGTAATCATGTTTGTGATCATGAATTTCCCATCTGAGTCATTGTGAAACCTCAGGTAAAGCACAATTTCCCTCTATGACCGAACTAAACTGAATTACAGTGTGTGACAAAATCTTTTGTCTTCTCACCCTAATTCTTCACAAGGACATATTTGCATTGTGTGTGCCGTCTTATGTTACAAATATACCCACCTGAAAATGTGTCTGTGCAGGTTTGGCTGTAATAAGAATTGTTACAAAACAGTGTATAAATGGTCACAATGATAAATCATAATATGCATAGGTCACAGACATGAGTGAGTGAAGTTTGTCAGCATGTCACCATGTCATTTAGGTCCTTTAGAATTTTTTTTGAGTAAAAGCTTCAGGGGAGCATTAGCATGGCTAAAACCTTTCAGTTTCTGGGGGGGTGGAGCTCCGCCTCCAGACCCCCCCCCCCCCCCGCCCCCGCCTGTTTAAACATTTTTTCTTTATTTGCCTCTCACATGCCTGGAAAAGCTCATCATCAAACCATGTCCTTTAGGTCCTTCAGACTTATTTTGGTAAAATGGTTCTTGGGAGCATGAGCATGACTAAAAGCTTTCAGCTTCTTGGGGGAGCATTTTCCTTATTTTGAGCATTTTCCTTATTTTGCTTTTCAGCCCCATACTCCCCACCTTTTTAAGCATTTTTCTTTTTTTGCCCTTCAGCTGACCCCCATAATGACAGCCCTCTTAACCCCCTGCCACTTTAAGCATTTTTTTTAATGCAGATGTAAATTAATATTCCACGTTTTCAGCTAGTTGACAGTAGGGCTGTATAATATGGCCAAATTATCGTATCTCGGTATTTTCATATCAATTTGATATACGATATGACTATGATTTGACACAAAGTGCAGCAACAGTGAAAATTAAACATTCTTAAACAAAACAGTAATAATACCACACTCATTTTGCACTCATCATAAGGTTAGGATACTGTGCCCTCCAAAAGTATTGGAACACTTGGTATTTCACACATTTTAATTTCTTTATGCCATTTCAAATACAAGAAATATAAAAAAAAATAAAGAATAACAATTTCTAAAATTATCTTCCTCAAACTTATAAAGCAAATCTCAAAAACTTGATAAAACCTGCAAATAATAATCAGTGTTATTGCCAGTTTTCTTTAGACAAGTCAGGGGATGGAAACATGAACATTTCCAAGTCACTGAATATGTCTTGAAATTTATTTACATCAATTATGAAGAAATACAAAAGTCTCTTTCACCAAAACATCAAATCTAGGCTTTCATCTCAAATGTACTTTCTGTCAAATTGTAGCTGAACTTTTAGGTCTTCTTATTTTAATGGTGACAAAAGTCAGTTTCAGCTCGTAAGTTAAAGTTGCTCCATTAATTTTGCTCCAGCTGTATTTGTGCTGAATTTGATGCTTGTATCACAATTTGAATGATTGTTTTAGTTATCTGCTGCACTAATAGGCCAACAGAACCAGGTGCTGTCTGTTAGTTTAAACATGTGTACATAAGCCAACCTGAATTAAAGGAGAAATGCTGCTTTTAACAACCTGGACCTCATTTCTGGCATAAAATACGGTCGTTGACTCACCAATATAAGTTTGCTGTGATTAGAAGGCCATAGTTCAAACGATGTGTTCAGTTCAATCAATCAATCAATCAATCAATTTTATTTATATAGCGCCAAATCACAACAAACAGTTGCCCCAAGGTGCTTTATATTGTAAGGCAAGGCCATACAATAATTACGTAAAAACCCCAATGGTCAAAACGACCCCCTGTGAGCAAGCAATTGGCGACAGTGGGAAGGAAAAACTCCCTTTTAACAGGAAGAAACCTCCAGCAGAACCAGGCTGAGGGAGGGGCAGTCTTCTGCTGGGACTGGTTGGGGCTGAGGGAGAGAACCAGGAAAAAGACATGCTGTGGAGGGGAGCAGAGATCGATCACTAATGATTAAATGCAGAGTGGTGCATACAGAGCAAAAAGAGAAAGAAACACTCAGTGCATCATGGGAACCCCCCAGCAGTCTAAGTCTATAGCAGCATAACTAAGGGATGGTTCAGGGTCACCTGATCCAGCCCTAACTATAAGCTTTAGCAAAAAGGAAAGTTTTAAGCCTAATCTTAAAAGTAGAGAGGG
Organism: Thalassophryne amazonica; assembly: GCF_902500255.1. Classification (NCBI taxonomy): domain Eukaryota; kingdom Metazoa; phylum Chordata; class Actinopteri; order Batrachoidiformes; family Batrachoididae; genus Thalassophryne; species Thalassophryne amazonica. The sequence continues at coordinate 40,199,285 of NC_047105.1, read as the reverse complement.
TGTCTGTCTCCCTGATCTGAATTGGGAGCTGGTTCCACAGGAGAGGAGCCTGAAAGCTGAAGGCTCTGCCTCCCATTCTACTCTTAGAAACCCTAGGAACTACAAGTAAGCCTGCAGTCTGAGAGTGAAGCGCTCTATTGGGGTGATATGGTACTATGAGGTCCCTAAGATAAGATGGGACCTGATTATTCAAAACCTTATAAGTAAGAAGAAGAATTTTAAATTCTATTCTAGAATTAACAGGAAGCCAATGAAGAGAGGCCAGTATGGGTGAGATATGCTCTCTCCTTCTAGTCCCCGTTAGTACTCTAGCTGCAGCATTTTGAATTAACTGAAGGCTTTTCAGGGAACTTTTAGGACAACCTGATAATAATGAATTACAATAGTCCAGCCTAGAGGAAATAAATGCATGAATTAGTTTTTCAGCGTCACTCTGAGACAAGACCTTTCTAATTTTAGAGATATTGCGTAAATGCAAAAAAGCAGTCCTACATATTTGTTTAATATGCGCATTGAATGACATATCCTGATCAAAAATGACTCCAAGATTTCTCACAGTATTACTAGAGGTCAGGGTAATGCCATCCAGAGTAAGGATCTGGTTAGACACCATGTTTCTAAGATTTGTGGGGCCAAGTACAATAACTTCAGTTTTATCTGAGTTTAAAAGCAGGAAATTAGAGGTCATCCATGTCTTTATGTCTGTAAGACAATCCTGCAGTTTAGCTAATTGGTGTGTGTCCTCTGGCTTCATGGATAGATAAAGCTGGGTATCATCTGCGTAACAATGAAAATTTAAGCAATACCGTCTAATAATACTGCCTAAGGGAAGCATGTATAAAGTGAATAAAATTGGTCCTAGCACAGAACCTTGTGGAACTCCATAATTAACCTTAGTCTGTGAAGAAGATTCCCCATTTACATGAACAAATTGTAATCTATTAGATAAATATGATTCAAACCACCGCAGCGCAGTGCCTTTAATACCTATGGCATGCTCTAATCTCTGTAATAAAATTTTATGGTCAACAGTATCAAAAGCAGCACTGAGGTCTAACAGAACAAGCACAGAGATGAGTCCACTGTCTGAGGCCATAAGAAGATCATTTGTAACCTTCACTAATGCTGTTTCTGTACTATGATGAATTCTAAAACCTGACTGAAACTCTCCAAATAGACCATTCCTCTGCAGATGATCAGTTAGCTGTTTTACAACTACCCTTTCAAGAATTTTTGAGAGAAAAGGAAGGTTGGAGATTGGCCTATAATTAGCTAAGATAGCTGGGTCAAGTGATGGCTTTTTAAGTAATGGTTTAATTACTGCCACCTTAAAAGCCTGTGGTACATAGCCAACTAATAAAGATAGATTGATCATATTTAAGATCGAAGCATTAAATAATGGTAGGGCTTCCTTGAGCAGCCTGGTAGGAATGGGGTCTAATAGACATGTTGATGGTTTGGAGGAAGTAACTAATGAAAATAACTCAGACAGAACAATCGGAGAGAAAGAGTCTAACCAAATACCGGCATCACTGAAAGCAGCCAAAGATAACGATACGTCTTTGGGACGGTTATGAGTATATATATAAAGGAATACTCGGCTCAATAGAGCTCTGACTCTTTGTCAGCCTGGCTACAGTGCTGAAAAGAAATCTGGGGTTCTTATTTTCTTCAATTAGTGATGAGTAGTAAGATGTCTTAGCTTTACGGAGGGCTTTTTTATAGAGCAACAGACTCTTTTTCCAGGCTAAGTGAAGATCTTCTAAATTAGTGAGACGCCATTTCCTCTCCAACTTACGGGTTATCGGCTTTAAGCTGCGAGTTTGTGAGTTATACCACGGAGTCAGGGACTTCTGATTTAAAGCTCTCTTTTTCAGAGGAGCTACAGCATCAAAAGTTGTCTTCAATGAGGATGTAAAACTATTGATGAGATACTCTATCTCACTTACAGAGTTTAGGTAGCTACTCTGCACTGTGTTGGTATATGGCATTAGAGAACATAAAGAAGGAATCATATCCTTAAACCTAGTTACAGCGCTTTCTGAAAGACTTCTAGTGTAATGAAACTTATTCCCCACTGCTGGGTAGTCCATCAGAGTAAATGTAAATGTTATTAAGAAATGATCAGACAGAAGGGAGTTTTCAGGGAATACTGTTAATTCTTCAATTTCCATACCATAAGTCAGAACAAGATCTAAGATATGATTAAAGTGGTGGGTGGACTCATTTACATTTTGAGCAAAGCCAATTGAGTCTAATAATAGATTAAATGCAGTGTTGAGGCTGTCATTCTCAGCATCTGTGTGGATGTTAAAATTGCCCACTATAATTATCTTATCTGAGCTAAGCACTAAGTCAGACAAAAGGTCTGAAAATTCACAGAGAAACTCACAGTAACGACCAGGTGGACGATAGACAATAACAAATAAAACTGGTTTTTGGGACTTCCAATTTAGATGGACAAGACTAAGAGTCAAGCTTTCAAATGAATTAAAGCTCTGTCTGGGTTTTTGATTAATTAATAAGCTGGAAGATTGCTGCTAATCCTCTGCCTCGGCCCGTGCTACGAGCGTTCTGGCAGTTAGTGTGACTCGGTGGTGTTGACTCATTTAAACTAACATATTCATCCTGCTGTAACCAGGTTTCTGTAAGGCAGAATAAATCAATATGTTGATCAATTATTATATCATTTACTAACAGGGACTTAGAAGAGAGAGACCTAATGTTTAATAGACCACATTTAACTGTTTTAGTCTGTGGTGCAGTTGAAGGTGCTATATTATTTTTTCTTTTTGAATTTTTATGCTTAAATAGATTTTTGCTGGTTATTGGTGGTCTGGGAGCAGGCACCGTCTCTACCGGGATGGGGTAATGAGGGGATGGCAGGGGGAGAGAAGCTGCAGAGAGGTGTGTAAGACTACAACTCTGCTTCCTGGTCCCAACCCTGGATAGTCACGGTTTGGAGGATTTAAGAAAATTGGCCAGATTTCTAGAAATGAGAGCTGCTCCATCCAAAGTGGGATGGATGCCGTCTCTCCTAACAAGACCAGGTTTTCCCCAGAAGCTTTGCCAATTATCTATGAAGCCCACCTCATTTTTTGGACACCACTCAGACAGCCAGCAATTCAGGGAGAACATGCGGCTAAACATGTCACTCCCGGTCCGATTGGGGAGGGGCCCAGAGAAAACTACAGAGTCCGACATTGTTTTTGCAAAGTTACACAGCGATTCAATGTTAATTTTAGTGACCTCCGATTGGCGTAACCGGGTGTCATTACTGCCGACGTGAATTACAATCTTACCAAATTTACGCTTAGCCTTAGCCAGCAGTTTCAAATTTCCTTCAATGTCGCCTGCTCTGGCCCCCGGAAGACAATTGACTATGGTTGCTGGTGTCGCTAACTTCACATTTCTCAAAACAGAGTCGCCAATAACCAGAATTTGATCCTCGGCGGGTGTGTCGTCGAGTGGGGAAAAACGGTTAGAGATGTGAACGGGTTGGCGGTGTACACGGGGCTTCTGTTTAGGGCTACGCTTCCTCCTCACAGTCACCCAGTCAGCCTGCTTTCCCGGCGGCTCGGGATCTGCCAGAGGGAAACTAACGGCGGCTAAGCTACCTTGGTCCGCACTGACTACAGGGGCCTGGCTAGCTGTAGAATTTTCCACGGTGCAGAGCCGAGTCTCCAATTCGCCCAGCCTGGCCTCCAAAGCTACGAATAAGCTACACTTATTACAAGTACCATTACTGCTAAAGGAGGCCGAGGAATAACTAAACATTCACACCCAGAGCAGAAAAGTGCAGGAGAGACAGGAGAAGCCGCCATTCTAAATGGGCTAAGAGCTAGTAGCTGTGCTAAGCTAGCGGATTCCTAAAAACACAGAAGGTGAATAATGTGTAAATAATTTAGAGGCGATTCAGCAGAGGGAGTGCTTTAGTTAAGGCACATGAAGATTACACTGTGAAACAAATCGTTATCTAGGTAACTAGATCAATCTAACTGCGCAGATTAAACAGCTAACAGATACAGCAAAACACTGCTGTGCTCCGGAACAGGAAGTGATACAATACCGCAGTGAGAGCCAACCACCAGTAGAGGCAAGTTCAAATCGTAAGCAAACATTTTTCTTCTTCTACTAACGTGGATTAGAACTTTTTGTAGTACACAGCACTAACTACTGGACAGGAGGAACATAGCAGTCAACGTGACTCACTGATTTGAAAATGCAGCCCTTTCAACCAGATGTGAAATGTCAATCATCTGTGTCCAATCAGATTTCAGGGGAGTCCATGAAACCCCGGCCTCTGCTCTAGCTCCACCCATGCCAGGAAGTGTTCAACATTTCACATTTCTGGTTTCACTGTGACTGAAAAATTTGGCATTTCCTGTTTGAGTGTGAACTTGCCACTGAGTTCCCGTGAGATTCCATGGGATCTCATCTGTCAATCCAGGAAGTGTTTGACATTTGAACATTTCCTGTTTTACTGTGGACTTGAAATTTGGCACTTCCTGTTAGGACAACCTGTACCATGAGCGAGCTTCGCTCCTCTGCGTGATCCGTCGCTCTTATTATCAGCACTTGCGCAATTGTAAAATCTTTGGGACTTGTTTTTGATAGCCTGGTTTTAGAAATCCACCTTAGCTATTTAAAAAATGTATTGTATCATTGTTGGTGTTATTTTCATTCTGTGTAATCAATCTGTATAATTATAGTTATTATGTCAGTTATAATGTTTCAATGTCATCATATGTGTGTGGCGGCTTTTAATGCACTGATTCCACAACCCTGTGTCATGGCATTTTGTGATGGCATCATGAAAAGTACATTAATCTATTAGTTAGTGATACCATAACGAAATCGCTGCATTTTTGTGATGGGAGCACAAATTAATTTTGTGACAGGAGCATGAACTATAGTGTGGCATGGGGTGGGGGTGGGGGTCTGGAGAGGTTATGCTTAGGGTTACACTCTAAAAAATGAACTGCTCTCTCAACAATTTGCATAGATTTTTCCAAGTTATTTCAACTTAACTAAACTTATTTCAACTTAACTAGAAAAGTCTTGTGGCATTAACTCAGTTGAAAGTAGAAATAATTACGTTGAAATAACTTTAAAAAAATGTATTCAAATTGTTATATAAATTTTTCTCGTTGAAATACCAGTTCCTTTTTTAGAGTGTAGGGTTAAGGGACGGTAGGATTAGAAGTAGTAAAATTTAAAAATCATTCGTGACTCATTTCATGACACACAATAAAAGTGTCTGATTGGGCTGGATTCCAACCTCAGGCCACTTGTTGTGAAGCTCCCCCAAGTTCTTGAATTGGCTTTGTTTGATAATCTCCTCATGGCTGTGGTCATCCCTGTTGGTTGTGCATCTTTTCCTACCAAACTTCCCTTCCACTCACCTTTCCATGAGTATGTTTTGGTCCAGCACTCTTTGAACAGCCAGGCCTTTCAGCGATGGCCTTCTGTGTCTTACCCTCTTTTTGGAGGGTGTCAGTGAGTGTCCTCTGGACAGCTGTCAGGTCAGCAAACTTCCCCATGATTATGGTTGTGTGTAGTAAACCAGACTGAGAGATTCATGGTATTTATACCGCATAAATAGTGAGTTAATCAAACTTTAAATGGAATATTGTAATGTTTTGAGATCCTTTTATTTCTATTTTTGTTTAACAGTAGGCTGCAGTTATCTAAATCAAAATTTTAAAAAATGCTTGAAACATTTGTGTTTATGCACAATGACTGTAGAATATATCTTTTTTTAAACTTTCTGAATAAACATTGACCTTTTTCATGATATTAAAAATTTTTAGACCACCTGCATATAGAGCAGATACCAATTTGTCATCCTGTGGCAAAAGTAATGTCAAAATGGCTTCACTAAAATGTCATGAAAATTGTGTCACGACAGTCCAAAAACACATTTTCTGAATAGCTGCAGCCAACAGTGTGAGAATGGCAATGTCTGGTTTACTGGTTTTGCTGCTACCACTCCTCTTGTACGTGTAATCTTACAGCACAGTATTATGTGTTGCTCTCCCTTATTTTGCTTTGATCCCTTTTCCTGCCTTATGACATCACAAAGATAGATACAAATGGTCTACAAAGACCTATGGAATCAAATGTAAAACTCTGCCTGTTACTGAATAAAAGTAGTGATTAATTTAATTTAATTAGCCCAGCTGGGACTGGGAACCCTGTTGCTTTCGTTCCAATTTTTATTATTATAAAAAAAAAACATATTTTTCAGGGTTCAAGCCCTGTTTCCAGCCCAGTAGGACTAGAATCTTTTTAATTCAATTTATAACGTGCCAAAATGACAATAAAAGTTGCCTCAAGGGGCCTCACACAAAATGGTTAAAATCAAAATTAAAATGAATGAGTAAATTAAAAGATTCAAATACACAATTAAAAGACACAAGTAAAAGAATAAAACAGATAAAAAGAAATAAAAAGCTATTCATAAGAAAGGGAGTAAAAATACATTTTTAGTCTTGACTTAAAAATGTCCATGGAATCTGACTGCCTCACGGTCGCAGGGAGACTTTTCCATAGAGCGGGTGCATGATAAGAGAAAGCTCTTTGACCCACTGACTTCTTCTTCACCCTAAGAACACACAGTAGTCCCGCATCCTGTGCGTTACTGCAAAACCCAGGCCGGTACGTAGGGTTTCACCAAATTGGTCAGGTAGGTACGTGCCAGTCCATGAACAGTTTTACAGGTTAGCAGCAAGACCTTAAAATCTGCTCTTACAGAGACAGGAAGCCAGTCTAAGATGCCAGAATGGGTATAATATGTTCAAACCTTCTGCTTCATGTCAAAAGTCTGGCAGCAGCATTCTGAACCAGCTGGAGGCCTAATGCTGGACTGCGGTAACCCTGAAAATAGGACATTACAATAATCTAATCTAGAAGAAACAAAAGGATGAATGAGGGTCTCAGCGTCAGCCATAGACAGGATGGGGCGGATCCTCGCTATATTTCGCAGTTGGAAAAAAGCAGTCCTGGTAATATCCCTAAAATGGAGGTCAAAGGACAATGTGGCATCAAAAATTACCCCAGGGTTCCTCATTTTGTCCGTATGTTGTATGACACATAAGCCTAGGCTGAGCACTAGTTGGTCAAATTTATGTCGATGTCTCGCTAGACCAAGAACCATCATTTCAGTGTTATCAGAGTTTAAAAGTAGCAAGTTACTAGACATCCAGCCTCTCACTTATGCAAGGCAATCCTCCAGAGATTTTATGGGAATGAGATTTTCCGCAGTCATCGGCATGTTGTTGCCAGTAACTATTGTTTTCGCTCCGATACTGCAGCCTAGACCATAGAAGCTGGGGAGGTGCCAGTTTGAGAACGGGTACAAAACCCTACATGGAATTCAGCCACAAAAAAATGAAACAAATTCACCTATAGGGGGTGCTATAGCAGCATGTTTGCATTTTGGCCTATAACTCTTAAAACGTATGTCGCACATTCAAGTGCCTCATATGGGGGTGTTCATTGGCTCAATCTGAATCTCCTGAGTTAGGACCCACCCATTTGTGCCAAGACTTTTTTTCACAAATTAGCAAAATATGCAAAATGGACTTTTTGACTTTTGATCACAACAACCCAGTCCGTTGCTCTGACCTCCATATCTGCACGTGGTGGGAGAAATGACTGTGATTCAGTGGATGCAGGGACATCGCTGTTAAAGCTCTGAATGGTTTGGCCCCACCATACTTAGCCGAGCTGCTGACACATCGGGACCAAGCCAGAGTTTTGAGATCGTCTAACCAGTGTGCACTAGAGGTTCCGAGGTCCAGATACTGCCAAAGGGGAGACCGGGCGTTCTCTGTGGCTGCACCCAGACTTTGGAACAAGCTGCCCCCCGAGACCTAGGTCTTTTTAAATCTAAATTAAAAACCTTCCTTTTTAGAATGGCTTTTGCACAACCAGCAGCGCTCTGACATTTTATTTGGTTCTTATCTGTAAATATTTTTGGATATATATTTTTATTGATGTGTCTGTTTTAAATTTGCTTATTGTTTTATGATTTTAAGTAATTCTCTGTTTTTTATCTGACTGTGTAGCACCTTGGCCACCCTTTGGGCTGTGGAAAGGGCTATATAAATAAACTTTGATTGATTGATTGAAAGTTAGTCCTTTTGCCGGCAAAATTGTTGTGTCAGCACCGTTGCCCATGTGTCTCTGCGGGTCAGGCCCACATCGTACAGCTGCATCTTTATGAGTCACATGGGCCTGGCGGGAGCTCAGGAAGCAGCTCGCATACAGGGCTTGGACCCCATGTATACCTGCTGGCAAGTCTAGTTTAAATTGTCTTTTCAAATACATATGATTTTCTGCTTGAGTTCTCCCATTTTTGTTATTAGACTCAAAGGTACACTCTAAAACATTGCAGCTGCGTTTAGTTGTTTAGTCCAAGTTTAGACCACTTGCTACCTCTCTTTAACACTTTGCTACCTCTGTTTACAAGTTAAGTTGTAAAGTTGAATTCAACATCCAAACCTTGTAAGAGCTCTTTATGTTAAAGAGCTTTTATGTTTTAGAGCATAGCATGCTTTACATGGCATACATTTTATTGGCTTTCTACAATTGCAAGTGAGCATTTTTACGTTGAAAACACGTCTATGGCCACTGTTGAAAAGATGTTCAAAAATAGTTCAAATGTGAACGCTTTTTCAATGTCTGTTCGTAGACATTTAATCAATGTTTGGATTTAGGCCGTTTTTAACCGTGATTTTGAATCGTGGTATTTTTCAACCTGTACAATGAGTATGTTAGAATTTTGAAGCTGTCCACATTTATCATTTAAAAACTGGCAATGAAAACCGCATTCAAAACTGGTCTAAATGAGAATGTTTATTCAGCGTCTATAAACAGATGTTGAATCTGTGGTTTTAAATATTAAATGCATTGAAAAGGTGTCTTTCCTAAACCAGATTTCACCACAATAATCTGCATCACCTGTTTAAAGCATCATTCATTTGATGAGAGAAATTTGCATTTTGTGACATATTGATACTTTTCACTGGTTTAAAAGTGGGTGAAAAGACGTTCACATGGATATCACCCAATTTTCAACCAAAAATCAATGTTGAAATTCCATCTTGTGCTTGCTGGGTCACATCAACTGAATGAAAGTGATGTTTTCTTCTTTTTTTTCAGAATCTGCGAATGTGCGAGCAGATTCTTCTGAATTACTAAGAGAAAGTGACGTGGAAAAGCTGATGTTGCATTTTCAGTCTTCATTAATAACTGAAACTGGTGGTTGAGAACATTAAGCAAATGGTGGCCGGAAGAGACTTATGTGATAAGACGTCTCTGTGTGTCTTTTTCATTTGGCTGTGGGCTGCATGGGGCAGGAGCTCACATCCCTGTCGAAAAACCACGGCACTCACTTACCAAGAGGTAAAATAATAGTGCTTCACATTCCTCCATCAGCACTTCTTTTAAGTCCTGACTTGAAGTGGTAATGAGTCAGATTGAGAACCACACACATAAGTATTTTCTCATCACTGCCTTGTGTGTGAAAATCAGGTCTCTCTGTGCTCCGGATCACCTCGACAAAATGGGACCAGCCGTGCCCAGTCATTTCAGATGTTTGTTAAACACCGCAGCTGCTCTATTTGAGCAACACCACCCACACATGCTGCACCTTAGATCCGCCAATAATTGCATGTTGGAGAGGGTGTTAGAGAGAAACGGTCCAGATGTTTGGGATCATGGGATTGTTATGAAAATACAAAGTTACTCTAGAAGAAAGGCATTCGGCACCGTCACGGACGTGGCATGTAAGGCAAATTCAAAAAGACTCAAAGATAAGATTGGGAAAGGGATCTATTAAATACTGTGCAGATTGATGGTGTGTCATCTAATAGATGGTCGTAGCATTTGGTTGGTGATAAAGGTCCATGTTCTTAAAATCAGTACCATGGCAACCAAGCTGTGGAAAAACCTGTTGCCACTAAATGTAACTTCACAATACCTTTTCAGGAGAGTGCAATATTTCAGCCAGTTTATCTTGTATCTACATAGCGAATATGTGTTCCTCAAGCTCTATATATATATATATATATATATATATATATATATATATATATATATACAGTGAGGAAAATAAGTGTTTGGACACCCTGCGATTTTGCAAGTTCTCCCACTTAGAAATCATGGAGGGGTCTGAAATTTTCATTTTAGGTGCATGTCCACTGTGAGAGACATAATCTAAAAAAAAAAAAAAAAAATCCGGAAATCACAATGTATGATTCTTTTTAAATAATTTATTTGTATGTTACTGCTGCAAATAAGTATTTGAAGACTTGTGAAAATCAAGTTTAATATTTGGAACAGCAGCCTTCGTTTGCAATTACAGAGGTCAAACGTTTCCTGTAGTTTTTCACCAGGTTTTCACACACTGCAGCAGGGATTTTGGTCCACTCCTCCATACAGATCTTCTCTAGAGCTTCCAGGTTTGGAATTTCAGTTCCCTCCAAAGATTTTCTATTGAGTTCAGGTCTGGGGACTGGCCAGGCCAGTCCAGGACCTTGAAATGCTTCTTACGGAGCCCCTCCTTAGTTGCCCTGGCTGTGTGTTTGGGGTCATTGTCATGCTGGAAGACCCAGCCATGACCCATCTTCAGTGCTCTTACTGAGGGAAGGAGGTTGTTTGCCAAAATCTTGTAATACATGACCCCATCCATCCTCCCGTCAATACGGTGTAGTCGCCCTGTCCCCTTTGCAGAAGACCACCCCCAGAGTGTGATGTTTCCACCCCCATGCTTCACGGTTGGGATGGTTTTCTTTGGGTTGTTCTCATCCTATAAACATGGTAAGTGGAGTTGATTCCAAAAAGCTCTATTCTGGTCTCATCTGACCACATGACCTTCTCCCATGCCTCCTCTGGATCATCCAGATGGTCACTGGTGAACTTCAAACGGACCTGGACATGTGCTGGCTTGAGCAGGGGGACCTTGCTGCCCTACAGGATTTTAAACCATGACAGCATCATGTGTTACTAATGTATTCTTTGGGACTGTGGTCCCAGCTCTCTTCAGGTCATTGACCAAGTCCTCCTGTGTAGTTCTGAGCTTTCTCAGAATCATCCTTACCCCACAAAGTGAGATCTTGCATGGAATCCCAGACCGAGGGAGATTGACAGTCATCTTGTGTTTCTTCCACTTTCTAATAAATAATCATAACAGTTGCTGTCTACCAAGCTGCTTGCCTGTTGTCCTGTAGTCCATCCCAGCCTAGTGCAGGTCTACAGTTTGGTCTTGGCTATGGTTGGACAGGTTGAGTGTGATTGATTGATGTGTGAACAGGTGTCTTGTTATACAGCTAACAAGTTCAAACAGGTGCAATTAATACAGGTAAAGAGTGCAGAATAAGAGGGGCTTCTTAAAGAAAAATTAACAGGTCTGTGAGAGCCAGAATTCTTGCTGGTTGTAGTGTTCAAATACTTATTTTCCTCACTGTATATATATATATTATAGTATATATATATATATATAGATATATATATAGATATTATATATATATAGTATATGTACGAGGTCTGTGAGAAAAGTATCCGACCTTTTTATTTTATGCAAAAATATATGGATTGATTCATATGTTTTTAGCCAAGCTTGAACCTTCGTGCGCATGCGTGAGTTTTTCACGCCTATTTTGTATTGCGAATAAATGTCTGAACGATTTGGAGCTTTGCTGCATCAATTTGTTTCCAGAAACTGTGAGAGACCTCCAGGTGGACACCATTTCGGAAAATTCAAATGGCTTTGAGGGATGATTTATGGGGATTACACAGATTAAGGAGTGCTCCAGCCGATTTAAAGACCGCCCACAGCTGCTGAGAGCGCACAGAGCTCTGAGCGCCGATTGACAGGCTGAATCAACCAGATCATTTCCAACGTGAAGGCTTTGTTGATCCGGGACGTCGTCTGACTTACACAAAAATAGCAGGAGATGTGGACATCAGTACTTTTTCGGCACTTCCACTGTTACAGGAGTTTTTTTCATTGAAAGAGAAGCGGAGGGATGCGCCACGGAGCCATTTATGGCGCGGCACAAAAACCACCTCCATGTTGGTCTCACAGGACGGCTTTGAGATGGTTTCAGACGGCTTTCGGTGGTTTTTCAGTCGTGTGACTAACCGAGAAATTGTGGATGAGCCTGGACATGCCAGAACATGTCCTGTGAGGCTTCATCACGGCGTTGCTTTGTGCCATGCGGCACCGCCGCGACGCGCGGAATTCCTACGCTCCTCTTTCCATGACAAAAACTCCTTTAACAGTGGAATGTGCTGTTCATTTCCCAAACTGGACGCTGTGTTTATCCGGACGTCGTCTGACAGGAATTGCGGAAGATGTGGACATCTGCACTTTTTCGGCACACTGAGACAGACGTGCGGAGGAATTCCGCGCATCGCGGCGGTGCCGCATGGCGCAAAGGAACGCCGTGATGAAGCCTCACAGGATATGTTCTGGCATGTCCAGCTCATCCACATTTCTCGGATAGTCACACGACTGAAAAACCACTGAAAGCCGTCTGAAAGCCATCTGAAGCCGTCCTGTGAGACCAACAACGGAGGTGGTTTTGTGCCGCGCCATGAACGGCTCCGTGGTGCATCCCTCCACTTCTCTTCAATGAAAAAATCTCCTGTAACAGTGAATGTGCCGAAAAAGTACTGATGTCCATGTCTCCTGCCATTTTTGTGTAAGTCAGACGACGTCCCGGATCAACAAAGCCTTCACGTTGGAAATGATCGGTCGCAGCGTGGGGCAGTCTTTAAAACCGGCTGGAGCACTCCTTAATCTGTGTAATCCCCATAAAATCGTCCCTGAAAGCCATCTGAATTTTCCAAATGGTGTCCACCTGGAGGTCTCTCACAGTTTCTGGAAAAAATTGATGCAGCAAAGCTCCAAATCGTTCAGACATTTATTCGCAATAAAAATCAGACAAGAGGGGTGGACCACTGCTCACACAAAGCCTGCTCACAGGCGAATGACGCAACTGACAGGCGTGAAAAAACTCACGTATGCGCACGAAGGTTCAAGCTTGGCTGATGCAATCACACGTGATTCAAATCCATATGGTTTTGGAAAAAATAAAAAGGTCGTATACTTTCTAACAGACCTCGTATAGTATGTATGCAAAATAGCTGTATAAATAAATGGTAAATGGACTGCATTTATATAGCACTGTTCATCTTCATAATAAGCTCAAAGCACATTCACACAGACACACACACTGATGCCAGGGTGCTGCCATGCAAGGTCCTCACTACACACCGGGAGCAACTTAGGAAGGGCCCTTAGTGATTTCCGGTCTGGCTGGCTTTTGAACTGAAGATCCTCTGATCTGAAGTCCTACGCTGAACCACTAGAACATCACCTAGGTATTTTAATTTAAGAACATTCCTCATGAGTACCTTGGCTGGGGAACCAAACTGTGATGGACTGGTGTCCCATCAGGGAGGGTTTTAGGGTCTCATCCACTTAATGCTGTGGAACCTGGGGATCACCCTCATGCACCAAAGGGTCTCAGGGCCTATAATGGACTTTTATCTCCCTGTCATATTTTTTGGCACAGGTTTTACACACGAAGCTATTGGGCACCGTAATCTTGTTTGAGAGTGGGCACTAAAGGGTTAAAATATGACACATATGATGCAGTGATCCTACATCCAGGGACAGCCCTCGTATGTTCCCATCAGAAACAGGGCACTTTCTCTGAGTTTTTGGGCAAATTACACAGCCAGCAAAGAGAAAATGCAAAGAAAAAGTGACGTTTTGGTAGCTCCATTATGACACGGAGCTCAAACATGTCGAGGTGGTTGTGCAGGCGAGAGGCCTCAGCTACTCTGGCTAGGTGTGTTACCTAAAACTTACTGACGCGACTTCTCCCATTTGCCTTGTCTTTCCTTCTCCACTGGGAACAAAACAACCTGCACTTTTCACAACTGCTTCAGTGATTGTAGCCGAAAACAAAACAGTACACCATCTTTCCATGTTAAAGTGATGCTGTCCCTGGAAGTGGTCAAATCCCATGATATCACACAGGGGTTCAAATTTGCTGCCCCATTCATAAAGCAACTCCAGAGCTACAAGGAGAAAGACTCTGTTGTGCACATTGTGATGGTGGGAGGAAGCCCACGCATACAAAAAGCATTTACACGCACACTACATGCACTGTTCTGTAGGGTGAACCCCTGAATTCAGCAGCATTTCATTTCTCATGGCACATTTACCGAGTGCACCGTCAGCAAAACAGCTGGTTACCTGGTAACCTGTCTGTCACAAATGTCACTGTTTAACTTTAGACTTGTGGATAGTGTAGTTCTCTGTGACATTCAAATAAAACATGTTTTTGTTAAAATCAGGTTAATATCATACTGACTTGTGGCTTCTACAGTAGCACGATCCATTGTTACACAACATCATAGGTCCTAATGAGTTTATTTTGGATAGTTACAAAGCCCATAATGTACACTCAACAAAAATATAAACGCAACACTTTTGGTTTTGCTCCCATTTTGTATGAGATGAACTCAAAGATCTAAAACTTTTTCCACATACATAATATCACCATTTCCCTGAAATATTGTTCACAAACCAGTCTAAATCTGTGATAGTGAGCACTTCTCCTTTGCTGAGATAATCCATCCCACCTCACAGGTGTGCCATATCAAGATGCTGATTAGACACCATGATTAGTGCACAGGTGTGCCTTAGACTGCCCACAATAAAAGGCCACTCTGAAAGGTGCAGTTTTATCACACAGCACAATGCCACAGATGTCGCAAGATTTGAGGGAGCGTGCAATTGGCATGCTGACAGCAGAAATGTCAACCAGAGCTGTTGCTCGTGTATTGAATGTTCATTTCTCTACCATAAGCCGTCTCCAAAGGTGTTTCAGAGAATTTGGCAGTACATCCAACCAGCCTCACAACCGCAGACCACGTGTAACCACACCAGCCCAGGACCTCCACATCCAGCATGTTCACCTCCAAGATCGTCTGAGACCAGCCACTCGGACAGCTGCTGAAATAATCGGTTTGCATAACCAAAGAATTTCTGCACAAACTGTCAGAAACCGTCTCAGGGAAGCTCATCTGCATGCTCGTCGTCCTCATCGGGGTCTCGACCTGACTCCAGTTCATCATCGTAACCGACTTGAGTGGGCAAATTCTCACATTTGCTGGCGTTTGGCACGTTGGAGAGGTGTTCTCTTCATGGATGAATCCCGGTTCACACTGTTCAGGGCAGATGGCAGACAGCATGTGTGGCGTCGTGTGGGTGAGCGGTTTTCTGATGTCAATGTTGTGGATCGAGTGGCCCATGGTGGCGGTGGGGTTATGGTATGGGCAGTCGTCTGTTATGGACGAAGAACACAGGTGCATTTTATTGATGGCAGTTTGAATGCACAGAGATACCGTGACGAGATCCTGAGGCCCATTGTTGTGCCATACATCCAAGAACATCACCTCATGTTGCAGCAGGATAATGCACGGCCCCATGTTGCAAGGATCTGTACACAATTCTTGGAAGCTGAAAATGTCCCAGTTCTTGCATGGCCGGCATACTCACCAGACATGTCACCCATTGAGCATGTTTGGGATGCTCTGGACCGGCGTATACGACAGCGTGTACTAGTTCCTGCCAATATCCAGCAACTTCGCACAGCCATTGAAGAAGAGTGGACCAACATTCCACAGGCCACAATTGACAACCTGATCAACTCTATGCGAAGGAGATGTGTTGCACTGCATGAGGCAAATGGTGGTCACACCAGATACTGACTGGTATCCCCCCCCCCCAATAAAACAAAACTGCACCTTTCAGAGTGGCCTTTTATTGTGGGCAGTCTAAGGCACACCTGTGCACTAATCATGGTGTCTAATCAGCATCTTGATATGGCACACCTGTGAGGTGGGATGGATTATCTCAGCAAAGGAGAAGTGCTCACTATCACAGATTTAGACTGGTTTGTGAACAATATTTGAGGGAAATGGTGATATTGTATATGTGGAAAAAGTTTTAGATCTTTGAGTTCATCTCATACAAAATGGGAGCAAAACCAAAAGTGTTGCGTTTATATTTTTGTTGAGTGTAAGTCGCTATGGATAATATAACTGAGCTCTGTATCAAAAATAAAGAATACAAATGTCTGAACAAGTGCTTTTTCTTTACAAATCAATGTCTCTGCAAAAACATTGTGAAATATTTATTTATTTATTTATTTTTTTTTTTTTTTACTGAAATTTCAAGGCTGCCAGCTGATCTGGAATATACCTATAGCATCCACAGGAAACCAGCAAGATTAGAGACACATTTTAGGGCCCCTTCACACATAGTGTAAAGTTTGGACAGCGTTTGGATGAAAATGGTGAAATGGCGCCTAACAGAAATTAGCGCATGAAACATCGCGCCAACAGGCAGGTGTGAATAACATGAAGACGCACCAGTGTCCGTCGAGCAAGAACAGTGTCAGGTGCACCACATGGCGCTGCTTATGTGGAAGAAATAAAAAACAGCTGGTACATGTGGAACCACATCACATTGTGGAATAAATAATAAAAAAGGAAAAAACACACCACCCAGGATGCGAACTCGCGCCTTTTAAAAGCTTTCATTCCAAGTCAGAGACTTTATTACTGAGCTCCAGAGGTGTCCTTTGAAAGGTGCAGTATCTGCCTCATATCAGGAAGGACATGGAAGTATTACATAAAAAAATTAAAATTCTACATCATATAAAAACAGCACATTTATCAAGCGAGCAATACAAATATGATATGTCTGTTCCTCTGTAGATGACCCATGGTCACAGACATACAGTCATGAAATGACAAGAATGAGAAGCAGTGTGCTCTGATGTCCACATCGACTGGTCTGGTACATTTAGTCAGTTGCACACGTGTTCTGCCCGACACGCGTGTTTTGTGGATGGCGCACCACAGCACAGACAAAGCGTCATGTGGAACACAGCTCACGTGGGTGACGTGATGGACAGATCGTCTGCTGTGTGTTCTGATTTGATGGTCTGTTTCAACCTGGAAGGCTGTCAGTGTCCGCTCCGTGCACGTGCTCGCTTGCTGCAGCTTGTCGGTACCACGGCGATATATGTTTTTATTTATGTCCAAGTAAATACAGCAATCACACACACGCACCTCACAGTGGACAGTTGTTAGTCCATGACTGTCCAAACACAGTAGGTGTTGTGTATCTGAAAAGTCCAGAATGACAGATCACCACAGCTGCTTTGTCAGAAGCCATGCCTACTGTGAGTGGAGCGCACAAAACCACATGCCAGTGTGTGTGTTAGCAAAGTCACACTCGTGGGGAACTTAGACAAATTTCACAGCAGTACGACAGTGATTGTCTGCAGTCTCTTGTCATGCCAAGAGTGCGACTGGCCACACATTTTCTAAGTGCCATGTGAGCGGTGTTAGATGTTCGTGCGTGTCACCTGGAATTTGGCCGACACCTGCCGCGAGATGGTGCAATGGGTGTGCACAGCGCACACTTGTCTCTCAGGCGCTCGTGTGCACAGATAGTCATAGCAACAGCTGTATAAGGCATTGGTGGCAGGGACGACATTACACGGTTTGCACATGCTTCCTGCGAGATGCGCACTAAGTGTGCACTTTGTCCAAACTTTGCACTATGTGTGAAGGGGCCCTTCATGTATGTTACATTTTATATGATTTGCAATACATTTTATTTCAATGCCATGGGAGAAAATACCTTTATTTGGCTGCACAGTTGCTGCCATATTCAGTAATGTCAGATCATCAAACTATGTGCGACTTCCTGATGAAATGGATTTGGTCAGTTTTTCCCAGATGGAGCTCTGATTGCAAGTGTCATTCCAGAGTACTTTTCTGAGTAGGTCTGACACTTTTTTTGAGTTCTGACATTTATTTTGATTATTATTATTATTATTATTATTATAAAGGACATGATTGGCAAGCACAGACCAACCATACCTTAAAACATGTTGAGTTTTTATTAGATATAAAAATATTTTTCTCTAATAATTAACAGTAGTAAGGTCTATAATGTTTTATATGGTCATTGCTTTGTGCAATTAAAATAGAGCCAATTATTCCCCCCCAGCACAGAAAACTGGTTACACCTTAGAGAGCGGACACTATTTCCCAACCTACAAAATTAAAATGAAAAATAAGCTTGTGCTCAGTCAATGTATCACATATTTCTTTACTACAACCACTGATTCCCATTCTGCAAAAAAAATAAAAAATAAAAAAGGACTTCTGCGCAAATGTTTTGGACGTACGTCTGCAAAACATGAACAATGTCTTTAATATAATCCCTCATTCATGGCAGAAACACTGTAATTAAATCAGTTATTTGTAACTTTAATTCCATTTGTGAGCCATGTGCCATGACTTAAATCCTGTTTTCTTCTCACACCCACATGCACACAGCTCCGGCTTCTTCATTTTATGTTGTCAATGCACCCCCCCCCCCCCCCCCCCCCCCAACTACCACCACCACCAAAAAAATTAAAAGATCCTTTTTTTTTAAAGACTACATTTTCCTTTAAAAATGATTAGCAAATTAATGGAAACTGCTCAGTAAGTGCTGCAGTGAAGAATGCTTCCCTCCTAATTGAATTAGGGATTTCATTTCTGTGATTTCTCTGTTTGTTTTTGGCAGCTGCCATCTGTTTGCCTGAGACCAGCAGCTCTATTAATAAGATTCAAATTGAGAACCGGCTTTATTCCAGCGACTGTTTCTCACCTCTCTCTCTCTCTCTCTCTTTCTCTTGCTGAATGATTGTCATGGAAATCATCAGAGGTGCCAAACGGCAACAAAAGAAAGAGCTTTACACACACCTGAGCCAAGAAGAACAGAACTGTGGTCTAATTACGACGGGAACAATTAAGACTGTGCATATTTATTGACAGGGGACTTCACACACAAGCATATGCTCATGAATACCAAAAAAAAAAAATGAGATGACAGGATTTTTATTTATTTATTTATTTATGTGTTGGATGGTGAGGGGTAATGATCGGAATGTGTACATGATGGTGCCATTATTAAAAATGTATTATATCAGAAAAAGTGAAAATGAGCAGCTGTTGTTGACAAATCAGACTTCTGCATTCTTTTCTTAACACTGCTGAATGTCTGTAAAGCAGTGATTTTTTTATCGTTTGTTTTACTTTATTACGCTCTTGCTCATTCAAACATTGTTAGCAATCAAGTCTCTGAGCTCTTGAGTCGCCTTTGACAGTTACTCTGTTGAGAGAAATCCCTTTTCTCTGCAAAGTACCTGAAACATATATCAACGAGGTACCAAACGTAGAGCTCAAAATACATTCAAACTGCATTTTTGTGAACCTTCTAATTGCACATATACAACTGTACTTATTTTGGCATTCTTACCTTTCATCCCACCATTTAATTCAAGGTCTAGACTCTAGACCTTAAAGACTCGGACCTTTGTTCTACTGCAAGGCATCAGTGTCACCAAACACATCTGTCTGGGGACCATGTGACTCCCTTTCTGAGGAGCCACAGACATGAATGTTAGTGCAGCGAGAAGTGCCTTTATAAAAGTTACACAGATACACTTCTGATAGCTGAGTCGAGGCAGTTATTGAAAGCCTAGCTCTTGCACGGCAAATTTTGCAGAGCAAAATAAAGTCTGTAGGAATTTTCAGTCATAAAAAAATTAATTACTAATCTTTGTCAGCGGGCTTTAGAACCTTAACTTATCATACTCCTGCTTTGTGGAACAATTTGCCCATTAGTAACAATATTAACAATAATAGTAATATTGAGTTCTGCTGATCTTAAATCACACTGGTGCTGGAGACATTAAAATCCCAATGCCCTTCCTAGGATGGTGAGTACAAGGTGACACCAGTGCAGAGAACAGACCAAATGATTTAATTCCAGAGTTTTATATTTTACAAAAAGAGGAATCAGTAACACAGGAGTCCATGATCGATGGATTGAATTTAGGAGATAAACAGGGTTCAGGAACATGGGTGAGCAGTCCAACACAGATGGCAGTCTTTCAAGGGAGGCAGCAGAGTGTAATCCAAAAACAGGCAGAGTTCAATAACAAAAGGTTTTCTTACCAGATCAGTCCAAAATGGCAGGCAGAAAAAAAAAACAAAAAAAAAACAGGAACACAGGATGTCATTAAAGGTCTGTAACAGGAAAGTAGTTACATGAAAATCAAAACACTGGAAACATGACAATTGGAGTCAGGTGTGGAAATTTGTGATTTAACACACGTGACACATCATCAAGCAGACATAAGACACAGGAGGGAGCCAGAGACCAGGTAGAGAAAGAGGAAGAAAAGAGTGAAACACAGGCATCGTAATATGTCAGAGGCTATTAATGGGAAATAAATAACCAAATAGCATAAAGCATAATAACAACACAGAGAATAATAACAGAGACAAAATAACATGGAGATCAAACCAAAATGTGGCTCATGGCACTTCCCCCAGAGAAGCAAAGAGAGCTGGATATTCATAGGTGTGCATTGGTGGACATGCCAACATGAAGGACAAAGGTTCTTAACAGCACCTCTGCACAAGTCTCACCAGGCCACAATTTAACGTGACCATCTCATTGCAAAACCACTTAATAATATACACACACATATATACACATAATATTTCATTTGTCTCTATTTTGGAGATTTACTCTTGAACTGCTCCCATGGCAGATAGTCATCTTAATTTGTTGAAACTTAAAAAAAAAAAAATCCATCTTTATGGCAAACCTTTACTTCAGTCATGTGGATGAACCAACTGTTATGTGCAGACGCGAGTTGAGGAGCGGACCAGCGTCTGACTGAACCCAGCGCTAAAATAACCAGAAAGCGGTTCCAAAAACAAAACAAATTTATTTCCCTTCTGTGCAATAATTGTGTACAACATAAATGTGCGTTTGTCTGGCGAGGTGAAGGACGGCGCGCTCTCCAGCGCCCAAATGGATCAAAGCCCGACGCTTCTGGACCCAGACTCACCGCCGAACACCCCCCAGGTGGACATGACAAACTGACTCTGTGAAGGATGGAAAAGGTGAGGTAGGTCAACAGCTACAACAAATATCCTTCAAAGGCACACACTATCAGCAACACATTCAGGTCTGAATTTAAGCTTTATGTAAATGAGCAGCTTCTCACAACAGGTGGAGGATCATCATTCCGTACGCCACGGCAGTGAGAAGCGAGCTGCACAATTCTCATCAATGTTCAAATATACTGCGTAACAAAATACCAAATTACTGTTAACACTTATTCAGACAATCATCACCTCTGATGTGTGCTGACAGCATGTGTCCCTCACCCGTCCTCCTTCACAGGCACGATGTGTCAAACCCAGGCGCGGTCCTCAGCGTCTCACAAACGAACGTCACAAGGTCGAGTTCCCGGCAATTCTGCTCGAATCACTCATGGCTTAAATGCAGAACGCCATCTCATTATCTGCTTCAGCTGAAAGTCTTTAAGTTTGCACATGAGCATCATCCACAGGTGCTGCAAGTCATTAGGCCTGCACGTGAACATCCTCCACAAGTGCAGCCAATAATGCTGATGAGGGTGAAGGACTCTTCTGCCAGCACCTTCTCCACAGAAAAAACCCAGTTTGCATACCACCTGGAGAGCAAAGAAAAGAAAACAACACCAAAATATCCAGCCAAACCCCCCAACACACAACAGTACCCCCCCATCAACGGGAAGCCTCCCGGCGACCGAACAGACCAGGCCCGAGAACAGCACCTCCCTCCGGGGTCCACGACAGGAAGCAGATGGCGTAACGCTCCCAAAGTCCACCGCAGACAGCAGGACAGGGCACCGCAGCTGGAAGGCCGGCTGGCATCAACAAAAACCCCAAAAGAGTCCCATATACAACCCAACATACAAGAAAAACACAAAACCCACCCAAACCCTCCCCAGGGGACCATCCCATCCAACCCTGGGAAGAAAAGAAAAACTCCCAAATCCAAAAACCCAACATAGCCCCAACAACACAATACCAACATAAATTCACAAAGAAAAATAACAAACAACCCCCCCCCAGAATGACGTGCAGAGCCCAACACCCCCCAGAAGACCTTTACCGCCAGTTCCAGGAGTAACAGCCAAAGCCGGAATCCCACAGATGTCCCCAGGTATTCATGGAGCAACAGCACCCCCCAGAGGACCGTACCATCAACCCCAGGAGGCACCCTCCCCACAACCCAGGAACCCCAGACCTGGCCACACTTGGCCAGTCGGCCCCACAATCAATTCCCCCCCAGAGGACCGTCCCATCAACCCTGGAGGTGGAACCTGGAAGGAAACATAAAAAAACACAAAAATCCAACCCCCGGCGGACTTCATTAAACCACCCCGGGGACAAATAAAACAATCGGCAAACCCCTGTCACCCCCCCCCCCCCCCCCACAGCACACCGAAAGACCCCAGATCACTCCCAGAGCCTATCGTCAGCTCAATTTTGGCGAACGGCACAAAACTACCAAGCTGGGAAGGAAACAGGAAAAACTACCCGGTCCCATCCCCTAAGCGCAGGGGAAAACCGGAAATACATCCGGTGCCCCAAACCGACCATACCACCAGCCCATCGGGAGGGGTGGAACTACCGAAATGGCGAACGGCACAGATCGGTCCACCACTCCGACTGAGGTACCTTCCCGCTGCACCACACCCCGGTAACACCAATGACAAATGGTCAAAGGCCCACCGGGGCTGGAGTGGAATCGGGCATCAACCAAACCCAAAAAAAAAAAACCGCCCCTGACAACACCCCCCCCTAGGTGCAGAGGTTTTCTGAGAAACGCTCAGCGTAACCAACCTGCACCACCCCACAACCAAAAGACAAACGGTCTTAGAGCATGTGAGGTTGGGGTTAGGGAAACAGGGAAATAAAAACAACAAAACAAAACGGGCCAATCCTCAAACAAAAATTACCTAAATTCAAATAATGATTACCTGAGTCCAGCCGAGCTCCGACTGCCAGTCGTTTACCTCCATCAGAACCGCCTCTAAATCCCCAAACAATTTATAACCCCTTACATGAAAACAAAAACAGCCCAAATAACTAAACAACCAAAGATCTGCCCCCTTTTTTTTTGTGTGTCCATTATTATGCCTGTCTAAGAACACCTGGAGATACATCATTGTTATTTTCTTGACGCTTATATGACCGGGGGCAATATGGCGGCTTCAGCTCGTCCGAGCTGCATGGGCTCATCCGCAAGAGGAGCCAGAGGTCCGTCGGAGGAGTCTCAGTGGGGCGAAGAAGAGGCGGCCCTGATCTGTGTCGGGGAAAGCCCCGAGACGAAAAGACCCGCTCTGATGTCCGCCCTCTCTCGCGTCCACACTCCTTTATCCGATCATCTAGACGAATAGCCAAAGATATTAGCTCATCTAAATCTTTGGTTCGTGACGGACTGCTAGCTCGTCTTTTAATGAATCGTTCAAACCATCCACAAACACTCCTCTCAAAGCTGCGGCATTCCAACCGGACTGAGCAGAAAAAATTCGGAAATCCACGGAATAATCCGCCGCACTCCGCCTCCCCTTGGGTGATGGAGTTATCTGCACCGGTATCAAGATATAGTGCCGCAGCTGGAGCAGCAGGAAGCAGAATGGCTTGCGCTGCAAGCTCCGTAATGCGAGCATCTGTTTGTTTAATTTGATTTGCGAGAGGCCGTAATTGCTCCCATATCTTCTCCAAGTATTCTTGAACTCCTTCAGCAAAAGGAACCGCTTCTGCCGCTGGGTCCATTTTGGAATGGCCGGGAACTACTGTTATGTGCAGACGCGAGTTGAGGAGCGGACCAGCGTCTGACTGAACCCAGCACTAAAATAACCAGAAAGCGGTTCCAAAAACAAAACATTTATTTCCCTTCTGTGCAATAATTGTGTACAACATAAATGTGCGTTTGTCTGGTGAGGTGAAGGACGGCACGCTCTCCAGCGCCCAAATGGATCAAAGCCCAACGCTTCTGGACCCAGACTCACCGCCAAACACCCCTCAGGTGGACACGACAAACTGACTCTGTGAAGGATGGAAAAGGTGAGGTAAGTCAACAGCTACAACAAATATCCTTCAAGGGCACACACTATCAGCAACACATTCAGGTCTGAATTTAAGCTTTATGTAAATGAGCAGCTTCTCACAACAGGTGGAGGATCATCATTCCGTACGCCACGACAGTGAGAAGCGAGCTGCACAATTCTCATCAATGTTCAAATATACTGCGTAACAAAATACCAAATTACTGTTAACACTTATTCAGACAATCATCACCTCTGATGTGTGCTGACAGCATGTGTCCCTCACCCGTCCTCCTTCACAGGCACGATGTGTCAAACCCAGGCGCGGTCCTCAGCATCTCACAAACGAACGTCACAAGGTCGAGTTCCCGGCAATTCTGCTCAAATCACTCATGGCTTAAATGCAGAACACCATCTCATTATCTGCTTCAGCTGAAAGTCTTTAAGTTTGCACGTGAGCATCATCCACAGGTGCTGCAAGTCATTAGGCCTGCACGTGAACATCCTCCACAAGTGCAGCCAATAATGCTGATGAGGGTGAAGGACTCTTCTGTGAGCACCTTCTCCACAGAAAAAACCCAGTTTGCATACCACCTGGAGAGCAAAGAAAAGAAAACAACACTAAAATATCCAGCCAAACCCCCCAACACCCAATACCAACAACAGCACTCATTATTTTTCCACAATTTGCTGGCTTTGCAAAGTCCCTTAATTGTACTTTATAGGCTGTTAAAAATGATAATCTTTCATTTGTGCTTCTCTCACTCCAGGATGCCAATCACCAAAGTTTCTCAATTTTGTTGCTGATCCCAGTGTTCTGATTGCACACCTCTGACATATGTGGGTGGGGCCATGTAGCCTCATTTGCCATTATTTATTATAATTCATTGCTTTTCCTGAAGTACACACAGGCATCATCACCATTTAAACACATTATTTATACTGTTTTTTGTACTTACAAGCTTTTCTTAAATCTGGTGTGGCATACCCATACAAACCCATCATCGTAAAAAAAGACATAAGAAAAGTTTTTGAAAAAATTCTTGCCTGGGGCCCATTGTTTTTTTTTTTTGTTTTTTATGTTTTTCTATTTTTTTCCTCCATGGTTTATGGAGTTAAAAAATAATCTAAGTGTGCTTGTCATTACCAGCAGCCCCCATAACAACCCATTTTCTCTATTTTTATCCCCCCCGTTGACAGTTGCAGTCTCCTTTTCAGTGTTTCCAGAACAAGGAATTCCAATCTTTGCTCAGTATTCCGATCACACAGCACTCTCCTCCACTAAAACAAGTCTGCTTTAAAATTCATAACTACATTTGGAAAGAATAAAAGGCTGCAGTGATGGAATATTTCCAAGGAGCTTACTTGAGCGAAAATACAATTTGATTTGGCATATTCAATAACCTTAACCTGGTCTTTAAGACATACAGTAGTAATAACAATATAATAAAAAAAAAAAAAAAAACACACTTTTTTTTTTACTGAAAGAATTTCAGGCTATGCCTTAGCATGAAATGACTGCCGATAATTCGTGCCTCTAGGAGGACGAGGAGAGGAGAAAGAGGGGAAATGAAGGAGACAAAAGATGGAGAGCAGTTGGAGTCGGCTCAGCTCATTTTCTGCTTCTCTTTTCCTCTCTTCCTCTGCCTGCAAGGCATTTTGAATTGAATCAAACAACCTAGATTGATTAAGCTTGGATGAATGACTTTCCAATGACACAAGATTCAGCTTTAGTCTCGCCGCATCCCTCTGCACATATTTGACGTGCTTATTGAGGAGCTGATGGGAAAGTGATTGCACAGTTGTTGCCTTCAGTTTGGTGTCACATTTAAAGGTTGTGGACTGAATGTTACACCCCCCCTTGCTTTCAGTTCCTTGAAAGTCCCGTTTGAGTCGTGTTGAATCTTGCTTTGGTTCGAATGCCTCTTAGGAAGACAAGCACAATGAAGCAGGGTGAGAAAATAGATAACGTGCTTTTCCAATTGGAATATGAATTACTCAGCTCAAGCCTGAGCATTAATCTCTCGCCCTCCTTCCACTTTCTAGTCCTTTTGTGTTAAGAGGGTGAGAGATGAGAGAGAGGGAGAAATAGAGTATTAAATATTGTGGGATGTCCTATTCTGAATTAGGTCAGGACCAATCAAAGCTTAAATTCTCTTTTTCCTCCTCTCCCTTTTAAAACCAGCGTTTGCTTTGTGATTGTTGTGTGTAGAGAAACAGTGACCCCTCCTGGCCAAAAAGCACAGCAGAGCGTCAAATGTCTTCCTCAATGCTCTACTGCCACCTGTCGGCAATAATGCACACTGCGCAACATGCCAGTGGTGAAGGGAACTATGTAAGAACAATTTTAAGGAAGTGCACTTGAGTGTTTCTTTTATTCTTCTGCTGCACCTGTTCAAAATACAACTCCTCCTCCGTGTCCTAACACCTGGCTAACAGATCAAGTAGGGTATTGCCTGTTGGGGTGAAACACGGTGTGGACCTTGTGTGCCCTGTGGTCACTATGTAACTGTGAAGGCCCAGCAGGAACTCTGAACATGAGCTGGTTAACAGGGCCCTGGTGAAACAAGACGTCCTCAACATGCAGCGACATTCCCATGTTTAACAAACCCACGCAGATAGATAGATCTAGATAGATCTATTGATCTATCTAGATCTATCTATCTATCTATCGATCTATCTAGATCGATAGATAGATTGATAGACCAATCTATCAATCCAGATCAATTGATCTAGATAGATAGATAGATAAGTGTGTCTCTGGTGTGCACATCACTCTGATTACTTCTTGTTTTCACACTATTAACAGTTTCCCAGCATCACTTCTAGGTGTCGGCAGTGCACCAAGCGCTATGTAAACGTGTGTACATCAGTCATGATTTTGACGCGCCGCACATTTTCACGGTCATTTCACTTTTGGATACATCTGAACGTTAGCGTGGAGAAGGACGCACGCCACATCTTTGTGCGTATGCAACCTTTGTATATGAGGACCCAAATACTTCAAGCCTCACAGAATTGCACCATTTCACCCTTTCTGAGTGACAAGTTGCTCACATTTGTTGACAAATAAAAACAAATGATACTTACAGCATCATTCACCAAAATTAAAGCACATTATTTCACATACCTTTGGCAGAATTAGGCTTTTTGTAGCAGATTGAAACCCAAACTCTTCAGAATGCTGGCATCCATTAAGGGAAAACTCATTGTTATGACATACAAGCAAGGCTGGGGGTCACATGGTTTTGTTTACATTCTGTTTCCAAAGTGAATTTCCCAGAAAGCACGTGGACAACAACAGACAACGACAAAGCAGATACTATTTTCAAAGGAAGAAAAGAAATGAGAAACAACACAGGAAATTAACAATAAGGGGGGAGGGAAAGACAGCTACTTCATAGATTATACTCATTAACAGAAATGTTCCTGTTGCATGCTACTGATTTGACTTGACTTTGGAAAATTGTATAAACCATTTTTTTGGAAAACTTAGATCAATGCCATGGTACTTCACTACAGCATATCAGTAATAAGTAAATAAAAATGAACATAAAGGCTAAGGGCATGGTATATTTACTAGTAACAACCTTGTCACTCACCATTTTGAAATTATGCAGTATTCTAATTTGCATACTCTCCCCTCCAGGATAAAAGAGGAAGGGCATCCAACCTGAGGAACGAAAAGGTTAATCCAAGAAGAGCAAGACAGCGAGCTGATAATATCCTTTATGTTAAAGACAATGTAACAAAAATATTTTATATGAAGCAGCTTTAACATGATAATATTAGATCTCTTTCTCTTTTTACCCGAGGACAACATATGGCCATCAGGAATTGCAAAGACCTGACATCCGTCTGTCTGTTCGTCCATCTGCGTGTCTGTCTGTCCGTCTGTATTCAGCATCAGTCCAGTTCTATTATTGCCACAGTCTTCAAATTCACAGGGAACATACTTGGGACACAGACAGTAGACAAGTTCAAAGACTGAGTGGCGGGAGATGACAGCCAATCAGAGTACAGCTGCACTGTGACATCAGTGGCAGGTCTCTTGAAAACCACTTTGTTTTGTGTTTATATGCATATCTCTCATATATTATGTAAAAGCTAGCGAGAAATAAACACTTCTAAAACCGAAAACGCCATTTTTGGAATGTAATAACACCTTTAAACTTATTACACAGACGTTAGCATGGTGACGTCACAGGCTGGTAACTAGCTGCAAAACTTGTGTGGGCCGCTGAAGAGGAGGTACTGCTGGCCCACCACCACCAGATGGCGCCCTGCTTGGAGTGCGGGCTCCAAGCACGAGAGGGCGTTGGAGCCGCTGGAAGTGACAGCTGTCACCTATCAACACCACTACAAAGGCCGGACTGCAACTCCACCTCCTCGCCGAGAAATCTTCTACCATACAGGTAATTCTCTGCTGAACCTTAATTCGAGCATTAGTCTGATCTCTTTTGCAGCCGTTTTTCCTGGGACGGATACCCTGTCTGCTGAGTTGGCGTTTGGTGTGGACTGCGACAGCTTCACCTCCCACCCCACCCAGATAAGTGGTTATCTCGGGAGCTGCACGAGTGTGTGATTCGGAGGTGGAGGTTCTCCCTCCTAACTGTATACAGACTGTGGGATTACTGAGTGTGCGAACTCACACTCATCAGTACTGTCTCTGTTCTCTGCCAGCAGTACCGGGTCTGACTGCTGAAGACAGTGGCCACCTGGGGCGCAGGGCTTGGCGGCTCCGGTGTTCTTTGGATCCGTTGGTGGTGGAAGCTGTGTGGGATCCGGCTTTTCTCTCACCAGACGTCTTCTATCGTCGAGCCTACCCACACGTCACCTTGTGTATAATTGACATTCCACCATATTGTTATTGTCTGTACTTCGTTGTGCGATTCACAACATTAAATTGTTACTTTTTGGCTTATCCACTGTCCGTTCATTAACGCCCCCTGTTGTGGGTCCGTGTCACGACACTTTCACAACAGGATTTCTCGGCCAGCGTCATGGATCCCAAGGGGCTTCAACCATCACTTGAACAGCCAATGGAAGAGTGAGGTGCACAGGCGCCAGCAGGAGGTGTGTTAGGTGAGCTGCAGCACATCTTAACCGCTTTTACTGCTCGGTTGGACTTAGTTACCGAGCAGAGCATTATTCTCAATCGTAGGATCGAGGCTCTCACCGCCCAGGTGGAAGCGCATGCTCAGGGCGCTGCTGCAGCACCTCCTCCTGCTGACCGTATGCCAGAGACAGACATTCCACTGGTCGTTCAACGAACCCCCCCCACCTTCCCTGAAGCATACATAAGCCCTCCGGAGCCGTACGGAGGCTGTGTGGAGACGTGCGCGGACTTCTTGATGCAGTGCTCGCTCGTCTTTTCACAGTGTCCCGTCATGTACGCGTCAGACGCTAGCCGGGTGGCTTACGTTATAAATTTGCTTCGAGGAGAGGCACGCGCCTGGGCTACGGCGCTCTGGGAGCAGAATTCACGGCTCCTAACAATTTACACTGAGTTTGTGAGGGAGTTCCGACAGGTGTTCGACCACCCTCATAGAGGCGAGACCGCTTCAAGCGTGCTGCTGTCGATACGACAGGGGTGTCGGAGCACAGCGAAGTATGCAGTCGACTTCTGCATTGCGGCAGCGCAAGCCGGCTAGAATGCTGTTGCGCTCCGCGCCGCCTTTGTAAATGGACTGTCTCTGGTCCTTAAGGAGCACCTGGTGACGAAGGATGAGCCGCGGGATTTAGATGGGCTTATCGACCCGGTTATACGGTTAGACAACCGATTAACAGAACACTGACGGGAGCGAGACGAAGGGCATGGTCAGGCACAAGCCGTCCCGATTCCTCCTGGGTCCGAAAGGGAGCTGTCTTCCCCACGCTCCACAGCCAGGGCTCTCCACGTGACGACAGCTCCCCCTACTGACGTTGCTATGGAAACAAGCAGGGCCAAAGAGCGATCAGAATCAGAGACAAAGGAGGCTGATCCATGGAGAGTGTTTGTCTCTGCAGCTCAACCGAGCACACACAGAGAGAATGCCCCAAACAGTCAAAACAGCAGCACTCGTCCTTAGAGACTGGGCTAAGGGTGGGTCACAACACCCACGCGGGGAGACCCCCAACAATCTGCACGTATCCCAGTCACGATCCTGAGTGGGGATCTAACCCTTCACGCCCCAGCACTGGTGGACACGGGGTCAGAGGGTGAATCTGCCTGGATAGCAATGGGCAAAGGAGGTTGGGCTCCCTCTAGTGGCCTTACTGTCACCATTGTCGGTGCGGGCTACTAGATGGCACCCTTCTTCCACTAATCACACACCAACACAGCCAGTGACATTGGTGGTGTCTGGGAATCACAGGGAGGAGATTGGTGTTTTATGTAACACCTTCTACCTCCCGAGTGATTTTGGGTTTTCCATGGGTGTTAAAACACAATCCCCGATTGATTGGCCATCTGGGGTTGTGGTTCAGTGGAGCGAAACCTGCCACCAGTGAGTGTTTAGGATCCTCGGTTCCACCAGGTGTGACAGCTAAGGAGGAGGTTTAGTCCCCCCCATCTGGCGGCGGTGCCAGCCGAGTACCAAGACCTTGATGATGTCTTCAGCAAGGATCTGGCACTCACGCTGCCCCCACACCGTCCGTAAACGATTGTGCCATTGATTTGAATACCGGGCGCTGAGTACCCGTCCAGCAGGCTGTACAACCTCTCACATCCGGAACGCGAATCAATGGAGACCTACATCTGGGACTCGTTAGCTGCTGGGTTGAATCCTGAACTCCACCTCCCCAATGGGTGCTGGTTTCGTTTTGTGGGCAAGAAGGACGGCGGACTCCGTCCATGCATTGATTACAGAGGGCTGAATGAGATCACAGTTCGCAACCGATACCCGTTACCTCTGTTGGATTCAGTGATCACGCCCCTGTCAGTGGAGCCCAAATTTCACGAAATTGGATCTTAGGAATGCTTATCACCTGGTTCAGATCCGGGAGGGAGACGAGTGGAAGACGGCATTTAACACCCCGTTAGGTCACTTTGAGTACCTGGTCATGCCGTTCGGCCTCACCAATGCGCCCGCGACGTTCCAAGCGTTGGTTAATGACATCTTGCGGGACTTCCTGCATCGGTTTGTCTTCGTATATCTAGACGATATACTCATTTTTCTCTCCGGATCCTGATACCCATGTCAGCATGTACGTCAGGTCCTACAGTGGTTGTTGGAGAACCGGCTTGTTTGTGAAGGGCGAGAAGTGCGAGTTCCACCGCACTTCTTTGTCCTTCCTGGGTTCATAATCTCCTCCAACTCCGTCGCCCCTGATCCGGCCAAGGTTGCGGCGGTGAGAGATTGGCCCCAACCAACAAACCGTAGGAAACTACAACAGTTCCTCGGTTTTGCAAATTTCTACCGGAGGTTCATCAAGGGCTACAGTCAGGTAGTTAGCCCCCTGACAGCCCTGACCTCCACAAAAGTCCCCTTCACCTGGTTGGATCGGTGCGAAGCCGCGTTTAGGGAGTTGAAACGCCGGTTCTCGACTGCACCAGTTCTGGTGCAGCCTGATCCTACTCGCCAGTTCACAGTGGAAGTGGATGCCTCTGACTCAGGGATAGGAGCCGTGCTGTCCCAGAGCGGGGAGTCCGATAAGGTCCTCCACCCTTGTGCCTATTTTTCCCGCAGGTTGACCCCGGCTGAGAGGAATTACGACGTCGGCAATCGGGAACTCTTGGCGGTGAAGGAGGCTCTTGAGGAGTGGAGACACCTGTTGGAGGAAGCGACAGTGCCCTTCACGGTTTTCACGGACCGTCGGAACCTGGAGTACATCTGGACCGCCAAGCAGTTGAACCCCAGGCAAGCCCGCTGGTCACTGTTCTTCGGGCGCTTTGACTTCCAGATCACATACCACCCCGGGACCAAGAACCAACGGTCGGATGCCTGTCCCGGGTGCATGAAGAGGAAACCAAGGCCGAGTTGTCAGACCCCTCAGAGACCATCATCCCCGAGTCCACTGTCGTGGCCACTCTCACCTGGGACGTGGAGAAGACCGTCCGGGAGGCCCTGACATGGAACCCGGACCCGGGAACTGGCCCGAAGAACAAAATGTACATCCCACCAGAGGCCAGAGCTGCGGTTTTGGACTTCTGTCATGGTTCTAAGCTCTCCTGTCATCCCGGGGTGCGCAGGACCATGGCAGTGGTCCAGCAGCGCTTCTGGTGGGCGTCTATGGAGGCCGACGTCCGGGACTACGTCCAGGCCTGCACCACCTGTGCCAGGGGCAAGGCGGACCACAAGAAAACCTCGGGACTCCTCCAGCCCCTACAGGTGCCTCATCGCCCCTGGTCCCACATCGGCCTGGACTTTGTCACGGGCCTCCCGCCGTCCCAGGGCAACACCGCCATCTTAACGATAGTGGACCGGTTCTCCAAGGCGGCCCACTTCGTGGCCCTCCCGAAGCTCCCTACGGCCCAGGAGACAGCAGACCTCCTGGTCCACCACATGGTGCGTCTGCATGGGATACCAGCGGACATCGTCTCAGACCGTGGCCCCCAGTTCTCCTCTCAGGTCTGGAGGAGTTTCTGCAGGGAACTGGGGGCCGACCGTGAGTCTCTCATCCGGGTATCACCCGCAGAACGAATGGACAGGCAGAGCGGGCCAACCAGGAGCTGGAGCAGGCCCTCCGTTGCGTTACCTCCGCGCACCCGATGGCCTGGAGCACCCATCTGGCCTGGATCGAGTACGCCCACAACAGCCAAGTGTCATCTGCCACCGGCCTCTCCCCGTTTGAGGTGTGTTTGGGGTACCAGCCCCCATTGTTCCCCGCTTGTGGAGGGAGAGGTCGGTGTGCCCTCGGTCCAGGCCCACCTCAGGAGGTGCCGCCGGGTGTGGCGGACCGCCCCTTCTGCCCTGTTGAAGGCCCGGACGAGGGCCAAGGCCCATGCAGACCGCCGGCATTCCCCGGCCCCTGCATACCAGCCCGGGCAGGAGGTGTGGTTGACAACGAAGGACATCCTGCTCCAAGTGGACTCCCAAAAACTGAAAGACAGGTATATCGGACCATTTCCCATCGCCAAGGTCCTCGTGACACGTGAAAAACAGGATGGATCCGCAGTGAAGCTGGCAGCCGTAGCTTCACTGCGGATCCATCCTGTTTTTCACGTGTCACTGATCAAGCCTTACCACACCTCACCGCTCTGCACTCCTGGACCTGCACCGGCTCCTGCCCGGATCATCGACGGGGAGCCGGCATGGACCGTGCGTCGGCTTCTGGACGTCCGTCGCAAGGGTCGGGGCTTCCAGTATCTGGTGGACTGGGAGGGGTATGGCCCCGGGAACGCTCCTGGTGAAGAGGAGCTTCATCCTAGACCCGGCCCTCCTGGCTGACTTCTACGCCTGGCACTTGACAAACCTGGTCGGGCACCAGGAGGCGCCCGTTGAGGGGGGGGTCCTGTTGTGTGGCCGCTGAAGAGAGGGTACTGCTGGCCCACCACCACCAGATGGCGCCCTACTTGGAGTGCGGGCTCCAAGCACGAGAGGGCGTCGGAGCCGCTGGAAGTGACAGCTGTCACCTATCAACACCAGCTGTCACCCATCACCACCACTACAAAGGCTGGACTGCAACTCCACCTCCTCGCCGAGAAATCTTCTACCATACAGGTAATTCTCTGCTGAGCCTTAATTCGAGCATTAGTCTGATCTCTTTTGCAGCCGTTTTTCCTGGGACGGATACCCTGTCTGCTGAGTTGGCGTTTGGTGTGGACTGCGACGGCTTCGCCTCCCACCCCACCCAGATAAGTGGTTATCTCGGGAGCTGCACGAGTGTGTGATTCGGAGGTGGAGGTTCTCCCTCCTAACTGTATACAGACTGTGTGTGAGTGTGCAAACTCACACTCATCAGTACTGTCTCTGTTCTCTGCCAGCAGTACAGGGTCTGAGTGCTGAAGACAGTGGCCACCTGGGGCGCAGGGCTTGGCGGCTCCGGGTTCTTCGGATCCGTTGGTGGTGGAAGCTGTGTGGGATCCGGCTCTTCTCTCGCCAGACGTCTTCTATCGTCGAGCCTGCCCACACGTCACCTTGTGTATAATTGACATTCCACCATATTGTTATTGTCTGTACTTCGTTGTGCGATTCACAACATTAAATTGTTACTTTTTGGCTTATCCATTGTCCGTTCATTAACGCCCCCTGTGTGGGTCCATGCACAACACTTTCACAACAAAAACTCTGTTTCGTTTGCATGTAAATATATCCTCTTTGTCATATATTATGTAAAAGACAGTGAGAAATAAACACTTCCAAAATGGAAACGCTATTTTTGTAACCTGATAACACCTCTGGAAGGATTTACAAAACATTTAGCGAATGTTAGCGCAGTGATGTCACAGGCTGGTAGCTAGCTGCAAACTCTATTTTGTTTGTATGTAAATATAACCACTTTGTCATATATTCTGTCAAAGCTAGCAAGAAATAAACACTTCTAAGGCTGTTTTTGGAGCCTAATAACACCTCTGAAGTGATTTATAAGACATTTAGTGGATGTTAGCTAAGTTCCGATGGAGTTAAATTTGTCTCAGTTCTTGACTTGCACAACTTCCGTTCTTGTCAAAAGCTCATGCAAACGCACATGCAAAATCTCCTGCAGGCGCCGTTAAAATGTAAATATTGTTTTTGATTGAATGATTGATAGAGGGGCTTTATTGAAAATGTACAAATTGTATGTAAGACAATAGGATCTTAATAATTAATTAATAATTAAATGCAAAGAGCACAATGCTCACACTGCCGAGGGTGTTTTAGCATTGCGTTATATTTAATAGCTATGATCAACAGTAGCATTTACCATCACATAGTTCTACACGCTATATATATATATGTATACTCAACAAAAATATAAACGCAACACTTTTGTTTTTGCTCCCATTTTGTATGAGATGAACTCAAAGATCTAAAACTTTTTCCACATACACAATATCACCATTTCCCTCAAATATTGTTCACAAACCAGTCTAAATCTGTGATAGTGAGCACTTCTCCTTTGGTGAGATAATCCATCCCACCTCACAGGTGTGCCATATCAAGATGCTGATTAGACACCATGATTAGTGCACAGGTGTGCCTTAGACTGCCCACAATAAAAGGCCACTCTGAAAGGTGCAGTTTTGTTTTATTGGGGAGGGATACCAGTCAGTATCTGGTGTGACCACCCATTTGCCTCATGCAGTTGCAACACATCTCCTTCGCATCATCCGTGAAGAGAACACCTCTCCAATGTGCCAAACGCCAGCGAATGTGAGCATTTGCCCACTCAAGTCGGTTACGACGGCGAACTGGAGTCAGGTCGAGACCCCCGATGAGGACGACAAGCATGCAGATGAGCTTCCCTGAGACGATTTCTGACAGTTTGTGCAGAAATTCTTTGGTTATGCAAACCGATTGTTCCAGCAGCTGTCCGAGTGGCTGGTCTCAGATGATCTTGGAGGTGGACATGCTGGATGTGGAGGTCCTGGGCTGGTGTGGTTACACGTGGTCTGCGGTTGTGAGGCTGGTTGGATGTACTGCCAAATTCTCTGAAACGCCTTGGAGACGGCTTATGGTAGAGAAATGAACATTCAATACACGAGCAACAGCTCTGGTTGACATTCCTGCTGTCAGCATGCCAATTGCACGCTCCCTCAAATCTTGCGACATCTGTGTCATTGTGCTGTGTGATAAAACTGCACCTTTCAGAGTGGCCTTTTATTGTGGGCAGTCTAAGGCACACCTGTGCACTAATCATGGTGTCTAATCAGCATCTTGGTATGGCACACCTGTGAGGTGGGATGGATTATCTCAGCAAAGGAGAAGTGCTCACTATCACAGATTTAGACTGGTTTGTGAACAATATTTGAGGGAAATGGTGATATTGTGTATGTGGAAAAAGTTTTAGATCTTTGAGTCCATCTCATACAAAATGGGAGCAAAACCAAAAGTGTTGCGTTTATATATATATATATATATATATATATATATATATATATATATATATATATATATATATATATATATATATATACACACACACACACACACACACCACACACCACACAACCCCAATTCCACTGAAGTTGGTACGTTGTGTAAAATGTAAATAAAACAGAATACAATGATTTGCAAATCCTCTTCAACCTATATTCAATTGATACACCACAAAGACAAGATATTAAATGTTCAAACTGATAAACTTTATTGTTTTTATGGCAAATATTTGTTCATTTTGAAATGGATGCCTGCAACACATTTCAAAAAGTTGTGACAGGGCACAAAACACTGGGAAAGTTGATGAATGCTCAAAGAACACCTAATTGGAAACAGGTGAGTGAATGATTGGGTATAAAAGGAGCATCCCCAAAAGGCTCAGCCGTTCACAAGCAAAGATGGGGCGAGGATAACCACTTTGTGAACAACTGCATGAAAAAATAGTCCAACAGTTTAAGAACAATGTTTCTCAATGTTCAATTGCAAGGAATTTAAGGATTCCATCATCTACAGTCCATAATACAATCAGAAGATTCAGAGAATCTGGAGAACTTTCTACACATAAGCAGCAAGGCCGAAAACCAACATTGAATGCCCGTGACCTTCGATCTCTCAGGCGGCACTGCATTAAAAACCAATCATTGCCTAAAGGATCCTACTGTGTGGGCTCAGAAACATTTGTCAATTAACACAGTTTGCTGCTACATCTACAAGTGCAAGTTAAAACTCTACCATGCAAAGTGAAAGCCATACATCAACAACACCCAGAAACGCCGCCGCCTTCTCTAGGCCCGAGCTCATTTGAAATGGACAGACGCAAAGTGGAAAAGTGTGCTGTGGTCTGATGAGTCCACATTTCAAATTGTTTTTGGAAATCATGGATGTTGTGTCCTCCTGACAAAAGAGGAAAAAGACCATCCAGACTGTTACCAGCACAAAGTTCAAAAGCCAACATCTGTGATGGTATGGGGGTGTGTTAGTGCCCATGGCATGGGCAACATCTGTGATGGTACCATCAATGCTGAAAGGTACATCCAGATTTTGGAGCAACAGATGCTGCCATCCAAGCAATGTCTTTTCCAGGGACGTCCCTGCTTATTTCAGCAAGACAATGCCAAGCCACATTTTGCACGTGTTACAACAGCGTGGCTTCATAGTAAAAGAGTGCAGGTACTAGACTGGCCTGCCTGCAGTCCAGACCTGTCACCCATTGAAAATGTGTGGTGCATTATGAAACGCAAAATACGACAACGGAGACCCCGGACTGTTGAACAACTGAAGTCGTACATCAAAAAAGAATATGAAAGAATTCCACCTACAAAGCTTCAACAATTAGTGTCCTCAGTTCCCAAGAAGGAAAGGTGATGTAACACAGTGGTAAACATACCACTGTCCCAGCTTTTTTGAAACATGTTGCATGCATCCATTTCAAAATGAGCAAATATTTGCTCAAAAACAATAAAGTTTATCAGTTTGAACATTAAATATATTGTCTTTGTGGTGTATTCAATTGAATATAGGTTGAAGAGAATTTGCAAATCATTGTATTCTGTTTTTATTTACATTTTACACAACATCCCAACTTCATTGGAATTGGGGTTGTATATATATATATATATATGAAATTCAATATGTGTTCTGACAGTTCATTGATCTGCATTCAGTCTTTTATCAGTCTTGAGACATGGCTGTGGACACTCCCCAAAATAATGCCAGTGACCATTTTATGCAGTAATGCAGATTTGCATAAAGCTTTACAGTGTAATTTTAGAGCAACCACATATTGTGATGAGGCATAACATTTTGAAGCAGCTGATCTGTGCACATCCTGATGTCTTAATCAGCCTCACAGCAGAGTGAAGGGACATGTTCATGATACCAACAGCAGTGATGGTGACTGGGATGATTATTATTGTTATGATCATCATAATATCAGTGATAAGGATGGTCGCTGATCACGAAGCCTTTACACGTGGAGTATGGCAGAAAACAATCATAATAAACAAAGAGTGGTGCTCATCACTTTGGATGATCACCTACAGCAGGAGCTGTTCCATAAAAATGTGTGAGAAAGGTGCCAAATGGATGAACTGGGCCCCTGCCATGACAGCATGTAGTCTGTGTAATGACTGGAGCTCAAGCTCTGGGGTCCAATGGCCAGGATGTTCACTTCTCAGAAAGAAAAGTGAACCCCCCCCCATCAGACCCAACAAATAGTATTCCAATAGTCTAGTCGAGTCGGTCCACATATGGGAAGAAATGTACACTTTAGGGAGATTTTAGGGTCCTGTTTCCAATAGGATTATGACACACATGATACTGATACGGGCACTCCATGTTTCAAAATAGACACCCCAATTTATTCATTTTTAAAAACATTTGCATAAGTCATATATCGTGCGCACGGTGCATCCGGAAAGTATTCACAGTGCTTCAGTTTTTACATATTTTGTTATAGCATTATTCCAAAATTGAGAAATTTAATTTATTTAGTTTTTGCTCAAAATTCTACTCACAACACCCTATAATGACGACATGAAAAAGGTTTTTTTTAATTATTATTTTTGCAAAGTTATTCCAAATAAAAACTAAGAAATCAAATGTGTACAAGAATTCACACCCTTTGTTCAATTAGGAAAGAACCCTGCTGTGTCTAAAGATTTGTGGACGTTCATGCTGGAATTTACGGTCGCAAATTGAGTTTTACCTGCGACCTGTTAGTGGAGCCGGTAAAACGGATAATGAGCTAAACCATGAAAACATGGTTTAGCTCATTATCCTCATTATAATATCAAAT
This sequence comes from Thalassophryne amazonica, assembly GCF_902500255.1. Lineage (NCBI taxonomy): Eukaryota > Metazoa > Chordata > Actinopteri > Batrachoidiformes > Batrachoididae > Thalassophryne > Thalassophryne amazonica. Next base: position 40,160,430 of record NC_047105.1, on the reverse strand, counting down.
AATCATTTTGTAAAATACTCATCTTTTCTGTTCTTTTGATTCACAGTTCTGGATTTCTGCAGTCGTTCAAAAAAAAAAAAAAAAAAAATTCTGCCAATGAACAAATATCAAAAAGTTTGTGTTTCTTCAGTCTCATTTAGGATCAACAGTCCTTCACTGTGGGTTGTTTGCTTTCCAGGCTTTGACACAAAAACAGCGCTATAGATGCAAATTCGATTACGTATTCTCCAGACATCACATTTTCCACAGATTTTTCCTCCATCCTTCCTTCTCCCTCTGGTAAGTACCCCTTCACTTTTGCTAATCAAAACATATTCACACAATGGCCTCCTCCTCCTCCCCTCTTGTGGATCAGAGAGGCTGATTGGCAATTTCAGTGGTAAAACTCTAGTTGAGGGGTGAAATGGATGCAGCCAATCTGAAAGCTGCCAGCCGTTACCATGGTGATCCCTCAACAAGGAGAGTTGGGGGGGGGGGAGTAATAAAGAAACGGGGAGTAGGGGCGGGGGACGATGCTGATGTGATCATATGTGAACACTCGACTCTGATTTGACAGTCTGGTTTACGAGTCTCCGTTTGTTGTCTGCAAAAACTCTGTGCATAAAAGCATTTACGCGCACAAACATGCACACGTTTGATGGACTTAAAAGCAGCAGCTGTGCCTCACTGATAACACGGCATTGTGGTTGTGAAACGTTGCTGCAAATTGTGCATTATCCACAAACTGTTAATGAGAATGTACGCAAACCGTGAATATCCACAAACTGGTGATGATTTTTCTGCAAACCATGAATGAAATATCCCACAAAACATGAATATCATTCATGATGTATATTTTCTTTCTGTTTATGTAGCATATGGATGAGTTACTTCAGGAAATCTTTCTTGCAAACCCCATCTCCACAAAAATATTATGTTTTCTTTGGGGGGGGGGGTTACTACACCTGGTGAGGTGGGAAGATGAGCCCCAAGCAGGCGCACGCTTCTGGTGCCAAGCGTTCGGCTCCTCTAGGCGTGACCCACTCTGGGGACAGTGCAGCCCGGTCTCACGATACTTTTCGTGCCCCTGTCGCGACTGAACGGTCCCCCTAAAAATCGGTCCACCCTGCCTTCACTGTGCATGTATCATTTTGGAGCGTCAATCGCGATTCACCGATTATCACCTCGTTTCTGCTTAAAACTGACTTTAGAATGATTTAAGAGGTTGGTTAATAATCACATTATTTCCTTTGATCGCTCTGGGTGTACAGAATCAGTTTCAGACGCATGCGCGGTGAAGGCAGGGCGGACCAATTTTTAGAGGGGACCGTTCGGTCGGCAATACGCCTGTCACGAAAAGCACCTCATTTTCGTGACATGGCTTTTTTCATTTTGTTATTTACTATAATCCACTCCCTTCTCTTAACTCTAACCATAACCATAGCGTAAGTGTGTCCCCTCCTCTAACCCTAACCCTACCCCCCCATACCCCTTGTCACCCCACATTTCATGTCCCCAGCCGTCACAAACTCATAGATTAATGTACTTTCCGTAATGCCGCCACAAACTGCCGTGAGACTGGGTTGGGACAGTGGCAGATGGGGAGTTTGACTGGGGCGGTACACCTGTTACATGGCAACGGGTGAGTCGAGGGGTGCCACGAAGCCCCGTGATGCAATGAAAGTGAGGGGTGCACAGTCATAATCCCACAGATGGTCGCTTTGCACCGTTGGCTCCTCAGCCAAACAGATACGGTACATAACACGTGAAGAAATTCACATTTTTCTGCGTTCACGTTTCGAGAGATGTTTTTTCAGTATTCACATTGTGCAATTCCCAATTTGCAGCTGATTCATGTTTTGGCGGTTAGCAAAGTCTATAAGAGGGGATGACTTTCGCAAAGAACAAACTGTCACCATCACCATCAGCAGCTTCACTGTGCCAGTTGTGTATCGACTAAATAAAACAGTCAGAATCTGTTAAATAAAGACCATGCAAAGGGCTCGAGATCTGTAGTCTGAGGCAGAACCCCAACATGTTTCATAAAAACAAACAAACAAACCAACAAAAAACAGTTAAAATCTGGAGAAGAGGATCTGTTCTTTTACTGGAATGTTTCAGATAAACGGATGGTGACCGGTTGACAGTTTGTTCTTGTTCACCCAAGCTGCTTCTCTTGAACCATATTTGGATTTTCCATCTCCAGCCAAAATCAGCAAAACTTCAAGACTGCGACTGTGGCCAAAATTGGACCACCCAAAATGGGACGCAACCCAAAGACTGACTCAAAGTCATAAACTGAAAATTCATGACTGGCTTTATTGGTGGCTGGAGCTGAAATTTGGCCCAATTTATGACTGAAAAACATTTTCCTCATGTGTGATCTACGCCACAAAGAATTAAAGCAGATCTGAAGGTCCAACCTGCTATACTAGTAAAATGTAGTTCATGGCGTGGCCGGTGAGTGTATATATACATGCACACCAGCCTTAATATTGTGACCACTGACATAACATTTGATAATTATCTCGTTACAGTGGCACTTGTCAGTGGCTGGGACATATTAGGCAGCAATTAAACATTTTCCACTCAAAGTTGATGTGTTGCAATTAGGAAGAAATGGGGAAGCATAAAGATCTGAGCAACTTTGATAAGGGCCAAACCATGTTGAACGTCTCCATGATCACTGCAAGCTCTCGTGTGGTCAGCACTTACTAAAAGTTACATATTGTACAAATTTACTGAGGACCTTATATCTGGTTTGACCTTCACATGCAATACTTACAAGATCAAGATAGAACAGATACAATCTTTATAAAATTTATGTATATCTTTTCCAAATGGGGGCCAATGCGGTCTGATGCAACAGAAGGATCTTCCGTCGTGTTGCCAATAACACATAAAACTTCAGAAGTCCAGTGGAATCCATGCCTCAACAGGTCATGGCTGTTTTGGTGGCAGAAGGGTGACCAACATAATATTAGGCAAGTGGACACAATGTTATGACTAATGACTGTATAATATAAAATAATTTGTAGAGACTTTTAAGTCCAGACTTAAGACGCACTTATTTTCCTTGTATGATTAGCATACTGGCATAGTATGTTACTATGCTTTTTACTCTTTTACTGTGCTTAAAAAAAAAATCTTTTAATTCATTTTATTTTGTTGTGTGAATTGTTTTGTGAAGCGCACTGAAGTGACTCTGTTGTGATTTGGCACTATATAAAATAAATAAATTGAAATGGAATAAATGTAATTAATTAGTTTAGATTTATTCTCCTTTCCATCTGCCCGGTTGCTTGATGATCATTACCTCTGACAACAAAGTTGGAGGTTATGTTTTCGCCCGTTTGTTTTTTTGTTTTTGAAAAGCCTGGAGACCACAATCTGAATTTCATATGCATGTTTGTGATTTTTTTTAACTTAACATTCATATACTGATAGGCATGAACTGATTAAATTTTCAAGGTCATAGGTCAAAGTCAAGAAAATCTTGTGAAACTGGAAAAATCCCTATCTTTAACATTGAATAAATTTTCAAAAATTCCCAACATGGTCCAAAAAGATCAACTTTATTTCATATTTGAGAGCGTTATGTTGACTGAGAAAGTTTGATCTAGATCTGATCAAGATTACAGATTTTGTGGCCATTTAAATTTGACCTTGACTGGGGATGTTGTTGGGCGGTGGAATGAGTACTTCGAGGATCTCCTCAATCCCATCGTCACGTCTTCCGAAGAGGAAGCAGAGACTGGGGACTCAGAGGCGGACTCATCCATTACCCAGGCCGAAGTCACCGAGGTGGTTAGAAAGCTCCTCGGTAGCAAGGCTCCTGGGGTGGATAAAATCCGTCCTGAGTACCTTAAGTCTCTGGATGTTGTGGGGCTGTCTTGGCTGACACGCCTCTGCAACATCGCGTGGCAATCGGGGACAGTGCCTCTGGATTGGCAGACCGGGGTGGTGGTCCCTCTGTTTAAGAAGGGGGACCGGAGGGTGTGTTCCAACTATAGGGGGATGACACTCCTCAGCCTCACCGGTAAGGTCTATTCCAGAGTACTGGAGAGGAGAATTCGACCGATGGTCGAACCTCAGATTCAGGAGGAGCAGTGTGGTTTTTGTCCTGGTCGCGGCACACTGGACCAGCTCTACACGCTTCATCGGGTGCTCGAGGGTTCATGGGAGTTTGCCCAACCAGTCCACATATGTTTTGTGGATCTGGAGAAGGCGTTCGACCGTGTCCCTCGGGGCACCCTGTGGGGAGTGCTCCGGGAGTACGGGGTCCGGGGTCCTTTGTTAAGGCTATCGACCACAGCAGGAGCTTGGTTCGCATTGCCGATAGTAAGTCAAACCTGTTTCCAGTGCACGTTGGCCTCTGCCAGGGCTGCCCTTTGTCACCGGTTCTATTCATTATTTTTATGGACAGAATTTCTAGGCGCAGCCAGGGTGTAGAGGGGGTCTGGTTTGGGAACCACAGAATCTCGTCTCTGCTGTTTGCGGACGATGTGGTTCTGTTGGCTTCATCAAATCAGGACCTTCAGCGTGCACTGGGGCGGTTTGCAGCCGAGTGTGAAGCGTCCGGGATGAAAATCAGCACCTCCAAATCCGAGGCCATGGTTCTTGACCGGAAAAAGGTGCTTTGCCCTCTTCAGGTCGGTGGAGTGTCCTTGCCTCAAGTGGAGGAGTTTAAGTATCTCGGGGTCTTGTTCACGAGTGAGGGACGGATGGAGCGTGAGATCGATAGACAGATCGGTACAGCATCTGCAGTGATGCGGTCGCTGTATCGGACCGTCGTGGTGAAGAGAGAACTGAGTAGGGGGGCAAAGCTCTTGATTTACCGATCGATCTACATTCCGATCCTCACCTATGGTCATGAGATTTGGCTCATGACCGAAAGAACGAGATCGTGAGTACAAGCGGCCAAGATGAGTTTCCTCCGCAGGGTGGCTGGGCGCTTCCCTTAGAGATAGGGTGAGGAGCTCGGCCACTCAGGAGGAGCTCGGAGTCGAGCCGCTGCTCCTCCACGTCGAAAGGAGTCAGTTGAGGTGGCTCGGGCATCTTTTCCGGATGCCCCCTGGACGCCTCGCTGGAGAGGTGTTCCGGGCACGTCCCACTGGGAGGAGGCTCCGGGGAAGACCCAGGACATGCTGGAGGGACTACATCCTCTCGGCTGGCTTGGGAACGCCTTGGGGTTCCCTCGGAGGAGCTGGGGGAGGTGTGTGTCTGGGCGACTTTACTTGAGCTGCTGCCCCCGCGACCCGACTCCGGATAAAGCGGAAGAAAATGGATGGATGGATGGATGAAAATCCTACTTAATGTACATTTTACATTATATCTTAATCAAACATGCCCCAATCACGCTCATATTTTAAAGTGAGGTGCAGACTGACAGTCACTCTCACTATCACATGACAAAGTTTGATCCGGATCTGATCCAGATTGCGGATTTTGTGGACATTTGAATTTTAGATTGAAAATGCAATTTGGTGTACATTTTGAATTATATCTCAATCAAAAATATGTCAATCAATTTTGCTGTTATGGATTTATCTTCACCACCAAAATTAGATGGAGGTTCCAATTTTATGCCTGTTTGTCTTCCAGTTATCAGTCGGAAACCAGATGCCAAAAAGCAATGACAAATTGTGCATAGCAGAGATAAAAAATGTTCTGTGAAAATTATCTGAAAAGATTTCAGAAACCAAAAAATTTGAGAAAAAAAAAACTGACACCACAAAAAAAATCTTTGATTCAAGTGCATGAATAATAATAAATTTTATTTATAAAGCGCCTTACATTTGACAAGCAAATCTCAAGGCGCTACCATAAAAGCACAATAAAACACAGTAAGAAAAAAACAAATAAACCCCATCAGATAATAATTAAGAAAAAGCTTTTAAGAACAAGCATGGCTTTAAGTGTTTTTCAAAAGTTTCAGCTGACTGTGGCAGTCTTAGATGGAAGGGAAGAGCATTCCACAGTCGGGGTGCAGCCGTCTGGAATGCCCTATCTCCCATAGTGCAGAGTTTGGCCTTTGAAGGCTGAAGTTGGTGACTGTCAGCAGAGTGAAGATGATGTGATGGATTGTAAGGACTAATCAGATCTTTAAGGTACACCGGAGCGCTGCCATAGACACACTGATAGGTCAGGAGACAGATCTTATATTAAATCCTGAACCGAACAGGGAGCCAATGGAGGTTTTTAAGAATGGGTGTGATATGCGTGGACCTCCGCACCCTCATCAGGATCCTAGCAGCGCAGTTCTGAATATACTGCAGTCTCCTGCCAGGTATCCCCATGAGGAGTGCATTGCAATAGTCCAGCCTGGAGGAGACAAAAGCATGGACCAGTTTCTCAGCATTGGGTAAGGAAAGGGAGGGACGGAGCTTGGCAATATTCCGGAGATGAAAGAATGCAGTTTTGCAGAGGTGCTGGATGTGGATGTCAAATGACAGGTGGGGATCAAACTGTACCCCAAGGTTAGTGACAGAGGAATTTAGGGGAATGTTGTGGCCGGCAAATGAAAAAACAGAGGCAAGGACCAAAGTTGGTGAGGGGTCCCAATGAGCACGCCTTGTTTTATTCCTGTTAAGCTCAAGAAAATTGTCATTCATCCATGCCCCCATCTCCTCCAAACAGGCCGTAAGAGCAGTTAATGAAAGTGAAGGCGATGTAGTGTCCAACCTGACATAAAACTGAGTATCATCAGCATAGCAATGAAAGGCGACTGCATGCCTGCTGATGATATGGCCCAGGAGAGCATGTAGATGGAGAATAATGTGAGACTGAGGACTGACCTTTGAGGTACTCCACAGGTGACAGTGTGGGCCCTCGACCTAGCTCCTCCCAGAGCCACATACTCAGATCTATCAGTCAGGTAGGACCGAAACCACTGGAGTGCTGTGTGGGAAATGCCAATAAAGTATTGCAATCGGTGGAAGAGGATAGACTGGTCCACAGTGTCGAAAGCGGCTGAGAGGTCCAAGAGTAATAAGAGAGATGGGGCACCCTGGTCAGAGGCCATCCGCAAGTCATTGGTGACCCTAACCAGGGCTGTCTCTGTGCTGTGTGCAGTGCGAAACCCTGACCGAAATATTTCATAAAGACTGTGAGAGTGCAGGTGATTGCGAATTTGGGTGGCCACAATTTTTTCTATAATTTTTGAAAGAAAAGGGAGATTGGATATGGGCCGGTAACTTGATAGAATATCTGGATCAAGAGGTTTCTTTAGCAGAGGGTTGATAAGAGCTGTTTTGAGAGAAGTTGGGAGATATCTAGTTTGCAACGAAGAGTGTATAATGGTAGTGATGAGGGATTATAGAGTTGATACTCGATTTAATCAGGGCAGTAGTGAGGGGGTCAAGAGGACGAATGAACTAAAGACATACTCGTACTCCTGACATTTGATCACATCTAATTTAGCTTATAAAGTCATTTCTGCAGGACTTTGACCTTGAAATGTTTTTTCCAAAGCAAAAAATTGTGTGGAATTGGAGACTAGTGTTGGTGGAGATATGCGCTCTATGAGGGCGGTGCTCTAGTTACAAATAAAATAATTAAAAAGTTGTGTCATTAATTACAGTAGTTTTACCTTAACTGTGGTCTATGTTGCACCTTTATATTGTACTCTGGGTTCCTGTGTCACTAATCTGCAGGAAAAATGTTTTGCAAGTGTTAAATGTGTTTTCACACCAGCTTCAAATTAAAATAATCTTGACAGTTGACTTGCTGGATGAATAAGAGACATGGAAACAATAAAAGTTGAAGTTTATTACATGTTTATATACAAAGCCCTGCGAAGGCACACTTTTGTTTAAATAAGAATATATAATATATTTTATTCTTGGAAGCAAAGGACTTGTAGTTCTGAAATATATATTAATATCAGTCTGTTTAGTGTTGGGCAGAGAAAAGACACAAATCATAAGCTAATGTGATCAAACAAACAACTCGTTAATAAGTTTTTTTAAATTAATGTGGCATAAATACATTCAGATTAAGCTCGCCAGCACTCTCTGCTGGTTAAAACATGAAATACAGGCAAAAACATAATACAATGTAATTAGCAATTCCAAAGCGCTAAAATCAATACTGTACTCCCACATGTATCCAAAGAGGAGACGTAGCTCAGCTGGACTGGCACGATATTTTAAAATAAAACTGTTGATTCAAGAGTTGGCCTTTGACTCGACCTGACAGGAGCTTCCATTTTCCACTTCATCTGTTAGCCCTTTTTTTTTCTTTTCAAGGCTGCAGAGTAACCAAAATATGGCAGAGTAAAGAAGAAGCTAAAACCAAACAAACAAATAAAAAAGAATAAAGTTCGGTCGGCTTTACTGAAAATTTAATTTGGCATTTGGAAGCTGTCTTCAAAAGAAAAAAAAAAAAAGCTGAATAAAATCCACTTTAATATTCACAAAAACAGCACATCGCTTCAGTCATTTCAGTCAAGCTGCCTGTCCAACTTCGGGGAGGAAAGTCGTGTTATTGTTTTTGTTACGACGGCTCACAGCACGTAAAGCAAAGACGGACAGATGAAAACGACCTCCAACCGTGACACAAGAGTCAAAACTAAAGAACGGGCCAAAAAGCTTTTCTGTCACAAAGTGACTAATTTGACAGGCGTCAGATTCCACATACGCGTACAGTGTTGCTGATGAGCCTCTTTTTGCCGTTTACACTGCAGCGCTCTCTGACCACAGACACTAATTTTCAGAAGGCTGGACAGATGTGATTAGTAAGTGTCTGTTCCTGGGCTCCCTCCTCTGCTGTTTCAGAGTCTTTGGGGTTCTTATCAAATATTCTTTATTGTTGATGATCCCAATGGATGGATATTTTTACGCCAGGAGGCCGAGTCGTTTGACCTTCGCAGACAGAAATGAGTGGATGATGAATACAATGGTCTTGGGACAACAGCGGAGGTCGAGTTGCTGCATGAAGAGAAAAGAGAAAAAGAAACGAGAAATAAATCAGAATGATTGATGAAAGAAAACAGCCTCGTTGCCTCAGTTTCCAAAAATGTGCTCCCAAATTTTAACAGCTGTGTCAATGATGAACATTATCCAATTACCATTCTTCAATTTACAATCATAATAAATAATTACATCCAATAACCACCATGTGGCGCACCAGTACAGGGAAAAAAAAGCCACGCTGAGCTCCAATTTAAGGATGAAGAAGTTCAGTGTTTAAAGGAATAATATATAGTTTGATCATCTTAAGGGCTGGAACAATTATTTTCATTATCCATTATTCTGTCAATTATTTTCTCAATTATTCCATTAGTTCTTAAAGCCATACAGTTACTAGAAAATGGTCAAAAATGCTATGGTTTATGTAGTAAAGCTCAAGATGACAACCTCAAATGTTTTCTCTACAACTCAAAATCATCCAGTTCCCAGAGAAAAGACTTTTTTCTTGAAGCAAATAAATAAAATTAAAATAAAAAAATATAATGCAATGCTACAATACCCTCAGCCGTATGAGCAATTCCTTTTTTATAATTTGTAGTTGTTTAATTGGTATCCTATTGCAAACACACACATATACACTGAATAAAACTATAAACGCAACACTTTTGTCTTGGCTCCCATTTTTCATGAGCAGAACTCAAAGATCTAAAACATTTTCTATACACACAAAAGACCTACAGTATTTCACAAATCTGTCTAAATCTGTGTTAGTGAGCATTTCTCCTTTGCAGAGATAATCCATCCCACCTCACAGGTGTGACATATCAAGATGCTGATTAGACAGCATGATTATTGCACGTTACAAAAACAGTGTTTTCAGTTTTAGAAGTGTTTATTTCTCTCTATCTTTTACGTAATATATGACAAAGAGGATATATAGGACACACAAATGGAACAGAGTTTTGCAGCTAGCAACCAGCCTGTGGCGTCACCATGCTAACGTCCGCAAAATGTCTTGTAAATCACTTCAGAGGTGTTATTGGGCTCCAAAATCAGCATTTTCAGTTTTAGAAGTGCTTATTTCTCACTAGCTTTTACATAATGTATGAGAAACATGTATATATAAACACACAAATCTGAGCCGTTTTGGAGAGACCTGCCACTGTCGTCACGGTGCAGCTCTACTCTGATTGGCTTCACCCCACCACTCAAAAACAAACTGAACAGATTGAAACAGAATGTGACTTTTTAACATCTTAAAATACCACTTAAAAAATGTCAAGGTTAGCCATCTTTGAACTTGTCCAAGGTCTGTGCCTCAAGAATATTCCCTGTGAATTTGAAGACTCTGGCAGTAATAGGACTGGACTTATGCTCAACACAGAGGGACAGACAGATGGATAGACGCAAACCTGATGGCCACATTTCATGGCCTCAGGTAAAAATACAAACATAAATGCAAAGTCAACATGCAGGTTGCTGTTTGACTATCAATTTGCCATCAACACTGGCCAGACATTTTTTTTTTTTAATTTTCAATTTCAATTCAAGTTTTTTTTTTTTTTTTTCACAGAAATCAGACCAAACTGCAAACTCTCACTGTAAGTTGTGCTGATGTTATTTCAGCCTTAATTGTCTTGATGCTTACGATTTAAAATGCAACATCCTACAACTCACAATTTCGGCCTCTGGACCTCCAAAGTCCAGGTACATCATGCGAACGCCATCGTCTGAGGACATTCTTAGGCGTTCGAAAGGCTGCTGGAGCAAAATACTTTTCCTGATGCCCATCTCCTCCGTGAAGAGCTTGAAGCCCTCATCAATGTGCACTCCCAGGAAGCACTCCTTCCCATTCCAGCTGCACGCTACCGGGGTGTTGAAAAAAAAAAAAAAAGAAAAAAAAAAGTTAGAGTGAAACAAATTTAACACATGAACACAACAACCCATTACAATTCTCTTCTAAAAACTGTAGACTTTGATATTTTTTGTTGCTTTGATTGGCACTTTTCACCAGCAGAGGGCAGCGCTGCGTCACCACACTGTGAACGAGGCTTGTCAAGAACAGAACTGCAAAAGTTGAATTAACTTTTCTAATTATAAAGTAATTATAAAATTACAAAACAGATCTTGTTCAGGATTTGAAGTGAACAGCTGCAAACATTAGAAGACACCACAGATAGAAAATGCAAGAAAAAGCATCTAACTGGTAAAGATGTTTAAAACTCCCGTTAAATAGTCGATTGTCCAACTTCAGCTCGAGTTTACGATTAGAACTTTGAATAAAAAGTGTCAGACATCAGAACATGGCATCTGCTCCACAGATTTCAACTCCTACCAATATAGTAAAAGTCAAACATTATTTTTCATCTAATCTATCCTGGAATCCATAGTGCTGAAGATGTTTTTCTTATAAAATGTTCTCATGTAAGTGCAATTCGATGGTGGCCTTCTGTTTCATGCCAAGCATCTGTGTTGTTGAAGGCAAAGTGTCATGTTAAAAAAATAAATAAATAAACCTCAGTGATGTGTGTGATGCTTTTGGTCAAACAGATTTTTTTTAATAATTGTGATTTTTTCAATGTTATTGGAAAAGATTATGAATTTCTCAGAAAAATACATTTGTATATTTCTGTGAAATGTATTTTTTTTAAACCAATGATCAAGCTTTGGTAGGATTTCATAAATTAAATAAATTTCATAAATCCACATCATGATTTCAGTTTTTTTTGGGGGGGGGGGCTCACATTTGGCATGTAATATGTCTATGGAAGTAAATCTGTGCCATCAGAGTTTGAATTTGAATTTTTAAGGTTGAATTTGTTTAGCATCAAAATCAGTTTGAAGCAGGGGTGGTGGCCAAGTGGTTAATGCGCTTGGTTTCAGTTCAGAAGGTTCCGGGTTCAAATCCCACCCCTGCCACATTTCTCCATGTAATGTGGAGTTGCGTCAGGAAGGGCATCCGGCGTAAAACTTGTGCCAATTCAAACATGCAGATCCACCTTGGATTTGCTGTGGCGACCCCAAGTGCAAACAAGGGAGCAGCCGAAGGGACTTACTTACTATCAAAATCAGTTTGAAGTTGAATTTCTAAGGTTGAATTTGTTTAGCATCAAAATATTCAGCCTCAAAACTCAAAAAAAAAAGAAAAAAAGAAAAAAAAAAACCCTCAAAAAATTTAACCTCAAAAAATAGAAAAGCAGGGAGAAGCAATCGATCCCTGTCTCAATGATCTGTGACACTGGATGATTGCGACAGGGATCGATTGCTTCTCCCTGCTTTTCTATTTTTTGAGGTTAAATTTTTGACGTTGAAATTTTTTTTAGGTTTAATTTTTTTTTTTAATGTTGAAGATTTTAAGGCTTAATATTTTCATGCTAAACGAATTCAACTTCAAACTCTGATTTTGATGCTAAAAACATTCAACCTTAAAAATTCTAATTCAAACTCTGATGACACAGATTTACTTCCACATATGTCGGTCCCATTCACATTACAGCCTGAAGTGCCCCAGATTTGCTCCTTTTCCTCGTGTGCTGACAGATCGACTGAGTGCTTGATACCAGATTTGAGACCCCCTCAATCCAGTCTACTCAGCTCAGGGTTAAACATGGGAATCACCTGCTTCTTGCCAGTGTAGCCTTTTTTGCTCCGAATTTCATCAAATCCATCCTTCACTCTGAACACTGCTCGTGCCAAGTTGGCTGAGACGTCAGGAACCTCGTGTTATCCTTCACTAAGTTTACACTGAATTTCACATAGATGGTTTCAATGTTGACGACGAACCTTCAGAGCAAAACCATCTGAACTGCCACTTAACTGCTAAAGGAAAGAACTCACAAGATACATTTTTGCAAACCTTTATAATCCACTATCATTACTCGATGGCTCACGAGGTCCAGCAAAAAATACACAGCATATTTTTAGCCGATTCATTGTGGTCTTTGATAATTCACTGGGCAGGAGGACTTGTGATGGAACAGGCGTGGGGCTGGAACACTGGCTGCGTTTGTACCTGTGGTGACCTCCTTGATGAGCTCAGCTGCGTTGTGGCAGCCCTCCACCAGCAGATGAGTCCAGGCTGAAAGTTCCTTGGCAGAATCCACCCTGAACACATGGGTCTCCACCCCATTCTTCGTACCCAGACGCAAGCCAAATGACAGCTCAGAGTCCAGGAGAGGAGAACTTTTTCCTGGGCCTGAGTGGACCAGTCTAAGGGGGTAGAGTTAAGAGAAGAAACCAGAAAGGATCCACATGTTTGTGTGTTACAGGGTCAAAGTGTTCAGAGAGACAGAAACAGTGATATGGAATTGTTCGAGGTGGAAAAAACAAAACAAAACAAAACAACAAAAACACATGACTCATACGTTTTGGCAGCACTAATACTGTAATTTCCACATGAAAACAATATTACACTGCAAAATGTCCAAAGTTCCAGTTGTGGAAACACTAAGCCTGCTGAGCCAAAATAAAGCACAAGAAGATGTGTTGACGCAAAACTGGGTGGGATCAGCAGAGCCGCCAAATTTACGAAATGTCAAACGTGTGTGTCAAAGGTTTGGTGCATGTGCAAGAGAGGAAAAAGACAAAGTACACTTGTGTGTTCTGAGTTTGTGAACCTGGTGGTGATGAGGGGGTGGCTCTTGGTGGGACTGCTGAGGCCGTCTTTGTTTTCAGGCATGGAGGGATACAGGAGTAGGTCTTTGTCAGTCAGCATAGCCAGTACCGGCTTCTCTGGTCCCTGGGCCACCTTCAGATATACACGTGAGAGAGATCTGAAGATGTCTAGAAGCCATTATGCATCACAGAGCCCACATACTAGCGTGAAGAGTTTGTATTTCAATATAACTAGATGGTCCTACACCCTTGGAAATGGGTCTATAAAAGCTCACAGACAGAAATAATTTTTTATTTCACATGGGGATCTTTCCATTGCTACTTTAATTAGGTAATCATTACTTATGTCATTAGCAGATGCCCCCTCCAGTCTAGTTCTGCTTGGGGTTTCTTCATCTTACAGGGAGTTTTTTTCTCCCGATCATGTGTGCTCCTGGGGGATTGTCGGGTCTCTTTAAATTCTATAGTAAACAATGCAGTCTAGACTTTTTCTATATATAGAATGTATTGGCACCAATGGACTAATTTATATCAGTAGACTGAATATAAATGGCAGAGTTCCCTTTCTTCATCATTCACAGATTACATAAAGGTAGTCAGAGCAAGGTAGAAAACCTCAGTGTTGTTGAAGTTTGCTCAAAAGCAATCTTTGACATTTCACCACTTCCCAAAGTAACTTCTTCAGTTTTGATCATAGACTTCCATCCTTCCATATACTGAAGAAATCACGAGGGTGATTGATGAAACACAGATTGCACAGATTCAGGTGCTTTAAAATACATTTATGAAAAGATAAGTCAGTAAGAAAGAGGAAACCAGGTGCTGGAAATGTTCTTCAAGAAAGTACATTCTTTCAGGACAGCCACAGTTTTACACTGGATGGCTACCTCCACATATTTCCATTAATATGAATATATTTATATATCCATCCATCCATTTTCTTCCGCTTTATCCGGAGTCGGGTCGCGGGGGCAGCGGCTCAAGCAAAGCCGCCCAGACATCCCGATCCACACACACCTCTCCCAGCTCCTCCGGGGGAACCCCGAGGCATTCCCAAACCAGCCGAGAGACGTAGTCCCTCCAGCGTTTCCTGGGTCTTCCGGAACTCCTCTCCAGCGAGGTGTCCAGGGGGCATCCGGAAAAAAGATGCCCGAGCCACCTCAGCTGGCTCCTTTCAACCAGTTAAATAAACGCTTATTTAATTGGTATGTTTGTATTAGAGGTTAGTTGCAGTGAGTTTGTTTATGGTGGATGTAGTGCACAACAAATAGTCACAAAATTAATAATACCACAAGAGGCATATGTTGTAAATAATCAAATGCACACATGCATTAATAATGAAGTAGTTTTATACAGTAACTTGGAAAAACATTGTTTTGATTTACTTCACACATCTACTGCTGGTATCATGCTGAGTCCCATGTATTTCCTTCCCAGCAATTTTTTTAAAACACAAGTTCTTTCATATGACGTGACTGTCACGGGGGAGTGGAGTCCTTAAAACCTTGGCTACTGACAAGGTTTTAATACAACTAAGGTAATAAAAAATGGACCATCTACTGCTCAACTACACAATCCTAATAAGCTAAAGACACTTGGATGAGTGGTAACACACCTTCAAGACATATTTTCCAGACTACAAGTCGTGCCCCCCCGTTTCACTAGTTCTGCAGCTTATATATATGAAAAAAATACTATATTATCATCTATGGCCATAAGACTGCAGCACCTATACATGTGACAAGTTGCTCCTGTATACTGGTCTGTAAGACGTACTGTCTGATCCACATTCTGGGGCACAAGGTGAAGAAATTTTGAATGACAAGGACATGCAGGGTCTTCGAAAACAAGTGATATTAATCAATCATGCTCTCAAACAGAAAGACCTTGCTCTTGAATAAAGAGAGGAAATAGCCTTCATGCGACAGGGCACTCCACTTGTTTGCACTTTGTGGGAGAGCCAGAACACCAAAGAGGACGCCAGCATGGCTAAGATAAGGCTAACTACAATGTTTTAAAAAATGATAGGAATTTTAAAAAGTTTACTTACATTTAGTAAATGTGCATTTTGTTTAACACTAAATAGAAGCAGTTTACTCAAGTTCTTCATACCTCGTACAATCACATTAATGAGCCCATTACCTGCTGCTTGCTAAAGTGTATGCCTCATAAATAAATAATGCAGTATCTAAATTCATTTTACTTCTTGTTGCATGAAGCTATAAAACCATGTTTCAAAAATAAAATGATGCATGATGCATTTTTAGCCATATGAGACAAATAGTCTCATATGGCTACATCGTCAGGATGACTGAGAACACTCAACAATTTCAAACCTGTACTCTACAATGTAGTGTAACAAGTCTACTGTGCACCAGGGAGAAAACAGTCAGTTCAGCAAAATGAGAAATGTGCAACAAGGCGCACAGCAGAATATCATAAATATGAAACACGAGGCAGCATAAAAGCTGAAAACATTAAAATGCCAGTCCTAAAACATAAAATCCTGCAGAGCAGGATGTGCAGCACGACTGGTATGTGTGTGTGTGTGTGTGTGTGTCTGTAGCAGGACATACCTGCTCTGTAATCCAGCCCAGATGTTTGACCTCCATGCCAGGCTGCATGCACTTCATCTCCTCTTTCACTCTTTGTAAAAGGTTGGCGGCACCAGCCTGGATGGCATTGTACCAAGACTGGGCCATGGCCGGATCTTTTGCCCGCAGGAACACAGAGTTCTTTCTGTTGGATGAAACCACTTCAAAATACCTGGCAAATGATGAGAGGAGCAGGAAGGAGACATGCGGTAAACGGCAAGTGACTCAAACTCAAAGGTGAAGACGGAGCTTTAGATGTTACTAAAGAGAATATGTGAGAGAGACTGAGTAAGAAGTCCCCTTTCAATATTCTCTTTTGGACATTTTTGTTGTCTTCAGGGTAAAGACTGTCAGATTTTTGTTCTTAGAAAAATACCAAGTAAAAATAAAAAAAAATGTGTTAATGTGCAGTACCTGTTTTCCGTGTCCGGGGGGCACTGCTTTCGTGTCACCTGGCACATTCTGAGCGGGATGCTGCGGGGCTCCTTCACTTCGGCGGGTGACAGCTCTGGGGCCTTCTGGGGTGTGGAGGGAGGAGAGTCCCAGGGGAGCGCGGCGCCGGGGGACCCCGAGCTTTTAAAGAACGCCGACATCTCCTTGATGTACTTTACTGAGGCAGAGCGAGAACGAGAGCGAATTAAGATAAAGAGGAGAGGCAGGCGAAGTACAAGAGGACAGGCGAGGGAAGAAAAGGAATATGGGATATGAAAGCAGAGCCTCCAGGTTCAGAGATGAGTTGGAAACTGAAGCAGCTTTTATGATGTGAGGAAGAGCCAGCGCAAGAAAAAACAACTGTAAGGAATTCTTTGTAGGCTGATTTCTCAGCTATTTTGTGCAGCATGCCGCACCGCTTCCCCCTCTGACTACACTCCCCTGACTGTTTTAAAGCAGCCTCTTAAAGTGTGGTATGCAGATCAATGTTGGTCCATGAGCAACCCCTAGTGGTCTGTGAGTATATTGGTAAAATATCATATTTTAAATTAATATCATACTTTAGCTTGAAACTGTTGGTTAGACTGTTTAAAAATGGCTCCAAAGTCCAATAGACAGTAATATACTGTTGGAGCAGTAAGCAGACCTAATGTTTTTGGATATTTGGGGAGGGAGGTGGTCCGCAAAAATTGTTTAAAGGACATGTCACACGTTATTTATCCTAGCAACACAACATTTGACGTACATTTGAGAAAAAGCAGAAACATCCCGATGGCTGACAGACAGAGAGAAACGAATGCTAGTACGTCTGATAATGAAGCTTCTTTGGTTTCATTTGAAAGTGATTTACAGACAGGAGACGACACACTTCACCCCAAAACGCTTGATTTTTTTCAGAGTCTGTCGGATTTTCAAACCTAACGTGTGGTGATGCTGCTGTCTGTGTGGCAGGAAGCCATTTTACTTCAGCAAGGAATGCACACGTGGAATGTCTCCACAATGATATTTTTACAGGCAGCCTGAACGTGCAGATGGATTTCTGACATTGGAAAAAGTCCAAATACGTTATTTTCAGGAGACAATGGACTTTCTATCTAATAATCTATGTTATGTGCCACAATCATGAGAGAACTTGAGGAGCTGACGGCTGAGGGACATTATTCTCTGGTCGATGATTGCGCGTAATTCATGCGTGAGGATTTATCATGAACTTGGACATGTTCTCCCGCTGGCAATCGCGTGCGATCTGTGCGTGAGGACTTATAGTGGACCTGGACATGTTCTCCAGTTGGAGATCATGCGCGATCTGTGCGTGAGGACCTAAAGTTGACCTGGACATGTTCTCCCCCTGGCGATCGTGCACAAATTGTGTGTGAGGACTTCTAATGGACCTGGACACGTTCTTCCCCCAGCGATCGCACGCGATCTATGCATGACAACTTCTTTGGTGGAGTGGCCTTTACATACAGTGCCCTCCAAAAGTATTGGAACACTTGGTATTTCACACATTTTAATTTCTTTATGCCATTTCAAATACAAAAAAATGCAAAAAAAATTTAATTTCTAAAATTACCTTCCTGAAATGCAAACTCAAAGCCAATCTCTTCCACTTGATATAAATTAATTAAAAATATAAAAACAATGAATAATCAGTTTTACTGCCAGTTTTCTTCAGACAAGTCAGGGGATGGATACATGAACATTTCCAAGTTATTGAATATGTCTTGAACTTTATTTACATCAGTTATGAAGAAATACAAACAGTATGACACTCTGGTAAATCTGTGTGGAGTAGACAGTTCTCAAAAACTGAGTAACTGTGCAAGAAGGAGAAGAGTGAGGAAAGTCACCAAGACACCCAGACAACCCAGAAGAAGTTATAGGCTTCTGTGGCTGTGACTGGAGAAATTGTGCATAGTGCATGTTTGTATTTTGTATCACCAGTTATGCAGCTTCATGATGAAGTTGTTTAGAGGATTTTCTTAAAAAGAAAACCTGAAAGTTTAGCTACAATTTGCCAGAAGGTACATCTGAGATGCAAGCCTAGATTTAATGTTTTGGTGAAAGAAAATCCTCCTCTATACCAAGAGTCTGAAAGGACAAGATTATAATTTTTATGACATCATCACATTAAGACACTGTTATCAAACATCTATGTATCCTAGTCACTTTTGACAACTGTGTCATGTGAGAGAAATCCAATTTTCTAAAAAAAATGTTAAAAAGTACAGTCAGTTATATGATAAATACTGTATGTAACCGATTATCCAACATGTCCCTGAACTGTGAAGAGACAAAATCCATGACTGACTAATATGAGACACTAAACAGGCACTAACTCAACGGCAAATTTAAACTTAATGCAACCCCAAACATAACCCGAAACGTATCCACAACTTTGTCCCCAATATACCGTAATCCAAAACCTAACCCTAATCCCAGCCTAAACACTAAAATAAGCTTAAACGTAACCCTCACATAACCCTCACTTTACAACAACACATTTTTTTCTTTCTATTGCACAGTAAGTGAACAAAAATGAGTCAATTCACTAAAACAATATCCCCGTTTGATACCAGGTCAAGAATTAGAAGAGAACCAGAGTGCCTCCCCACATTAATGGGTCTACCTTCTATTCCTGCATAAACTGCAACAGGATACATGGATTTCAGTGCAAGTGGCAAAGGGGGCTTTGGTCTCAAGTCCAGTCTAGCGGACTGGTATAGGTTTGACATGACTGGCTGCTGCTGGATTAAAAATAGTCCAGAGGACATGGTAAGGCATGTGGCTGAAGCCACAGCTCCGGTTGCACTGGAGAAGTGTGAAGTGCTCTTCTTTTACAAAAGGCACGGAGCCAAAAAATGAGCACAAGAATTGCCGCAGTGAACAACAGGAATGAGTGCGGAGGGCCACCACCATCCCCAGAGTACAGCATGGCTGTCACCTAGAACCGATTCGAGTTTGTTAAAACAATGACAGCTCCATTTGTTTTTAATTTCACCACAAATCTCTCTCCAGTGTGTCAATCATCAATAAAGAGGTGCGGGCTGGGTTTATTGTTGAAGCTCAGGCCAAACATCACACCTTTAGAAATGTCTTAGAACACATAGCGTTGGGTGGTATGGCATAAAATTCATATTGCGGTTTAATTTAAACGCATACATGGTTACAATATGGCAGCACGGTGGATTAGTGGTTAGCACAGCGAGAAGGTCATGGGCTCCATTTCCACCTGTGGCCTTTCTGTGTGGAGTTTGCGTGTTCTCCCCGTTTGCGTGGGTTCTCTCCGGGTGCTCCGGCTTCCTCTCACATCCAAAGACACGTAGGTTAGGTGGATTGGAAACTTTAAATTGTCCGCAGGTGCGGTTGTGGATGTGTTTTTTGGTCTATATGTGGCCCTGCCACAGACTGGCGTCCTGTCTAGGGTATATCCCGCCTCACGGTCTATGACTGCTGGGATAGGCTCCAGCCCCCTGTGACCCTTAACTGGAGTAAGCAGTTGAAGATGAGTGAGTGTGGTTACAATATATATTGTGATATATTCTTCATTATGTAAATTAAAGACAATCCATTGTCACCATTGTTTGTCACTTTCATAACTAAAAAAAACAAAAAACAAAATAAAAACAAAGAAAGAAAGAAAAAAAACACCTTCAATCCAAGCTGTCTCTTAATGTTTGCATTTATGTATTTATTTATTTTTAATTAAGTAAACAGATATTTTTGTGTGTCCTATTAATTCCACTGAGAGCAGAATTGTAACAGTAGAACTACACCAAGATTAATAATGACCGATTGACATGACTGATTGATAGTGACTTGTTAAAAATACATTACTTTTCATTATAACATCCACTGTCTGTCTGTTAGCAGGATTATGTCAAAACTACTGCACAGATTTTGACCAACTTTTCACCACGCATAGATATTAGGCCATAGAAGAATCCCTTACATTTTGGCGATGATCCACCTCCAAATCTGGATTCTGGATCAAGTTTAACTTTATATAGTCCTTGAAGGATTATGTCAAAACTACACGGATTCTCACCACATTTTCACCACAGATACATACGAGGTCTGTTAGAAAAGTATCCGACCTTATTATTTTAAAAAAAAAACGTATGGATTTGAATCACGTGCGATTGCGTCAGACAAGCTTGAACCCTCGTGCGCATGCGTGAGTTTTTTCATGCCTGTCGGTTGCGTCATTCGCCTGTGAGCAGGCTTTGAGTGAGGTGTGGTCCACCCCTCAAGCCTTGTCAAAAGGGTCCTTACCCCCTTGTTAGAGTAAAGGTCCACTTTAGTCTTTACTTTCTAGACATTTTTTTACACACAGTAACAACAATAATATGATAATAACAAGAGCAATCACAGATTTCTGATGTCCACCAATCCAGACCCTGATCACCTCCAAAATTTAATGGTGTCTTCCATGCCCAAATATCTGTCTGTGGTGCAAATTTGGTGAGAATCTGTAAAGTAGTTTTGATGTAATCCTTCAAAGACTATATAAAATGAAACTTGATCCAGAATCGGGATCCGAATCCAGATCATCTCCAAAATTTAATGATGTCTTCCATGGGCTAATATGTATCCGTGGTGAAAATTGGTGATGATCTGTGAAGTAATTTTGACATAATCCTTCAAAGACTATATAAAGTTAAACTTGGTCCAGAATCCAGATTCGGATGTGGATCATCACCAAACTTTAATGGTGTCTGCCATGGCCTAATATGTTTCTGTGGTGAAAATGTGGTGACAATCCGTGAAGTAGTTTTGACGTAATCCTTCAAAGCCTATATAAAGTGAATCTTGATCCAGAATCCGGACCAAATCCAGATCATCTCCAAAATTTAATGGTGTCTTCCATGGGCTAATATGTATTCGTGGTGAAAATTGGTGATAATCTGTGAAGTAGTTTTGACATAATCCTTCAAAGACTATATAAAGTTAAACTTGGTCCAGAATCCAGATTCGGATGTGGATCATTGCCAAAATTTAATGGTGTCTTCCATGGCCTAATATGTTTCTGTGGTGAAAATGTGGTGAGAATCCGTGAAGTAGTTTTGACGTAATCCTTCAAAGCCTATATAAAGTGAATCTTGATCCAGAATCCGGATCCGGATCATCTCCAAAATTTACTGGTGTCTTCCATGGCCTAATATGTTTCTGTGGTGAAAATGTGGTGAGAATCCGTGAATTAGTTTTGACGTAATCCTTCAAAGCCTTTATAAAGTGAATCTTGATCCAGAATACAGAGCTGGATCATCTCCAAAATTTAATGGTGTCTTCCATGGCCTAATATGTATCTGTGGTGAAAATTTGATGATAATCTGTGAAGTACTTTTGACATAATCCTTCAATGACTATATAAAGTTAAACCTGATCCAGAATCAGGATCTGTATCCGGATCACCTCCAAAATGTCATGGAGTCTTTCGTGGTCTAATATGTACCTGTGTTGAAAATTTCATCAAAATCTGTGAAGTAGTTTTGATGTAATCCTTCAAAGCATAAATAAAATGAAATCTTGATCCAGAATTTGGATTCCGATCCAGATCACGTCCATAATTTAATGTAGTCTTCCATGCCCTAATATGTATCCATGGTGAAAAAAATGGTGAGAATCCATGTAGTTTTGACATAATCCTTCAAGGACTATATAAAGTTAAACTTGATCCAGAATCCAGATTCGGAGGTGGATCATCGCCAAAATGTAATGGTGTCTTCTATGGCCTAACACGAGGTCTGTTAGAAAAGTATCCGACCTTATTATTTAAAAAAAAAAAAAAAAACATATGGATTTTAATCACGTGTGATTGCGTCAGACAAGCTTGAACCCTCGTGCGCATGCGTGAGTTTTTTCATGCCTGTCGGTTGCGTCATTTGCCTGTGAGCAGGCTTTGAGTGAGGTGTGGTCCACCCCTCTCGTCTCTCGTCTCGTCTCTTGTTGGAGAGTGAGTTCCTTTGCAGTGTGGTCGTGGGAAGCTGACAGTCTTCATTCAAATTTAAAAATTAAAAGCTCTTCTATACAATCTACGAAGACATTATTGGGGAGGATGACCTACTTCTTTTACTTTTAAAGAAAATGCTGGAAGCTGGAAAGAAAGTTGTGGGCTGAATTTACTGCCAGATTTCTACTGTTTTTGAGTTTTAAATAGTTTGTTTTGTGGTACCCTGTGACAGACTGGCGGCCTGCCCTGCATCTCGCAGACTGAGCGGTCCCCCTAAAAATCTCCCCCCTGCCCCCGATGTCGCAGTTCACAGATTAACACCTCGTTTGTGCTTCAAACTGCACTCCAGTCATCATCTACCTCAGCGACAGTGATTGTATTGCTGTTTTCTTTTGATTTTTTTTTTTTTTTTTTTTTTTGCAATGTGCCATTTTTTTCTGACAGGTTACTAATTTGCACATTACTTTTATGTTGACAGCACTCTGCTTAATTAGAACATAGCTTGATATATTCTTTTCAGCAGCAGGCATGACCCTTTCCAACACTGTATTGTATTGACTGCACAGAATCAGTTTTTAAATGACAACGGTGGAGCAAGCCGATTCTGGCTCCAGTGTGGAGCAGCACCTCATGCATCTTTATTTCTAGTCTATAATCTACAGTCAAAAATCCTTCTGTTGCTGGATGTGTAGACTGGGGGCATATATCAAACCGGGGCTGAAAAATATGCGCAACAACTTTGAAGTAGCTGTCAACCGGCATACAGAATACTGTGTTCATTTGTTCCTTTGCCAGCTGACTGATGTGTGTGTGTGTGTGTGTGTACGCTATGGATTAGCCAACAGCATCTTTGTTTCTGGACTCAAGCCATTTAAAATTGATGTGGCTGATCTCAATATGGAAGGCCAGGCCACATGTCTGGGAAAGCAAATGGTACAGCGGGCATGAATTCTTGAAGTGGTAGCCATCACGAAACTTCACCATCTCCCTGCTTCGACACTAAACAACCACATCAGGGAGGCTCAGTAAATTCCTCATTAGGGTGGTGGCATGGGGAAGCTACAAAACACGAAACTGCCCATTTCAATAATGGCTAAGAGTGTGTACATTCCCTGGATGTACACTTTTATAATTTTTTAATCAAAGTTTTTTTATTAACCTTTACCTAGATTCTGGGTCTTTTAGTGAAGTTTAGGGCTAGTGGCCGGCTACCACCTTAGTATTTCTCTGTTTTTCTTGTTGTTTAATGCTGGCAAATTATACAGTATTTTTTGTCTTTCTGATGCCTGATTCTGTTTTTTTCTCTGTTTAAGGTGCAGCTCCATCCAGAGATGGGAGTTGTATTCATGTTGGCGATCCTCCTGTCCTGTGCGCCAATAGCATTTCTTCTATATTCATCTGTGAATTGTTCTGTGAATTGTTCTGTAATTTATGTTTCTAGCATGGCCCAAGCAGAGGGTCACCCCTTTGAGTCTGGTCTGCTTGAGGTTTCTTCCTCAGAGGGAGTTTTTCCTTACCACTGTTGCTCTGGGGGTTGGTAAGATTAGACCTTACCTGTGTGAAGCGCTTTGAGGCAACTCTGTTGTGACTTGGCGCTATATAAATGAAAATAAATTGAAATTGAAATAAATGAAGCAAGGATTCCAGATAATAAGGGAAACAACAAATATGGCTGACCAATACCCCCGACCCACCCAACTCCACAACTCAATACTTATATTTATCGTGGGCATGTGCTGGTGTCGCATCCACCACATGACAAAACTGGTCCTGGTCCTGGATGGTCAGCACCCAAGCAGAGAACTGGTCCATCCCCACCTCTCGAAAATAACCATCTAAATGCTGGGGTCTTCATCAATGACACCTGCGGACTGGATCTTGCCAAGAGAAACATCCCATGACCAAAATGCTGTAGCTGATGTTCCCTCAGCATTCAAGTCATACCACTCATCTTAGGCCTTGTCCACACCGATACAAAACATTTTTTGCTTTCAAACACTGTTCCACAAGGCAACGTTACAAGATTTATCTGAGGCCACACTAAAACATGCAAATCAACCAAAAAAGCCGTAGTACATATGCCAGGCCTGTAGGTGGCACTGTATGTTACGTGAGTGCACGGATGCATTTTCCATCATTTACTGGACTTTGAGCTAAACATTAAATTAATTTTTGATATTTTAAAAAAAAAATTGGTGAATTTCTCAGACGACAGTACAACTTTTGCAAGACCTGGCATATCCACTAGGTGTTGAGTATGCTTTGGCCGAAGACAGCCAAAGTTTACCAAGCCTGGCCCGGAATTTGCCGTTTGTTGTCACTGGCAACCACGCAGTCAGTTGCTCCGTCTCACTCACACACAGCATGCATGTTTATCATGCTACGAGTCTGCAGAACACTGTATTCAACATGGAAACAAGATTTATTTTAAAAATAAGCTGATATTTTCAGTACCTCACTTGGTATGCAGGTGCTGTATGTGTCATTTTTCAGATTTGAAATGACACTGTATGTACTCGCTTCTAAGAAAGGAAAAAAAAAAAAACCTGCTCGCCCTCACCACTTTTTTTCTGATGTCAAAGATGATAAACTAATGTTTGTTTTTTTTATTTGTTTGTTTGTTTTAAATTGGGGCTTACTAAGACCAGAGCACCACACGTAAGAAAAACAATATGGATATTACACAAGCACGGAGCTCCAAATTAAAAAATAAATCTAGATTTTACAAAGAGTGGAGTACCACACAAAAAACTTTGAATTATCCAAATCATGGAAAAAAGAAAACGGATGGTGAGTCCACGTAAGCTTTAATGTACCTTTTAATATATTAACATGTTCCATGCGAGGTGTTTTTGTACAGGTGGCAGTTTTAAAAAATGCACATGATAAATCCAAACTGAAGGCACTGTATAGAAATGTGGGAAAAGGATTCATTTAATATGGTTTTGCTGGATATTATTATATCATCATCATATTATTATTATCATTATCATCATTATAAAGAAATATGATGTTAGCAAAGACTTATTACCAAAGGCATCAAGTTATATTATGATTTATATCATAGACTAATTAGCCATGAAACATAATATCTCACAGTTTTATCCGCCGTGATGACAGCTTGTTAGCTGACGTGACAGGTTTTCATCCTAACAGTAATCAGGCTGGAGATTACTCAGCGGCTTTCACCGCAACGGTCATCTCTTCAGCTTTCTGCCAAAAATCTATTTAATGATCCACCAAGATGAAACAAAGTACTTATACTATCAACAACAACATCACATGATTAATTATAAGTCGCTGTGGTAAGTCAGGTGATGCCGTGATGTAATCCTTTCAGAAACATTCCGTATTGCTTGTACACACAGAGACACAATCCAGTGTTTTGAGATTAACCCAATCTGGGACCCGTTTTAAAACACTATCATTTTCAGCTGCCTCCAAAACATCATTTACATGTGGCTGAATTTCCAAAACGATACAAGACTTATGTAGATGCACCTTAATCTGTTCCCGTGTGGACAGGGCCTTAGTCTCCCTAAGTAAACCCTTGTCTGACACAAAGTCATTCCAGCAGTACCCAAGGATCCTCTGAAGACACCATAGTACCAAAGACATCTAGTAGTCACCTTAGGTCACAGGTTGGACCTTATGATTCGCAACCATATATGCGTAAATTTAATACTTTAATTGATGAAATTTGGAGATGCCACCCTAAATAAAACCTACAAACTTCCAAATTAAATGGAACAACGTGGTAAGATCTATTTGGAGAAATGTTCTTGGACACAGCACAATCAATGAAGGTGTCTAGTCATATTTTTTTGTCTCTTCATTTGGCATGTGTCTCCATGAAAAGTTGGTGTATTACAGTATGAACACTTTGTGGCAATACACTGGCATATCTGCTGGGGGCGTAACAATGTACTGTGAATCATGATAATCATATCGTGAAGCCTGTATCAAATCATATTTCTTAAAGTAGTATTGTGATACTATGAAAAGTCAAATATTGCATGGAGGAAAAACCCTCTTATAGAACAATCCTAGCATCAAGGATTACAATTTATGCTTCAGAATTTTTTTTAAGTTAAAACATTCACCACAGATTACTTTCTACATAATTAGTGGGAATAGTGATGTAATTATGTATTGTGATGTGTACCTAATTAGGACAGGTGTATCATGCTGCTAGTGTATTGTTACACCCAAATATCTGCCTGTTAAATTTGCAATGCCCCTCTCCTAGAGCATAGATTATAGAAGTCTAATTTGAAAAGTATTGCTTTTAGTACAGTAACCCTCCTGTACTGTGCACTGGCAACATTTCCTGTATATTTGTTTTGTGAACTGTTTTGTAAATTGTGTCGGTAGCATGGCCCAAGAAGTGGGTCACCCCTTTGAGTCTCGTCTGCTTGAGGTTTCTTCTTAAAATCATCAGAGGGAGTTTTTCTTTACCACTGTCACCTGTGTGCTTGCTCTGGGGGTTGGTAAGGTTAGCTCTTACTTGTGTGAAGCGCCTTGAGGCAACTTTGTTGTGATTTGGCACAATATAAAAGAAAATAAATTGAAACTAAAAATAGAAAAATTTAAAAACTTCAAAACACACAAAAAATAAAATTGACATGCAACTTTACAATGCAACTCTCTGAAAGACAATAAAAAACTGTTTTTGCAACATCACCGAGGAAAAAAATAGGCCACAACCACACTCATCCCAAAGTCTACAAGCGTATCCAAAAAAATGCCAACATCGGCCAACCCAAATACAAAACATGATGGATAAAAAACTACAGTAATGATATTAATCACAACTAGAGACATTCGTCATGAAATGCCCCGCGTGCAGTACTATTTTCCATGTAAAGTTCAGTAATATGTACATGTGTGGGGTAGGTATTTGGTTGAACCCTCGTGTGTTTGATGTAAACTGGGATACACAGGGGAAAAATTGGAGACTGACATTATATATATTTAGAGGATGTGGCCAACATTGTTCTCCATTGTTCTCCTGGGGGATTTCAATGCCCACGTGGGCGGTGACAATGAGACCTGGAGGGGGGTGATCGGGAAGCACGGCCTCCCCAATCTGAACCCGAGTGGTGTTCAGTTGTTGGACTTCTGTGCTAGTCACAGTTTGTCCATCACGAACACCATGTTCGAGCACAAGGGTGTCCATAAGTGCACGTGGCACCAGGACACCCTGAGCCGGAGGTCGATGATCAACTTTGTAGTCGTATCATCTGACCTTCGGCCACATGTCTCGGACACTCGAGTAAAGAGAGAGGCAGAGCTGTCGACCGATCACCACCTGGTGGTGAGTTGGATACGCTGGGAGGGGAGGAAGCCAGTCAGACCTGGCAGGCCCAAACGTATCGTGCGGGTCTGCTGGGAACGACTGGCGGAACCCTCTGCCAGGGAGGTCTTCAACTCCCACCTCCCGGAGAGCTTCTCCCAGATCCCGGGGGAGGTTGGAGACATGGTGTCCGAGTGGACCATGTTCTCCACCTCCATTGTCGATGCGGCCGCTCGTAGCTGTGGTCACAAGGTCTCTGGTGCCTGTCGCAGCGGCAGACCCCGAACCCGGTGGTGGACACCGGAAGTAAGGGATGCCGTCAAGCTGAAGAAGGAGTCCTACTTATCTTTGTTGGTAGGTGGGACCCCAGAGGCAGCTGACAGGTACCGGCTGGCCAAGCGTGCTGCAGCCCGTGCGGTCGCAGAGGCAAAAACTCAGGTCTGGGAGGAGTTCGGGGAGGCTATGGAGGAGGACTATTGGTCGGCCTCGAAGAGATTCTGGCAAACCGTCCGACGCCTCAGGAGGCGGAAGCAGCTCTCCACCGGCACTGTTTACGGTGCGGGTGGGGAGCTGTTGACCCTGACTGGGGATGTTTTTGGGCGGTGGAAGAGTACTTCGAGGATCTCCTCAATCCCATCGTCACATCTTCCGAAGAGGAAGCAGAGACTGGGGACCCAGAGGCGGACTCATCCATTACCCAGGCAGAAGTCACCGCGGTGGTTAGAAAGCTCCTCGGTGGCAAGGCTCCTGGGGTGGATGAAATCTGTCCTGAGTACCTTAAGTCTCTGGATGTTGTGGGACTGTCTTGGCTGATACGCCTCTGCAACATCGCGTGGCGATCGGGGACAGTGCCTCTGGAATGGCAGACCAGGGTGGTGGTCCCTCTGTTTAAGAAGGGGGACTGGAGGGTGTGTTCCAACTATAGGGGGATCACACTCCTCAGCCTCCCCGGTGAGGTCTATTCCAGAGTACTGGAGAGGAAAATTCAACCGATGGTCGAACCTCGGATTCAGGAGGAGCAGTGTGGTTTTCGTCCTGGTCGCAGCACACTGGACCAGCTCTACACGCTCCATCGGGTGCTCGAGGGTTCATGAGGAGCTCGGTCACTCGGGAGGAGCTCGGAGTCGAGCCGCTGCTCCTCCACGTCGAAAGGAGTCAGTTGAGGTGGCTCGGGCATCTTTTCCGGATGCCCCCTGGACGCCTCGCTGGAGAGGTGTTCTGGGCACGTCCCATTGGGAGGAGGCCCCGGGGAAGACCCAGGACATGCTGGAAGGATTACATCTCTTGGCTGGCTTGGGAACGCCTTGGGGTGCCCCTGGAGGAGCTGGGGGAGGTGTGTGTGGATCGGGAGGTCTGGGAGGCTTTGCTTGAGCTGCTGCCCCCGTGACCCGACTCCGGATAAAGCGGAAGAAAATGGATGGATGGATGGATGGATGTGGCCAACAGTCACCATAAAAAGTCGGTAGCCTTCGAACAAATGCAACTAGGGGTACATTGCGGCGAACAAATTTCAGGCGAAGGATTTGACAGTTGTGACCACTGGTGACCTTGAAAAGTAGGTCAAGGTCACCGGTCTTCAAACCCATGCGAAGTACTCCTCCAAGGCATGTACCCACCAAATATGAAGTTTCTGTGAGCATTAGGTGCAGAGCTACGTTGTGACAAATAATTTGGCAGTTGTGACTATTGGTGACCTTGGAAAGTAGGTCAAGGTCACCGGCCTTCAAGCCCATGCGAAGTACTCCTGCAAAGCATGTACCCACCAAATATGAAGTTTCTGTAAGCAATGGGTGCCGAGCAATATTGTGGCGAAGGATTTGACAGTTGTGACCACTGGTGATCTTGAATAGTAGTTCAAGGTCCCCGGCCTTCGAACCCATGCAAAGTACTCCTCCAAGGCAAATACCCACCAAATATAAACTTTCTGTGCACAAAAGGTGCCGAGCTACGTTGCGGCAAAGGATATGACAGTTGTGACCATTAGAGACCTTCAAAAGTGGGTCAAGGTCACTGGCCTCAAACCCATGTGAAGTACTCCTCCAAGGCATGTACCCACCAAATATGAAGTTTCTGCAAGCAATAGGTGCCGAGCTACGTTGCGGCGAAGGATTTGACAGTTGTGACCACTGGTGACCTTGAAAAGCAGGTCAAGGTCACCGGCCTTCGAACCCATGCGAAGTACTCTTCCAAGGCATGTGCCCACCAAATATGAAGTTTTTGCAAGCAATAGGTGCCGAGCTATGTTGCGGCGAACGAATTGCGGCCGGCCGGCCGGACAAACAGATGGCCGGACGGACAACCCGGATGCTATATGCCCTGCCTCGCAGGGCAAATGCCGCGTGAGGCATAACAATGACAATACCATACTAATTCAGCCTCCATTTCTTGCAAAAACTTTGAAATGGTCATCAAATATTAACTCAACTCTGGACTGAGCCTTCTGGAACATTGCGTCTTTGATCCCGTGGTACTTTACGCTGAAGTCAACGAGCGCTTCTATTTACACAGTATAAGCTTTTTGGCATAAATGAAAAAAAAAAAAAAAACAAGAACAAACAAAAAGCTACCATGTCAGCTTCATTTGCTTAGACTGACCCCAGGGTGTTAGAATCTATAAGTCCAAAACATGCAGAGAACTCCAGAGAGGGCTTGGTATTAGCGATCACATACAGGGACAACATCTCTTAAATTTAGCTTTGGACCAACAAAGACAGCTTTAAAGTGGATAAACCGCATACTGAAGACAGACTGAAGATGTATTCTCAGTATTGCTCTGCATATATAATGTGTGACCTGTTTCCCAATTCTCTCACCCCATTTATGTTTCAAAAACACCTAAACCAGCCTCATCACTGATGCAAAGCACAACAACTTGGGTCGTTTACTTATGGCTCTTAAGATCTGCCTTCTTATGTCCTTTTCACACAAGCTGTGCAAACCTCTAGAAATTATCCAGAGGAGCTATACAGGAACTGTCCTAATCAGTTAGGCCTGTCATTTGAGCCCCGTCCAGCATCAAATGGCTCATGTTGCCGCATATGATCCACGTCAAGCCACATACATGATAACGCAACGATGGTACACGTTTAGGCATGGGTTTGGTCCAAACTTCCAGCCCTCCCACACCTGGTCCCTTTAAAGTGTGGGTTTTCAATTCACAGCATCCCTTCAAGATGTCACATTTTAAACGCAGTCCAAAAAAAGATTCTGCACTGAGTGAGTGTGCACTGCTGCAACTCTACATCACTTCCAAAAAAAAAAAAAAGACACCACAAGGAGGTGGCCGCTTTAATTATATACACCCGCTGCCACAACTGTAGATCACTTCCAAAAAATATATATGTATTTCTTCATTTCTTCCACGGCTTACAATCGCCATGATACAACTTTTAAATTTGCATTATGTTTTGCGCGCTCTCGTTCTATGTTCCTGGACAGCTCTGCACTCCTTCTCATGGTTTCACTGGCGTTATATATTAATTTATTGGCGTTATTGTGTTCATCCATTATTGACTGCAAAATCACTCTTTTGCCAGTTGGCACTGTGCCTAAATGCGCCTTTTGCACGAGTTATTGTATCAGTGCACACACACAGCGGAGCTCAATCTGATCCATTAACCAGATATTAAATCTATCATAGGCATACTTTTACAGCAAGGAATGAACATGCAACTCTTTTACCAAACGATAAAAACATTAAAATGTAGTTGCCTTTAAGCTGTTCCAAAATACATTCCTCATTGAGCAGGAAAGAGTGGAAAAAAGCGTCCAGATGAAACGGTCTTCTGTGATTACAGAAGCGATTAGAGGTGTTTTCAACCTCTAAAGTTTAACAGAAAATGATTAATCTGCTACAAAATAGTTATTTTGTATGCAGCGTCCTTGTAGATAGAGCAGGTGGAATTGTGTGCGCAAGAGGACAGCCGTTCCAAAAACAGCCTCTCAGGTCCGAGGTCCACTTGGATAATGGGCTTTTAGCAGCCTCGTCTGCACCACAAACATGCTTCTATAATCCTTGTTAAGCCTGGGTCCTACCGAATAACAAAGGATGAATAATGAGCCACACAGCATGTTTTCTTGCTACAAGAGCATTTCTTCAACTATCGTGGGAGAATGGTGACTGTGAGTGGCTCTTAGAGGCATTATCTTCAGTTAACGAGGTTCCTCTTTGAGCGTGGCGCTAATTTCAAGATGTTCAAAATTTAGCAACAACAGCGTGGCGCAGTTTGTGTACGAGTTACTACAACCCCAATTCCAATGAAGTTGGGACATTGTGTAAAATGTAAATAAAACAGAATACAATGATTTGCAAATCCTCTTCAACCTATATTCAATTGAATACACCACAAAGACAAGATATTTAATGTTCAAACTGATAAACTTTAATGTTTTGTGCAAATATTTGCTCATTTTGAAATGGATGCCTGCAACACGTTTCAAAAAATCTGGGGCAGTGGTTTGTTTACCACTGTGTTACATCAACTTTCCTTCTAACAACACTCAATAAACATTTGGGAACACTAATTGTTGAAGCTTTGTAGGTGGAATTCTTTCCTATTCTTTCTTGATGTACGACTTCAGTTGTTCAACAGTTGGGGGTCTCCGTTATTGTATTTTGAGCTTCATAATGCGCCACACATTTTCAATGGCCGACAGGTTTGGACTGCAGGCAGGCCAGTCTAGTACCCGCACTCTGTTATTATGAAGCCACGCTGTTGTAACGTGCAGAATGTGGCTTGGCATTGTCTTGCTGAAATAAGTAAATGTGGAGATGTCTGGAGTTATACTTGATGTGGACATGTCCTGTCTCTGGCAATCAGTCAGTGAACAGACTTATGTCTGTTTTTGTCCTTTATTTAACACAGTGATGAGAGAGTTTGAGGGGAGAGTGAGGAGCTGCCTGCAGCCAGCCAGTTTGTTTTTTTCTTTTAATTGTTCACAAATGTGCGCGCAAACAAATCGTCCGTGAGTGGACTAGAGATGTCCGGACATTTTACTGGATGTGGACATGTCGTGTCTCTGGCAGTCAGTCTGTGAGCAGAACTTTTATGGACTTTATTTAAACATAGTTGTGACAGAGTTTAAGAGCGAGAAGCTGCAGCAGCTGTCAGGCTGCAATCAGCATTTTTTTCTGTGCTCTGAGCGTGTAGTTTTTACTGCATTGTGTACATGGTATAAAAACAATCCTGCATGATTTCTACTTCGGGAACAAAGAAACACAGCAGAAATCATAAATTGACATCAGGTAACGTCGTCTTGTTAGAGTGTGGCTTTCAGTCACGTTGAGTGCCGTCGCTTTGCTCTGACTTGCGCTGAAACCACTTCCTTTCTGTGTCAAGCACAGGACGTAAAAAAAATAAGCATGCTTAATTTCTGGCGTCCAATTTGCTTCGTCCTTTGCTTCCCTCACGCTGTTGTGACGTTGCGCTACATCATCTCGGCACTAGGTTGCTTCCATGTGGAGTCGTCATGACGCCGCATCACGAAACTCGAAGCGGGCCAGGTGTGACAGGGGCTTCAGAGGCATATGCATGGTGCTTATGAGTCTGCTAAAAGTCCATTATCCATGCGCCTGGCAACTACGCAGGACCCGAGAAGCTATTGTTGGAGCAGCTGCCCTCTTGCGCACACAATTCCACCTGCTCTGTGTGCTGGATGCTGTATATGAAATAATTATTTTGTAGCGGATTAATCATTTTCTGCCAAACCTTGGATGCTGAAAACACCTCTAATTGCTTATGGAATCACAGAGGACTGTTTCATCTAGACACTTTTTTTCTTCTCTTTCCTGCTCCATGTGGAAAGTATTTTGAACAGCTTAAGGTAACTATTTCTAATGTTTTTATAGCTTGATAAAACAGTTCCTAGCTGTAAAAGTATGTCTATGGTTGATTTAATATCTTGTTAATGGATCACATAAGCTCCGCTGTGTGTGCGCACTGCGCACTGAGGCAGTGACTCATCATGCTTCAAACGAGCATTTAGGCAGAAGCCAGGTCACAAAAGAGTGATTTTTCAGTCAATAATGTATGAACACAAAGTTAAAATTTGGATGACTGTGTGAAAGTGGATGTGTGTTTGAAGCCGTGGAAGAAATAACTCCAATGAAGCCACTAAAAGCAGCACAGAGGTGTCCAGCAACACAGGAGAGTGCGCAAAAGACCGATTCTGAAGACATAACACAAAGTTAAAAGTTTTATCACGGTGACTCGTAAGCTGCGGAAGAAATAAAGAAATTGTTTTTTTGAAAGTGAGCCACATGAGTTGCGGCAGCAGGTGTATATAATTAAAGCAGCCACCTCATTGCATGTAAAAGAGCGATTTTGCAGAAATAAACGGATGAACACAAAGTTAAAAGTGGGATCACGGTGTGAAAATGACTGTATTTACAGCCAGGGAAAAAATAAAGCCAGCAAGCCATGGATGGAAAGGAAGCCAGTGAGAAGGAGCGCAGAGGTGGCTGTCCAGGAGTGCAGAATAGCAGCATGCGCGCAAGAGAGCAATTTTACAGAAATAAACGGATGAACAAGTTAAAAGCGGTATCACGATGTGTGTGTTTAAAGCCACAAAATAAATAAAGCCAGCGAGCAGCGGAGCCAGCGAGGAGCACAGATGCGGTTGTCCAGGAACCCTTGGTCCAGTTTTAGCTGGTCTGGTGCATTACAGGTGGACAGCAACCTGGCGCACAATGCACAACTGCGGGACTGTACTGGAGCATCTATTTTTGGACTGCATTTAAAAAATGTGACATCTTTAAATGCTGCTATGAACTGAAAACCCACACTTTAAAGGGACCAGGTGTGGGAGGGCTGGAGGTTTGAACCAAACCCATGCCAAAACATGCACCAACATCGCGTTATCATGGCACTACGTGGCTTAGCGTGGCTGATGCGAGCCATTCAAGGCTCTGATGACAGGTTGGTCAGTAGAGGCTGCTACATGGCACATGCGGGGTACAGAGAGGCACATAGAGGCACCTTCATAGCGGATATGTGACAGATGAAAACGTGGGTCATTCTTTGAATAATTGCTGACACACCATGCTTGGGTCATTATTCATGGCTTATTATTCAGTGGGACCCAAGCTTTGTTGTTGTAGTAACTCATACACAAACTGCTCCACGCTGTTGGAGCTACATTTTGAACATCTTGAAATTAGCGCCACGCTCAGAGATGAGCCTAGTTAACCGAAGATACTGCCTCTAAGAGCCACTATTCTCCCACGACAGTTGAATAAATCCTCTCATAGCAAAAAAAAACAAAAAAAAAAAAACATGCTACTAGTCCAGCAGATACGGCAAAAATTGTTCAAAATGTGATAAAAGCACCAAAATTGGCAGAGATGTTCTTTAAGATATGTAGATTAATTTAAGATAGGGACCCACATCAAAATCTACCTTGGTTAGTCAGACCAGAGAAAAACAATTTTAGGCCTAAAATAGCAAAATTGTGAAAATTGTGCAAATTCCAGGAGGTGGACAGGTTTCAACAATAACTTGTAACTGACTGTTATAACTAGAGCCCGACCGATATGGATTTTTTTTAAGGCTGATGCCGCTAACGATATTTGGATGAAATAAAAAATGCAGATAATCGATAAATCAGCTGATTTGCCAATAGCCGATAAATCAACCGATATATATACGAGGTCTGTTAGAAAACTATCCGGCCTTTTTATTTTTTTAAAAAACTATATGGATTTGAATCATGTGCGCTTGCATCAGCCAAGGTTGAACCTTCGTGCGCATGCGTGAGTTTTTCACGCCTGTCGGTTGCGTCATTCGCCTGTGGGCAGGCTTTGAGTGAGCACTGGTCCACCCCCCTCATCGGATTTTCATTGTCAGGGAAATGGCTGAGCGATTGGAGCAGCGCTGAATCAAATTTTTTCAGAAACTGTGAATGACAGCCAGGTGGAAACCATTCGGAAGATTCAGATGGTTTGCGGTGAGGATACTCTGGGCGTCACACAGATTAAGGACCATTACAACCGGATTAAAGATGGCCCACAGCGGCGGAGAGTGCGCCGCGCTCTGAGCGGCCATCGACAGGCTGAAACGACCAGATCATTTCCAAAGTGAAGGCTGTGTTGAACCGGGACGTCGTCTGACTACCAGAGAAATTGCAGAAGAGGTGGACATCAGCACTTTTGCAGCACATTCTACTGTTACAGGAGATTTTGTAATGAAAGACGTGCGGAGGAATTCGCGTGTCGACACAGAGCCGCAATGGCGCACAACAAAAAGCACGTCTGTGTTGGAAGTCTCACAGGACAAGTTGTGACATGCTCAGCTGTTACACAATTTCTCGGATACTCACTCGACTGAAAAGCCACCGAAAGCCGTCTGAATCTTCCAAATGGTTTCCAACACGGACGTGCTTTTTGTTGTGCGCCATTAGTCCCTGTCGATGGCCGCTCGGAGTGCGGCGCGCCCCCCGCCGCTGTGGGCCGTCTTTAATCCAGTTGTAATGGTCCTTAATCTGTGTGACGCCCAGAGTATCCTCACCGAAAGCCGTCTGAATCTTTCCACCTGGCAGTCTCTCACAGTTTCTGGAAAAATTTGATCCAGCGCTGCTCCCATCGCTCAGCCATTTCCCTGACAATGAAAATCTGACGAGGGGGGTGGACCAGTGCTCATTCAAAGCCTGCCCACAGGCGAATGACGCAACCGACAGGCGTGAAAAAACTCACACATACGCACGAAGGTTCAAGCTTGGCTGATGCAAGCGCACGATTCAAATCCATATAGTTTTTTTAAAAAATAAAAAGGTCAGATAGTTTTCTAACAGACCTCGTGTATATATATATATATGTATGAAGACACCAAAGAAAAGGCTATGCGAAGAGCTGACAAGATTCAGCACCTTCTGTTGGTGACAGCCAACGTGGAAATCATGAAATTTGAGGAATGTGAGCACAATGTCTGTAGCGTACGTTTTGCATTATATCCTGGGCCCTGAATAATCTCTCCAGACACTACTTATTTAGGCATATCATCTCCTACCAGCCACATCTGGATGGGTGCTACAGAGTCTCACTCAGTCTATGGGTGCGTCCATCCGTCACGCTTCAACTTCAACAACTTATTTACTGTCCAATATACATTCTAAAATGTATATACATAATTAAATAGGTTTCCTCACCCTATTTACTTTTGGGACAATTATGAGTCCAGATTCTTACAGAGCCACTTCAAAAACTGTAGAATCTGAATGTTATGTCATTGTTGAACAAAGTTTATAGCCTCTGTCCAATATGTATAATCATGTTATGACATTTTCCTACCATGTGTCCTTTTAGGCCATATAGAACAGTACTCCATTTGTGAGTGTGTCCATCCTTTTCTGCATTATGAGTGAGGGTTGCATGACCACAAGATACCTTTCAGAGTGGAGTTCTTATATGAAACACTGTAATGCTTCATTTCCACATAGTGTATGTGTAAATGACTCTTATGAAGGTCTGTTTTTTTAATGTAAAAACACTTCTGTGTGTTTTTACTGTGTTAGGGCCCCTTCACACATAGCACGAATAAGAACAAATCGGGGTGAATCACAGCGAAACAGCTTTAATGAGCGAACCCGAAAAGACTGAGCCGACGTGAGGAGGTGCACACGGTCGGGCAGGTGTGAACAATCCCGCTGTGACACAGTGTGAGCAGCTGGAATGTGTTGCACCACATCGCGCCGCTGCTGTGGAGAAAAAAACAAACAAACTACACCATAAAAAACACAGCAATTTCCAATTAATCCCCGTTATCAAGTGGCCAATACAAGTATGATCCCTCTGTGCCTCTGTATATGACCCATGGTCATAGACGTACAGTCATGAAATGACATGAATGAAGCAGTGGACTATTATGTCTTATTATGTCCAGCCGGGTATATAAATAATTATAACTACAAACACAATGAGATAACAAATAAATAAATAATTAAGCATGGAGCAAACAAAAGGAGAGTGACACTTTATTCTGTGAGCTGAACGGACAGATGGGTGTGTTCGCCTGAGCCACTGCTGTTGAGATCTCTGGACCTGGATGTCACAGCTGGAGAACACGCACCATGTTTTGAAAGACATCACCTTCCAACTGTCCGCCGTGAAGTGCGTGTGTGTGCCTGCTGTCCTCACGTGGAAATACATAAAACAGCTGCACAGCGCTGCAGCAGCCGCACGGCGCGCACCTCAACAGGCTGTGCCAGGTGAAACGGATCATCAGATCATGTGCACACTCAGCTGATGATCTGAATGTCACGTCACCCACGTGTGTCAAGCTCACACGTGGGTGATGTGACACGATCACTCGGCTGCCAACTAGGTGGAGCCAAAACAGACCTGAAGTCTATTTTATGCAAATACTGAGACACGCAACACGGCAACAGCCAATCAGACTGAACAGGCATCGTAACGTCAGCTGGTTGTGAGCTCGCACAAAATAATCCTTGATAACAGAAAAGACTCCAAAACAACTGCGTTTCTGTATACAGTGGTCCCTCGTTTATCGCAGGAGTTATGTTCTAAAAATAACCCGCAATAGGCGAAATCCGTGAAGTAGTCAGCGTTATTTTTTACAATTATTATAGACGTTTTAAGGCTGTAAAACCCCTCACTAGACACTTTTCTCAAACAGGCATTAACATTTTCTCAGTTTTCTCTCGTGTGTAAACACTCTCAAAGTTCAAACCTGAGCAGAAAAATAAGACCAACCTGTTTTCAGGCCCAAACATTTGTTTGAGAAATAAAAATAGAATGTTTTCCTATAAATAATTATGATGGCTTTAAGAACTAACAAATTTAATTTTAACAATCAACCTACGAGGTTGGACACATAAGAAATTACGTATTAATAGTGACAGATCCTCTGATTGCGCCTCTTCGTCCTGGCGCCGCTCCGGTGTCGCGTCTTTTTCCACTGAGTGACACCTCGGTGTAGGTGTCTTTTTCCGAGTGAAGAACACAGTTATGGGTAGTTGTTGGCGCTCTTTTTTCTTCTGGGCGAGAAGATTATTATA
Source organism: Thalassophryne amazonica (assembly GCF_902500255.1). NCBI lineage: Eukaryota > Metazoa > Chordata > Actinopteri > Batrachoidiformes > Batrachoididae > Thalassophryne > Thalassophryne amazonica. The sequence continues at coordinate 40,121,640 of NC_047105.1, read as the reverse complement.
AACAGACATGCAGAACACAATGTGCGTGCTCTCCCTTTGCGGTGCCGCGACCGGCCTGCTTGATGACACAGAACACAATGCGCTGTAAAAAAAACAAAACAAAAGCATGCAAAATTGGACTAAAAAAATCTGCGAAACTTCGAGGCCGCAAAAGGTGAACCGCGTTATAGCGAGGGACCACTGTCTATGTTTTGTAAAAGTTAGCAAGAAATAAACACTTCTAAAACTAAAAATGCTGTTTTTGTAACCAGGTAACACACCTGAAGTGATTTACAAGACATCAGAGATGCTAGTGCACGCCCCAGGAACACCCGTCACGCAATGAAGCCGAGTGCTTAGTGGTTAGCAAGGTTGCCTCACAGCAAGAAGGTTGTGAGATTGATTCCCACCTAAGCCTTTTTTAGGAGTTTGCATGCTCTCCCCATGCTCGTGTGGGTTCCCTCCAGGTGCTCCGGCTTCCTCACATTTCCAAAGACATGAAGATGAACTGGAGACTCTAAATTAACTATAGGTGTGTGTGCAAATGTGTTTGTCTATATGCAATCCTGCGACAAACTGGCGTCCTGTCCAGGGTGTACCCCACCTCACACCCTATGACTGCAGGAATAGGCTCCAGCCCACTGTGACCCTTGAGTGAAGTAAATGGGTATAGAAAACAGATGCCTCAATGGCTACTGTAGTGTCTACAATGAAATAAACTTCTTTATTATATCTACGACAGTACCCCCCTCTGACTAGCTGATTTCCAGTTTGATATTTTCACATATCAGGCCATTACTATGACAATCGGTCCGGATCGCATATCAGATTTGCAACTTTGTTTACAATTTTCACAGCAGGAAATAAAACAAAACAAAAAGCGAACAAAGAAATTACAAGCGACAAAGAGAACCATTCTCCAAGCAAATTTTATTACACTGATGAGTTTGAATTGCAGGAATTAAAAGCAAACAAGCTCAAAGTGGACATGCAAAATGAAGACCAACTAGATGAAAACACAGCTCTGAACAGCCATATAATAAACAAATCATTAACATCGCTTTCTCGGTTAATAATCCGTTATTACACAGAACACTAGATGGCACTCGACATATATTACAGACACTGTCCACACACTATGTGGAAACGAGGCATAAGCTGTAAATATTAATAGAACTGTGTGCTGGGTTTGCAATTTTTTTCATGAGGCAAAACTGGCATCAATGCAAAGATCATATTTTGAAACTATCCAACATTTTGGCCTCTTATCTAATATTCCATCTGATACTTAAGGGGGGGTGAACATGTAATTCTTAGTAAAACATTCAGCAAATGAAAGCTCATAAGATAAAAAGCAATGTTTGAATTGAACAAAGTTGAATGAAATGTTGGCCAAGGATTCCAAATATGGCAACTTAAAGTGGCTTAAAAAAAAACTTAATAGGAGAGTGACAGCTGAGAGAGAGAGACGAACATGGCTGTTGGTATCATAAACACTGCTGTAGTCTCACGTTCATTATTTAACATAAATGTGGGTCGTGTGTGTGTGTGATTTACACAAACAGCACAGGTCAGGGCGAAATGAAGCAGGTTCAAGAGGTGGTTGCATTTTCCAAAAAGCAATGTGAAAATGATCACACTGGTGTTGCATAGTATGAACACAAAGGGGGTTACATAAAAAGGAAAATGTCAGCCAACAGCTACGGCCTGACATCCAAAAAAAAAAAAATTCAGACATGTAGTTTCCAAATATAGTAATGAATGGAATGAACAGAGGGAAGGAGAAATAAAAGGACAGGAGGACAAGAAAGAACAATATGAGAGGTGAGAAGAGAAAGACAGGGGAAGAAAGAGTGTGATGGAGAGACGCACAGAATGACCAAACACACCGTCAAGATCAGCCAGAAATGTTGCCATGAACACGAGCACCGGCGCGTTCAGTACGCAGCTAAAATTAGCTGAGATGCCGCTGTTATTACTTGAGCTTATCTGGCAGCCAGCGACACTACTTTTGTATGTTGTGTGCGTGGAGCTCCATCGCTTCTTTTGCACAATCCCAACGTTAAGCTGTTCTAAAGCCTTTACACTGAACCTCCCTAAATCCAGCCAATTCACTTCCTGACACAATTCACTAAACAGTGACTCTAAAGATGTTCTTCTCCACTTCCCAGGCTGCTTTCAACTGCCAAAGGACACGTTTTCATTTTCACACTGCAACCAATTCACGCCAACATTTTAATTACTTAAAATATCTGCAGACGGACCGACGCGTCTGGCAACGTCCGCACCCCTGCCGCAAATTCTTCATCAGCGGGAGGACGATGTGGTTTTTACTTCCTTTTTTGTGGTCAAAATGTTCCACTGCCATGACAAACTCAGAACAATGTTTTACTGCCCCGAGTTACTGTGGGAGGCGCTGGAATGCCGCTGGTCAGTCAGTGACCTCAGAAGCATGCTGTTGACTCTGTAAACTATGTCAGGAGAAGAATGCAACAGTGTTACACCACCAAGTAGGAAGATTTCTGGAGCAAAAACATCATTAAAAACACTGCAAACAAGGAACAACTTGTTTATATATATATATATATATATATATATATATATATATATATATATATATAAAATCAGTACACTGAGGTCAATCAGGGTAAAAAAAAGAAAAAGAAAAAGAAAGCTGTTATTGATTCACTCTGTGCATGAAAGATGTCTTAGAGCATCAGGTAACAAATTTAAAAACGAGAGCACTGCATTCATAAAGCGCAAACCTGTGCCAACACTAGTTTCTAATTAATTAAAAAAATTTGACCTTGGAAAAAAAAAATCATGGTCAAAGTCCTATTCGAAGTGGCTTTTCATAAGCTAAATCACATGTGATCAAATGTCAGGAGTATTTATTTAGTTCATGCATTTGAATCAAAGTTTTTTGTAGTGTTGTCAGGGGTTTTTTTGCGCAACTTTTTCAGTTTTAGAATTTTTTTTTCCAGATCATTTTCACAGAACATTTGTTATCTTTGCTATGCACAATGTGTCAATGCTTTTTGGCACCTGATTTCCGAATGATAACTGGAAATAAATGGTAAATGGACTCCATTTATATAGCGCTTTTCCATCTGCATCAGACGCTCAAAGCGCTTTACAAATAATGGACAAATAGGCGGTTTGGTGGTGTAGGTAAATCCACACCAGAAAAGTGAGAGTGATTGAGGCACTTTTGACTGAGACATAATGCAAAAAGTACACCAAATGGGCTTTTCAAAATTAAATTCAATTGTCCAGATCCAGATCAAACTTTGTCAGACGATAGTGAGTTTCAGTCTGCACCTCAAATTCAAATATGAGAGTGATTGGGCCAGGTTTGATTAAGATATAATGTAAAATGTACATTAAATAGGGTTTTCAATATTAAATTTAAATGGCCACAAAATCTGTAATCTGGATCAGATGTGGATCAAACTTTGTCAGTCAATAAAAAATAACATTCATAACACTCTCAAATATGAGAGAAATGGGAACTTTTTTGACAGGGTTATGAATTTTTGAACTTTCGTTCACTGTTAAAGATAGGGATTTTTCCAAGTTTCCAAGATTTTCTTGATTTTGACCTTTGACCTATGACCTTGAAAACTGAACCAGTTCTTGCCTATCAGGATATGAATATTCAGTAAAAAATTTCACAGATGAAAAATTGTGGGTTCCGGGCTGCTCACAAACAAACAAATAAAATATAAAACCGAAACAGAAAACATAACCACCTCCAATACATACTTTCAGTGGTGACTGGCCAATAGAGGGCGATACTACTTTGCAAAAAAAAAAAAAAAGTATTACATGACAATGCAGTAAATATACTGCTCTTTAAGTCGAAAGGAGATATCACAGCAGGGCAATGTTTTCACTTAGCCACAGTCTGAAAATAAACTTAATACTTCACATCAATTAATAACAAAAATATAAGTATTTCTTCATCTTTGTGTTTATCGACATATTGCAAACCAGCTTTAGAGGTGCACACCGCCACCTACTGTATCGGAGTGTGTGGAATAATGACATTCATTCTTCTAAGTCTTTAAAAACCAGAACGTGAAGCAATACAGTGAAAAAGAAAATAATCACAAGACTGAACAAAAGCAGTCTGTGGTGCCTAAAACCACAGCGCTGAGACACTGATTCCAATGGTGTGCTTACATTTTTTTTTTTTTAAATGAAAGACATTGACACTTTTTGTAACTCCTCTACACCTGAACAAAAACGGCTGCCTCTGCTAGTACAAAAAACACCTGCATCAATTCAACAACAGGTACTTGAATTATACACAATGAACTAATTGGAGAAAGCATTTGCACACACAGAGAACAAAAATACCGTTTATGCAACAAGTACATGCAACACTTCACACACCACACACAAAAATACGGACGCATTGCAAATAGCCTCAACACAATTAAAGTACTATCACAAAAAGCAGTTTCTGCATGGAGTACTTTTAATAGCTTCAATCTAAAAACCCATTTTTCATTGTTATCTTATGCGCTTCAACTACAAAATGTGAAAAGTTAAAGACAAGGAAACACATGCACACAATATGGGTGCTCATACAAACAAAAATACTGTAGTTAGAAGGTAGCTAAATTTTTCATGCACTTCATCCCTTTTTGTTGTCAAAATGGTTTTCAACAATCTGACCAAACTGTCAGATTTTCCTACCTTGAGGGTCACAAAATTACAACCTCGGTTTTTAGAACGGCTCTCTTTACCAACAAATCAGTTCACTAACATACTCATCACTTTTCCAACAAAGTCTTGGTGCACGAACACCTCCCCCGCAGTAGGTGGCAGTAATGCAACGTGGGTTACAATCCGCCAATAAACTCGAAAGAAGGGTTATTTTTGTTTTGTGTTCGGTCTGCACAGTGGTTCTCTTAAGGGTTTACGTTGTTGTGGACATTAAAGGTTATGAGTTGCGTATTTTATACATTAAGTAGAGCTAACGGGTGAAGCTACCGACAGCTGTTAAAATGCTAATGTTGTTAGCATACAACATTAAATCCGACCAGAGTTTCACAGCAACATCTGGAATAATCTGGCTTGTGCCTTGAAACATCTTAACGGACAGTAACATCCGTCCTCTTCACTATCCATGTACGCCATCAAGTCTCTTCTGTGCAGGTGAAATTAAATTGTCTATTTTATAATAATTACTGTACAGCATTTTGTATATGATACTATTTAATTAATTTAATTAGCTTATAATGCGCCAAATCACAACAAAAGCCGTCTCAAGGTGCCTTACATAAAACAAGTCAACATAAAATTGAATAAATAATTAAAAAAAAAAAAAAAAACAACATATGCATATTCTTTGTATTTTGCTTGCCTTTTATGCATAAAATGCTGTGAAAAGGTAAAAGCCAGGAACAGATTAGTCCATTTTACATGGTTTCTTATTGTAAAATTGGTTTTGGTTTAAGAACAACTCAGTTTAACAACAACATTTAGGAACCAATTAAGTTCTAAAACTGAGGTTCCATTGTAGTATTCTCTGTGTACTGATGTAGCTAATTAGCAACATTCAATCGCAGGTGAAGGCAATGGGCAGTTTCATTATTTTTTAATTAGTTGTAGAGTAAATTAGCTTTTCTGTTAGCTTTAAGTTCTGTTGACTTAAATTTCCTTTACATTCAGAATTTTTAACAAGTAGGATTTTTGTTAACTTTAATATTTGAATATTAAGTTTTGACTCACTGGGTTCAATGTTGAGAAATGTCGGTTTCTCAGAATGCCAAAAAATGGAGAACCACACCCTAGTTTTTCCTGGGTCAGGCTCAAAACACCTCAATCGCTGTCCCCATATTCAGGTAGCTTTAGATCACACTGGTTTATCAGTGAACATAAAAGATTGTGTTTGCTTTATAGTCAGTTAGTTTTTGGTTCAGTAGGTTTAATATGCAAAAGGCTCATTCAATTTTAAGTCAACTAGCTTGTCAGCAAGCTTGACATTCAGTTAGCATTATATTAAGCTAGCATTATATTCAGAAAGCGTTATATTCAGTTAGCATTATATTAAACTAGTATTATCCTAAGTTAACATTATATTCAGCGGGTTTTACGTTCAGTTAGCATTATATTAAGCTAGCATTGTATTCAGAAAGCATTATATTCTGTTGTGAAAGTGTAGGAACACGGACCCACAACAGGGGGCGTAAATGAACGGGCAATGGATAAGCCAAAACAGTAACAATTTAATGTTATGACGTGCACAACGGAATACAGACAAAACAGGTTTGGAAAAACAGTCAATTATACGTTGAGTGACGTGTGGGCAGGCTCGAGAATAGGAGACGTCCGTCCAGAAACGAGCCGGATCCCACACGGCTTCCACCACCAACGGATCTGAAGAACACCGGAGCCGCCAAGTCCTGGGTCCCCAGGTGGCCACCGTCTCCAGCTGTCAGACCGGGTACTGCTGGCAGAGAGAACAAAAACAGTACAGATGAGTGTGAGTTCGCACACTCAGTAATCCCTCAGTCCGTGTTTCTTAAGGAGGGAGAACCTCCACCTCCAAACACACTCGTACAGCTCCTGGAAAACCACTTATCTGGTTGGGGTGTGAGGCGAAGCCGTCGCAGTCCACACCAAACGCCAATACAGCAGATAAGGACACGTCACAGGAAAACGGCTGCAAATGAGATCAGACTATTGTCGTTTTTAGATACAGCAGAGAATTACCTTTATGGTAGTTGATTTCTCGGCGGAGAGGTGGAATTGCAGTCCGGCCTTTATGGTGATGAGTAGTGGATGAGTGACAGCTGGTATTGATGATGAGTGACAGCTGTCACTCCCAGTCGCTCCGACACCCTCTCGTGCTTGAAGCCCGCACTTCAAGCAGGGCGCCATCTTGTGGTGGTGGGCCAGCAGTACCTCCTCTTCAGCGGCCCACACAACAATATTCAGCTAGCATTGCATTCAGTTAGCATTATATTAAGCTAGCACTATATTCAGAAAGCATTATATTCAGCTAGCATTGCATTCAGTTAGCATTATATTAAACTAGCACTATATTCAGAAAGCATTATATTCAGCTAGCATTGCATTCAGTTAGCATTATATTAAACTAGCACTATATTCAGAAAGAATTATATTCAGAAAGCATTACATTCAGCTAGCATTGCAGTCAGATAGCATTATATTAAGCTAGCACTGCATTCAGCTAGCTTTGTTAGCTTTAGATTAAGTTAGCTTTTCGAATAGCTTGTTTTCTACTTTCACTTATTAAAACCACATCACTTGGCCTGAGTATGTTTTCATGACTTATGTGCACACGATGAAAGTAGAGATGTTTGCCTCAATTTGGTCATCTCTGTGAACTCGCATAATACATGTTGAGTCTGTGTCTCTGGTGTCTCCGTCTTGGTGTTTTGCAGGGTAACGTGGCTTTTTCTGGCAGCATTACTCAGTCATAGAAGGTTTGTCCTGCTCTGAGTGAATCATTTCATCCTCCCAATAGCCCATCTCATTAAAATCATGGATATAAGCCAGCTTCTGGGAGTATAAGGTATGGATGCTGGGAAGGGGAGGTTCACCAGGGTGCAGTGAATCAGACTCTCAGACTCACATACTGCCAAGGCGGAGCTTTGATTATTTTGCATTGTGTGTCAGGAGAGTTAATTGTCCTAATTCGACAATGTGAAAGTGAAGGAAACTTGAAAATAACCTGGCAGAGAAGAGGAAAAGAGTGAAAAGATAGTTGAGCTGCAGACATTTCCACTGTCCAATGCTTTTGTTTGTTTGTTTACTTAGTGTTTGTAGATTTTTCCTGCCTAAAAAGCAAGTAACACTGCTATGCATTTGTATATTTGCTCTGCTGCATGTTTGAGCTTCATTTGCAGGTCGGATTCATTCTAAATGAGGCACCTGAGTGTATCTGATTGAAGCACTGGTTGAAGCTAAAAACGTGTAATAAAGGCATCCAACAATAATCTTTAACCTCATGAGACCCTGCGTCCACATATGAGGACATCCTTTTTTTCAAAACTACTTCCAGTTCAAGGTCAGGCCTAAGGACAGGAGACAAAGTACACAAAGGAGAAACATTGATTCACAGAACGCCCTATGAACCAGTTGGGTGTCGCAATTTTAACATTGTGACTGAAGCAGTTCCACATGGACTTCCACATACTCAAACGCTCGTAAATGCTTCTAATAACAGCTGACTTTTTCTTTATCTGGGCTTCTTCTGTGCCATTTTCTGTTACTGTATGTGGTGCTTGCTCCAGCGGAGAACAAAAGGCGAGCAGAGGCAGCGACTCCGTGCGACAGCAGGAAAAATGTAAAGTACATATCTCTGGTAAATTAAATGTCAAATTAGCTCACTCACTCACTCATCTTCAACCGCTTACTCCAATTAAGGGTCACGGGGGGGGCTGGAGTCGATCCCAGCAGTCATAGCGATAGAGGTGGGGTACACCCTGGACAGGACGCCAGTCTGTCACAGGGCCACATATAAACACATTCACAGCCGCACGCACAACCTCAGGATGATTTAAAGTTTTCAGTCCACCCAACCTGAAAGTCTTTGGATGGGGGAGGAAGCTGGACCTGGAGAGAACCCACACAAACATGAGGAGAACACTCAAACTCCACACAGAAAGGCCACAGGTGGGAATTGATCCCACGAACGTCTTGCTGTGAGGCAACAGTGCTAATCACTAAGCCACTGTGCTGCCCATCAGCAATAATTTGCGCTTCTGCTGTTAATAATATCTACATGTGTGAAATAATATAATACGCTCAAATGCATTTTTTACACAAGTATGGTTTGGCACTGATCTGACACCACCTGTGGTCTTTTATGAAATATGTATTTGAAGGCAAACAGTGCCACTTTTGGCTTATTCTAATTTATTATGGAAAATAAATCTCCACACTGGATTGCTCAGCAGGAAACCAATGGACTGCCTACTCTGAATAGGTAATGAGGTCTTGCCCCAAGTGAAGGAGTTCAAGCAACTTGTGGTCTTGTTCACGAGTGAGGGAACAATGGAGCGTGAGATTGGTTGGACAGTCAGAGCAGCAGGGTGGTATTGCATTCGCTCTACTCGACCGTACTGTTGTGACGAAAAGGGAGCAAAAATGGCAAAGCGCTTGATCTAGTGGTCAATCTTCGTTCCTACTCTCACCTAGACATGGGCCGATAACCGGTTTCACGGTATACCGCAGTATGAAAAAGCCACGATATCAAATCCACTAAAATTTTCCGTTATACTGTCCCTACGGCATGAGCGGGTTATACGAATTCTTGACAGGCAGAGCGGAGGCGCCCGCTGCCGCCCTTCCCCCTGGTGCACACCTCTGTCTCTGTTTACAAACAGGCAGCGTTAGCTAGCTCTGCATCATGGCTGAAGGAGATGAAGCCTGCACTGAACTTTTCCCTCCGTCTAAAAGGACCAAGTCGGCTTTTTCATTGTATTTTCTGCAGAATAGCCCTTCAAGCCAAAAACGGTGGCAACAAGCACCGTAGCTATGGCATGTGTCGGACACAGAGCGGTTCAAGATACCCGCAAAGGATTACATGGAAGAAGTAAATTTTATCCCATCTTTGAAACCACTGAGAAGTACAAGCGGTGGACTCGAGTCGTGCTTGTGGTTGACCAAATTTCAACCCACAAACATGTCAAGAAGGACAAATACATCTATTCCAAGCATTTTGTTGGTGAAGCTGGACCAAGTGTTGAGCATCCGGAGTTCCGAACCTTATTCCATCCACATTTCTCCCTAAGCTCATGTTTCCCACGGGGGAGATGCTACATGTCTAAAAGAGAGAATCTTTTTGGTATTTTCTCTAAAGTTATCAGTGGTATAGTGCTCATAGCGGTAGACATCGCTTCAATTAGTGCACCTGAATCACATGCACTTCATATGCAAAGAGCCATAATGTTGTTAAAACACATTTTAAAGCTTTACATAATACCGTGAAACCGCAGCATTTTTGCTCACGTTATCATACCGTCAAAATCTCATACCTGGCCCATGCCTGGTCTCACCTATGGTCTTGAGGGTTGGGTCATGATCAAAAGAGCTAGATCAGTGGCCGAAATGGGCTTCATGATCCCAGATAGGCGGTTGAAGATGAGTGGTGAGTGAGTGGATTGCATCATATGTATGAAATTCATATGAAATCATTCCACAACAGAAAGTATCATCCCTGAATCTTCTCGTAGCCCAGCATGCCGGCTGATTGTTTTGGAGGAGACGCTATTATGCACAAGTATAAAAATGAAGATTTATTCCAAGACACTCAGCAAGCCTGAAAGTCTGCACTTGTTGAAAAGTTAGCAGCAAATAATTGATTTATGTCAGCAGCACTTTTCAGAGATGTTCACTATTGTTGATTCAATCCCTGACTCATACATTTTCTGTTTTTTTTTTTTAACTGTTTTTTCATTCTGAATAATGGCTTCCTCACATGCTTGTTAAGCCTCCAATCAGGTTGCACAACACTGTGAGCAGATTCTGTGAAGCCTGTAATGAAGTGATAGAGGTGCAGATTTATCAGGCACAGGGGATCAACAAGGGGCCCGTTAGGCAAATGCAACAAAGCAGAGGGACAAATGATCAGAGGGACAGTTGTGATTTAATAGAGCTGCCTTATTTTCTTGGGCTAATCCTTTCCCTCGCTGAGTCTAAGCATAATGTTGCTGGAGGTTTGCAGTACTGAAGAGAAAAGGATCCAACCTTTATGTCCACAGGGTTACAGGTTCCATAGCAGGACACAACAGCTTAAGAAAACTGAGGCAGGTATTTCTACAAAGGTTAAATATGTCAAAAATAACTGTTCCCTGAAGTCTACAGGGCATACATCGGATTAATGGAACGAGTACATTTGCAAAAGTTTTTTAAGTAACTGTCAAAACCACTGCATATTCAGGTTAGAAATTTTGGGTTCTCATACATGTAGATACAGGGGAGGACCAGTGAACCTCCTATTTTGGGCCCCATTGGCATCTTCTGAAAATAATTGGCAGTTATTCCTTTATATTTTTGTTTCAGTAGGAATGGTGACACAGTGTGACATGTTTGGGTTTGTTCAGGCAGATGTACATAAACAGGTCTTGTGTTTCTTGACATTTTATGAAACTTTGTTGCTAACAGCAGGGACGCGGTAGCCACTAAGACCACTGATAGTCAAAGTTAACTCTTTATGACCAGTGGTTGTTTTTCAGCAATTTACACTTGAACGACATACCTGGAAGTAAACACTTGTTTCTCCTGAGCAGATGATAAAGGACTCATTGACATTCTACCCATTTGATAGAAAATTTAATGGGAAAATGAGGTGGCTCCACATTTAGATATTCACAGATTTAAGTATGGTAATAAAAAACAAACATTTATGCAAAGCAGGATGTAATTATATTTTTACAATTTTTCAAAATGACTACGCGTATACCAGGAACACAATAAGGCAGATATTTGAATGAAATTGTAACTGCAGAAATACTGTAAATTAATGAGGTAAAATGGAGGGGGGGATTTAATCTTTTATCCAGATCTGCTTCAAAATGTAAAGCAGCCACATTCCAACATTTTCATTTTCAGCAATTTTGTTTCATAATGACTTCTAAAACCTTTTGTAACCTTAAATTTAATTTATAATTTCAACTCTGCTATTTTACCTAGATCCACCCCAAATTGTAATGCAGTATATTATATACTGCAGACAACGTCCAACAGATTCGCCAGGTTTTAGCCAATCTTGCAATGCAATTTTTATATATGTATGTTAGGGCCCCTTCACACATAACACTGACTGAAGCTGACTAGTGCACGAAGGAGGAATTGCATGCCATTTGTTTATTTTTATGTCATTCACTGCACACTGAAAAATGTAGCACGGACAGCCTAAATAAATCACGTCATTTCTTTCTAAACTCAAACACAACACAATACAAAACAACCATTTCTCATTTCCTGCTTCAAAGACAGTTTCAGATGGCTCACCTAATGTTAGCACCAGCAGTAAAAAAATGACACGCCACTCCAAATTAGATCTGTCCAGGTTACTGAAGGATACAACCTCAATTATTTAATAAAATGAGTAGAACGGTAAGACAACATATTTGTTTGTCACCAGGATTTTAAAATACAGTACCAATTTTTTTTTCTTTCCAGTTTTCACTGGACTGAGTGTTTGGCAATGTCCATACCTTTGCAAGAGAAGGAAGGTCCAGGACTTTACCGTCCTACTGTTTCTGATATTGAGATGAGGTGTGCTATTTGCATTATAGGATAACGTGTGGAGGTTCCCCAGCCTTGAGGATCCTTGCTGCTGGAAAATTAAGCCATGCATCACCTGGCTGTGGTGGGTACATGGCCACTTTCAGATGGTGGGGATGGACTGTGCAGCACCAGAACTTACTTCCTGACCTGACAAAATCACGAGATAGGACTATTCCCCCTAGTATTGTTCATAAAAGTAGAGAAAACACAATGAACAAGTACTTCTAACAAGGCTAAGAAGTCCTGTTGGGGGTGCTATTTCAACACAGTAATTTGAGGTAAATATTAAAATGCTTTGCTACAAGCAGAAACTACAGGCGCTACTAAGATATGTTCAACAATATCCATCTGGTGGTCTTCCTAAATGGTGGGGTCTGAGAAACCACATTGTTGAGAACCCCTCTACATCATCAGCAGGTATCTCAGGTTCACTAGCGTTTCGCCCCTTAACCTGTACACTTCACCTGAGAGGGGCAGCAAATGGTGGTCAGCCTTCACCTGCAGAAGCGTTCCAACTGTGGGTTCTCTTCAACCAATAACTACCTTGAGCTGGCTTCAGCTGCCAGGGCAACTTCCCTAATGGTCTTCCTCAACTGCTTTGACTCTAGGCCTGTTTTCTGTAGGAAATGGCGCAATGATGTTGCTGGGAAACCTCGGCAGCCAACCTCGAGTGGAAAAATGGCTGTGTGCCATCCTTTGGTGAGAGCCTCTTCTATCAAGTGCCGGTACTTGGCTTTTTTCAGTTGATATAAAATAGCTAGCCTGTCTTCCCAAGGCACTGAAAGTTCTGCTACTATGATCGTCTTTGTGCTCCTGGATATCAATACCATGTCAGGACAAAGGGAGGTTGCTGCCACATCTTGTGGAAAGACTAGTTTTCTTTTCAAGTCCACCTGCATCTCCCAATCAGTCGCACACTGCAGAATGGATGGTGGGTTTTGGGAATTGGGAATTGATGGACGCAACAGGGGATGACCTGCTATTGTTGGCTGTAACTCTCTGTGCTTCCACCTATTTGGCGATTTCAGCCAGAAGTTGGTCATGTCTCCATCTATAACAGCCTTCTGCCAGTGCTTTTAGACATCTTGTTAAGATGTGGTTTAATGTACAAAATGTTGCAGCACATTGTTTGCATGATGCATCTTCCTCCTTCCCCCATATTTTTAGATTACTAGGTGTTGGCAGAAGGTCAGCTAACACTTGCAGCAGAAAGGACAGCTTGCCTTGGTCAGTGTCCCAGAGCTTTTTCCAAGACAATGGTCGCTCAAGTGCTTGTTCCCTTTGCATCCATTGCCCCTGAGTAGCAAGCCCGGTCGCTTTCACCTGGCGATCCTCTTCTGTAGCTTCTCGGACCCTCTGGACCACGAGCTGTCACTTACTCAACAACCTCGACAACCTCTTGGTGCCTCCAATATGCTTCTGCATCTGACACCACTTGTTGAGGGTTCCATTTTCTCCAACATCTAATGGACTTACTGGCATGTCTAACCTTCCCATCCTTGAACAAAAGCTGTATGCTGACTGCTCTTGCCTTGGTGGCTTTGAATTCTTCTGCCACTGATGAGACTGGTAAGCAGAGCTTGGAGGACTTGCTGTACAGGTTCACTGAGCTAAAAGATGGGGGGGACACCCAACCATTTATGCCGAAATTTGCTGCAGAGCCTCTCCATCTTTTCCACTTATAACATGGGAAAGTCATACAATAGGAATGGCCACTGCCGTCTGGGTATAATGCCATACTGAAAGCACCATACCTTGAAGCGTCCAAGCATTTGACTGCCATCAATCGCTTTGAGCCAGGTGCCAAGTTGAGATTTAATGCCCTTGAGGTTGCCAGCATCCTTCAGGGAGCTGTCGTAGCTCTTCCTAAAGCAGCAGATATGTTGATCTTGAATAGCTGGAATGTGTGATCCTTGGATGCTAAAAATGTTAGCTGTTAACTTCCCCTTTAGGATACAGAGGTTCTGGATTTCTCCAGCTTGAATTGCATTCGCACCCATGTTGCCATCTTCTCCAGTGCACTGAGGATCCACTGTAGTCCCTGGATGGATGGAGTCATGACTGTTACATCTTCCATAAATGCTTAGCAGGCAGGATGTCTTGTACCATCATCAGCTTTACCGACTCTGCACTGCATCTCTCCAGCCTTAAGAATCAGGTTCATTGCAGCCATGAACAAGACCACCAAAATGGTGCATCCTGCCATGATGCCCTTCTTGAGCCTTTGCCACTTGGTGGTATAGTTTCCCACAGTGAACCTCATCTTCAGCGTGCACATGTGCAACATCACACAAGTTTCACTTGGGAGTCATACTATATATCACCAATAGATGGCAACAGCTCACACAATGTTCAGCAAATTAAAAACGGCTAAGATGTCCTACGCAACTTCCTGTCTAAGTGCAAAAACAAAAACAATAAACATGTAAAAACAGTTTTTAACAATTTTCGAATTGTATGGACTAATGTCGCTTAATCACTGATGCCCTTTCGCACACTTCCAGCGGACACCTCACTAAAAACAGTTTAATCGAATGACACGAATAAATGTTAGAATGCAATGGACTGCATTTATGTAGTGTTTTTCCATCTGCAAAAAAAAAAAAAAAAAAAAAAAAAAGAAAAAAGCTTTTTTTTTTCCCCCCCCCCATCTGCACTCCCCGTCGAGCTGCCACCTTATTGTGGTGGGGGAGTTTGCATACCCGGATGATCCTAGGAGCTATGTTGTTGGGGGCTTTGTGCCCCTTGTAGGGTCTCCCAAGGCAAACAAGTCCTAGGTGACAGGTCAGACTAAGGGCAGTTCAGAACCTCCATGACCAGTAAAAAATCAAGGACCGAGACGTCGCCCGGTATGGTGGAGACGTCGCCCGGTATGGTGGAGCCGGGTCCCCACCCTGGAGCCAGGCCTGGGGTTGGGGCTCACGAGCGAGTGCCTGGTGGTCGGGCCTTAGCCCATGGGGCCTGGCCGGGCTCAGCCCGAAAAAGCCGCCCTCCTGTGGGTTCACCACCTGCAGAGGGGCCATGGGGGTTGGGTGCAGAGAGGATTGGGTGGCAGTCGAGGGCGGGTGGCACGGCGGCCCAGTCCATGCTCACAGCCCCTGGCTGTTGGGATGTGGAATGTCACCTCACTGGGGGGAAGGAGCCTGAGCTTGTGCGGGAGATTGAGAGATACCAACTAGAGATAGAAGGGCTCACCTCCACGCACAGCTTGGCTCTGGTACCCAACTCCTGGAGAGGGGCTGGACGCTTCATTTTTCTGCCGTTGCCAAAGGGGAGAGGCGGAGAGCTGGGGTCGCATTGCTTATTGCTCCCCAGCTCAGTCGCCATGTGTTGGAGTTCACTCCAGTGAACGAGAGGGTTGCGTCCCTACGCCTTCAGGTCAAGGACAGGTCTCTCACCATTGTCTCGGCCTACGAGCCGAGCAGCAGTGCAGAGTACCCGACCTTCTTAGAGTCCCTGGGAGGGGTACTAGATAGCGCTCTGACTGGGGACTCAATTGTTCTCCTGGGGGATTTCAACACAGTGAGACCTGGAGGGGGGTGATCGGGAAGAACGGCCTCCCCGATCTGAACCCGAGTGGTGTTCAGTTGTTGGACTTCTGTGCTAGTCACAGTTTGTCCATCACAAACACCATGTTCGAGCACAAGGTGTCCATAAGTGCACGTGGCACCAGGACACCCTAAGCCGGAGGTCGATGATTGACTTTGTAGTCGTATCATCTGACCTTCGGCCACGTGTCTCGGACACTCGAGTGAATAGAGGGGCAGATCTGTCAACCGATCACCACCTGGTGGTGAGTTAGATCCACTGGCAGGGGCGGAAGCCGGTCAGACCTGGCAGGCCCAAACGCATCGTGAGGGTCTGCTGGGAACGACTGGCGGAACCCTCTGTCAGCGAGGTCTTCAACTCCCACCTCCGGGAGAGCTTCCCCCAGATCCCGGGGGAGGTTGGAGACATGGAGTCCGAGTGGACCATGTTCTCCACCTCCATTGTCGATGCGGCCGCTCGTAGCTGTGGTCACAAGGTCTCTGGTGCCTGTCGCGGTGGCAATCCCCAAAACTGGTGGTGGATGCCGGAAGTAAGGGATGCCGTCAAGCTGGAGAAGGAGTCCTACTTATCTTTGTTGGTAGGTGGGACCCCGGAGGCAGCTGACAGGTACCGGCAGGCCAAGCGTGCCGCAGCCCGTGCGGTCGCAGAGGCAAAAACTCGGGTCTGGGAGGAGTTCGGGGAGGCCTTGGAGGAGGACTATTGGTCGGCCTCGAAGACATTCTGACATTTTCCAATTCTGGCAAACTGTCCGACGCCTCAGGAGGCGGAAGCAGCTCTCCACCAGCACTGTTTATGGTGGGGGTGGGGAGCTGTTGACCCTGACTGGGGATGTTGTCGGGCAGTGGAAGGAATACTTCGAGGATCTCCTTAATCCCATCGTCATGTCTTCCGAAGAGGAAACAGAAAGTGGAGACTCAGAGGCGGACTCATCCATTACCCTGGCCGAAGTCACCGAGGTGGTTAGAAAGCTCCTCGGTGGCAAGGTTCCTGGGGTGGATGAAATCCGTCCTGAGTACCTTAAGTCTCTGGATGTTGTGGGACTGTCTTGGCTGACACGCCTCTACAGCATTGCGTGGCGATCGGGGACAGTGCCTCTGGATTGGCAGACCGGGGTGGTGGTTCCTCTGTTTAAGAAGGGGGACCGGAGGGTGTGTTCCAACTATAGGGGGATCACGCTCCTCAGCCTCCCCGATAAGGTCTAATCCAGAGTACTGGAGAGGAGAATTCGACCAATGGTCGAACCTCGGATTTAGGAGGAGCAGTGTGGTTTTTGTTGTGGTCGCGGCACACTTGTCCAGCTCTACACGCTCCATCGGGTGCTCGAGGGTTCATGGAAGTTCGCCCAACCAGTCCACATGTGTTTTGTGGATCTGGAGAAGGCGTTCGACCGTGTCCCTCGGGGCACCCTGTGGGGGGTGCTCCGGGAGTACGGGGTCCAGGGTCCTTTGGTAAGGGCTATCCGGTCCCTGTACGACCGCAGCAGGGGCTTGGTTCGCATTGCCGGTATTAAGTCAAACCTGTTTCCAGTGCACGTTGGCCTCCGCCAGGGCTGCCCTTTGTCACCGGTTCTGTTCATTATTTTTATGGACAGAATTTATAGGCACAGCCAGGGTGTAGAGGGGTCTGGTTTGGGAACCACAGAATCTCATCTCTGCTGTTTGCGGACGATGTGGTCCGGTTGGCTTCATCAAATCAGGACCTTCAGCGTGCATTGGGGCGGTTTGCAGCTAAGTGTGAAGCATCCGGGATGAAAATCAGCACCTCCAAATCTGAGGCCATGGTTCTCGACTGGAAAAAGGTGCTTTGCCCTCTTCAGGTCGGTGGAGTGTCTTTGCCTCAAGTGGAGGAGTTTAAGTATCTCGGGGTCTTGTTCACGAGTGAGGGACGGATGGAGCGTGAGATTGCTAGACGGATCGATGCAGCGTCTGCAGTGATGCAGTCGATGTATTGGACCATCGTGGTGAAAAGAGAGCTGAGTAGGGGGGCAAAGCTCTCGATTTACCGATCGATCTACATTCCGATCCTCACCTATGGTCACGAGATCCCGAGTACAAGCGGCCGAGATGAGTTTCCTCTGCAGGGTGGCTGGGCGCTCCCTTAGAGATAGGGTGAGGAACTCGCAGTCGAGCCGCTGCTCCTCCACGTCGAAAGGAGTCAGTTGAGGTGGCTCGGGCATCCCTGGACGCCTCGCTGGATAGGTGTTCCGGGCACGTCCCATTGGGAGGAGGGCTCGGTCACGCTGGAGGGACTACATCTCTCGGCTGGCTTGGGAACACTTTGGGGTTCCCCCGGAGGAGCTGGGGGAGGTGTGTGTGGATCGGGAAGTCTGGGCGGCTTTGCTTGAGCCGCTGCCCCCGCGACCCTACTCCAAATAAAGCGGAAGAAAATGGATGGATGGATGGATTTCCATCTGCATCAGATGCTCAAAGCGCTTTACACATCAACGCCTCACATTCACCCCGATGTCAGGGTGCTGCCATGCCAGGCGCCCACTACACACCGGGTGCAACTAGGGGATTAAGGACCATGCCCAAGTGCCCCTAGTGATTTTCCAGGATGGGATTTGAACCGAGGATGCTCTGGTCTCAAGCCCAACACTTAACCACTAGACCATCAACTCCCCAATTGTTTGCAGAGATATTGATAATTATTATCACTTACTGAGGCGTTTCTGGGCCTGTGGTATAGATTTACATTTACACCACCTGTCCACACCTGCCTGCAGTAGGGGGCAGGTATCCCAATACCAGCCCGCTGTGCATAAAGTGATGACATTATATCATGCGCAACCCAAGAACTGTCCGCAGACGATAACATGAAAAGGCAAGAAGTGTGTGTTGGTCCCAATATGGATATTCTGGATGATTCTATCATGGATAGTCCGACAATGAACAGCAGCCAAAGCAGCCAGCTTGATGAGGAAGCCCTGGCAAATTTGGAGAGCAGTGCGGTACCAGCCAACAAGACAAAAGTTAAAGTGAGCCAACTTTTAATGTATGTGTTTGCTGGGTGTCATGCGTTTTGAAATAACATTAAATAGTTAATGTGTTGTGTATCTCAGTAAATTGTCATGCAGTTGTCATGACAACTTGGGTGAATATCGGTCATTTTGAGCAACTGGGCATGGACGTCGGGCCTCTGAAAATGCATACCGCCCTCCAAAAGCATGTTATTGTATTAATATGATCATGATGAACCTACTAATTTCATAAGGATAATGATGGATGTAACTATTGCACATTTATATTGACATTATAGATATATAGGGTGAACACAAAAACACTCCTTGGTTTCAAATATTTATAGGGTTAGCCCTATAAAGCCTAACCCTAACCCTAATAATAATAATAATATGTTTATTCACACAACATGTACATGTTGGTTAAAGAAAATAATTATAACAAATTAAGAAATAGACAAAAATAAAATTATAAGCTAAAAGGTAAAAATAAAAAATAGATAAATAAAAGATACATTGTAGGAGCATTGTGGAATGTGTGCATTCTATAAATATGCAAACTGGGAGGTGGGACACGCTGCACCCATTAGCCATGCCACCACCAATATTAATAACTAAGGTGTCAAATTATACAGTGATATTCCAAGATGTCTACAGTTATTTCTGCCAATACTGCATGACAATTGACCATCCCTGATTGAAATCATTTCTTTTATAAAATTTATCTTTGACATGAAACCACTCAATAAAGTCTGACTAGTGTACCATATCTCCTTGGAGTATTGAATACAATCTTGGATAGAATCACATAAACTTCTAAATTTTTGAAAATTATTGCAGAAAGTAGACAAAGGATTTCTCAAGATATTGTCACCCACAGATCGAACAAGGTCATTGTCAGAATTGAGCACTATATCTGCAAATTTGCTATATCTCCTGTACAACCTTACGTCTAAAGACTGCCTTATTTGTTTTATAAATATTTGAACCATTAACACTCACAACACCATTGTATTCTTGACATTTAAAACCTTTAATCACCATAAATATATATTTTTTGCCATTAAATGTAATATCAAACTTTGAGGTATAATTTTTACATATTTCAATGAGATTGTAAAGAGCTTTTTTGGTAGGAGCTAGCAGGGTTAAATCATCAGCATAACTCAAACAACGAACATAATTTTTCCCAATATAACATCCAACACCACTTTCTTTCAACCTAATTAACAAACCATAAATGTATACATAAAATGGAATGGGAGAAAGAACATAGTGAGACCATTTATTTTAAGTACCTGATAACCAATAACTATAAGTATAAAAATATTGCTGGCTAATAATTTTCTAAATAGTTTGCTGTAGTTCACTTTATCAAAAGCTTTAGTTGCATGAAGCATGGTCACAAAAACATTACTTTGTTGTAGTTATAATAACTTATGACCTCATTCATGACAAAGGTGCACTGAGTAGTGGAGACACCTGGTTTAAAACCAAACTGCAGGTCACAGCTCATTAATGCTTGTCTTTGTTTGACTAGAATAATGATAAACAATTTTTGCAATAATAATGCTCAAGGTAATGGCACGATAATTATTTGAATTGGAGATCATGCTCTTATTTTTCGGAATTGGAACCATAACTCCAGTTATCATACTCAATAATAAATCTGTGTGGAGCATATATTATATGATCTGACTACATACCCTCCTCTCCATCAGATTTACCATGTTTCAGTGCTTTGGAAACTTTATGTACGGAGATTTTATATTCTTATTAATTCTATCTGAAACTGTCTGGTATATATCATTAATTTCAGAATGCTCAAATGTGACACTGTTATACAAATCTTTATAATTATTACTAAAAATTCCAGCAATTTCAGCATTATCAGTGCACCTGTCAATATTGCTTGGTAATACATTATTTCTGCCTTTAATTTTTCTAACCTCCTTAAAAAATGTCCAGCTTATATTTATGCAAACACTGACATGATGCCCTGGTTCTCAGATTTATTAATACTGCTACTGCTAAACAAGAGTCCCTTAAACCGCTCCCATATCAAATGTGCGAAGTTGAAGTTCTGCTTTGAGTCTGCAGATGATGCTGAAACAGACTCGCCCAAAGAATTGGACCCTGGCACCATTGGACCATATGCTAGAGAGTTGAGATACCCGAAAGAGATCACCTCCTTCCACTGGATACAGAAAGAATAGGGTCTACAATTACGGTCTAAATTAACTGATCTCACTTTGATGCTAAAGCTATCACATGGTTATGGTGCACTTAGGGATTCCTTACAAATGTTTAGATATATTTTATCCTTTTGATACAATTTAATATTTACTTTCCACCATATAGCCACATAGTTAGAATTTTCATACTCTGTCTGTAGCATGGCTCAAGCAGAGGGTCACCCTTTTGACTCTTGTCTGCTTAAGGTTTCTTCCTCAAATCATTCATTCAAATCATCAGAACTTGAGGTTTTTCCTCAAATCATTCAAATCATCAAGAGGGAGTTGTCCTTGCCACTGTCACCTGTGTGCTTGCTCTGGGGGTTGGTAAGATTAGACCACACCTTTTTTAGTTGCGATTTGGCACTAAATAAATGAAAAATAAACTGAAATCGAACTAAATGAAAATAAACTGATGTCGGACTAATTTAGATTGAACTAGACACATAGGTTATGCGTGTTTTGTTGTTTTGTTTTATACTTGTAATTTTTTCCCCTTTTCTTTCTTTGTTTTTGTACCTCACTTTTATTTTTCTTCTCTTCTTCTTTAGTGACGTGACTTAACTCACGTCAACAGGGGGAGTTGTCAGAGTGTTCCGTGATTAATCCTGCTTTACTGTTTTTGTGCAAATATTTGTGCACAAAAACAATAAAGTTTATCAGTTTGAACATTAAATATCTTGTCTTCATGGTGTATTCAGTTGAATATACGTTGAGGAGGATTTGCAAATCACTGTATTCTGTTTTTATTTACATTTTACACAAGGACACAACTTCATTGGAATTGGGGTTGTAACATTCCTTTACTCCAAAGGCGTCACAGCATGTCTGATGGACTATTTGTACCATACTTTTGATTTTGTTGCTTGCATCTGCATTCAAAGTGTTCTCCGGATTCTTGTCCAGCTGTGCCCAACAGCAGTCTATTGCTGGTGGCAACTCTAAGCGTGGTTTCTTTTCAAAATCCTGTAACCTTTCAGCTTTTCTCTCTCTTGTCGTGCTCTGAGCAGACTGAGTGGAGAGGTTCAAAGCACTGTGGTATGCCTCCTGGCTCTGGTCCTCAACTGACTGACAAGCTGGACTGATATACTCAGAAATTGCTCGCTGGGTCCTATCAGATGCTTTATGTTGTTGCAGCTGGTTTTTGCACTTTGTCTTCCCCTGATGAATCCTGACACCTTGCTCATTTTTAATGTTCCGCTACAGATGGTGCACCTGTGTTCTGTCTCACTTTCCTGTCTTGCCACATCCAATCTCATAGTCCTTATGCCATTGTCTGGGTCATTGGCCATATAATCTGTACTTTCTGTACAATATTTGTATAATTAAAACTAATTCCATTTTTAAATTAACATTAACAATAATTATATTTATGGTGAAATATGAACAACCTTCTAATCCTTCTGTAAGCTCTTATGTAGGTTACGTTTTCACTTGCATCTGCTGCTTTTTGACTGACAATCAAGTGGTTATTGGGTTGCTTGTAGGTTTGGAGGAATGGCTACAAAAAAATCTTGCTTATTTTCCTCATTTAATCAAAGACTTGTATTGGCAATAAAACATCAAAACATAGTGAATGACAATCAGTTTTTCCCAAAATACTGTCCTTAAATGTTTTGTTTTGTCCACAATTGAAAGACAATCACTTCTTATCAGAGATGAGTTTAAAAAAAAGCAATGAAATCAGGAAATTTTCACATTTAATTAGTTGAACTCCGCAAATTTGGATTTCGTTTTAAATTACACAAAATGGTTAACTGATTATTAAAATAATTACTGATTACTTTAATAGCTGATTATAATCAGTTATTTGTTGCAGCTTGATTTAGAGGTTGAACAAAGGGTTGGGATACTGGATGAGATTAATAAGACTAATGTGGCCTATTGTTTTTTGGCAGAGGTGTGGACACAAGGGAGACACTGAGTGTAATCCTCCTTTTCATTATTATTTATTTTATACACTTCACTGACTCAGAAAAAGAAAAAGTAACACCTACAGTATACAGGCACATGGAGGTTCGCATACTGCGTTCTATTTAGTCTGGACGTCTGACATCGCAGTTGAGAATGACATCACACCCCAGTTAAATGCTCTCCAGTTTCCACACAACACTGCTAGTCAGAAAATAAGCTGGATGCCTCCAAGATTTTGGAGTGTTGAGTGCTCTATATATAGTAAGTAAGTCCCTTCGGCTGCTCCCTTGTTTGCACTCGGGGTCGAAACAGCAAATCCAAGGTGGATCTGCATATCGAATTGGCCCAAGTTTTACGCTGGATGCCCTTCCTGACGCAAATCCACATTACATGGAGAAATGTTGCAGGGGTGGGATTTGAATCAGGAACCTTTCGCACTGGAGCCAAGTGCCAAGTGCACGCGCGCGCACACACACACACACACACACACACACACACACACACATTTATTAATGTGGGGTTGGAATGAGGTGATATTAAAACTTCAGGGGGTGATCCTGAGGGGTGTTACTGGGAAAGTCCAACCTCTGAATACAAATGAAATGCACCATTATCCCCGCGTCCTATAGCATGAAGTGTATTAGAGTCGAACCCCCCCCCCACTGGATTGAACCCCAATCCATCGCAGGTTTCTTCCCCACCCTAGGACAAAACCCAATTACTGCTGGGTAGACTGATACTATACAGAGGAGACATCACATCCAAGGACACAGACAGGTAGTGTGACCAGGAATCAAACACAGATCTAAATACCGACAGTCCAACTCCTATCTCACTGACTTACCTGTTCAATGCCGACTCAGATAACAACAAAACAGCTCTCTAACTCTATAAGAGGGCACGTGAAAATCAGGTTAAATAAAATGAGATGGGGATAAAGAAGAACAGCACATTCATAGCAAAGACACAGTGTGAAACTGGAGGGATGTGGCTGAAGCACTCAGTCACGGCTCCAGGAGAAAGGTTTATTTTCTAAGTCATAATTACGCTGTAAGAAGAGGAACAGCCAGAAAGTTGTAATTAGGCGATGAAATACCAGCACATCTCCGCCACAAATGGAGAGAGCCTGAGAACAGTTCAGACAGTCAACTCGAGTCACGGCGTGATCCGAGTCACTCCGCAACACAGTGTCATTACCCCGGTGGATTATCTCTGCTCGCTCTTCACTCGACAGGCATGGCCGCCGCCTCTACCTGCCATCCACCTGTGCATGCTCTGACTGTGTATTCAGGGGAAGAACATGTATATCACTGTTATTCCCCTCCCCAGGCTGAAGTGTGCGCTGCAGGGAGTGACAGGGTCAGAACAGGGAAGCCAAACGTGAACTGGCTGCTCGTGCTGCATGTACAGTTCATAAATAAAATCAAGTATTCTGTGGCAAGTATCAGCCTGATTACGGTCAAACTGCTGGGAAATGACTCAAACCAGACTCAAAACTATCCAATCAGATGCTTCTATCTCATCTCCCTCCTGAATTCCATTTTTTTTGTACATTTTCTAATTACAGATCGTTACAACTCCACTTTTTTCCTAGTTTCCTGGTCGTTTGGCAGGCTGTTTGTGTGTTGTGCAACTCCACACCAGCGTACAGGATATGGTGATGTCACCCATCAGATGAAAAGATTTATGACTAATATGCAAAAAAATAAATTGTTTAATTAAATTAAATGAGAGAAGCATTGCTCCAATAAATCATTTGGTAATGGCATTCAAGGATTTATCCTCACATTCATGAAGAACTGAGACAGGAGAGGCATTCTGAATGTTTAAGTCTGCAATTAGTTTTAGTTGTCATATGCTTATTAATAATTATACAGAGGTGGTGAACAAGTGCACTGTTAAACCAAACAATCCATTTCAATACAATAATTAAGTTAATGTAACTCAAACTTTGAAAAAAGTTATAGTCAGTCATTTCCATTAATTAAACTAACTCAAAAATGAACTGTTGTCATAACAACTCAGCTCCTTTAAGTGCATTTAAAGTTTTGGGACATTTAAGTGTAGGTGATGTATTTCCAATGCATTCCATTCACTCATATTAATTGAGTTTATGTAACGGAGGCCAGCAGGTGTCGCTGTGCAGATGTAGTTAGTAAACCTCACTCCCCACAGCTCAAAAGAATTCTCTGGTCACAAGGCCACAGCCCTGGGTTTTAGCCTTCTGGATAGAGAGTCCTACTTCCATGCCGGAGATCGTACGTTCACGTCCCGAGGGGAGCAAATGGGCAGAGTCATAACAACACAACGCAGAGTCAATAATTAAACCAAAGAATGCATCAAAAAATCTAATCCAAAATGTAATGCAAATTTTCTAGGCAGAAATTTGTCACTTTTTTTTATTGAAAAAGTGAAACTAGATTTACATAAGGTTAACTAACTATAAATTGTTACTAAAACTTTAACAATTACATTTTTTTAAAATTATTTTATTTAAGTCGGCAAACTCAAATGGTTTAAGGCAATCGGTTTCCTCAAATGGTTTGAGTTCAACTAACTCATTGAGTTTTACAGTGTGGTTATTGCACTTGTTTTCAGTGTGGAAGGTTCCCAGGTTCAAACCCCACCCCTGCCACATTTCTCCATGCAATACGGAATTGCATTCAGAATAGCATCTGGTGTAAAAAGTGCCAATTTGACATGCAGGTCCTCCTCGGATCTGCTGTGAAAAGTGAAAAAAAAAAGGGGGAGCAGCCAAAGGGACTTACTTTTATGTTTCTTAGTGACCAAAATTGCAAAAACTGGTGATAAATTCTCTGTGCTATAATTAGGATCAAGCTGAGGTTGGACAAAGTCATTGTCAAGTCACTCTCAAGTCATGAATCGGCAAGTCTCAAGTCAAGTCTCAAGTCAGCTTGCAAACGATCATTATGACTTGAGACTTGCCGATTGATGACTTGAGAATGACTTGCTGGTGACTTTGTCCCACCTCTGGCGTCAAGCTTGTTAGAACAGGGCAAGATCATTTGCAATTCTCAATCAGTTTCCATGCATTAGTAGTAGATTGCTATGATGGTGGGTGTAAGTTGGCCACAAGTCACTATAAATATTACCATGGCCTTGATGATGTCATCAGTCACATCAACATGATACATTGCAAAATCCAATTTATGCCCAGCGCTACCACCCGTAATCATACCACCCTACTGAAATTTCACAAACTGAAAATGATCACCTGTGATAAAACAAAACAATCAGATTTGAAATATGAAAAATGAGAAGAGTCCCTCATTTCAAGTTGTAATTTTGCAAAAAACTAAAACTTATGTACGCCATCCTTGAAGTGCATCTACAGAACCATCATATCTGAACTCCAATGAAGAATTGCCGGAGAAGATTTTTTTGAATAGCCAAGTTCCTAATTAGATTAATTATCTTATAAGTTGATTAGTGAGAAAAAAAATCTCAAATATGTGAAGATGTTCTATGCACCATTCTTAGTTCTATCAAAAACAAAGAAAAAAAAATTAAATCCATTGACTGAGACAAAGGAAGCATTTTGAAGCATTCTGAATGACCAAATCTATAATTAGACTAATTAGCTCATAGCTCAATTAGTCATTAAAATTTCTCAAATCTGTGAAGATGTCCAAACCACCATCCTTAGATCTAACAAACAGAACCATCAGAACTGAATCCATCAAGAACTGAGGGAGAATAAGCATTTTTTGAATGGCCAAGATCCCAATTACACTATTTAGCTTATACATAAGTTCATTCATAAATAAATGGCTTAAATCCATGAAGTTCTATGCACCATCCTTAGTCAAATCAAATCAAATCAATTTTATTTATATAGTGCCAAATCACAACAAACAGTTGCCCCAAGACGCTTTATATTGTAAGGCAAAAGCCATACAATAATTACAGAAAAACCCCAATGGTCAAAACGACCCCCTATGAGCAAGCACTTGGCGACAGTGGGAAGAAAAAACGCCATTTTAACAGGAAGAAACCTCCAGCAGAACCAGGCTCAGGGAGGGGAAGTCTTCTGCTGGGAGTGGTTGGGGCTGAGGGGAGAGAATCAGGAAAAAGACATGCTGTGGAAGAGAGCAGAGATCAATCATTAATGATTAATGCAGAGTGGTGCATACAGAGCAAAAAGAGAAAGAAACACTCGGTGCATCATGGGAACCCCCCAGCAGTCTAAGTCTATAGCAGCATAACTAAGGGATGGTTCAGGGTCACCTGATCCAGCCCTAACTATAAGCTTTAGCAAAAAGAAAAGTTTTAAGCTTAATCTTAAAAGCAGAGAGAGTGTCTGTCTCCCTGATCCGAATTGGGAGCTGGTTCCACAGGAGAGGAGCCTGAAAGCTGAAGGCTCTGCCTCCCATTCTACTCTTACAAAACCCTAGGAACTACAAGTAAGCCTGCAGTCTGAGAGCGAAGTGCTCTATTGGGGTGATATGGTACTATGAGGTCCCTAAGATTAGATGGGACCTGATTATTCAAAACCTTATAAGTAAGAAGAAGAATTTTAAATTTTATTCTGGAATTAACAGGGAGCCAATGAAGAGAAGCCAATATGGGTGAGATATGCTCTCTCCTTCTAGTCCCTGTCAGTACGCTAGCTGCAGCATTTTGAATTAACTGAATGCTTTTCAGGGAACGTTTAGTACAACCTGATAATAATGAATTACAATAGTCCAGCCTAGAAGAAATAAATGCATGAATTAGCTTATTAGATGAATTAGATGATGATTTTCATCTATTTAATGCCGCGTTCATACCGGGCGCGATCAGACGCTACAAATTTGTGGGGGTCGCGTGGCAACGGACGCGCCTCCTTTGCCCGGTGTGTCGCTCTGCTTTTGCTGCGAAAACTCGCCCCGTGCGTCATCAAATAAGAGGAGCTTCCATTCCGCTCGCAGGCTCCGGTTGTCAGTCAAGTTAACATGACCGACCTTGATCACACGGAGCGAGTTGTTGTGAAAAGCACCCAATACAGAGAGTATCATTATTTGCTGCAGGAGTTGAGTCTGGATGACGGCTGCTTTCAGCGGTCCTTCCGCCTCTGCAGGACCCAACTTGAGGACCAACTGTCCCCTTCACGCGCGCACATGTAAACAATTAAAAAAAAAAAAAAAAAAAAGAAACTCCGCTGCTTGCTGCAGCTCGCTCTTCCACCAAAAAACTGTCATAATTGTGTTTAGAAACCAGTCACCATTTGTTTTATTATACATCTGTGTAGTTAATAAGTAAAATAATCTCCATGAACGATTCGCTTGCGCACGCACGTGACATGCGTGGTCTGTCCATAAATTAACGGTCCTTTTTATTTTTTTTAAAAACTATATGGATTTCATTCATATGTTTTTACGTCAGACATGCTTGAACCCTCGTACGATACTTTATGGACAGACCTCGTTAAAAAAAAAAAAAGAAACTCCACTCCCACTGCTGTAGTGCTGCTGCTCGCTCCAAAAACTCTGTCATAATTGTGAAATAAAGGACAAAAGAGACATAAGTCCTGCTCACAGGCTGCTACCAGATACAGGACATGTTCACATCTTCAGTCAAACTCCAGACATCTCCACGTCACTACATATTCAGTCCCTGATTGGTCATCACGGCGCGAGACATACGGGAGTGGGATGGGAGTGGGACTGATTTTGAGTGGGAGCGGGATGGGATCGGAAGTCATCTTTACAGGAGTGGGACAGGATGGGATTTTTTTTCTGGAAGCGGGATGGGACGGGAGTGAAAATCCACTCCTGCGTCAGCTCTACATCACTCAGACAAGAGCTTTCTAATTTTAGAGATATTGCGCAAATGCAAAAAAGCAGTCCTACATATTTGCTTAATATGCACATTGAAGGACATATCCTGATCAAAAATTACTCCAAGATTTCTCACAGTATTACTGGAGGTCAGGGTAATGCCATCAAGAGTAAGGATCTGGTTAGACACCATGTTTCTAAGATTTGTGGGGCCAAGTACAATAACTTCAGTTTTATCTGGATTTAAAAGCAGGAAATTAGAGGTCATCCATGTCTTTATGTCTGAAAGACATTCCTGCAGTTTAACTAATTGGTGTGTGTCCTCTGGCTTCATGGATAGATAAAGCTGGGTATCATCTGCGTAACAATGAAAATTTAAGCAATGCTTTCTAATAATACTGCGTAAGGGAAGCATGTATAAAGTGAATAAAATCGGTCCTAGCACAGAACCTTGTGGAACTCCATAATTAACCTTAGTCCGTGAAGAAGACTCCCCATTTACATGAACAAATTGTAATCTCTTAGATAAATATGATTCAAACCACTGCAGCGAAGTGCCTTTAATACCTATGGCATGCTCTAATCTCTGTAATAAAATTTTATGGTCAACAGTATCAAAAGCAGCACTGAGGTCTATCAGGACAAGCACAGAGATGAGTCCACTGTCTGAGACCATAAGAAGATCATTTGTAACCTTCACTAATGCTGTTTCTGTACTATGATGAATTCTGAAACCTGACTGAAACTCTTCAAATAGACCATTCCTCTGCAGATGATCAGTTAGCTGTTTTACAACTACCCTTTCAAGAATTTTTGAGAGAAAAGGAAGGTTGGAGATTGGCCTATAATTAGCTAAGATAGCTGGGTCAGAGATGGCTTTTTAAGTAATGGTTTAATTACTGCCACCTTAAAAGCTTGTGGTACATAGCCAACTAATAAAGATAGATTGATCATATTTAAGATCAAAGCATTATTAACAGTAGGGCTTCCTTGAGCAGGCTGGTAGGAATGGGGTCTAATAGACATGTTGATGGTTTGGAGAAGTGACTAATGAAAGTAACTCAGACAGAACAATCGGAGAGAAAGAGTCTAAACCAAATACCAGCATTACTGAAAGCAGTCGAACATAAGATATGTCTTTGGGATGGTTATGAATAATTTTTTCTCTAATAGTTAAAATTTTATTTGCAAAGAAAGTCATGAAGTCATTACTATTTAAAGTTAAAGGAATACTTGGTTCAATAGAGCTCTGACTCTGTCAGCCTGGCTACAGTGCTGAAAAGAAACCTGGGGTTGTTCTTATTTTCTTCAATTAGTGATGAATAGTAAGATGTCCTAGCTTTACGGAGGGCTTTTTTTATAGAGCAACAGACTCTTTTTCCAGGCTAAATGAAGAGCTTCTAAATTAGTGTGACGCCATTTCCTCTCCAGCTTACGGGTTATCTGCTTTAAGCTGCAAGTTCTGGGTTATACCACGGAGTCAGGCACTTCTGATTAAGGCTCTCTTTTCAGAGAAGCTACAGCATCCAAAGTTGTGCTCAATGAGGATGTAAAGCTACTGACGAGATAATCTATCTCACTCACAGAGGTTAGGTAGCTACTCTGCACTGTGTTGGTATATGGCATTGAAGAACATAACAAAGAAGGAATCATATCCTTAAACCTAGTTACAGCACTTTCAGAAAGACTTCTACTGTAATGAAACTTATTCCCACTGCTGGGGTAGTCCATTAAAGTAAATGTAAATGTATTAAGAAATGATCAGACAAAAAGGGGTTTTCAGGGAATCCTGTGAAGTCTTCATTTCTATGCCATATGTCAGAACAAGATCTAAAGTGTGGCTAAGGTGGTGGGTGGGCTCATTTACATTTTGAGCGAAGCCAACTGAGTCTAATAATAGATTAATGCAGTGTTGAGGCTGTCATTCTCAGCATCTATGTGGATGTTAAATCACCCACTATAATTATCTTATCTGAGCTAAGCACCAAGTCAGACAAAAGGTCTGAAAAATCACAAGAAACTCACAGTACGACCAGGTGACGATAGATAATAACAATAAAACTGGTTTAAGTGCTATAAAACAAAACAAAGAATGAAAATCCATGAGACTGAAGAGAGAGAACATTTTTTGTAAAAATGGACCATAGACTATGACAGTCAGACAGACAACGACAGACTCATGATCATACAAGGTCATATCGGGCCTTGTTCACACTCATTTCATTTATTTAAAAGGGACAACACATATTGATGAACACATAAAATGTAAATATATCAGATTATAGCTGTGGGCTAATTTCCATCTGTAGTCCCTGACAGACTGTAAAAATTAAACAATTTACAGTAAAAACACACAAACGTCACAGGAGCTTACAATACAATGACAAACTACATTACATAGGGGTCACTAACTACTACAGCAACAGACACAGACGGACAAGAGACAGGAAACGAGGACACTGATGTGATCTGCCCATGAATAGTTATTTTATACAAATTTAGTCAAAGGAGGGCACATAGTAAAAAAAAAAACTACAGAACTACTCCATTTACAATTCAACTGGAATAAGTTAATTAAAATGAACTAATTAAAAACACAGAAACAGAGCTTTTCCTTTACTGTCTTTCTTTGTCATTTTCAAAAAAGTGTTGCATAAACAAGGTACTATTTCCAGAAATATTGCCATCCACAAAAAACTGCTGAAACACTGTATTACATATGCCAGGCCTGTATGTGGCATTGTAACACTTCCACAAAAAACGGAGAAGACGTTGTGGAGCATGTGTATAACTGGTGTATGGAGCTAATCAATGTAGCAGCAAAAGTTAAACTTCACAAAGTGGCACACAGAGTAAATACTATAAAGTCTTTCCATCTGACCTGTTGAGTCCTTTCAGCCAGATTAATTATCACAGCCAAAACCTGCTGTCCACATAAGATGCTCTTGTTATGGAAGACAACATCTGGAAATACATTAATTCCTTATCATGGAAATTTCTTGTGAATAAATAAAGAAATCCCTAGGTGTTTGCTCCAGGCACGTTTCTCAGCCTGAGCAAGAGGAAGCCACCACCAACAAGAAGAAAAAAAATAACATTTTAAAAGCTTAAAGTCTTTTCTGGAAGTATTTTATTAGCCTAACAATGGTCTCAGCGTTCACCACAGCACATTGCTAGCGACAAAAATAAATCACATTAAGGATCCATCAAGACAAAAAAAGTATGTTAAATTTATAGGTTAAATCACACCATTAATAACAATGTTGTTCATTATGAACAGCTGAATTTACACAGACAGGGCTATGACATCATTGTTTCAGAAAGGTTCTGTATAGGTTGTCCACACGAAAACGCAAATCTGGCATTTTCAGATTTATCCACTCTAGGAGCCATTTTCAAAAAGTAGTAGTGGTTTCAGGCTCTGAAAATGCTGGTTTTGTGTGGCCGAAATGTCTATAAAACACAAATGTTTTGCAGGTATGCATAAACCCGTCTCCGTGTGGACGGGGCCTCAGCCTTTCAGCCAGATGACCCAATTAAATAACTGACAGTTTGAGCAAAAAGAGACCCAGCTGTGAATTAGCAGCTACAAGCCGTGAATTGAGAAAACACTCACGTCTGCTCTCAGGTCATCCTCAGCAGCAGCAGGACAAGTGTGTGTGTGTGTGTGTGTGTGTGTGGTGTGTGTGTGTGTGTGTGTGTGTGTGTGTGTGTGTGTGTGTGTGTGTGTGTGTGTGTGTGTGTGTGTGTGTGTGTGTGTGTGTGTGTGTGTGTGTGTGTGTGTGCGTGTGTGTGTACACCTATGGCAGAGAGAGAGAATGTGCATGAGTATACTGCCACATGTGCAAGTACACATCCTTGCAGATACGAGTGCATTCTATTTGCAGGTTATTTTCGGTGTGAACAGACAGCAGGAAAGATTGAAGTTTTCGTTACAGATCACAAACTATGGAATGAAATTCAAAGACTGATGAGAGCAGACAAGCTTGTCCAGTAATATCCTGGTTGTGTGCATACACATCAGGTACAAAATACTTGCAAGTCAGAAATCAGTCATAATCATCCTTAAATCAGTATAAAGAGATACAATCTGATTATGTATCTCTTTTTCTGCCTTGCCGAAAAACATCCACAAATGGAAAAAAGCTAGACTTTTTTGTGCCAGGTAAGCAGGACCAGATGGCTTGCTGTATGTAAACCCAGAAGGCCTGGATCCCCGAAATTCTACACTGTGCGAGGGTGCATTCTGGTGCACTGTAGCAGTCACATCCTCTCTTGTTTCTGATCAACAGAAAGTTAGAAATTATACCAAAAGCTCTAAATAGGAAAAAAAAAAATCATTTTACTGACATTATCAGCTTTATTAGAACACTATTTGAGAGTGTTAGTCAACCCACTGAAGAAAAAATTGCCAAACATGAAGACAAAGTGCAATAATCAGAAATATATACTCAACAAAAATATAAATGCAACACTTTTGGTTTTGCTCCCATTTTGTATGAGATGAACTCAAAGATCTAAAACTTTTTCCACATACACATATTCACCATTTCCCTCAAATATTGTTCACAAACCAGTCTAAATCTGTGATAGTGAGCACTTCTCCTTTGCTGAGATAATCCATCCCACGTCACAGGTGTGCCATATCAAGATGCTGATTAGACACCATGATTAGTGCACAGGTGTGCCTTAGACTGCCCACAATAAAAGGCCACTCTGAAAGGTGCAGTTTTATCACACAGCACAATGCCACAGATGTCGCAAGATTTGAGGGAGCGTGCAATTGGCATGCTGACAGCAGGAATGTCAACCAGAGCTGTTGCTCGTGTATTGAATGTTCATTTCTCTACCATAAGCCGTCTCCAAAGGCATTTCAGAGAATTTGGCAGTACATCCAACCAGCCTCACAACCGCAGACCACGTGTAACCACACCAGCCCAGGACCTCCACATCCAGCATGTTCACCTCCAAGATCGTCTGAGACCAGCCACTCGGACAGCTGCTGAAACAATCGGTTTGCATAACCAAAGAATTTCTGCACAAACTGTCAGAAACCGTCTCAGGGACGCTCATCTGCATGCTCGTCGTCCTCATCGGGGTCTCGACCTGACTCCAGTTCGTCGTCGTAACCGACTTGAGTGGGCAAATGCTCACATTCGCTGGCGTTTGGCACGTTGGAGAGGTGTTCTCTTCATGGATGAATCCCGGTTCACACTATTCAGGACAGATGGCAGACAGCGTGTGTGGCATTGTGTGGGTGAGCGGTTTTCTGATGTCAATGTTGTGGATCGCGTGGCCCATGGTGGCGGTGGGGTTATGGTATGGGCAGGCATCTGTTATGGACGAAGAACACAGGTGCATTTTATTGATGGCATTTTGAATGCACAGAGATACCGTGACGAGATCCTGAGGCCCATTGTTGTGCCACACATCCAAGAACATCACCTCATGTTGCAGCAGGATAATGCACGGCCCCATGTTGCAAGGATCTGTACACAATTCTTGGAAGCTGAAAATGTCCCAGTTCTTGCATGGCCGGCATACTCACCGGACATGTCACCCATTGAGCATGTTTGGGATGCTCTGGACCGGCGTATACAACAGCGTGTATCAGTTCCTGCCAATATCCAGCAACTTCGCACAGCCATTGAAGAGGAGTGGACCAACATTCCACAGGCCACAATTGACAACCTGATCAACTCTATGCGAAGGAGATGTGTTGCACCGCATGAGGCAAATGGTGGTCACACCAGATACTGACTGGTATCCCCCCCCCAATAAAACAAAACTGCACCTTTCAGAGTGGCCTTTTATTGTGGGCAGTCTAAGGCACACCTGTGCACTAATCATGGTGTCTAATCAGCATCTTGATATGGCACACCTGTGAGGTGGGATGGATTATCTCAGCAAAGGAGAAGTGCTCACTATCAGATTTAGACTGGTTTGTGGACAATATTTGAGGGAAATGGTGATATTGTGTATGTGGAAAAAGTTTTAGATCTTTGAGTTCATCTCATACAAAATGGGAGCAAAACCAAAAGTGTTGCGTTTATATTTTTGTCGAGTATAATACAATAATACAATACAGGGATGTTCCTGGGTAAAAAAAGACCCACTCATCATAGAAAAAACGGGCCTTTTCCAGCAATCTGGGGCAACAATGTGAGCATGGCCAGTATCAACACGGGCTGTAAATTTATTGACTTCTTCCCCAGTACATCAAACAACAGCACATCTGTAATAAAATAATTCAGAATTCATTTATTAGTGTGATAAAAAAAAATGTGTGCAACAGTTCATAAAAAACACACATCATGCACAATACAAGTATAAAACTGTCAAGAGAAAAAAAACTGATAGAAATATAAACATAATCAAAAACACTAAAAAATCTAAAAGAAAAAATTATAATAAAATAGTGCAATGTGTGCTTTAGCTCACCTGGATGATACAAGACATTATAGTTTCAGCTAGTGGATATGGCCAAGCTCTGAAGATTGTATCAAGGTCAAAATTAAAAACATCCTAAAAAACAGTCAGATATGTTTTGGAGATACCTACTACCTACACTTGTCCCAAATTTCAGCCCAATATCTTTAAAAACTGCTGATCAATGGCTCTAGGTGGCATTTTCAATATGGATGCAATAGCCACCATATTTGACATTGGATCGCAATGCCTCAAACAAACATTGGTGTCTTCATGGAAAGGAGCATGCACACCAAGTATCAGCTTCATTGGTTCAGTGGTTTCTGAGAAGATGTTTAAAGTGACAACTGGAAAGGGGGGCATGATCACAGTCCAGGGCCCGGTTTCATAAAGCGGTCAAATCTTTTAGTCTACTAAATTTACTTAGTCAGCTAAAGTTAGTTGCCCAACATTAGCCATCTAATCTCTGTTTCACATAGATGGCTAAACGTTTAGATTATCAATCAATCAATCAATCAACTTTTTTTCTTATATAGCGCCAAATCACAACAAACAGTTGCCCCAAGGCGCTCCATATTGCAAGGCAAGGCCATACAATAATTATGAAAAACCCCAACGGTCAAAACGACCCCCTATGAGCAAGCACTTGGCAACAGTGGGAAGGAAAAAAATCCCTTTTAACAGGAAGAAACCTCCAGCAGAACCAGGCTCAGGGAGGGGCAGTCTTCTGCTGAGACTGGTTGGGGCTGAGGGAAAAAACCAGGAAAAAGACATGCCGTGAAGGGGGGCAGAGATCAATCACTAATGATTAAATGCAGAGTGATGCATACAGAGCAAAAAGAGAAAGAAACAGTGCATCATGGGAACCCCCCCACAATCTACGTCTAAAGCAGCATAACCAAGGGATGGTCCAGGGTCACCCGATCCAGCCCTAACTATAAGCCTTAGCGAAAGGAAAGTTTTAAGCCTAATCTTAAAAGTAGAGAGGGTATCTGTCCTCCCTGATCTGAATTGGGAGCTGGTTCCACAGGAGAGGAGCCTGAAAGCTGAAGGCTCTGCCTCCCATTCTACTCTTACAAACCCTAGGAACTACAAGTAGCCCGCAGTCTGAGAACGAAGCGCTCTAATGGGGTAATATGGTACTACGAGGTCCCTAAGATAAGATGGGACCTGATTATTCAAAACCTTATAAGTAAGAAGAAGAATTTTAAATTCTATTCTAGAATTAACAGGAAGCCAATGAAGAGAGGCCAACACGGGTGAGATATGCTCTCTCCTGCTAGTCCCCGTCAGTACTCTAGCTGCAGCATTCTGAACCAACTGAAGGCTTTTTAGGGAACTTTTAGGACAACCTGATAATAATGAATTACAATAGTCCAGCCTAGAGGAAATAAATGCATGAATTAGTTTTTCAGCATCACTCTGAGACAAGACCTTTCTGATTTTAGAGATATTGCGTAAATGCAAAAAGGCAGTCCTACATATTTGTTTAATATGCGCTTTGAATGACATATCCTGATCAAAAATGACTCCAAGATTTCTCACAGTATTACTAGAGATCAGGGAAATGCCATCCAGAGTAACGATCTGGTTAGACACCATGCTTCTAAGATTTGTGGGGCCAAGTACAATAACTTCAGTTTTATCTGAGTTTAAAAGCAGGAAATTAGAGGTCATCCATGTCTTTATGTCTGTAAGACAATCCTGCAGTTTAGCTAATTGGTGTGTATCCTCTGGCTTCATGGATAGATAAAGCTGGGTATCATCTGCGTAACAATGAAAATTTAAGCAATACCGTCTAATAATACTGCCTAAGGGAAGCATGTATAAAGTGAATAAAATTGGTCCTAGCACAGAACCTTGTGGAACTCCATAATTAACTTTAGTCTGTGAAGAAGATTCCCCATTTACATGAACAAACTGTAATCTATTAGACAAATATGATTCAAACCACCGCAGCGCAGTGCCTTTAATACCTATGACATGCTCTAACCTCTGTAATAAAATTTTATGGTCAACAGTATCAAAAGCAGCACTGAGGTCCAACAGAACAAGCACAGAGATAAGTCCACTGTCCGAAGCCATAAGAAGATCATTTGTAACCTTCACTAATGCTGTTTCTGTACTATGATGAATTCTAAAACCTGACTGAAACTCTTCAAATAGACCATTCCTCTGCAGGTGATCAGTTAGCTGTTTTACAACTACCCTCTCAAGAATCTTTGAGAGAAAAGGAAGGTTGGAAATTGGCCTATAATTAGCTAAGATAGCTGGGTCAAGTGATGGCTTTTTAAGTAATGGTTTAATTACTGCCACCTTAAAGGCCTGTGGTACATAACCAACTAACAAAGATAGATTGATCATATTTAAGATTGAAGCATTAAATAATGGTAGGACTTCCTTGAGCAGCCTGGCAGGAATGGGGTCCAATAAACATGCCGATGGTTTGGACGAAGCAACCAATGAAAATAACTCAGACAGAACAACCGGAGAGAAAGAGTCTAACCAAATACCGGCATCACTGAAAGCAGCCAAAGATAACGATACATCTTTGGGATGGTTATGAGTAATTTTTCTCTAATAGTCAAAATTTTGTTAGCAAAGAAAGTCATGAAGTCATTACTAGTTAAAGTTAATGGAATACTCAGCTCAATAGAGCTCTGACTCTTTGTCAGCCTAGCTACAGTGCTGAAAAGAAACCTGAGGTTATATTTATTTTCTTCAATTAGTGATGAGTAGAAAGATGTCCTAGCTTTACGGAGGGCTTTTTTATAGAGCAACAAACTCTTTTTCCAGGCTAAGTGAAGATCTTCTAAATTAGTGAGACGCCATTTCCTCTCCAACTTACGGGTTATCTGCTTTAAGCTACGAGTTTGTGAGTTATACCACGGAGTCAGACACTTCTGATTTAAAGCTCTCTTTTTCAGAGGAGCTACAGCATCCAAAGTTGTCTTCAAAGAGGATGTAAAACTATTGACGAGATACTCTAACTCCCTTACAGAGTTTAGGTAGCTACTCTGCTCTGTGTTGGTATATGACATTAGAGAACATAACGAAGGAATCATATCCTTAAACCTAGTTACAGCGTTTTCTGAAAGACTTCTAGTGTAATGAAACTTATTCCCCACTGCAGGGTAGTCCATCAGGGTAAATGTAAATGTTATTAAAAAATGATCAGACAGAAGGGAGTTTTCAGGGAATACTGTTAAGTCTTCTATTTCCATACCATAAGTCAGAACAAGATCTAAGATATGATTAAAGTGGTGGGTGGACTCATTTACTTTTTGAGCAAAGCCGATAGAGTCTAATAATAGATTAAATGCAGTGTTGAGGCTGTCATTCTCAGCATCTGTGTGGATATTAAAATCGCCCACTATAATTATCTTATCTGAGCTAAGCACTAAGTCAGACAAAAGGTCTGAAAATTCACAGAGAAACTCACAGTAACGACCAGGTGGACGATAGATAATAAATAAAACTGGTTTTTGGGACTTCCAATTTGGATGGACAAAACTAAGAGTCAAGCTTTCAAATGAATTAAAGCTCTGTCTAGGTTTTTGATTAATTAATAAGCTGGAATGGAAGATTGCTGCTAATCCTCCGCCACGGCCCGTGCTACGAGCATTCTGACAGTTAGTGTGACTCGGGGGTGTTGACTCATTTAAACTAACATATTCATCCTGCTGTAACCAGGTTTCTGTTAGGCAGAATAAATCAATACGTTGATCAATTATTATATCATTTACCAACAGGGACTTAGAAGAGAGAGACCTAATGTTTAATAGACCACATTTAACTGTTTTAGTCTGTGGTGCAGTTGAAGGTGCTATATTATTTTTTCTTTTTGAATTTTTATGCTTAAATAGATTTTTGCTGGTTATTGGTGGTCTGGGAGCAGGCACCGTCTCTACGGGGATGGGGCAACGAGGGGATGGCAGGGGGAGAGAAGCTGCAGAGAGGTGTATAAGACCACAGCTCTGCCTCCTGGTCCCAACGCTGGACAGTCACAGTTTGGAGGATCCAAGAAAATTGGCCAGATTTCTAGAAATGAGAGCTGCTCCATCCAAAGTGGGATGGATGCCGTCTCTCCTAACAAGACCAGGTTTTCCCCAGAAGCTTTGCCAATTATCAATGAAGCCCACCTCATTTTCTGGACACCACTCAGACAGCCAGCAATTCAAGGAGAACATGCGGCTAAACATGTCACTCCCGGTCTGATTGGGGAGGGGCCCAGAGAAAACTACAGAGTCCGACATTGTTTTTGCAAAGTTACACACCGATTTAATGTTAATTTTAGTGACCTCCGATTGGCGTAACCGAGTGTCATTACTGCCGACGTGAATTACAATCTTACCAAATTTACGCTTAGCCTTAGCCAGCAATTTCAAATGTCCTTCAATGTCGCCTGCTCTGGCCCCCGGAAGACAATTGACAATGGTTGCTGGTGTCGCTAACTTCACATTTCTCAAAACAGAGTCGCCAATAACCAGAGTTTGATCCTCGGCGAGTGTATCGTCGAGTGGGGAAAAACGGTTAGAGATGTGAACGGGTTGACGGTGTACACGGGGCTTCTGTTTAGGGCTACGCTTCCTCCTCACAGTCACCCAGTCAGCCTGCTTTCCCGACTGCCCGGGATCTGCCAGGGGGGAACTAGCGGCAGCTAAGCTACCTTGGTCTGCACCGACTACAGGGGCCTGGCTAGCTGTAGAATTTTCCACGGTGCGGAGCCGAGTCTCCAATTCGCCCAGCCTGGCCTCCAAAGCTACGAATAAGTTGCACTTATTACAAGTACCGTTACTGCTAAAGGAGGCCGAGGAATAACTAAACATTTCACACCCAGAGCAGAAAAGTGCGGGAGAGACAGGAGAAGCCACCATGCTAAATCGGCTACGAGCTAGTAGCTACGCAACCTAGCGGATTCCTAAAAACACACAAAGTGAATAATGTGTAAATAATTTAAAGGTGATTCAGCAGGAGTGCCCCAATCAAGGCACCAAACAGGCCATGAAGCAGCACAGGCAACGCACGACAACAGCGAACGCACGACAACGGTGCTAAAATAAAATAAAAATCAACTAAACACGCTGTGGAGCAGCACAGATAACGCACGACAACAGTGCTAAAAGAGAAAAAAAAAAATAATAAAAATAAAAACATTAGTCGACGATTTTCAGACATAAGCGGCCTTGTGAGTGCCATTGCCAAGAAATGCCTTCAATGCATGAGACTTTTGTTTACTTCAGGGTTGGTCATCTGCTACAACCATGGCCGGAATCAGAACCTGAGGAGAAACACTCCCGGCCTCTGTGTCTGTAAACATCTTCAATGGATTATTTTGGTCATGGAAAACCCACTCTCGCTGCAAGGCTCTCCTTCATTCCTTCCTTCAAGCTCCATCAAGTGGTGGAACATGATAGCCGCCATTTCGACTAAGCGCTTTCTGCAACAACTAACATCAAAAGATTTGTCGACTAAGTGAGTTTAGTCAACTAAATAAGATTAGACCGCTTTATGAAACCGGAACCTGGGGTCACACCAACGTCAAAATAGAAAATTTCACAAAACCCATTGGATATATTTTTGGGCTAGCTGATTGTTACCCATATAGCATGCATGGCTCACAAATGGCCATGTATGACATTTACAATTACAGCCACGGTGACCATAATTGAAATCTGACTGGAACACTCCGAACAAACTTTGGTGTCTTCATGGGTAGGAACACGCACACCAAGTTTCAGCTTCATTCGCCCAAAGGTTTCAAAGAAGATATTTACACACACAGACTGACAGATGACCAACAACATTTATAAGATCACTGGACCTTCAGCCCAGGTGAGCAACACCCAAAGGTACAGTCCATGACCTGACCAAAACTCATATATACAAGGTCTGTTAGAAAAGTATCTGACCTTTTTTATTTTTTTCAAAAACCATATGGATTTGAATCACGTGTGATTGCATCAGCCAAGGTTGAACCTTCATGCGCATGCGTGAGTTTTTTCACGCTTGTCGGTTGCGTCATTCGCCTGTGAGCAGGCTTTGAGTGAGGTGTGGTCCACACCTCTCGTCTATTTTTTTTATTGCGAATAAATGTCTGAACGATTTGGAGCTTTGCATCAATTTTTTTCCAGAAACTGTGAGAGACCTCCAGGTGGACACCGTTCGGAAAATTAATATGGCTTTCAGGGACGATTTTATGGGGATTACACAGATTAAGGAGTGATCCAGACGGTTTAAAGACCGCCCACAACTGCTGAGAGCGCAGCGCGCTCCCAGCCCCCATCGACAGGCTGACACTCCGCTGGAACAACCAGATCATTTCCAACGTGAAGGCTTTGTTGATCCGGGACCTCGTCTGACTTTCACAAAAAGGCTGAAGATGTGGACATCAGCACTTTTTCGGTACATTCCACCGTTACAGGAGTTTTTTTCATGGAAAGAAAAGCGGAGGGACGCGCCACAGAGCCGTTCATTACGCGGGACAAAACCACCTCGGTGTTGGTCTCACAGGACGGCTTAAAGGTGGATTTCAGATGGATTCCGGTTGCTTTTCAGTCGTATGAATATCCGATTGTGATTGTGCATGAGCTGGACCTGCTCCAACATGTCCTGGAAGGCTTCATCACGGCGTTGCTTTGCGCCATGCAGCTCCACCGCGACGCACAGAATTCCTCCGCACGTCTGTCTCAATGTACCGAAAAAATGCTGATGTCCACACTCTTCACAATTCCTGTGTTAGTCAGACGACATACCAGATCAAGACAGCGTCCAGTTTAGAAATGAACGGCACATTCCATTGTTACAGGAGTTTTTTTCATGGAAAGAGGAGCGGAGGGAAGCGCCGCGGAACCGTTCATTACGCGGGACAAAACCACCTCGGTGTTGGTCTCACAGGACGGCTTAAAGGTGGATTTCAGATGGCTGTCGGTTGCTTTTCAGTCGTGTGATTATCCGACATTGCACCTAATGCCAAGCTAGCACCAAACCAATTATATAACATATCATATAAAGACTAACTTTATGAGAATAAAGAAACACAAATCTAACACAACATTTAGCAATTATGAGCTAGAACTAAAAAAATATATTTAATTTAGAAGGACCTTTGAACATGTTTGGCCAGAGCAAGAAACACTAATGACTCAACAGATCAAAGCCATTTACTTGCTGTAATCATGAAGTATATTTTATTTATCAACTCATGTTTTATAAATACTATGAGTAAAAAAACCTACTAAACTAGTTAGCTCATGTTATTTTGGAGATTTGGATATTTCATTATTTTAAATTAATAAATATGGTAAAATATATATTTTATGTTGTATGGTTTAGAGACAGTGGCACTAACAAAAAGACAGGAGGCAGAGCTGGAGGTGGCAGAGCTGAAGATGTTGAGATTCTCTTTGGGAGTGACAAGAATGGACAAGATTAGGAATGAACATATCAGAGGGACAGCTCAGGTGGGACGGTTTGGAGACAAAGTCAGAGAGGCGAGATTGAGATGGTTTGGACATGTGCAGAGGAGGGGCCCAGGGTATATAGGGAGAAGGATGGAGCCACCAGGCAGGAGGAGAAGAGGGAGACCAAAGAGGAGGTTCATGGATGTGCTGAAAGAGGACATGCAGGTGGTTGGTGTGACAGAGGAAGATACAGAGGACAGGATGAGATGGAAGGATTGATCTGCTGTGGCGACCCCAACGGGAACAGCCGAAAGACAAAGAAGAAGAAATATTTTTATTTTGGGGGAATTTTAGCAATTACAACCGCTGGCAAAAATTATGGAATCACTGGCCTCGGAGGATGTTCATTCAGTTGTTTAATTTGTAGAAAAAAAGCAGATTACAGACATGACACAAAACTAAAGTCATTTCAAATGGCAACTTTCTGGCTTTAAGAAACACTATAAGAATCAGGAAAAAAAAATTGTGGCAGTCAGTAACGGTTACTTTTTAGACCAAGCAGAGGGGAAAAAAAATATGGAATCACTCAATTCTGAGGAAAAAATTATGGAATCATGAAAAACAAAAGAACGCTCCAACACATCACTAGTATTTTGTTGCACCATCTCTGGCTTTTATATCAGCTTATAGTCTGAGGCATGGACTTAATGAGTGACAAACAGTACTCTTCATCAATCTGGCTCCAACTTTCTCTGATTGCTGTTGCCAGATCAGCTTTGCAGGTTGGAGCCTTGTCATGGACCATTTTCTTCAACTTCCACCAAAGATTTTCAATTGGATTAAGATCCGCACTATTTGCAGGCCATGACACTGACCCTATGTGTCTTTTTGCAAGGAATGTTTTCACAGTTTTTGCTCTATGGCAAGATGCATTATCATCTTGAAAAATGATTTCATCATCCCCAAACATCCTTTCAATTGATGGGATAAGAAAAGTGTCCAAAATATCAACGTAAACTTGTGCATTTCAATCAATCAAATCAATTTTATTTATAAAGTGCCAAATCACAACAAACAGTTGCCCCAAGGCGCTTTATATTGTAAGGCAAGGCCATACAATAATTACGTAAAAACCTCAACGGTCAAAACGACCCCCTGTGAGCAAGCACTTGGCGACAGTGGGAAGGAAAAAACTCCCTTTTAACAGGAAGAAACCTCCAGCAGAACCAGGCTCAGGGAGGGGCAGTCTTCTGCGGGGACTGGTTGGGGCTGAGGGAGAGAACCAGGAAAA
Source organism: Thalassophryne amazonica (assembly GCF_902500255.1). Lineage (NCBI taxonomy): Eukaryota > Metazoa > Chordata > Actinopteri > Batrachoidiformes > Batrachoididae > Thalassophryne > Thalassophryne amazonica. Next base: position 40,077,826 of record NC_047105.1, on the reverse strand, counting down.
AGACATGCTGTGGAGGGGAGCAGAGATCAATCACTAATGATTAAATGCAGAGTGGTGCATACAGAGCAAAAAGAGAAAGAAACACTCAGTGCATCATGGAAACCCCCCAGCAGTCTAAGTCTATAGCAGCATACTAAGGGATGGTTCAGGGTCACCTGATCCAGCCCTAACTATAAGCTTTAGAAAAAGGAAAGTTTTAAGCCTAATCTTAAAAGTAGAGAGGGTGTCTTGTCTCCCTGATCTGAATTGGGAGCTGGTTCCACAGGAGAGGAGCTGAAAGCTGAAGGCTCTGCCCCCCATTCTACTCTTACAAACCCTAGGAACTACAAGTAAGCCTGCAGTCTGAGAGCGAAGTGCTCTATTGGGGTGATATGTACTATGAGGTCCCTAGAATAAGATGGGACCTGATTATTCAAAACCTTATAAGTAAGAAGAAGAATTTTCAATTCTATTCTAGAATTAACAGGAAGCCAATGAAGAGAGGCCAATATGGGTGAGATATGCTCTCTCCTTCTAGTCCCCTTTAGTACTCTAGCTGCAGCATTTTGAATTAACTGAAGGCTTTTCAGGTAACTTTTAGGACAACCTGATAATAATGAATTACAATAGTCCAGTCTAGAGGAAATAAATGCATGAATTAGTTTTTCAGCATCACTCTGAGACAAGACCTTTCTAATTTTATAGATATTCCGCAAATGCAAAAAAGCAGTCCTACATATTTGTTTAATATGCGCACTGAATGACATATCCTGATCAAAAATCAGTCCAAGATTTCTCACAGTATTACTAGAGGTCAGGGTAATGCCATCCAGAGTAAGGATCTGGTTAGACACCATGTTTCTAAGATTTGTGGGGCCAAGTACAATAACTTCAGTTTTATCTGAGTTTAAAAGCAGGAATTAGAGGTCATCCATGTCTTTATGTCTGTAAGACAATCCTGCAGTTTAGCTAATTGGTGTGTGTCCTCTGGCTTCATGGATAGATAAAGCTGGGTATCATCTGCGTAACAATGAAAATTTAAGCAATGCTGTCTAATAATACTGCCTAAGGGAAGCATGTATAAAGTGAATAAAATTGGTCCTAGCACAGAACCTTGTGGAACTCCATAATTATCCTTAGTCTGTAACTCCATAATTAACCTTAGTCTGTGAAGAAGATTCTCCATTTACATGAACAAATTGTAATCTATTAGATAAATATGATTCAAACCACCGCAGCGCAGTGCCTTTAATACCTTTATTGATGGTGTAATGACAGCCATCTCCCCAGTGCCTTTACCTGACATGCAGCCCCATATCATCAATGACTGTGGAAATTTACATGTTCTCTTCAGGCAGTCATCTTTATAAATCTTATTGGAACGGCACCAAAAGTTCCAGCATCATCACCTTGCCCAATGCAGATTCGAGATTCATCACTGAATATGACTTTCATCCAGTCATCCACAGTCCATGACTGCTTTTCCTTAGCCCACCTGTAACCTTATTTTTTTCTGTTTAGGTGTTAATGATGGCTTTCGTTTAGCTTTTCTGTATGTAAATCCCATTTCCTTTAGGCGGTTTCTTACAGTTCGGTCACAGACGTTGACTCCAGTTTCCTCCCATTCGTTCCTCATTTGTTTTGTTGTGCATTTTCGATTTTTGAGACATATTGCTTTAAGTTTTCTGTCTTGATGCTTTGATGTCTTCCGTGGTCTACCAGTATGTTTGCCTTTAACAACCTTCCCATGTTGTTTGTATTTGGTCCAGAGTTTAGACACAGATGACTGTGAACAACCAACATCTTTTGCAACATTGCGTGATGATTTACCCTCTTTTAAGAGTTTGATAATCCTCTCCTTTGTTTCAATTGACATCTCTCATGTTGGAGCCATGATTCATGTCAATCCACTTGGTGCAACAGCTCTCCAAGGTGTGATCACTCCTTTTTAGATGCAGACTAACGAGCAGATCTGATTTGATGCAGGTGTTAGTTTTGGGATGAAATTTACAGGGTGATTCCATAATTTATTCCTCAGAATTGAGTGAGTCCATATTTTTTTTCCCTCTGCTTGGTCTAAAAAAGTAACCGTTCTTGATTTCTTATAGTGTTTCTTAAAGCCAGAAAGTTGCCATTTGAAATGACTTTAGTTTTGTGTCATGTGTGTGATCTGCTTTTTTTCTACAAAATTAAATAACTGAATGAACATCCTCCGAGGCCAGTGATTCCATAATTTTTGCAAGGGGTTGTAGACTGGATTTGTCCAGACACTGTTAGTTTATGCATATTTTGATACTAATACTTTTATCATTTTACGTTAACATTTTCAATGTTGTACTCTTCCTGTGTTCCGCTGTCAGTATGCTGTTACACACTCTTATCCAGTAGGTGGCGGTAATGCACAAACATGTTTGCCAACCACCACTGAAGTTACAAAAACGAGGCGATGCAAATGTCATGCTAACTTAACTTGTGCAGTAAAGTTATCCACTGGCAGTCTTAACAATGTCCATTCGTGAGCAAAAATGTGAAGGAGAGGTTAGTTTTTTGTTTTAAAATACTGACAAATAAATCATCCTTCACATAACATCAAGGATACAAATTAACTTCAAATCTCATCTCATCTCAGGCACCACTGCATCACATCCCTGCTCGTGGAGGTTGAATTTTTAAGCCAAAGACAAAGCACTTAATCTTCAGGCAGGATACAGTCGGCACAGTCACATTTATAAATGACAGTCAAAAGTGCAGCCGCTGGGTCCTCGGGGACGTTAACCAAAAGGCAACACTTCCTGCCAACGCAGGTTAATGATCCACTCTGAGCTGTGCAGCTGAAACACTCTGTAGACCTCAAAACAAATTCAGTGTGCAGGTTTGTCGCACTGTGCATTTGTCGCAACTGGAAAATACAAACTTATATTTTTGTTCTTGTTGCAAAAATACAACCATCACTGAAACTACAGCAGAAACAAAGCACATACTCAAGCCAATGACTGGTGTGGATTTATTCAGTAAAAATTATTTCCAATGTAGTCCTCAGTATCAAACATGACAATAAAATAAAATAAAGAATAAAACACCGTCAACACAACACAATAACAACACAAAATGGAAAATCCCTTTCTAAGAAAACATGTCTAAAGAGCTAAAGAAACATTGAATAGCAAAGTAGAAATGAATCATAAATACAATTTACTTATAATTTAATACAAAATAAAAATGCCCAACTATACAAAAATTGAGAAAAAAAAACTATCACCCTCAGAAAAAAAAAGGAATAAAAATTAGTTAAATACACCTGATTAAATTGATCCATTCATTACTACTATAAAAAGGGTTTTACTTCAACTTTGCTGTACTGATCAAGTCTAGAGCCCAACCAATACAGATTTTTGGGGGCTGATACAGACACGAATATTTGGCAGTAAAACTACTTTAGTCAGCAGGATATGTAATCTTATTGTGTTTGTACGTGATACCGTGATTGGTTTAATTTATGATAATTTGCTAAATATTATTACAAACGCTGTTCTCATGCTGTTGTCCCAATTTTCCGAAAACTAATTAATTCTCATGGCGATTTCAGTCACTAATATTCATGTACAATGGCGTTTATAAAAGCCGGGCACTTCCTGGTTTGGTCATTTTGACCAATCAGGAGGCAGCATTTTCAGGCTTGATCGCAAGCAAATATATGATGACAACCAAGATGGAAACCGACACGTCAGGAGGCGGCCCATCAACGAGTGAAGAAATGAAGTTTTATTCACTTTGGGGTTGGTTAATGATGGTAAATTGAACTTATTTAACCCAAAGCTTTGTTCTATGGTGAGATTTTGAAACAATCCGTCAGCAAAAAGGCCCAAACTGTAATGGAGTTTCTGGCACTTATCAACTCGAGTACTACTACCAGTACCACAGCATGTACAAGCACTGAAATTCCAATACCAAATCAAGTCCATTTTCATTGGCAATACTACCAAAAATTCACTGATAAATGAAAGTTTGAATAAGCAGACTAAAAGTGGAAGAAAGTGGAAAAAGAAAGAAAGAAAGAAAAAGAAAAACAAAACTGTACTGTACTGAGTTTTCTTGTAATTAATCGAAGATATTGTGTACATGCATGTTTGGCTGATGTAAATGAAACTGATCATGTGATAACGCCATATCATAAACTGGTCAATTCCAAATAAAATATTAATTCACTCGAACGCATCACATTCCATAATATCATGCAGTATGTACTCGGAGTCGTACACATGACAACAACCAATTTTCCCATCAATTTTTCAAATTAAATGTACCTCTGAGGACTGAGGCTCCTAATAATAAGCTTAATTAAGCATATAGTGTATATATTTTTTATGTTCATGAAGTATTGAATGAATCATTATTTTATTGCATTGTGACTGTGTTGCCTGGGTGATGCAATGATAAATGTTTTGGATTATTCTGCTCTTCATCATCCAACGTGTATTTGCTTTTCAATGACAGCAATATTGAGTTATGTCAAGCCTGTCCATACATGTTTTTCATGAAATGGTATGGTCAATAATTTGACTCAAATATTAATCGGTAGCGGTACATGTTTGTGTTGGTGCTGTACCTTTCTGATGGATGGTGTATCACTGTTTGATACTCATTGGTAATGACGTACCTTTCTCAGGGTCACGTCTTACAATAAAGGGCTCAGTAATCAGCACTTTGTTTCAATTTTAATTTATTTTCATTTATATAGCGCCAAAAAACAACAAAGTTGCCTCAAGGTGCTTCACACAAGTAAGGTTGTTATTCGTATAATAGCATAAATTTGGAGTTGGGCTACATAGTATGGACCGTATTATGGATATGCTGTTGACATGACATTGCGAATGTATTTCAAGAGAAGCTGGCCAGTGCCTAGAGGGGAGCTATGCTGCACAAATTTTCATTTTGTCACATCAGTGTTATGCTGCACAAATTAGAATTTTGTTACGTAAAATGATGCTGCACAATTTTTGATTTTGTGAGATGAATGTAAATATGCATACCAATGCATGTTACTGACATGACGTCATGAATGCATTACAAGTGAAGCCGGCCAGCGCCTAGACAGGAGGTATGCTGTACAAATTGTCATTCTGTTACATGTATGTAAAAAGTCCAGAGATGACTAAAGATTTTAAGAACATTTTCACCAAGCATATTTCCTTGGTCCACTGGAAATGTGTTTGTGTACAGATTTTTGAGCATCTGTAGTAATTGTGTGTAATTAACTTAGTCTTTAGGCAAACATAAATTGGTGTGTGTAAGAAATACACTTGTATGTAAAAGTTTGGGCACCCCTGATGATTTCCATGATTTTCCTTTATAAATCATTGGTTGTTTGGATCAGCAATTTCAGTTAAATATATCATATAGCAGACAAACAGTGATATTTGAGAAGTGAAGTTTAGAGGATTTACAGAAAGTGTGCAAAAATTCTTTAAACAAAATTAGGCAAGTCCAGAAATGTGGGCACCCCAACAGAAAAAAATACATCAATATTTAGCAGATCCTCCTTTTGCAGAAATAATAGCCTCTAAACGCTTCCTATAGCTTCCAATGAGAGTCTGGATTCTGGTTGAAGGTATTTTGGACCATTCTTCTTTACAAAACATCTCCAGTTCAGTCAGGTTTGTTGTTTCTGAGCAGGGACAGCCCACTTAAAATCACACCACAGATTTTCAATAATATTCAGGTCTGTGGATTGAGATGGCCATTCCAGAACATTGTACATGTTCTTCTGCATGAATGTCTTAGTAGATTTTGAGCAGTGTTTAGGGTCATTGTCTTGTTGAAAGATCCAGCCCCAGCACAACTTCAACTTTGTCACTGATTCATGAACATTGTTCTCAAAAATCTGCTGATATTGACTGGAATCCATGTGACCCTCAACTAACAAAATTCCCAGTACCTGAACTGACCACACAGCCAAACAGCATGAGGAAACCACCTCCAAATTTTACTGTAAGTGTTCTTCTTGGGATGCTGTGTTCTTTTTGAGCCATGCATACCGCCCCTTGTTATGTCCAAATAACTCAATTTTACTTTCATCAGTCCACAGCACCTTGTTCCAAAATGATGCTGGCTTGTCCAAATGTGCTTTAGCATACCTCACGTGACTCTGTTTATGGCATGTCCCGAAGAGATGCCAAGAGGGGAAACATTTGCAAATGGCCACCTTAAATACCCTTTCTCATGATTGGATTCACCTGTGTAAGGATGTCAACGGTCAATGAGCTTACCAAACCAATTTTGTGTTCCAATAATTAGTGCTAAATGAATTCAAATCAATAAAATGACAAGGGTGCCCAAATTTATGCACATGTCCAATTTTGTTTAAATAATTATTGCACACTTTCTGTAAATACTAGAAATTTAATTTCACTTCTCAAACAGTGTGTTATATGATATATGCTATATGATATATTTAACTGAAATTTCTGATCCAGACAACCAATGATTTATAAAGGAAAATCATGAAAATTATCAGGGGTGACCAAACCTTTGCATACAACTGTAGCTATGTACACCAGTTTAATGTACAAAAATCAAAATATCTAATAATATACACTCATTCCAAATTACACGATTATTTGTTTATGTACAACAATAAGAAAGTATTTTTTTTTAAATTGATGACATAAAATACACAGTATTTTGAAGTAATATACATCAAGTACACATTACAAAATTCAAAAAACCGATGGGCAGCATGCTTTAGTTTGTCAGGAGATGCCCCAAGTCCATAATCTGCCCAAAACAAATAAGTAAAAACAATTTAACCCTAGTCCTGCCGGTCATCAATATATGGCAGACCGCCATGCATGGCACTCCCTTCCGGTCCTTGAAATAATCGCTCCCTGGAAAAACTTCCATTGATTGCCAGTCCGCGACATTTAGTGTTTGGAGGGCACCCCCAGATGTGTATGTCAGACATGCTTCCGGGTGTAATACTTGTTTTGCATTTGTCAGACACGTGTCATCCCCAAAATAGACGGGGTGGACCGACCACCTGCAGCTGAACAAACAAAGCCTTTGAATCATGGCGGTGACCACAGATACCACTGTCGATGAAGACAGCATTCCCGACACCGTAGACGTGGAGAATGGGAAATGAATCAAGGAAATATTCATGGCGGAAGATTCCGATGATGATTTCCTGGGTTTCAAGACAGATGACCTCGAAGACTAGGAACCGGAGTCTGCAGAACTCGAGGATGCAAACTGGATGAGTGGCATCTTGGACCCGAATATTTTGCAGTTCATGGGGGAAGGGCCAAAAATACACGTGCGACTAGAAGACGCCTGGATGTCTTCAACCCGTTTTACACTGATGATTTGATCAATCTCATGGTTGTGAAAACTAACAGGTATGCCCAGGATTTTTTGCATTCGGACAAAGGAAGCCACCTGAAGCCGAAGTCACGATTAGGAAAATGGTGTCCTGTGTCCACCAACGAATTAAAACATTTCTAACACTTATTATTGGGATGGGACTGGTGCAGCACCAACATTTACACAATTATTGGTCGACAAATAAATTACTAGAAATTCCATTCTCCAAACAGTGATGACCAGGAACAGATTCCTGTTGATCCTGTCATTATTTCATTTTAACAACAACAGCCAGTATGTACCACTGGGACAGGATGGCCACAATCCAATTTTCAAACTCTGAACAGTGTATAAGATATTGACACAGAAATTCATGTCTCTCTACACACCTGGTGAATATCTGGCTCTGGATGAGGGTATGATTGTCTAGAGCGGTAACCTGTCATTCAGAATCTACATCCTGCAAAAGCCAGACAAATTCGGAGTGAAGCTGTTTATGATGTGTGATTCCTCCAATGGCTATTGTACACAGTTCGAGATATACCAGGGGGACCAGGGCATTCCAGCTTCAGCGAATGGGAAGCTACATGACCTAGTGATGAGACTGATGGGTTTGTATTTCAACAAAGGCCACAAACGCTTCATCGACAATTACTATACATCGGCCATCCTGTTCCAGAATCTGCTGAAGAGAAAGACTCATGCATGTGGTACCCTGTAGAGAGCACATCAAGTTGAAGAATGGATTGGTGCAGCTGCTGAAATGGCACGATAGGGTGGAGGTCTGTGTGTGCACAAGGATTCACGGTGCCAATTTCATCACTGTTCCTGGTAAGACTGCAGAACTATGGGAGATTATGGCAAGTATATGTGTGCTGTCGACAGGCATGGCTAGATGGTGTCCTATCCCACTTTCAAGAGGAGGATCCTCAAGTGGTGGAAGAAGGTCTTTTTCCACCTCTTGATGATGCCAGTCCTGAATGTAAACCTCCTCTATAGGGAGCATTGCAACAAGCTTAAGAGGAAGCCTGTGCTTCACCGAGTTTCCCCATCATAAGATGGTGAAAGCACTGGTGCGGGACACCGATGCTACAATGATTCATCCCTATGGAGCTTTGAATCCACTAGATGTGGAACGTCTGACAGGTCACCATTTCCTCAAGAAGATCAAACTCAGGGAGGGTCAGAAAACCAAGAACCCTCAGCAGACATGTCATGTGTTCCACAATAATTGGAAAGAGGAAAGCCACTTTGGGATGGACGAACAACTCACCAATCCAGTTATGAGTGGGTTCCATGTAATGTGTGGCTGTGCATTGATCCATGCTTCAGGTTATTCCACACAAACAACAAATAAAAACTGTCCTACCAGAGGCTTATGGAGAGGAGTGCTGCCAGAGATGATGACACCAATTGATCCAGCTGTCGGTTTGGAACTGATTACAGACCCCCCAAAGGCCCTTTTCAGGGCCACCCAAATCCACAAACGTATCGCAAACTCATTTCACATTAGATAAATTGTTGGAACACAACAGCCATCATATATATGATATCTTCCACAGGGTAAGTCATATTCTTCTATATATGCATGATGGGGAACCATTTTCACCGTATCAGGGTATTATTGCATGAGTATGAGGAATAACACCGCTGTTGCATTCTACGTCCTTTCTATTGCTAATTTATTATGACCTTCCTATTGGTATTGTGGGCTACAGTGGGATGGAATGTCTTTTTTCACTGCACATGTATTTCACATATATGTAATACAGCCTGGCACATGGACAGGCTGGGGAAGCTTGACATGCGGAGGGTGGCCTACTGACAGACACTGCAGCAACCCTATTGTTAATGTCTGGACTTATTTGCAGTACACAGCGCTCTCACATGTTTAAAGGAATTCTTGTTGAAATGGTATTTTACTAATTAGTGGATTATCACATTATCTCATTAATGGGACAGGGTATTTTGGAGAACAATACTGTTTTTCTTAATACCCCCATCACACATAGCCGGAATCACGCAGAGTGGTGTTGGACTTATGAATTGGCGCACATCCGAAAGGTGTCAGATTTCAGTTCCAAAACGTTCTGACAGCCATCTGCGGAAGTCGACATAGTTGGTCACAATCTGCCGGTAACCCCCAGTGTGACGCACATGTTCATAATTCTCTGGGTGCCATTGAGATGGGACACAAATCCGACAGTGATCCATGTGTTATCTGACGACCATCTAACTGCAATTTATATATTCCAATGGCGGCTAAACGGGATCTGAAACGATTTGAGCGCATACGAGGGAACCTCGAGATAGATCTGGCACTGTATGGCTGCTGGTATGACCAGCAGTGCCAAATACAATAATGCCCAAAAAAAGAAAGTTCCCTGGAAAGGTTCCGTCTGAGGGACTGTATGGCCCAACTGTCAGCAAACTTTGGAGCCAAGCTGTTGACTTGTCCACGTGTGCCCCGTGTGCTTAGTGGCCCAGACAGTGTTACGCACGCACGCACGCACATACACACACACACACACACACAGCTGAGTGATAAGTACAGCCCCGCATGTGTGCACAGAGCACAGGTGTGCCATGCACACAGGCGACGACGTGCCCGTGAAGAAAACAGCACTCCGGTCTGCCATGCAGTCATATGGAGATCGGGCAGTCTGTAGCTCCTTTTTTGACCGTCTGACAGCAGTCTGTGTCATCTACATATGCTCTGGATGTGATCTGACAGGTGTGAGCGAGGCAGTCTGTCTGTGCTCCAACACTGCTGGCCATGCCTCTTTTCCTCCCGACTGCATTAGTTTATGACAATATTTGCAGTGTCGGGCATACTTCCGGCAAATTTTTGCTCTGTGTGACGGAGGCTTAAGTATCAACCATATGATGAATGAATAATGTTAGTGCATAAAATCAATCAAGGGACTATGCTATTTTCTAAATTAAGCCATAACACACCCATGGCCTGCTATCGGTTTACAATATAGGTAAAACTGCCAATATGTTCATAAAAAAAGGGCAAGGATTCCTGACATTTCATTATCAAACCCTTACAACAAAGAAATGCAATTGAGGTTTGATATTTTACAGTTTAAACACAACAACTTTCCTGTAAATAAATATAACCAACAACTAACCAATAAACATGTTGCCTTTACTCAGCTTGACAGTGACTGTGTCCCACGGCTTGGCATTTGCATAAAATAGACTTCTCTATTTCGGCTCCGCCTAGCTGCAGGCGTAACAACCACTCGTCTCTTGTGGCTGTAAAACACCCACTCTGATTGAAAATGAGTGGCGCTTGAACTCAGTTTGTTTATCAGTATAATTTCCTAATCCTACATGTGGCTGCCATCAAAGCCACCGGTGCTTGTTTGTTGAAAGGAAATTACTACAAAACTGGACATGTGTGGAAACAGCCCCCCCACACACACACACACACACACACACACACACACGTCAGATGACATTTTATTCTTCAGTAAATAGATTCACAGTTTAAAACTACATTTCATTCTTATGCTTGTTGTCTTATATTAAAATGTAACATGAGAGAAAGTGACAAAATGCAAAAATGAGGGGGAAAAGTATGTCCACAAAACGTAGGTAGCTGTGCACACTTCCACTGAATAAAGGGTTTAGGAAACTAAATTGTGCTACATCAGAGGTTCTGTAACTAAACCTACGTAATCTGTATGTGTATGTGTGTGTGTGTGTGTGTGCGTGCGCACTGAGCCTGACCACCATGACCTTAATGGAAAGTACAAAGTCGCAGTGTCAAGAAATGCCTTGGCAAAAGAGACAGACGCCAACACCACTCCTCTTGCTCTCCAGTCAAGTATACAAACTAATATTAAAGGAGATCGCTGACATTTTTCAACCTTGGCTCTAGTTTTAGAAGATTTTGCATTCATTTTTTCACCCAGGACAAAAATAAATTTGACCAGTGTATGATCTGTTTAGAACACAAACACCATTGTAAGCTAACTGGTGAAGAAATGTTTTTTTTTAAGGGGCAATGAAAACCACTCAGAGTAAACTGCTTCTTGTCACCATTAACAGGCAAAAAAGTTATTAGAAGTGAAAGCTGAATAAAATGGATCCCTGCTGAAGCAAACACACATGCTTACCTGACTAAATGTAAATAAACATTATTTGTTGACCAATTCTATAGTTAGTTGCTTACTTTAGCCGGTTGGAAACTAAGCAATCAACTTATATTCACTCAGTGCACAGCAGCACATGCCAGGTGCCAAGATGCTAAAATAAGTGGCCAAGTATATAATCGAATGTCATAAAAATTGTATTCATAATTACCTCTGTAGGGATCCTGTCCATGTACCTGGACACTAACGTTTTGTTGACTCTCTAAATCAATGTGCTGATTAAATTCATTCTTGGCCCAAGTGAAAAGATGACCCCCAACATAGGTGAAGCAAATGTGAACATTCTCCTTTAAGTTACCACCCTCAATCTGTACAAAAACAGGCCGAACAGTCAAACAGCACAGTCACATTTCCTCAGACTTGGATGAGAAAGTACTGAAGTATATCTTAACACTGTTTCAGCCTAGTTACATCACATCCTACATGTTGTTTTAAATATTTCTACACGCAGCTACCACTAATAAAAAAGAAGGCAAGTTACGGTCTGACAGCACCAAAAACCTCGTCTAAAACCACTGAGACCAGCTTTCTGTCCCCCACAAGGAAAACCACTCCTCACAAGTGTGGGAACAATATTTTTTGTCCCCAACAACAACAGGTGTAATCATATGTACATAAAACTACAAAACTGTTTAGCTGTACGGGTTGTCCATAGAGAGGCGGTACACCCTATCTCAGGTGACAAAGCTGGCGGTGGTGAGGAATGCGTTTTCAGTGATTACAGAAACCCAGTTAAAATACAGATACAATACGACAGTTCAGAGGCAGGTAGTACTTTATCAAGATCATTTTTTAGGACTGTAGTCGATTTACAATACTCGATTTTTATTATACACCAGCGAAATGCTACCCTTGGTCATGAAGACAGGAAGTGCTAACACAATGTGACATTTGATCTCAATGACCTCGACCTTCAACCAAATGACTGACTGAGCTCTGGCTGTCCTTGCCAGAAACAAATTCCTTGACCTTTGCCACCTTACCAGTCTTGAAGGGCAATTTCAGGGTTAACCATCAATGACAGACCAAGTTTGGTAGAAACGTTGTGTAAAATGTAAATAAAAACAGAATACAATGATGTGCAAATCCTCTTCAACCTATATTCAATTGAATACACCACAAAGACAAGATAGTTAATGTTCAAACTGATAAACTTTATTGTTTTTGTGCAAATATTTGGTCATTCTGAAATGGATGCCTACAACATGTGTCAAAAAAGCTGGGACAGTGGTATGTTTATCACTGTGTTACATCACCTTTCCTTCTAACAACACTCAATAAATGTTTGGAAACCGAGGACACATTGTTGAAACTTTGTAGGTGGAATTCTTTCCCATTCTTACTTGATGTACAACTTCAGTTGTTCAACAGTTCGGGGTCTCCATTGTCATATTTTGCGCTTCATAATGTGCCACACATTTTCAATGGGCAACAGGTCTGGACTGCAAGCAGGCCAGTCTAGTACTCGCACTCTTTTACTACGAAGCCACTCTGTTGTAACATGTGCAGATGTGGCTTGGCATTGTCTTGCTGAAATAAGCAGGGACGTCCCTGAAAAAGATGTTGATTGGATGGCAGCATGTGTTGCTCCAAAACCTGGTGCCATCATAGACGTCTAAGTTGCCCATGCCATGGGAACTAACACACCCCCATACCATCACAGATGCTGGCTTTTGAACTTTGCGCTGGTAACAATCTGGATGGTCTTTTTTCTCTTTTTTTCCCGGAGGACACAACGTACATGATTTCCAAAAACAATCTGAAATGTGGACTCATCACACCACAGCACACTTTTCCACTTTGTGTCTGTCCATTTCAAATGAGCTCGGGCCCAGTGAAGGCGGCGGCGTTTATGGATGTTGTTGATGTATGGCTTTCACTTTGCATGGTAGAGTTTTAACTTCCACTTGTAGCGGTGAACTGTGTTAACTGACAATGGTTTTCTGAAGTGTTCCTGAGCCCACGCGGTAAGATCCTTTACACAATGATGCCGGTTTTAATGCAGTGCCATCTGAGGGATCGAAGGTCACGGGCATTCAATGTTGGCTTTCAGCCTTGCCGCTTATGTGTAGAACGTTCTCCAGATTCTCTGAATCTTCTGATTATATTATGGACTGTAGATGATGGAATCCCTAAATTCATCGCAATTAAATGTTGAGAAACGTTCTTAAACTGATGGACTGTTTTTTCATGCAGCTGTTCACAAAGTGGTGATCCTCACCCCATCTTTGATTGTGAATGGCTGAGCCTTTTGGGGATGCTCCTTTTATACCCAATCATGACACTCACGTGTTTCCAATTAGGTGTTCTTTGAGCATTCATCAACTTTCCCAGTCTTTTGTTGCCCCGTCCCAACTTTTTTGAAATGTGTTGCTGGCATCCATTTCAAAATGACCAAATATTTGCACAAAAACAATAAAGTTTGAACATTAAATATCTTGTCTATGTGATGTATTCAATTGAATTTAGGTTGAAGAGAATTTGCAAATCATTGTATTCTGTTTTTATTTACATTTTACACAACGTCCCAACTTCATTGGAATTGGGGATGTATACCTCAATTCCCTTGACCCTCGAATGACTGACCTTTGGTAAATGTGAACTCACCAGGGCAATTTAAGATCCCACCTCAAAGTGTGTGCCAAGTTGGTGGACTTCAGAGTAAAAAAATATTACATGAAGTTTTGCCACATAGAGTTTAGTGCAAATCAACCACAAACAATGAATAAAAAGACAGAAAGACAAATTTCCAAATTATTGTATGATTAGTGTTCCCTGTATTCTCAAACGTAACATTGTGCAAAATTGATTATATAAAGAAAATTCCCTGTTTATTCTGCTACTCAGCCACATGTGAATCCACAGCTCTATTATAATGGCGTGATAATAAAGTGTCGGCACAAGTGGGGAAATGTCAGGCTGACTTATGCACCTCTATTCATGACCCTCTGTGACAACACGCACGCACCCATACAAAAACACATGCAGGCAAGCTGAGATGAAATAAAGGCAGCAATGGCTTTGTGGCTTCATCTTCTGTGTTAGATTTTTTTTTTCTGAGCCTCTGAGGTGTTTCCTGTTCTTCACTTACACAGGGTGATTAATCCATCACAGTTTTGATGAAGGTGCGATAAAAACAAAGGAGACATACTATTAATTTGAATTTGGAATTCAGTAGTGGGCACATTAAGGTAAGAAAACCACAATGGGTAGGATATTATGTATATTTAATGTAGAATATTTTGGAGATTTATATATTTCATTCATTTAATGTAATAAATTTACTAAAATGTATATTTTAAGTATTTTTAAATTGTGCAATAGAGTGGATTTTCTGATGGAAAATACGCTACTTTGTCATACCGAGACTCTGTACTGTACTAAGGACGTGATGGTCTAGTGGTTAAGCGTTGGGCTTGAGACCAGAGGATCTTCAGTTCAAAGCCCTGCCAGACCAGACAATCACAAAGGATCCTTGGGCAAGGTCCATGACCCCCCAAGTTGCTTCTGATGTGTCGTGAGCACCTAAAATGAAATTCTCATTAAGGTAAAATAAATTCTGTGTTCAAACTTGTCATCTACCAAATCCAGTAAGTGTCAGTCTAAGCTTTATTAAAATAAAGTTGCTGTCCTATAATCACTGCTGATAAACAATCTCATTTTGGAACACTGTTTAGATATGCTTGACATGCAAAACATGGTTGAAGCCAAATGTACATCTGCCTTTAAATGAAGCTTTTCCACCTGTGTATACTCATGATGCTTGTGATACTAAACAAGACAGAGCTATTCCTTTACTCCATAAATCTGTAAAACTTCACCACCTCACAGGTGTACTAAATTTAACTTATTTTAACATCTAATTGTCTGCCCTTATCAGACTGGGACAATCAGTTATAGTCACACTGATGGCTTGCAATTGTGTTATTTTGCCTATGTCTATCGGCTTCCTGTCCCTTATTCCAAATTCTTAAATGAATTCAGTGATTTCATTTCTGATTTGCATACTCATGCTGATGAGATCTTAACTGTTGGTAACATTAATATCGATGTTAACGAGCTTTCGGATACCCTCAACAAAGTATTTTTGTATGTTTGGGAAATGTTTGGATTTCTCAATTTGTCCAGTGCTGTTTCAGCTATCGGTGTTACATCAATCAACCAAAAAAAGGTGGTAGAAACGGGGCAAACAATCTAACCAATGTTGTAGTTGTGCCGATACTTACAGCAAGATTAAAAGTGTTAAAGACACAGTGGCTCTATTATGTGAACAAACAATTTCAAACCTTTTCCCCAATAAAGTCACTGTCAAGGGACATTTAAGGAGCCTGACCTTACACAATAATGGCCCCAAGACATGATTTTTGCTTCTTAAAACAAAATACAGTGAAAGACATGTTTAATAACTACAGAGCTTCTTCAAATTTCAGTCATTATCAGGACAGTATTCAAACTGGCAGCAACCCATATCAATCATTCATTTTGTAGACTTGTTTGGCCAATTAAGGGTCATGGGGGGGGGGGGGGGTGGCAGGCTAGAACCTATCCCAGCAGTCACAGGGCGAGAGGCAGGGTATACCCTTGACAGGATGCCAGTCTGTCACAGGGCCACATATATACAGACAAATGGTCACACCCACTTACCTACGATCAACTTCGAGTTACCAATTCACCTAACCTAAATAAATTTTAAAGTGTGAGGAAGCCAGAACACCCAGAGGGAACCCAAGCAAACAAGTAAAATGTACAAACGCCACACAGAAAGGACAAGCCAGTATGCAATCCCAAGACCCTCTTGTTATGAGGCAACAGTGCTAATCACTAAGCCACCAATTTTTGCCATATTGCCCAATCCTAGGTCAACATACATTCTACTTTCCTAGGAGATACTATTGTCTCTTCACGTAAATATCTTGGAAAATAACATATTCAAAACCACTGGATCATTGGTTCTTCAGATTTTCTACTTACAATATTCATTTATTTTTGTCATTTTCTATACCTACTTACTCCAATTAACAGTCATGGCGGGGCTGGAGCCTAATCCAGCAGTCATAGGGGGTGAGGCAGCTTTTCCTTACCACAGTTGCCTGTGTGTTTGCTCTTGGGGTTGGTAAGGTTAGACCTTACTTGTGTGAAGCACCTTGAGGCAACTTTGTTGTGATTTGGCGCTATATAAATGAAATAAATTGAAATTGAATGAATGAATTATGTTTTTACTATAAAAGAGCCCCACTAGATTCTACAAAGTTACTAATTATAGAAATAATTCAGTTTTGATTATGCAGTAATTCCATCTACCTGTCAAAACTGTATTTCAGGACAGCTTTACTGCATTTCTGACATTTGAATTCCAGTTAACGATATATTTAACATCTTGTAGTTTAAAATATCTTAAATGTGTATTTTTAAATCCTAAATTATAATGGCTACTTGTCAAAACGTAACTGCTGACTATCAATATGTAAAACTAGTTTGACTGAAGTCGAGATATCTTGGATTGTCACTCTCTCCAATTACAAAGCATTTAAACAATTCTACAAAGAAGTTATGAAAAGCTATTCTGGCTCAAAGTTGCTTAATTTTGGGAGATCTTCGAATTTCAAATGGACTGCTGATATAAATTACAGTTCTCAAAATACAGTTTAAGAAACATCATCATCCGATACAAGCATGTGTAGGCTAACCATTGTTGGCAACACTGGTATTTGTACAGCTGCATGATATATCGATTGAACACCCCATTGCAATGTGCACATGTGCGATTGTTACATCGCAGGGACTGACAATGTGGAATAATTAAATTAAGCATGCATGTTTACATTGCCATGTGATAAGGGTAAAAATCCGCTTTCGTTTTTCATGACAAACCAACAAAAGATGTCAACGCCATTAAATTTACGTGAATAAAATGATCCTGGTAATGTGAGTGTGTGACATGCACCTTCGCCCACGCTGCGCTGTGTGCATCAGTCACGCTCTCACCTAAAAAGGGACAATTTGTCTCATTTTCGTTGGCCGAAAAAAAAAAAAAAATGCACCCAGAGCACTGCATTATAACAGAGGATGACATCTTTAAAAATGCTGTGTTTATTCACAAGCAATTTCCACAATAAGGAATTAAAGTATTTCCAATGGCATTTTCTGTGGTGATGAATCCAGCTGAAACGGCACAACAGATCAGAATAAAATACTTTATTTACAGTTTGCCGCTTTTAAATGTTCGAGCCCTCTGTTGCTACATTGATTTCCCAGGTAATTATTTATTTGTTCATGTTGTCACCAGTTTTGTAGCTTTAATACAGTCAGCGGACAGACTGTGTATAAACGTGAAAACAGCTTCTGAAAAACTGGGATGTGGAGTGTTGCTTTTCTGTAAAAGCCACATTGATAAATCCGCTGTTCACCCTGTTGATCAAAACAGAATAAAGGCATTTTTTCATAGCTGAACATGCTTTGCTTAAAGTGTGTGTCCTCGCTTCATCTGTGAGTTGATCAGCCAGTGGATTAACACACAGCAACATGGTTTTTAAAAATACATGTTTTGATTTAAATATTGCAGTAAGTCTATTTCAGGTGATCAGAGTGGATCCTTATTTTACTCAGTGTGCCACTTTGCAAAAGTTGTAGCTTCTGCTGTTACATTTGACTACCTCCTTTTGTATTGGGTCCATTACAGCGCCACATGTTTTCAATGTATCTTGAAAAATCCTGCAAGATATTCATACATACAGATACTATTAGTGTGTTGCTAAGCTCAGTATATTTATCAACAGATAATATATGATAATCATTCATCATTTATCCGTGGAGCTAAGTTCATATTCATTCCAAAATCACCGTGGTCACTTTCTGGCATTTTCACAATGTTTCTGTTGTGAGCTAATCCGCACAGGCTAGAATGCACTGGGAATTTTGTGCTGTAGTCTGACAGACTCACAGCGTGCTGGCCAATGTCTGACACTCCAAATGTACTTATGAATTATCAAACTATATTCAGGGTCTTGCTGTAGGTGATTGGTGCAAGTGGTTAGTGCACTTGGCTTCGGTGCAGAAGGTTCCGGGTTCAAGTCCCACCCCTGCCACATTTCTCCATGCAATGCGGAGTTGTGTCAGGAAGGGCATCCGACGTAAAACCTGTGTCAAAATCAACACCATACATCTGCTGTGGCGACCTTGAGTAAAATGAGGGAGCAGCCGAAGGAAAATAAAAATCAGGGTCTTGCTAATTCTGACTAGTCAAATGCATATTTAAAATATAATTAGTACATGTTTAAAAATGTTCAAACACCTTGGCATTGGCAGATCTTAGAGCTTTTTGCATTTGTTGTTGCATCAATAAAACCTTGCACGACTCCAATTGAACTCAGGTCTATCAAAAGTACCAAAAGAACAAAAAGGAAAAATCCTGCTGCAAGCACTCAGGTTTCTAATCTACTCTCTTAAAGGTTGTGAAAGTATACTCAACAAAAATATAAACGCAACACTTTTGGTTTTGCTCCCATTTTGTATGAGATGAACTCAAAGATCTAAAACTTTTTCCACATACACAATATCACCATTTCCCTCAAATATTGTTCACAAACCAGTCTAAATCTGATAGTGAGCACTTCTCCTTTGCTGTGATAATCCATCCCACCTCACAGGTGTGCCATATCAAGATGCTGATTAGACACCATGATTAGTGCACAGGTGTGCCTTAGACTGCCCACAATAAAAGGCCACTCTGAAAGGTGCAGTTTTGTTTTACTGGGGGGGATACCAGTCAGTATCTGGTGGGACCACCATTTGCCTCATGCAGTGCAACACATCTCCTTCGCATCATCCGTGAAGAGAACACCTCTCCAACGTGCCAAACACCAGCGAATGTGAGCATTTGCCCACTCAAGTCGGTCACGACGATGAACTGGAGTCAGGTCGAGACCCCGATGAGGACGACGAGCATGCAGATGAGCTTCCCTGAGACGGTTTCTGACAGTTTATGCAGAAATTCTTTGGTTATGCAAACCGATTGTTCCAGCAGCTGTCCGAGTGGCTGGTCTCAGACGATCTTGGAGGTGAACATGCTGGATGTGGAGGTCCTGGGCTGGTGTGGTTACACGTGGTCTGTGGTTGTGAGGCTGGTTGGATGTACTGCCAAATTCTCTGAAACGACTTTGGAGACGGCTTATGGTAGAGACATGAACATTCAATACACGAGCAACAGCTCTGGTTGACATTCCTGCTGTCAGCATGCCAATTGCACGCTCCCTCAAATCTTGTGACATCTGTGGCATTGTGCTGTGTGATAAAACTGCACCTTTCAGAGTGGCCTTTTATTGTGGGCAGTCTAAGGCACACCTGTGCACTAATCATGGTGTCTAATCAGCATCTTGATATGGCACACCTGTGAGGTGGGATGGATTATCTCAGCAAAGGAGAAGTGCTCACTATCACAGATTTAGACTGGTTTGTGAACAATATTTGAGGGAAATGGTGATATTGTGTATGTGGAAAAAGTTTTAGATCTTTGAGTTCATCTCATACAAAATGGGAGCAAAACCAAAAGTGTTGCGTTTATATTTTTGTTGAGTGTAGTTATCTGACAGATTCAAGTAATACAGCTCACAAATCACATTGCAGATATTTTGAAGTGAGGTAGTTCTTCCTTGATCTTGGTTGAGGCCGTCTGCAGTGAAAACTGCCTTGAGCACATCAGCGTTAGTGTTGATGCTCATGTTCAAGTAAAAACTATTATCCTGACCTTTAACTGGCAGCGCCAACAACAACTTTGCTCCCGACTGTGCTGCTGAATATCTTGATAAAACGCCAAACCCACAACACAATGTGGTACTGGCACTTTTATTTCTGCCCATAAGGGCATTTAGCGGATTTACAGTAATGCAAAAATAATCTTGAAATATTGTGAAATGCAACTGTAAACTTTATTTTCTTTATTCCTACGATGTGTTCAGATGTAAGCAATTGCAAGACAAAAATGAACGTCCCCACTGGACACGTGCACGCTCGAGCACCCTAAACCCACTCCCCCCTCAGTGATCCCCAGCAAGCGTCCAAGCCTTTCGTCTCTTCACTCCTCTATCGGGTCCTTTGGGGGAGAAGGGAAAGCCGTGAAATGATTCCTGACTTGACGGATCACTGGTTGAGCTGCCTGATATCAACACTTTTCTGCCTGACTGTGAACATGTAAGGCAGGGAGATTTGCAATGATTTCCCGCGGCTGTTGCTGTGGCTGTATCCGCACCGCCTGGCTGAAGTTACTGACGCCATCCTGCTGTGTGAGCTAACCCACAGAAATGTTGCCACATGGAAAAGTGGTGACAGCGGTTTTAATGGTCCTTTTCTAAAGTCATTTTCCCAAATGGAAAGTTCATGTCATACCTTCTGCGATGAACTGTTTAGACAATACACCATGTAAGTGCGAGTGTCATCACGAACACAGACAATTTCCAGGCAGGGTGGATTTTTATCTTACAGTACATACCGCCAGCCTGAACAACTCACGTCACTGAACACACAGGACGACTGTGGCTGGACACTGTGGGTGAGCGCTCACCCAAATCGTGGACGTTGATATGCAGATTTTTCCATTTATTTCAATTATATAACACCAAATCACAACAAAGCTGCCTCAAGGTGCTTCACACAAGTAAGGTCTAACCTTAAAGTGATTAATATTACTTTGAGCAGATGGAATCAGTTAATCAGTGAAATCACCTGGTGGAGTCACTGACTGCAAAGAAAACCTCCACCCTCTTGGCCCTTTCTGGAGAAAGTTGCCCACCCCTGCCCTAGAGCAAGCACACAGGTGACAGTGGTAAGAAAAAACTCCCTCTGATGATTTGAGGAAGAAACCTAAAGCAGACCAGACTCAAAGGGGTGACCTTCTGCTTGAGCCATGCTACCAACACAATTGACAATACAAATGTACAGGAAATTTTGGGAGTCCATGCTGGTGCACAGGACGGGAGGCCTGCAGAAGATGACACCCACTCCCACCTCTCAATGGATCAAAATAAAATAAAATAATAATAACAATAATAAAACTTTAGTGCAGTGCTGTAGCCAAGGCCCAAACCTTCAAGTCCAAGGCATAAAAAAAGAAGAAAAATGAAATGGTTCACACAAAACTAGTAGTTCACACACTTAAAGAAACAAAGAATATGGACTTTTACATCCAAAAGAAATATACAATAATAGCAGGGTACCCAGGCAAGTAAATGTAATCTTTATTTAACCAGGTTAGTCCCATTGACATCGAGAGCTCTTTTGCAAGGGAGACACGGACAATTATATATTATATTATAACCTGCATGTCTTTAAATGTGGGAGGAAACTGGAGCACCTGGAGGCAACGCACGGAAACACGGGGAGAACATGCAAACTCCACACAGAAAGGACACACGTGGGAATCGATCCCATGACATTCTGGCTGTGAGGCAACAGTGCTAACCACTAATCCATCGTGCTGCCCCAACTCTGCAGACATTTATGATTGCTTCACATCTGACAGTACAGTTGCTCGGCAACCAATGATATAACTGTCTTGGATGAAAGCCATTGATTGTATCTTTGAACTTATTTTGAATTTTGAACTTCGATCTTGACTGATCAATACATTTATCTATTTAACATAAGGAACTCATGGTTGCTAAGTATTTGGACATTGCAGACAAAAAGGAAGGAAGGAGTTTGAATTTGGGAGGTCCATACTTATTTGGACATCTCCTATCCCATCCCTGCCTCCATAATGAACTGCTAACAGACATCATTTGGATAGGCCAACATACACACACACACGAAAAAAATACATATTAAAAAAAGTGGCACATACACTTGCAAGAGTGACAAAAGATAGGTTAGCCAAGGCACTTTCCTTTGCTTAGCTTCAAGTGCACATTGAAGAACATCTCACCGCACCCCTTCAACTCATACATGCTTCAATCGCACACCTCGTCTCTGGTTGCCCTCCATCTCAGCCCCTCTCTCACTATCATCATCAGCATCCGCTCACCAACTTCCATCTTTGGTACTGTTCGTTTTGTGAACTTGATTCATGTTGAAGAGCAACATGCAGTGATGAGTTAACACTTATGAGCCCTTTCTCTAAAATCAGAAAGGTCTTGTCTCAGAGTGATGCTGAAAAACTAATTCATGCATTTATTTCCTCTAGGCTGGACTATTGTAATTCATTATTATCAGGTTGTCCTAAAAGTTCCCTAAAAAGCCTTCAGTTAATTCAAAATGCTGCAGCTAGAGTACTGACGGGGACTAGAAGGAGAGAGCATATCTCACCCATATTGGCCTCTCTTCATTGGCTTCCTGTTAATTCTAGAATAGAATTTAAAATTCTTCTTCTTACTTATAAGGTTTTGAATAATCAGGTCCCATCTTATCTTAGGGACCTCGTAGTACCATATCACCCCAATAGAGCGCTTCGCTCTCAGACTGCAGGCTTACTTGTAGTTCCGAGGGTTTGTAAGAGTAGAATGGGAGGCAGAGCCTTCAGCTTTCAGGCTCCTCTCCTGTGGAACCAGCTCCCAATTCAGATCAGGGAGACAGACACCCTCTCTACTTTTAAGATTAGGCTTAAAACTTTCCTTTTTGCTAAAGCTTATAGTTAGGGCTGGATCAGGTGACCCTGAACCATCCCTTAGTTATGCTGCTATAGACGTAGACTGCTGGGGGGTTCCCATGATGCACTGTTTCTTTCTCTTTTTGCTCTGTATGCACCACTCTGCATTTAATCATTAGTGATCGATCTCTGCTCCCCTCCACAGCATGTCTTTTTCCTGGTTCTCTCCCTCAGCCCCAACCAGTCCCAGCAGAAGACTGCCCCTCCCTGAGCCTGGTTCTGCTGGAGGTTTCTTCCTGTTAAAAGGGAGTTTTTCCTTCCCACTGTAGCCAAGTGCTTGCTCACAGGGGGTCGTTTTGACCGTTGGGGTTTTACATAATTATTGTATGGCCTTGCCTTACAATATAAAGCACCTTGGGGCAACTGTTTGTTGTGATTTGGCGCTATATAAAAAAATTGATTGATTTATAGAGATGGCTTTAACAATTCAATCAAACAACATGAAGTTCAGACATCAAGGGGTTGTAGAATCTCTGCGATGCTATCAGTTGTCAAGACTGTTCCTCATTCTCATATCTAAAGATTCCATTTCCACCTCACCATGTTGTTTCGCACCTGCCGGCAGACGACCCCTTTTCATGTAATTGTGCCGATACCGTCACTCAGAGAAATGAGAATGACTAACAGCAAGAGAAAAGGAAGCAAACACCTGCTGGCTGTACTGCAAACCTTCCTATGCACAGCCGGTTTTACCCTCAAAGTTCCCCACACTTCTGGCAAACTTTCAGAGATTCCTCCTGGTGTCAAATCTGTTTGATATAATGGAAGGATTCTTATTAGGTGCTGTGATATTAACAAATGCGAGCCTGAACAGTATCTTAAGCTGTGAATTTCTGGTTTCCGCGTCCTGACTGAGTTTAGCTAATTATTTAGCCGTTTCCAATCCAGCTGGATCAAAGTTCAGGTATAACACCTTTTTCTTTCACATCATCAAGTACGGTATGACCGTTCAGCAAAATTAAACCAAAATATTAGGGAATTGTATGAAAACACAAGATATCAAAGATGGCATTTCCATCTGTACAACTGGCAGATGCTTTTATGGTAAACAACTCACAAAACAAGGAAAACACAGTTCTATCTTGTAATAGATTACAGGAAAGTGCAGTGAATTTAAGTTCAACTGCCTGGTATCATGTCTTCCCGGAGAATACTTGGGTACTGCTACAATAACTATGTCCAAAGAACGGTTACTTAGAGAGACCGAGATCAATCAATCAATCAATCAATTTTATTTATATAGCGCCAAATCACAACAAACAGTTGCCCCAAGGCGCTTTATATTGTAAGGCAAGGCCATACAATAATTACGTAAAAACCCCAACGGTCAAAACGACCCCCTGTGAGCAAGCACTTGGCGACAGTGGAAAGGAAAAACTCCCTTTTAACAGAAAGAAACTTCCAGCAGAACCAGGCTCAGGGAGGGGCAGTCTTCTGCTGGGACTGGTTGGGGCTGAGGGAGAGAACCAGGAAAAAGACATGCTGTGGAGGGGAGCAGAGATCAATCACTAATGATTAAATGCAGAGTGGTGCATACAGAGCAAAAAGAGAAAGAAACACTCAGTGCATCATGGGAACCCCCCAGCAGTTTATGAGATGAGAATGACTACTTGAATTGTGAGGCAACTTCAATTACAACTCTACTGCCATGTGTCATTTACCTTGGCATGATCCAGCTCACCTCAACGAGGACAAGGGGACGCTCGCATATGACCTGGTTTCAACATACTGATGGTAACATTGGGCATGGACTGGTAGGCTGCCTGGAGGATGGCCAAGCGTCATCCAGGGCAGGTAATTATATTGGATGTCTATGTGCAGGTCTGTGAAATGAAAAGTGTGAAATCCAAGGAAAATTTGCAGGGAGACTGGGTAAAGTCCAGGAGCCAGGGTTTAGGGCCTGCAGGGCCCCAGAAACCACATTAATATTGTATCTAATGATACATTTTCTGCATCTCCTGGAAGAAAAAAGTCTCAAAAGAAGCGCATATTTAAATGATCCTTGATTTAACGTCTCATTTGAACTGTCAATGATCATGTTGAAATAACGGAATATGACATGGAAGTAGGACCTGGAATGATTTTCCTTTTAACTGTAAACCGAATTATGCATTCAGTCACAACAATTAAACTACATGAAATTCATGAAGACTGAAAAGACTGTTAAAGCATTTTAAAAACCACAGCTAAAGCTTATAGAATATTTTGAAAATCATGGTAAAATATCAATAACATACCTTATAGTAAAAAAAGTCATTTATATTCTTGCATAAATTCCTGTAAATCCATTCAAAGCCAGAATGTCCTTCTTCCAATGAAAAGAAAGTCTAGATTAACTAAAAAAAAAGTCACATAATCTTGTGTGAAATCCTGTTTGAACAGCACAATGTTTATTTTCCAGGGAGATAAAAATGTGTATCATGTTTCCACAAGATGCAGTTCACTTTTCACATTTCTTTTCGTCTTTCTCGCCATTTTCCCTCTGTCCGATGTCACTCTGTGACACAGATATACCGCAAAATAATTATTTTAAAAACATGACAGTTCTAAAAGTATGCAATGTACACATGCTACGTTTAGCTTGAAACGGTGTCTTGGAGGAGGCGCACAGAATCACGGCAGCAACCAATCAGTCCCGCTTTACGACAACCATCAAACACCCGCGTTTTGAGTGAAGATTTTTCTCCATGGGGTTCCGCGGGTCCGCGGCCACTGATCTGTATAACAGATATAGATCAGTGGCCGAATTTCTAAAACTTGCACGTAAAAAAGAACGCATTGCGATAAGTATTTTAAAAACTCAGTGATGATCACGATTACGGAGTACAACACTAATACCCCCCCCATGATGAAATCTGCAGATCCGGAGTTTTCACAGCCAGTTCGTCATGTTGCAGTGTGCATGGTGCAGCTTTCACAGGCAGTGGAAGCTGAATTTTCCATAATTTTCGCAGTAAAACAAAATTGCAGTCTGATCAACACCAATGCCAAGTGGTACCTGTAAACAAAAAAAAAGTGGAGGGTGTGAGGCAACAAGTGCCTATAGTAACTAGTAACTAAGATTGAGGTTCAGATGGCATGAGTGAGTCAGTCCTACAGATCATTGTGCAAACCGGATGAGAGCCCTCAACGTCTTCTGCATGGGACAACAGGCCATTAGAGGTTACTCCTCCAGGTCAGGCTGGTGGGTGGAATGGGTGAGACAATGTGAATGAGGTGTCTTGTTCAAGGACACAGACAGCTAGCCTAAAGTGGACACTAGCAATCAAAGCCCAATCAAGAGGTTGATAGCCCAACTCCTATATCAACCATGTTCAGATAGGGCCTATCTGACTTCCCTACAAAACTGCATGATTTGGAGATAACTATTTGTTTAAAGACATTTAGATGACATGTCGGTATCTTAAAGAGTTGGATGTAGATGTAGCAAATAGTCAATGTGGACCATTTGACTCTGAATTGATGGATTGGCCAGCAACCTTTAAGGAGCTCAAACATTTGACAGTTTGAGCTGAAGATGAAGAGTCTTCATCATTTTTTTTTATCTTTACCTGCTCTACCAATAATGAAAATGTAGGTTAGAGGTCCCTGTAGACTGAGATTGGGAGCAACAGTTTCACAATTCAATTTTCAGGACACTGAAAAATCACCTATAGACAAATTACTCAAATCTATTGATTGCTACTGATATGTGCAGTTAAGAGAATGGACAGGAGGATTTCAATCTATTGTTTCCATCTCTCTATCTATGTGGGGCTTGGATATGTAGCCAAAGACAGGGGAAGTTATATATTTTACTTTGAAATGTGAGAATGTTGCCAATACAGAATCAAATTTTATTTGCAAACCATAAAAGAGTTTGAAACTTCACCTTGTGTGTGTTTCAGCGGACACTTTTTAGAGGCTGAGCACCTCAGAAACCTGGAAAGCTTTCTCACATCACCACTCAAACACCCACTCATTGTGAGGATCATTTTGCAAAGGAAATATTGCACCAAAACATGAGAAAAGGTGCTAGAATCAACTGTGTGTGTTTGTGTTGGAGTGAACAGATCAAAAATAGTTTGCTTCAGTTGGCTTAGAAATGTCATACAAGGTTGAGTTCACCATGATTATGTTCTCCATCATGACCAGGTACATCTGATTATAACTAAATTCTATCAAACTTTAAATAGTTCTTTACTGTTTGAGACACAGGACCAACATTACTTCTGCTCATGATATAACCAGGATAACAGGAGGGGACATCAAATGATCACAATGTGGATAATTTATTTATCTTCATCTGGTGGACAGTTTGAATACGTCACACTAATCAACCTACTGCACGTTCCAAATGCGGCCAGACAAAAGAATCTTTGAGGAAGAGTGAATTTGATGAGTGAGGTCGAGTGTCTGTTTCTTGGTTTCTAAATGAAAAATCTCTTACCCTCAAGAATGACTTCCTTGCCTGTCTTCTTCAAGGCTTGCACCGCCTCATCGTGTGTGGCCTCTCGTAGGTCGTAGCCATTGACAGATAATATGGCATCACCAACATATAGAGCCTCAGTCTGATCAGCAGCCAGTCCCTTAAAGATCTTTGATATGAGGATGGGCATTTTGTTCTCCTTTCCACCTGGATAACAAAAAGAAAAACAAATGTTTACTCTATTTTATGTTTAAGAAAATATTTTCTCATAGGCTAAGACAATATGTTGGTTCCCTCAGTCTAAGACGCTTGATAGCCACGAGCTATATATACTCAACAAAAATATAAACGCAACACTTTTGGTTTTGCTACCATTTTGTATGAGATGAACTCAAAGATCTAAAACTTTTTCCACATACACAATATCACCATTTCCCTCAAATATTGTTCACAAACCAGTCTAAATCTGTGATAGTGAGCACTTCTCCTTTGCTGAGATAATCCATCCCACCTCACAGGTGTGCCATACCAAGATGCTGATTAGACACCATGATTAGTGCACAGGTGTGCCTTAGACTGTCCACAATAAAAGGCCACTCTGAAAGGTACAGTTTTGTTTTATTGGGGAGGGGGATACCAGTCAGTATCTGGTGTGACCACCATTTGCCTCATGCAGTGCAACACATCTCCTTCACATAGAGTTGATCAGGTTGTCAATTGTGGCCTGTGGAATGTTGGTCCACTCCTCTTCAATGGCTGTGCGAAGTTCCGACTACGAACTGGAGTCAGGTCGAGACCCCGATGAGGACAACGAGCATGCAGATGAGCTTCCCTGAGACGGTTTCTGACAGTTTGTGCAGAAATTCTTTGGTTATGCAAACCGATTGTTCCAGCAGCTGTCCGAGTGGCTGGTCTCAGACGAACTTGGAGGTGAACATGCTGGATGTGGAGGTCCTGGGCTGGTGTGGTTACACGTGGTCTGCAGTTGTGAGGCTGGTTGGATGTACTGCCAATTTCTCTGAAACGCCTTTGGAGATGGCTTATGGTAGAGAAATGAACATTCAATACACGAGCAACAGCTCTGGTTGACATTCCTGCTGTCAGCATGCCAACTGCACGCTCCCTTAAATCTTGCGACATCTGTGGCATTGTGCTGTGTGATAAAACTGCACCTTTCAGAGTGGCCTTTTATTGTGGGCAGTCTAAGGCACACCTGTGCACTAATCATGGTGTCTAATCAGCATCTTGATATGGCACACCTGTGAGGTGGGATGGATTATCTCAGCAAAGGAGAACTGCTCACTATCACAGATTTAGACTGGTTTGTGAACAATATTTGAGGGAAATAGTGATATTGTGTATGTGGAAAAAGTTTTAGATCTTTGAGTTCATCTCATACAAAATGGGAGCAAAAACAAAAGTGTTGCGTTTATATTTTTGTTGAGTGTATATATACACACACACACACACACACACACACACACACACACACACACACTGCACAATGTCACCCATAAGTCTCCTAGAGAGACCAGGAAGAGCCATTACTGTCACCAAATTTGGAGTACTTACTCTCCCTATGTCACGGACCAGCCCATAGAGGGATAAAGAAGTGGCACGTAGGGGAGACCCTGCGAAACCTGGGTGGAATGAATGAAGCCTGAACACACCCCCATCTTAGAGTTACTGAACAAGCTGATATTAACAGGGTAACCTTGGTTTGGGTATTTATTAAATCCCAGATTTCATCAAGCTACTGATAGCTGCTAAAAATGCTAATGCTGTTAGCATACAAAATTAAAACAACATGAAAATTTTACTTGAAAGAAATACTGAAGTGCAGATATCCTACACGATCAATTAGGACAACTACCACATAACAAGCCATATTATTACAGATAGTTATAATAAAATGTGCCAACAAAGACAAACACACTCCTCCACAACTAGCAGCCTTTGGGAAACCAGAGCTCTGAATCGGAGCTTGGTACACAGTATCTGTTAGGGATGTCCCGATCCGATCACGTGATCGGAAATCAGGCCCGATCAAGTGGTTTCAGACTTGATCGAAATCGGACGTTGCATCCGATCAGGAATCCAATATAGATTTTATCCTCATTATTTTGATCAGCGCTATTTCAGGCTCATTATTGCAGATTAATGAGCCTTTCATGCATCGGAAGCGTCAGAGGCGTGAGACGCGTTGCTTTAGAGACGTCGCTTTAGCTCGGCTTTTGACGCGACGCTTTTGACAGGAGCACACATTGCCGCTTGTCGGCAGGCTGACGCGGGTCAAAGTTCAACCCAATCTTTTTTTCTTTTTTTTTTTTGGACAAAAGAAAAAACACAAGTTCAACCGGACATTCTCACAAATGCGTGCGGCTGAAACCGATTCCAGAGGAGAAAAGGGAACAAGAGTTGCGCAGTGAATTTGGGAAGAAGAGATGGAATTGTAACCCGGACAGAGGTGGGGGTAGTTACGTGCGCAAAGTTTCTTGCGCAGAACTGCTGTTTGTGTGTTTACGCGCTCAGCCTGACACCTCGATGGAATGACAAGAGGATGATGGACACTTTCCCACCGAAACTCTTGCTCAGTCATCCTTCCATGCGCAGCAGGACCCGGTGCTGACCAAGTCCTCAGGACGACGATCTGTCGTCTGATTAACAAAAAGAAAAAAACAAATTGCCCTGTGATCGTTTGTCTGCAAAATGGAGCGAGAGATGGTGTGTGCACGAGCGACGTGCGCACTCATCACATTTAGGAGCGCGTCTTAAACAGATTCTGTCTTCATTCACGTTCACTGCGCTGCTCTGATGTGACGTAGCTTCACGCTGTCCAATAGGAACAACGCGTCGGGCCAAAACACAGAAGACTAGTGGCAGAAACCACTGATCTGTACAAATGGTAAATGGACTGCATTTATATAGCGCTTTTCCATCTGCATCAGATGCTCAAAGCGCTTTACAATTATGCCTCACATTCACCCCGATGTCAGGGTGCTGCCATACAAGGGGCTCACTACACACCGGGAGCAATAGGGGATTAAAGACCTTGCCCAAGGGCCCTTAGTGATTTTCCAGTCAGGTGGGGATTTCAACCACAGATCAGTGCAGAAACCACGTGTCTGAAGAAAAATCCTTGGAAATGTTTTTGTTGTTGTTTGTTACATCAAAATTTCTGATTACTGTTTAAAAAAAGTTTAGAACACTTGTAATTAAAATAGCTAAATCAATAAATGGTTCTTTAGAAACCTTTCATCTATAAATTAAAACCACCTCTTATTTCAGATTAGATCATTTCTTGTTTAACATACAGAACCTTGGACATTTACTTTAGACAAATAAAATAACATGGAACATTTTTTAAGTCTGGTAGATTATTACTTGATTGTTCAAGCTACCTCAAGGAGAAATGCACTGTTTAAGTGATAAATAATAAAATAAGGTGATTAAAATGAAATTATTATATATTTAGCATTTGTTCATTGTTCATTCAGTTTTTTTCGGGACTCGGTATTGGCAGATACTCTAAATACTCTAAATCAGATGACTCGGAATCGGATGGGGGCCAAAAAAACCTGATCGGGACATCCCTAGTATCTGTCACTCAAAATGACTATGCCCCCAATTATACATAACTTTATGGCTTAAAATGTATTAAACTAAGGAATGGGTGAAAAAAAATCATCCCAAGAACAGTTGTCATGGAGGCAGAATCTAGCAATATAGACCAAAATCATTTTCTGTACCAGACTGGAAACATAATTTTCCACCAAACGTGAATAATTTTTAGGATTTTGTTTTCTGTTTATTTTATTTTATTATGAAGAGTATGCTACCTAAGTGGTAACTAGGCCTACTACTGTCAGTGTTAGCTTACCTGGAATTTATCCCTCTCCGTCAAGCTAGTTTAAGGCAACCATGGCCTACATGTTGCTGCAGCCACGAGCCCCGAGCTCTCTTTAGCCTGGAGCGGTTCCACCTCTATATCCTTTCACTAAGGTACTTATATCATGTCTCCATATACATTTCAGCATGCTTTAACGTTTTCCTGTTCTTTTTTCAATATTATTATATTAGTGATAAAAATGGAAGAGTGGGGTACAATTAGTTAAACTTTACAGCCAATGTTAGCTTATCTAGCCGGCTGCAGCACCGTTTATCATAGCTAACAATATAGTTGAATCTGTTCTGTTTGGGAAGCTAACGTTAATGCACACTTTTGTTTACATTTTTTGTTATATGAATGTGTTAATACCATTATTGTAGGGTTAAACTACGTTATTGTATTTTATACGCTAGTTACCGGCTTTGTTTAACCTTGTTGGCCTCTACTGGTGGTTGGCTCTCACTGCGGTATTGTATCACTTCCTGTTCCGGAGCACAGCGGTGTTTTTCTGTATCTGTTAGCTGTTTAATCTGCGCAGTTAGATTGATCTAGTTATCTAGATTACGATTTGTTTCCCAGTGTAATCTTTACGTGCCTTAACTAAAGCACTCATTCTGCTGAATCACCTCTAAATTATTTACACATTATTCACTTTGCGTGTTTTTAGGAATCCGCTAGCTAGCGTAGCTACTAGCTCTTAGCCGACTTTAGCATGGCGGCTTCTCCTGTCTCTCCCGCACTTTTCTGCTCTGGGTGTGAAATGTTTAGTTATTCCTCGGCCTCCTTTAGCAGTAATGGTACTTGTAATAAGTGTATCTTATTCGTAGCTTTGGAGGCCAGGCTGGGCGAATTGGAGACTCGGCTCCGCACCGTGGAAAATTCTACAGCTAGCCAGACCCCTGTAGTCGGTGCGGACCAAGGTAGCTTAGCCGCCGTTAGTTCCCCCCTGGCAGATCCCGAGCAGCCGGGAAAGCAGGCTGACTGGGTGACTGTGAGGAGGAAGCGCAGCCCTAAACAGAAGCCCCGTGTACACCGCCAACCCGTTCACATCTCTAACCGTTTTTCCCCACTCGACGACACACCCGTCGAGGATCAAACTCTGGTTATTGGCGACTCTGTTTTGAGAAATGTGAAGTTAGCGACACCAGCAACCATAGTCAATTGTCTTCGGGGGCCAGAGCAGGCGACATTGAAGGAAATTTGAAACTGCTGGTTAAGGCTAAGCGTAAATTTGGTAAGATTGTAATTCACGTCGGCAGTAATGGACACCGGTTACGCCAATCGGAGGTCACTAAAATTAACATTAAATCGGTGTGTAACTTTGCAAAAACAATGTCGGACTCTGTTGTTTTCTCTGGGCCCCTCCCCAATCAGACCGGGAGTGACATGTTTAGCCGCATGTTCTCTTGAATTGCTGGCTGTCTGAGTGGTGTCCAAAAAATGAGGTGGGCTTCATAGATAATTGGCAAAGCTTCTGGGGGAAAACCTGGTCTTGTTAGGAGAGACGGCATCCATCCCACTTTGGATGGAGCAGCTCTCATTTCTAGAAATCTGGCTAATTTTCTTAAATCCTCCAAACCGTGACTATCCAGGGTTGGGACCAGGAAGCAGAGTTGTAGTCTTACACACCTCTCTGCAGCTTCTCTCCCCCTGCCATCCCCTCATTACCCCATCCCCGTAGAGACGGTGCCTGCTCCCAGACTACCAATAACCAGCAAAAATCTATTTAAGCATAAAAATTCAAAAGAAAAAATAATATAGCACCTTCTACTGCACCACAGACTAAAACAGTTAAATGTGGTCTATTAAACATTAGGTCTCTCTCTTCTAAGTCCCTGTTGGTAAATGATATAATAATTGATCAACATATTGATTTATTCTGCCTTACAGAAACCTGGTTACAGCAGGATGAATATGTTAGTTTAAATGAGTCAACACCCCCGAGTCACACTAACTGTCAGAATGCTCGTAGCACGGGCCGGGGCGGAGGATTAGCAGCAATCTTCCATTCCAGCTTATTAATTAATCAAAAACCCAGACAGAGCTTTAATTCATTTGAAAGCTTGTCTCTTAGTCTTGTCCATCCAAATTGGAAGTCCCAAAAACCAGTTTTATTTGTTATTATCTATCGTCCACCTGGTCGTTACTGTGAGTTTCTCTGTGAATTTTCAGACCTTTTGTCTGACTTAGTGCTTAGCTCAGATAAGATAATTATAGTGGGCGATTTTAACATCCACACAGATGCTGAGAATGACAGCCTCAACACTGCATTTAATCTATTATTAGACTCTATTGGCTTTGCTCAAAAAGTAAATGAGTCCACCCACCACTTTAATCATATCTTAGATCTTGTTCTGACTTATGGTATGGAAATAGAAGACTTAACAGTATTCCCTGAAAACTCCCTTCTGTCTGATCATTTTTTAATAACATTTACATTTACTCTGATGGACTACCCAGCAGTAGGGAATAAGTTTCATTACACTAGAAGTCTTTCAGAAAGCGCTGTAACTAGGTTTAAGGATATGATTCCTTCTTTATGTTCTCTAATGCCATATAACAACACAGTGCAGAGTAGCTACCTAAACTCTGTAAGGGAGATAGAGTATCTCGTCAATAGTTTTACATCCTCATTGAAGACAACTTTGGATGCTGTAGCTCCTCTGAAAAAGAGAGCTTTAAATCAGAAGTGTCTGACTCCATGGTATAACTCTCAAACTCGTAGCTTAAAGCAGATAACCCGTAAGTTGGAGAGGAAATGGGCGTCTCACTAATTTAGAAGATCTTCACTTAGCCTGGAAAAAGAGTCTGTTGCTCTATAAAAAAGCCCTCCGTAAAGCTAGGACATCTTTCTACTCATCCAGGCTAAGTGAAGAAAATAAGAACAACCCCAGGTTTCTTTTCAGCACTGTAGCCAGGCTGACAAAGAGTCAGAGCTCTATTGAGCTGAGTATTCCATTAACTTTAACTAGTAATGAGTTCATGACTTTCTTTGCTAACAAAATTTTAACTATTAGAGAAAAAATTACTCATAACCATCCCAAAGACGTATCGTTATCTTTGGCTGCTTTCAGTGATGCCGGTATTTGGTTAGACTCTTTCTCTCCGATTGTTCTGTCTGAGTTATTTTCATTAGTTACTTCATCCAAACCATCAACATGTTTATTAGACCCCATTCCTACCAGGCTGCTCAAGGAAGCCCTACCATTATTTAATGCTTCGATCTTAATATGATCAATCTATCTTTGTTAGTTGGCTATGTACCACAGGCTTTTAAGGTGGCAGTAATT
The DNA here is from genome assembly GCF_902500255.1 of Thalassophryne amazonica. Classification (NCBI taxonomy): domain Eukaryota; kingdom Metazoa; phylum Chordata; class Actinopteri; order Batrachoidiformes; family Batrachoididae; genus Thalassophryne; species Thalassophryne amazonica. The sequence goes on along the minus strand of NC_047105.1, from coordinate 40,043,100 downwards.
AAACCATTACTTAAAAAGCCATCACTTGACCCAGCTATCTTAGCTAATTATAGGCCAATCTCCAACCTTCCTTTTCTCTCAAAAATTCTTGAAAGGGTAGTTGTAAAACAGCTAACTGATCATCTGCAGAGGAATGGTCTATTGAAGAGTTTCAGTCAGGTTTTAGAATTCATCATAGTACAGAAACAGCATTAGTGAAGGTTACAAATGATCTTCTTATGGCCTCGGACAGTGGACTCATCTCTGTGCTTGTTCTGTTAGACCTCAGTGCTGCTTTTGATACTGTTGACCATAAAATTTTATTACAGAGATTAGAGCATGCCATAGGTATTAAAGGCACTGCGCTGCGGTGGTTTGAATCATATTTGTCTAATAGATTACAATTTGTTCATGTAAATGGGGAATCTTCTTCACAGACTAAAGTTAATTATGGAGTTCCACAAGGTTCTGTGCTAGGACCAATTTATTCACTTTATATATGCTTCCCTTAGGCAGTATTATTAGACGGTATTGCTTAAATTTTCATTGTTACGCAGATGATACCCAGCTTTATCTATCCATGAAGCCAGAGGACACACACCAATTAGCTAAACTGCAGGATTGTCTTACAGACATAAAGACATGGATGACCTCTAATTTCCTGCTTTTAAACTCAGATAAAACTGAAGTTATTGTTCTTGGCCCCACAAATCTTAGAAACATGGTGTCTAACCAGATCCTTACTCTGGATGGCATTACCCTGACCTCTAGTAATACTGTGAGAAATCTTGGAGTCATTTTTGATCAGGATATGTCATTCAAAGCGCATATTAAACAAATATGTAGGACTGCTTTTTTGCATTTACGCAATATCTCTAAAATCAGAAAGGTCTTGTCTCAGAGTGATGCTGAAAAACTAATTCATGCATTTATTTCCTCTAGGCTGGACTATTGTAATTCATTATTATCAGGTTGTCCTAAAAGTTCCCTAAAAAGCCTTCAGTTAATTCAAAATGCTGCAGCTAGAGTGCTGACGGGGGACTAGAAGGAGAGAGCATATCTCACCCATATTGGCCTCTCTTCATTGGCTTCCTGTTAATTCTAGAATAGAATTTAAAATTCTTCTTCTTACTTATAAGGTTTTGAATAATCAGGTCCCATCTTATCTTAGGGACCTCGTAGTACCATATCACCCCAATAGAGCGCTTCGCTCTCAGACTGCAGGCTTACTTGTAGTTCCTAGGGTTTGTAAGAGTAGAATGGGAGGCAGAGCCTTCAGCTTTCAGGCTCCTCTCCTGTGGAACCAGCTCCCCAATTCAGATCAGGGAGACAGACACCCTCTCTACTTTTAAGATTAGGCTTAAAACTTTCCTTTTTGCTAAAGCTTATAGTTAGGGCTGGATCAGGTGACCCTGAACCATCCCTTAGTTATGCTGCTATAGACGTAGACTGCTGGGGGGTTCCCATGATGCACTGTTTCTTTCTCTTTTTTGCTCTGTATGCACCACTCTGCATTTAATCATTAGTGATCGATCTCTGCTCCCCTCCACAGCATGTCTTTTTCCTGGTTCTCTCCCTCAGCCCCAACCAGTCCCAGCAGAAGACTGCCCCTCCCTGAGCCTGGTTCTGCTGGAGGTTTCTTCCTGTTAAAAGGGAGTTTTTCCTTCCCACTGTAGCCAAGTGCTTGCTCACAGGGGGTCGTTTTGACCGTTGGGGTTTTACATCATTATTGTATGGCCTTGCCTTACAATATAAAGCGCCTTGGGGCAACTGTTTGTTGTGATTTGGCGCTATATAAAAAAAAAATTGATTGATGATTGATTGTTGGCTAGCAAGGTATGGTTGGCTTATTAACAGCTAATTTAATGGTAGCTCATCTAGCTATAGTTAGCTTATATTCTTGATTTACATTTTTATTTTACATGGTGTAGATTTTTAATGATTCTTTAATAGATAACAACATATAGTGTCTAAATTTGAAGTTTCCTTTAGATAGCATATAGAATATGTATTTTGTCTTCCTATAGTAAGCTAGCATGGTGAACCTTAGATAGATACCTAAAATATTATATCATAGCTTCTGTTTCTATAATAAAATAACCATACTTATAGCTTAAGGTATGTTTACACATAACCAAGACGCATTACAAATGTCATTTTTCTGTCATTCGTGACACATTCCTGACATTCTTAATGTGACTTAAAGCATATGAATAGTTTTCTTAATAGTGCGTGTTGGTGCGTGATATTCTTGATATTCGTGGAGCATGTTTTTGCCTGTCAAAAAATCTTCCACGAATGTCACACACCACCCTCATTTCGTCTCACGTCGTGGAGGTCGCAACTGAGCGTACTGATCCGTATTGATGAGTATTGATCCTTAATAGAACATGACAATGTTCGTAGTGGTTCTTGGAGCCCGAACTGTCACGCGTTATTACGAAGTGACACGGAAACTGTCAAGTTTTGACACGACTTGTAACGCGGCATCACATTTCACTGCGCACCACGACAAATCAGTTTTCTGTCATGTGCGCACAATTAAACTCGTCTCCAAATGTCGTTCCACAGTTCCTGCTGAAGCTCCTCAGGATGCTCCTGCAGGTGTTCCACCTGCTGTTGTAACCGATGAGCGGGAGAACGAATCTGAGCAGCGAGAGGAGACCCACGTGCAGCGAGACATCTCTGCACCTCCTCCAGTCCGGCAGAGGAAGAAGCGTGCGCACAATTAAACCCTGCTGCATCACATTCAGTTTGACTGCTGACACCAAGTCGGCTAAAAGTCTAATTTCACTGGTCTTCAGCACGCTCCTGCAGGTGTTCCACCTGCTGCATGTGCCTGATGTTTGGAAAAATGAGCGAGACAAGAGCTGCATGAAGCTACACATCTGGCTCTGTCCGTCTGCTCCTCCTCTCTGCGCCACTCCATGGCACAGAGCCCAACTACGCATGCAGTCACAAAGTTCTTCTGAAAAACTGGAGCAATCTGAATTCGGTTGAATGAATATGGGTGTGTGTGTGGAGACAATTCACCTCGTTCACAACGTGACAGAACTTAACGATGCACTGTTACGCGCAATAGTGCGGAACATTATTCTTGACCGTGCGTAATGGTTCCTGATAATTCTCCAGCAACACGTGCCACTAATCGTAACGCGTGGTAACAGGTTGCAGCAGTTACTAAGGACACCTGAGGCCTCTGCCCCGAATCATCACATTCGTGATCAGCAGCCAAGAATGTGTACTTTGTGGCATTCGTGACTTGTCGTCGTTATGTGTGAACGCAGCATTAGCCTACTAGCTATAATTTAATTTTACTACTAGTGTACAGACTAGGTATACGTATAATACAATCTTCTCCTGTATGAATATTTAGGTTTTAGAAGCTAACGCCTATAATATTACGTAGTAACTATATTTCTTGTATATGTTGTTTATTACCCATATTGTGTAGATATCACTTATATACATGATGTCCATTTTCTTGAGCCGCTTGGGTTGGTAGGGAGAGTTCCCATGGGATAAAAAATCTTTTCAACCTACGTTCCCTGGTTCTCAAGACTAAGCACCAAAGTGGCTCTACTCTACTCTTCTATTCTACTCTTCTTTTGTAGATATTTAGATATACCTTAGTATACACTAGTAGAGTTCTACCTTAGAACTGGAATGTATTATAGAAGACATACGAGGTCTATTAGAAAAGAAACCGACCTTTTTATTTTTTCAAAAACTATATGGATTTGAATCACGTGTGATTGCGTCAGACAAGCTTGAACCCTCGTGCGCATGTGTGAGTTTTTTCACGCCTGTCGGTTGCGTCATTCGCCTGTGGGCAGCCTTTGAGTGAGCACTGGTCCACTCCCCTCGTCGGAATTCCTTTGTCTGACTTCTTCCTGAGAGACTGGCGCTTTGCTTGATCAAACTTTTTTCTGAAACTGTAAGGCACATCCAAGTGGACACCATTCGAGAAATTCAGACAGTTTTCGGTGAAAATTTTAAGGCTGATGAGAGATTATGGAGTGTTACTGTCACTTTAAGGACTGCCCACGGGGCCGGACGGCACGCCGCGCCCCAAGCCGCCGTCGTCAGCCTGTTTCGAGCTGAAAACTTCCAAATTTAAGCCTCTGTTGACCCAGGACGTCGTGAGAGAACAGAGAAGTTTCAGAAGAGCTCGGGATCAGCAGTTTACCCGGACATGCCACTGTTAAAGGAGATTTTGTAATGAAAGACGTGCGGACGGATTTGCGCGTCGGCACCCAGCCGCTCATTGTGCGGCGCCACACCAAAACACCTCTGTTGGAAGCATTACAGGACAAGTTTGAACATGCCCAGCTGTTAAACAATTTCTCGGATACTCACTTGACTGAAAGCCATCGAAAACCACCTGAATCTTACGAATGGTTATCAACACGGTGGTGTTTTGCTGTGGCAACCGACAGGCATGAAAAAACTCATGCGTGTGCATGAAGGTTCAAGCTTGTCTGACGTAATCGCACGTGATTCAAATCCATATAGTTTTTAAAAAAAATAAAAAGGTCGGTTTCTTTTCTAATAGACCTCGTACTGTGGGGCCAAAAGGTATTTAGTCAGTCCCTCATTGTGCAAGTTCTCCTACATAGAAAGATGAGAGAGACCTGTAATTTTCATTAACTGTAAGAGACAAAAAAAAAAAAATCAGGAAATCACATTGCAGAATTTTTAAAGAATTTATTTGTAAATTATGGTGGAAAATAAGTATTTGGTCAATAACAAAAGTTCAACTCAATACTCTGTAACATAATCTTTGTTGGCAATGACAGAGGTCAAACGTTTCCTGTAAGTCTTCACCAAGTTTGCACACACTGTAGCTGGTATTTTGGCCCATTCCTCCATGCAGATCTCCTCTAGAGCAGTGATGTTTTGGGGCTGTCGCTGGGCAATACGGACTTTCAACGCCCTCAACAAATTTTCTATGGGGTTGAGGTCTGGAGACTGGCTTGGCCACTCCAGGATCTTGAAATGCTTTTTACAGAGCCACTCCTTTGTTGCCCAAGCGGTGTGTTTGGGATCACTGTCATGCTGGAAGACCCAGCCACGTTGCATCTTCAGTGCTCTCACTGATGGAAGGAGGTTTTGGCTTAAAATCTCATGATACATGGCCCCATTCATTCTTCCCTTAACACGGATCAGTCGTCCTGTCCCCTTTACAGAAAAACAGCACCAAAGCATGGTGTTTCCAACCCCATGCTTCACAGTAGATATAGTGTTCTTGGAATGCAACTCAGCATTCTTCTTCTTCCAAACACGACTAGTTAGGTTTTTACCAAAATGTTCTATTTTGGTTTCATCTGACCACATGATATTCTCCCAGTCCTCTTCTGGATCATCCATATGCTCTCTGGCAAACTTCTGACGGGCCTGGACACGCACTGTCTTAAGCAGGGGGACACGCCTGGCACTGCAGGATTTGAGTCCTTCTCTGCATAGTGTGTAGCCTTTGTTACTTTGGTCCTAGCTCTCTGGAGGTCATTCATCAGGTTCCTCCATGTATTTCTGGGATTTTTGTTCACCGTTCTCATGATCATTTTGACCCCACGGGATGAGATCTTGCATGGAGCCCCAGATCGAGGGAGATTATCAATGGTCTTGTATGTCTTCCATTTTCTTACAATTACTCCCACAGTTGATTTATTCACACCAACCTGCTTATCTATTGTAGATTCACTCTTCCCAGCCTGGTGCACATCTACAATTTTCTTCCTGGTGTCCTTCGATAGCTCTTTGGTCTTGGCCATGGTTGAGTTTGGAGTCTGACTGTTTGAGGCTGTGGGCAGGTGTCTTTTATACAGATAACGAGTTCCAACAGGTGCCATTAATACAGGTAACAGGTGGAGGACAGAAGAGCTTCTTAAAGAAGAAGTTACAGGTCTGTGAGAGCCAGAAATCTTGCTTGTTTGTGGGTGAATAAATACTTATTTTCCACCACAAATACGTATTTAGTAAATACTAGTATTTTAAATAAATTCTTAAAAAATCCTACAATGTGATTTTCTGGATTTTTTTTTCTCATTTTGTCTCTCATAGTTGAAGTGTACCTATGATGAAAATTACAGACCTCTCTCATCTTTCTAAGTAGGAGAACTTGCACAATCAGGGGCTGACTAAATACTTTTTGGCCCCACTGTACGTTACTGAATTTTCATGTTTATTTCTGCTTTAAAGTTGGACATTTTAACAGGGGCTTCTATGCCAACGTGCTCTTTTCTGGAGCCAGCCTCAAGCAGCAGAACCTGCATGTTTTTGTGGCTTCATTTTGGATAACTGGTATGTTCCACTTGTCCATAACTGACAGACGGAACAGATATATAACACAGCTTCAGTAAATATTTAAATTTTAAGTGCAAACTCCACAGAAACACAAACTAACAAAAACTATTTAAAAAATCTTTACACACACGCTGCATCAAATACTAGAAAACAGAACATTTTGAAGTATGTTAAAAAATAAAGTGCAGGAAACTGGTAACAGCATTTTCTAAAACTGAAATTAAAATTTAAATGGATAATATTTAAATAGATAAAAATGAAATGCATATATAGCTCATCAAAGTATTTCCCCTGTACAACTGAATATATAAAGCAAAATCAAATAAAACACTAAAACAAGGTTATACATTTTTAATTGATTATACAATATTTTCAGAAATGTCTGTCAGTTAGTTAGTTTGTTTGTTTACCTACTCCATCCAGGTCTTTCAGCAAATTTCCACTAAACGTGGTATGTGGTTCAGTCAGTTGTCTTCTGTTTTGAGCTGGAAGCCTCGTTTCTTTTGGGTGTGTGAGCATTCGTCACAATGCAAAGTAGCCAAAGTTTAATTTGGTTGAACTTTCTTAAGGTGCTTCCTGACAAAATTGTTCATCTTGATGAGAAAATGTGACTATTCTAACCACTGCCGCACGCGAGGGGAAATTAAAATGGTTGATCATATTAGCGCAAACCAGCAATAATAATGTACCTGTTCACAAATGAAATATAGATTGAAACAACAATCCTTTCTCCTTTAACTGTCCATTCACCCTATTGTGCACCAGAGAGTCGCTGCAGTCTAAATAACAGAGAATCCACATGACGACAATTACAATTGAACATTATACTACCAAAATGTAATTTTTTATGCTTTTCATCACATTAATAACAGACTGCTGCATGAGACCCTGAAAACTTGCCAAAACAAATATTCCAAATAATCCATGTCTGCTACGTTTAATCTGCGGAGATCTTCATAAACGCAAACCGAATTTCAGACACATGCTTTTCCACATGCTCTAGCTGCTCACACTGTGTTCCCGCTGCGACGGATTTCGTGCACACGCACGAAACCGCTGCATTGGAATCGTTCATCCTTGCCCAACCCGACGTCATCGCAATGTTTTCAGGGTTCGCTCATTCGGGCAGTTTCGAGCAGCAGAGAAGATTATTAGGGCCAGGCTGCCAAACATTGTTGAACTGGCAGAACAGTGCTTCTTGTTCAGGGCAAGAAGGATAATCAGGGACATTTTATATCCCTTTAACAATCTGTTTTCCCTCCTGTCCTCAGGTAGACGGTACTGTAGCCTGAGTTGCAAAACACACAGATTCAGGGACAGCATTTACCCAACCGCCATAAGACAGTTAAATACAAATCAATAGAAAGAATTGTGCAATACGGAATGTAGAACATACACTGTAGCATGTGGTAGAAACTTTATCCTTGTAGCATCTTGTGAGCTAATGCAAAGTTAATTTCCATATAACAGTTTTTTTTTTCTAAATGAGTAAGAAAACCTACTGCATGTACCTGCAGCTGATCAATACCACACAACACTCCTGCAAAATAATGTACTGGTGTAGGTGGTACAGTTGCAGGGGAATACACGGCATTTCTCAGTGGCATCATTTTCCTCCTCATATCTTGCACGGAGCGCGTCTCCGTGCCCTTGTCAACTGGCCAACAGTGGGTGTCCACTGCAGAAGAGCTTTCTCATATCCAATCTGCTGTTACTTAACAGACTCGAAGACGGAGCTGCAGAAAGTACCGACATTATAATTAGGAGGACTCAAAAGTCTCAGCTGAAGACAGATTTTGGACACAACAGCATGTCTTCTGTAATAACCATCCAATAACTGCATAATTAGTCGCTTGTGTGTAAGACAAAGCGTAAATATAATCAGCAGAGTTCAGATATTGACTTAATTTGATTCAAGTCACAGCAAATGTTGTATCTGAGCATTGAAGGTGGTTTCCCCACCAGGCAGAAATCCAGTTTTAAGTTCAGGGTTCTCCCTAAGATTTTTAATGAGCAGGTATAAACAAAGGCCAGTGTGAAGCGTTCAATAATATGTCATACTGAATGACATAATCATATAGGAATGGCGGAGAGAGAAAAACAAGGAGAATCCATCATAGGGTGATTACATTCAGTAAAGATGCATTTTTTTCCACCCCTCAGTAAATTCTCAATTGTGCACCGACGTGCATGCAGAGGGCAAGAGAGGGGGAAAAAAATGAAAACAGCGGGCGTCGAGGCACAGCAACAGGGTGCAGGAAATAAACAGGGCAGCCACAGTTACTAGCAGGGCGCGCCACCCTGTTGTGGATTGGTTGGGAGGACCCACGACTTCCTCCCCGGGTTGCACCTCTGAGTGATTTCTTGAGATTTAAATCATGTATCATCCTTTGGAGCCACAGTCAAGTACTCCTTACAACAACACAGAGGGCGAGATGATACAATTCGCCTCCTCTGCAGTCTCTAACTACTACTGTACTGGACTTCTCCATGGCATCGAGATCAGGTAAAGGAGAACATTCAGAACAACCGTACCTACCTGAAGGTCAAACCTAGCATACAGAGTAGGAAGGGTGGGGTCAACCATGTACGGATACATAAGGAAACCCATTCACATCTTTCGAAAATTTAGAGACTCACAATAACTCGACATACATAAGAGAGGAACGACTACCCCCAGGAAAACCCCAAGGAAGCCAAAACAGAAAGGCCATAGACCAGCTTCAAACACATGGCCTTGCTGTGAGCTAAGAGCAATAAACACTAGAGGCAGAACAACCCACTACTAGCCCCAGGATGCATGATATCGCCATTCAATACATATCATCATAGACAAATACGCCCTGTTCACATTAATTATACAGAAAACTATCTGTAGTGAATGTGTAACATATAAATTACAATCCTTGAGGTCATCTGGTTGCTGTTTGCATATTTTATGAACCTTAGGATTCTTCTGCAAGAGGTCATTATTCCTTCTGTGTAGTAGATGACTTTTCATAGCATCAGGATGCTCATAAAAAACAGATTTAATTCAATACAGGATCCACCGTACGATTTTAATGAAACACAATGTATCGTTCCACTCCTATCAAACACTGTCCTGTTGAATCACTCGTAAACAAGGAATGTAACTCACGATTTTCTTGGCGACCACAAACCTATCAACTACAACCCCTGGCAAAAATTATGGAATCACCGGCCTCGGAGGATGTTCATTCAGTTGTTTAATTTTGTAGAAAAAAAAGCAGATCACAGACATGACACAAAACTAAAGTCATTTAAAATGGCAGCTTTCTGGCTTTAAGAAACACTATAAGAAATCAGGAAAAAAAACTGTGGCAGTCAGTAACGGTTACTTTTTTAGATCAAGCAGAGGGAAAAAAATATGGAATCACTCAATTCTGAGGAAAAAATTCTGAAATCATGAAAAACAAAAGAACGCTCCAACACATCACTAGTATTTTGTTGGACCACCTCTGGCTTTTATAACAGCTTGCAGTCTCTGAAGCATGGACTTAATGAGTGACAGTACTCTTCATCAATCTGGCTCCAACTTTCTCTGATTGCTGTTGCCAGATCAGCTTTGCAGGTTGGAGCCTTGTCATGGACCATTTTCTTCAACTTCCACCAAAGATTTTCAATTGGATTAAGATCCGGACTATTTGCAGGCAATGACACTGACCCTAAGTGTCTTTTTGCAAGGAATGTTTTCACAGTTTTTGCTCTATGGCAAGATGCATTATCATCTTGAAAAATGATATCATCCCCAAATATCCTTTCAGTTGATGGGATAAGAAAAGTGTCCAAACTATCAATGTAAACTTGTGCATTTATTGATGATGAGATAGATAAAGCTGGGTATCATCTGCGTAACAATGAAAATTTAAGCAATGCTGTCTAATAATACTGCCTAAGGGAAGCATGTATAAAGTGAATAAAATTGGTCCTAGCACAGAACCTTGTGGAACTCCATAATTAACCTTAGTCTGTGAAGAAGATTCCCCATTTACATGAACAAATTGTAATCTATTAGATAAATATGATTCAAACCACCGCAGCGCAGTGCCTTTAATACCTTTATTGATGGTGTAATGACAGCCATCTCCCCAGTGCCTTTACCTGACATACAGCCCCATATCATCAATGACTGTGGAAATTTACATGTTCTCTTCAGGCAGTCATCTTTATAAATCTCATTGGAACGGCACCAAACAAAAGTTCCAGCATCATCACCTTGCCCAATGCAGATTCGAGATTCATCACTGAATATGACTTTCATCCAGTCATCCACAGTCCACGATTGCTTTTCCTTAGCCCACTGTAACCTTGGTTTTTTCTGTTTAGGTGTTAATGATGGCTTTCGTTTAGCTTTTCTGTATGTAAATCCCATTTCCTTTAGGCGGTTTCTTACAGTTCGGTCACAGACGTTGACTCCAGTTTCCTCCCATTCGTTCCTCATTTGTTTTGTTGTGCATTTTCGATTTTTGAGACATATTGCTGTAACTTTTCTGTCTTGATGCTTTGATGTCTTCCTTGGTCTACCAGTATGTTTGCCTTTAACAACCTTCCCATGTTGTTTGTATTTGGTCCAGAGTTTAGACACAGCTGACTGTGAACAACCAACATCTTTTGCAACATTGCGTGATGATTTACCCTCTTAAGAGTTTGAAAATCCTCTCCTTTGTTTCAATTGACATCTCTCGTGTTGGAGCCATGATTCATGTCAATCCACTTGGTGCAACAGCTCTCCAAGGTGTGATCACTCCTTTTTAGATGCAGACTAACGAGCAGATCTGATTTGATGCAGGTGTTAGTTTTGGGGATGAAAATTTACAGGGTGATTCCATAATTTATTCCTCAGAATTGAGTGAGTCCATATTTTTTTCCCCTCTGCTTGGTCTAAAAAAGTAAACGTTACTGACTGCCACAATTATTTTTCCTGATTTCTTATAGTGTTTCTTAAAGCCAGAAAGTTGCCATTTGAAATGACTTTAGTTTTGTATTGCACACTGTTACTTCACACATGCATGATCAAAAGGTGGCCAATTTCATACTAATATGCAGATATTTTCATTCTCTTTAGTATTAACTTTCATTTTTGTCCAGTTTAAGATACCACTGTAGCAATTTAGTGCAAAGACTGACTGTATATTCCACATTAAACTTTAAGACTTTCGGAATATTTAAGTCAGCAAGGAAAGTTGGTGCTACTGTGCAAATACTTCAGTTGCAGTACACATTACACAAATGTAATGTGTAATGTCTAATGTAAGGTGCGTTTACACATAAGCAAGACGTGTTACGAATGTAATTTTTCTGTCATTTCTGACATTCTTAACGTGACTTAACGCATCTGAATAGGGTTCTTAACAGTGCGTGTTGGTGCGTGATATTTTTGATATTGGTGGAGCATGTTTTTGCCTGTCAAAAACTCTTCCACGAATGTCACACACCACCCGCATTTCGTCTCATGACGTGGAGAACGCAACTGAGCGTGTTGATCCGTCTTGATGAGTATTGATCCTTAATAGAACGTGACAACGTTCGTAGTGGTTCCTGTGATGGTTCTTGGAGCCCAAACTGTCACGCATTATTACGAAGTGACACGGAAACTGTCAAGTTTTGACACGACTTGTAAGGCGGCGTCACATTTCACTGCACGCCACGACAAATCAGTTTTTTGTCACGTGCACACAATTAAACTCGGCTCCACAGCATTCAGTTTGATGCAGTATGCCAAAGAGGAACAGTGCCGCGAAGTCAGCCAAGTGTCGTTCTACAATTCCTGCTGAAGCTCCTCAGGACGGTCCGGCAGGTGTTCCACCTGCTGTTGTAACCAATGAGCAGGAAAACGAGTCTGAGCCAGAGGAACCAGAGAAGCCTCACGTGCAGCCAGACATCTCTGCACCTCCTCCAGTCCGGCGGAGGAAGAACCGTGCGCACAATTAAACTCTGATGCACCGCATTTAGTTTGATTTCTGACACCAAGTCGGCTAAAAGTCTCATTTCAGTGCTCTCCTGCAGGTGTTCCACCTGCTGCATGTGCCTGATGTTTGGGAAAACATGCGAGACGAGAGCCGCATGAAGCCACTCCACGGCACAGAGCCCAACTACGCATGCAGTCACAAAGTTCTTCTGAAAAACTGGAGCGATCTGAATTCGGTTGGATGAATATGGGTGTGTGTGGGGAGACAATTCACCTCGTTCACAACATGACAGAACTTAACGATGCACTGTTACGCGCAATAGTGCACAACAGTGCGGAACACTATTCTTGACCATGCGTAATGGTTCCTGATAATTCTCCAGCAACACGTGCCATTAATCATAACGGGTGGTAACAGGTTGCAGCAGTTCCTGAGGACACCTGACGCCTCTGCCCCAAATCATCACATTCGTGATCAGCGGCCAACAATGTGTACTTCGTGGCATTCGTGACTTGTTGTCGTTATGTGTAAATGCAGCAGTACATACATTCATTTGTTGTTGCACAAACAAAATGGAGCAGTGTTTGCAACACTACTGTGCAAAGACAGTTTTGGCACCTTTGTGACTAATTTAAAAAAATAACCCCTAACAATGTAATATTTACACTGCTGGCGGAGAACCTACGGCCTGATATACCTGTTGCCTTTGCAACATGGTACCGAATAAGGGCAGAAAAATATGTTAATGGAGACATATACAATAAATAACAGTAAGCACAAAGCACCCACTGCAGGACCCAACACCAGATACAACGCGCTGTGATATGAGTCATCACATTACACTTGTGAACACATTTCAGGAAGATATTTGTCTGGCCCAGATTTTGAACCTGCCATCACATGAAGGTGACACATCAGGCTTTCCTCCCCTTTAAATTATTTATACCAACCAACACAATGTGGGAGTGCTGGCTCTTATACCAAAGCAAAACCATGACAGTCAGTGACAATTACATCTTTGTTTTGGCTGCTCCCACTTTTTTTTTTAATAGGGCAGCGCAATCTCATTTGAATCTCTGCATGATATCGCAAGATTTGACCACTTCTGGGGGCAGCCTCCCATTGCACAATACCAACACAGCATAACTTCACACGGATAAATGGTGTACCATTTTGTTTTCGGCTGCAATCACTGAAGCAGTCGTGAAAAGTGCAGGGTTTTTTTTCAGTTTCCAGTGGAGAAGGGAAGACGAGGCAAATGGGAGAGGTCGTGTCGGTAAGTGTTAGCCTCTCTGGCCTCCACAACCGCCTCGACATGTTTGAGCTCCGAGTCAAACAAACCGCAACACATGTCCACTTTCCTCCACATCGTCACTTTTTCTTTGCTTTTTCACATTTGTTTGCCTGCAAAACCTCCCACAGCGCTGTCCCCGGATGTAAGATTATTGTGTCATTTTAACCCCTTATTGCCCGTCCTCAAATGATACTGTGCTGCCCAATTGGGGTCGACGTGGAGGTTCCACTAGAGTCGCATGTTGATTTGGCACAATGTTTACACCGGATGGCTTTCCTGGAGAGTGGAACAGATGTGCCAGCCAGGAACCTTTTGTTTTGGGGGCACGTTTGATGTGGTAATCAATAATTTATCAATTTCTCATACCCGAGAGTGTCCAGATAGACCAAATCTGAATCTGTTTGTTCTCATATTAATATTCACTGATATCCAAAATTAGAAGTTTTTAAGTCGATCTGTAAAATCTTATGCTGTAAAAAAACTTGTTTTACTGACTCACATTGTGGGGGGTCTAACTGCTGCAAAGCACAGAGTGAAAATATGCTGTGCTCATCTTTACCTAAGCAGTTTCAAAATTCTAATAAAGAAGACACTTTTTCTGACGAGTCAGCAAGTGATTATGTGGAAAAAGGCAAAGTATGAATGTCCATGCTCCTCAAAAAAAAAAAACAGCAACAATGATTCACTCTTCCCATGGATGAGTCTCACTGACAGGGTCTGACAGGATTGAGGGCCCAAGAAGTATTGTACAGACAGGAAAGTTTGCTGATTTGGCCACAAAAGCAACATATGAAGCCCCCTAAAGCACAAGAACAGCATAAAGATAAAATATTCATCAGTGTTTGCATTGATCACAATCCAACTTCAGAGGGGGTTCAGAGCCACATAGTTACCAGTAGGTCAGCATAAAAAAAGAAAAAAAATTACAAAACAGTCGGCTGTGTTTAAAAAAACAAAACAAAACAATAATCTTCACAAAATCCAATTAAAGGTGGCAAAGTATTACTTGCTTCTGAATGTCGGCTGTCATGGGGTAAAACAAACAAACAAAAAGCCTGTGTTGTTCGATTCTCCCGTTCAACTCTTGTCAGCTGGTCTGAGGATTAAATCTGAATAACTTCGAGTCACAAGTTGCTTTGCTAACCTTCAGGTTACCTTTACCCCCAATACGAACTGCCACAGAAACTACAGCCTATTATGTTACTGTATAATCTTCTCTCGCAGCGTATCGCGCGGCACCTCTGGATCTTCTGCGCGGGAGCTTTAACACAGGTCATTACGCACAGCTCGGCTTGCTTTAATGCGTTTAGTAAAAAGGGTAATTGCATTGCCCTCATTGTGTGCTTCTGAAAGGTCGTCGTAAGTAACATGTATTATGATGCATTCAAAGCAACTTGATGGTGAAAAATGTCTGATCTATTTGGGGGAAAAAGAGCACTTTGGAAGGACACTTGCAGCTGGAGCTCCACTAAGAACACTCCAAGGCCAAATTGAATTATCTCAATTTCACTGTATTCAATGTAGCAGCAGATGGGGGGGGGGGGGGGGGGGGGGTTGATATAATCAGCTAACAGCAATTATTACATATATACCAAATTATATTCCATGTTAAACTATTTTCCTGCCTGTCATTTAAATAAAAACTACTATAACAAATTAAGTAATATCCATATAGCACTGATATAAAGTAGGCCTTTATCATGGCACGCTATCACACATTTAGGGCTGGGTGGCACCAGTGTACCACCAGCCATAAATATTTGTACAGAAATATTAATTTTCTGACATTTTCTACATATATAGTAATGGTAAGTGCCACACTGGCAGAACCATTTGTGAACATTAATACACATATATGCAATTTATTCTTGCAAGACAGAAGGTATGTAGTGCGTGAGTGAATGTGGTGTGTGTGTGTGTGTGTGTGTGTGTGTGTGTGTGTGTGTGAGACCCCCATCCGCCCTTCCCGATCAGCCTTCAACAATCCTACTCAAAGCCAACCAACAGCTTTTATCAGGAAGGGCCGACCACCAAAACAACACGAAGACAGACAAGAATGAACGACAAGTGGTGAAGACAGTAACTGTGAAGTGAGACACTGAGGCCTCAACCATACAACCTACCAGGACAAACAACCACACATGAACAAACAGTGACAGCAACAGTCTGTTGTCTAATTAGTGAGCGTCCATACCCTAATCCCTAATCTATGGATCATCATTATTGACAATGGAATCCGCCCAGTTGAAGAGGTAATAGTTATGACCGTAAAGACCAATCCGTGAATGGTGGTCAATGGAGCAGTTACTGCCACCAAATCAAAACAATGCAAATACAGTGATCACCAAATCTCTTCCCGTTTTATGAACTGCAGTACATCATCTTTGGCTGAATGACTGGTGTTATGTCAAGATTATTATATTAAAAGGTACATTGGCGAAGCAGCAAAGCCAATCAAACTAACATGGTGACATCTGGTGAAGCTTGTGTCTGAACAACTTGTCATCTGTGCTGAAATGACGCTGGAACATTTTGACAGCTGACATTTGAAAGAACAAGGTGCAATTCAGTTGTGACAATTGACTTATAAAGACATAGTGAGACTGTTTCACGTAGGGGCTTTGACAGGTGATTAACAATGACTCATGAGACAGTCTAAGGCACACCTGTGCACTAATCATGGTGTCTAATCAGCATCTTGATATGGCACACCTGTGAGGTGGGATGGATTATCTCAGCAAAGGAGAAGCGCTCACTATCACAGATTTAGACTGGTTTGTGAACAATATTTGAGGGAAATGGTGACATTGTGTATCAATCAATCAATCAATCAATTTTTTTATATAGCGCCAAATCACAACAAACAGTTGCCCCAAGGCGCTAGTATGTGGAAAAAGTTTTAGATCTTTGAGTTCATCTCATACAAAATGGGAGCAAAACCAAAAGTGTTGCATTTATATTTTTGTTGAGTGTATTAGGGGTGGGCAAACATAAAAAAATCTTAACCGCATTAACTCAGTGACTTTCTGTGATTAATTATGATTAATCGCATGGTATATGTGAAACCCAAAAATTAATTCAAAAGCCGCTTAAAAGCACAGTTTTATTTGAAAATGTAAATGAACACTGCATAAATTTGAAAATGTAAATTTCAACTGAAACACACTAATGAAATCAAATATAAAACCACTGGCAGGTCATTTGTTATCCTGTTTCATATCAAAATAACAATATTCATGTCCATGACTAAATGTACTAAAACAAATACGTCACAATTGTACACATACCACAATTTGATATGTGTACAATTGTGATGTATTTGTTTTAGTATATTTAGATTTTGTTGTGATTTGGCACTTTATAAGCCAATTAAATTTAATTGAAATTGAACATTTTATTGAGTCTTAAAGTAAATAAATATGAATATGGTCACTGGATCCTTAAACTTTGTACATAATGAACTCTACATGGTGAATCCTTGATCTCTGGACATAAATAGGAATAAACAAAATCTGTAGTTTTTGTCAAAAGCATTTCCTTTCAGACATTATTTGCATGAATGTGTTTCCATATATCTGAGCTGAGCTTAGAGCTGCTGTGCTTCACTTCAGGATGTAATTTGAAAAGAAAATACAGCACGTTTCATTTTGGGAGGAAAAAAAAAACGTTTTAGTCGATTGTAGTTTCTTGTCTGTATTACATTTGGAAAGAGGTGTCATTTTATTTAAAGCGCCGATTCATTTTGAAGTTATTAATTCCGACCGGACTCTGTCTCAGCTGCGCAGCGTTTCGAGCTGTGTGAATGGAACGGAGGACGATTCTCGTTTCTTGACAGCAACAAGACAAGAGTCCCAGTTAGTGACTTTAATCCACACAAAAGTGCCTGACAATATTTTAATGGCTTTGCGAGGGGTTAAGAATCGGCTTGCCGTTTCTGAAGAGCAGTGAATCAAAGTGTTGTGAAAGTGTAGGAACACGGACCCACAACAGGGGGCGTAAAAGAAAGGGCAATGGATAAGCCAAACATTAACAATTTAATGTTGTAAATTGTGCACAACGGAATACAGACAACAACCAGTTTGGAACTACAGTCAATTACGTTGGGTGACGTGTGGGCAGGCTTGAGGATAGGAGATGCCCGTCCAGAACCGAGCCGGATCCCACACGGCCCTCACCGCCAACGGATCTGAAGAACACCGGAGCCGCCAAGTCCTGGGTCCCCAGGTGGTCACCGTCTCCAGCTGTCAGACCTGGCACTGCTGGCAGAGAACAGAAACAGTACAGGTGAGTGTGAGTACGCACACTCAGTAATCCCACAGTCTGTGTTCTTTTGGGAGGGAGCACCTCCACCTCCAGTCACACACTCGTGCAGCTCCTGTCTAACCACTTATCTGGTTGGGGTGTGAAGCGAAGCCGTCGCTTATCACACCAAACGCCAATCCCACAGATAAGGCAACACCCACAGGAAAACGGCTGCAAAGAAGTTCAGACTATTAGTCAGTGTTTTCGGTTTAGCAGAGAAAATTACCTCCAAGGTAGCCGATTTCTCGGCGAGGAGGTGGAGTTGCAGACCGGCCTTTATGGTGATGGTGATGAGTTGAATGAGTGACAGCTGGTGCTGATGAGTGACAGCTGTCACTCCCAGTGGCTCCGGCGCCCTCTCGTGCTTGAAGCCCGCACTCCAAGCAGGGCGCCATCTGGTGGTGGTGGGCCAGCAGTACCTCCTCTTCAGCGGCCCACACAACAGGACCCCCCCTCAACGGGCGCCTCCTGGCGCCCGACCAGGCTTGTCCGGGTGCCGCCGGTAGAAGTCAGTCAGCCAGGAGGGCCGGGTCCAGGATGAAGCTCCTCTTCACCCAAGAGCGTTCTTCGGGTCCATACCCCTCCCAGTCCACCAAATACTGGAACCCCCGGCCCTTCCGACGGACATCCAGGAGCCGGCGCACGGTCCAAGCCGGCTCCCCGTCGATGATCCGGGCAGGAGGCGGCGCCGGTCCGGGGGTACAGAGGGGTGAAATGTGGTGAGGTTTGATGCGTGACACATGGAAAACCGGGTGGATCCGCAGCGAAGCTGGCAGCTTCAGCTTCACTGCGGCTGGACTGAGGATCTTGAGTATGGTGAATGGTCCAATGTATCTGTCCTTTAATTTCTGGGATTCCACTTGCAGGGGAATGTCTTTTGTGGAAAGCCAAACCTCCTGCCCAGGCTGATACGTAGGGGCCGGGGCACGCCGGCAGTCTGCATGGTTCTTAGCCCTCGTCCAGGCTTTGAGCAGGGCAGAACGGGCGGTACGCCACACCCAACGGCACCTTCTCAGATGGGCCTGGACCGAGGGCACCCCGACCTCTCCCTCCACTAGCGGGAACAATGGGGGCTGGTACCCCAAACACACCTCAAACGGGGAGAGGCCGGTAGCAGACGATACTTGGCTATTATAAGCGTACTCGATCCAGGCCAGATGGTTGCTCCAGGCCGTCGGGTGCGCGGAGGTCACGCAGCGGAAGGCCTGCTCCAATTCCTGGTTCGCCCACTCTGCCTGTCCATTCGTCTGAGGATGGTACCCGGACGAGAGACTCACGGTGGCTCCCAGTTCCCTGCAGAAACTCCTCCAGACCTGAGAGGAGAACTGAGGACCACGGTCTGAGACAATATCGGATGGAATCCCATGCAGACGCACGACATGGTGGACCAGGAGGTCTGCAGTCTCCTGGGCTGTCGGGAGCTTCGGGAGGGCCACGAAGTGGGCCGCCTTGGAGAAGCGGTCCACTATCGTGAGGATGGTAGTCATGCCCTGGGACGGCGGGAGGCCCGTGACAAAGTCCAGGCCGATGTGAGACCAGGGGCGATGAGGCACAGGCAGAGGCTGGAGGAGGCCTTGGGCCTTGTGGTGGTCGGCTTTGCCCCTGGCACAGGTGGTGCAGGCCTGGACATACTCCCGGACGTCGGCTTCCATAGATGCCCACCAGAAGCGCTGCCGGACCACTGCCACGGTCCTTCGCACCCCTGGATGACAGGAGAGCTTGGAACCGTGACAGAAGTCTAGGACCGCAGCCCTGGCCTCTGGTGGGACATACAATTTGTCCTTCGGACCTGTCCCCGGGTCCGGGCTCCATGTCAGGGCCTCCCGGACGGTCTTCTCCACGTCTCAGGTGAGGGTGGCCACGACAGTGGACTCGGGGATGATGGTTTCCGTCGGGTCTGACAGCTTGGTCTTGACCTCCTCTTCATGCACCCGGGACAGGGCGTCAGATCGTTGGTTCTTCGTCCCGGGGCGGTAGGTGATCCGGAAGTCAAAACGCCCGAAGAACAGTGACCAGCGGGCTTGCCTGGGGTTCAGACGCCTGGCGGTCCGAATGTACTCCAGGTTCCGATGGTCCGTGAAAACCGTAAATGGTACCGATGCTCCCTCCAACAGGTGTCTCCACTCCTCAAGAGCCTCCTTCACCGCAAGAAGTTCCCGATTGCTGACGTCATAGTTCTTTTCAGCCGGGGTCAACCTGCGGGAAAAGTAAGCACATGGATGGAGAACCTTGTCGGACTCCCCACTCTGGGATAGCACGGCTCCTATCCCTGACTCAGAGGCGTCCACTTCAACTACAAACTGGCGATTGGGATCGGGCTGCACCACAACCGGTGCAGTCGAGAACCGGCGTTTCAACTCCCTAAACGCGGCTTCGCACCGATCCGACCAGGTGAAAGGGACTTTTGTGGAGGTCAGGGCTGTCAGGGGGCTAACTACCTGACTGTAGCCCTTGATGAACCTCTGGTAGAAATTTGCAAAACCGAGGAACTGTTGCAGTTTCCTACGGTTTGTTGGTTGGGGCCAATCTCTCACCGCCGCAACCTTGGCCGGATCAGGGGTGACGGAGTTGGAGGAGATTATGAACCCCAGGAAGGACAAAGAAGTGCGGTGGAACTCGCACTTCTCGCCCTTCACAAACAGCCGGTTCTCCAACAACCGCTGTAGGACTTGACGTACATGCTTGACATGGGTCTCAGGATCCGGAGAAAAGATGAGTAGATCGTCTAGATATACGAAGACAAACCGATGCAGGAAGTCCCGCAAGACGTCATTAACCAACGCTTGGAACGTCGCGGGCGCATTGGTGAGGCCGAACGGCATGACCAGGTACTCAAAGTGACCTAACGGGGTGTTAAATGCCGTCTTCCACTCGTCTCCCTCCTGGATCCAAACCAGGTGATAAGCATTCCTAAGATCCAATTTTGTGAAAATTTGGGCTCCATGCAAGGGCATGAACACTGAATCCAACAGAGGTAACGGGTATCGGTTGCGAACTGTGATCTCGTTCAGCCCTCTGTAATCAATGCATGGACGGAGTCCGCCGTCCTTCTTGCCCACAAAAAAGAAACCAGCACCCATCGGGGAGGTGGAGTTCCGGATCAACCCGGCAGCTAACGAGTCCCGGATGTAGGTCTCCATTGATTCGCGTTCCGGACGCGAGAGGTTGTACAGCCTGCTGGACGGGTACTCAGCGCCCGGTATCAAATCAATGGCACAATCGTACGGACGGTGCGGGGGCAGCGTGAGTGCCAGATCTTTGCAGAAGATGTCAGCAAGGTCATGGTACTCGGCTGGCACCGCCGCCAGATTGGGGGGAACTAAAACCTTCTCCTTAGCTGTCACACCGGGTGGAACCGAGGATCCTAAACACTCCCGGTGGCAGGTTTCGCTCCACTGAACCACAACCCCAGACAGCCAATCAATCCGGGGATTGTGTTTTAACACCCATGGAAAACCCAAAATCACACGGGAGGTAGAAGGTGTTTACAAAGGGGGCACGGAGCGCAACAGCATTCCAGCCGGCTCGCGCTGCCGCGATGCGGAAGTCGACTGCATACTTCGCTGCGCTCCGACACCCCTGTCTCATCGACAGCAGCACGCTTGAAGCGGTCTCGCCTCTATGAGGGTGGTCGAACACCTGTCGGAACTCCCTCACAAACTCAGTGTAAATCATTAGGAGCCGTGAATTCTGCTCCCAGAGCGCCGTAGCCCAGGCGCGTGGCTTTATAACGTAAGCCACCCGGCTAGCGTCTGACGCGTACATGATGGGACGCTGTGAAAAGACGAGCGAGCACTGCATCAAGAAGTCCGCGCACGTCTCCACACAGCCTCCGTACGGCTCCGGAGGGCTTATGTATGCTTCAGGGGAAGGTGGGGGGGTTCGTTGAACGACCAGTGGAATGTCTGTTTCTGGCATTCGGTCAGCAGGAGGAGGTGCTGCAGCAGCGCCCTGAGCATGCGCTTCCACCTGGGCGGTGAAAGCCTCCATCCTTCGATTGAGAAAAACACTCTGCTCGGTAATTAAGTCCAACTGAGCAGTAAAAGCGGTTAAGATGTGCTGCAGCTCACCTAACACACCTCCTGCTGGTGCCTGTGCACCTCGCTCTTCCATTGGCTGTTCAAGCGATGGTTGACGCCCCTCGGGATCCATGACGCTGGCTGAGAAATCCTGTTGTGAAAGTGTAGGAACACGGACCCACAACAGGGGGCGTAAAAGAACGGGCAATGGATAAGCCAAACAGTAACAATTTAATGTTGTAAATTGTGCACAACGGAATACAGACAACAACCAGTTTGGAACTACAGTCAATTATGTTGGGTGACGTGTGGGCAGGCTTGAGGATAGGAGACGCCCGTCCAGAACCGAGCCGGATCCCACACGGCCCTCACCGCCAACGGATCTGAAGAACACCGGAGCAGCCAAGTCCTGGGTCCCCAGGTGGTCACCGTCTCCAGCTGTCAGACCTGGCACTGCTGGCAGAGAACAGAAACAGTACAGGTGAGTGTGAGTACGCACACTCAGTAATCCCACAGTCTGTGTTCTTTTGGGAGGGAGCACCTCCACCTCCAGTCACACACTCGTGCAGCTCCTAACCACTTATCTGGTTGGGGTGTGAAGCGAAGCCGTCGCTGATCTCACCAAACGCCAATCCCACAGATAAGGCAACACCCACAAGAAAACGGCTGCAAAGAAGTTCAGAGTATTAGTCAGTGTTTTTGGTTTAGCAGAGAAAATTACCTCCAAGGTAGCTGATTTCTCGGCGAGGAGGTGGAGTTGCAGTCCGGCCTTTATGGTGCTGGTGATGAGTTGAATGAGTGACAGCTGGTGCTGATGATGAGTGACAGCTGTCACTCCCAGTGGCTCCGGCGCCCTCTCGTGCTTGAAGTCCGCACTCCAAGCAGGGCGTCATCTGGTGGTGGTGGGCCAGCAGTACCTCCTCTGCAGCGGCCCACACAACACAAAGAACCAACAAGCTACTGGATCGAAGCATTGCTTCAGTGGTTCATGGTTTCAAAGTGGAGCCGCGCTGCAGAAATGGTTTATTACAGACCAAACCCTGAATATCCGACTTTATGTGTACGCCGTATGACTCTGAAACTCGGAAAAATCCGTATCATTTACGGACTATAGGTTGACATGAAAACTACCGAAAAGCTGTGTTCACCGCGGGGACACGTTCGGCTATTCGAGATTATTCAAGATTTTTTTTTTTACCGATGACGAACAATGCGTAAAAAAAAATAGCATCGGTCCAAACCGGTCTGGATCCGGGCCTGATCCTGTAGATCTTTGTACCGAAAATGTCCATTCAAAAGTTCGGCGTCTTTCTGCATTTTGTTTTGTTGTGCATTGCATAGCCTGTACTTTTCTCGATCCTCGTGTCGTTTTCTGTGTGAACTCAGCTATCAGCAGGAAGCAGCAGCATAAGCTCGCCCCCAACTGACGCTTTCAAAATAAAAGGCAACGAGCAACAGTCATAAAAGAAAAAAAAAACAAAAAAACGCAGCGTTAAGGGGAGGAACAAAATTGTCGGCGATAATGACCTCAATAATTAACGCAACGTTAGCGCGTTAACGTTGCCCAGCCCTAATATATATATATTCTTATTTATTATGATTCTGAATCGATCTAAAATGTCCAAGAATCAATTTTTAAAAAGCATTTTATTAAACATTTCCTTGCTTACTCGCTGCGTGTACTGTTTCTCAGGCAACGGCTTCCATACTACAGCATCTCCGCGAGGGGCGGGGGGGTCCGGCGGATGAAGAGCTAATTCAGGCAGCACCGTCTTTGCTGAAGGCAAATGTTTGGGCGCATTTTGGATTTTATTATTTTATCTTTTTTTTTTTTTAGAGAGTCTGTTGCTCACAGGCTTTTGTTTTGCAAGTCTGTTGCTGACTGCTGCGCTCACAGGAAGCAGTGTGACGAGTCTTCGGCACACTACGTTAGATGCAACATGTGGGACAACTGTAGATAAATAAAGGCAAGAGAAGCTCGCAAATGCAACAGCGAAATGGATTGCTAGAGACTGCAGGCCAATTAATGTTGTGGAGGACGTCAGGCTGAGAGACATTCTGAGAACTGCAAAACAAATGACTGCACACAACACACCATAGAGGAGAGGACTGCAAAAGCCACAACTTTATAACGTGCACCCACTGTTGATCTCACTGGGGACTACTGGACTTCACTGGGTAACCATAATTTATTTTTCTTTAACTGCAACAGCATATACAAAATGCTGTTGTTCGGTGTTTGCGGAACAAATGTTATGGCACTTTCATTCATATGGCATAACATTTAAAATAAAACTGTGCTATACACTACTTTTAAATTAATTTTTGGATTTTACGTATAACAATGCGATTAATCATGGAAATCATGCAATTAAAATTTTTAATCGTTGCCCAGCTCTTTCCAGTTCCAAGCAACTGTACCAGGTGACCCACAATATCTTGTTTTGTATGGGGAAGTTTTTCATTTAATTCACTATTTCACATGTTTTTGTTTTATCAGTAGTACTCACATGACAATAACACCACTTTGAGAGTTTGCGTTACGAGAGTTGCGCACAAGGCAAAACAGATCTGGCACGGTCTGGCAATGTAAAATAACGTGTGTTGAATGTGTTGAAATCTATAGAGGGATGAGCGTTCAAATGACACTGTCTGAGCTCTGTGAGGCTGTTTAATTAACTATCATTAAAGACAAACCAGCAGTTTGTAAGTTAGCATCGCAAACACAAACACAAACTCCGCATTTGTGATAAAACAATGACAATCATCAAGTTACTGTGGTATGAGAAGTGTTTAACATGTGCTTTACCTGCACTTCTCACTAAGCAGGAGGAACAACATAAACTAGCCCGTGTGCTGTGGATGCGTGTGATTTTCCTTGCCGCCATTTAAAAAAAAAAAAATGTGCACAAAGTAGCTCACCTTTCCTATGTTGATCTGAGACACATCTTAAGATTATCTTGTTCACGGACCCTGCAGCTAAGTATTTGTTTCCCTGACAAAATAGTTGTAGATATCCGGGTTCTTAATATCAGGGACATATTCGCATGCCAGCAGGTCAAAAACCATCTGCAAATAAATACGGGTCCTGAAGGCCATTCCGCACAATGTTCTTCATATACTTATCCTTCACTGACTTCACCACAAAAAAGGATTTTGCTCTTGGGTTGTGGAATTTTAGAACTTTCAGCTGCTGTAAACAATCAATTTCTTTCCACAATTTCCCACCCAACAAGGAGGTATACCATCTCAGGATGTAGTTTGATGACATCAGTGCATACCCTCTACTCCTGACATTTCTGAGCATCTGCCCGTTAGAACACCCCTACCATACACTAAGGCAGTAAGTACCACGACACTAAAGACTTGGACCTTCACTTTCCTGCAAAGATATTTGCATCAGCAAACACCTCTGTTCAGCAACTTCATGACTCCATAAGCTCTTCCCAAGCATATTCCAATCTCAAAAGCCAAGGACCCAGAGACATTAACATCACTGTGTGAACGTCTCTTGCATCTGCATACTGATACACTTCTGATGGCCAATTCCAGGAAGTCATTGAAAGCCTGGATCTTTGTCTGGGTCCAGTACAATCGCCATTGGGTTTGAAGCAAGGTGACTTCCCCTTGGTCACCTGCATCAAACCCAATATGACTTGCTTGCTGTGGGTGCCAGTTGGACTGCACAGTGCCTCGTCCAATAAAGATGGATATTTTGAATAAAATTACAAGCATGTCCTCACAGACCTTAAATTAAACATTAAATTAATCATCCAATCTGTTCCAACTTGGACAAATGTTCTCAGGAGGCCAAGCGTGACATTTGACATATGTGGTGGAGAACATTTTATTTAAACCAACTTCTGGTGGGCAGTCTGGCATAAAGGGCTGAAGCCTCGCTTCCCAGCTTCTCCTCTTAAATTTAGACATGTGAGGTGCTGACTGTGTCCATGCTTTTCTCTCGGCCGGGGTGGGCTGTCTAAAATTAACACCAGAAGAGTACTCCACTTCCATGCACATAGCTTTCATCTTTGCCCAATGACAACTGGCTGCTCCACTCAGCTGTTCACATTGTGGTGTCAGCTCGTCCGCCACAACTTGTGGCCTGTTGCTGCAGTTTGTCTGTTCTTTCACGCTCTTTCTTTGTCATCTTGTCAACTATGGCTTGCTTCTCAGCACCTTTGCCTGCCCCTTTCTTCTTCCACCCTCTTTTCAACAAACAACACAGTCACGTCACAACAGTGTCAAGCCCACAGCGCGCCAGCTATGATTTCTGCATACAGTAAATAACATGCTGTCTGACTTTCATAGCCACGCGTCATCATGGAGACAGACATCGTATTTGTGTTGCTGCAGGGAAGCTTTGTTGCCGTTGATGGTGGCAGATGTACAGGAGAAAGCAACGCGTGACCAACAGTCATAATGATGAGCCACTTCTGGTGCAGGTCCAAAGCTGTCCATCAACCTGACCTCGTGTGTTGGTCAGTTCTGCACCGTCAATACATGCAGATGGTTTAAACATCTTGACAGTGCACAATAACTACGTGCAACATGCACACAAAAACATATTTGTTTGCAGGATTCTTATACAATACAGCACGTCTTGAAGAGTTCAATGACACACAACTTTACTATCCTAAAATATCCCAAAACAGTGCTACTTTAGGTCGGCAATTTTTTTGGCAAACAATTTGTTTGACAAGAGAGGCAAACTGACACGCATTTTAGTAGAAGTGCACTTTTTCCCTGCCTGAGCGCTATACTCACCTTGATGACTGCTTTGTTTATGAGAAATCTTTTTTTGTTGTTGTTTTGATAGGGAGATAATTCATGGTAGTGAACGAGTCAGCTACACCGGCAGTTACAAGTCGCTGAAAACTCCAAATAGCAACAACACAATGATTTTTTTTTTTTAAAACTTGCGCTTTTAAATCAACACATTAGGCCAGCTGTTTTATTTTTTTCTAACATACTGATTTATATTAAAATCAGTATGTTAGAATATTAAGCCTGCAGTATGAATTCAATTTATTTACTGTACCACAGCTGTGGCGCACCATAAATAGTCTGTTTACTAATAATCACCGTATCGCCAACCAAATGATCCCCCCTAAAAATTGGTCCGCCCTGCCTTCACTGCACATGCGTCATTAGCCGCGGTTCCAGGATTATCACCTCGTTTCTGCTTCAAACTGCACTTCAGTCATCATCTATCTCAGCGACAAATATCTGAAACTTTTGTACAACAATAATTTCCACATAAATTCAGCATTATTTCATCATAAAAGATGGAGGAAGCGATCAGAGCTACACGAGCTGCTAGCTGATGCGTTCACTGCACGTCGGTCATTTCAAAGCATCACAGAGTATTGCCTTGTTTCTGCTTAAAATAGCCTCATTTCCGCTTAAAACTGACTTTAGAATGATTTAGGAGGTTTTACCTTGTCATCTAGTAAGTCCCTTCGGCTGCTCCCTTGTTTGCACTCGGGGTCGCCACAGCAAATCCTAGGTGGATCTGCATGTTGAATTGGCACAGGTTTTACGCTGGATGCCCTTCCTGACGCAACTCCACATTACATGGAGAAATGTGGCAGGGGTGGGATTTGAACCCAGAGCCTTCTGCACTGAAAGCAAGTGCATTAAACACTTGGCCACCACCTGATGGTTAATAATTACATCAATCCATTTGATCGCTTTGGGTGAAGAGAGTCTGTCTCAGACAAGTTACTGAGCTGCGAAATGACGCATGCGCAGTGGAGGCAGGGTGGACCAATTTTTCGGTCTGCTACACTGGCAATATATGCTGTAAATAGCAATCGGAAAATGCAATAGGGGTGCCGGGGGGGAATCGATTCACGTCTGAATCGCGATTCTTATTTATTAAGATTCTGAATCGATCCAAAATGTCCAAGAATTGATTTTTAAAAAGCATTTTTTAAACATTTTCTTGCTTACTCGCTGCGTGTACTGTTTGTCAGGCAACGGCTTCCGCACTACAGTGTCCCCATGAGGGGAGGGTCCGGCGTGCTTCAAACATTCGTGAGCTGCATCTTAGCATAGCGGACGAAGAGCTAATTCAGCCAGCACCGTCTTTGCTGAAGGCAAATGTTTGAGCGCATTTTGGATTTTATTATTTGCTGTGTAAGAAGGAGCTTGACATGAATTATGCAGTGTGCAAAATCTGCAAAATGAAAGTCAAGTACTTCGGAAACACTTCAAATCCGCAAGCCCACATGCTACACCATCACCCGGAGCTAAAAGAAGCGGAGCAGCGGTATCTGCCGACTACTGACCAGCGCGCAGTCCATCACTTCGCTAAACTGCCAGCCAACTCTGAATGAGCAAAGCAGATAGGTAAATTTACATCTTTAGAATCACTTGATTAACCTTGTAAAGCTGCATTTTCTTAAACATAAACATTTTTTACGTAATATAACTATTTCTCAGAGCTCTTTCAATCGAAAATCGATTCTGAATCGAATCATCACCCCAAGAATCAGAATCGAATTGAACTGTGAGTTGTTGTAAGATTCACATCCCTAAAATGCAATACAGTTTTAATGCTCAGGAAAATGTGGTTTGACTTTCTTTGGAGCGCCATGAATACATTCTAGTTTATTTTACCACTTTCTTTACTTTTGTCCAGCAGCAACTGAATTATCTGGGTTGTGAACAAATAACCAAGACATTTGATGTTATCGTCTTTATTGTGATTGGACTCGGTGGCTGTGCTCTCTCTCCCTTCCCTCCTTGTTCTGCCAGTGGAGCCAATTATTGGACACAACTGCAACTCATCACGCTCACAGTATTTCAACCCCAGCTCTTCACTCCATCCTCGCCAGATTCTTGCATACCTCAGAGTGGTAACTTGGCCTCAACTCTGCTGATGTTTGTCCCCAGTATTTCCCAGTCAGTGTTTCTGTGTTTTGTGTAGCCCTGTCACCTCTTGTTCTTTGTAGTTGTCCGTCACCGCCAGCTCCACTGGCTCCACCAGGCTCTGGCTACTTTGCCCCGGACCTCCCTCCAGACCACGGGTGCCTCCTCCTTCCGTTCCTGAGCAACTACTCTTGTGAACACTATCAAAATCCTCATTGTTCATGAACTTTTCTGCATTTTTATCCACTGCCTCTTGCCATGACATGCACCTCCTTGGGTCCCAACCCTCAGAATCTTGGGCTCTGGAAAACACTGTCATTTTCATCATTGTCTGATATGTTATGGACCAAACAGCTATTCAATTTAATTATTTTCTCAATTAATTGCTAATTAAAATAATTCTGTTCCGTCCCTATTTTTTATATACTGTATTTTTCAGAGTATACGTCGCACCTGACAAAAAAATGCCTCTTGAAGAGGAAAAAAAAACATACAAGTCACACTTTCTTCTGTGTTATGAGCTCTTTAATTTGGAATCTTTGTGCATTCTTGTAGTGTATTTTTTATTACTGGTATTTATTCTTTGGTTATTGGTGTTTATTTTGTTTTATTTTGTTTAGTGCTTTGATTCATGGGAAAGTTCTATATAAACAGTCATTATAATCACCATTATTAATGATAAACCTGCGAATTTTCAGTATATAATTTGCAACGGAATATAAGTCGCAGGGCCTCCCAAATGAGTTTTTTCTATTTAAACCATGAACAATACTCCAGAAAATACAGTATTTACACACACACACACACACACACACACACAGTAAAATTTTTAAAAAGGTGAACATGTCAGTCACTGACTCATTTTCTATCCTTGCTTACTCCAATCAAAATTCCTTGGGGAAGATGGAGCCTATCCCAGCAGTCAAAGGGCAAGAGGTGGGGTACACCCTTGACACCAGTCTATCGCAGGGCTCTTTTAACTGTAATAAAGTAAAAATAAAATAGTAGGATGACTTTAGAGGTGAAGAAGAAGAAGAGAGTGAGAACTCAACAAAGAATCAGATGGTGGAAGCTGAAGGAGGAAGACTTATGGGTGAAATTCAGTCAGCAGGTGAGAGAGGCACTGGATGGAGGGGAAGCAATTTTGGACAACTGGAAAAGTACTGCAGATGTAGTGAGGGAGACAGCTATGAAGGTACTGAGGGTGAAATCTAGACAGCAGAAGGAAGACAGGGAGACTTAGTGGTGGAACGAAGATGTCTAGGAAAGCATAAGAAGAGGTCGGTAAAAAAACTGGGATAGTCAGAGTCAGAGATGAAAGTAGACAGGGGTACAAGTAGATGTGGCATAAGGGGAAAAGAGAAGAGGAAAAAGCTAAGAAAGGCATTTAGTGAGCTGTACAAGAAGTTGAATAGTAAGGAGAAAAGGATTTGTACTGATTTGCCAGACAAAGGAACCGAGCTGGAAAGGATGTGCAGCAGGTTAGGGTGGTAAAAGATGCAGATGGTAATGTGATGACAAGCAGGGACAGTGTGTTGAGTAGGTGGAGGGAATATTTTGAGAAGCTCATGAATGAAGAAGGGTGTGGGCAAGGAAGCTTTGTAGTGCAGCAGATAACTGAAACAATCATGCAAATGGTGATAAAAGCATCAAAATCAGCAGAAATACTCCTTAGACACTCCTCTTTTGAAAAAACCGACTGGCCACTTGACTTTTCCATCGGTGGTCAGGTAGGGGTCAATTGAAGAATTACACAGAGGTCAAAATTAAAAGATGCTCCAATCATATTGAAAAATATTCCACATCATTTGCCTGATTATAAAGATTCCAAAAAGGTATACTTTGTACTATCTGTGACTGAATTCTATGGAGTTACGGGATAAAAACAGCAAGAATGGTGACAAAGGTCAGTTTCATTTTGTACAGGGGTCAAAAGTTAAAGTTGCTCCAATTTTGGCAAAAAAGTGACGCAAATTATTTGTTGAGCTAACAGGATCAATAAATGGAATAGTTTTGACAGTGTTGAATGCTTGCTCTCCAAAGTAAAGGTCAAACAAGGTCTACATCTATTGGATTCTATGACATGTCAATCAATCAATCAATCAATCAATCAATCAATCAACATTTATTTATAAAGTGCTTTACAGCACCGACTAGTGTCCAAAGTGCTTAACATTAAAAACACATATAGAATAAAATTTTAAAACAGCACATAAAAAAAACACAGAGCATGTCACCTCCCCACTAAGTGTTAAAAGCCAGTTTAAATAAATAAGTCTTTAACTTAGATTTAAAAAGTGCTAGGTCAGGAATAGTACGTAACTCAAGAGGTAGCTCATTCCACAGTCTGGCGCCAGCTACCGCGAAAGCATGATCACCCCAGCGTTTATATCATTTAAGTAAAGCTGGCCAGACGCCTTTAATGTCCTACTGTAGGTGCGCAAAGTTAAAATTTCAGACAAGTAGGGACGTGCAAGGCCATAAATAGCTTTAAAAACAAACATTAAAATTTTAAAATCAATTCTAAAATAAACTGGAAGCCAGTGGAGTGAGTACAGGATGGGTGTAATATGCTCATGTCTAAAAGTGTTTGTTAAAAGACGAGCAGCAGCATTCTGCATCAATTGGAGATGTGCAAGAGACGACTGATTAATGCCCGAATAAAGTGCATTACAATAATCAAGTCTGGAGCTGATGAAAGCATGAATGGCCGTCTCAAGATCACGTCTACTGAGAAAGTTTTTTATTTTAGCCAAAAGGCGAAGTTGGAAAAAAAATAACTTTGACAACAGAGTTTATCTGTTGATCAAACCTCAAACAGCTGTCAAATATCACTCCCAAATTCTTGACAGCTGGTTTTACATAGTTAGCCAAAGCACCAAAATTTGGTGTTACCACATTTGGTATGCCAGAGCGCTCAAACACCAAGATCTACATTTTACCATCGTTCAGGTAAAGGAAGTTTTGGGACAGCCACTGCTTTACATTGCGAATACAATTAAATAATGATGACAAAGCATCACTCCCATTAGTCCTCGCAGGCAAATAGATTTGCAGATCATCTGCATAACAATGAAAGGACAGATTGTGCTGGGTTATAATTGACCCCAATGGCAGAATGTACAAAGAAAATAAAATCGGCCCAAGGACAGAACCCTGCAGCACACCACAAGACAGATGAGCAGAGGTCCCCAATCATGACAGAAAAGCTCCTTTCAGCCAAATATGATCTAAACCACTTAAGTGCAGTACCATGAATGCCAATAAAATGTTCTAACCGGGAAATAAGTACTGTGTGATCCACAGTATCAAAGGCTGCTGTGAGGTCCAACAGAACCAGCACAGCAGGATTTCCTGCATCCACTGACAAAGTAATATCATTATGAACTTTTAAAAGTGCTGACTCAGTGCTGTGGCGCGATCTAAACCCAGACTGGAATTTTTCAAGGATGAGATTGTCTTCTAAAAATGATTGTAACTGTAAAAAGACAAGCTTTTCTAAAACCTTTTAGACACAGGTCTAAAATTGGATAAAACTGATGAGTCCAGGTGAGGTTTTTTAAGAAAAGGTCGAACCACATGTTTAAAAGCAGCTGGAACAGACCCTGATCTAAGACAAGCATTGATAAAAGTTAGGAGACCCACTCCAACAGTATTAAAAACCTCCTTCAGCACCTTAGCTGGAACAACATCTAAAGGACAACTTGTACATTTTATGTGTGTAACAACATCAGCAAGAGATGCAAAAGAAATGGGCTCAATGTGCACGAGGAGCAGGAGCAGACAACTCAACATTACAGCTCTGATCAGCGTTCTGTCTGACTGAGGAAACCTTGTCAATAAAAAACTGAAGAAACTCCTCACAGGTTGCGGTTGTAGCGTCCATCAAAACAGAGGTGTGTGGATTTACAACTGAGTTTATAGTCTGAAATAACACACTGGGACGATGACAACTGCTAGAAATAATATGAGACAGATATTGTGCTTTTGCCTCCTTCACAGCCTTCTGATAGTCAGTTAGACTGTCCCTCAGAAAACCCAGAGACACCTGTAGTTTGTCCTTTTTCCATTTTCTCTTTGCCTGTCTGCAGCGTTGCCTGAGGGCACGGGTTGTAGCGTTTAACCAGGGGTCGGATTTTGATTTCCTGGATTTGCAGCGCATCGGTGCAACAGAGTCCAAAATTACTGTGCATGTGGAGTGGAAAGAAGAGAGGATGTTATCTGGGAGTAATGGAGAAACCAGTCCATTCATGGCATAAAATTGCGAGTCCATGAAGGCAGCAGCAAAGTCCAGCCACCACTGCAGCTCCTCACAAGACGGTGACGCGGAAGTGGAGACCCGGCACCGCGGACAACCGGCCGAAGCCACAATAGCTAAAAGTCAGGGAACGCCACACATCGTAGCCGTCATATGGTGTGAAGAATCCAGCCATGAATTGTCGTGGAGCATGTTTGCAGGAAGCAGCCAGGCACACTCTGAGCCGAACACGGACTCCTCCTCTCTTCCCGCGTCCCCTGCGGCGCAGATGCCGAGGCAACACGCCAAGCAGCTGGCGTAGAAAGTCCGATAAGGACGATAAGACAGGCGGCGGGGGCAGCCGCGTCCCTGGCCGTCCGCTCGACACCAGGAGCGGTGACACATTCCATGCAACAAAATGCAAAAACAATAAAAACGACAACAAAAGCAAGTGCCGACGATGTGACATATGTTACCCCGTAACATGATAAGTAAGGATGATACATGGTCCAAACTATTCCTTTTTAAAACCGTGGTATTCAACTAGTAATTTGCATCACTTTTTACCAAAATTGGAACAATTTTAACTTTTGAACCCTGTACAAACCGACACTGACCTTTGTCACCATTCTTGCTGTTTTTATCCCATAACTCCATAGAATTCAGTGGCAGACCATCCAAACCATACCTTTTTGGAATCTTTATGATCAGGCAAATAATATGGCATAGGTTTCAATATGATTCTATGCCTCTTATTTCACCTGTATTCTTTAATTAGTGCGAAGGCATTGTATCTGTTAACAAAGGGTGATTCTCTTTTTACAGTAGGAGGACTCACCTAAGTAGTACTTTAAATACTGCTTGACTGCAGATGTTCCATAAATTAGAAGTGAATGCACAGCTTTATAATACAGAACATCTACTAACAAAATCAATACCCACTACCAAAGTGAAGCTGAGCGGGAGCTATAGGAAGATGTTTACTTCTGATTTCAAAAACAGGGACTGGAGAGTGTGTTCTAGTTACAGAGAAATCACACTTCTCGTCCCCCCTGGGAAGCATGTGTCACTGTATTAGAGAGGAGACTTAGACTGTTAGTCGAACCTCAGATTCAGGTGGAGCAATGCGGCTTCTGCCCTGCTCATAAAACAGTGGACCATCTCTTTACCTTTGCAAGAATACTAGAAGAGTCTTGGGAGTCTGATCAGCCAGTCTTACATGTGTTTTGCAGACTTGGAAAAGTGTGTGACCTGGTCGCTCCAGGTGCCCTGTGGGAGTATGGAGTGCCTGTGTCGCAGACCGAACGGTCCCCCTAAAAATCGGTCAGCCCTGCCTTCACTGCACATGCGTCATTAGCCGCGGTTCACAGATTATCACCTTGTTTCTGCTTCAAACTGCACTCCTGTCATCATCTATCTCAGCGACAGATATCTGAAGCCTTTGTACAACAATCATTTCCAAATAAATTCAGCATTTTCATCATAAAGCCGGAGGAAGCGATCAGAGTGCCACAGCTACACGAGCTGCTAGCTGATGCGTTCTCTGCGGGTCCGTCATTTCATAGTGTCACCGAGTTTTGTTTAGTTTCTGCTTAAAACTGACTTTAGAATGATTTAAGAGGTTTTATCTTGTCATCTGATGGTTAATAATCACATTAATCCATTTGATCACTTTGGGTGAAGAGACTCTCTCTTAGACAAGCGGCTCAGCTCCGAAATGATGCACGCGCAGTGGAGGCGGGGCAGACCAATTTTTAGGAGCAGACCGTTCGATCTGCGACACCGGAACTGCAGCAACACACGAGCTGGTCTCTTTATGAACAAAGTAAGAGATGTGTCTCGATTCTTGCCAATAAATCCTTTTCACAGTGGGTGTTAGTCCACCAGGGCTGCCCCTGATCAACAATCCTGTTTACGATGTTCATTGATGGTATTTCAAGGCAAAGCCAGGGACTGGAGGGTTTGGTGACCACAGAGTTGCATTTCTGTTTTTTATGGATTATGTTTTTCTTTTGGCTTCATCGGGCAGTAACCTCAGATGTGCACTGAGCAGGTATGAGGTGAAGCGACTGGGATGAGAATCAGCACTTCCAAATCTGAGATCATGGTCCTCTGATGGAAAAGGGTGGATTGTCCACTCTGTGTAAGGGGAAAGTTACTGCCCAAAATTGAGGAGTTTAAGTATCTCAGAGCCTTGTTGATGAGTGGGGGAGGAAGTTGAAGGGTGAGATGGATACACGGATTGGAGCGGCCTCTGATGTTTAACGGATGCTGTACCAGACATCGTAGTGAAGAAAGAGCTGAGCCAGAAGGTGAGACTCTCAATTTACCAGTCCATTTATGCTCCTATCCTCACCTACAGTATGGTCATGAACTTTGGGTAATGACCAAAAGAAAAAGGGCACAGATACAAGTGGCAGAAATGGGTCTCCACCATCAGATATGTGGACTCACACTCCTTGACAGGGTGAGAAGCTCGATGATCTGAGAGGGACTCAGAGTAGAGCTGCTGCTTCTTTGCATTGAAAAGGAGCCAGCTGAGGTGGGTCAAGCATCTGGTGAGAATGCCCCCTGGTCATCTCCCTTGGGTGGTCTTCCAGGTATGTCCTGAGGAAGACCCAGGACACGCTGGAGGGATTATATCTCCCAGCTGGCTTGGGAATGCATCGGGATCACCCGGGAAGAGGACATGACAGAGAATAGGGAAGTATGGAATGAGCTGCTTGGTCTGTGACCCACACACAGATAAGCAGCAGAAATTAATGAATGAAGCTGCTTCAAATGAATAAAAAATTGAAACTCCATTACCAATATCAAAGGGGTAATCCTCCACGTGGCATAACAGAACCTTCAACATCGAGTGTTAAATTGAAAACAAACCAATAATCGAACCTTAACAACTCCCTTTCCAAGCTCGTGCTTGTGACAAAGCAGAATCACAACTAGGGATGGGTATTGATAAGGTTTTATCGATCTGTACTCAGCATAACTCCAGTCCAGCCAGAGTCTTCACATTTACAGGGAACATTCTTGGAACACAGACCTTAGACAAGTTCAAAGATGGCTAACCTTGACCTATTTTAAGAGGTTAAAACATCACATTCTGTTACAATCTGTTCAGTTTTGTTTTTGAGTGGCGGGTGTGACAGCCAATCACAGCAGAGCTGCACTGTGACGCCAGTACCTGGCCTCTCCAAAATCGCTTTGTTTTATGTTTATATACATGGTTCTCATATATTATGAAAAACTTCTCAAGAAATAAACATTTCTAAAACTGAAAACGCTGTTGTTGGAACCTAATAACACCTCTGAACTTATTTACAAGACATTTTGTGTACTTTAGCATGGTGACATCACAGGCTGGTAGCTAGCTGCAAAGCTCTGTTTCATTTCTGTATAAATATATCCTCTTTGTCATATATTATGAAAGCCAGCAATAATTAAACACTTCTAAAACTGAAAACACTGTTTTTGTAACCTGATAACACCTCGAGTCATTTGCAATACATTTTGCAGATGTTAGCATGCACGGTAACGTCCACTAACTCAAAGCTAACTTCCTATGGAGTTACATTTGTCTCATTAATACCTGTAAATGCACAGATGGTGACCTGCAAATATTCCTTGATTTGCACATCTTCCACTCTTAAAACTTTGATAGATTGATATTGATAAATAGAGGGGCTTTATTGAACATGTACAAATTGCACATAAGACAACAGGACCTTAAGTAAGGATTAAACAATAAGAAGTTGTGCATTATACGGTTTGAATGCACGACGCGGAGTCTAAAACACCACAACACAAAGCGGAGTGGTGTTATTCCGCGAAGTTCATCCGATGTTAAATCTTTATGCAGTTGCTTTTGCCGTTCTTCTTGTTTGCTCTCCTCCTCTTCCCATTCCTCAAACGTTTTATTTTGGCCCAAAATATTAAAATCCACTTGGAAATCCATGTTTTATCTCGATTCTGTCATTCACCTGTCAAAACACAGCTGATCTGCGCCAACTGATTTGCGCGTTGCTATGGTGATGACCAGAGCGAAGTGATACTACAGTGACTTAGCTCACCGAACTACGTGTGCGTATACACGAAAATAATGCACGCCAGTTACACATGGAATTCTCACTAACCATGGTATAATAATTAATTAAACAACTGCAGATTATAATGAACACAATGCTCATATGACCAAGGGTATTTTAGCATTTTGTTATATTTTTGAAATTTTAAAGGTTTCAGACAAGTGTTTTGAAATTACCATGAGTAATTTGCAGTACAGATGAAAAGTTTTGATTTCAACTTTCAATTCCGGTTTGACTTACATGTTGTGTTGCATATTTTTTGCAACATAGCTAGCACGTTTTTTCCCCGCGGTTGCCAGAGCAAATTATAGCTCGTGAAGGCGGGCACTGTATCCTCCAGGTGGTAGATATGTCTATGGCATAAACTAAATAAAGTTAGTTTTTTTTATTTATTTACTGCACCAAAATTCACTACATTTTTAATCAATCTGTCCTTGTTATATACCCTTTTAAGTAGGACATATACAAGATGACTGTGTTTAAGTTAATCCTTGCAAAAACAATGTTTTATGCGTTTTGGACTGATTATAACTTTTAATAAATACTTGCCTTTTTTCTTGACAGGCACATCAACAAACATTATGGTCCATAATGTTTTCTATATCCTTGAACAACATTGATAAATCCTGCTGGTCGATCCTAATATCAATAATATCGATACCAACGCTGGTATCGATATTGAACGATCCTCATGTAAAAAGATCAATACTCAAGCTTTTTTTCTCTCCCGCACGCAGATTCATCAAAGTCTACTCTCTGTCTATAAGAGCAGCGCTGCACTGTGTCACACAGCACAGAGCAGCGCACCCTTGTACAACCCCTGGCAAAAATTATGGAATCACCGGCCTCTGAGGATGTTCATTCAGTTGTTTAATTTTGTAGAAAAAAAGCAGATCACAGACATGACACAAAACTAAAGTCATTTCAAATGGCAACTTTCTGGCTTTAAGAAACACTATAAGAAATCAAGAAAAAAGGATTGTGGCAGTCAGTAACGGTTACTTTTTTAGACCAAGCAGAGGAAAAAAATATGGAATCACTCAATTCTGAGGAAAAAATTATGGAATCACCCTGTAAATTTTCATCCCCAAAACTAACACCTGCATCATATCAGATCTGCTCGTTAGTCTGCATCTAAAAAGGAGTGAACACACCTTGGAGAGCTGTTGCACCAAGTGGACTGACATGAATCATGGCTCCAACACGAGAGATGTCAATTGAAACAAAGGAGAGGATTATCAAACTCTTAAAAGAGAGTAAATCATCACGCGATGTTGCAAAAGATGTTGGTTGTTCACAGTCAGCTGTGTCTAAACTCTGGACCAAATACAAACAACATGGGAAGGTTGTTAAAGGCAAACATACTGGTAGACCAAGGAAGACAAAGCGTCAAGACAGAAAACTTAAAGCAATATGTCTCAAAAATCGAAAATACACAACAAAACAAATGAGGAACGAATGGGAGGAAACTGGAGTCAACGTCTGTGACCAAACTGTAAGAAACCGCCTAAAGGAAATGGGATTTACATACAGAAAAGCTAAACGAAAGGCATCATTAACACCTAAACAGAAAAAAACAAGGTTACAATGGGCTAAGGAAAAGCAATTGTGGACTGTGGATGACTGGATGAAAGTCATATTCAGTGATGAATCTTGAATCTGCATTGGGCAAGGTGATGATGCTGGAACTTTTGTTTGGTGCCTTTCCAATGAGATTTATAAAGATGACTGCCTGAAGAGAACATGTAAATTTCCACAGTCATTGATGATATGGGGCTGCATGTCAGGTAAAGGCACTGGGGAGATGGCTGTCATTACATCATCAATAAATGCACAAGTTTATGTTGATATTTTGGACAATTGAAAGGATGTTTGGGGATGATGAAATCATTTTTCAAGATGATAATGCATCTTCCCATAGAGCAAAAACTGCAAAAACATTCCTTGCAAAAAGACACATAGGGTCAATGTCAATGAGCAGATCTGATTTGATGCAGGTGTTAATTTGGGGGATGAAAATTTACAGGGTGATTCCATATTTATTTTCCTCTGCTTGGTCTAAAAAAGTAACTGTTACTGACTGCCACAATCTTTTTTTCTTGATTTCTTATAGTGTTTCTTAAAGCCAGAAAGTTGCCATTTGAAATGACTTTAGTTTTGTGTCATGTCTGTGATCTGCTTTTTTTCTACAAAATTAAACAACTGAATGAACATCCTCCGAGGCCGGTGATTCCATACTTTTTGCCAGGAGTTGTACCAAAATTCCCGGTGTCGCCCACCTCTACCTGCTGGACGGCTCAGGAATATACATGCATATTAATATTTGAAGGCTATACTGTTGCCAGTTTTTCAGCTTTTTAAGAACTTTTAACTTTCCTGTGATGTATTTTACACACCATTCGTGACTTATAAGAAAGTTTTCCAGTGGATCCGGGTCAATGAAGTGGTTCCTACTTGATGTCTTTCACAGCTGTCAACTTTGTACAAATAACGTCAACAAACTTTTAACAAGACTTTCTGGCGCCAACATGACGCGCACGTGGAATTTTTTTTTTTTTTTTTTCCGCACATTTCTGCGTTTTATTTTCAAGTTTTCGGCCTGAAACTGCTCTCGAACTGTGGTGAAAACTTCCACTGACTGGAGTTGCTGGTTTTTGCTGTTGATTTAGGAGACGTGTTCGTACCTTTGATACTGATTCCGAGTCCTCCAACATCTTGCTTGGTGACTCGGACCGTGCGCTTCACGTTGGTGATGGTTTCCGGGACCGGGGACAGGCTCAGGTTCGGCGGGTCTCCGTTAAGAGCGCCGGCGGGGCTCGGGCTGGGCTTGGCGGATTCTTCAGCGCCCTCCCCGGGTTTTACGGTCAGCGTGTCCTCGGTGAGAGTGGCCAACACGCGGATCCAGCGGTCCACGGTCACCCGAAGTTCCAGCAGTCCGGTTTTGTGCGCCTTCATCGCGGCAGCCATGTTCAACACATTCCTGGAATAACTCGGAACGGGCGCGAGACACAGGAGGAGCAGCAGGAGCAGGAATATGGACCTCCACCTCCCTCCCTCTTCCGCCAAAGTTCAAAGTTAAAAGCGAGGGTGATGCGGTTATAACGGTACCGACGACCAGACTCCAACTCCAAAGAGGTTTTTGTATTAGTTCTTAAATTAGTTTTGTTGATGTCACAAATAAGGCAGGGGCGGATCCATGGGGGGAGCTTGGGGGCACACGTACCCCCATCCCCTTTTTATGTACCAAAAAAAAAAAAAAAAAAGAAAGAAAAAGCAGTGGCTGTCTCTATGTAGCTGTATTTAGGTACGTGATAAAAAAAAATTAAAGTTAAAGGAATTGTAACAAATTATGTGGTTGGAAAGAGCCTATTCGGGGTTTTCACATATCCCATAATCCCTTATGCGCCAGAGAGTCGCTGCAGTCAAAACAACATAGAGAATCCACATGATGACAATTTTAAATGAATATTATACCACAAAAAAAATGTAATTTTTTTTAGGCTTTTCATCACGTTAATAAGAGACTGCTGCATGATACCCTGAAAACTTGCTAAAACAATTATAACAAATAATCCGTGTCTGCTACGTTTTATCTGCGTGGAATTTAATAAGCCCAAACCAAATTTCAGACATATTATATATATTAGTCTGGAACAAAGAGAACAAACAGTGTTGTAAAGAACAATAATCAAGACGTTAAAGAGCAAACTTCACTTTCTCCCAGAACGACAGGAAGCGAGCGTAGCTCACAGCAGCTCCCATTGAAAATAACGGAGAGACAGCCTCTGATTCTCGCATGTTTACATAAAATAAACGCAATAACAACGTCTATAAACCCAGAGAATAAATTCATGAGAGTTTTGGGCACAATATAAAAATAGTTTTATGTTGCGATGTTAATGCTGTTGTCCGTGTGCAGCGGTTAAAGTGCAGCCCGATCAGAGCGTCTCAATGCAGTTCTTAATGTTACTGAGATCTCGCAGCGCGGCGACCTCTCCGAGGTTTTGCGGGATTTGAAACCTGAAAAGCCTCACTGTAGCCGTATTTAGGTAAGTGATTAAAAAAAAATAAAAAAATGAAAGTTAAAGGAATTGTAACAGAAATGATGTGGTTGGAAAGAGCCTACAGAGACCTTCAAAATGGTGTTTAAATATTTGTTCTATGTCACATATGAAGAAAGGTATGAGCATTTGAAGGTCGGAAGACCTTGGTAATTTTCGTCTGTGTGCTTAAGGGAAACACTGTGATCGGTGTCTCATTGTTTACATTTCAAAATAACGGTATTCCGTCAAACTTATTTATCATCGCATATAAATGTGTGATTTGCAACAATCTGTCATATAAACACTGTTTTCTGACAGTAGTTGCTAAGATTTTAACTACAGACATTCGTCATGAAATGCCCCGCGCGCAGTACCATTTTCCACGTAAAGTTCAGTAAAATATACATGTGTGGGGTAGGTATTTGGTTGAACCCTCATGTGTTTGATGTAAACTGGGATACACAGTGGAAAAATTGGAGATTGACATTATATTTATTTAGAGGATGTGGCCAACAGTCACCATAAAAAGTCAGTAGCCTTCCAACAAATGCAACTATTGGTAATTTTTAAAAGTAGGTCACGGTCACCGGTCTTCAAACCCATGTGAAGTACTCCTCCAAAGCATGTACCCACCAAATATGAAATTTTTGCAAGCAATAGGTGCCGAGGTACATTGCGGTCAACAAATTTCAGGCGAAGGTTTTGACAGTTGTGACTATTGGTGACCTTGAAAAGTAGGTCAAGGCCACCGACCTTCGAACCCATGTGAAGTACTCCTCCAAGGCATGTACCCATCAAATATGAAGTTTCTGTGAGAAATAGGTGCTCAGCTACGTTGTGGCAAAGGATTTGGCAGTTGTGACCATTGGTGACCTTGGAAAGTAGGTCAAGGTCACCAGCCTTCAAACCCATGCAAAGTACTCCTCCAAGGCATGTACCCACCAAATATGAAGTTTCTGCGAGCAATAGGTGCCGAGCTACATTGCGGCGAACGAACTGCGGCTGGACAGACAGACGGAAGGACGGACAACCCGGGTGCTACATTCCTCACTTCGCGCGGGGCATAAAAAACAGCTATTTCGCCATGTCCGCCGTCTTGCCAGTGTCGCAGACTGAACAGTCCACCCCTAAAAATTGGTCCACCTTTTGCATCTGCACATGCGTCATTTCGGACCACAGCAGCACGTCTGAGACAGAGTCTCTTCACCCAAAGCAATCAAATGGATTAATGGGATTATTAACCATCAGATGATAAAGGTAAAACCTCTTAAATCATTCTAAAGTCAGTTTTAAGCAGAAACGAGATGAAATTCCGTGATGCTTTGAAATGTCCGACACGCAGTGAACGCATCAGCTAGCAGCTCATTTAGCCGCGGCGCTCTGATCGCTTCCGTCACTTTTTATGATGAAATAATGCTGAATTTATGTGGAAATGATTGTTGTACTAAAGTTTCAGATATCTGTCGCTGAGATAGATGATGACTGGAGTGCAGTTTGAAGCAGAAACGAGGTTATAATCCGTGAACAGGGGGGACCAATTTTTCGGGGGACCATTCGGTCGGTGACACCGGCTTGACATCGGTGCTGCGAATCATAAAAATATGCATGCGAACTCTTTGATAACCACCAAACTTAACAGCAAAGTACATAATCCCATGAATTAAATGTTCTATATTGTTTGAAAATCAATCTTACTCACCTTTACAAGCGAATGTTTTCAACGCAATTTTCCAATTCCATTTTTCATGGAATTTCCCA
Organism: Thalassophryne amazonica; assembly: GCF_902500255.1. NCBI lineage: Eukaryota > Metazoa > Chordata > Actinopteri > Batrachoidiformes > Batrachoididae > Thalassophryne > Thalassophryne amazonica. Next base: position 40,000,271 of record NC_047105.1, on the reverse strand, counting down.
ACTTCTACTCATCACAGGAATACCGTTTGATTTGAAAATGAGGTCACGGGGAGATCAAATAGGGAGATTCCCAATTGTCAAAAAGTAAATGCATTCCTCGAAGCGCAAATTCAGCACTGCTGCCTGGAAAGTCTCGCAAGCCAGAGGCAGCTGATACATCCAAGCAGCGGACGCCATATTTAGGTCACACGCGCGTACCTACCCTGTTTACATTAAGTGTTTTCACATGATGTCACAAACGTGGAAGCGGCCATCTCATCTCTGTTTATACCTGCATCTATTTTTAGCATTCAAATGCTGTCGTGGTGAATTATTACGGCATCGTCGGCTGCAGGTTGAAGGTGGTCAGGAATCAGGGTGAAGTTTGTGGATGAACTGTGTGAGAATGGGAAACGTGTTTTTTTTTTTTTTACAATGTAACCGCTTTAATAATTATCTTATTGGTGAGGTCGGCCGGGTACAATCCAAAGGCAAGAATTCGTACTTCCGCGACTGGCTGCTCGGCGAAAACACACTCGGGCTGTACGCTTGTCTGTTGAACTCAGCTGGTTTGGGTTTGTCTCTGACTTGCTTCTGTCGGCCAGCCATGAGCTGTCATTGCCAGGAACAATGACATTTATACACCAAGCTGACCTGAAATGAACCATTGTAATCCAATTACATTTTTTCTGCAAATCTGATTGGTTAATCGTGTGAGATTTCAGGCTATATAATATCAGGGTAACAGTGGAAAATCATTCGACCATTTCACATTTGGATGTGTGACTCCGCACAGTAGTATCAGGATGCGGAACTGTGGATTTATGCGACGTGACACACAATTCAACAGAACACCGGCTGCGCGCTCTGCTAGCTGTGCTGAGAGTGAGCGAAAGTCGCATACCGCAGCCCCCACCGAAATGGGTGAATTTAAGCTACCATACGAAAGTATCGATGTGTATTCTGATACAGAATTACCATTTCACATTTGATGGATTTTCACATTTGATGGATTACTCTGCACCCTGACCGCTGCTGGAGCGACACTGCCTCGATGGTAGGACTCGTCGGCCGAATTACCTACAGAAAAATAAACAGTGCAAACGATGGAATTAGATGAGAATGGGAATAACCCCCTTGTGTCTGATGATTTGCAGATGTTCATGCTGTTATACGGTCGCAAATAGCCATTTCACGGCTCTGCTAACGTGTCGCCGTGAAACTCAATTTGAGACCATATAACCAGCATGAACATCTGTAAATCATCAGACACAGTAGGGTTATTCCCTAATTGTCCATTAAATTGACTTTGTTGATAAGTCTGACCTCTTTGAAAAGTGACCAAATTCCATGCATTTGTATTGAGTTCGACAATGTTTTCACTGACCAAAAATGGCCACCAGAGGGTGCTGGGATGCTGCCCGACCTTGAGAATTGGATCCAAGATCATTTTATTTTTAAGTCTGTCCATTGAACATTAAATTCTAGATGACAAACCATGAATCAAACATTTTTTTTTAACTGTTTTAAACCTGTCACTCCAGGCTGTTAATTAGCGATCGTTAAGCCGAATAGCCTGAGCATGAGTTAAAGCACAAACTCCCACATTTGAGATTTAACAGTGACAGTTAACTTTAGTTTGAAAAGTATTTAATGTATTTTTACCAACACCAGGCAGTGAGCTCTCACTCTCTGACCAGCAGATGGCGGGATTTCACACAGTCACCACCAGTTAACTTTATCTTCATCTCATAGCGTGATCCTGCTTCACTGCTGGCTCCATCTCTATATTTCACGGCTGTCTCTCAATGTTTTTGCAGACTGTCACCATTGGAGAGAGCAGAATGTATGTTTCCTCTGTCTGTTGTTCACTTGCTGATGCCGCCAACATGGCGCGCCAAAAATTCTGATGTCAGTGAACACGTCCTATAGCGGAATGATATTTGTAAGTAGCATCTCTCTCATTGGTCAGTATAGGTCACTTTAGAGCTGAAACAACTAATCGAGTTAATCGATTAAAATCGATTATTAAAATAGTTGTCAACTAATTTAGTCATCGATTAGTTGCTAAATAACTTTGTTTTACTGCAAATGTTTCATTTCTTCCATATAATCATCCGAGCTTTGCTTTGAATCTTGAACCAATGAAGGAGTGCTTCGAGCTGCTGCTTCGTTGGTTTTTGTTTTATTTCGCTTTATCTTAATTTTTCTCCACTAAAACCCTAAAGAGCATATGTCCGTGAGTAATATTTACCTTTTTTTATGTTAAACTGACCTGTTATGGTCTTTTGACACAGTTGATAGATATATTTTATGCTAACGCTGATGCTAGTGCGTTAGTATGTCTATGGCGTTTTCAATGTTAAAGTTAGCATTAAGCTGCTGGCATTTCAGCATGTTCAGCATTTGTTTTCTGTATAATAATTAATGGCTCGGCGTTTGTTGTCATAAAAGAGTCAAATGTATTATTTCTGTTGTTAAATAAATGGAAGGAGAGAAAAATTGTTTCCCTGGCACATTTTAAAAAAATTCCCTGCTAATCCGATTAATCGATTAATCATGTCGAAACCCCATCAGATTCATCGATGATCCAAATAATCATTTGTTGCAGCCCTAGGTCACTTGATCATGAGGCAACGTACTTGAACATGTATTTGCTATTGATATGTAGATTCCTAAATGACGTTAAGCACAACCACCAATTCTATCCATAACCCCTAACCTTAACCAAAGCAAGGCTGTACTGCGTACAAATAGAATTTAGATAGAATAGAATTATTACTATGGCTACGTATTAATAAATCCCTGCCAAATGTTTCTGAACCCTCGATTCAGCAATACATATCTCAGCTTGATACCACACCGTGTTTCAGTAAGGTGGAGCAAGGGCGTTTTTAACCACAGTCATTTCAGATGTTCTGTTACTTGTCATTATAACATCGTAGAATCACATTCAGCATTGTACAGTGCAAGTTCAAATTAATTTTAAAGAAAGAAAAGGTTAAAATGTATGGTAAGGTTAGACTGTGTGAAGCACTTTGAGGCAGCTTTGTTGGGATTTGATGCAATATAAACTAAATAAATAAATTGAATCTTTTCTCTGTGGTGCATTTTGTGTTGAAATTTTCACCAAATTTCAAGAAATGGCACTTATAAAATTCCCGTCATTGAAGTGCAACCTCTCAGTCGCAACTGACTCCTTTACAATTCCATGCACTGCCCTCCCCCCTTTATTTATTTATTTTTTTAACAAAACCTGAATATTACTTGGATAGATATCTACAGGTGATTAGATTTTGAAGAATTTTGGTCAAAGGTCAAAACATGATCCAAAAAAGACTTTTTTCCAAACCAATCTCACTTTTTGTTTGTGCTCCCGTTATGAAATTATTCAAATTTTCGTGACAGTTTTTTTTTTAACTCAGTGAATTTGTGCTCCCGTTACGGCAATGTAGCGCTTTTCTTGACAATATCACAAACCAGTAGATTAATGTATATTTCGTGCTGCTGAATCACGACACGCCGTGAGGTATGGTATGAGCATAGTCGACAAGGAACATGCAAGACTCGATTGAGAAGGTTTTAGCCTGATCAAGAAAATGTAGGGCATGTTTCTCCATCTTAACATTCTTAACCAACAGGTCTCCAGAATGTGTGAAGTTTTGACTCACTGGATGCAATATTGAGACATGTTGGTCTCTACAGTGGGATTGTTTCAGAACAGTTATGTTCTAAAACTCAAATACACAGTCACAAATCCACACAACCCTGCAGAAGGGATTTTCATATGAATTTCGTCACACATGCTGCTCATGTCTACACCTGAACTCCTGATCTCTCACGACTATACCGAAGCTTGCTGAGCCCAGAGGAGAGGATGATTAACATGATCATCTTTAAAATCTTATTAACATTACAAAATAATGTTTATATGTTGTATTTTTCTGGCCTTGCCTCAAGTTGCCAGCATTTAAAAATTTTACATGGTAGCAAGTTGACGTACTTGTTTTTGCCCAAAGTACTGTGATTTTATTTTTTTATGCAGACTCTCTTGGGTATGTTAAAAAGGAATAAAAACAGACAGCAAAATAAGACATTTGTTGTTTCTGTAAGAAATCAATCTCTCTCTCTCACTCACACACTATATAAATTTAAATTGTGAGCCAGGAAACCTTGGCATCAAGTTCTTCTCTTATTCCTCTGACATTAGCTGAGTTAGCAAGATACCAAAACTTTTGCAGTCAGTAATTTCATCCGTACTCAAGGTCTTCATTTTTGAAATCCATTATGCAGTTGTGCCGTTATTGGCACCCCTAAATTTTAAGTGCAGGAGTTAAAATATATTCACAACTATATGCAAATCAAACTATTTTGCATAATCCGAATATTCAGTAAAAAGTTCTTCAACAACAACAAAACTTTAATAAAGTGAAATAAAAGTGGATATCAAATCTATGCATGACCCAACTATTACCACATTTTGGTGGATTTACAGGGATTGATACAGAAACATTTCCCAGACAGTGAATATGCTGAGTTCATTTACAATAAACAGTAAGGAACTCCATGGTAAATCTGTCAAGTAGGCAGCTCACAAAAACTGAGTGACTATGCAAGAAGGAAAGCGACGAGGGGAGCCACCAAGGCACTCATGACAAGTATGAAGGATATTATTACACAGATAACACATGAAATCTAGGAGTTGTTAATGATTGACCTAAAGGGATAGGGAGAGAGATAGGGTGAGGAGCTCGGTCACTCGGGAGGAGCTCAGAGTCGAGCCACTGCTCCTCCACGTCGAAAGGAGTCAGTTGAGGTGGCTCGGGCATCTTTTCCGGATGCCCCCTGGACGCCTCGCTGGAGAGGTGTTCTGGGCACGTCCCATTGGGAGGAGGCCCCGGGGAAGACCCAGGACACGCTGGAAGGACTACATCTCTTGGCTGGCTTGGGAACGCCTTGGGGTTCCCCTGGAGGAGCTGGGGGAAGTGTGTGTGGATCGGGAGGTCTGGGTGGCTTTGCTTGAGCTGCTGCCCCCGCGACCCGACTCCGGATAAAGCGGAAGAAAATGGATGGATGGATTTATGAAACTCAGTATAAGATTTCTTGAACAATAACTTTGGACATTTATTATTACATATTTTGTTTCAAGGGAGACTAGTGAGGGAAGCTACTAATACAACCATTATTACAAATCATACGAGCGAAGCACCGCAAAGCTGGTAGACAAACGCACAAAGCAATCTGGAAATGCCCCCCCCCCCCACCAAAAAAAAGAAAATCACAATCTGCCCCCCCCCCCCCCCCCAAAAAAATCAATCTGGAAATGGCCCAAAAAAAAAAAAACGCCACAAACCAGAAATGACATGGTGAGAAGTTGAAGAGCTTCACTCGTTCATGTCCACAACATATACGTAATAATAAGCAAATCTATGGTTGAGTCTTGGTGACTTTCCTCACTTGTCTCCTTCTTGCACAATCAGTCAGCTTTTGAGAACACCCTACCCCTAAAAGATTTACTATGTATTACCATACCATTTATTATTACTCGAGGCCATCAAATATGGATATCGGGTATTGCGAAGGCTTTTTGTCCGTCTGTCTGTGCTCAGCATAACTCCAGTCCTGTTACTGCCAGAGTCTTCAAATTCACAGGGAACATTCTTGGGACACAGACTTTGAACACGTTCAAAGATGGCTAACCTTGACCTATTTTAAGAAGTCAAAAAGTCATTCTGTTTCCTGTTTTTAAGCTATGACTCATGCAAATCCATTGGGTTTTTTTTTGGGGGGGGGGGGGGTGGCAGCCAGTCAGAGTAGAGAAACACACTGACATCGTTATTCTCTCTCTGGCTGTGCAATCCGCTCCCAAACCACTGTGTTTCTATGTAAATATAACATGTTTCTCATATATTATGTAAAAGCTCGCGAGAAATAAATACTTATAAAACTGAAAATGCTATTTTTTGGAACCTGATAACACCTCTGGAGTTTTTAAAACTTTATTAATCCCTTGGGAAGACTCCCTCAGGCTAACCTTGACATATTTTAAGTCACATTCTATTCCTATTTTTAAGGTATGATCTTGCGGACGTTAGCGTGGTGACATCACTTTCTGGTGTCACTAGCTGCTGACTTTGCTTCATTTTTGGCTAAATATAACACCTTCACCAAATGTTATGTAAAAGCTAGTGAGAAAAAAAAACACTAAAGCTGAAAACGAGGTTTTTGTAACCTGATAATACCTCTGGAAGGATTTACAAAACATTATGCGGATGTCAGCATGCACGCTAATGTCTGCTAACTCAAAGCTAACTTCCACTCTTGTCAAAAGCTCATGTACACATGCACGCTAGAGGTGGGCAGATCGATTTTAATATCGATAATATCGATACCAATGCTGGTATTGATATTGAACGATCCTCATGTAAAAAGATCGATACTCAAGGTTTTTTTTCTCTACCGCACGCACTGACTGCTGCGCACGCAGATTCATCAAAGTCTGCGCACCCTTGTGTTGTGGCTTGTCAGCCCTCTACCTCAGGAGATTTTGTTTTAAGTTGTGTTGAGTGATATTTTTTAAACAAAAATGTTGATTGTGATAAAGTATTTTGTTGTCACGTACAATGTTGGCGAAATTCTGTCCTAGGTCTTTTGGATCCTTCGGCTCTATGAAGCTTAAATATGAAAAAGTATAGGTATTGTATCGATATCAGCGATACTGGGCCTGTATTTACTTGGTATCGGATCAGTACCAAAATTCCCAGTATCGCCCACCTCTAATGCATGCACATCCTCCTGTAGATGCCGTTAAAATGCAAATATTGTTTATAATTGATTTATTGATTGATAGAGAGGCTTTATTGAACATGTACAAATTGTACGTAAGACAATAGGATCTTAATAATTAAACAACTGCTGATTATAAAGACGACGATGCTCATACGGCTGAGGGTAGTTTAGCATTGAGTTATTTTTTTCTTTATGATCGATGTAATTGAACTCCACGACATAGTTGGTGACTTAAAAATGTTCAAGTTTTCATCCACTGACTTGTTTAAAGAAAGCTGGCTGTAAAAGTGCTGCTTTGTATTAACAACAATCCTTATATTTACTTTGTCCAATTACGTATGTTCTCTGAAAATGGAGGGACTATGTATATTAAAAAAATGTACATGTAAGTTTTATTTTATTGTGTGATAGTATGCATTGTTGTTGTTACACTGGACATTTTATTATAGTCTATGATTATATAAAACTGTCCCATTTGCATATATTTCTGACCATAGTATTTTAAATTCTGTTAAAATTCAGAGTTGGCAAAAAAATAAAAAATAAAATAAAAACTATGAGCAGAACCATAAGGCGCTTTCACTAATGTTCCACCACTTAGTGCAAGCTATTTATCTTTATGCCTTTTTAAGTTTAATTTCACATTTGGGTACATCTCATTTGGAGTTATCTTCTCAAACAGCTGAAATACTTCTGCAGTTGTGCGATTTCTATTTTTCTTTGAATAATTGTATTGTGTTGTTTAAAAAATGTTGTCAGCTGATTGAAATGGTTTCATTGAGAGTCTCTCCTCTTAAGTATTGACTTGTCCCGGTGACTCAGCTGAGCTGCACTTTCATTGTGCCGACTTAACAACACGTGAGAGTCGGTAAAACAAGCTGACGAAGCATTTCACATTTCCTATACCATCGTGCATCTGCAAGCGATCCTGTAACCCTTTCTGCTGTGTGACAGCCTGCGTTGCATCTGCTCCACAGCAGCTGCAACAGCAAAGTTCCAACACCCTCTTTCAGAAGGCAAAGGTCTTCTTGGGTGGCCCGTTTTACAGCACTGACTGCAAACTGCACACCCGTTAAGGATGCTCAGCTGTTAATAACGTGCATGTGACTGTAGCAACAGCCCTGCACACAGACTCCATTCATTTATCATCACATCAGGTTTTGTTCCAATGTTCTGTTCAACAGAGGCCTTCTGCAGTAGCGTTCCTAATATTCTGTCTCCCCCTAGTGAGCTGACTGCTCCATTACCCAAACACAGACATTAAAGCTGGAATCTGAATTAGTGGAGCAGATGATGGAAAAATCATGCATTTGCTTTTTAAAGTACCAAATATGGGATGGTGATTCTCAGTCAATTGTCCAATTGAAAATTCAGGATGGCGGCCATTTCCCAAGATGGCTGCCTAAATGACCAATGGAAAAATCAGTTGTTGTATAGAAATGATCCTGTTTGATCAATTAAAATCACACTGATGAGAAATTCCATTTAGTTATATTTTACTTGCTATCCATGGTATTATATTTTATTTTGCTTATGTGCCAAATACGAGTGAAGTGTGTTACATTTAGTATCAATGGGTTCCATCCAGCACGGTTTGAAAGTGTTCATCTCTTGAACTATTAAAAAGGTGTTAAGTGTTGAATTTATTGTGTTGTAATTTTTACCTGAGGCCAAAATATGGCCATCGGGCATGGTGAAGACTTTGTGTCTGTCCAACTGTCTGTCTGTGCTCAGCATAAGTCCAGCCCGATTACTGCCAGGGTCTTCAAATTCACAGGGAGCATTCTTTGGACACGGACCTTGGACAAGTGCAAAGATGACTAATCTTGACCTATTTTAAGTGGTCAAAAGGTCACATTCTGTTTCCTATTTTTATGTTCATATGGCAGAGGGTATTTTAGTATTGTATTTTAGTATCTGCAGGCAACATGGACAAATTGCAATTTATGCCACTATTGTTGTTGGAACATGAATAATTAAATCTGCCATGGCTGAAAACCTTCAGCAAGATCACACAAATCGAATAATTAAAGGCATTTTGTGAGGAAAAAATAATTTTGGGGTTTATTTGGTGACCTTCATGAAATTATGCACCAGCTTGGACTTCACTGATGCTGTAAAACAGATCCATTCTCCAGGAGCAATTCATCACAAAAAAAGTCATTTGTCGGCATGGTGGGAATTTTCCAAGCTGGCCACCAGCTTGGATTTTAAAGTGGTCAGTCAACCCAGATTTGTTAAGTGCTATCTTGGGAATAATCATGCCAAATTTGGTGTTTGTACCAGCATTTTCACAGTTTTGCTGTAAAATATTATCTGCTTCATTAAATAGGCTGCATGCACCACAGTGAATACCTACTAACCACTACATAGGCAGCGACTTATCTTAGCCCTCTTCTGTTTTGGAGACATGGCTCTACATTAAGTCCATACAAGTTCATTGTCGCTGAGGGGCTTGTTGTTCCGCGTACAACAGGAATGAGTCCCTCATTTACAAGTGTTCGCAATGTTACTTTTGAAATATAATAGTTATAGATTACTAGTTACACGTTTTAAATGTAATAAGTAATGTAACTATATGAATTACTTCAGTGTACTTTAACACTCTGGTTACTTTTCTAAGGGCCCCTTCACAAATGACACGAAACATGCAGAAACCGGAAGAAAATCCGCCAAACTATACATGAAGTGTGTGTGTGTTGTATATATATATATTATATATATATATAAGGTTGTATGGTTACCTGCAGAGAACATCTGCTCTTCGTCTTCATCAACTGCTGTCTCCCTCTTTTCTGTCCCCTGAACAGCAACATTCCAAACAATCCCACTGTTACAAAATGAACGGTTTTTGTGGAAATAAAAGTCACCATATTTGTCACTAGTTGCTAGATAGGATTTTTATGCACTAGGAAGGACAAAAACTTGCAAAATAAACACTAAGAGGTTGTTTAGCAGAAAGGATTGTAGCGGTGTAAATTCAAAATCAGAACCAGTCAAATTTGTCTCATTGGTTTTTGATGACCCACGTTAGCAAAGATATAAGCAACACAGGCCAAATATTAATATTTATTTCACACATTACATTTTTATTGTATCCAAATGTAATTACCAACATTGTAACGAGTAACTGTATTTTAATTACATTTTTTCTCAGTAACTAATGATTACAGTTAGATTTATTTTATAATTTAATTACATAACTCTGTTACATGTAACTTGCCCCCCAATATGGATGACAATCAACTTATATGAACTTAGCAAAGAGCTAACAAAAGGAGGCTAAGGTAAGCAGCTAGCTCTATAATAAGTCATTTTAAAACATTTATTTCCATTTACTTTGGTAAACATGCACATTTTCCCTGTGTCGGGATCCTTGCAGTGGTACCAGACACTTCAAATTACATTTCACCTGTTCTGTGGTTCTAAGAATCAGTTTACTTTGTTTTCATCTTTAGCCTTACATTGTATACTAGATTGATTTTTTTTTTTTTTTGTCTCTGTGCCAAGGGAAAAGTTACTAATAATAATGATAATTTTATTTATATAGCACTTTCACTGAATCAAAGTGGTTAATAGAAATAATACTAATAATAATAAAAAAAAAACCACAACACAACAATGCATATATAAAATCCACAATAGATTAAAAAAAAAGTACCTGATAAAAACATTTTCACAACAATGTACCCTCATTGACTGTGAACAGTTGAAAAATAATGTTTTGAGTCTGGACTTGAAAAATTGCCAAAACCTGGACTGTTTAACTTCAGCTGGGAAACTGTTTCACAAAATTGGTGGACAATACCCAAGATGCCTACTGTGTTCTTTTTTAACAATTTAACACCCCCCCCGCCCAAAAAAACCCATTTGAAAATAGGGCACAAATCCATAAAAATCCAGACGTTCCCCTTTAAATGTCACTTTTTTCCTTTTCTAAAAAATTCTGGTGTAATGTTTTGTTTAAAGAAATTTTAATGCCCTTGTAAGTAGCACGTGTCAAACAGCACATATGACGGGAGACAATAGGAGCTCCGACAGCAGCTTTTAAGTTAAGCTGTGTGTGGATGTTTGGTGTAATGGCAACGCGTTTGACTGTCTGACCTTCTGCGAGTACATCTGTCAGTCTGTGCCTTTGTAATGTGAGTGGCAGGTGGCCAGCAAATCACGGACAGACCAAAGCCTTCGACTGTCAGCGATAAACCTTTAAAGCTTCAGTGAACACAAAAACGGGATTTACAAGGACCTTCACACACAAACGAATGGATAGCCCTCTCACAGAAAACACATTTGTATTTGAAGTTAGTGCAGCAGTTATAGAGATTGATTTGTTCAGGTTTTCTTCAGTGTCAGATTTTTATTCTGGGCAAAAACCTAAAAAAAAAAAAAAAAAACTAAATAAGGCTCAGCCTTTGTTTATGTCCTTGATTTACATTAGTGGCTAACTCTTAGAGGGTTGTCTGTTAAAATGGCTAATGTCACATTTCAATATGATGATTCCACGTCTTCGTAATTCCTGCGCTTGTGTTGCTGCATTCTTGTGAACCTTTAGAACTAAATGTTTGCTAATTCCCGAGTGTTCATTTGGGTCACCTTCCTGAATTATGTAATGTCAGCATGGTCCCAAGTTTCCTCATATTTCTTTACGCTTGATGAAAGCTCAACATTTATACCGATTGGTCCATAATATTGAGTGATATGAGCCTTTTTCAAACATATGTTTTGCTGTTACTTTTGCAGATATGAAAAGTTTTATTTACCTAATAAACCATTCTAGAAAAGATGTTGGCTGTTGGAAATGTTGTCATTACCTAGTTTGTCCAGTAGAGGGCACTCTGGTGGCATTATTTACAAGGCTACCAAGCGCAGCTGGGACCACTTCACCCCTTGGCTAATCTAGTATCTCACTGGGCTGTGACACCCTGCGAACGACATCTACAAGGAAATTTGCACAGTTCAGCATGAGGTTCACAGCCATTCACCGTCCCTTTGCCTCAGTCGTGGGCCGACAACAAGACAAAAGTAAATAAATCGCAATGACCTCCCTCACCAAATCCTCAGGCATCCACCTCGTACCCCTCACCACTTCATCTCTGCGACTCAGAACCTGCGCAAACTGTGATACAACTTGTGAAGAGTTGCCACACACACGTCTCTTTTTAGAAAGCAATAGCGCTTCTGGAAGCAACTGAACACTCCAGCAGCCTCCAGCCACCCCGCTCTGGAGCGGCCAGCACCCAATTGAAGTGCACGTACGCACGGTGCTGGATGCCAAGCTGCATGAACCAGATTCATTGTGTCTATTTAATTATTTATTTATTTTTCTGAGGACAGAGGTGGATTTAAGTTCAATGCTCCTGGTCGGCACACACCCCAGTGTCCACGCGTGGACAGCGTGCTGGACATCACCTGTGCCTTGAATGGGGACGATGTCAACACTCTGCCTTTATTTATTTATTTATTTTTTTTTTATTGGAGCGCTTCCAGAGGATCACACAGACTGTGTGCACATTGAGCACAGATTCGAGTGCATCACGGTGCTTGGCCAGTGGAGGATTGTACGGTTATGTGCGGGAGAAGAAGACAGTCACCAGCTGGGACAATAATATGATGTATATCACCTCCTGGACATCTGCAAGTCAGTGAGTGGCTTTCCACACACGCAAGGTCCTCATCCCCTAGTTGCTCTCGGTGTGTAGTACCTTGTATGGCAGCACCCTCACATCGGGGTGAATGTGAGACATTATTGTAAAGCGCTTTAGGCATCTGATGCAGATGGAAAAGTGCTATATAAATGCTTGCCATTTACCATTTCTGTTTTTAATTATTATTTTATTATGTATTTTATTTTTTATTATTTTCAAAGCTTTTGCGAGAACTTTCACAGCCTCACATTACAACACTAATAGTCCATATCCGTCCTGAGCACTGTCTTGTTGAAGAAATCTGACGTAAAGCTTTCATGCATTGACAAAAACTTGACATCAGATTTCATGCTCAACTTCTTTATGACATTTATCATTTTGGGTGGGTGGGTGGGGGGGGGGGGGTAAAGTTCAGTGGAGAGTTATATAAGCACAGGGAGGGGGAGGGGTCAGGGACCTCCCTGACCACTGCTTGGGGCACCTTTGCCACTGAGGTGATGTATTCTTAAAAGCAGTTTTTTATATAGAAAAAACCTGTTTTTGCGGCTTTAAATGAAAAGGAACTGCTAGCTCACCAACTCCTGAGAAGGTAAAACTGCAGATGCAGGTGTGTGTAGTTAAAGCAAGCTGTTTCTGATTAGAATCAGAATCACCTTTATGTTATTGTAAATTGCATTGCAACGAGATTGAGGTGCACCTCCAAAAAGGTGCTTTCCGTGGTGCGAGTCATTTTTAGCCAAATAAAAGATAGTGAAATTTAACGGTAAATTATTCAGAGTATATGTACAACTAATATAACATAAGGTAAAATAAAATAAAATGTTTATCTTAAAAACGTAGTCATTCCTGCTTGCACAATCACACTGCTGTAGGAATTTGAGGATCATGTGCAGCATGGGACAGGCTGTGCATCACCACATCCACAGTACCACGCAACCACCCCGGGTCCTGGATGACAACCGCAGGATGTTCAGTGTGAAATAAAAACCATCCTTAAGTGTAAAAGTCGACAAAACCACAATGTCCACAGTGTGAACCTTTAATATAAGCCTAAGTTTAAAAAAAAAATGAGTCTAACCTTGTGGGGACATGCTCTATTCCACAGGCAGCATGAGTCTCATAGGTGTGACTGTGCAAAAAGATTTCTGTCCCCAATATGTGATTAATTATGCGTTCACACTCACAAATACAACTGATCCCGCTACGCCGTTGTCACACCCGCTGTTCAATCAGCTACATACACTCAACAAAAATATAAATGCAACACTTTTGGTTTTGCTCCCATTTTGTATGAGATGAACTCAAAGATCTAAAACTTTTTCCACATACACAATATCACCATTTCCCTCAAATATTGTTCACAAACCAGTCTAAATCTGTGATAGTGAGCACTTCTCCTTTGCTGAGATAATCCATCCCACCTCACAGGTGTGCCATATCACGATGCTGATTAGACACCATGATTAGTGCACAGGTGTGCCTTAGACTGCCCACAATAAAGGCCACTCTGAAAGGTGCAGTTTTATCACACAGCACAATGCCACAGATGTCGCAAGATTGAGGGAGCGTGCAATTGGCATGCTGACAGCAGGAATGTCAACCAGAGCTGTTGCTCGTGTATTGAATGTTCATTTCTCTACCATAAGCCGCCTCCAAAGGCGTTTCAGAGAATTTGGCAGCACATCCAACCAGCCTCACAACCGCAGACCACGTGTAACCACACCAGCCCAGGACCTCCACATCCAGCATGTTCACCTCCAAGATCGTCTGAGACCAGCCACTCGGACAGCTGCTGAACAAATCGGTTTGCATAACCAAAGAATTTCTGCACAAACTGTCAGAAACCGTCCTCAGGGAAGCTCATCTGCATGCTCGTCATCCTCATCGGGGTCTCGACCTGACTCCAGTTCGTCATCGTAACCAACTTGAGTGGGCAAATGCTCACATTCGTTGGCGTTTGGCACGTTGGAGAGGTGTTCTCTTCACGGATGAATCCCGGTTCACACTGTTCAGGGCAGATGGCAGACAGCATGTGTGGCGTCGTGTGGTGTGAGCGGTTTTCTGATGTCAATGTTGTGGATCGAGTGGCCCATGGTGGAGGTTGGGGTTATGGTATGGGCAGGCGTCTGTTATGGACGAAGAACACAGGTGCATTTTATTGATGGCATTTTGAATGCACAGAGATACCGTGACGAGATCCTGAGGCCCATTGTTGTGCCATACATCCAAGAACATCACTTCACGTTGCAGCAGGATAATGCACAGCCCCATGTTGCAAGGATCTGTACACAATTCTTGGAAGCTGAAAGTGTCCCAGTTCTTGCATGGCCGGCATACTCACCAGACATGTCACCCATTGAGCATGTTTGGGATGCTCTGGACCGGCGTATACGACAGCGTGTACAGTTCCTCCCAATATCCAGCAACTTCGCCAGCCATTGAAGAGGAGTGGACCAACATTCACAGGCCACAATTGACAACCTGATCAACTCTATGCGAAGGAGATGTGTTGCACTGCATGAGGCAATGGTGGTCACACCAGATACTGACTGGTATCCCCCCCCCCCCAATAAAACAAAACTGCACCTTTCGAGTGGCCTTTTATTGTGGACAGTCTAAGGCACACCTGTGCACTAATCATGGTGTCTAATCAGCATCTTGATATGGCACACCTGTGAGGTGGGATGGATTATCTCAGCAAAGGAGAAGTGCTCACTAGCACAGATTTAGACTGGTTTGTGAACATATTGAAGGGAAATGGTGATATTGTGTATGTGGAAAAAGTTTTAGATCTTTGAGATCATCTCATACAAAATGGGGAGGCAAAACCAAAAGTGTTGCGTTTATATTTTTGTTGAGTGTATATGCATGTCTCAACTCCCTAAAGACAGTGGACAGTTGGGGCAATCTGCTGATTAATTTCATCTCCCCCTCACACTCCCCTCTGCTTCATCCTCCTCCAGCCTTATCTGCATCTCTCCATCCATCCCTCCCCTCATCTGCTCATGGCAACAGCTCTGGAGGGCGACCATATGGACCAGTGTCTGAACGGCTGTGAGTGTGTGTGTTAGTTTGCTCTACCTGTTCCTGTGTAACCACAGATTAGACCTCTCCTCTGCAGGCCATGGAGGACAGACCAGTGTGAAAATGATTAAAAAATAAATAAATAAACAAATCAATAAGATAAAGTTGCTATAAAGTTTTTGGGGAAACTAAATTAAAAATAACAGCCATGAGTAAAGGTTCGGAGATGCATCAGGAGGTTCTGATCAGTTCTTTGACCTTCAAAAATCAGCTGTGTGCTGATCTTTCAAGGTCACCCAGCGTCAAAGACCATATGACAAATATAGAGAGAAAATATGATTTCATGTTCATGTTTCACAGGAACCACAGGTGTAGATTTAACCAGTTCCTCAGAATAACCATTCTAAATGTATTTTCCTTTAAGTACAAAGGTCATGTGACCAGTAGGAAGGTGATCTGTGACTTTGTGTTAGTGTTCAGTGGTGTCCTGTGACAGTTCATTTTCCTGATTGCTTGTGCAAAGGTGTTGCAAGAGGAAGCTTCTGATTGGCTTACTGGAGGACTATGGATTCTGCTGGATAGGTTTGATACAAGATCTGATCGAACACCCCAAAATCCAAGGCAGCAAGAGGCAGGTGGTAAGTGCAAAAACCAGGTGATTTATTGTCCAAAACACTTAAAAAAACCCCCAAACACTGACAAAATGTGAGATGTGGAAAAAAGGATCCAAAAACAGAGTCTGAGTCACAAGGACATGAAACAAGAAACACTTGGAATGATACAGCAGCAAAGTCCAACTCTGAATACTCACAGTAAGCAACGTGAAACAGCTGGCAAACAAACAGGAATTGAAGTGTGGCTTAAATGCAAAAAGAACTGATGAGAAAAGAAGACAGGTGTGCAAAGGTCAAAGGTCATGAACAAACAGGAAGGTAGCAAAACCCAACGGTATGGAATGTGAGAAAAGGATAAAAACAATTAAACTACGAGTAAAGATGTTAAAAATAAAACATAGGATCAAAATATAAATCCAAGTGTACGAAATTAAAAACAACCATGGAACTCAAAGGTGTAAAAGTGTAACATAAGAGAAAACTCAAGAAGAACAAACACATAAAAAGAGGCAATCAAATAAAGTACAAAACCAAAGACTAAGTCAAGAACTCAAAACAACATGGAGCTTAGCATAGAAATAAAAGCGCTACAGACAGTACAAAAACTAACATGAAAATTAACAAATAAAATGAATCAAATAACAAAAAACTGAACAGGAACCCAAATCAAGAATACAAGCACATAGTCAATGGAACACAACCGACAACAGAGTGTACCAGGAGGCCACAGGGGAAACAAACACCGACAGTGGAGAGACAGACCGGAGACAAAGACAGAGGATGAGCCAGAAACACAACACACCCAAGTGACAGACAGTGACAAGGGGTAGAATATGGACCACAAGACACAGACATGAACGCAGGACTGGGAGTGCTCACACACATACACACACCCACAACACTGCTTGGATGCTCACTGTTTGTTTTAGTTTGTATTTTAGTTTACCCCCCCCCCCCCCCCCCCTTAAGCCATATCAATCAAATCGTAACCATAGGTGTATCTTAAACAAACTCCCTCAAAAATAGCCATTTTAAACAAGCACGTGGCAAAAATGTGACCTTGGCCTGTCGCCATGACTTTTAACTAGTTGTAGTAAAATCAAACCACTTTATCCTTAGTTGACTCTCATTTATTCCACCAAGTTTAATCCTAATCAGATCAAAACTCTTTGGGTTAATGTTGTTCACATGTAGATGGAAACCAGTACGCCCACATGGATCCCCTATGAATCCAGAGCACAACAACATTTGCTGGTCTTTCCTACTGATAAGCGTATTACACTACATGGAGAAGGTCAAAACTTTCTGAGCTTTTCTGCACATAAACAAACTAAGAAACCACTGAGAACCTCGTCTCTGGAGATAATAATCAGTGGGGAGAGAGATCTCATTTTAAGGTGGGGGGGGGGGGGGCGAAGTTAGACAGATGAGAGACCATGAACCAGTCAAAGAGATGAGCTGACAGAATAAAGGATTTAAAAATATGGAATAATTTATTCCTAAATATGAGTGACAAACTGCGCGGTGAGCAGACGCACCATGTCACTCCCCGAACACCCGAGACTTGGGATAATAATGAATCGGCTCTCTGGGGTGATAATGAGAGGTCACACAAAAGAATGAGACTCGGGCTTGTACACCTGTGGCCAACCTTCTGCCGGCTTCATCTCCTCCACCCCCTCAACGTTCAGTTCCTCTCATTAGAACCTACTGAATAATGTAAAGGTATATATGCATGAGGAGGCTGATAATAGCTCTGACTCTCTGTCTCTCTCCATCTGGTCATGTGTATAACTGTCCCCGCCTTCTTCATGCAGATCTTATACGGTTTGTCTGAAGAAGCCCCGTTGGCCTCCTCCTTGCCCCCAACGGTTTGGCTCCTATCGATGGACACTGAGGTGTCTTCTGTCCTGAATGTTCCCCATGTGTCCGTGTGAATGTTTCTCTCTATTAGTGCACTTCAGTGTGCGTTTGTATGAGGCCACGGGTGCTTTGTGAACCCTCAGGATAATTAACCAGGCTCTGCCACCTGACCTTCTTGACTCAGATCATTCTGGGCTCAACTGATACGCGTGCCGTGTGGCTCTGATACGAGAGGGACAAAAACCTTCCCACAGAACAGGAGGGTGGAAAGAGGCTGAAGACAGAAGGGCCAACACGCAATGAATGATTACGACACCCCCACCAGAAACCCTGGCCTTGGCTCTATCTCCGGCTCCCACGTGGACTAGTGATCTGTCCCTGGTCAGCATGGGTCAGTGTGGGTGAAGTGTCACCACCAGGCAAAGGTCTGTTCTGTCAGCTGGCGAGGACAACAGGAGGACAGGAGAGGATAAGTAATAGATGAGCATCTCAGTATGATATGAAAATGTCTGCAAAAAAGAGCGAGACAATTTAAAAAAAAAAACTATTTTGATAACAGATCAATCACTTTGAGACTTTTTAAAATCCAGATTCTCTGTTTTCAGGTTTTTCAGTGTGAATATGTTCTGGTTGATTTTCTCGACTTTGACAGCAGAATCTTTGCTTTGAGTACATAACCGTGAGTTTTGGAAAATTCCATTTCATTTTAGTCATCTTATAATGTGCCACATCACAACAAAAGCCGTCTCAAGGCGCCTCACACAGAACAATTCAATATAAAAATTAAATAAATATTAAAAATGAATGAAAAAAAAATCAGTACATAATTAAAACAGAAGTAAAGAATAAAACATAAAAAATACAAACTATTCATAAGAGAGTAAAATGGTTTTTAAGTCTTGACTTAAAAATGTCCACGGACTCCGACTGCCTCACGGTCACAGGAAGACTGTTCCACAGGGTGGGTGCACGATGAGAAAACACAGATAGCCTTTTTTTTAAATCATTTTCTGAGGTTTTATGGACCAAGCAACCAACTGATGAATCAACTTGACACTGGAAATAATACTGGTAGACAGCATGAAAGCTTCCAACATAAATATCATCAAACTTTACTAATTTTGGGTCACTGAAAATGACAGTGACACTTAAAATGCTGATTCAATCAATCAATTTTATTTATATAGCGCCAAATCACAACAAACAGTTGCCCCAAGGCGCTTTATATTGTAAGGCAAGGCCATACAATATTACGTAAAAACCCCAACGTCAAACGACCCCCTGTGAACAAGCACTTGGCGACAGTGGGAAGTGATTGGCTGTAGTTTTCAAGATATGCACCTGAGTCCATTTTATGACCCATGGGTTGGGAATACTGGAGGACAGACAAGTTCAAAGAGAAGTGTTCAAGGGTGATTCTTAGACTACGGGCACTTATGTCCTTTGATCATATTGTATGAAAAACAGAAAAAGGGGAAATTTCACACTTTTATAGTTATCTTTACAATGAAAGTGTTTTAAGAAATTTGTTCTAGTAGTCTGTGATGACTTTTTCACCTTTTTTTCAGCATCATTATATGCAAATATTGCCGTTTTGTGCTTGTCCCACAACCAGACTTTTGATCTTCAATGATAAAATGAATGGTAAAAAACGTTTTTTTCTAATGTTTTAAAATATCTCTGAATAAAATATTAGTAAATAATCAAAACATAATTTGGGTATTCAATGTCATACAACTGTTGTGATTTTTTTAAACAAAATGTAGTTGTCCCACACTATTGCCGTAATTTCCACCACAACACTGTAATGTCCCTTTAAACAGTTTGTAAGAAAGATTGTTTGGGTAGTTTCTATGGACATAAACAGTGACATCAGAGCACATGTATATAGCGCCAAATCACAACAAACAGTTGCCCCAAGGCGCTTTATATTGTAAGGCAATGGTGTGGTGGAAATTACATTTACAAGGCCAATAGTGCCCGTAGTTAAAGAATCACCCTCAAATCCTTTCTAACACTGTCGTAACATGTTATTTGGTACAAAGGTGATTAATTCTAAGCAGGCCCCTGTGTCATTTCAGATTTATTATGATGATCCAAGATGCCAGCAATAGCCATTTACTTGCATAAGATTTTAACCCCACAAAATACACCTTTGCTATAAAATTAACAATCGTTGCATGACTGATGTTAACTTGTGCTAATTTGTATATCTATATCCAGGAAATGAGTATCTGTGGTTGCTATAGTATTCTTTTTCCTCAATACACATAGGTGTGAAATGTAAAATTTTAAATATCTGGAAAACAGTGTGAATCAGCTGTTCTATAATTGTCATATCTGAATTTAGCACACCATAATCCACAATAAACAGCACAATTTCTTCCCAAAGCAGACAACTTAGAAAAAAATTGTAGACCAGTGACCATTACTGTATGTACAGTGGGAAAATGAGTATTTGACCTCCTGTCAGTTTTGCAGGTTTTCCCACCTACAAAGAATGGAGAGGTCTGTAATTTTTATCGTACACCCCTGGCAAAAATTATGGAATCACCGGCCTCGGAGGATGTTCATTCAGTTCTTTAATTTTGTAGAAAAAAAGCAGATCACAGACATGACACAAACTAAAGTCATTTCAAATGGCAACTTTCTGGCTTTAAGAAACACTATAAGAAATCAGGAAAAAAAACTGTGGCAGTCAGTAACGGTTACTTTTTTAGACCAAGTAGAGGGAAAAAATATGGAATCACTCAATTCTGAGGAAAAAATTATAGACATGAAAAACAAAAGAACGCTCCAACACATCACTAGTATTTTGTTGCACCACCTCTGGCTTTTATAACAGCTTGGGGTCTCTGAGGCATGGACTTAATGAGTGACAAACAGTACTCTTCATCAATCTGGCTCCAACTTTCTGATTGCTGTTGCCAGATCAGCTTTGCAGGTTGGAGCCTTGTCATGGACCATTTTCTTCAACCTCCACCAAAGATTTTCAATTGGATTAAGATCCGGACTATTTGCAGGCCATGACATTGACCCTATGTGTCTTTTTGCAAGGAATGTTTTCACAGTTTTTGCTGTATGGCAAGATGCATTATCATCTTGAAAATGATTTCATCATCCCCAAACATCCTTTCAATTGAGGGATAAGAAACTGTCTAAAATATCAACGGAAACTTGTGCATTTATTGATGATGTAATGACAGCCATCTCCCCAGTGCCTTTACCTGACATGCAGCCCCTATCATCAATGACTGTGGAAATTTACATGTTCTCTTCAGGCAGTCATCTTTATAATCTCATGGAATGGCACCAAACAAAAGTTCCAGCATCATCACCTTGCGACCAAACTGTAAGAAACCGCCTAAAGGAAATGGGATTTACATACAGAAAAGCTAAACGAAAGGCATCATTAACACCTAAACAGAAAAAACAAGGTTACAATGGGCTAAGGAAAAGCAATTGTGGACTGTGGATGACTGGATGAAAGTCATATTCAGTGATGAATCTTGAATCTGCATTGGGCAAGGTGATGATGCTGGAACTTTTGTTTGGTGCCTTTCCAATGAGATTTATAAAGATGACTGCCTGAAGAGAACATGTAAATTTCCACAGTCGATGATATGGGGCTGCATGTCAGGTAAAGGCACTGGGGAGATGGCTGTCATTACATCATCAATAAATGCACAAGTTTATGTTGATATTTTGGACAATTGAAAGGATGTTTGGGGATGATGAAATCATTTTTCAAGATGATAATGCATCTTCCCATAGAGCAAAAACTGCAAAAACATTCCTTGCAAAAAGACACATAGGGTCAATGTCAATGAGCAGATCTGATTTGATGCAGGTGTTAATTTGGGGGATGAAAATTTACAGGGTGATTCCATATTTATTTTCCTCTGCTTGGTCTAAAAAAGTAACTGTTACTGACTGCCACAATCTTTTTTTCTTGATTTCTTATAGTGTTTCTTAAAGCCAGAAAGTTGCCATTTGAAATGACTTTAGTTTTGTGTCATGTCTGTGATCTGCTTTTTTTCTACAAAATTAAACAACTGAATGAACATCCTCCGAGGCCGGTGATTCCATACTTTTTGCCAGGAGTTGTACCAAAATTCCCGGTGTCGCCCACCTCTACCTGCTGGACGGCTCAGGAATATACATGCATATTAATATTTGAAGGCTATACTGTTGCCAGTTTTTCAGCTTTTTAAGAACTTTTAACTTTCCTGTGATGTATTTTACACACCATTCGTGACTTATAAGAAAGTTTTCCAGTGGATCCGGGTCAATGAAGTGGTTCCTACTTGATGTCTTTCACAGCTGTCAACTTTGTACAAATAACGTCAACAAACTTTTAACAAGACTTTCTGGCGCCAACATGACGCGCACGTGGAATTTTTTTTTTTTTTTTCCGCACATTTCTGCGTTTTATTTTCAAGTTTTCGGCCTGAAACTGCTCTCGAACTGTGGTGAAAACTTCCACTGACTGGAGTTGCTGGTTTTTGCTGTTGATTTAGGAGACGTGTTCGTACCTTTGATACTGATTCCGAGTCCTCCAACATCTTGCTTGGTGACTCGGACCGTGCGCTTCACGTTGGTGATGGTTTCCGGGACCGGGGACAGGCTCAGGTTCGGCGGGTCTCCGTTAAGAGCGCCGGCGGGGCTCGGGCTGGGCTTGGCGGATTCTTCAGCGCCCTCCCCGGGTTTTACGGTCAGCGTGTCCTCGGTGAGAGTGGCCAACACGCGGATCCAGCGGTCCACGGTCACCCGAAGTTCCAGCAGTCCGGTTTTGTGCGCCTTCATCGCGGCAGCCATGTTCAACACATTCCTGGAATAACTCGGAACGGGCGCGAGACACAGGAGGAGCAGCAGGAGCAGGAATATGGACCTCCACCTCCCTCCCTCTTCCGCCAAAGTTCAAAGTTAAAAGCGAGGGTGATGCGGTTTAACGGTACCGACGACCAGACTCCAACTCCAAAGAGGTTTTTGTATTAGTTCTTAAATTAGTTTTGTTGATGTCACAAATAAGGCAGGGGCGGATCCATGGGGGGAGCTTGGGGGCACACGTACCCCCATCCCCTTTTTATGTACCAAAAAAAAAAAAAAAAGAAAGAAAAAGCAGTGGCTGTCTCTATGTAGCTGTATTTAGGTACGTGATAAAAAAAATTAAAGTTAAAGGAATTGTAACAAATTATGTGGTTGGAAAGAGCCTATTCGGGGTTTTCACATATCCCATAATCCCTTATGCGCCAGAGAGTCGCTGCAGTCAAAACAACATAGAGAATCCACATGATGACAATTTTAAATGAATATTATACCACAAAAAAAATGTAATTTTTTTTAGGCTTTTCATCACGTTAATAAGAGACTGCTGCATGATACCCTGAAAACTTGCTAAAACAATTATAACAAATAATCCGTGTCTGCTACGTTTTATCTGCGTGGAATTTAATAAGCCCAAACCAAATTTCAGACATATTATATATTAGTCTGGAACAAAGAGAACAAACAGTGTTGTAAAGAACAATAATCAAGACGTTAAAGAGCAAACTTCACTTTCTCCCAGAACGACAGGAAGCGAGCGTAGCTCACAGCAGCTCCCATTGAAAATAACGGAGAGACAGCCTCTGATTCTCGCATGTTTACATAAAATAAACGCAATAACAACGTCTATAAACCCAGAGAATAAATTCATGAGAGTTTTGGGCACAATATAAAAATAGTTTTATGTTGCGATGTTAATGCTGTTGTCCGTGTGCAGCGGTTAAAGTGCAGCCCGATCAGAGCGTCTCAATGCAGTTCTTAATGTTACTGAGATCTCGCAGCGCGGCGACCTCTCCGAGGTTTTGCGGGATTTGAAACCTGAAAAGCCTCACTGTAGCCGTATTTAGGTAAGTGATTAAAAAAAAAAAAAAATGAAAGTTAAAGGAATTGTAACAGAAATGATGTGGTTGGAAAGAGCCTACAGAGACCTTCAAAATGGTGTTTAAATATTTGTTCTATGTCACATATGAAGAAAGGTATGAGCATTTGAAGGTCGGAAGACCTTGGTAATTTTCGTCTGTGTGCTTAAGGGAAACACTGTGATCGGTGTCTCATTGTTTACATTTCAAAATAACGGTATTCCGTCAAACTTATTTATCATCGCATATAAATGTGTGATTTGCAACAATCTGTCATATAAACACTGTTTTCTGACAGTAGTTGCTAAGATTTTAACTACAGACATTCGTCATGAAATGCCCCGCGCGCAGTACCATTTTCCACGTAAAGTTCAGTAAAATATACATGTGTGGGGTAGGTATTTGGTTGAACCCTCATGTGTTTGATGTAAACTGGGATACACAGTGGAAAAATTGGAGATTGACATTATATTTATTTAGAGGATGTGGCCAACAGTCACCATAAAAAGTCAGTAGCCTTCCAACAAATGCAACTATTGGTAATTTTTAAAAGTAGGTCACGGTCACCGGTCTTCAAACCCATGTGAAGTACTCCTCCAAAGCATGTACCCACCAAATATGAAATTTTTGCAAGCAATAGGTGCCGAGGTACATTGCGGTCAACAAATTTCAGGCGAAGGTTTTGACAGTTGTGACTATTGGTGACCTTGAAAAGTAGGTCAAGGCCACCGACCTTCGAACCCATGTGAAGTACTCCTCCAAGGCATGTACCCATCAAATATGAAGTTTCTGTGAGAAATAGGTGCTCAGCTACGTTGTGGCAAAGGATTTGGCAGTTGTGACCATTGGTGACCTTGGAAAGTAGGTCAAGGTCACCAGCCTTCAAACCCATGCAAAGTACTCCTCCAAGGCATGTACCCACCAAATATGAAGTTTCTGCGAGCAATAGGTGCCGAGCTACATTGCGGCGAACGAACTGCGGCTGGACAGACAGACGGAAGGACGGACAACCCGGGTGCTACATTCCTCACTTCGCGCGGGGCATAAAAAACAGCTATTTCGCCATGTCCGCCGTCTTGCCAGTGTCGCAGACTGAACAGTCCACCCCTAAAAATTGGTCCACCTTTTGCATCTGCACATGCGTCATTTCGGACCACAGCAGCACGTCTGAGACAGAGTCTCTTCACCCAAAGCAATCAAATGGATTAATGGGATTATTAACCATCAGATGATAAGGTAAAACCTCTTAAATCATTCTAAAGTCAGTTTTAAGCAGAAACGAGATGAAATTCCGTGATGCTTTGAAATGTCCGACACGCAGTGAACGCATCAGCTAGCAGCTCATTTAGCCGCGGCGCTCTGATCGCTTCCGTCACTTTTTATGATGAAATAATGCTGAATTTATGTGGAAATGATTGTTGTACTAAAGTTTCAGATATCTGTCGCTGAGATAGATGATGACTGGAGTGCAGTTTGAAGCAGAAACGAGGTTATAATCCGTGAACAGGGGGGACCAATTTTTCGGGGGACCATTCGGTCGGTGACACCGGCTTGACATCGGTGCTGCGAATCATAAAAATATGCATGCGAACTCTTTGATAACCACCAAACTTAACAGCAAAGTACATAATCCCATGAATTAAATGTTCTATATTGTTTGAAAATCAATCTTACTCACCTTTACAAGCGAATGTTTTCAACGCAATTTTCCAATTCCATTTTTCATGGAATTCCCAACTTCTACTCATCACAGGAATACCGTTTGATTTGAAAATGAGGTTCACGGGGAGATCAAATAGGGAGATTCCCAATTGTCAAAAAGTAAATGCATTCCTCGAAGCGCAATTCAGCACTGCTGCCTGGAAAGTCTCGCAAGCCAGAGGCAGCTGATACATCCAAGCAGCGGACGCCATATTTAGGTCACACGCGCGTACCTACCCTGTTTACATTAAGTGTTTTCACATGATGTCACAAACGTGGGAAGCGGCCATCTCATCTCTGTTTATACCTGCATCTATTTTTAGCATTCAAATGCTGTCGTGGTGAATTATTACGGCATCGTCGGCTGCAGGTTGAAGGTGGTCAGGAATCAGGGTGAAGTTTGTGGATGAACTGTGTGAGAATGGGAAACGTGTTTTTTTTTTTTTTACAATGTAACCGCTTTAATAATTATCTTATTGGTGAGGTCGGCCGGGTACAATCCAAAGGCAAGAATTCGTACTTCCCGCGACTGGCTGCTCGGCGAAAACCACACTCGGGCTGTACGCTTGTCTGTTGAACTCAGCTGGTTTGGGTTTGTCTCTGACTTGCTTCTGTCGGCCAGCCATGAGATGTCATTGCCAGGAACAATGACATTTATACCCAAGCTGACCTGAAATGAACCATTGTAATCCAATTACATTTTTTCTGCAAATCTGATTGGTTAATCGTGTGAGATTTCAGGCTATATAATATCAGGGTAACAGTGGAAAATCATTCGACCATTTCACATTTGGATGTGTGACTCCGCACAGTAGTATCAGGATGCGGAACTGTGGATTTATGCGACGTGACACACAATTCAACAGAACACCGGCTGCGCGCTCTGCTAGCTGTGCTGAGAGTGAGCGAAAGTCGCATACCCGCAGCCCCCACCGAAATGGGTGAATTTAAGCTACCATACGAAAGTATCGATGTGTATTCTGATACAGAATTACCATTTCACATTTGATGGATTTTCACATTTGATGGATTACTCTGCACCCTGACCGCTGCTGGAGCGACACTGCCTCGATGGTAGGACTCGTCGGCCGAATTACCTACAGAAAAATAAACAGTGGCAAACGATGGAATTAGATGAGAATGGGAATAACCCCCTTGTGTCTGATGATTTGCAGATGTTCATGCTGTTATACGGTCGCAAATAGCCATTTCACGGCTCTGCTAACGTGTCGCCGTGAAACTCAATTTGAGACCATATAACCAGCATGAACATCTGTAAATCATCAGACACAGTAGGGTTATTCCCTAATTGTCCATTAAATTGACTTTGTTGATAAGTCTGACCTCTTTGAAAAAGTGACCAAATTCCATGCATTTGTATTGAGTTCGACAATGTTTCACTGACCAAAATGGCCACCAGAGGGTGCTGGGATGCTGCCCGACCTTGAGAATTGGATCCAAGATCATTTTATTTTTAAGTCTGTCCATTGAACATTAAATTCTAGATGACAAACCATGAATCAAACATTTTTTTTTAACTGTTTTAAACCTGTCACTCCAGGCTGTTAATTAGCGATCGTTAAGCCGAATAGCCTGAGCATGAGTTAAAGCACAAACTCCCACATTTGAGATTTAACAGTGACAGTTAACTTTAGTTTGAAAAGTATTTAATGTATTTTTACCAACACCAGGCAGTGAGCTCTCACTCTCTGACCAGCAGATGGCGGGATTTCACACAGTCACCACCAGTTAACTTTATCTTCATCTCATAGCGTGATCCTGCTTCACTGCTGGCTCCATCTCTATATTTCACGGCTGTCTCTCAATGTTTTTGCAGACTGTCACCATTGGAGAGAGCAGAATGTATGTTTCCTCTGTCTGTTGTTCACTTGCTGATGCCGCCAACATGGCGCGCCAAAAATTCTGATGTCAGTGAACACGTCCTATAGCGGAATGATATTTGTAAGTAGCATCTCTCTCATTGGTCAGTATAGGTCACTTTAGAGCTGAAACAACTAATCGAGTTAATCGATTAAAATCGATTATTAAAATAGTTGTCAACTAATTTAGTCATCGATTAGTTGCTAAATAACTTTGTTTTACTGCAAATGTTTCATTTCTTCCATATAATCATCCGAGCTTTGCTTTGAATCTTGAACCAATGAAGGAGTGCTTCGAGCTGCTGCTTCGTTGGTTTTTGTTTTATTTCGCTTTATCTTAATTTTTCTCCACTAAAACCCTAAAGAGCATATGTCCGTGAGTAATATTTACCTTTTTTTATGTTAAACTGACCTGTTATGGTCTTTTGACACAGTTGATAGATATATTTTATGCTAACGCTGATGCTAGTGCGTTAGTATGTCTATGGCGTTTTCAATGTTAAAGTTAGCATTAAGCTGCTGGCATTTCAGCATGTTCAGCATTTGTTTTCTGTATAATAATTAATGGCTCGGCGTTTGTTGTCATAAAAGAGTCAAATGTATTATTTCTGTTGTTAAATAAATGGAAGGAGAGAAAAATTGTTTCCCTGGCACATTTTAAAAAAATTCCCTGCTAATCCGATTAATCGATTAATCATGTCGAAACCCCATCAGATTCATCGATGATCCAAATAATCATTTGTTGCAGCCCTAGGTCACTTGATCATGAGGCAACGTACTTGAACATGTATTTGCTATTGATATGTAGATTCCTAAATGACGTTAAGCACAACCACCAATTCTATCCATAACCCCTAACCTTAACCAAAGCAAGGCTGTACTACGTACAAATAGAATTTAGATAGAATAGAATTATTACTATGGCTACGTATTAATAAATCCCTGCCAAATGTTGTTTCTGAACCCTCGATTCAGCAATACATATCTCAGCTTGATACCACACCGTGTTTCAGTAAGGTGGAGCAAGGGCGTTTTTAACCACAGTCATTTCAGATGTTCTGTTACTTGTCATTATAACATCGTAGAATCACATTCAGCATTGTACAGTGCAAGTTCAAATTAATTTTAAAGAAAGAAAAGGTTAAAATGTATGGTAAGGTTAGACTGTGTGAAGCACTTTGAGGCAGCTTTGTTGGGATTTGATGCAATATAAACTAAATAAATAAATTGAATCTTTTCTCTGTGGTGCATTTTGTGTTGAAATTTTCACCAAATTTCAAGAAATGGCACTTATAAAATTCCCGTCATTGAAGTGCAACCTCTCAGTCGCAACTGACTCCTTTACAATTCCATGCACTGCCCTCCCCCCTTTATTTATTTATTTTTTTAACAAAACCTGAATATTACTTGGATAGATATCTACAGGTGATTAGATTTTGAAGAATTTTGGTCAAAGGTCAAAACATGATCCAAAAAAGACTTTTTTCCAAACCAATCTCACTTTTTGTTTGTGCTCCCGTTATGAAATTATTCAAATTTTCGTGACAGTTTTTTTTTTAACTCAGTGAATTTGTGCTCCCGTTACGGCAATGTAGCGCTTTTCTTGACAATATCACAAACCAGTAGATTAATGTATATTTCGTGCTGCTGAATCACGACACGCCGTGAGGTATGGTATGAGCATAGTCGACAAGGAACATGCAAGACTCGATTGAGAAGGTTTTAGCCTGATCAAGAAAATGTAGGGCATGTTTCTCCATCTTAACATTCTTAACCAACAGGTCTCCAGAATGTGTGAAGTTTTGACTCACTGGATGCAATATTGAGACATGTTGGTCTCTACAGTGGGATTGTTTCAGAACAGTTATGTTCTAAAACTCAAATACACAGTCACAAATCCACACAACCCTGCAGAAGGGATTTTCATATGAATTTCGTCACACATGCTGCTCATGTCTACACCTGAACTCCTGATCTCTCACGACTATACCGAAGCTTGCTGAGCCCAGAGGAGAGGATGATTAACATGATCATCTTTAAAATCTTATTAACATTACAAAATAATGTTTATATGTTGTATTTTTCTGGCCTTGCCTCAAGTTGCCAGCATTTAAAAATTTTACATGGTAGCAAGTTGACGTACTTGTTTTTGCCCAAAGTACTGTGATTTTATTTTTTTATGCAGACTCTCTTGGGTATGTTAAAAAGGAATAAAAACAGACAGCAAAATAAGACATTTGTTGTTTCTGTAAGAAATCAATCTCTCTCTCTCACTCACACACTATATAATTTAAATTGTGAGCCAGGAAACCTTGGCATCAAGTTCTTCTCTTATTCCTCTGACATTAGCTGAGTTAGCAAGATACCAAAACTTTTGCAGTCAGTAATTTCATCCGTACTCAAGGTCTTCATTTTTGAAATCCATTATGCAGTTGTGCCGTTATTGGCACCCCTAAATTTTAAGTGCAGGAGTTAAAATATATTCACAACTATATGCAAATCAAACTATTTTGCATAATCCGAATATTCAGTAAAAAGTTCTTCAACAACAACAAAACTTTAATAAAGTGAAATAAAAGTGGATATCAAATCTATGCATGACCCAACTATTACCACATTTTGGTGGATTTACAGGGATTGATACAGAAACATTTCCCAGACAGTGAATATGGCTGAGTTCATTTACAATAAACAGTAAGGAACTCCATGGTAAATCTGTCAAGTAGGCAGCTCACAAAAACTGAGTGACTATGCAAGAAGGAAAGCGACGAGGGGAGCCACCAAGGCACTCATGACAAGTATGAAGGATATTATTACACAGATAACACATGAAATCTAGGAGTTGTTAATGATTGACCTAAAGGGATAGGGAGAGAGATAGGGTGAGGAGCTCGGTCACTCGGGAGGAGCTCAGAGTCGAGCCACTGCTCCTCCACGTCGAAAGGAGTCAGTTGAGGTGGCTCGGGCATCTTTTCCGGATGCCCCCTGGACGCCTCGCTGGAGAGGTGTTCTGGGCACGTCCCATTGGGAGGAGGCCCCGGGGAAGACCCAGGACACGCTGGAAGGACTACATCTCTTGGCTGGCTTGGGAACGCCTTGGGGTTCCCCTGGAGGAGCTGGGGGAAGTGTGTGTGGATCGGGAGGTCTGGGTGGCTTTGCTTGAGCTGCTGCCCCCGCGACCCGACTCCGGATAAAGCGGAAGAAAATGGATGGATGGATTTATGAAACTCAGTATAAGATTTCTTGAACAATAACTTTGGACATTTATTATTACATATTTTGTTTCAAGGGAGACTAGTGAGGGAAGCTACTAATACAACCATTATTACAAATCATACGAGCGAAGCACCGCAAAGCTGGTAGACAAACGCACAAAGCAATCTGGAAATGCCCCCCCCCCCACCAAAAAAAAGAAAATCACAATCTGCCCCCCCCCCCCCCCCCAAAAAAAATCAATCTGGAAATGGCCCAAAAAAAAAAAAACGCCACAAACCAGAAATGACATGGTGAGAAGTTGAAGAGCTTCACTCGTTCATGTCCACAACATATACGTAATAATAAGCAAATCTATGGTTGAGTCTTGGTGACTTTCCTCACTTGTCTCCTTCTTGCACAATCAGTCAGCTTTTGAGAACACCCTACCCCTAAAAGATTTACTATGTAGTACCATACCATTTATTATTACTCGAGGCCATCAAATATGGATATCGGGTATTGCGAAGGCTTTTTGTCCGTCTGTCTGTGCTCAGCATAACTCCAGTCCTGTTACTGCCAGAGTCTTCAAATTCACAGGGAACATTCTTGGGACACAGACTTTGAACACGTTCAAAGATGGCTAACCTTGACCTATTTTAAGAAGTCAAAAAGTCATTCTGTTTCCTGTTTTTAAGCTATGACTCATGCAAATCCATTGGGTTTTTTTTTGGGGGGGGGGGGGTGGCAGCCAGTCAGAGTAGAGAAACACACTGACATCGTTATTCTCTCTCTGGCTGTGCAATCCGCTCCCAAACCACTGTGTTTCTATGTAAATATAACATGTTTCTCATATATTATGTAAAAGCTCGCGAGAAATAAATACTTATAAAACTGAAAATGCTATTTTTTGGAACCTGATAACACCTCTGGAGTTTTTAAAACTTTATTAATCCCTTGGGAAGACTCCCTCAGGCTAACCTTGACATATTTTAAGTCACATTCTATTCCTATTTTTAAGGTATGATCTTGCGGACGTTAGCGTGGTGACATCACTTTCTGGTGTCACTAGCTGCTGACTTTGCTTCATTTTTGGCTAAATATAACACCTTCACCAAATGTTATGTAAAAGCTAGTGAGAAAAAAAACACTAAAGCTGAAAACGAGGTTTTTGTAACCTGATAATACCTCTGGAAGGATTTACAAAACATTATGCGGATGTCAGCATGCACGCTAATGTCTGCTAACTCAAAGCTAACTTCCACTCTTGTCAAAAGCTCATGTACACATGCACGCTAGAGGTGGGCAGATCGATTTTAATATCGATAATATCGATACCAATGCTGGTATTGATATTGAACGATCCTCATGTAAAAAGATCGATACTCAAGGTTTTTTTTCTCTACCGCACGCACTGACTGCTGCGCACGCAGATTCATCAAAGTCTGCGCACCCTTGTGTTGTGGCTTGTCAGCCCTCTACCTCAGGAGATTTTGTTTTAAGTTGTGTTGAGTGATATTTTTTAAACAAAAATGTTGATTGTGATAAAGTATTTTGTTGTCACGTACAATGTTGGCGAAATTCTGTCCTAGGTCTTTGGATCCTTCGGCTCTATGAAGCTTAAATATGAAAAAGTATAGGTATTGTATCGATATCAGCGATACTGGGCCTGTATTTACTTGGTATCGGATCAGTACCAAAATTCCCAGTATCGCCCACCTCTAATGCATGCACATCCTCCTGTAGATGCCGTTAAAATGCAAATATTGTTTATAATTGATTTATTGATTGATAGAGAGGCTTTATTGAACATGTACAAATTGTACGTAAGACAATAGGATCTTAATAATTAAACAACTGCTGATTATAAAGACGACGATGCTCATACGGCTGAGGGTAGTTTAGCATTGAGTTATTTTTTTCTTTATGATCGATGTAATTGAACTCCACGACATAGTTGGTGACTTAAAAATGTTCAAGTTTTCATCCACTGACTTGTTTAAAGAAAGCTGGCTGTAAAAGTGCTGCTTTGTATTAACAACAATCCTTATATTTACTTTGTCCAATTACGTATGTTCTCTGAAAATGGAGGGACTATGTATATTAAAAAAATGTACATGTAAGTTTTATTTTATTGTGTGATAGTATGCATTGTTGTTGTTACACTGGACATTTTATTATAGTCTATG
The DNA here is from genome assembly GCF_902500255.1 of Thalassophryne amazonica. NCBI lineage: Eukaryota > Metazoa > Chordata > Actinopteri > Batrachoidiformes > Batrachoididae > Thalassophryne > Thalassophryne amazonica. The sequence goes on along the minus strand of NC_047105.1, from coordinate 39,967,489 downwards.
ATTATATAAAACTGTCCCATTTGCATATATTTCTGACCATAGTATTTTAAATTCTGTTAAAATTCAGAGTTGGCAAAAAAATAAAAAATAAAATAAAAACTATGAGCAGAACCATAAGGCGCTTTCACTAATGTTCCACCACTTAGTGCAAGCTATTTATCTTTATGCCTTTTTAAGTTTAATTTCACATTTGGGTACATCTCATTTGGAGTTATCTTCTCAAACAGCTGAAATACTTCTGCAGTTGTGCGATTTCTATTTTTCTTTGAATAATTTGTATTGTGTTGTTTAAAAAAATGTTGTCAGCTGATTGAAATGGTTTCATTGAGAGTCTCTCCTCTTAAGTATTGACTTGTCCCGGTGACTCAGCTGAGCTGCACTTTCATTGTGCCGACTTAACAACACGTGAGAGTCGGTAAAACAAGCTGACGAAGCATTTCACATTTCCTATACCATCGTGCATCTGCAAGCGATCCTGTAACCCTTTCTGCTGTGTGACAGCCTGCGTTGCATCTGCTCCACAGCAGCTGCAACAGCAAAGTTCCAACACCCTCTTTCAGAAGGCAAAGGTCTTCTTGGGTGGCCCGTTTTACAGCACTGACTGCAAACTGCACACCCGTTAAGGATGCTCAGCTGTTAATAACGTGCATGTGACTGTAGCAACAGCCCTGCACACAGACTCCATTCATTTATCATCACATCAGGTTTTGTTCCAATGTTCTGTTCAACAGAGGCCTTCTGCAGTAGCGTTCCTAATATTCTGTCTCCCCCTAGTGAGCTGACTGCTCCATTACCCAAACACAGACATTAAAGCTGGAATCTGAATTAGTGGAGCAGATGATGGAAAAATCATGCATTTGCTTTTTAAAGTACCAATATGGGATGGTGATTCTCAGTCAATTGTCCAATTGAAAATTCAGGATGGCGGCCATTTCCCAAGATGGCTGCCTAAATGACCAATGGAAAAATCAGTTGTTGTATAGAAATGATCCTGTTTGATCAGTTAAAATCACACTGATGAGAAATTCCATTTAGTTATATTTTACTTGCTATCCATGGTATTATATTTTATTTTGCTTATGTGCCAAATACGAGTGAAGTGTGTTACATTTAGTATCAATGGGTTCCATCCAGCACGGTTTGAAAGTGTTCATCTCTTGAACTATTAAAAAGGTGTTAAGTGTTGAATTTATTGTGTTGTAATTTTTACCTGAGGCCAAAATATGGCCATCGGGCATGGTGAAGACTTTGTGTCTGTCCAACTGTCTGTCTGTGCTCAGCATAAGTCCAGCCCGATTACTGCCAGGGTCTTCAAATTCACAGGGAGCATTCTTTGGACACGGACCTTGGACAAGTGCAAAGATGACTAATCTTGACCTATTTTAAGTGGTCAAAAGGTCACATTCTGTTTCCTATTTTTATGTTCATATGGCAGAGGGTATTTTAGTATTGTATTTTAGTATCTGCAGGCAACATGGACAAATTGCAATTTATGCCACTATTGTTGTTGGAACATGAATAATTAAATCTGCCATGGCTGAAAACCTTCAGCAAGATCACACAAATCGAATAATTAAAGGCATTTTTGTGAGGAAAAAATAATTTTGGGGTTTATTTGGTGACCTTCATGAAATTATGCACCAGCTTGGACTTCACTGATGCTGTAAAACAGATCCATTCTCCAGGAGCAATTCATCACAAAAAAAGTCATTTGTCGGCATGGTGGGAATTTTCCAAGCTGGCCACCAGCTTGGATTTTAAAGTGGTCAGTCAACCAGATTTGTTAAGTGCTATCTTGGGAATAATCATGCCAAATTTGGTGTTTGTACCAGCATTTTCACAGTTTTGCTGTAAAATATTATCTGCTTCATTAAATAGGCTGCATGCACCACAGTGAATACCTACTAACCACTACATAGGCAGCGACTTACCTTAGCCCTCTTCTGTTTTGGAGACATGGCTCTACATTAAGTCCATACAAGTTCATTGTCGCTGAGGGGCTTGTTGTTTCGCGTACAACAGGAATGAGTCCCTCATTTACAAGTGTTCGCAATGTTACTTTTGAAATATAATAGTTATAGATTACTAGTTACACGTTTTAAAATGTAATAAGTAATGTAACTATATGAATTACTTCAGTGTACTTTAACACTCTGGTTACTTTTCTAAGGGCCCCTTCACAAATGACACGAAACATGCAGAAACCGGAAGAAAATCCGCAAACTATACATGAAGTGTGTGTGTGTGTATATATATATATATATATATATATATATATAAGGTTGTATGGTTACCTGCAGAGAACATCTGCTCTTCGTCTTCATCAACTGCTGTCTCCCTCTTTTCTGTCCCCTGAACAGCAACATTCCAAACAATCCCACTGTTACAAAAATGAACGGTTTTTGTGGAAATAAAAGTCACCATATTTGTCACTAGTTGCTAGATAGGATTTTTATGCACTAGGGAAGGACAAAAACTTGCAAAATAAACACTAAGAGGTTGTTTAGCAGAAAGGATGTAGCGGTGTAAATTCAAAATCAGAACCAGTCAAATTTGTCTCATTGGTTTTTGATGACCCACGTTAGCAAAGATATAAAGCAACACAGGCCAAATATTAATATTTATTTCACACATTACATTTTTATTGTATCCAAATGTAATTACCAACATTGTAACGAGTAACTGTATTTTAATTACATTTTTTCTCAGTAACTAATGATTACAGTTAGATTTATTTTATAATTTAATTACATAACTCTGTTACATGTAACTTGCCCCCCAATATGGATGACAATCAACTTATATGAACTTAGCAAAGAGCTAACAAAAGGAGGCTAAGGTAAGCAGCTAGCTCTATAATAAGTCATTTTAAAACATTTATTTCCATTTACTTTGGTAAACATGCACATTTTCCTGTGTCGGGATCCTTGCAGTGGTACCAGACACTTCAAATTACATTTTCACCTGTTCTGTGGTTCTAAGAATCAGTTTACTTTGTTTTCATCTTTAGCCTTACATTGTATACTAGATTGATTTTTTTTTTTTTTTTGTCTCTGTGCCAAGGGAAAAGTTACTAATAATAATGATAATTTTATTTATATAGCACTTTCACTGAATCAAAGTGGTTAATAGAAATAATACTAATAATAATAAAAAAAAAAACCACAACACAACAATGCATATATAAAATCCACAATAGATTAAAAAAAAAGTACCTGATAAAAACATTTTCACAACAATGTACCCTCATTGACTGTGAACAGTTGAAAAATAATGTTTTGAGTCTGGACTTGAAAAATTGCCAAAAACCTGGACTGTTTAACTTCAGCTGGGAAACTGTTTCACAAAATTGGTGGACAATACCCAAGATGCCTACTGTGTTCTTTTTTAACAATTTAACACCCCCCCGCCCAAAAAAAACCCATTTGAAAATAGGGCACAAATCCATAAAAATCCAGACGTTCCCCTTTAAATGTCACTTTTTTCCTTTTCTAAAAAATTCTGGTGTAATGTTTTGTTTAAAGAAATTTTAATGCCCTTGTAAGTAGCACGTGTCAAACAGCACATATGACGGGAGACAATAGGAGCTCCGACAGCAGCTTTTAAGTTAAGCTGTGTGTGGATGTTTGGTGTAATGGCAACGCGTTTGACTGTCTGACCTTCTGAGAGTACATCTGTCAGTCTGTGCCTTTGTAATGTGAGTGGCAGGTGGCCAGCAAATCACGGACAGACCAAAGCCTTCGACTGTCAGCGATAAACCTTTAAAGCTTCAGTGAACACAAAAACGGGATTTACAAAGGACCTTCACACACAAACGAATGGATGCCCTCTCACAGAAAACACATTTGTATTTTGAAGTTAGTGCAGCAGTTATAGAGATTGATTTGTTCAGGTTTTCTTCAGTGTCAGATTTTTATTCGGGCAAAAACCTAAAAAAAAAAAAAAAAACTAAATAAGGCTCAGCCTTTGTTTATGTCCTTGATTTTACATTAGTGGCTAACTCTTAGAGGGTTGTCTGTTAAAATGGCTAATGTCACATTTCAATATGATGATTCCAACGTCTTCGTAATTCCTGCGCTGTGTTGCTGCATTTCTTGTGAACCTTTAGAACTAAATGTTTGCTAATTCCCGAGTGTTCATTTGGGTCACCTTCCTGAATTATGTAATGTCAGCATGGTCCCAAGTTTCCTCATATTTCTTTACGCTTGATGAAAGCTCAACATTTATACCGATTGGTCCATAATATTGAGTGATATGAGCCTTTTTCAAACATATGTTTTTGCTGTTACTTTTGCAGATATGAAAAGTTTTATTTACCTAATAAACATTCTAGAAAAGATGTTGGCTGTTGGAAATGTTGTCATTACCTAGTTTGTCCAGTAGAGGGCACTCTGGTGGCATTATTTACAAGGCTACCAAGCGCAGCTGGGACCACTTCACCCCTTGGCTAATCTAGTATCTCACTGGGCTGTGACACCCTGCGAACGACATCTACAAGGAAATTTGCACAGTTCAGCATGAGGTTCACAGCCATTCACCGTCCCTTTGCCTCAGTCGTGGGCCGACAACAAGACAAAAGTAAATAAATCGCAATGAACTCCCTCACCAAATCCTCAGGCATCCACCTCGTACCCCTCACCACTTCATCTCTGCGACTCAGAACCTGCGCAAACTGTGATACAACTTGTGAAGAGTTGCCACACACACGTCTCTTTTTAGAAAGCAATAGCGCTTCTGGAAGCAACTGAACACTCCAGCAGCCTCCAGCCACCCCGCTCTGGAGCCGGCCAGCACCCAATTGAAGTGCACGTACGCACGGTGCTGGATGCACAAGCTGCATGAACCAGATTCATTGTGTCTATTTAATTATTTATTTATTTTTCTGAGGACAGAGGTGGATTTAAGTTCAATGCTCCTGGTCGGCACACACCCAGTGTCCACGCGTGGACAGCGTGCTGGACATCACCTGTGCCTTGAATGGGGACGATGTCAACACTCTGCCTTTATTTATTTATTTATTTTTTTTTTATTGGAGCGCTTCCAGAGGATCACACAGACTGTGTGCACATTGAGCACAGATTCGAGTGCATCACGGTGCTTGGCCAGTGGAGGATTGTACGGTTATGTGCGGGAGAAGAAGACAGTCACCAGCTGGGACAATAATATTGATGTATATCACCTCCTGGACATCTGCAAGTCAGTGAGTGGCTTTCCACACACGCAAGGTCCTTCATCCCCTAGTTGCTCTCGGTGTGTAGTACCTTGTATGGCAGCACCCTCACATCGGGGTGAATGTGAGACATTATTTGTAAAGCGCTTTAGGCATCTGATGCAGATGGAAAAGTGCTATATAAATGCTTGCCATTTACCATTTCTGTTTTTAATTATTATTTTATTATGTATTTTATTTTTTATTATTTTCAAAGCTTTTGCGAGAACTTTCACAGCCTCACATTACAACACTAATAGTCCATATCCGTCCTGAGCACTGTCTTGTTGAAGAAATCTGACGTAAAGCTTTCATGCATTGACAAAAACTTGACATCAGATTTCATGCTCAACTTTATGACATTTATCATTTTGGGTGGGTGGGTGGGGGGGGGGGGGGGAAAGTTCAGTGGAGAGTTATATAAGCACAGGGGAGGGGGAGGGGTCAGGGACCTCCCTGACCACTGCTTGGGGCACCTTTGCCACTGAGGTGATGTATTCTTAAAAGCAGTTTTTTATATAGATAAAAACCTGTTTTTGCGGCTTTAAATGAAAAGGAACTGCTGCTCCCAACTCCTGAGAAGGTAAAACTGCAGATGCAGGTGTGTGTAGTTTAAAGCAAGCTGTTTCTGATTAGAATCAGAATCACCTTTATTGTTATTGTAAATTGCATTGCAACGAGATTTGAGTGCAACTCCAAAAAGGTGCTTTCCGTGGTGCGAGTCATTTTTAGCCAAATAAAAGATAGTGAAATTTAACGGTAAATTATTCAGAGTATATGTACAACTAATATAAACATAAGGTAAAATAAAATAAAATGTTTATCTTAAAACGTAGTCATTCCTGCTTGCACAATCACACTGCTGTAGGAATTTGAGGATCATGTGCAGCATGGGACAGGCTGTGCATCACCACATCCACAGTACCACGCAACCACCCCGGGTCCTGGATGACAACCGCAGGATGTTCAGTGTGAAATAAAAACCATCCTTAAGTGTAAAAGTCGACAAAACCACAATGTCCACAGTGTGAACCTTTTAATATAAGCCTAAGTTTAAAAAAAAAAATGAGTCTAACCTTGTGGGGACATGCTCTATTCCACAGGCAGCATGAGTCTCATAGGTGTGACTGTGCAAAAAGATTTCTGTCCCCAATATGTGATTAATTATGCGTTCACACTCACAAATACAACTGATCCCGCTACGCCGTGTCACACCCGCTGTTCAATCAGCTACATACACTCAACAAAAATATAAATGCAACACTTTTGGTTTTGCTCCCATTTTGTATGAGATGAACTCAAAGATCTAAAACTTTTTCCACATACACAATATCACCATTTCCCTCAAATATTGTTCACAAACCAGTCTAAATCTGTGATAGTGAGCACTTCTCCTTTGCTGAGATAATCCATCCCACCTCACAGGTGTGCCATATCACGATGCTGATTAGACACCATGATTAGTGCACAGGTGTGCCTTAGACTGCCCACAATAAAAGGCCACTCTGAAAGGTGCAGTTTTATCACACAGCACAATGCCACAGATGTCGCAAGATTTGAGGGAGCGTGCAATTGGCATGCTGACAGCAGGAATGTCAACCAGAGCTGTTGCTCGTGTATTGAATGTTCATTTCTCTACCATAAGCCGCCTCCAAAGGCGTTTCAGAGAATTTGGCAGCACATCCAACCAGCCTCACAACCGCAGACCACGTGTAACCACACCAGCCCAGGACCTCCACATCCAGCATGTTCACCTCCAAGATCGTCTGAGACCAGCCACTCGGACAGCTGCTGAAACAATCGGTTTGCATAACCAAAGAATTTCTGCACAAACTGTCAGAAACCGTCTCAGGGAAGCTCATCTGCATGCTCGTCATCCTCATCGGGGTCTCGACCTGACTCCAGTTCGTCATCGTAACCAACTTGAGTGGGCAAATGCTCACATTCGTTGGCGTTTGGCACGTTGGAGAGGTGTTCTCTTCACGGATGAATCCCGGTTCACACTGTTCAGGGCAGATGGCAGACAGCATGTGTGGCGTCGTGTGGGTGAGCGGTTTTCTGATGTCAATGTTGTGGATCGAGTGGCCCATGGTGGAGGTGGGGTTATGGTATGGGCAGGCGTCTGTTATGGACGAAGAACACAGGTGCATTTTATTGATGGCATTTTGAATGCACAGAGATACCGTGACGAGATCCTGAGGCCCATTGTTGTGCCATACATCCAAGAACATCACGTTGCAGCAGGATAATGCACAGCCCCATGTTGCAAGGATCTGTACACAATTCTTGGAAGCTGAAAGTGTCCCAGTTCTTGCATGGCCGGCATACTCACCAGACATGTCACCCATTGAGCATGTTTGGGATGCTCTGGACCGGCGTATACGACAGCGTGTACCAGTTCCTCCCAATATCCAGCAACTTCGCACAGCCATTGAAGAGGAGTGGACCAACATTCCACAGGCCACAATTGACAACCTGATCAACTCTATGCGAAGGAGATGTGTTGCACTGCATGAGGCAAATGGTGGTCACACCAGATACTGACTGGTATCCCCCCCCCCAATAAAACAAAACTGCACCTTTCAGAGTGGCCTTTTATTGTGGACAGTCTAAGGCACACCTGTGCACTAATCATGGTGTCTAATCAGCATCTTGATATGGCACACCTGTGAGGTGGGATGGATTATCTCAGCAAAGGAGAAGTGCTCACTATCACAGATTTAGACTGGTTTGTGAACAATATTTAAGGGAAATGGTGATATTGTGTATGTGGAAAAAGTTTTAGATCTTTGAGATCATCTCATACAAAATGGGAGCAAAACCAAAAGTGTTGCGTTTATATTTTTGTTGAGTGTATATGCATGTCTCAACTCCCTAAAGACAGTGGACAGTTGGGGCAATCTGCTGATTAATTTCATCTCCCCCTCACACTCCCCTCTGCTTCATCCTCCTCCAGCCTTATCTGCATCTCTCCATCCATCCCTCCCCTCATCTGCTCATGGCAACAGCTCTGGAGGGCGACCATATGGACCAGTGTCTGAACGGCTGTGAGTGTGTGTGTTAGTTTGCTCTACCTGTTCCTGTGTAACCACAGATTAGACCTCTCCTCTGCAGGCCATGGAGGACAGACCAGTGTGAAAATGATTAAAAAAATAAATAAATAAACAAATCAATAAGATAAAGTTGCTATAAAGTTTTTGGGGAAACTAAATTAAAAATAACAGCCAGATGAGTAAAGGTTCGGAGATGCATCAGGAGGTTCTGATCAGTTCTTTGACCTTCAAAAATCAGCTGTGTGCTGATCTTTCAAGGTCACCCAGCGTCAAAGACCATATGACAAATATAGAGAGAAAATATGATTTCATGTTCATGTTTCACAGGAACCACAGGTGTAGATTTAACCAGTTCCTCAGAATAACCATTCTAAATGTATTTTCCTTTAAGTACAAAGGTCATGTGACCAGTAGGAAGGTGATCTGTGACTTTGTGTTAGTGTTCAGTGGTGTCCTGTGACAGTTCATTTTCCTGATTGCTTGTGCAAAGGTGTTGCAAGAGGAGAGCTTCTGATTGGCTTACTGGAGGACTATGGATTCTGCTGGATAGGTTTGATACAAGATCTGATCGAACACCCCAAAATCCAAGGCAGCAAGAGGCAGGTGGTAAGTGCAAAAACCAGGTGATTTATTGTCCAAACAACACTTAAAAAAACCCCCAAACACTGACAAAATGTGAGATGTGGAAAAAAAGGATCCAAAAACAGAGTCTGAGTCACAAGGACATGAAACAAGAAACACTTGGAATGATACAGCAGCAAAGTCCAACTCTGAATACTCACAGTAAGCAACGTGAAACAGCTGGCAAACAAACAGGAATTGAAGTGTGGCTTAAATGCAAAAAGAACTGATGAGAAAATAGAAGACAGGTGTGTGCAAAGGTCAAAGGTCATGAACAAACAGGAAGGTAGCAAAAACCCAACGGTATGGAATGTGAGAAAAGGATAAAAACAATTAAACTACGAGTAAAGATGTTAAAAATAAAAACATAGGATCAAAATATAAATCCAAGTGTACGAAATTAAAAACAACCATGGAACTCAAAGGTGTAAAAAGTGTAACATAAGAGAAAACTCAAGAAGAACAAACACATAAAAAGAGGCAATCAAATAAAGTACAAAAACCAAAGACTAAGTCAAGAACTCAAAACAACATGGAGCTTAGCATAGAAATAAAAGCGCTACAGACAGTACAAAAACTAACATGAAAATTAACAAAATAAAATGAATCAAATAACAAAAAGAACTGAACAGGAACCCAAATCAAGAAATACAAGCACATAGTCAATGGAACACAACCGACAACAGAGTGTAACCAGGAGGCCACAGGGGAAACAAAACACCGACAGTGGAGAGACAGACCGGAGACAAAGACAGAGGATGAGCCAGAAACACAACACACCCAAGTGACAGACAGTGACAAGGGGTAGAATATGGACCACAAGACACAGACATGAACGCAGGACTGGGAGTGCTCACACACATACACACACCCACAACACTGCTTGGATGCTCACTGTTTGTTTTAGTTTGTATTTTAGTTTACCCCCCCCCCCCCCCCCCCCCCCTTAAGCCATATCAATCAAATCGTAACCATAGGTGTATCTTAAACAAACTCCCTCAAAAATAGCCATTTTAAACAAGCACGTGGCAAAAATGTGACCTTGGCCTGTCGCCATGACTTTTAACTAGTTGTAGTAAAAATCAAACCACTTTATCCTTAGTTGACTCTCATTTATTCCACCAAGTTTAATCCTAATCAGATCAAAACTCTTTGGGTTAATGTTGTTCACATGTAGATGGAAACCAGTACGCCCACATGGATCCCCTATGAATCCAGAGCAACAACAACATTTGCTGGTCTTTCCTACTGATAAGACGTATTACACTACATGGAGAGCAGGTCAAAACTTTCTGAGCTTTTCTGCACATAAACAAACTAAGAAACCACTGAGAACCTCGTCTCTGGAGATAATAATCAGTGGGGAGAGAGATCTCATTTTAAGGTGGGGGGGGGGGGGGGGCGAAGTTAGACAGATGGAGAGACCATGAACCAGTCAAAGAGATGAGCTGACAGAATAAAGGATTTAAAAATATGGAATAATTTATTCCTAAAATATGAGTGACAAACTGCGCGGTGAGCAGACGCACCATGTCACTCCCCGAACACCCGAGGACTTGGGATAATAATGAATCGGCTCTCTGGGGTGATAATGAGAGGTCACACAAAAGAATGAGACTCGGGCTTGTACACCTGTGGCCAACCTTCTGCCGGCTTCATCTCCTCCACCCCCTCAACGTTCAGTTCCTCTCATTAGAACCTACTGAATAATGTAAAGGTATATATGCATGAGGAGGCTGATAATAGCTCTGACTCTCTCTGTCTCTCTCCATCTGGTCATGTGTATAACTGTCCCCGCCTTCTTCATGCAGATCTTATACGGTTTGTCTGAAGAAGCCCCGTTGGCCTCCTCCTTGCCCCCAACGGTTTGGCTCCTATCGATGGACACTGAGGTGTCTTCTGTCCTGAATGTTCCCCATGTGTCCGTGTGAATGTTTCTCTCTATTAGTGCACTTCAGTGTGCGTTTGTATGAGGCCACGGGTGCTTTGTGAACCCTCAGGATAATTAACCAGGCGTCTGCCACCTGACCTTCTTGACTCAGATCATTCTGGGCTCAACTGATACGCGTGCCGTGTGGCTCTGATACGAGAGGGACAAAAACCTTCCCACAGAACAGGAGGGGTGGAAAGAGGCTGAAGACAGAAGGGCCAACACGCAATGAATGATTAGGACGACACCCCCACCAGAAACCCTGGCCTTGGCTCTATCTCCGGCTCCCACGTGGACTAGTGATCTGTCCCTGGTCAGCATGGGTCAGTGTGGGTGAAGTGTCACCACCAGGCAAAGGTCTGTTCTGTCAGCTGGCGAGGACAACAGGAGGACAGGAGAGGATAAGTAATAGATGAGCATCTCAGTATGAATATATGAAAATGTCTGCAAAAAAGAGCGAGACAATTTAAAAAAAAAAACTATTTTGATAACAGATCAATCACTTTGAGACTTTTTAAAATCCAGATTCTCTGTTTTCAGGTTTTTCAGTGTGAATATGTTCTGGTTGATTTTCTCGACTTTGACAGCAGAATCTTTGCTTTGAGTACATAACCGTGAGTTTTGGAAAATTCCATTTCATTTTAGTCATCTTATAATGTGCCACATCACAACAAAAGCCGTCTCAAGGCGCCTCACACAGAACAATTCAATATAAAAATTAAATAAATATTAAAAATGAATGAAAAAAAATCAAGTACATAATTAAAACAGAAGTAAAAGAATAAAACATAAAAAATACAAACTATTCATAAGAGAGTAAAAATGGTTTTTAAGTCTTGACTTAAAAATGTCCACGGACTCCGACTGCCTCACGGTCACAGGAAGACTGTTCCACAGGGTGGGTGCACGATGAGAAAACACAGATAGCCTTTTTTTTAAATCATTTTCTGAGGTTTTATGGACCAAGCAACCAACTGATGAATCAACTTGACACTGGAAATAATACTGGTAGACAGCATGAAAGCTTCCAACATAAATATCATCAAACTTTACTAATTTTGGGTCACTGAAAATGACAGTGACACTTAAAAATGCTGATTCAATCAATCAATTTTATTTATATAGCGCCAAATCACAACAAACAGTTGCCCCAAGGCGCTTTATATTGTAAGGCAAGGCCATACAATAATTACGTAAAAACCCCAACGGTCAAAACGACCCCCTGTGAACAAGCACTTGGCGACAGTGGGAAGTGATTGGCTGTAGTTTTCAAGATATGCACCTGAGTCCATTTTATGACCCATGGGTTGGGAATACTGGAGGACAGACAAGTTCAAAGAGAAGTGTTCAAGGGTGATTCTTAGACTACGGGCACTTATGTCCTTTGATCATATTGTATGAAAAACAGAAAAAAGGGGAAATTTCACACTTTTATAGTTATCTTTACAATGAAAGTGTTTTAAGAAATTTGTTCTAGTAGTCTGTGATGACTTTTTCACCTTTTTTTCAGCATCATTATATGCAAATATTGCCGTTTTGTGCTTGTCCCACAACCAGACTTTTGATCTTCAATGATAAAAATGAATGGTAAAAAAACGTTTTTTTCTAATGTTTTAAAATATCTCTGAATAAAATATTAGTAAAATAATCAAAACATAATTTGGGTATTCAATGTCATACAACTGTTGTGATTTTTTTAAACAAAATGTAGTTGTCCCACACTATTGCCGTAATTTCCACCACAACACTGTAATGTCCCTTTAAACAGTTTGTAAGAAAGATTGTTTGGGTAGTTTCTATGGACATAAACAGTGACATCAGAGCACATGTATATAGCGCCAAATCACAACAAACAGTTGCCCCAAGGCGCTTTATATTGTAAGGCAATGGTGTGGTGGAAATTACATTTACAAGGCCAATAGTGCCCGTAGTTAAAGAATCACCCTCAAATATCCTTTCTAACACTGTCGTAACATGTTATTTGGTACAAAGGTGATTAATTCTAAGCAGGCCCCTGTGTCATTTCAGATTTATTATGATGATCCAAGATGGCCAGCAATAGCCATTTACTTGCATAAGATTTTAACCCCACAAAATACACCTTTGCTATAAAATTAACAATCGTTGCATGACTGATGTTAACTTGTGCTAATTTGTATATCTATATCCAGGAAATGAGTATCTGTGGTTGCTATAGTATTCTTTTTCCTCAATACACATAGGTGTGAAATGTAAAATTTTAAAATATCTGGAAAACAGTGTGAATCAGCTGTTCTATAATTGTCATATCTGAATTTAGCACACCATAATCCACAATAAACAGCACAATTTCTTCCCAAAGCAGACAACTTAGAAAAAAATTGTAGACCAGTGACCATTACTGTATGTACAGTGGGGAAAATGAGTATTTGACCTCCTGTCAGTTTTGCAGGTTTTCCCACCTACAAAGAATGGAGAGGTCTGTAATTTTTATCGTACACCCCTGGCAAAAATTATGGAATCACCGGCCTCGGAGGATGTTCATTCAGTTCTTTAATTTTGTAGAAAAAAAAGCAGATCACAGACATGACACAAAACTAAAGTCATTTCAAATGGCAACTTTCTGGCTTTAAGAAACACTATAAGAAATCAGGAAAAAAAACTGTGGCAGTCAGTAACGGTTACTTTTTTAGACCAAGTAGAGGGAAAAAATATGGAATCACTCAATTCTGAGGAAAAAATTATAGAATCATGAAAAACAAAAGAACGCTCCAACACATCACTAGTATTTTGTTGCACCACCTCTGGCTTTTATAACAGCTTGGGGTCTCTGAGGCATGGACTTAATGAGTGACAAACAGTACTCTTCATCAATCTGGCTCCAACTTTCTCTGATTGCTGTTGCCAGATCAGCTTTGCAGGTTGGAGCCTTGTCATGGACCATTTTCTTCAACCTCCACCAAAGATTTTCAATTGGATTAAGATCCGGACTATTTGCAGGCCATGACATTGACCCTATGTGTCTTTTTGCAAGGAATGTTTTCACAGTTTTTGCTGTATGGCAAGATGCATTATCATCTTGAAAAATGATTTCATCATCCCCAAACATCCTTTCAATTGATGGGATAAGAAAACTGTCTAAAATATCAACGGAAACTTGTGCATTTATTGATGATGTAATGACAGCCATCTCCCCAGTGCCTTTACCTGACATGCAGCCCCATATCATCAATGACTGTGGAAATTTACATGTTCTCTTCAGGCAGTCATCTTTATAAATCTCATTGGAATGGCACCAAACAAAAGTTCCAGCATCATCACCTTGCCCAATGCAGATTCGAGATTCATCACTGAATATGACTTTCATCCAGTCATCCACAGTCCACGATTGCTTTTCCTTAGCCCATTGTAACCTTGTTTTTTTCTTTTTAGGTGTTAATGATGGCTTTCGTTTAGCTTTTCTGTATGTAAATCCCATTTCCTTTAGGCGGTTTCTTACAGTTTGGTCACAGACGTTGACTCCAGTTTCCTCCCATTCGTTCCTCATTTGTTTTGTTGTGTATTTTCGATTTTTGAGACATATTGCTTTAAGTTTTCTGTCTTGATGCTTTGATGTCTTCCTTGGTCTACCAGTATGTTTGCCTTTAACAACCTTCCCATGTTGTTTGTATTTGGTCCAGAGTTTAGACACAGCTGACTGTGAACAACCAACATCTTTTGCAACATTGCATGATGATTTACCCTCTTTTAAGAGTTTGATAATCCTCTCCTTTGTTTGAATTGACATCTTTCGTGTTGGAGCCATGATTCATGTCAGTCCACTTGGTGCAACAGTTCTCCAAGGTGTGATCACTCCTTTTTAGATGCAGACTAATGAGCAGATCTGATTTGATGCAGGTGTTAGTTTTGGGGATGAAAATTTACAGGGTGATTCCATAATTTATTCCTCAGAATTGAGTGAGTCCATATTTTTTTCCCTCTGCTTGGTCTAAAAAAGTAACCGTTACTGACTGCCACAGTTATTTTTCCTGATTTCTTATAGTGTTTCTTAAAGCCAGAAAGTTGCCATTTGAAATGACTTTAGTTTTGTGTCATGTCTGTGATCTGCTTTTTTTCTACAAAATTAAACAACTGAACAAACATCCTCCGAGGCCGGTGATTCCATAATTTTTGCCAGGGGTTGTAGGTACACTTCAACTGTGAGAGACAGAATCTAAAAAAAAAAAAAAAATCCAGAAAATCACATAGTATGATTTTTAAATATTAATTTGCATTTTATTGCATGAAATAAGTATTTGATCCCCTACCAACCAGCAAGAATTCTGTCTCTCACAGACCTGTTAATTTTTCTTTAAGAAGCCCACTTATTCTGCACTCTTTACTTGTATTAAATTCCCGGGGGCCTCCTCCCGATGGGACATGCCCGGAACACCTCTCCAGCGAGGCGTCCAGGGGGCATCCGGAAAAGATGCCCAAGCCACCTCAACTGACTCCTTTCGACGTGGAGGAGCAGCGGCTCGACTTCGAGCTCCTCCTGAGTGACCGAGCTCCTCACCCTATCTCTAAGGGCGCGCCCAGCCACCATGCGGAGGACTGCACCGTATTGAAGGGAGGATGGGTGGGGTCATGTATTGCGAGATTTTGGCAAACAACCAGTAAGAGCATTGAAGATGGGTCATGGCTGGGTCTTCCAGCATGACAATGACCCCAAACACACAGACAGGGCAACTAAGGAGGGGCTCCATAAGAAGCATTTCAAGGTCCTGGAGTGGCCTGGCCAGTCTCCAGACCTGAATTCAATAGAAAATCTTTGGAGGGAGCTGAAACTCCAAACCTGAAAGATTTGGAGAAGATCTGTATGGAGGAGTGGACCAAAATCCCTGCTGCAGTGTGTGAAAACTTGGTCAAGAACTACAGGAAACGTCTGACCTCTGTAATGGCAGACAAATGTTTCTGTACTAGTTGTTAAGCTCTGTTTTTCTTGGGGATAAAATACTTATTTTATGCAATAAAATGCAAATTAATTATTTAAAAATCATACAATGTGATTTTCTGGATTTTTTTTTTTTTAGATTCTGTCTCTCACAGTTGAAGTGCACTTAAGATAAAAAATACAGACCTCTCCATTCTTTGTAGGTGGGAAAACCTGCAAAACTGACAGGGGGTCAAATACTTAACTTCCCCACTGTGTGTGTGTGTGTGTGTGTGTATATATATATATATACGAGGTCTGTTAGAAAAGTATCTGACCTTTTTATTTTTTTCAAAAACTATATGGATTTGAATCACGTGTGATTGCATCAGCCAAGCTTGAACCTTCGTACGCATGCGTGAGTTTTTTCATGCCTGTCGGTTGCGTCATTCGCCTGTGAGCAGGCTTTGTGTGAGCAGTGGTCCACCCCTCTCGTCGTTCTTTTTATTGCAAATAAATGTCTGAACGATTTGGAGCTTTGCTGCATCAATTTTTTTCCAGAAACTGTGAGAGACCTCCAGGTGGACACTGTTCGGAAAATTAATATGGCTTTCAGGGACGATTTTGTGGGGATTACACAGATTAAGGAGTGTTACTGCCGCTTTAAGGACGGTCCACAGCGTCTGAGAGCGCGCCGCGCTCCGAGCGCCGGTCGACAGGCTGACACCCCGCTGAAACAACCAGATCATTTCCAACGTGAAGGCTTTGTTGATCCGGGACGTCGTCTGACTTTCACAAAAAGGCAGGAGACGTGGACATCAGCACTTTTTCGGCACATTCCACTGTTACAGGAGTTTTTTTCATGGAAAGAAAAGCGGAGGATTGCGCCACCATGCCGTTCATGGCGCGGGACAAAACCACCTCCGTGTTGGTCTCACAGGATGGCTTTCAGGTGGCTTTCAGACGGCTTCTGGTTGCTTTTCAGTCGTGTGATTATCCGAGAAATTGAGCATGAGCTGGACATGCCCCAACATGTCCTGTGAGGCTTCATCACGGCGTTGCTTTGCGCCATGCGGCTCCACCGTGACGCGCGGAACTCCTCCGCTTTTCTTTCCATGAAAAAAACTCCTGTAACAGTGGAATGTGCCGTTCATTTCTAAACTGGATGCTGTTTTGATCCGGTATGTCGTCTGACTAGCACAGGAATTGCGGAAGACGTGGATTTCAGCACTTTTTCGGCACATTGAGACAGACGTGCAGAGGAGTTCCGCACGTGCTGTTTCTTTTGTGTGTGTGTATATATATATATATATATATATATATATATATATATATATATACATACATACATACATCTCTCTCTCTCTCTCTCTCTCTCTCTCTCTCTATATATATATATATATATATATCCAGATGCAAATTCAAATTCACAGATTTCCATCAATAAAATGAAAATTGAAAGAAGCAATGAAGAAGAAAAAAGTACTCTGTCAATGATAAAGAATCTCTCTCTCTTTCTCGCTCACTCACTCAAAAATACCTTAAAAAAAATAAATCTAGCCAGCAGGTCTGAGGTGAGCACTAATATCTTGTTCCCTGAGGTGATGAGGGTCACATAGGAGATGAAATTGATAACTTAAACATGAATTGAAATTGGATGAAGCTACAATGGAGAAGAACATGTAACATCACAAGCAAACAGACAAAAAAAAAAAAACAGGCTAAAAACAGCAGGTTTTGTGGAGGTGTCATATCTGCTCAGCCTTATCCAACCTACAAAGCTCCGACAGATGGCACAGCCGCTGAGAAAGTCGGGTAAACAGTCTTTGCTAACAGCTTACCCCTGTGCCATATAGCAGAAGAGTAAATAACTGGAGAATATTTTCTCGTGAAGATTAAAATTCAATCGGGTCAAAAAACTACAGTGGAGAGTGTAACTGAACATGAAGGATCACAGGGGTTAAACGTGGACTCACACCGCTGTCAGATGACTCAGAGGCAGCAATTATTTACCAGCTGAGTGCATCAGGAGTGGGAGGGCCGAATCTCATTTGATTTTAATCTCAATGCACGTGTAAATATTACTGTACCAGTAAGTATCATTATCTCCAGTCAGCTGTCATCCCCATGTAGTTTTCGCAAGTCACAACCAAGGGGAGTTGTGTTCAACCATTTGCACGGTGTTAGACGCTACTTCATTCCTCTTGAGGTACTGCAGTCAGTCTATACAGTAACAGATTTTATACAACTTACAATCTACACTCAACAAAAATATAAACACAACACTTTTGGTTTTGCTCCCATTTTGTATGAGATGAACTCAAAGATCTAAAACTTTTTCCACATACACAATATCACCATTTCCCTCAAATATTGTTCACAAACCAGTCTAAATCTGTGATAGTGAGCACTTCTCCTTTGCTGAGATAATCCATCCCACCTCACAGGTGTGCCATATCAAGATGCTGATTAGACACCATGATTAGTGCACAGGTGTGCCTTAGACTGCCCACAATAAAAGGCCACTCTGAAAGGTGCAGTTTTATCACACAGCACAATGCCACAGATGTCGCAAGATTTGAGGGAGCGTGCAATTGGCATGCTGACAGCAGGAATGTCAACCAGAGCTGTTGCTCGTGTATTGAATGTTCATTTCTCTACCATAAGCCGTCTCCAAAGGCGTTTCAGAGAATTTGGCAGTACATCCAACCAGCCTCACAACCGCAGACCACATGTAACCACACCAGCCCAGGACCTCCACATCCAGCATGTTCACCTCCAAGATCGTCTGAGACCAGCCACTCGGACAGCTGCTGAAACAATTGGTTTGCATAACCAAAGAATTTCTGCACAAACTGTCAGAAACCGTCTCAGGGAAGCTCATCTGCATGCTCGTCGTCCTCATCGGGGTCTTGACCTGACTCCAGTTCGTCGTCGTAACCGACTTGAGTGGGCAAATGCTCACATTCGCTGGCGTTTGGCATGTTGGAGAGGTGTTCTCTTCACGGATGAATCCCGGTTCACACTGTCCAGGGCAGATGGCAGACAGCGTGTGTGGCGTCGTGTGGGTGAGCGGTTTCTGATGTCAATGTTGTGGATCGAGTGGCCCATGGTGGCGGTGAGGTTATGGTATGGGCAGGCATCTGTTATGGACGAAGAACACAGGTGCATTTTATTGATGGCATTTTGATGGCACGAGATCCTGAGGCCCATTGTTGTGCCATACATCCAAGAACATCACCTCATGTTACAGCAGGATAATGCACGGCCCCATGTTGCAAGGATCTGTACACAATTCTTGAAAGCTGAAAATGTCCCAGTTCTTGCATGGCTGGCATACTCACCGGACATGTCACCCATTGAGCATGTTTGGGATGCTCTGGACCGGTGTATACGACAGTCTGTACTAGTTCCTGCCAATATCCAGCAACTTCGCACAGCCATTGAAGAGGAGTGGACCAACATTCCACAGGCCACAATTGACAACCTGATCAACTCTATGCGAAGGAGATGTGTTGCACTGCATGAGGCAAATGGTGGTCACACCAGATACTGACTGGTATCCCCCCCAAATAAAACAAAACTGCACTTTTCAGAGTGGCTTTTTATTGTGGACAATCTAAGGCACACCTGTGCACTAATCATGGTGTCTAATCAGCATCTTGATTTAGACCGGTTTGTGAACAATATTTGAGGGAAATTGTGATATTGTGTATGTGGAAAAAGTTTTAGATCTTTGAGTTCATCTCATACAAAATGGGAGCAAAACCAAAAGTGTTGCGTTTATATTTTTGTTGAGTGTAATTACCTTTTTATTTACTTAAAGCCTCTGTCATTAGTTTAGGATTGTATCTGTAAATTGACAGGTTTCCCAAGCAGTGTGGCACTTATCACTCGGTAGAGACAGACCAAAATATGCAGGGCATCATGGGAAACCAAGAAGTGGATGATCCACCTCGTTGTTACATGTTTCCTATATGTGGGAAACAGGCGATAGTTAAATATGTCAGATAAACGCCATGGCAATCCCTCAGTGGCGAGGAAGATTGTCTCTTGATTGATTCCTGTGCAGGATGGTGGGTGCAAAGAAAAGGTCCAGGGTTCGATGTAGAGAATACTGTGCATAGGTTTGTTTAATGTGGGAATGTCGTTGTACTATGACAAACACACTATCCTTGACAGATCCTTAGTCTGGTTCAGTGGCTGGGAACTTCTAGACGATTGGGGTCTGGGGGCTTGCCTCAGCGTTTGTTCACCTTCACAGCCGCCATCACCTCATCCACCTGATCCACCATTAGATCCACCAGAACTCCATTAGATATCTCGTGTTCAGTGTTCCTGTTGGGCCTTCGTGGTTATCATAGTGGCCCCACCATATTCAGGGTTCTTGCCAGGATTTTTTCACAGCATGGGGGGAACCATACTCTCACACGCACCACTAGCTTAGCTTATGGCAAGCTAAAAGTGGACGCTCTCATTTTGGCCAAACAACTATCCAGTTTCTGGGTATTCTGTGTTAGTACACGCCTGTGGCCGATGTGCTGGATAAATTCCTACGCAAAAAGTAGTTCCCAGATAATTATGATATATTCCTGTGAGATAATGAGTATATGTCATTTAAATTAATTCCAAACTTTACCAGTAATAAAATTATAAAAATAACTGAAGTTTTAAGAGTGGCCATAATAAATATTTAAGAAACTTAAAGTTTATGAGCAACTTCACTTGTTATTGCTCAAGCACATTGTAAACATTGACACGATGGAGTTTGATGCGGAAGAGTTCAGGAAGATACAGTTGGAATGGTTTGATTACCATTTACAGTTGGCGATGAAAGACTTGGGTGTTAACTTCATGTTAAAGTCAGAACAAGAAGATAGAGGTGGGCAATACCGGGAATTTTGGTATTGATCCAATACCAAGTAAATACAGGCCCAGTATTGTCTATCATTTGCACTCGGGGTCGCCACAGCAAATCCAAGGTGGATCTGCATGTTGAATTGGCATAGGTTTTACGCCGGATGTCCTTCCTGACGCAACTCCACATTACATGGAGAAATGAGGCAGGGGTGGGATTTGAACCCGGAACCTTCTGCCGATACCAATACTTTTTCATATTTAAGCTTCATAGATCCAAAGGATCCAAAAGACCTAGGATAGAATTTCGCCAAACATTGTACGTGACAACAAAATACTTTATTATCACAATCAACATTTTTGTTGAAAAAAATATCACTCAACACAACTTAAAACAAAATCTCCTGAGGTAGAGGGCTGACAAACCACAATACAAGGGTGCACCGCTCCGTGTTGTGTGACACAGCACAGCGCTGCTCTTACAGACAGAGAGTAGACTTTGATGAATCTGCATGCGCAGCAGTCAGTGCGTGCGGGAGAGAAAAAAAGCTTGAGTATCGATCTTTTTACATGAGAATCGTTCAATATCAATACCAGCGTTGGTATCGATATTATCAATATTAGGACTGATCCGCCCACCTCTACAAGAAGCTGCACTGAAAGAGATCTATCTGGGAAGAGACACATTCTGTGTGTGTGTGTGGGGGGGACTTAGGGCATAGCTGTGCGACGAGCGTTGCAGGTGCGAATATTGTAGGACGGTCCGAGGGCACCCCCTGAGAAAATTTTGAAATTTATAACCCTTTGAAACACTATTTCCTGCATTTTGAGGGCCACTCTGTGTTGCTAACTGAGATGTTAAATAACGTGTGTGAAGTCCTTTAAAAAAGAAAAAGCAAAACAAAACAGAACACCCCCCCCCCCCCCCCTCAAAAAAATGCTGGCTAAGTCACAGCATCTGAAAAAGCACGATGCATCTGAAAAAAAATAAAGAATTTACACCTACTGAATTGTTGCTGCCATATTCACTGATTCAGTATTCCATGACTTTCCATGCCTATGTAATATGGCAAACACATGTGAAATGAAAATTGCGAAATGTTAATGTTGCCATTTCCCTTGGTGTTGATCTAATTCACCAAAATGTTTGTTCGAGTAAGTGCATTGAGTTGGTCAGCTGATTTGCTGTAACAGTCCTGCTGGAGTGATTAAAGGGGCTGTGACAAAGACTCTAACAGGGGAGGGCAGGTGGGGTGGGGGGGTGGGGGGGGTTGTGACCAGCTGTCACACAGAAGGAACATAATGGCCACGGCAAATCTGTCGCCGTCTGACTTCGTCTTTGACTTTAACCTCCTGCTAACTAACTAGTCATCTCTTTGTTAACATGTCAAATGGTTGGTTGACAGGATGAGTTAGATTGGACAATGTTGTCACAATCAAAGGGTTTGTTTGGGTTGATTCACTGTTTGGTCAAAGCACTGAATACATACGACACTGACATGTTTAACTATGACAGAGAGTTCTTTGGTTGTTTGAAACATACAATCCCAATTCCAATTAAGTTGGGACGTTGTGAAAAATGTAAATAAAAACAGAATACAATGATTTGCAAATCCTCTTCAACCTATAATCAATCGAATACACCACAAAGACAAGATATTTAATTTTCAAACTGATAAACTTTATTGTTTTTGTGCAAATATTTGCTCATTTTGAAATGGATGCCTGCAACACATTTCAAAAAACCTGGGACAGTGGTATGTTTACCACTGTGTTACATCACCTTTCCTTCTAAGAACACTCAATAAGCATTTGGGAACTGAGGACACTAATTGTTGAAGCTTTGTAGGTGGAATTCTTTCCCATTCTTGCTTGATGTATGACTTCAGTTGTTCAACAGTCTGGGGTCTTTGTTGTCGTATTTTGCACTTCATAATGTGCCACACATTATCAATGGGTGACAGGTCTGGACTGCAGGCAGGCCAGTCTAGTAGTGTAGTACTCTAGAGTACTAGAGTCTAGTACTCTTTTACTACGAAGCCACTTTGTTGTAACACGTGCAGAATGTGGCTTGGCATTGTCTTGCTGAAATAAACATCGACGTCCCTGAAAAAAACGTTGCTTGGATGGCAGCTTGTGTTGTTTCAAAACCTGGATGTACCTTTCAGCATTGATGGTGCCATCACAGATGTGTAAGTTGTCCATGCCATGGGCACTAACACACCCCCATACCATCACAGATGCTGGCTTTTGAACTTTGTGCTGGTAGCAGTCTGGATGTTTTTTTTTTTTCTCTTTGGTCTGAAGGACACAGTGTCCATGATTTCCAAAAACAATTTGAAATGTGGACTCATCAGACCACAGCACACTTTTCCACTTTGCGTCTGTCCATTTCAAATGAGCTCGGGCCCAGAGAAGGCGGCGGCGTTTCTGGATGTTGTTGATGTATGGCTTTCACTTTGCATGGTAGAGTTTTAACTTGCACTTGTAGATGTAGTGACGAACTGTGTTAACTGACAATGGTTTTCTGAAGTGTTCCTGAGCCCACGCAGTAAGATCATTTTCACAATGATGTTGGTTTTTAATGCAGTGCCGCCTGAGGGATCGAAGGTCACAGACATTCAATGTTGGTTTTCGGCCTTGCCACTTACATGTAGAAATTTCTCAAGATTCTCTGAATCTTCTGATTATATTATGGACTGTAGATGATAGAATCCCTGCATTTCTTGCAATTGAACACTGAAAAACGTTCTTAAACTGTTGGACTATTTTTTTCAAGCAGTTGTTCACAAAGTGGTGATCCTCGCTCCATCTTTGCTTGTGAACGGCTGAGCCTTTTGGGGATGCTCCTTTTATACCCAATCATGACACTCAGCTGTTTCCAATTTGGTGTTCTTCACCAACTTTCCCAGTCTTTTGTTGCCATGTCCCAACTTTTTTGAAATGTGTTGCAGGCATCCATTTCAAAATGAGCAAATATTTGCACAAAAACAATAAACTTTATCAGTTTGAACATTAAATATCTTGTCTTTGTGGTGTATTCAATTGAATATAGGTTGAAGAGGATTTGCAAATCATTGTATTCTGTTGTTTCTCCCCCTCTAGCTGCCACCTTATCGTGGTGGGGGAGTTTGCGTACCCGGATGATCCTAGGAGCTATGTTGTCGGGGGCTTTGTGCCCCTTGTAGGGTCTCCCAAGGCAAACAGGTCCTAGGTGACGGGTCAGACTAAGGGCAGTTCAGAAGCTCCCGTAACCAGTAAAAAATTAAGGACTGAGACGTCACCCGGTATAGGGCCCCACCCTGGAGCCAGGCCTGGGGTTGGGGCTCGCGCGCGAGCGCCTGGTGGTCGGGCCTTAGCCCATGGGGCATATATATATAAATATATATATAATATATATATATTTATATATATATAAATATATATATATTTATATATATATAAATATATATATATTTATATATATATATGAATATCCTCCCACTGGAACTTTCGGGGATGGCACACAGCTATTTCTGATGCTTTGATAATCGCCTTCAGATGGATCACGGTACAATAAATAAAATGTGTCTGGCATAATAATCCCAATAAAATCAGAACCGCTTTCTTTCTTTCTTTTTGATGAAATTAGCAGTGTGGCCTCGTCTTGCCTTGACAACACTCCTCTACAGCTCCCCATCCTCTGATCCACATCAGAACAATTAGTGGCCCTCGCTCCCTTTGCTCGCCATGAGGAGAAACTTGTGCTCCTCAGGAGCTGATGGCTCCTCTGCTGCCCAATAGCAGGAGCAGCAGGTAATGACTCCTGTGTGTGCACGGTGGACCGTAATTTCTTATTGTAGCAGAGCAGCTGTGCAGCATGCTGCAGGGAGCAGGTGGCGGCCTGGCAGGGGGGAAAGAAGGAGGAAGGGACTGAACAGGAACGTGTGGCATATGTGGGTGGCTGAAGGGGGTGGAAAGATGACGGTGGATGTTTGAGTGTGTGCATGTGTGTTTTGAGGGTGTTGCAGTCATTCAAATTAAAAAAAAGATGTAAAATTTTGGCTGGAGCCATCAACTTTGACAATGTTGATGTTAACACTTATACTTAACTCGTAATTAACACTATTCAGAGTTAAACATTCAAGACTCTATCAAGTTCAATGTGAAAAAGGTGACTATGCAAGTTTCAACACCTAGACTTTTAAAGTCTCACTTTAAATGGGTGACTATGTTGTATGGCTGGGGGGCCTGGCTGCCTTTTTGTTTCTGTCTTTTGTTTTTCCTTCCAGGTGGCTTGCATTTGGGACTGAGTGGCTGTGTAGCTGAGGTTATCAGGACCTCACCCTGATCACCTGCGGCTCGTCAGGACTCACAGCTGTGGTGCATCTATATGGATTGGAACATGGTGGCATTTAAGACTGGAGTATACAGTGTGTATTTGCCAGAGACTCGACCTTGTGACCAGACGGGTGAGATCGTCGTCTCGGGAGCCATCTCATCATCAGTGGATGCAGAGAACGTCCAGGGTTTGATGCACGGTCTGTGAAAGAGGAGGGGGTGAGGTCTCACGCTCGTCAGCACACTTCCTGAGGTACGTTAGATTTTGTGACTAACGTTTATACAGTCAGTAAATGTGGTGTCCCTCACACCTTATTATATTGAGCTGTACGTTAGTCATGTATCGGCTTCCACTGCAGTGGAGTTTTGTGAACTGGATGTTCCATGCCTGCAGGTTGGGAAGCTGATTAGTAATTAAGCCAGGAAGTGTTTGCTGTTTATGTACACCTTTGAGTGGTCTCTCTGTGTGTAGAGTGTGGACTCACATAATGGTTTCTTCTTTCACAGACTCGGTTTGTTGCGGCCACCTGGGGGGTGTCGGCGGGGTCCTTGGGTCCGAACGGCTTCTGGCTCCGGACCGTTAGCGCTGCTGGGAGCGCACCGTATCACCACCACGCCAGACCGCACACTCTTTTGTTGTTTTGTATCACATCACTGTTATATATTAAATTCAGTTAGCCTTTGTACCGTGCTCTGCTTATTTCATACTGGGTCCTTCAAACGCTGGTCGGTTCTCCGAGCTGCGTCCGACACATAACAGTCTAAAGAGATTTACTCATGGTGTATGTGTGTGTGTGTGTGTGTGCATAAAAACATGTGCAAGCACCATTGCGCTCACAAACACTTCTGCATGCTAAGTTACTAACAGTGTGCAACAAGGATTGCATCTGTCAGTTTTGCAAAATGCCACATGTTGTCCATTTAGGCCATTTGCATTCATGCATATGTATTTTGGGGTTTGTCCACCTGGGTGCACAAAATTTTGAGAGGAAACATGCAAGGAGGTGATGTTTGCACATGCAACAGATTTATCAATATCAAAAAGAAATTTATTGGGTGCTGATTGCATCTGAATTAGGCCAGTTTGAAACCTTGTGATTAAATTATTGTGCTTGACACAATGTTGATTAGCACAGCGGCTGCACAAAACTATATATATATATATATATATATATATATATATAAACAATCAAATCATTCATTTTATGCCTTAGGCATGTTTAAGGAGTGTTTGTTTTTACTTTAAGAAGAAATGTCTGCATGCGTAACAGGTCTGCCATACACAAATGCATATCGGAGTCTGTATTGACATCACAGCTGTGCGCTAAAGATGCACAGTTGTCTGTGTGCCTTCCACCGGGATCATGAGCTATGATGTTCTGGCCATGTGGTGCGCTTGCCCTTGCACAATCCAGCACTCAGTAATAAGAACCTCACCTGGCTGCTGTAGACAGATGGCTACTTTGAACAGTTGTGTGCCTGGGAAACTGTAATCCAGAACCCAAGGTGGTTCCATTTGCCCTATTGAGGCTTCAAATCCTGCAAAATCTTGCAAAACTTCAGAGAGTTCACCGCTCAGCCAGATGTCATTAACACTGACACTGCATTGAGATGCTCTGATCAAACTAAAATGCTTTGTATATTGTGCCTAAAACTCTCGTGAATATATTACCTATATCTATTACCTTTAGACGTTATTATTGTGTTTGTTTTATGTAAACATGTGAGAAGCTCAGGTTTGTTTCTCCGTTATTTTCAATGGAAATCGCTGTGTGTCGCGATCACTTCCTGTTCTTATCATTCTGGGGGAAAGTGAAGCTTGCCCTTTAACGTCCTGCTTATTGTCCTTTACAACACTGTTTGTCCTGTTTCTTCCAGAGTAATATATATAAGATGTCCGAAATTCAGTTTGCGTTCATGAAGTTCCACACAGGTTAAACGTAGCAGACACGGAATATTTGCAGTATTAGTTTTAGCAAGTTTTCAGGGTCTCAAACAGCAGTCTCTTGTAAATGCTAAGGTGCCCTGACACTTGCACGACGTTGATCTGTGCATTTGCATGCATATCATCGTGAGGATCCTACCCGCTGTGTTCCCAGCTGGATGCTGCGCTTTGTTCCACTGGCTGCCATGCGTTGTGTGCTGGACGCTGCGTATATAAAATAATTTTGTAGCGGATTAATCATTTTGAGTTGGCTCTTGAAAACGCCTCTAATCGCTTTCGGAATCATAGAGGAGCGCTCCAGCTGCTGCTTTTCTCACATGCATGCTGAACAAAGTGGCAAAAGAATTTGGAGCCGTCTAAAAAGGTCATTATTTGTTATGTTTATATTGTAGTAGCTTGGTAAAACAGTTGCATGTTCTTTCCTTCTTGTGTGCAGCAGTAAGAGTATGTTTCTAATAGATTTAACATCTCGTTATAATCTTTCAGATGAGCTGTGGTCTGATGGTGGCGCGCTGACGCAATCACTTGCACCCTTCACTTCTTCTTTACTCAACTTGATGAGCTGTGTGTGGTGTTGGCGAGTAGATCGTGCAGCGTTCACTACCACTTCACGTTTGTTGCACGACATCTATGTGTGAAAGATTTTTTGAACATTTCAAAATTCTCTTTGCAAAGTTGCATGTGGCACCACCCTTCTCAGGTTCAGTTTGCACCCTTTAACCACGAGTTTACTCTGCTGCATGACACAGTGCGTGCAAGTGTGTGCATTAAAGTCGTGCAAGTGTTAGGGGGCCTTTACTGGATGAAAAGCATAAAAATTTACATTGTGGTAGTATAATGTTCATTTGAAATTGTTGTCATGTGGTTTCTCTATGTTGTTTACACTGCTGCAACTCTCTGGCACACAAGGGATTATGGGATATCTCAATGGGGCCAATAGGCTGGTAGATGCAGCCGTCCTCATGCTCCCAGCCTCATGATCCATTGATGTGTCTTGCATCTTGTTGTTACTGACCCTTCATTTTTCCATTATGTTTCTTGGTCTTATCAAACGTTTCATCTGCATGTCCAGATTTTATTTCCTAAATATTCTTTTCCTAGTGCTCAGTGTTTATTTCGCTCATGTTTTCTGTGCTCATGTAAATGGTAAATGGACTGCATTTATATGACACTTTAATGCTCAAAATATTTTACAGTGGTGACTGATATTCACCCATTCACACAAACACACCAATGTCAGGGTGCTGACATGCAAAGAGCTCAACTGCACAACAGGAGCAACTTGGCCAAGAGTCCTTAGTGATTTCCAGTCTGAACCGAGTATCCTCTGGTCACAAGCCCACCACTTTAATCTCTTGAATTTAGTTCTTCAGGGTTAAGAGTAGATTTGCTGGTGTTCACTCATCTGATATCATTTTCCCCCATCGCGTTTTTAGTTATTACCTCCACCAAGCAGGTTATGTTTTCGGTCACATCCGTTTGTTGGTTGGTTGGTTTGTTAGCAGGATTACTCAATAAATCCTCAACGGATTTCAATGAAATTTTTACCAGGGGTGTATCTTGGCCTAACTTAGAAGTCATTAAATTTTGGTAATGATCCGGAACACGATCCGGATCCAGTAAGTTTTTTTATGGATTCTTTATTATTGCAGGATAGAGCCAATTTCAACATTTTTGCATTTAACTTCATGAAGACAGGTCACAAAGGCTTAACAAAAATTAAGTTATGACACAACAATAATTTAGCATTTGTTTCTCCTCGTTGAATAAACTTGTTATTAGAAAATAAAAAAAACTTGTGCAGTTCATGCAGTTTCTCTTTATAAATACATTTGCTGAAGATCTAAGGGTTTAACCCTCTGGGGCCAACGCCGTCGTATACGACCAAGCTTTACTAAATTATAAATAAATTTTTAATGATATGAGATAGAAACTTACTTTTTTTGCTGAAAAGTTAACTCCGCGGACTTTTGAGCCACTGTACACCATCTTTGTACTCCTCATAGAAGCTGTGTGATGACGTGAGCAATGTGAGTGTTCAATCGGAATTGGTTCACCGTCACATGGTTTTCCAAACTCCAATTGTAGGGCAGATTTACCTCACGTGACACACCAAAGATTGTTTGTAGGAGTGATGTGTTACTAGTTTATTATATTTTGCTGTGTGTTTTTAATAAATGTGTGTGGAAAATAATTTTCGGCTTTACTTTTTCCTTTCTTATTTCTGATTGTAAACCTTTATTACACTTATAAAACACAACTATAGCATATATGTTTTGAAAGTACAGGTTGTCCTGAAAAAAGGAGACATAAAACTTGAATGTGGGATGCAGAGAGAGCTGTTTATAGCAATAATAAAACATTTATGCAAGGCAAGTGAACTGTCCAAAAAAATGCCCTCGGACCCCAGAGGGTTAACCACTGAATCTGAAACATGACGGTAGATGCTTCTAATTTCCTATTGTGATCTTGTATACCTGTTTCAGTATCCCTGATAACACCCCTCTGTGCATTTATTAACACCCTGTGTTCTGCACAGTCCTCGTCTGCACGGATCTCTAAGTGTATAATTGTAGTTACTGACCTGAGCTGTTTCCTGTGGACTCTGAGCCTTGCCTGCTATTTATTGGACACTGTTGCCTAGTGTTTGTAACCTCTCAGTGCATTCTTTGCACTGGGGTCTCCATCCATGCCTCAAACATTACACCAGACATGAACTAGACAGCAATATATGAAGTCATCTAAAAAAGCAAGAACATGCTAATAACTACAACTATGGACTTTTAATGCTGGGGAAAACACCATTTGAGTTGCCAAAGATAAGCACTGTGCTCGGAGGCTTGATTGCTAACAATATTTTCATATGACTATAGCTTGTAAAAGGTGAACTTGTCCTGATGTGTTACTTGACTCAGTAAGTGAGCTACTATCATGTTCAATCAATCACATTTAGATTCCGGAGGTTTTCAGCTATCCTTGCACACTTCAATGACAGTTTGAGGCAGTACAGGCTGCAGTTAAAGGCAGTAAAGAACAAAATCAATACACCAAACAGTCAGGGTCATTGACGACTTTGCTGTAGGCAATGGAAGCTGCGAGCAGAACACTGGTGTCCTATGCATGCTGAATTATTCATTACGGCTGTGTCATGAAACTGTGCCATTATTGACTTTTGTATTTATTCTGTGGCCTCAGAACACCACATATCTGAAGTCTGGTTCACAACACATTCCCTTCATTCTACTGTAGACAGATGTCCATTCAGCAAACTCAACCCATTAGAATCCAAACAATTTTGCCAGTGGTGTCGTTATTCTCCTCAGAAGAGCACAACTGCAACTACAAGGAATGACAAATGCTTTGAATTTTAAGTAAACTTTGCTCTGTGTTCAATATTGTGTTATGAAGTCACATTAGTTCATTTTTGCCTGATGTCAGTCATTATATACTCATTAAAAGAAGTCGTTTACACTACCCAGTTTTCTACAGTTTTTGTGTTTGAAGGCAGATTGTGGTTTCTTGTACACAAATAGGTTATTACAATGGTCAGAATTGACAAAGACAGAGTAGGCCTATAGGGAGCACAGTTACTTTAAATTTTGTAACAAAGCCAAAAAAAACAACAAAAAAAAAAAACAATACAAATATTGCAGTTGCAGAAACAAGACTTTTTGCTACTTTCAATCAAGTGAGCCAGTTGATTCAGAAATATTCCCTCTTTTGAAATGCTTGGAAGACTAAATTAATCATGGGCTTTTAAAGAATGAGCTGAAATGGTCAAAACACTAAACAAAACAGTTATTTTAGGTAGTTCAGTTGTCAAACTCTCTAAATAATAAATGTACCAAACTCAGGAAATGAGTCACTGTTTGAACTGCTGAAAACACAAAAACCGTTGCTTCAGAAAATCACTGCTAGAAGACACGGATGGTGATGTCTATTGTGCCACGGTTCAGAAAATATTTCACGATTTTAAAATGGTCAAAATGGTCTAAAAGAATATCTTCAGAAATTTTTTTTCAATTTTCAATTTCAATTTATTTTCGTTTATATAGTGCCAAATCACAACAGAGTTGCCTCAAGGTGCTTCACACAAGGTCTAACCTTACTAACCCCCAGAGCAACAGTGGTAAGGAAAAACTCCCTCTCAGGAAGAAACCTCAAGCAGACCAGACTCACAGGGGTGACCCTCTGCTTAGGCCATGTTACAAACATAAATTACAGAACAATTCACGGACGAATATACAAGAAATGCTGTTGATGCACAGGGCAGGAGGGTCACCAACACAAATACAACTCCCATCTCTGGATGGAGCTGCACCTTAAACAGAGAGAAAGAACAGAATCAGGCATCAGAAAGACAAAAAATACTGTATAATTTGCCAGCAATAACCAACAAGAAAAACAGAAGAAATACTAAGGTGATCGCCGACCACTAGCCCTAAGCTTCACTAAAAGACCCAGAATTTAGGTAAAGTTGAGGCCGCGGCCCACTCCAATTACTAATAACATGAATTAAGAGTGTTGTTGTTCATTCGGCTGCTCCCGGTTTTTGTTCGGGGTCGCCACAGTGGATACACCCAGATCCGCATTGGTAATTGGCACAAGTTTTATGCCGGATGCCCTTCCTGACGCAACTCCAGTTTTACCTGGAGAAACACACACAGCTGCTGGTGTTCCAAAGAGGTCTCCCATCCAAGTACTAACCATATCCTGCTCTGCTTAGCTTCTGAGATCTGACGGGATCAGGCTGACACAGAGCAGACCGGCTGCAAGATGAATTAAAAAAGTAAAAAGCGTAAAACAAAACTGTACCAGTATGCTAGCCATATGAAAGGGAAAAGAAGTGCATCTTAAGTCTGGACTTGAAAGTCTCCACAGAATCTGACTGTTTTATTGACGCAGGGAGATAATTCCACAGAACAGGTGCACGATAAGAGAAAGCTCTATGACCTGCAGACTTCTTATTCATCCTAGGGACACTAAGTAGTCCTGCACCCTGAGAACCTAAGGCCCGGGCTGGTACGTAAGGTTTAATTAGGTCAGCTAGTTAGGGAGGTGCCAGTCCATGAATAATTTTATAAGTTAGTAGCAGAACCTTAAAATCTGATCTCACTGGGACAGGAAGCCAGTGAAGAGACGCCAAAATGGGTGTAATGTGGTCGAAATTTATGTTTCGTGTCAAAAGTCTGGCTGCAGCATTTTGAACCAATTGGAGAACCCTAATGCTGGACTGCAGTAAACCAAAAAAATAGAACATTGCAGTAGTCCAATCTAGAAGAGATAAACACATGGATATTTCTAATGTGGAGGCCAAAGGACAATGAAGGATCAAAAATTACCCCAAGGTTCCTCACTTTGTCAGTGTGATGTATGACACACGAGCCGAG
This sequence comes from Thalassophryne amazonica, assembly GCF_902500255.1. NCBI lineage: Eukaryota > Metazoa > Chordata > Actinopteri > Batrachoidiformes > Batrachoididae > Thalassophryne > Thalassophryne amazonica. The sequence continues at coordinate 39,935,273 of NC_047105.1, read as the reverse complement.
GCTGAGCGTTAACTGGTCAAATTGAATCCTGCAAGGCAACCTTCTAAGGATTTTATGTGAATGAGATTACCAGCAGTTATCGGCATGTATAACTGAGTATCATCTGCATAGCAGTGAAAGGTAATCCCAAAACACCGCAATATGTGCCCAATGGGTGCTATATAAAGGGAGAAAAGCAGGGGGCCTAAGACAGACCCCTGTGGAACCCCAAATTTAATGTCACTAAGGTTAGAGGTAGTGTTACTGTACAGAACACAGTGAGAACAGTCAAGTATGACGTCAGCCATGCAAGGGCACGCCCAGTAATCCAAAAATGATTTTCCAGCCTATCAAGTAGAATATGATGATCCACTGTATCAAATGCAGCACTGAGATCTAACAGCAACAGAACCGTAGTGGTGTCCGAATAAATTGTAAGCAGAAGATCATTCACCACTTTAGTGAGAGCCGTATCTGTGGAATGATATTTTCTAAAAGCAGACTGCAGTGGCTCAAAGAGATTATTCTCAGTAAGATAGTACACGAGCTGCTGTGAAACCACTTTTTCCAGAATTTTAGAGCAAAGTGATAGATTTGATATCGGCTGATAGTTTTTCAATACACTAGGGTCAAGATTAGGTTTCTTAAGTAATGGTTTAATCACTGCAGATTTGAAACATTTAGGAACAGATCGAGAAGTTAAAGAAAGATTAATCATTTCCAGTACAGTCGGCCCAAGAGTGGGCCACAGGTCCTTGCGGTATTGTATCACTTCCTGTTCCGGAGCACAGCGGTGTTTTGCTGTATCTGTTAGCTGTTTAAATCTGCGCAGTTAGATTGATCTAGTTACCTAGATAATGATTTGTTTCACAGTGTAATCTTCACGTGCCTTAACTAAAGCACTCCCTCTGCTGAATCACCTCTAAATTATTTACACATTATTCACTTTGTGTGTCTTTAGGAATCCGCTAGCTTAGCGCAGCTACTAGCTCTTAGCCGGTTTAGCATGGCGGCTTCTCCTGTCTCTCCCGCACTTTTCTGCTCTGGGTGTGAAATGTTTAGTTATTCCTCGGCCTCCTTTAGCAGTAATGGTACTTGTAATAAGTGTAGCTTATTCGTAGCTTTGGAGGCCAGGCTGGGCGAATTGGAGACTCAGCTCTGCACCATGGAAAATTCTACAGCTAGCCAGGCCCCTGTAGTCGGTGCGGACCAAGGTAGCTTAGCCGCCGTTAGTTTCCCTCTGGCAGATCCCGAGCAGCCGGGAAAGCAGGCCGACTGGGTGACTGCGAGGAGGAAGCGTAGTTCTAAACAGAAGCCCTGTGTACACCGCCAACCCGTTCACATTTCTAACCGTTTTTCCCCACTCGACGACACACCTGCCGAGGATCAAACTCTGGTTATTGGCGACTCTGTTTTGAGAAATGTGCAGTTAGCGACACCAGCAACCATAGTCAATTGTCTTCCGGGGGCCAGAGCAGGCGACATTGAAGGAAATTTGAAACTGCTGGCTAAGGCTAAGCGTAAATTTGGTAAGATTGTTATTCACGTCGGCAGTAATGACACCCGGTTACGCCAATCGGAGGTCACTAAAATTAACATTGAATCGGTCTGTAACTTTGCAAAAACAATGTCGGACTCTGTAGTTTTCTCTGGGCCCCTCCCCAATCGGACCAGGAGTGACATGTTTAGCCGCATGTTCTCCTTGAATTGCTGGCTGTCTGAGTGGTGTCCAAAAAATGAGGTGGGCTTCATAGATAATTGGCAAAGCTTCTGGGGAAAACCTGGTCTTGTTAGGAGAGACGGCATCCATCCCACTTTGGATGGAGCAGCTCTCATTTCTAGAAATCTGGCCAATTTTCTTAAATCCTCCAAACCGTGACTATCCAGGGTTGGGACCAGGAAGAAGAGTTGTAGTCTTACACACCTCTCTGCAGCTTCTCTCCCCCTGCCATCCCCTCATTACCCCATCCCCGTAGAGACGGTGCCTGCTCCCAGACCACCAATAACCAGCAAAAATCTATTTAAGCATAAAAATTCAAAAAGAAAAAATAATATAGCACCTTCAACTGCACCACAGACTAAAACAGTTAAATGTGGTCTATTAAACATTAGGTCTCTCTCTTCTAAGTCCCTGTTAGTAAATGATATAATAATTGATCAACATATTGATTTATTCTGCCTTACAGAAACCTGGTTACAGCAGGATGAATATGTTAGTTTAAATGAGTCAACACCCCCGAGTCACACTAACTGCCAGAATGCTCGTAGCACGGGCCGAGGCGGAGGATTAGCAGAAATCTTCCATTCCAGCTTATTAATTAATCAAAAACCCAGACAGAGCTTTAATTCATTTTCTTGTCCATCCAAATTGGAAGTCCCAAAAAACAGTTTTATTTGTTATTATCTATCGTCCACCTGGTCGTTACTGTGAGTTTCTCTGTGAATTTTCAGACCTTTTGTCTGACTTAGTGCTTAGCTCAGATAAGATAATTATAGTGGGCGATTTTAACATCCACACAGATGCTGAGAATGACAGCCTCAACACTGCATTTAATCTATTATTAGACTCAATTGGCTTTGCTCAAAATGTAAATGAGTCCACCCACCACTTTAATCATATCTTAGATCTTGTTCTGACTTATGGTATGGAAATTGAAGACTTAACAGTATTCCCTGAAAACTCCCTTCTGTCTGATCATTTCTTAATAACATTTACATTTACTCTGATGGACTACCCAGCAGTGGGGAATAAGTTTCATTACACTAGAAGTCTTTCAGAAAGCGCTGTAACTAGGTTTAAGGATTCCTTCTTTATGTTCTCTAATTCCATATACCAACACAGTGCAGAGCAGCTACCTAAACTCTGTAAGTGAAATAGAGTATCTCGTCAATAGCTTTACATCCTCATTGAAGACAACTCCTCTGAAAAAGAGAGCTTTAAATCAGAAGTGCCTGACTCCGTGGTATAACTCACAAACTCGCAGCTTAAAGCAGATAACCCGTAAGTTGGAGAGGAAATGGCATCTCACTAATTTAGAAGATCTTCACTTAGCCTGGAAAAAGAGTCTGTTGCTCTATAAAAAAAGCCCTCCGTAAAGCTAGGACATCTTACTACTCATCACTAATTGAAGAAAATAAGAACAACCCCAGGTTTCTTTTCAGCACTGTAGCCAGGCTGACAAAGAGTCAGAGCTCTATTGAGCCGAGTATTCATTTAACTTTAACTAGTAATGACTTCATGACTTCCTTTGCTAATAAAATTTTAACTATTAGAGAAAAAATTACTCATAACCATCCCAAAGACGTATCGTTATCTTTGGCTGCTTTCAGTGATGCCGGTATTTGGTTAGACTCTTTCTCTCCGATTGTTCTGTCTGAGTTATTTTCATTAGTTACTTCATCCAAACCATCAACATGTCTATTAGACCCCATTCCTACCAGGCTGCTCAAGGAAGCCCTACCATTATTTAATGCTTCGATCTTAAATATGATCAATCTATCTTTATTAGTTGGCTATGTACCACAGGCTTTTAAGGTGGCAGTAATTAAACCATTACTTAAAAAGCCATCACTTGACCCAGCTATCTTAGCTAATTATAGGCCAATCTCCAACCTTCCTTTTCTCTCAAAAATTCTTGAAAGGGTAGTTGTAAAACAGCTAACTGATCATCTGCAGAGGAATGGTCTATTTCAGGAGTAGGCAACCTGTTCCAGAAAGAGCCTTGAGGGTGCAGGTTTTCTTTGCAGCCACTGACTCCACCAGGTGATTTCACTAATTAACTGATTCCATCTGCTCAAAGTGATATTAATCAGTAAAATCACCTGGTGGAGTCAATGGCTGCAAAGAAAACCTGCACCCTCATGGCTCTTTCTGGAACAGGTTGCCTACCCCTGGTCTATTTGAAGAGTTTCAGTCAGGTTTTAGAATTCATCATAGTACAGAAACAGCATTAGTAAAGGTTACAAATGATCTTCTTATGGCCTCAGACAGTGGACTCATCTCTGTGCTTGTTCTGTTAGACCTCAGTGCTGCTTTTGATACTGGTGACCATAAAATTTTATTACAGAGATTAGAGCATGCCATAGGTATTAAAGGCACTGCGCTGCAGTGGTTTGAATCATATTTATCTAATAGATTACAATTTGTTCATGTAAATGGGGAATCTTCTTCACAGACTAAGGTTAATTATGGCGTTCCACAAGGTTCTGTGCTAGGACCAATTTTATTCACTTTATACATGCTTCCCTTAGGCAGTATTATTAGACGGCATTGCTTAAATTTTCATTGTTACGCAGATGATACCCAGCTTTATCTATCCATGAAGCCAGAGGACACACACCAATTAGCTAAACTGCAGGATTGTCTTACAGACATAAAGACATGGATGACCTCTAATTTCCTGCTTTTAAACTCAGATAAAACTGAAGTTATTGTACTTGGCCCCACAAATCTTAGAAACATGGTGTCTAACCAGATCCTTACTCTGGATGGCATTACCCTGACCTCTAGTAATACTGTGAGAAATCTTGGAGTCATTTTTGATCAGGATATGTCATTCAAAGCGCATATTAAACAAATATGTAGGACTGCTTTTTTGCATTTGCGGAATATCTCTAAAATTAGAAAGGTCTTGTCTCAGAGTGATGCTGAAAAACTAATTCATGCATTTATTTCCTCTAGGCTGGACTATTGTAATTCATTATTATCAGGTTGTCCTAAAAGTTCCCTGAAAAGCCTTCAGTTAATTCAAAATGCTGCAGCTGGAGTACTAACAGGGACTAGAAGGAGAGAGCATATCTCACCCATATTGGCCTCTCTTCATTGGCTTCCTGTTAATTCTAGAATAGAATTTAAAATTCGTCTTCTTACTTATAATGTTTTGAATAATCAGGTCCCATCTTATCTTAGGGACCTCATAGTACCATATCACCCCAATAGAGCGCTTCGCTCTCAGACTGCAGGCTTACTTGTAGTTCCTAGGGTTTATAAGAGTAGAATGGGAGGCACAGCCTTCAGCTTTCAGGCTCCTCTCCTGTGGAACCAGCTCCCAATTCAGATCAGGGAGACAGACACCCTCTCTACTTTTAAGATTAGGCTTAAAACTTTCCTTTTTGCTAAAGCTTATAGTTAGGGCTGGATCAGGTGACCCTGAACCATCCCTTAGTTATGCTGCTATAGACTTAGACTGCTGGGGGGTTCCCATGATGCACTGAGTGTTTCTTTCTCTTTTTGCTCTGTATGCACCACTCTGCATTTAATCATTAGTGATTGATCTCTGCTCCCCTCCACAGCATGTCTTTTTCCTGGTTCTCTCCCTCAGCCCCAACCAGTCCCAGCAGAAGACTGCCCCTGAGCCTGGTTCTGCTGGAGGTTTCTTCCTGTTAAAAGGGAGTTTTTCCTTCCCACTGTCGCCAAGTGCTTGCTCACAGGGGGTCGTTTTGACCTTTGGGGTTTTTACGTAATTATTGTATGGCCTTGCCTTACAATATAAAGCGCCTTGGGGCAACTGTTTGTTGTGATTTGGCGCTATATAAATAAAATTGATTGATTGATTGACATAGGATCAAATAAACAGGTTGTGCTTTTTGTTGACGTTACAAGTTTCGTCAGCATGTCTAGTGAGATACTGTCAAATTCTGTAAATCTAGGCTTCTGTTTCAAAATGCTCACAGCATAAGAAGGGAAGGTACACTGAGAAAAGAGAATTGTTGCACAAAGCTAATGAAATGCTTCAGTACGCAAATTAATTAGGTTGAGCCAAATTGATGAGTTATATTTATGCCCAATTGTTACTTAAAACTGTACAGCCTTTTAAATTTCACAAAACTCCAACATATAATGCCGGTTTATTTTTTAAATGTGATGCAAAATTACAGCTCATTTTAATGAAGAGAACATATTTCCCTGGGGGAATTCCTTAAGGAATATTTTATTTTGCCTTTGAATGCTGATGTGCATGCACGCATGCATGAGATTTTGGAGTTATTGGATGTTACCTATGACCTCGCGTGATGCACATACTGTATACAGAACAGGTATGCTATCATGTGTAAAATGTCTTGTAAATTATTTCAGAGGTGTTATCTGGTTTCAAAAACAGCATTTTTAGATTTAAAAGTGTATTTCTCGCTAGACTTTACAAAATATATGAGACACATTTTAGGTTTATACAGAAATAAGCTGTTTTGTAACGTTTCCACCATGCTGGATTATTTTGTTGGAGCAAGCAGCCAGTTGACGTCACTGTGCATCTCTACTCTGATTGGCTGCCACTGTGTGCTTCCCAGCATCCCTTGCGTAAGTTGATGGAAGCCCCATGTAATCTATGACCTCGCTGTGGTCCCTATCATAGACTGTATTGGTTGCTGGCGAAAGTAGTTCAAGGCCGTCTGTTCATTTGAATTTTTTCCCTCATTGTGCAATAGCATTTTCAGCTATTTCATGTTGTTTGGAATGTTTTTTTTTTTTTTTTTTTTCAAACAGCATGAATTTTGATCATATTGGCAATGTCATATGAATCTCCCATTTAAAGGCTAATAAATTAAATTATAGTGGTGGCAAAAAATATATATTTTTAGAACTTAAACCTTAAAAAATAACGCAATGCTAAAATACCCTTGGCCGTATGAGCATGTAATCAATGAAAGAGTGTGTAGAAAGAACGTGACCTTTTGACTCCTCAGAATAGGTCAAGGTTAAACATCTTTGAACTTGTCCACGGTCTGTGTCCCAAGAATGCTCTCTGTGAATTTCAAGACCCTGCCAGTAATAGGACTGGACTTATGCTGAGCAAAGACAGACAGATAGGCATAACGGATGGACGGATGCAAAGTCTTCACAATACTCGATGGCCATATTTTGGCCTCGGGCGAAAACCCAAAGGCTGTCCATTTTTAATTTGGACAAAAATAATTCATTTGCATGAAACAGCTGAAGCAATTTCATCAGATTTATATGTATATTTTTCCAGTATATGCACTCTCCGGGCAATACCCAACTCTAATTCCAATATATATTAAAATATAACACAATGCTAAAATATCCTCAGCCGTATGAGCATTGTGTTCTTTATATTTTGCAGTTGTTTAATTAATTATTAAGATCCTATTGTATTACGTACATGTTCAATAAAGCCCCTCAATCAATCAATCAGTCAATCAAAAATAACTCTTTTTAACGGCATCTGTAGGAGGCCTTGCGTATGTGTGTGTAAATGCGCTTTTGACAAGAGTGGAAGTTGTGCGAATATTTGTAGATCATCCTCTGTGCATTTGCAGGTATTAATGAGACAAATTTAACTCCACAGGAAGTTAGCTTTGAGTTAGCAGAAGTTAGCATGCATGCTAACGTCCACAAAATGTCTTGTAAATGACTCCATAAGAGTTATTAAGTTCCAAAATCAGCGTTTTCAGTTTTAGAAGTGTTTATTTCTCGCTAGCTTTTACATAATATATGAGAAACATATATAAACACACAAAACAAAGCGGTTTTGGAGAGACCAGCCACTAACGTCACGGTGCAGCTCTACTCTGAATGGCTGTCATCCCCACCACCCAAAAACAAAATGAGAAGATTGAATCTGAATGTGAACAGAATTTTATCCTCTTATAGCTGAAGGTTAGCCATCCTTGAACTTGTCCAAGGTCTGTGTCCCAAGAATGTTCCCTGTGAATTTGAAAACTCTAGCAGTAATAGAACTGGACTTATGCTGAGTACAGACAGATGGATGGACCATCGCAAAGCCTTTGCAATTACAGATGGCCATATTTGATGGCCTCGGGTAAAAATATAACGCAATGCTAAAATACCCTTGGCCGTATGAGCATTGTCTTCTTTATAATTTGCAGTTGTTTAATGGTATCCCAGTGCAAACTAATATATATATATATATATATATATATATATATATATATATATATATATATATATATATATATATGTATATATATATATATATATGTGTGTGTGTGTGTGTGTGTGTGTGTGTGTGTGTCTTAGCTATAATATATAATATATAATAAGCGTTTATGCTTCACCTCTGTATGTTTATATTGATGTTGCAGAATAAACTCAATCAATCATAAACAATATTTTATTTACGTTGTAACGGCCTCTGCAGGAGGTTGTGTGTGTGTGTGCACATACATGAGCTTTTGAAAAGAGCGTAAGTTACCTTTGATCACGTGTGATGCGCATGCATACTGACGTCCGTGAGATGTCTTGTAAATCACTCCAGAGGTGTTATTATGTTACAAAAACTGTTTTTTTTTTTTCAGTTTGGGAAGTGTTTATTTCTCACTAACTTTTACATCATATATGAGGAACTATGTGAGATGATAATATGACAAAATTTATGTTAATATGTTATAAATAAGGATGGCCAGCAGGGGGAGTACACGGGCTGAGTGGAGGACATTGTGGGACGGTGCAGGAAGAATCATTTGCAACTGAACATTACTGAAACCAAAGAAATGGTGGTGGACTTAAGGAGGTCAGCCCCCACTACGCTACCTGTCTCCATTGATGGTGTGGATGTGGAGACAGTCAGTACATACAAATACCTTGGACTTCACCTTGTCTGGTCTGCTAACACAGATGGACTCTGCAGGAAGGACCAGAGCAGACTCTATTTCCTGAGGAGGCTGGGGTCCTTCAGCGTCTGCAGTAAACTCTTCTTCATGTTCTACCAGTCTGTCATGGCCAGTGTCCTCTTCTATGTGGTGCTGCTGGGCAGGTAACACTATGAAGAGGGATGCAGGGCGACTTGACAGGCTTGTAAGGAAAGCTGACTCTGTTGTTGGTGTGGAGCTGGAGACACTGACCTCAGCAGCAGATAAGATGACCCTGAGCAGAATGCTGTCTGTTATGGACAATGATCTTCATTCCTTTTAGTCCACATTCCACAAGTAGGGAGCATGTTCAGTAACAGACTCATGTGTCTGTCCTGCTCTACTGACAGGCTGAAGACGTCTTTTGTACCATGGGCTAACTGTACAACGTAACACAGAAATACCTGTATGTTTAAGTATCTACTGCACACTGGTCTATGCCTTTTTAGTGGTATTTCCCCCCCATACATACATACATGCACTCAGGTTTTGGACTGGACTCCCATATTAAGACATCAACCACTGTGCCTTTTTTTTTTTCTTTTTTCTTGTATTACAATTGTTCTTGTTTTTTATTGTGTGTATGTCCGTGTATTCAGATCTTTTAGATAGTGTGTATTTGTATTTTTATGGATGCTATGGGGTACTTGAATTTCCTACAGGATGAATAAAGCGATCAGTATGTCTGGTATTTATATTTGTGTATTTATATTTATATTTGCAAATAGGTTTTTTTTTTTTACTTTCACTTTTGATACTCTGTGTGCTTCTTACCCTGTGTGCTGCTATGCAATGCTGCTGGAACCTCAATTTTCCTGAGGAAGTCTTCCCAAGGGATTAATAAAGTTTTAAAAACTCCAGAGGTGTTATCAGGTTACAAAAAAATAGCGTTTTCAGTTTTATAAGTATTTATTTCTCACTAGCTTTTACATAATATATGAGAAACATGTTACATTTACACAGAAACACAGTGGTATGGGAGCAGATTGCGCAGCCAGAGAGAGACCAGTGATGTCACGGTGCCTCTCTACTCTGATTGGCTGTCACCCCCCCCAAAAAACAAACAAACAAACAAACAATGGATTTGCATGATTCATAGATTAAAAATTAGAAACAGAATATGACCTTTTGACTTCTTAAAATCGGTCAAAGTTAGCCACCTCTGAACTTGTCCAAGGTCTGTGTCTCAAGAATGTTCCCTGTAAATTTGAAGACCCTGGCAGTAATAGGACTGGACTTATGCTGAGCACAGACAGACAGACGGATGGACACAAAGCCTTTGCAATACCCGATGTCCATATTTTGATGGCTTCGGGTCGTAAAACTCATTAAACAATCTAAAGAAAAGTAACACGGATGTGTCAAGTAAACCCGGCCTCCCCTATACCACCACAGACTGAGTTCACAGGGCCACCTTTGCCTGCAAAATAAAAATGCAACACAACCTCGGCTGTATTGACGTCACACGACGAAGACGTAAAAACCATCCGCTGCTGTTTACTGACGCTCCTGTAAGCTCCGCCTTCAGAAAAGACCTTGGAATGTGTTACTTCAGATCAAATCAGATAATGACCAAACAAAACCTCAGTCATGTCTTTGTCTGCACAGATCTTACGCTCATTAGTGTCCATTAAAGGGTGAGAAGGAAAATATGCATGACACACACTCGATGCATTATCCCTCATGTAGCCCCCACATAACAGCTATTATGCTTCTATTTTGACTGAATAGCAGCTTTGGCTCTACGTGTCTTTTCAGTGGAGGATTTGGAGCCCTTAATCCACTCGGCAAAGTTTTTTTTCTGTCTCTCTCTCTCTCTTTCCACCATCTGGACTTTAGAGCTTCTGAAGACAAAAACACCAGGCGGTGAGAGAACAGATCAGAGCTGCTGACTGCCACCACAACTTTTTGTCTTCCATCAGGGGTCAAAGGTGCAGTCCTGCAGTGCGGCGTGACCCGGGTCAGCAGGGCTCCCTCAACTGATCTCATACAGTAACAGTAACCAATCCCAGCGGTACTGCCAATGTGCCAATCAAAGCCATGTGATGGCACAGGTGCTGCAGTGACCACCAGGGAGCAGCAGAGTGCACTGTAGTGTCAAACCACAAGCAGGGTGCAACTCCAGATTTGGCAAGAAAAAAAAAATGCATTCCATCTTAAACAGAAAAGGCTGAAACTTTAAGTTTGACTGCAGCTGATGTTTTGTTTGGATTAATTAACACCATGTAACGGCGAGAGTTAAATGGCTGCCGCGCAGACATGCGTGCTCTGTGTTCCAGAGCGCGTAGGCTCACACGAGTCCGTCATTTCCATCTTGCCTTGATTTAATTAGCTGTACTTGAAAACATGTGGATCATTTGGAAGCCCTGATAATTCCCCCCCCCCCCCGCTCTCTTTGGGGGTGGGTTACACAGTCGGATTCCAATCCGCTGACATTAAAAGGGGAAATAAACGACAAAGGGGCCCTGCAGGTTTGCATTAGAGACCTAATTGGTTTTGGCTTGAGTGGCCTGTTAGCGTTGCCAGACGTGGGCTTTTTGTGTTTTGCCATGTGGGTAAAGTTGCCTGTGCTGGAGGTGTGGAGAGGTGCCTGCAGAGCTTTTCTGATTCACACACTGCTGCTGGTTTCTCTGGGCTTTTTATATTAGATTCTGATAATGAGTTTCTATCTGCTGCACGTCCCAATTTTGAAAATGCATCATGCACGTTGGTGGAGTAGCTGTGTTTGGTTTTGTTGGGGTTTTTTGTGTGTGTGTCAGGCTGTGTGCCTGTATCCTTCTCACTCCCTCTGCTCTCTGCATGGGTCTTTTCCACCACCACTACCACCTGTTAGTGCTTTATGTGGGCCCCAGGGCTACAGTGACTCCAGAACCTTCTACATTTGCTCATCAGGCCCATCAGATTTCCTCGAATCTGGCTCCTATTTACGACTGCAGGACCAATCTGAGCTGGAATCCCTACTGCTGTTTAGCCAAATCAGACAGAATTAAACTGATTTTGATTAATGGCTCATTAGCGATGACATTAAGTGTTGGCAACATGTGGTTTTAGTGGGAAAATATACACTGTACGGCTGAAATTTGTGATTTACTTTATTACTAAGTGCTCCATGTGTGAGTGTAACATCAGTGCGTCTCTTTAATATTTAACCACGTGACCTTTCAAGTGGGCTTCATCTGTGTCTGCTGTAAAAGCTCACAGGAAAAATGCAAATACTAATAATGATTTTAACTTTAAATGTGATTCTACTTCTGTGATTTAAGCGCCTTGGGGCAACTGTTTGTTGTGATTTGGCGCTATATAAAAAAATTGATTGATTGATTGATTTATTGATAATTATATGTTTTGTGAATTTTTAAATGTGAATTTGTTACTTCTTTTGTTTTAATGGAGGAAACAGTCAACTAATTCTGTTTAATGTCATGACAACATGCAAAGGAGGTTTAATAACTCTAACAGCATTGGTCAATTCAATTTCAATTTTCACTTTATTTCATTTATATAGCACCAACTCACAACAAAGCTGCCTCAAGGCACTTCACACAAGTAAGGTTTAACCTTACCAACCCCCAGAGCAAGCACACAGGTGACAGTAGTAAGAAAAAGCGTCCTCTGATGATATTGAGGAAGAAACCTCAAGCAGACCAGACTCAAAGGGGTGACCCACTGCTACCAACACAATTGACAAGACAAATGTACAGAAAATTTTGGGAGTTCATGCTGGTGTCCAGGATGGGAGGCTGGCTGTGGAGGGCAGGGGAGGGGGTTGGGTCCACAGATTCCATCTATTTCAAGATCACTGCAGAAGAAGACACCCACTCCCTCCTCTGGATGGAGCCGCACCTCAAACAGAGAGAAAAAACAGAATCAAGTGGCAGAAAGACAACAAATAAAGTATAATATATAATTTACTTTATAATAAACAAATAAAGTCAAAGGCATCCCTGAAGCCCCGCCCCTTCCACAGCAATCGCATTACTAGTAAAGAATTTGGCATGAAAATGGTTTTTAGTTGTTTTTCAGCATTTCAAATTTGAGACTTGCATGCTTTCCCATACAATTTAGTTTTGACACCCAGTCTATATACATTTATAGCCAAGTGGCCTCTGTGTGCGTGTGTGTGCCTTCGATCATGGAGAAACTGAGGAGAGTTGACATTTGCCGTTTGGTATGCTTATCTATTTTGGGTCAAGGATGGACTAATATTTTTGGAGAAATTACAGATATTGCATAACAATGGTGAACAATGGATGTTGATTTCATTCTAGATTCACACGCCATTCTAAATCATGATAGAAACTTTGCATAATTTATTACCACCCTTGAAAAAATGTCAGCTACCTTTTTTATATACAATTCCCAATTTAGAGCTCATGGATCCCCACGGGCAACACACAAGTCAATATAAAATATCAAACATGTACAGTGGATTAACTTCAGTGTCTTTTCTGCACACATTGTGCAAGTGCGATATCTCGGAAAACACAAGTATCAGATTGGCACTCGGTACTGGCGATCGATTTAGATCTAGTTCGGAGGCAAAACAACTCCATCGGGACGTCACTGCTTTTTTCTAATGGATAGCATTTGTCGTGTTTCGTGAGATCTTTCAGCTTTGGGCTCTGTTGTCTGTTTCTAATTGCTAACACTACACTCCTCAGTCCATTACTTCAGATAGTGTGGTGACCTGAAGCAAAGTTTAAAACAAAGACAGAAGAGTGAGCGACCAGTTAAAGGGGGAAAAAAATGTGCGGAGTCGAGTCGAAGGGGATTAACTGTCAGGGAGAATGTGAGGCTAATTGAAGCCAGTTTTGCACAGCTGTTTCTTCTTGCTGTGCGGCTCTGCACGGAGCGCCTGGGAGGATAGGATCCAGATGTGAGCTCGCGCCAAGGATCGGCCACCAGTAACAATCCTCAGTAACAGCGGCCATGTAGGAGGGTGATCAGAATGCCCTTTGTCAAAAAAAAAAAAAAAAAAAAAATACTCCTCGGATCTGAAAGATAATTCTTTGCTTTTCACTCTTGATCGCAAGCTCCTTGTTATACCGCCAGTCAGCGGCATGACCTCTTCATTCAGGTGTCACCATGCAGCGTAAACATTGCCCTGACACATCTGACTGCTGCAAAATGCATCTTGCAGCATTTGAGACGGTTTAGCATATTTGTCACATTGCCTTTGAAACGTCCATCCAAAAGGGATTAAGGTTTCTTTTGTGTGTTCTCCTGTTAAAAGTGCTTCATTTAAATCATCATGGGGGAAAAAAGACAGAGACATGTATCCTTTATCGGGATGGCGGGATGCAGTTATTCAATCTTTTGCTTTGCGTCGAGGCTATATAAAAAAGCGAGGGAAAAGAATGTATTACCACATTATGCTTTTTAATGTCCCAATTCTCATGCTTTTCGCTTGTCTCCATCATTTCCCACTTGGCTCAGACAAAGAGGAGCGAGCACTGCTTCCTCTGTCATACCTTCTATTGTTCCGATACCTTTATTTTTCTCGCCTCTGTCCTTGTAAGCCTCACTTGGTTCCCCGCAGTCTGCTTTGACTATCACGCAGTGTCCAAGTGCAGCTGGCCCTGTCATCACACAGAGGATGGCAGACATCCACATGTGCACCAGATCTTACTCAACACTGATATTTGTGTTTGAGAAGTCTTCACAATGGCAAATATTACACTTTTTTGGGAATAACCCTGTTGTGTGTGATGGTTTGTGGACATTCATGCTGGTTATACGGTCGCAAATAGAGCTTTACCGGTGACGCATTAGTGGAGCCGGTACAACGGCTATTTTCGACCGTATAACAGCATGAACGTCCATAAATCATCAGGTGCAAGGGGGTTGTTTCCATTCTAATTCAATATCGTTTGCACGGTTAATTTCTCTGTAGGTAATTCGGTCGATGAGGCATACCATCGAGCAAAAGCAATGTCGCTCCAACAGCGGTCAGGGCGCGGAGTCATCCGTCAAACGTGAAAATCCATCAACTCCATCAAATGTGAAACGGTAATTCTGTATCAGAATGCACATCAATACTTTCATATGGTAGCTTAAATTCACCCATTTAGGTGTCTTGTCACATAAATCAACACTTCCGCGTCCCGACAATGTTGCACGTGTAGTTGCACAGAGGACAGGAATGACATACAACAGGAATGACATCTCGTCAGAACACCGGTCAGGGTGTGGAGTAATACATCCAAATGTGAAACGTCAAATATTTTGCCACTGTTACCCCGATATTATACGGTCTGAAATCTCACATGCTTAACCAATCAGATTCACAGAAAAAATGTAATTTGATTAGCATTTGATTTTTACCCAACATTTTGTACAATGCCACTCAGCTTTAAAACCAAGAATGTCTCATATTTTGTGGAATTACACAGCTAATGATATAAAGGGGTGGTGGCCAAGTGGAATGGTATAGAGCTCACATTTATTTGCCCATCTTGCTTATTTTTGAAATTTAAAACTCCTTATAAGTAATAGCACATGCTGTAGTGTGCACACATGTTCCACTGAATTCCTGTCTGTTGGTAAACTGAGCCTCAGGGAAATGCTGTGTTAAAAAAGTGAGTTCCATATAGAGAAAACAGGTGCGACTTATACTACGGTGTGACATATATATGCAAAAGGTTTTGCACTGCAATCGAAAGGATGTTTTCCTGAACATCCATGCCAATATAAAGGATTTAGATATGTACTATAAGGGTGGTAATGTTTACATTATTTGAAATGCATAGATACAGTAGTGTTCAGAATAATAGTAGTGCTATGTGACTAAAAAGAGTAATCCAGGTTCTGAGATTCCCCAAAATAAAAAATACTTCAGAATATATTTTAAATTATTTAATTAACTATATCAAATGAAATATATATAATCAGCCAAATAACAACAGCTTACTATTTTAGCAGGTTTCTTTATTTATGAAATATCAGTTGAGAAATAAAAAATACTATTATGGTCACAGTCAATACATTTGGCTGTAATCTGTTAAATCATTAGTCTTCCCTGTTATGATTAATTGCTGTAATTATTGAGCAAATTCTAAGAAACACATTCCAAGGTCTTTCTGAATTACAGTAGTGTTCAGAATAATAGTAGTGCTATGTGACTAAAAAGATTAATCCAGGTTTTGAATATATTTCTTATTGTTACATGGGAAACAAAGTACCAGCAGATCCAGTAGATTCTCACAAATCCAACAAGACCAAGCATTCATGATATGCACACTCTTAAGGCTATGAAATTGGGCTATTAGTAAAAAAAAGTAGAAAAGGGGGTTTTCACAATAATAGTAGCATCTGCTTTTGATGCTACAAACTCAAAACTATTATGTTCAAACTGCTTTTTCAGCAATCCTGTGAATCACTAAACTAGTATTTAGTTGTATAACCACAGTTTTTCATGATTTCTTCACATCTGCGAGGCATTCATTTTGTTGGTTTGGAACCAAGATTTTGCTCATTTACTAGTGTGCTTGGGGTCATTGTCTTTTTGAAACACCCATTTCAAGGGCAAGTCCTCTTCAGCATAAGGCAACATGACCTCTTCAAGTATTTTGACATATCCAAACTGATCCATGATACCTGGTATGCGATATATAGGCCCAACACCATAGTAGGAGAAACATGCCCATATCATGATGCTTGCACCATCATGCTTCACTGTCTTCAGTGTGAACTGTGGCTTGAATTCAGAGTTTGGGGGTCGTCTCACAAACTGTCTGCGTCCCTTGGACCCAAAAAGAACAATTTTACTCTCATCAGTCCACAAAATATTCCTCCATTTCTCTTTAGGCCAGTTGATGTGTTCTTTGGCAAATTATAACCTCTTCTGCACATGTCTGTTATTTAACAGAGGGACTTTGCAGGGGATTCTTGCAAATAAATTAGCTTCACACAGGTGTCTTCTAACTGTCACAGCACTTACAGGTAACTCCAGACTGTCTATGATCATCCTGGAGCTGATCAGTGGGTGCGCCTTTGCCATTCTGGTTATTCTTTTATCCATTTAGATGGTTATTTTCCATTTTCTTCCACACGTCTCTGTTTTTTTGTCCATTTTAAAGCATTGGAGATCATTGTAGATGAACAGCCTATAATTCTTTGCACCTGCATATATGTTTTCCCCTCTCCAATCAACTTTTTAATCAAACTATGCTGTTCTTCTGAACGATTGTCTTGAACGTCCCATTTTCCTCAGGCTTTCAAAGAGAAAAGCATGTTCAACAGGTGCTGGCTTCATCCTTAAATAGGGGACACCTGATTCACACCTGTTTGTTCCACAAAACTGATGAACTCACTGACTGAATGCCACACTACTATTATTGTGAACACCCCCTTTTCTACTTTTCTTTACTAATAGCCCAATTTCATAGCCTTAAGAATGTGCATATCATGAATGCTTGGTCTTGTTGGATTTGTGAGAATCTACTGAATCTACTGGTACCTTGTTTCCCATGTAACAATAAGAAATATACTCAAAACCTGGATTAATCTTTTTAGTCACATAGCACTACTATTATTCTGAACACTACTGTAGATTTACACACCTAAGTGCAGCAACAAGGTGCACCTTGGCTAATTTTCCTGCGCAGATAGCAATTCCTCTCAAGCAGACACAACACTAAGCAAAAGTCAGAAAAATCTTTTCTTTTTAGAAAAGAAATGTTCTAAATGATCTAAACGTTATATTCATAAAAGTGCATTTTGTTTATACATGACTGATTCATCATGGTGTTCCTCAAGGATCCCTTCTTGGCTCACTGTTGTTTTGATTCTATCAATTATTTGGCTCTTGATTTTAATCTCGTCTGGTGTTTTTAGTACTCCTGTGCTCTTACTATATGTGCAATACACTACACCTTAATTATACTCACTGCTGTAAATACTCAGTGCAGTCCCCATCACCTCAAATCCACAAACAGGCTCAGTTCAGCATGGCAACCTGATGTAACTCAGGGTGAACTACGTCCCTAAATCTATCTGTGGATGATTCTTTCTTTCTTTGGTGTGAAAATTGGATGAACTGTTTCGAGCCTGCACCGAGTGAGGTGTTCAGGAGTCCAGCTGAACTCTGAAACTTTTGAGTGTGTTCAAAACCACGAGTTTAAGTAACCTTTCCTGACTTGTGCTGCTGTATGCTAAGGTGCATGCCGACCTCCCCAGAGGCACACGTGGCCAAAACATGGCTTCAAACAGGTGTCAGTTATCATATTTCCTCCATGGTGGAGATAACAGGACAGGAAAGGATGCACAAGCAGTGAAGGTGACAGGAAATCTTAGTCTAAGCCAGCATCCCTCCCCAGTACTTCTCCCCATGTGTCACTCGTGAGTTTTATGACTTTTGTTAAGTTCACCTTGTCTGTTCCTTCTCAGATTTCACTCCCATTGGGTCTACTGCTGTCAGAATGCAACCTGTTCCACAGCTTGCAAACCACCTCATGCTGCAAGGCTGGAAAGTGTGTCTTTTCCCCTGTTTGTGCAAGTACAGTTTTTTTAACACACAACCTTGGAGGCTGCTCGGAGTAATAATATGTCAGACGTTGCCTCAGCATCTGTTGTTCCGTCAGCAAAGTTTGTATGATTTTGTCAGCAAAGCTGAGCAGGAACGCTGTGCAAGGATTTGTTTCAGATGTTATGTCTTAAAATGGAAAGAAGGACGACAACCAGTAAAACTATAAATGCAAACAAACAAAAGCGGGGATTGGAGTGTAACGCTGAGAAGTTCAAACAACGCTGCGGCTTAACCTTGGGAAATGCCAACACATGTCTCTGTGGGTGTGTGTGTGTGTGTGTGTGTGTGTGTGTGTGTGTGTGTGTGTGTGTGTGTGTGTGTGTGTGTGTGTGTGTGTGTGTGTGTGTGTGTGTGTGTGTGTGTGTGTGCGCGCGCCGCCTGAACCGCCAGCCGTTATCTTCCCTCAGCTTTAATTGAACCCTTCAGAAATCCCCAAAGTGACACACACACATGCACAGTAAAGCCTGGAGGCTGTTTTCGCCCAAGCCAGGTGTTCCCCTCTCTGTTGCCAGATGAGCCACCTGCAGATAACAGGTGTGGCCTTCGCCAAGGAAGAGAGCAACACAGCTGCTACTCGCCTCAGGGAGACTGAGACACACACACAGAGAGAGAGAGAGAGAGAGTCATGTTTGTCCAGAACCAACTGCTGGTAGCAAAGTGTTTCACGTACACATCAAGAAAAATACACACAGGCTGGAATAAAGGAACACTATACCGTCACAGTTCCGGAAAGTGCTTTCACTTTCTTCGTCTGTTGGCTGTTTGCATTTAGTCCAAGTTGTAATGGCTTTGACATTTCAGGCTTATACCTTGTTGCAGGCGATTATCTGAAAGCACATGACATTCTTGGGGCTGTGTTATTTGCTGTCATGCCTCTCTTTTAAAACGACCGTAAGAAATATTTAGAGGTCAAAATATGGAAATACCCACTCTGGTTGCACAGTAAATTTTACAGCATGAAATAGACTCTGGAAGGACAACATTTGGTTCCACTCTAAAAAGAAGTAGGTAGAAGTAAGTCCTATTCAGGCTTAGTGGTGCTGGCGCTTATCTGGATCATTCCCAGGTAGCATAGCGTGGGACGGGTGAGAGTCTATGATTTCCCCTGGGCTAGATGCCAGTCCATCACAGGTTACTTCTCCAGCCATTCCTGTACCTATTTTTTGCTGGGTGGACTGAGACAATACAGATGAAGTGTCTTGTCCAAGGACCAGGAATTTAATCCGTCTACATATTGGTAGCTCACCTCCTATTCCACTGAGCTACCAGTTCTACTCAGTCTAAAGGTGCCCTGACACACTTGCATGACTTTGATCCGCGCACTTGCATGCACATCATCGTGACAATCCCACCCGCTGGACGCCGCGCTTTATTCTACTGGCTGCCACGTGTTGTACCTTGGACGCTGTGTATATAAAATAATGACTTTGTCGTGGATTCATCATTTTCTGTCGGAGTTGGGTGTTGAAAATGCCTCTAATCACTTCCGGAATCACAGCGGACCACTCCAGCTGCAGTTTTTCTGTTTCTCTCACATGCGCGCTTAATGTAGTGGAGAACGCATTTGGAACCATCTAAAAAGGTAATTATTTATATTGTAATCACTTGGTAAAACAGATGCATGTTCATTCCTTCTTGTGTGCAGCTGTAAAAGTACATTTATGATAGATTTGACATCTCGTTATAATCGATCATATGAGCTGCGCTCTGATGTGGTGAGCTGACGCAATCACTCGCACTCGCACACAGTGTTTTTGATTTGTTTGTGTAATGTTCACTTGAAGTTCACGTCAATGCGTGACGGAGATTTTGAACATTTCAAAATTTTCGTTGTGCACGTGCACAAAGCCGCATATGGTTTACAACCATTTACAACGAGTGTACTCTCACGCACGGCAGAGTGTGCGCAAGTGTGCAGATCAAAGTCGTGCAAGTGCCAGGGGGCCTTAATGGCATCAAAGTACAAGACAAGTTACCCCAAGGCACTACATACAAGTAAGGTCTAAACCATACCCATCACATGAGCAAGCACATTAACAACAGTGGGAAGGAAAAACACGCTTAGGACCCAATTTCATGAAGCAGTCTAATATTGTTTAGTTGACTAAACTCAGTCAATTAATGTTTTGACGTTCATCATTACACAAAGCATTTAGTTGGCTAAAGTTTGACATTACCAAACTAAAGCTTTTAGCCTGCTACAATGGAGGCTAATCTTATTTTAGTCAACAAATCTTTAGTGTCTTACCTCAAAAATGTCACCGGTGAGACCTTTCAGCAGGTTATCGATGATAACATCCACATCTCCAAGTCAACCGTGTGGCAAATCGTGAGGGATGTTAGGAGTGGCCAGCACTACACACATAGACATAGCCACAGCGAGAGTTACTGTAGCAGCACTGCATGCCCATATATGGCACACATACGAAACCATCTTTAAGATAAATGAAAACAACGAAATAGGAGAACTATTCCTGACCAGCGCATCAAAAGATATACAGGCCAGGAAATAAAACCAAAAAACCCACAAATCTCTTTATTAATACCCTAAATAATGCGTTTTCTTCGGTGGGAGGGGAAAAGACACAAAATCAATGCATCTCTGTTCTTGTGCGGGCATAAATTCTCAGGGGTTCGTGGGTTTGAGCAGGACTCTAAGACACACATTGCAGTTGTGACCACCCTGGGAGTAAATAAAACTCTTGCACATTGGAGGTGTTTCTTGGCAAAGGCACTCGCAAGGTCCATATGCCAGTGAAAATCATTGACTAACGTAAGACGACTAAAATCTACAAGTTTAGCTGTTGATGTGAAATGGTGATTAGACAGCTAATGTTGGGTGACTAACCATAGTCAACTAAGTAAGTTTAGTAGACTAAAAGACTAGACCACTTTACAAAACCAGGCCCAGGTGTTGTTTGATTGTAGGAAGAAACCTCAAGGAGACTCAGCTCGGGACCATCTGCTTCAGCCATACAAACAAAAATAAACAAGTAAAATAATAATAAAACAAAAGCACAACAAAACATTGACAAACATGCAGAGGTAGCAATCCAAAAAAGCATTTAACAAATGCAGTGCTAAATCGACTCCATCACAATATACAAGGTCTATTAGAAAAGTATCCGACCATTTTATTTTTTGCAAAAACCTGATGGATTTGAATCATGTGTGCTTGCATGAGCAAACCTTGAACCTTCGTGCCCATGCGTGAATTTTTTCACGCCTGTCGTTTGCGTCATTTGCTTGTAAGCAGCCTTTGTGTGAGGATGGGTGGAGTCTCTCGTCGGATTTTCTTTGCAAGGAAAATGGCGGAACGATTGGAGCAGCGCGACTGCATCAAATTTAGCCAGAAACTGGGCGACAGCCAGGTGGAAATCATTCGGATTATTCAGATGGCTTTCAGTGACGATGCTATGAGCATCACACAGATTAAGGAGAGGTACAACCGGTTTAAAGACATCCGCACAATGGTGGAGAGCTAGCCACGCTCCGGTCGGCCATCAACTTGCTGAAATGACCAGACCATTTCTAAAGTGAATGCTGTGGTGATGCGGGACCGTTGTGTGACTATCCGAGAAATTGCAGAAGAGGTGGACATCAGCACTTTTTCGATACATTCCACTGTGACAGAAGATTTGGCCATGAAAAGAGTAGCAGCGAAATTCATGCCAATGGCTTAAGCACGAAGGTGCTGATGGCGGAACAAAAGCACCTTCGTGTTGAAGTCTCACAGGACATGTTGTGACATGCCCAGCTCTTCCACCATTCGGAAGATTCAGACGGCTTTCGGTGGCTTTTCAGTCGTGTGACTATCCGAGAAATTGTGGAAGAGGTGGGCATGTCACAGCATGTCCTGTGAGACTTCAACACGAAGGCGCTTTTGCTCCTTCAGCAGCTTTGTGCCGAAGCCATTGGCATGAATTTCGCTGCAACTCTTTTCATGGCCAAATCTTCTGTCACTGTGGAATGTGCCGAAAAAGTGCTGATGTGATGTGATGTGATTGTGCGGACGTCTTTAAACCGGTTGTACCGCTCCTTAATCTGTGTGATGCCCATAGGATTGTAACCGAAAGCCGTCTGAATAATCCGAATGGTTTCCACCTGGCTGTCGCCCAGTTTCTGGCAAAATTTGATGCAGTCGCGCTGCTCCAATCGTTCTGCCATTTTCCTTGCAAAGAAAATCCGACGAGAGACTCCAGCCCATCCTCACACAAAGGCTGCTTACAAGCAAATGATGCAACCGACAGGCGTGAAAAAATTAATGCATGCGCACAAAGGTTCATGGTTGGCTCATGCAAGCACACGTGATTCAAATCCATCAGGTTTTTGCAAAAAATAAAAAGGTTGGATACTTTTCTAACAGACATCGTAAATTACTCTGTTAGAGTTGCACATCTTGCTGATCTGACACTATGGCAGAGATTATTTGATGCCATTTGGAGTGGTTCCAATGTTAGGTTCTTCTGCAAAATTTACTGTGACTTGATACATTTACACATCTTTCCAAGGTGCTGTGAGCGTCTGTGAATTGTGGTTTCTCATTAATGTTAACTTGTTTTTTTGTTTTTTTCAAAAATCTTTGGATGAAGTAATGCATCATACTTTTTTCCGTGCATATTTTAGCTATTATTAGGGCCCGAGTAGGCAACATCCTACGAGGACCCTATTGTAATTGCGCTGTTTATTATTATTATTATTATTATTATTATTTATTATTATTATTATTATTATTATTATTATTACCCTTACTCTGGATGGCATTACCCTGACCTCTAGTAATACTGTGAGAAATCTTGGAGTCATTTTTGATCAGGATATGTCATTCAAAGCGCATATTAAACAAATATGTAGGACTGCTTTTTTGCATTTACGCAATATCTCTAAAATCAGAAAGGTCTTGTCTTGAGTGATGCTGAAAAACTAATTCATGCATTTATTTCCTCTAGGCTGGACTATTGTAATTCATTATTATCAGGTTGTCCTAAAAGTTCCCTAAAAAGCCTTCAGTTAATTCAAAATGCTGCAGCTAGAGTACTAACGGGGACTAGAAGGAGAGAGCATATCTCACCCATATTGGCCTCTCTTCATTGGCTTCCTGTTAATTCTAGAATAGAATTTAAAATTCTTCTTCTTACTTATAAGGTTTTGAATAATCAGGTCCCATCTTATCTTAGGGACCTCATAGTACCATATCACCACAATAGAGCGCTTCGCTGTCAGACTGCAGGCTTACTTGTAGTTCCTAGGGTTTGTAAGAGTAGAATGGGAGGCAGAGCCTTCAGCTTTCAGGCTCCTCTCCTGTGGAACCAGCTCCCAATTCAGATCAGGGAGACAGACACCCTCTCTACTTTTAAGATTAGGCTTAAAACTTTCCTTTTTGCTAAAGCTTATAGTTAGGGCTGGATCAGGTGACCCTGAACCATCCCTTAGTTATGCTGCTATAGACGTAGACTGCTGGGGGGTTCCCATGATGCACTGAGTGTTTCTTTCTCTTTTTGCTCTGTATGCACCACTCTGCATTTAATCATTAGTGATTGATCTCTGCTCCCCTCCACAGCATGTCTTTTTCCTGGTTCTCTCCCTCAGCCCCAACCAGTCCCAGCAGAAGACTGCCCCTCCCTGAGCCTGGTTCTGCTGGAGGTTTCTTCCTGTTAAAAGGGAGTTTTTCTTTCCCACTGTCGCCAAGTGCTTGCTCACAGGGGGTCGTTTTGACCGTTGGGGTTTTTACGTAATTATTGTATGGCCTTGCCTTGCAGTGTGGAGCGCCTTGGGGTGGCTGTTTGTTGTGATTTGGCGCTATATAAATAAAATTGATTGATTGATTGATTATTATTATTATTATTATTATTATTCTCACTCTTGAAATCGAAATTTCGGCCGAAAGTTCGGCCTCTTCCCATGCTCAAAAACTCACCAAACTTTCCAAAGTCATCCGGCCAGATCCGAAATTCGATATGTTGGGGGCGTCGCACATGGTCGCAGAAAAATCGCGAAATAGCGCCCCCTAGAAATTTTCAAAAACCCCTCCTCATTGGGCTTTTTTCATCGTAGCCTCACGAAATTCGGTACACATATTTACCATGCCAGGACGCACAAAAAAGTCTCTTACTGTCATGGTGAAATATCGACAGGAAGTCGGCCATTTTGATTTTAATTTTCGATTTTGAGCAAATGTTTGCCATTTTTGGCCATTTCCACTACTTACATTTGAACGAACCCGTCCTAGGGATTTCATCCGATTGTCTTCAAATTTGGTCAAAATCATCACAACACAATGGTGATCAAAAGTTATCAAAAGATTCTAATTAAGTCAAAAGGCGTGGCTGCTAGGGGTCGTCAAACTTTGGCGAGCTTTTCGGAGCACGCCATTTCACTTCGAACGGCTGTCATGCCCACATACTTCATCTTAGATCCTTCAAACTTGCTGGACATGATGAGGGCTCCGCCCTGAACGTTTACATATCTTAAGTTCCCACCTGCGCCATAGCGCCCCCCGGTGGTGGCGGGAAATGTCCTATTTTTACTTTAAGAGGTCCTGATGTCACATACTTAACCCAATCAACGTCATTCCACTTCTAAAACATGCACAACAAATTGGTGAACGTAGGCGATGAACGCCGTGAAGTTACGAGTAACGGCGTCCGTGTGGCAGCGTGCCGAATATTGACCATTTGCCATGAAATTACGTTCTTCCTTTTGACGGTTTTAATTTTGTCACATCATCATGAAAATTGACTCACAGGTCGAGCACGACAACCTCTTACAATTCATAGGG
This sequence comes from Thalassophryne amazonica, assembly GCF_902500255.1. Taxonomy (NCBI): domain Eukaryota; kingdom Metazoa; phylum Chordata; class Actinopteri; order Batrachoidiformes; family Batrachoididae; genus Thalassophryne; species Thalassophryne amazonica. The sequence continues at coordinate 39,910,380 of NC_047105.1, read as the reverse complement.
GCATTGCCCATGGGTGGGGCAAAATGCCTCAATAGCGCCCCCTTGAAACTTTCAAAAAACCCTCCACGTAGGGGTTTTTTTGGAGTAGGGAGATGAAAATTGGTACACATGTGTGACTTGCATAGACATACAAAAAAGTCTCTTGCACCATGGGTCTACTCCAAACAGGAAGTCGGCCATTTTGAATTTCCTTCTCATTTTGGCGTGATTTCCACATGTTGTATTTGAACGAACTCCTACGGATTTTGTCCAATGCACTTCAAATTTCTTTGACAGCATCCAAAGATGATACTGACCAAAAGTTATCGAAAGCTTTTTTCTATGTTGAAGGGTGTGGCCGCTATGGTGCCGCCATTTTGACCCTTTGGCATGGAACATCAAATCATGATAACTCCTTCATGCTTTGCCTGATTGACTTGAAACTTCACATGTATGATGATGGTTGGCCCCTGAACACACCCGGCCCCTCTGTTTGTACACTGAGCGCCCCCTAGTGGATGAACAATCAACATGTCATAACTCCTTCATGCATTGTGTGATTTGTTTAAAATTTTAACTGTGTGATGAGTGCTTGCCCCTGCATGCACATGCCCACATGTGGTCACAATGGCACCCATTGGCCTGGGTAGGCGGTCGCGCGGAACGAGGGCCCGTATATGACTGCTTGCAGTCCTAGTTTTACTTGTATTTCATAGTTGCTGAAATATGAACTGAGCCAGTATTCATTTATTTATTCATTTATTTATTAATTTTTACTTAATCTAATTGTCTTTGGTCTTTGTTCTACTTCCCAAAATGAACTGAGTGTAACAAAATGTCAAACTTTTAAGACAGCCCTGCATGCAGCACATATGCAGCATAAGTGACATTGCTTTGACATGTTGCACCTTCATCTGCAAATAAAAGACAAGATATGCTGCATGCATTATATCAACAAAACTGTGTAGTTATACCATTGACCTTGATGGGTTATACCATTGTCAAATTTATTTTACTATACTGGTTTATACAACAAGGACAAGAAACTTTTTCAGTTTTATTATTAATAAAGTTGGTAGCAGATTGATTTTTCCCATTTTTGCTTTGGGTTGCTACAGAGGATGCTGTATGGATCCACATGCAGATTTGATACAAGTTTGATTTAGGGGAGGTGATTGTCTAGTGGTTAAGCATTGGGCTTGAGACCAGAGGATTCTTGGTTCAGATCCCAGCCTGACAATCACTAAGGGACCTTTTAATACCCTAGTTGCTCCCGGTGTGTAGCAGGCACCTTGCATGGCAGCAGCCTGATTTTGGGTGAATGTGAGGCATTATTGTAAAGCGCTTTGAACGTGTGATGCAGATTGAAAAGTGCAAAATAAATGCAGTCCATTTACAATTTATGGCCGACGCTTTTCTGATACAACTCCAGATGTGCTCGGAGTGAAAGAGATTGCCTTGACCTTCAGCTTGGGAAGCAAGTGTGTTAGGTGCTTGTGCCGCAGTAACAGAAGCTCATGTACTCCCTACCAGCTTTATTAGTTTCACCTTGCTCATTCAGTGTTTGACCCCTTTCTACCTTAAATAAGATTACCACAAATACTGATGTACAATACGCAGTGAAATGCAAACTTGGGCAATGAGATCATGAGAAAATGTATCATTTGTATGAATTGTCTCTTTTCTTTGTACTGAGATTGCATTTGCTTGTCCATAATGCCCACCTTAATATTTAGGTTTTATAAAATGATTGGGGAAAGTGTGTATTATACACCAACAAGAGCACCCACCAATCCAGATCTAGATCACCTCCAAAATTCAGTGGAGTCTTCCATGGCCTAATATCTATCTGTGGTGCAACCTGTGAAGTAGTTTTGACGTAATCCTTTAAAGCCTATATAAAGTGAAATATTGATCCAGATCCAGATCACCTTCAAAATTCAATTTTTCATTTCATTTCATTTATATAGCACCAAAAGTCTAACCTTACTAACCCCTAGAGCAAGCACACCAGTGACAGTGGTAATTTGAGGAAAAAACCTCAATCAATCAATCAATCAATCAATTTTTTTTTATATAGCGCCAAATCACAACAAACAGTTGCCCCAAGGCGCTTTATATTGTAAGGCAAGGCCATACAATAATTATGTAAAACCCCAACGGTCAAAACGACCCCCTGTGAGCAAGCACTTGGCTACAGTGGGAAGGAAAAACTCCCTTTTAACAGGAAGAAACCTCCAGCAGAACCAGGCTCAGGGAGGGGCAGTCTTCTGCTGGGACTGGTTGGGGCTGAGGGAGAGAACCAGGAAAAAGACATGCTGTGGAGGGGAGCAGAGATCGATCACTAATGATTAAATGCAGAGTGGTGCATACAGAGCAAAAAGAAAAAGAAACAGTGCATCATGGGAACCCCCCAGCAGTCTACGTCTATAGCAGCATAACTAAGGGATGGTTCAGGGTCACCTGATCCAGCCCTAACTATAAGCTTTAGCAAAAAGGAAAGTTTTAAGCCTAATCTTAAAAGTAGAGAGGGTGTCTGTCTCCCTGATCTGAATTGGGAGCTGGTTCCACAGGAGAGGAGCCTGAAAGCTGAAGGCTCTGCCTCCCATTCTACTCTTACAAACCCTAGGAACTACAAGTAAGCCTGCAGTCTGAGAGCGAAGCGCTCTATTGGGGTAATATGGTACTACGAGGTCCCTAAGATAAGATGGGACCTGATTATTCAAAACCTTATAAGTAAGAAGAAGAATTTTAAATTCTATTCTAGAATTAACAGGAAGCCAATGAAGAGAGGCCAATATGGGTGAGATATGCTCTCTCCTTCTAGTCCCCGTCAGTACTCTAGCTGCAGCATTTTGAATTAACTGAAGGCTTTTAGGGAACTTTTAGGACAACCTGATAATAATGAATTACAATAGTCCAGCCTAGAGGAAATAAATGCATGAATTAGTTTTTCAGCATCACTCTGAGACAAGACCTTTCTGATTTTAGAGATATTGCGTAAATGCAAAAAAGCAGTCCTACATATTTGTTTAATATGCACTTTGAATGACATATCCTGATCAAAAATGACTCCAAGATTTCTCACAGTATTACTAGAGGTCAGGGTAATGCCATCCAGAGTAAGGATCTGGTTAGACACCATGTTTCTAAGATTTGTGGGGCCAAGTACAATAACTTCAGTTTTATCTGAGTTTAAAAGCAGGAAATTAGAGGTCATCCATGTCTTTATGTCTGTAAGACAATCCTGCAGTTTAGCTAATTGGTGTGTGTCCTCTGGCTTCATGGATAGATAAAGCTGGGTATCATCTGCGTAACAATGAAAATTTAAGCAATACCGTCTAATAATACTGCCTAAGGGAAGCATGTATAAAGTGAATAAAATTGGTCCTAGCACAGAACCTTGTGGAACTCCATAATTAACTTTAGTCTGTGAAGAAGATTCCCCATTTACATGAACAAATTGTAATCTATTAGACAAATATGATTCAAACCACCGCAGCGCAGTGCCTTTAATACCTATGGCATGCTCTAATCTCTGTAATAAAATTTTATGGTCAACAGTATCAAAAGCAGCACTGAGATCTAACAGAACAAGCACAGAGATGAGTCCACTGTCCGAGGCCATAAGAAGATCATTTGTAACCTTCACTAATGCTGTTTCTGTACTATGATGAATTCTAAAACCTGACTGAAACTCTTCAAATAGACCATTCCTCTGCAGATGATCAGTTAGCTGTTTTACAACTACCCTTTCAAGAATTTTTGAGAGAAAAGGAAGGTTGGAGATTGGCCTATAATTAGCTAAGATAGCTGGGTCAAGTGATGGCTTTTTAAGTAATGGTTTAATTACTGCCACCTTAAAAGCCTGTGGTACATAGCCAACTAACAAAGATAGATTGATCATATTTAAGATCGAAGCATTAAATAATGGTAGGGCTTCCTTGAGCAGCCTGGTAGGAATGGGGTCTAATAAACATGTTGATGGTTTGGATGAAGTAACTAATGAGAATAACTCAGACAGAACAATCGGAGAGAAAGAGTCTAACCAAATACCGGCATCACTGAAAGCAGCCAAAGATAACGATACGTCTTTGGGATGGTTATGAGTAATTTTTTCTCTAATAGTTAAAATTTTGTTAGCAAAGAAAGTCATGAAGTCATTACTAGTTAAAGTTAATGGAATACTCAGCTCAATAGAGCTCTGACTCTTTGTCAGCCTGGCTACAGTGCTGAAAAGAAACCTGGGGTTGTTCTTATTTTCTTCAATTAGTGATGAGTAGAAAGATGTCCTAGCTTTACGAAGGGCTTTTTTATAGAGCAACAGACTCTTTTTCCAGGCTAAGTGAAGATCTTCTAAATTAGTGAGACGCCATTTCCTCTCCAACTTACGGGTTATCTGCTTTAAGCTACGAGTTTGTGAGTTATACCACGGAGTCAGACACTTCTGATTTAAAGCTCTCTTTTTCAGAGGAGCTACAGCATCCAAAGTTGTCTTCAATGAGGATGTAAAACTATTGACGAGATACTCTATCTCCCTTACAGAGTTTAGGTAGCTACTCTGCACTGTGTTGGTATATGGCATTAGAGAACATAAAGAAGGAATCATATCCTTAAACCTAGTTACAGCGCTTTCTGAAAGACTTCTAGTGTAATGAAACTTATTCCCCACTGCTGGGTAGTCCATCAGAGTAAATGTAAATGTTATTAAGAAATGATCAGACAGAAGGGAGTTATCAGGGAATACTGTTAAGTCTTCTATTTCCATACCATAAGTCAGAACAAGATCTAAGATATGATTAAAGTGGTGGGTGGACTCATTTACTTTTTGAGCAAAGCCAATAGAGTCTAATAATAGATTAAATGCAGTGTTGAGGCTGTCATTCTCAGCATCTGTGTGGATGTTAAAATCGCCCACTATAATTATCTTATCTGAGCTAAGCACTAAGTCAGACAAAAGGTCTGAAAATTCACAGAGAAACTCACAGTAACGACCAGGTGGACGATAGATAATAACAAATAAAACTGGTTTTTGGGACTTCCAATTTGGATGGACAAGACTAAGAGACAAGCTTTCAAATGAATTAAAGCTCTGTCTGGGTTTTGGATTAATTAATAAGATGGAATGGAAGATTGCTGCTAATCCTCCACCCCGGCCCGTGCTACGAGCATTCTGACAGTTAGTGTGACTCGGGGGTGTTGACTCATTTAAACTAACATATTCATCCTGCTGTAACCAGGTTTCTGTTAGGCAGAATAAATCAATATGTTGATCAATTATTATATCATTTACCAACAGGGACTTAGAAGAGAGAGACCTAATGTTTAATAGACCACATTTAACTGTTTTAGTCTGTGGTGCAGTTGAAGGTGCTATATTATTTTTTCTTTTTGAATTTTTATGCTTAAATAGATTTTTGCTGGTTATTGGTAGTCTGGGAGCAGGCACCGTCTCTACGGGGATGGGGTAATGAGGGGATGGCAGGGGGAGAGAAGCTGCAGAGAGGTGTGTAAGACTACAACTCTGCTTCCTGGTCCCAACCCTGGATAGTCACGGTTTGGAGGATTTAAGAAAATTGGCCAGATTTCTAGAAATGAGAGCTGCTCCATCCAAAGTGGGATGGATGCCGTCTCTCCTAACAAGACCAGGTTTTCCCCAGAAGCTTTGCCAATTATCTATGAAGCCCACCTCATTTTTTGGACACCACTCAGACAGCCAGCAATTCAAGGAGAACATGCGGCTAAACATGTCACTCCCGGTCTGATTGGGGAGGGGCCCAGAGAAAACTACAGAGTCCGACATTGTTTTTGCAAAGTTACACACCGATTCAATGTTAATTTTAGTGACCTCCGATTGGCGTAACCGGGTGTCATTACTGCCGACGTGAATTACAATCTTACCAAATTTACGCTTAGCCTTAGCCAGCAGTTTCAAATTTCCTTCAATGTCGCCTGCTCTGGCCCCCGGAAGACAATTGACTATGGTTGCTGGTGTCGCTAACTTCACATTTCTCAAAACAGAGTCGCCAATAACCAGAGTTTGATCCTCGGCGGGTGTATCGTCGAGTGGGGAAAAACGGTTAAAGATGTGAACGGGTTGGCGGTGTACACGGGGCTTCTGTTTAGGGCTACGCTTCCTCCTCACAGTCACCCAGTCGGCCTGCTTTCCCGGCTGCTCGGGATCTGCCAGGGGGGAACTAACGGCGGCTAAGCTACCTTGGTCCGCACCGACTACAGGGGCCTTGCTAGCTGTAGAATTTTCCACGGTGCGGAGCCGAGTCTCCAATTCGCCCAGCCTGGCCTCCAAAGCTACGAATAAGCTACACTTATTACAAGTACCATTACTGCTAAAGGAGGCCGAGGAATAACTAAACATTTCACACCCAGAGCAGAAAAGTGCGGGAGAGACAGGAGAAGCCGCCATGCTAAATCGGCTAAGAGCTAGTAGCTACGCTAAGCTAGCGGATTCCTAAAAACACGCAAAGCGAATAATGTGTAAATAATTTAGAGGTGATTCAGCAGAAGGAGTGCTTTAGTTAAGGCACGTAAAGATTACACTGGGAAACAAATCGTAATCTAGATAACTAGATCAATCTAACTGCGCAGATCAAACAGCTAACAGATACAGAAAAACACCGCTGTGCTCCGGAACAAGAAGTGATACAATACCGCAGTGAGAGCCGACCACCAGTAGAGTCAAGTAAAAAAGTAAAAAAAAAAAAAAAAAAAAAAAAATAAAAAGGTAAAAAAGTAAAAAAGTCTTGAAAAAGACTATTAGTTCAAAGTCCAAAGCAGCAGGTAGCAGTCTCTGTGTAAACAGTCCCAACAGAGAGCCAAAATTAACAGATACAGCAAAACACCGCTGTCTCAAGCAGACCAGACTCAAAGGGGTGACCCTCTGCTTAAGCCATGCTGCAAACACAATTTACAAAATTGACAAAATGAATATACAGGAAAAATTCAATGGAGTCTCCCATGCTCTAATATCTATCTGTGGTGCAAATTAGGTGAGAATCTGCGAAGTTGTTTTGAAGTAATCCTTCAAAACTTATATTTATCCAGAATCGTGATCCAGATCTGGATCACCTCCAAAATTCAGTGGAGTCTTCCATGCCCTAATATCTATCTGTGGTGCAAATTAGGTGAGAATCTGTGAAGTCGTTTTGAAGTAATCCTTCAAAACTTATATTTATCCAGAATCGTGATCCAGATCTGGATCACATCCAAAATTCAGTGGAGTCTTCCATGCCTTAATATCTATCTGTGGTGCAAATTTGGTGAGAATCCATGAAGTAGTTTTGACGTAATCCTCCAAAAGGTATATAAAGTGAAATCTTGATCCAGAATCTGGATCCAGATCTGGATCAACTCCAAAATTGAATGGAGTCTTCCATGGCCTAATATGTATCTGTGTTGAAAATTTCATCAAAATCTGTGCAGTAGCTTTTGACGTAATCCTGCTAACAGTAATCATTCAAAGCCTATATAAAGCGAAACTTGATCCAGAATCTGGATCCGGATCCAGATCACCTCCAAAATTTAATGGAGTCTTCCTTGGTCTAACATCTGTCTATGGTGAAAATTTTGTTAAAATCTGTGCAGTAGTTTTGACGTAATCTTGTTAGCAGACAGACAGACAGACAGACAGACAGACAGACAAATAAATAAATGCCAGTGATTTTATTACATCCTTGGCGGACGTAATAATTAAGATCATCTCACTGAAACCTCCATGTAGCAGGAACACAGCAATGTACTCCTACAGGCTACAGCTGTTCACCAGTATATTTAGATCACATGAATATGGACAGACATCAAATGCAAAAAGCTCATCTGCACTGTGTGTTCAGAATTATAGAAGAATGCTGAGGTAAATAGCTGCTGCTTGTAATCAGTTGTTTAAATTATTTCTTAACATTTGTTGAGGAAAATATGCAATCATGCACCCCCGTAGAGATCCGCTTCATGTTTCCTGAAATGTCTAATGCCATTTTAGCATATTCAGTGGTAACAAATAACATTTTACTATGATGTTTTTCATACACTTACACTGTCTAGCAGCTGTTTAGCCCGTGACAGTTTTAATGTTTAAACTAAATGCTGGACTGACAAAAATATTTGTCCCAGTTGAAAATTTGAACCCCAAAACCCCAGGTTCATAAATGCCACAGTTCTTGTTTAAGTTATATGTAACACTAGTGCAATCCACATAGATAAATCCACTTGAATCTATCTGAGATTCCCCAAAATAAAAAATACCTCAGAATATATTTTTAATTATTTAATTAACTATATTAAATTAAATATACAATCATCCAAATAACAACAGCTTACTATTTTAGCATGTTTCTTTATTTATGAAATATGAGTTGAGAAATAAAATATACTATTATGGTCACAGTCAATAAATTTGGCTGTAGTCTGTTAAATCATTAGTCTTCCCTGTTATTATTAATTGCTATAATTATTGGGCAAATTCTAAGAAACACATTCCAAAGTCTTTCTGAATTACATATATTAACCCCTTAACGCGTATTGTCGCATATATGCTACAATATTTGACTCAAATATACAACATACCAAATTGACCAGTATGCCTGTTGTCGCAAATTTGCAACATACCATTATTATTATTGTAACATTATAACATAAAGTCATTACCAAAATACCCAAATTACTATTTATTTTTTGTGCAAAAGTGAAATTAATAATCTCAACATTATTTACCATCTACTTACAGGCAAAAACACACACAAAACTGTTGTGAAAGTGTAGGAACACGGACCCACAACAGGGGGCGCAATGAACGGACAATGGAGAAGGTAAATAACAAGATTTACTTCTGTGAAACAAGCACAATTAATATAACAAACACAATTTGGGGTCGAATCCGCTGGTGTCGTGTGGGCAGGCTCGAAGGTAGGAGACGTCCGTCTCAGTCGAACCGGAACCACCCAGATCTCCTCTGCCACCGAACCCTGGAAATACTGGAACCGCCAAGTCCCGAATTCCCAGGTGGCCACTGCCTCCGCTCGTCGGATCCGGTACTGCTGGCAGGAGAGAGCAACAACACACAGGCGTGGATGACCGCACCCAGTAACGGAGAGGGGAGAAGCCGCCTCCACCTCTTGTCAAAGAACAGCAGGAAGGTGAGTACTTATCCAAACAATGAAGCTATCTGTAGTCACCAGTCCTGAAAAGGTTTAACAGGTTTAGCTGGTTATGCAATATATAAATGCAGAGAATACTACCTTAGTCTTAGGCGATATCTCGGCACTGAGGTGGAGACGCCGTCCTCCTGATATACCTCTGTGCTGAGTGGAACAGCTGTGTCTGGTGATGGGTGACAGCTGTCACCCAGGCTACTCCCATGATGCGGCAGCGCCCTCTGGTGCCTGGAGCCCGCACTCCAGGCAGGGCGCCCTCTGGTGGTGGTGGGCCAGCAGTACCTCCTCTTCAGCGGCCCACACAACAGGACCCCCCCCTCAACGGGCGCCTCCTGGCGCACGACCGGGCTTGTCCGGATGGCGATGGTAGAAGTCGGCCAGGAGGGCCGGGTCCAGGATGAAACCCTTCTTCACCCAGGAGCGCTCCTCGGGTCCGTACCCCTCCCAGTCCACCAGATACTGAAAACCCCGGCCCATCCGACGGACATCAAGGAGCCGGCGGACAGTCCAAGCCGGCGCTCCATCAATGATCCGGGCAGGAGGCGGCGCCGGACCCGGGGTGCAGAGGGGTGAGGTGTGAAGGGGCTTAATCCGGGAAACATGAAAAACTGGATGTATCCGCAGTGAGGCCGGAAGCTGGAGCCTCACTGCGGCGGGGTTGACGACCTTGAGGATCTTATACGGTCCGATGTACCGTTCCTGGAGTTTTGGTGAGTCGACCTGTAGAGGAATGTCCTTGGTGGACAACCAGACCTCCTGCCCAGGACGATACTTGGGGGCCGGGGCTCGCCGCCGGTCTGCATGTTTCTTCGCCCTCGTCCAGGCCTGCAACAAGGCAGAGCGGGCGGCATGCCACACCCGACGGCACTTCCGTAGGTGGGCCTGGACCGAGGGCACACCGACCTCTCCCTCAACCACCGGAAACAAGGGGGGCTGATACCCCAAGCACACCTCAAACGGGGAGAGGCCGGTGGCTGATGACACTTGGCTGTTGTGGGCGTACTCGATCCAGGCCAGGTGGGTACTCCAGGCCGTCGGGTGCGCGGCTGTCACACAGCGAAGTGTCTGCTCCAGTTCTTGATTCGCCCGCTCTGCCTGCCCGTTGGTCTGGGGGTGGTACCCAGACGAGAGGCTGACCGTGGCCCCCAGTTCCCGGCAGAAGCTCCTCCAGACGTGTGAGGTGAACTGGGGACCGCGATCGGAGACGATGTCTGATGGTATGCCATGCAGACGGACGACGTGGTGGACCAGGAGGTCCGCTGTCTCCTGGGCCGTAGGGAGCTTCGGGAGGGCCACGAAGTGGGCCGCCTTGGAGAAACGGTCCACTATCGTGAAGATGACGGTGTTTCCCTGGGACGGCGGGAGACCCGTGACGAAGTCCAGGCCGATGTGGGACCACGGGCGATGAGGCACGGGCAGTGGCTGTAGCTGCCCTGAGGTCTTCCTGTGGTCGGCCTTGCCCCTGGCGCAGGTGGTACAGGCCTGGACGTAGTCCCGGACGTCGGCCTCCAGGGATGCCCACCAGAAGCGTTGCCGGACGACTGCCACGGTCCTTCGCACCCCTGGGTGACAGGAGAGCTTAGAACCGTGACAGAAGTCCAGGACTGCAGCCCTAGCCTCTGGTGGGACGTATAGTCTGTTTTTTGGTCCGTTTCCGGGGTCCGGGACACGGGTCAGGGCCTCCCGGACGGTCTTCTCCACGTCCCAGGTGAGGGCGGCCACGATAGCGGACTCCGGGATGATGGGATCCGGGGGATCCGACGGTTCCGTTTTGACCTCATCTTCGTGCACCCGGGACAATGCATCCGATCTCTGATTCTTGGTCCCGGGACGGTAGGTAATCCGGAAGTCAAAACGGCCAAAGAACAGTGACCAGCGGGCTTGCCTGGGGTTCAGCCGCTTGGCGGTCCTGATATACTCCAGGTTCCGATGGTCAGTGAAAACCGTGAATGGCACGGCTGTTCCCTCCAACAGATGTCTCCACTCTTTGAGGGCCTCTTTCACAGCAAGGAGTTCCCGATTGCCGACGTCATAGTTCCGTTCAGCGGGGGTCAACCTGCGAGAAAAATAGGCACACGGGTGAAGGACCTTATCGGTCTTCCCGCTCTGGGAGAGCACCGCTCCTATCCCTGAGTCCGAGGCATCCACTTCAACCACTAACTGGCGGCTAGGATCGGGCTGCACCAGAACTGGTGCAGATGAGAAGCGCCGTTTCAACTCCTTGAACGCGGCCTCGCACCGATCCGACCAGGTGAAGGGAACTTTTGGAGAGGTCAGGGCTGTCAGGGGGCTAACTACCTGACTATAGCCCTTGATGAACCTCCTGTAGAAATTAGCAAAACCGAGGAACTGTTGCAGCTTCCTACGGCTTGTAGGTTGGGGCCAATCTCTCACCGCCGCAACCTTGGCCGGATCCGGGGCGACGGAGTTAGAGGCGATTATAAACCCCAGGAAGGACAAAGAAGTGCGGTGGAACTCACACTTCTCGCCCTTCACAAACAGGCGGTTCTCCAACAACCGCTGCAGAACCTGACGGACATGCCGGACATGAGTCTCAGGATCCGGGGAAAAGATGAGTATATCGTCCAGATACACGAAGACGAACCGGTGCAGGAAGTCCCGCAGGACATCGTTTACCAACGCTTGGAAGGTCGCGGGAGCGTTAGTGAGACCGAACGGCATGACCAGGTACTCAAAATGGCCCAACGGGGTGTTAAATGCCGTCTTCCATTCGTCTCCCTTCCGGATCCGAACCAAATGATACGCATTCCTAAGATCAAGTTTGGTGAAGATATTGGCTCCATGCAAGGGGGTGAACACCGAATCCAACAGGGGCAACGGGTATCGATTGCGAACCGTGATTTCGTTCAACCCCCTATAGTCAATGCATGGACGAAGCCCGCCATCCTTTTTACCCACAAAAAAGAAACCAGCACCCATCGGAGAGGTGGAATTCCGGATCAACCCGGCAGCTAATGAGTCCCGGATGTAGGTCTCCATTGATTCACGCTCCGGCCGTGAGAGGTTGTACAGCCTACTGGATGGAAACTCACTGCCTGGAACCAAATCAATGGCACAATCGTACGGGCGGTGGGGAGGAAGCGTGAGAGCCAGATCCTTGCTGAACACATCAGCGAGGTCATGGTACTCCGCTGGCACCGCCTTCAGATTGGGCGGGACTCGGACCTCCTCCTTAGCTTGGGAGCCGGGAGGAACCGAGGAACCTAGACACTCCCGATGGCAGGTTTCGCTCCACTGAACCACTACCCCGGACGGCCAATCGATCCGGGGATTGTGCTTTAGCATCCATGGAAACCCCAAAACCACACGGGAGGTGGCCTGAGTCACGAAGAACTCGATCACCTCCCGGTGGTTACCTGACACCACCAGAGTTACTGGAGGTGTCTTATGTGTGATTGGGGGGAGTAGGGAGCCATCTAGCGCCCGAACCTGCACAGGCGAGGTAAGAGCCACCAGAGGGAGCCCTATCTCCCTGGCCCATCTACTGTCAAGCAGATTCCCCTCAGAGCCCGTGTCCACCAGTGCTGGGGCCTTCAGGGTTGAATCCTCATAAAGGATCGTGACTGGGAGTCGTGTAGCAATGTGGGTGTGTCCCACGTGAATGTTTTGGCCCACCCCTGGCCCAGTCTCTAGGGGCGGGCGTTGGAGTTTAACCGCTCGGGGCAGTCGTTTGCGAGATGCTCACTCGAGCCACAAACATAACAAGCTCCGTGGGCCCGCCTCCTTTGTGCTCCAGGTGCCCTAAATGTTGCCCTGCTCGTGTCCATAGCTTCGTCAGCAGGGGGAGCCATAGGCGCACGGAGCGCAGAGACAGAGGAGCGTGGGGAGGGCGGAGCTCGATCGGACCCGGAAGGGAGAGGGACGACGCGTGCCTGGCCACGCCCTTCGCCTCGTTCCCGACGGCGTTCTTCTAACCGGTTGTTGAGTCGTATGACTAGATCGATGAGCCCATCTAAATCCCGCGGTTCGTCCTTAGCCACCAGGTGCTCTTTTAGGACCAGAGACAGTCCGTTTACAAAGGCAGCGCGGAGGGCAGTGCTATTCCAGCCGGATCTCGCCGCCGCGATGCGGAAGGCGACTGCATAGGCAGCTGCGCTCCGACGCCCCTGTCGTATGGACAGTAGTGCGGTTGAAGCGGACTCTCCTCTGTTGGGATGATCGAACACCGTTCTGAGCTCCCGTACAAACCCATCGTATGTATGAAGGAGCCGTGAGTTCTGCTCCCAGAGCGCTGTAGCCCAAGCGCGTGCCTCCCCGCAAAGCAGATTTATCACATAAGCTACTTTGCTAGCATCAGTCGCGTACATCACGGGACGCTGAGCGAAAACGAGCGAACACTGCATAAGAAAGTCCGCGCACGTCTCCACACAGCCTCCGTACGGTTCTGGAGGGCTTATGTATGCTTCAGGGGACGGAGGGAGGGACCGTTGAACGACCAGTGGAACGTCACTTTCGCGCGCAGGGTCCTCGGGAGGGAGAGCCGCAGCGGCGCCCGAAGGGCGTGCCTCCACTTGTGCGGCGAGAGCCTCCACCCTGCGGTTTAGGAGAACGTGCTGCTCGGTCATTAAATTGATCCGAGAGGTGAAAGCGGTGAGGATCCGCTGCAACTCACCGATTACCCCTCCCGAAGCCTCCGCCGCGCCTTGGTCTTCCATTAGCCGTTCAACAGCCGGTTGACGCCCCTCGAGATCCATGACGCTGGCCGAGATATCCTGTTGTGAAAGTGTAGGAACACGGACCCACAACAGGGGGCGCAATGAACGGACAATGGAGAAGGTAAATAACAAGATTTACTTCTGTGAAACAAGCACAATTAATATAACAAACACAATTTGGGGTCGAATCCGCTGGTGTCGTGTGGGCAGGCTCGAAGGTAGGAGACATCCGTCTCAGTCGAACCGGAACCACCCAGATCTCCTCTGCCACCGAACCCTGGAAATACTGGAACCGCCAGGTCCCGAATTCCCAGGTGGCCACTGCCTCCGCTCGTCGGATCCGGTACTGCTGGCAGGAGAGAGCAACAACACACAGGCGTGGATGACCGCACCCAGTAACGGAGAGGGGAGAAGCCGCCTCCACCTCTTGTCAAAGAACAGCAGGAAGGTGAGTACTTATCCAAACAATGAAGCTATCTGTAGTCACCAGTCCTGAAAAGGTTTAATAGGTTTAGCTGGTTATGCAATATATAAATGCAGAGAATACTACCTTAGTCTTAGGCGATATCTCGGCACTGAGGTGGAGACGCCGTCCTCCTGATATACCTCTGTGCTGAGTGGAACAGCTGTGTCTGGTGATGGGTGACAGCTGTCACCCAGGCTACTCCCATGATGCGGCAGCGCCCTCTGGTGCCTGGAGCCCGCACTCCAGGCAGGGCGCCCTCTGGTGGTGGTGGGCCAGCAGTACCTCCTCTTCAGCGGCCCACACAACACAAAACATTTTTTTATATACAGCTATATAAATTCAGGCGTTAAGGGGTTAAATCCAGTTGCTGTTCATAATTGGTAAACATCATTGTGTTGCAGTACTGTTTGAAGTTGCAGTCTTGATATATGTTGGATAATGTTAGCATGAACTGAGTGCCTCCATTATGAAGAACAGGATTCATAATGTGCTTTAAAAACACATACTTGTGGTGCCTAAAGGCACTCCCTGACACTTGCACAACAATGATCTGCGCACTTGCATGCACTCTGCCGTGCACAAGAGTAAACTCCTCTTAAACTTGTTGAAAACTGTTGTAAACTGTGCACAGCTTCGTGCAAGTGCGCAAAGAAAATTTTGAAATATTCAAAATTTCCACCACGCATTAATTACGCGAACTTCACGTGAACATTATGCAAACAATTCAAAAACACTGTGAGTGTGAATGATTGCGTCATCGCACCGCATCACAGCGCAGCTCATCTGAATGATTGTAATGAGATGTTAAATCTATCATAAACATACTTTTATAGCTGCACATGAGAAGGAAAGAACATGTAACTGTTTTACCGAGCCATGACAATGTAAACATGACAAATAATTACCTTTTTAGATGGCTCAAAATGCTTTCTCCACCTCGTTCAGTGTGCACACATGTGCAAGAAAAGCTCAAGCTGGACCAGTCTGCTGTGATTCCGGAAGCGATTAGAGGTATTTTCAACAGCCAACTCGGAGAGAAAATGATTCATCCACTACGAAATAATTATTTTATATACGCAGCGTCCGGCGCACAATGCGTGGTAGCCAGTGGAACAAAGCGTGGCGTCCAGCTGGGAACACAGCAGGTGGGATGTCTGTGCAAGTGCGCGGATCAAAGTCGTGCAAGTGTCAGGGCACCTTAAGGACTGTGAAGGGAATGCTTTAAAGCAGTGACTCATAATGGATTTAATTGTTCGTGTGTCTTGAAAACTTAACATCATGTAACACAATGCTAACAAGCTAACATTAGCATGAAAATCCGCTAGTGTCACATAATGTGATGTTAATGGGCTGATGTTAGCATGAACTGAGTGCCTCCATTGTGAGCAACTAGGTGATTTAATGTGCATTAAAAACACAGAGTTCCAATTTTCCTGTGAAAAAAAAGTATTGCACAGCTTTGGGTAATTTTATATGCTGCCTGAAAAACTGACAATTTAACTATGGTGTTTTTAAATTTTCCGCCAGACAGATTAACATATAGCAGATGCACAAATTTGGTACTTATGCCGGGTTTACACATAACGATGACAAGTCACAAATGCCACAGATCTAAATTCGTGACCGAGGATCATGAATTTGAATTGAATTAGATGATTCAGAGCAGAGGCATCACATGCCATCATGAACTCTCATGACCTGTTATCATGCCTTACGATTAATGGCACGAACCGCTGGCGTCACGAATCATTACGCACGGTCACAAATATCGCCCCACACTGTTGCGTGCTATTGTGAATCATCACGTGAAAGCGCATGACAATTTGTTCCAATTCTTGACAGCTTTCGTGTTGATTCCTAATGACGAGTGACAGCATGGTCTCCAAGAATGATCAAGAATACTACGAATCACCAGTAATCACCATGAACTCCACGAATCGAGGGTGATTCATGACATTCGCGGAAGATTTTTTTAAGCCACGTTACAAATGTCATGAATGTGCCACAAATGACGGGAAAATTATATTCCGAGCACATTGTGTCTATGTGTAAACACAGCATTAGAGAATTATGGTGTAGATTTGCACTGTTGTCTTTTTAATGAATAAATCATGCTGGCTGTTTGTCATTATAAAATGTAAATACGGATGCAGAAATTGTAAAAAAAAAAAAAGTACTTATGTAGATGACATACCCTTAGAAAAAACTGTTAACGTTGACGTAAACAGTTAATTTATTTAATTGTCTCCTATTAAAAGAGTTGGTAAAGTTGCAAATGATTTATTGGTCATCTCTATAGTCACAGATTTAAGCTAATTGTTATAGTTATTGCACTGAGAAGAATATCCAGCGCATGAAGACTTGAGTGGAACGATTGCTACTCACTGTATGTGTTATAACTGTGTGTGTGGGCTCGTATGTTTCACAAGTGCACGCTCTTAAAAGCACATCTTCTCCCAAACATGGACTTGTTTATGAGAACTTTTCATGTTTATTTGCCGACAGTTGGGTGAGGTTGGCGATGGAGCAAGTTCTGATCCAAGGAATCATTTTCCAATTACCAAAATTACAGCATTTAAGGACTTAACTGGGAGCGCCGTAGATGCATATCCCTGACAGCGTGTCTGGTACGGACGTTAGACAAGAGAGCAGAGAGACTTTCGAAAATTGGGCGGCTGCTAAACGTCGTTGAGGAGTTATTGGTGAGAAGGGTTTGGCGTCTGGCTATGTTCTTGGCCTCCCTGCGTGGAAACTTTAGGAAGATGCAGCCAAGTGAGCATGTGACCCGATGCTCGTAAATTCTAAACACACATCCAGCGCCTCGCTTGTCCTGTCGTGCTGCAGCCTGGTTTGTTTATAAGTGCGTTTCTTATATTTGTCTCTCTGTGTTTGCCTCTGTGCTGCGTATTCACACAGATGTTGCGTCCAGAGAGCAGCCGTGTGTCTCCCCTCTGTGTGCCGAGTGTAATAGGAGATCTGAAGGTTTGCTGTGGGTGAGTAGGCGGGTCAGGCCTTACTTAAACTAATGGCTCCCAGCAGTGTTGAATAGCCAGACACACTGGAGCCGAGGCCTGAGGTTTTGAAATGCCACTGCCGGCTCAATGCCTGCCTTTCATCGGCACCAAGTGAAGGAGTGAAAGAGAGAGTAAAGGGAGAGAGAAGATAAGGAAGAAGAAGAGGGGGAGGAGAAAAGAGGGAAAATACGGGACCCATTTGTTATGGGTGATACGAGGATGCCTGAAAAGGAGGGCACAATAGTCATGGAATGGAAGGATTGGGGGGGGGGGGGGGGGGGGGATGGCAGAGGAGCGGAGAGGCGTGTTTGAGCTTGTGGGATGTCAGGAGGGGGTAAAGTACCAGTCAGGGGTTTTTTTTCATAGCACCGTGGGACTTCTCTGACTAGCCATCCATTTGTTTTTAATGATGTCTTTAGGATAAGCACTGAATGAGCCTTGAGGGAATCAGTGTGGTTTATGAAATGTTATCCATACGGATGCAGATCATTCTGAAATTTCACCTTCTGCCTCTCCCATTTTTGCCTTCCTTTCAAATCATTAGACATTTGTCCTTAGAGCAGGCAAAATGCCTGTTACATACAAAGACTGAAGTTAATTAAATTAAATTTGATTTATTTTTATTGTGCACAACCTAAGTCAGGTCTAACCTCAGCATAAAACTCCCGGTGTTTGTTGAAGAAGAAACCTCAAGCAGACCAGACTCAGAGGGGTGACCCACTGCTTAGGGAATTCGGACGTCAACAGAGATCAAATAAACAAAGCACACTAAAGAATTATCAAACATGCAAAACAGGAATTAAACAAAATCCAATTATAGGTCATTCCAATTGGCCACTTCTGTATCCCAAAAGATGGAGTCGCAGGTGATTACTCAGCTGCGTACTCAACTAGGGGTCCATCAAGCAGCGCTAAACTTGAGACGTCAGTCTTGGCAGCAGAGAGAAAGAGAGCAGACTCAGTCGGTCGGTACTAACAGCATGTCAATCACTAATTCCCATTAGTAAACCAAAAGAGTAACACAGAGGATACTAATGTGTTCGCCAGCAGCTACCCCTTTGCTTCACTAACAGACCCATAATTTAGATATAATGAGGCTGAGACCTGCTCCATTGTTACTGGCACAATTAAGAAGGAGAGGAAAAAATGGTTCACTAGTCATATGACAGGGAAAACATACGAGCCTTTAGTCTGGACTTGAATGACTCCAAAGAATCAGACTGTTTTATCTCAGTAGGCAGATTGTTCCACAGAACAGGTGCACGATAAGAGAAAGTTCTGTGGCCTGCTGACTTCTTTTTAGCCTTAGGGACATGCACAGTAATCCTGCATCCTGAGAACGCAGAGTACAGGCCAGAGCGTACGTTTTAATAAGCGAAGTGCACATCTCGGGCCGCGCGGTGCATTATGGGTACGCTAAATTTTTCGGCTACCAATTCACATTCAAAGATGGCGGAAAGCAGCAAGGAGTGCTATGATTTGGACCATTTCAACCGTTGGAAAGTTGACGATTTAAAGTGTTTCTGTAAGCTCCGCGGATTACCTGTTACAACCAGGACTGCGTACGGCAGTAGAGAGAAACAGAAAGAAGAGCTGGCTGCCCTTGCGTATGCTACATCGGTACAGAACCTACCGTTGGTGCTGACAAAGGAGGAAAAGAGAGCTGCTGTGGAAAATGATTACCGGTCCTTGCTGATAATTGGAGACAAACAAATTTCTGACCCCTTGAAGGCAACTAACAGATGGTTAGACAAAGTCCAGGGTCTGAAACTGTGGATACTGCAGAAAATGTGCTAAGCAGGGATGAGAAATCGCTACTCTACCAGCTTCGTAATGACTACAATGAAGGTGGGTCTCACATATAACCTCTTTGGTGTCACGTTTGTTTTGATAAGTTGACAGACATACAATGATATGTGCATGCATGCAGTTCGATTATAGAACATGTCAATATTACAATATTACACGCTGTGGGGAAATTGTGTAGAATGAAGGGAGGTTGACAACCACATTTCTTCTTCTTTCTGTCTTTGTGTGGACTTGGCAGAACTTTGCAATCGTGTGTTTTCAGTCACCTTTCAAGCCTATAAATTCCATTCGAGCATTTGAAAACTCCACAGTGCGCACCTGTCATTATTGTATGTGTCGCTTCAGGCTTAAAGCCTTTGAAACAATCCCTGTAAAAGCCTTAACTTTCACAGTCTGCTAACGCTACTGTATACGTAATTCAATGGTAGCGGTGTGTGTTTGGTAGCTAGAATGTTTGACCCAGTTTGACTCACGCATGCGCAGATGCATTGTGCACTTCGCTTATTAGGTTGGCCAGATAGGGAGGCGCTAGGATTTTGGATATGAATAACAAAACCTGAAAATCTGACCTCACATGGCAGCCCAGTCTCACCTTTTTTTTTCGTGCTCCCGTGACGAAATGAGTCAAATTTTCGTGATGGAGCTTTTTTTTTTAACTCACTATTCCTAACTCTACTCCTACCCCCAACCCTAACCTTAACCTCCCCCGACGCCCCCGCCCCCCCCCCCCCCCCCCCGCTTCACTTTTAATTTCATGCAGCCATCACGGAATGAATGAGAATGAATTTGTGCTGCCGTGAAAATAAGGCGCTTTTCGTCACAATATCATGAACCAATAGATTAATGTATATTTCATGCTGCTGAAGCATGACTTGCCGTGAGACCAGGTTGCACATGGACGGGGAGCCAGTGAAGGGAGGCCAAAATTGGGGTAAAGTTATTAATCAGGAATAGTTTATGTTCAAGTCAGTTCTGGGAACGTGTGCTGGTGCCACACATTACTGCATCCACCACAGCACAGAATCATCCTGGGTCGTGGATGTCAACCACCCAGGCAGACAACTTGGCCATTCCAGCTTCTCAAAAACAGCCATTATCTGCCACTGCCAGCTGAAACATGGGTGTCTCCTTGGCTTTCTCCAGCCCCTGAAGTCCTTAGTACCGAGGCACCTATGTGCTGGAGCATACACTGAGAAAAATGTCACATGGCCAAAATGCCTTAGCTGACGTTCCGTCACAATGCAAGTGATACTCTTCATCTGAAGCTCCCTAACTGCTTATTTGACACAAACCCCTGCTGTGACCACTTCCTTTTTAATTGCCAGATGACCACAAGGCTTTATAATAATGATTTAACACTCATGAATACTGCTGAATCTCACTCCAAAGTATCCCCACATTTTTGACATTTCTTTAATACTCGCTGTAGAAGATAAGAGCTTTTTGCATGGCAAGTGGAAAAAAATTCTTGTTCAAGCTAGGTTATGGCAGCCCGTCTGGCAGACAGATACTAAGATGCCACATCTTGTACACCACGAGCAACTGAGGGATTGAGGATCTTCTTCAAGAGCAGTATCTTAGCTAATGGCAAATCAAACCAAGTATCTTCTGGTTACAAGCCCGGCTCTCCAACCTCTACTGCGCCACCTCCCCATCTTCATGATCTATAACACATGGCTTGTGGCACAAAGTCTGTGCATTTGGGGTGTAGTCATCCACATATTACTACTTATGTGGTGTAAAATCTCAGCACAAACCACGGTGATGGAAGCAAAGAGGTTGGAGAAAGTCATCTCATTGGTTATGGGGATGTTGTGGATGTAAGATAAAAGTAACCAATCAGGAAGGAGTCTGTCATTCCCTTTAACACATTTGCAGTGCCAAATGATTGCTCATTGCTGTTAAGATGTCACAATTCTGCATCTCTGCACAAAACGTACACACACAGAATCAGCAGGGAAAACAGACATAACTCTTCAAATGCTGCTGTAGTGTAATAACACATTACATCCTTCTGGTACAGTGTATATGAAGATTGGACATTGACTACTGTGTATGAGCCATGCATGTAATTTGCAGCAGTTTCAGCTGGCCTTTGAGATGATCTCACATACAAATAGATAAATGATTGGAAATAAAGGAACATGTCCCCCGCATCACTTTTTAAGGTAAGTTAAAAACTGCTCAACTGTACTACATATGTTCTGTGCTCTGACACAAATGGATTGAATGAGCATTCTTTTTGTTAAATTTGAATTGGGGTTAGTATTTGTAATAAGTTTTTGTCTCAAAGTACAGATTGTTACGCATATTAATAATGTAGCAGTCTGTGAATTTGTTTGAAACCAGGATTAAAATCCAGACTTCCTGTAAAAACCGAATTCCTCAGTTGTGAGCTGGCCCGGGAAAAGTGACGTAAAAATATGGCACAGCCCATTTCCATCAGATCTGCAGTGTTAGTGGAGGAAATGCCTGCCTAAAGTAAGCAGGAAATATAGCCACCTTCCAGGCTTAGTATTAAAGCTAGGCAGCTTTTACACTGAAATAAAAGAATTGATATCCAGCCATTAAATACAACCCCAATTCCAATGAAGTTGGGACATTGTGTAAAATGTAAATAAAAACAGAATGCAATGATTTGCAAATCCTCTTAACCTACTGTATATTCGTTTGAATACACCACAAAGACAAGATATTTAATGTTCAAATTGATAAACTTTCATTTGAAATGGATGCCTGCAACATGTTTCAAAAAAGCTGGGACAGTGGTATGTTTACCACTGCATTACATCACCTTTCCTTCTAATAACACTCAATAAGTGTTTGGGAACTGAGGACACTCATGATTGGGTATAAAAGGAGCATCCCCAAAAGTCTCAGCCATTCACAAGCAAAGATGGGGCGAGGATCACCACTTTGTGAACAACTGCATGAAAAAAATAGTCCAACAGTTTAAGAACATTTCTCAATGTTCAGTTGCAAGGAATTTAGGGATTCCATCATCTACAGTCCATAATATAATCAGAAAATTCAGAGAATCTGGAGAATTTTGTACATATAAGCGGCAAGGCCAAAAACCAACATTAAATGCCCGTGACCTTCAATCCCTCAGGCGGCATTGCATTAAAAACCGACATCATTGTGTACAGGATCTTCCCGCGTGGGCTCAGGAACACTTCGGAAAACCACTGTCAGTTAACACAGTTCATCGCTACATTTACAAATGCAAGTTAAAACTCTACCATGCCAAGTGAAAGCCATACATCAACAACATCCAGAAACGCCGCCACCTTCTCTGGGCCCAAGCTCATTTGAAATGGATAGACAAAAAGTGGAAAAGTGTGCTGTGGTCTGATGAGTCCACATTTCAAATAGTTTTTGGAAATCATGGATGTTGTGTCCTCTGGACAAAAGAGAAAAAATACCATCCAGATTGTTACCAGCGCTAAGTTCAAAAGCCAGCATCTGTGATGGTATGGGGGTGTGTTATTACCCATTACATGGGCAACTTACACATCTGTGATGGCACCATCAATGATGAATTGTACATCCAGGTTTTGGAGCAACACATGCTGCTGTCCAAGCAACGCCTTTTTCAGGGACGTCCCTGCTTATTTCAGCAAGACAATGCCAAGCCACATTCTGCACGTGTTACAACAGCGTGGCTTCATAGTAAAAGAATGCGGGTACCAGACTGGCCTGCCTGCAGTCCAGACCTGTCGCCCATTGAAAATGTGGCGCATTATGAAGCGCAAAATACGACAACAGAGACCCTGGACTGTTGAACAACTGAAGTCGTATATCAAGCACGAATGGGAAAGAATTCCACCTACAAAGATTCAACAATTAGTGTCCTCAGTTCCCAAATGCTTATTGAGTGTTGTTAGAAGGAAAGGTGATGTAACACAGTGGCAAACATACCACTGTCCCAGCTTTTTTGAAACATGTTGCAGGCATCCATTTCAAAATGAGCAAATATTTGCACAAAAACAATAAAGTTTATCAGTTTGAACATTAAATATCTTGTCTTTGTGGTGTATTCAATTGAATATAGGTTGAAGAGAATTTGCATCATTGTATTTGTTGTGTGGGCCGCCAGAAGAGGAGGTACTGCTGGCCCACCACCAAAGGGCGCCCTGCCTGAAGTGCGGGTTTCAGGCACGAGAGGGCGCTGCCGCCACGGACACAGCCGGGGGTGACAGCTGTTACTCATTACTTCCTGACAGCTGTCACTCATTCTTCATCATCTCACTCCATAAAACCCAGACGTCATCTCCACCTCATCGCCGAGATATCATACTTCATTGGAGGTAATATCCTCAGCCGTTTTTGTGTTACAACATTGTTTGTATATTGTGAGTGTTTGCAGGAGTACCGGTACCGTTGTCAGTGGAAGCTGAGAGAGCGCTAGAAGGCACATTTTCCCCTGAGGAATCTACAGTACTCTGCAAGTTATAGAGTGAGAGGTGGAGGTGGCATTCCCACCTTTATTGTTACTGGGTGTGCACACACCTACACTTGACTGTCTTTGTTCTCGCCAGCAGTACCAGATCCGACAGTCGGGGACGGTGATCACCTGGGAATTCGGGACTTGGCGGCTCCAGTATTCACCAGGTTCGGTGGTGGCGGAAATCGTGTGGTTCCGGCTCTTCTCAGGACAGACGTCTTCTATCCTCGAGCCTGCCCACACGTCACCTTTGTGATTTGACTGTAATTATATTCTGAGATTGTCTGTATTTCGTTGTGCACATTTCACAACATTAAATTGTTACTTTTTGGCTCATCCATTGACCGTTCATTTGCGCCCCCCTGTTGTGGGTCCGTGTCACTACACTTTCACAACAGTATTGTTTTTATTACTGCCCAATAAAAACAGTACTTTTTAATGACTTCTTCAAGCCCACCTCTGAAATGGTAAATGGACTACATTTATATAACACTTTTCCATCTGCAGCAGAAGCTCAAAGTGCTTTACAATGAAGCCTCACATTCACCCATTCACACAGAGAAACTCACACACCGATGATAGTGATTTTCCGGTCTTGCTGGGTTTTGAACTGAGAATCATCTGGTCTGAAGCCCAACACTTAACCACTAGACCATCACGTACCCCAAAATAAACAAAGTAGATTACGTTGTCAACCGGTCTATCAAATATTTGCAAATTGCCATTAAAACAAATGCGAATAATAGATAAATTTATGATCAGTTCCTATTTTGAAGTGTTAAAACAGAAGCAGATGATATGTGGGTGTAATGCCTTCATGGAAACTCCCTTCTGCCTCTCATCAAACAGTTCGCTGTCTAGAACTAACACGATCAGTGCATTTTTAGTTGTTTTTTCTATCTGATCTATCTGAAAGACATATACATCACTTTGGCCTTAATCACTACCAAGAAGCATCTTATTTGATCTGTGTTCTTTTACAGTAAACAATGTGCCAGACAGACTTAGAAAATGACGTGTACTTGTTAGATAAAAGTGCCACTGAAGACGTAATGGAAAAGATTGTCAGGGATGATCAGACAAATGAATGTACGGCTGCATCAGATTAGCGAACATTAGGAAACTAAACAGTGAGGAAAAAGACTGAAGGAAGGAGAGGATGATGTGCTGGTTAGATTGTAGAGATAGGGACTGGAGTGATAATATCCAAACACAATGTGACTATTCCTGTAAAGGGACGACAAATCAAATGGACAGTTTTATTACTACTGTTGAATATTTACTGTCTTGTTTTTGGCATCCCCAAAAAGGCATTCTCGACCATTTGTCCCATGCCATTTAGTTGGCTTAGTGTTGATCACTTTGAAAGAAAAATTAGGAGATATTCTCTAGTTTTTGTCACCCGATAATGTGCACCACATTGATATGTGGGTAAATACAAAGAGAATGGTTGGGGTGGGGGGGGGGGGGGGGCTCCACTGTAGATACAGCACACCTATTACACTTTAATGGTTTCAGTGTTGTCATGCAGTCTACCTTACTTCTGGAAAGGATATAGAAAAAAGTAATACATAACCGTGCATACTGGTGCATACTAGTACAGTATTCAATAGTCTGTTCGGTGTCCAAGATATACTCATTTAGCACATCCAATTCAAATTTCATAATAAACAGATACCTTATGTTCAAGTTACCATGTGCTAGAGGTGGGCGATACCGGGAATTTTGGTATTGATCCGATACCAAGTAAATAGAGGCCCAGTATCGCCGATATCGATACCAATACCGATACTTTTACATATTTAAGCTTCATAGATCCAAAGGATCTAAAAGACCTAGGATAGAATTTCGCCAAACATTGTACGTGACAACAAAACACTTTATTATCACAATTATTACAATTTATTTTTTTATTTATTTCAACATTTTTGTTTAAAAAATATCACTCAACACAACTTAAAACAAAATCTCCTGAGTTAGAGGGCTGACTCGAGGAGAGCACTGAGTGGGCGGGCCAGGCTGAGCCTACCTGCATGGCTTTCGGCTGGCGCCGCTGAGCTACGTGACGGCGCAACAACAAAAGACCAGAGGGGGGAGGGTGCACTGCTCCGTGTTGTGTGACACAGCGCAGCGCTGCTCTTACAGACATAGAGTAGACTTTGATGAATCTGCGTGTGCAGCAGTCAGTCCATGAGGGAGAGAAAAAAAGCTTGAGTATCGATCTTTTTACATGAGGATTGTTCAATATCAATACCAGCATTGGTATCGATATTATCGATATTAGGATCGATCCGCCCACCTCTACCATGTGCACAAGAAAGTGTGACTGGCTTGCACACAGATGCATAGATGGAGTGCCATTCTATATCCCCCTTCTGAATATGATGGCCAGTGGTAATAAATATTTTATTTATAGAGCATATTTTTTTTTCTTATATAGCACATAAACAGTCATCATTAAACAGATGAGGTGGATTAAAGCACCTATAATACAGTTCTGGATTCCCTTCCTAGACATTTTTACACCCACTCATAGTTTGACCTTGACTGGGTGGGTCAACAACCCACAAGTAACTTCAAGAACTGTCAAAGTTTCAATTAATCCCCAATGCCTTGGAATCCAGTCAGAACTGAAGATGCCTGCCAAAGTAGTGATTTCTGTCACTTATTCAGATCCAGGTCGCAGTGGCAGTAGACCAAGCAGCTCAATCCACACTTCCCCTATTCCATGGCCAAGTCCTCTTACTCTTCCTGAGGATCCCGAGGTGTTCCCAAGCAAGCTGGGAAATGTAATCCCTCCAGTGTGTCCTTAGTCTTCCCCAGGGCCTCCTCTCAGTTGGATGTGCCTGGAAGACCTCCGACATCCTCACCGGATGCCCAACCCACCTCAGCTGGCTCTTTTCGATGCAAACAAGCAGCAGCTCTGCTTCGAGTGCCTCCCAGATAGCTAAGCTTCTCATCCTGTCCCAGAGTGTACGCACAGATACCCAACGGAGGAATCTCATTTCTGCCGCTTCTTTCAGTCATTACCAAAGGTTCGAGCAGTAAATCAAGAGTCTTGCCTTCTGGCTCAGCTCTTTCTTCATGATAACAGTCCGGTAAAGGGTCCATAAAAAGTCAGACACAACTGCAGTTCATCTATTGATCTCACACTGCAACTTACTCCCACTCATGAACAACAATTAAACTCCTTCACTTAGAAAAGAGTGGATTGTCTCCTCTGGATCAGGGGAGAGTTATTGCCCTGACACTGGACCATGCTCTCAGCTTTGGAGGTGCTCATTCTCATCCCTGTCATTTTACACTCTGCCTCAAACCTGCACAATGCACATCGGAGGTCACTGTCTGAAAACATCTTATAGAAACTAAAGCAAGTCCAGTTGCCATGCCATGACCTATTGGCCTGGTTGACTAAGTAGCTTCACAGATACAAAAAATCTTTAAAGAGCACTTCCAGGTCACAAATTACAGTCCTGTACATAATGAAACTAAGGTTTAAAAAAGAAATTATTTAAAATGATTGTTATTGCAGTTGCAGCGGTACTTTGACACATTCTTGTGAGAGAATGACAACTCAAGACCAATACGCGTTAGATGGTTGATATTTAACATCTAAGGTACCCATTAGCTAATAGATGAGCTGACTGTGTCTTAGGGGAGTTGTCTTCATAATTTTGTAATCTGAAATGGTGAAAATGATCTGATGAGAACCATTATATCTCAGTAGTCCTTAACTATGCAAAAGTCACGTTTTACGATACTATAGAGCTCTTGTCAAAAGTCTGTTGTATCTGTTTAACTTCTGCGCTGTGTATGTGTTTCTCTTCTCCATCATTCCACCTCAGGACACAAACTCACATTCTGTGGCATGGGAGGCAGGCGCTCTGACCAGAAGATTGTCTTTTGGTGTTGGGGAGTGAGGTTTACTGACTGCCATATGCAGAGTGACTCTTGCTGGCTTCTGTCACACCTGCATAAATGGTAAATGCCTGCCAGGTGGGGAAACTGCTTCATTTCAAGAGACGTGGGTATGGGACACAATAAAAACCAACCTGTTGCTTATATTTGTAGGTTCATACTCATGAGTGAAGCAGTTAGCTCAGTGGGATAAGGGGTTGGGCTGCTGATATATAGGTCTGGGTTCAATTCCTCTGTCCTTGAACAAGACATTTGTCTACACTGTCACAGTCCACCCAGGTGTAAATGAATACAAGCCTTGACTGGGGAATTATCCTGCAATGAACTGGCATCCTGTCCAGGGAGAATCATTGACTCTCATCTGCTTTACAGTAAGGAATGAAGGATTGATAAGTACAAGCATCAATGGATCTTAGGACCTGTATAGTAGATGCTGCTGCAGCATATGTTGCTATGATCAGCCCAGGTCAGGTCTCAGACTATGCACCAGTGAGTGCTACATGTCACTGCATCCACCACACCATGGAAGCACGGTAAATCCTAGATGGCACTCAAGCAGACAAGTGTTCTTTCCAAACTTCTTAAAAGTAACCATCTATCTGCTACATCCAGGTGAAATCTGGGGGGCTTCAACAACCTGTTGGATCGTGTTCATACAAACACTCCACATAGACGCATCCTCACCATGCAAGTGATTGTCCTTGTGTTAATTTGTCTAACCATCTATTTGACACAGTTGTTCCAGCCATATGAAAAGCTGATTAAAAATTTACATTTTTAATCAGCTTATAAAGTGTCAAATCGCAACAAAACACAGAACAGTTCAATATAAAATTTAAAATAAATAAGTAAAAATTAAAATTATTTAAATCCATAATTAAAACACAAGTAAAAAAATTAAACAGATAAAAAAAATAAATAAAAAACAAAAGCTATTCATAAGTAAGAGAATAAAAATAGGTTTTAAGTCTTGACTTAAAAATGTCCACGGACTCCGACTGCCTCACGGTCACAGGAAGACCGTTCCACAGAGCAGGTGCACGATAAGAAAAAGCTCTTGACACGCTGACTTCTTCTTTACCCTGGGAACACAGAGTAGTCCCGCATCCTACGACAGCAAAACCCAGGGCGGCATGTAGGGTTCCACCAGATCAGCCAGATAACATGGCGCCAGTCCATGAACAACTTTAGAAATCAATAACAAATCCTTAAACCTTAGGATCCTCCAAAGATATCTAGTCATTGCCTGAGGTCACTGTTAGCATCCAAGTCTCACACGTATACAGTAAGACAGGAAGCATGAAAACCTTGAAGGCTTGTACTTTTGTTCTCTTACAAAGATATTGGCAAACACATCTGTTTACCAACCTCATGACACCATAACCTCTTTCCAGGCATTGCTATGACATGCAGAAATTTGCACATGGGAGTTTTTGGAGTTCTAGCTACATATATCTTGGCAGTGCTCAGCAGAGGCAAGTTAATATTTATAGCATGCATTTGTTATGTAGAGGAAATAGTATATGTGTGCTTTTGTTGCCATTTCTTCTTTGAGGTACTTCAGGCTCCTGTAGGACTCTCCTACACAGATGAGTTGAGGCTAGCAGCTATCTGGTCAGAGAATACGCTGTTCTGGCCGTTTTTTCCCACTGCAAGATAACACATAACCAAGATCAGCAAAGACACAGGAAAATATAAACACATGCAGCCCACACTTTCACCACAGACTCATGCGTGGCATGCAAATCTCATGCAGATTGACTGAACACAGTGTGAAATAGGAAAGCTTCAGCCGTGGCTAGGGAAACGAGCACAAAGCGGAGCACCAGATTTTGTTTTCCAAATCTCTGTCATCGTTTTACGCCGATTTGCCACCAACGAAATCTCATCGCTCGGATTACTCTTTCAAGCACGTCAGAGTACTTAGAGCCAAACACTTTTATGAAAATCAACATGATGAGGTTTTCTTTTCTTTCAACCTTAGCGTGGATGCTGAGCCCAGAAGCCCAGAGAGCATGGTTCAAACAGACCTCAATCAGAGTGGGGTTGACCATCCGGCTCAAGCTGGATTCAATCCGGGTTGCTTTCTAGCTGGATAGCATTCAGACCTGTTTTTCAAATCCTCCACACACACCTCCAAACTCAATCTGACTCAAGCCGAAAGAAATGTGCCTGTAACTGAGAGTGCAAGACTCTGGACATGACAGCACAGGTGTGTTACCTGGACGTGTGTGACACATGGAAGGGGTGTATAATCTGTGTGAGAATACACTGTAGAGCCAAAAGGTTGTTTGCAGTCCATGCTGTTGCAGCCACACTGAACGCCATCACAGTGGAGAGTAGGGGAAACCGGGGCACAGTGTCTCAGAAATGTTGTTGCAGCAGCATAAACACATTATGCATAGGTTTAGGTCATTCTATTGTGGATTTAATACAGCAAGTTATTGTTTATAAGGCTGTGTTATTTATGTCTCCCCAAGTGTAATTTACAGGTGTTTAAAATCAATTTTAACATTTTTGATTCACTGTGCCCC
This sequence comes from Thalassophryne amazonica, assembly GCF_902500255.1. Lineage (NCBI taxonomy): Eukaryota > Metazoa > Chordata > Actinopteri > Batrachoidiformes > Batrachoididae > Thalassophryne > Thalassophryne amazonica. The sequence continues at coordinate 39,880,370 of NC_047105.1, read as the reverse complement.
GGACACTAATTCACAGGGCACAGTGAATCAACTTAGAATATAATGAAAAAACACATGATTATATAAATATTTCTATAAAATTATTAAATATATGCTGATGCATGTACAAACTATAATCCAACAAACCAGCTGTGTAATGTGTGAGTGTCTTATATAGTGATATAAGTCCTTTAGAAACAATTATAAATACAACTGTCATAACTTCTGTTCAAATGTGAAAACAGTTGTTTATATACACAACTTACAGAAATAATTCATGGAAAAAGTAATATTTGTCATCCACTTCATACTAGGGCTTAGTAAATCACTTTCTACACTGATTCACTGTGCCCCGGGTGCATGTGACACACATGAGTCATGTTATCAAATAGCTGATAGTCTGGAGAAGACATAACACATACTCATCAGTTGGACGGGGTAGTCTTCTAACTAATAACAATTTTTTGGACTACCTTTCCTCTGTTGTGAGAAATAAATACAAAGACACTGACATCCACAAAATTTACTTTTGATAGAAAAAACAAACTGACCTCACTTGCCACTTAGTTTTACCCTTAATGTATCCAAAAACAAAACACTAATTTATAAGGGGGATGTCTTTATGCAGAAAAATATGGCATAACTGCTGCAAATGTATATGTAATTTTGGAGATATAGCTACTGATTCACTGTGCTCCGTGATTCACCGTGCCCCGATTTCCCCTACACTGTGGGCGCATGGACATAGTGAGGAAGTTTGATGTTATGATCCCCGAGCTTGCCAGATTCTAGACAAATTTGTGTTCATACCTCTCAAATCTGTCTTAAATCACATTTGTGCCTTTCAGATTCAGATAAAGCCTACCTGTCTCACCCTGGAATCACCCTAAATCAAACTTAAGGTGGATTGCCAACCGCAGTCTGAATGGGGGCATACAGAGTATCATGGTTGGAGTAGTAGTGCCTTACGTGCATGTGTCAACATTGAGGCACTCAGATGTGCAACACACTGCCTGGGCAGTTTCAGAATTAGCAAAACAACAGACCCCAGGCTTTCTATCACATCAGACTAATCATTGATTGGATTTGTCCTCCTTCTCATCGGCTTTCCATGGCGGAATGCTAAGCTATTAGCTCTCAGCCTTATTCAGCATTTCAACTAATTCTGCCTTTTTGTAGTTATTTGTCATGATGTTTCTTTTGGTCAAATACCCTCAAATGTCTTTTTTCAGTGTACATGAATGTCTGCATATATTGTGACAAATGACCTTATTTGGAAACCTCACTTTTGTGCTATTGGCTTACGCTGAAATTAAATGTAGTGGAGGGCGCGCACATCCAAGACAAAAACATCAGCAGGTGCCAAATCAAAAAAACGTACGTGGAAGAGGGAAGGATCTACACACTGCTTGTAAAAGACTTAATTTATTTATCCCAATAAATTACGCTGAAATTACCCAGCTTCCATATTGGGCATTGGGGTATCTCCGATGTTGATGCATGCATACACTGAATTCATTTCTTAACATTACCAGAAAGTCTCATTTACCTGCTTCATCCATACACATAAAGGGCTACGTCTGTCTGTCTGTCCGGGATAAACTCCCAAACTATAATATGTAGCCCTAAAAACTATATATATTCTGAATCCTCATGACATGGGGAACAAACTGGTACCATTTTTTAAAGTTGAACTGAAAATTACCCCCAAAATAGCCATTTATGTAAGACCATACAGTGTTGTACCATGTGCTTTTCGTGCTGCCACTTCTGTCTGTCTTTCTGCCTGTCCGGGATAAACTCCCAAACTATAATATGTAGCCCTAAAAACTATATATATATTCTGAATCCTCATGACATGGGGAACAAACTGGTACCATTTTTTTAAAAGTTGAACTGAAAATTATCCCCAAAATAGCCGGCTGTGGCTATGACCAGGCAGATTCAAATTTCCAGCCCTGTATATGTGTTGGCCATCTCTGTTTATTTAATCCCTTTCTACAGCACACTCGGCACAGCACAGCCACAGCACACTCAGCAAACCAACAACATGCTTAGGCTGAGGCTGTGGGTATGACCAGGAAGATTCAAATTTCCAGCCCTGTATATGTGTTGGCCATCTCTGTTTATTTAATCCCTTTCTACAGCACACTCGGCACAGCACAGCCACAGCACACTCAGCAAACCAACAACATGCTTAGGCTGAGGCTGTGGGTATGACCAGGAAGATTCAAATTTCCAGCCCTGTATATGTGTTGGCCATCTCTGTTTATTTGATCCCTTTCTTCAACTACTTCATGTTCTCAACTGTTAAGCACCTGACTGTCCTGTACAACCCAGTTTGCCTTCCTGTCTGAATACATTCATTTTATGTTTGTAACATTGCAATGTAAAACCAGTGAAATACACAACTACTTCAATTTTGATTCCTTGATTTCTACATTTGCTGTTACCTACCTTTTGTGTGTCATTCTGTTATAAATTTGATTGCAAAACAAAGTCTACATGAAGGACTTCAAATGTGTTTGTCTTTTAACCAAATATGTCCACCTAGTTTGGGGAGTCCACCTCTTATAGTTCTGCTGGACAAACTTTAGCCCATTAACTATTAAATTTATAAGACATCAGCATTACAAAAACAAATGTTGGGCAATTGTTTTGATTAGAATGATTGGCATTTGGTTTATGTCTAAAACAGGTTAACCTGGGCAGCGCCGGGTACCCCAGCTAGTACCTAATAGATCATTAAATCAATGGTTCAATGTGTAGCAAGAGCCAAAGGTACCATAGTAGGTTATAGGTTAATGTAAGTAGCTAACTAGCTAGTTCATTTAATATACTTTACTTTGTTACCTTCAGAATTTCTGACTTAGACTGTGTCAAGCATCTATGGATGACTATGTTAGCTAGTTTCTAACTATTGCCTAAATTTAACTACTGTAACTTTATCTAGCTAAAGCTAACATTTACCTTTCCTCACATTAGCTAACCGTCCTCAATTCTCATTGTCCAATTCACACTCTGCCAGAGACATTTCAAAAGAGAACACCTCAAAATTGAGCCTTGACATAAATCCACACTTGGATATACGCAGTCAGGTTAATATGTAGTTGACAGTGACACAATTTTGGTCATTTTGTCTCGGTACACAATCATAATGATGTTTAAATGAACTAATCAACACATACTTCTAATGTAGACTTTTAGCTATAATCCACTAGGTTTAATCAAAATATTGCATTAACCATTTAGGAATTGTAACTATTTGTCAGAGGTGGGACAAAGTCACTGTCAAGTCATTTTCAAGTCATCAATCTGCAAGTCCCAAGTCAAGTCTCAAGTCTGCTTGCAAACAATAGGTGGTCATTATGACTTGAGACTTGACTTGGGACTTGCTGATTCATGACTTGAGAGTGACTTGATGGTGACTTTGTCCCACCTCTGCTATTTGTACATGTGCTTCCATTTTCAGAGGCCAAAAGTAATGTGACAAAGCCAAACTTAAAATCAGGATTATTTTTAATACAAATCCTCACTTTTGCAGCCAGTTTTCTTTAGACAAGTCAGGCAATGGATATACACATCACTTAGATTAATCATTAAAATCAAACTATATGGTACTTTATGGTCAATATCTCTGGAGTAGACAGTAACCACGCAAGAAGGAGACTAGTGAGGGAAGCCACCAAGAGACCCACACAGGTATGAAGGAGTTATAGGCTTCTATGGCTATGACTGGATGAACTGCACAGTGCAACTTTTGTTATGTAGCTTCATGATGAAGTGGCACAAAAAAGGAAGGTATCTTACAAAAGTTTTTTTTTCTAATAAACCTTATGGTACAGATGTTAAAGTCATTTAGGGGCTTTTTAAAAATGTCATGGATTCAAACTGGGGAAAGAGCAGTTGCCTTTTAGCTGACTGAAAGGTATCTCCCCTTCACGATAGACTTGGTGGTTCAATTTCTTACACGTTCTGTATTTGTATTCTGTTCCAACATGCCCACACCTCTCGAGTCCCTCACATTAACTGTATTGCTGACGTGAAAGACCATCCATCTGGATTTAATTAAGCTTTGAGTAAAATAGAGGTTAGACACCAGCCTCGCTTTAAATAGGCAGCCTTCCATTCAAACCACAAGAACCTCTTCTTTATGGCATTCATGCGGCCTTCGTATCGTCTACTGTCATGGTAATGAGAGCTTAGAAAACAATGTTTCCCCTACAAATGCACATATGCATTTAGGTCACCTGGGGTGTAAAAGACTGTGTTTAAGGGACATGGATTGAGTTAAACAGCATATGGAATACCACATGGCTCAGGCTGCTATTCATTCTTTAATCTACAAAATCTTTGAAATGTTTTAATACTATTTTGTAACACAAATGACAAGATAGAAATACTGTGAGCTCGCAGAGTAAATGCATGCACTGAAAACAACACGTCCCATGGCCGAGCAACCAGCGCTTTGAGAAGAACCTGCAAGGAATTTAACAGTGATCAACTTTAACCTTGCCGTCCTATCGCCAACATTCCATCCACATCATACAAGTTGAAAAACACCAAATTTTAGTAAATCCTCCCAATAAGAAACACATCTTGGATTACATAATGTGTTTGTAATACTTGAATATATCAGAAGTTTGTTATTTGATGAGGGAGGTTTGAATTTTGGAACTACTGTCTCTATATTGACTTATAGAGAAAGGTCATCAGAAACAAGAATGGAAGCAACATACAGTATATACATGTATAGATGCAAGCAGCAATGGGGTGGGGAAAGCAGTGCCCCTGAGAGGTTATGTGACCCCAAATTTTTGGTCATACCTCACATTGGGGTCCCAAGCCCACATACCAAGTTTTGGTTTTGATAGAACAAGTCTTCACTGAGATATAAAGTCACATCCTCAGTTAAGTTGGCTTTGACAAGAAGAACACTATGAATAATCAAACAGACATTATGCTTGGTCTGAAAATCAATTTTGTCAACTTTCACGAAGACTGGGCTGGCCTTGTCCAGCCACTGGGGTCTGCAAAACTTACGTACCTGTGTGCTGGATCTTGTGCAAAGAAACTTGTCACATGTCTATGAGCCTTTGACAAAGACAGGATTTAGAGTCATGAGGTCACTAGACAGAGGTCAGGTGTTTACTGATTCCAGTGTCTAACCATTGACCTATGGTGACAATTAGACATCTTCGTAGTCTGTAATATAACACAATGCTAAAATACCCTCATCTATATGAGCATTGCGTTATTTATAATTTGCAGTTGTTTAGTTAATTATTACGATCCTATTGTCTTATGTACAGTTTGTACATATTCAATTCAAATCATCATTTATTGATGTTGTCCAAATCAAGGAATATTTGTAGATCACCCTCTGTGCATTTGTAAGTATTAATATTAATGAGACAAATTTAACTTCATAGAAAGTTAGCTTTGAGTTAGCGAAAGTTAGCATGCAAGCTAATGTCCACAAAATATCTTGCAAGTGACACCGGAGGTGTTATCAGGTTACAAGAACAGCGTTTTCAGTTTTAGAAGTGTTCATTTCTCGCTTGCTTTTACATAATATACCAGAAATGAAGCAGTTAGCAAGTCACTAAACTAAGAAGTGATGTCACCATGCTAACCTCTGTAAAATGTCTTAGAAATAGGTTCAGTGGTGTTAATAGTTTCCAAAAATAGTGGTTTCAGTTTCAGAAGTGCTTAGATCGTGCTAGCTTTTACATAATATATGAGAAACATGTATATAAACACACAAAACAAAGCTGTTTTGAAGAAACCAGCAACTGACATCACAGTGCAGCTCTACTCTAATTGATTGTCAACTCAAGCACAAAACGGATCATACAATGATACCTGTTTTGCCAAAACTCACTTTATAGTCACCCTTTCTTGACTTCAATGAAAATAAATACTTGTTTTATAAAAAGTAAAATAAAGACCTCTTTCTTGACCTCATATTTAACTGTTGACAGCACTGTAACAGTAAAACTTGCAATTTCAAACCTACACTGTTTATAAATGTAACTATTAAATTCTAACATTTTTCTAACATTTAAATTCTCTCTAAACATTTTACTTGTCGAAATTATTATTATTTTAAGCAATATTAGTAGTTGTAGTAAAAAACGGCTTCAAAACTGGACCTTTAATCTAGGGGTGTTGTGGGGGAGGGGGGCACATCCTTGCCCCACACCCCCATTCCATCTGGATTCGCCCCTGCTTTGGCGTTTGAGCACAAAGAATGGATAACATTTATTTATGCAGAAAACAGGACCAGATTTACAGGTAAGAAAGTTTTATTGCGTTTTCACATCATGTGGTCCTCAGAAAGAGTTTAGGTGCATTTGAGTGGAAAATAGTGTTAGTTGTTGACGCGTCGCGGAGGATCAGCTGTTTTTAACGAGCAGATACAGAGTGGCTCAGCTCAGAATTCTAAATAAAGGAGGGGAAAAAGTATAAAAATGTCTTTGTAAAGCTCAGTGCAGGTGTGCTGATCACCGCGCTTTAAGAGGTGAGGACGAGTCGAGCAGCTGCAAAAAAACGTGTATGAAAAGCTCACAGCTCACTGAAAGTGGGCAGTTCAGTCGAACCCCGACCTCCTGCCCACGGACCAAGTTTAATGCTGCTATCGACCCACAATGAAAAATAATAGTAACCCACAGTGACATGGAGAAGTAACTTTAATCTGATTACTGATTTGGAAAGATTAACGCGTTAGATTACTCGTTACTAAAAAAAGTGGTCAGATTAGAGTAACGCGTTACTAAGTAACTAAGTTACTAAGTAACGCGTTACCGGCATCACTGGTGGCAATAATAGAACTGGACTTGTGCTGTACACGGATAGACAGACAGATAGACGGACAGACAAACAGACAGACGGACGGACGCCAGGTCTTTGCAATACCTAGTTGCCATATGTTGGCCGTGGGTAAAAATCCAAAATGGTGGAAAATGTGGTATGCATGAAATTAACGTCATGAGATGCATTGAACTTGGGTTGATACAAGGAGTCCAATGGTACCTGATTTTTGAATATCAGGCAAGAGGTTCAAAAGTTGCATTTGTCAACATACCTTCACAGATGCCCCAGTGGTGGAACTGGAGTGCTGGAGGTGCAGCCAAGAAACTTGAAAATAATATAGAACTATGTGATTCGTTGAGATGAAACATGACAGATGGAGTATGATTCTATACCAGCCGTCCCAGGCCTATCAACCAGAGGGGAATAATAACTTTGTACAGGTAATAAACTATCATCCATTCTTTTACGGTACACTTTGGGCTTTACCCTCTTACACACAAAGGAATAATGTAGTAATCACCATCTTGCTACCTCATTAAAAAAAATCCTTAGATGTTATATTTACTGTCCTGTTCTCAAGTGTTTTCATCATTCCGGGGGGAAGCGGAGCTTTATGGAAGTTGGGTGACCGAGCGCGTGAACAGAACCAGATGCTGCACACTCTGGTTCTGTCGCTCTCTGTTTCTCTCTCACTCGCTTGTTATCTCGAACACATGGACACGACGGCAAACAGCTGCAGTGCACCCGGTTTGAAGAGCTCAGTGAAAAGAAGCTCCACATACACACTTACTGAGAGGATACTGACTTACGTTATGAAGAAAACAGCGTATATGGGCAGTAATCTTTACTGCTTTGGTATTTCTTTGGGAACATTTGGACAAGAGCTGCATGTGTCTTTCCCGCAAAGTGATTTGGGACATCTTTTTTAGAACAAAGTTTACATACACTTTGGTGAAAAACATTCTAACTTAATACAGCAGGTAACTGTAAGAATAGTTCAAATCCGGTTACAAGCACCAAAATTTGACTGTGTATACCTTTTGGTACATATTGTAGAAAAATAACTTTAGCCATTTGAATTTCCAGTAGGGTGCCAAGTAGGGGTCAATTGAAGAATTGTACAGGAGTCAAAATTAAAAAAATGTTCCAATCATATTGAAAGTGATACCACATTATGTGTCTGATGATAATGATTCCAAAAAGGTATAGTTTGGACCATCTATGACTGAATGTTCTGGAGTTATAGGGTAAAAACAACAAGAATGGTGACAAAGGTCAGTTTCAGTTTGTAAAAGTTAAAGTTGCTCCAGTTTTGGTAAAACTTGGTGCAAATTATTGGTTGAACTAATAGGATTAACAAATGGAATAGTTCTGACTGTGTTGAATGTTTGGTTTCCAAAGTAAAGGTCAAACAATGTCGACATCCATTGGATTCTATGACACGTGACATTTGTTACCCCGTAACATGATAACTAAGCATGACACATGGTGCAAACCATTCCTTTTTAAAACCCTGTTAACTCAGCTAATAATTTGCATCATGTTTTACCTTAATTGGAGCAACTTTAACTTTTGACTCCTGTACAAACTTAAAGTGACCTTTGTCGCCATGCTTGCTGTTTTTACCCCATAACTCCATAACATTCAGGCACAGATAGTTCAAACTATACCTTTTTGGAATCTTTGTGATCAGACACATAATGTGGTATAGCTTTCAATATGATTGTAACTTTTTTATTTTGACCCCTATGCAGTTCTTCAGTTGAACCCCACTTGGTCCCCTATTGAAAATTCAAATGGCGAACATTATTTTTCTAAAATATGTACCAAAAGGTATACACAGTCAAATCTTGGTGCTTGTAACCAGATTTGAAGGATTCCTCTGCAAATATTGTGTTATCTGCTGCACTAACTGTACAAATTCCAGTTGATCAAACAATATGTGTGTTAAGCGAGTTAGACTGCTAACTGTATGTATTTATTTCAGTTTTTAATGACTATATATTCAGTTGGTGACTAGTTTACACACACAAAGACCAGTGCCTCTTTTAACAGCATGAGATATACAAAAAATGGATGGAATCACCTGAAAGAAATCTTAATGAATAACTGGCATCATTGATGGTGAATTGTAGAGCAGAAGGCTCAGTGGGGTAACAGGTTGGGCTACCAATATGTAGGTAGACCTGTGTCTGATTCCCCGTCATGACATATCTGTGTCCTTCATCAGCTTTGCTCCACTCCACTCACTTGGCTGGAGAAGTAACTTGTGATGGACTGGTGTCCCATCTGATGGGGAGAAGTGATGGCCTCTCATGCACTTCACAGTGTACAATCTTGGGATAAGCACCAGCACTAATGGGCCTCAGGGCTTAGTTGGGACTGAATAACGGTTAATTAGGGAATATGAGGTCTTTTAGAAAAGTATCCGACCTTATTATTTTTTTCAAAAACCATATGGAATTGAATCACGTGTGATTGCGTCAGCCAAGCTTGAACCTTCGTGCGCATGCGTGAGTTTTTTGATTTTTCAGTTTTAGTATGTTTGACAAACTCCCAGTTTTCTTGTTTACCATATAATAAAGCACTTATAGACTTTTGATTTCGGTGTACCCGTGATTATGCAGACCTGGTCAGGATGGGGTTCACGGATTTGGCCTTGATTTGGCCACGGATTTGAACCCCTTCCTGACCAGGTCTGCATAATCACGGGTACACCTCATCGAAAGTCTATAATTGTATAATGTAAAGCTGTAGCTGCATAAAGACATCCCACACATACACACAACAAAGCAACACTCCCTCTGTATGTCTTGTAATCTGTACTTTTCTGAACCTTGTTTTCATTGGTGCACTGGCCATAAATTGCTGAGTGGGCGAGACACTGACACTGACCGTTTCCTCTCACCAGTCAGCAATTAGCAGTATTTTTCACTAGGGATGGGACGACTAGTTGTAAAAGTCATCTACGACTAGCTAGTCGACTATTTTTTATTAGTCAACTCGTCGAAAACCATTTATTAGATTCATTTAACCCTTAAAAGAATAGACTTGCTGGAGCTGCCACCACTCCCTTCACTCAGTGAAGAAAGTGTGTAAACCTTGGCAGGTGAATTAGTCAGCTCAAACGGGTAGTCTATGCCTAGTAAAAATACTGTGTGTGTGTGTGTGTGGGGGGGGGGGGGGGGGGGGGGTTGGATTTTGTGCTTATATTTGTTAAAATAAATGTCATATTTGAGTTTCACCATCAATATTCGAAATTGGCTTAATTCATTCAATGTCAAATTTAGTCACTGATTAGTCAACTATTTGATGACTAATGATACCCGACTAGTCGACAAATGATTTTCATTAGTCGTCCCAACCCTAGTTTTCACGTCACCTTTTGGCAATCTCTCTGGATTACCAAAAGGTGACGTGAAAACTGGCATTGTAGCACTATAGCATTGTCCTGATACTAGAATCTCAATCTCAATACCGATACCCAGGAAGATACCATTTTCTCCAAAAACAACTTAATACCAACTGATATATGCTTTCCTTGTAAATACACCAAAGCTCAAATATATTATTGCATGCATTCATGCTGTTGAGGAGGGGCTGTGTTGTTGACTGGAGGAAGCATAAACAGCACTACTGGCATCAATACTGTTCCAAATGAGTATCTAATCAGAAACTAGTTTTTAGTGTCGATTAATATCGATAATTGTCATTAAAAAAGAAAACCTTACCAGGTACCAGGTTTGGGCAATGAAAACCCAAAGAAGGTGGGTAGGGTCAAGATCAGCAAGTACTCTGCAGTGGAAAAGCACCATTAGTTACTCTTGAGGTTTATCCGTAAACTGTCAGATATTAGAGGTGCTAATCACATTGCCTACTCTGAGTGTCAGGTGGAAATTGCACCTACTATGTATTACTATATCGTGTGTGTTATAGTGACAGACAACAGCCCTTTCTCGCTTCTTTCTTGCTCTGTCTCTTTCTCTCTCGCTTCCTCCTCCCCCTCTCCGCCTCCCTTAGAGCCACCTGGCCTTTCCTCTGAGCCTGCTGGCTGACCAGATGCACCATGAATAGAGCAGGCCTACAAGGAGGGAGGAGGGGAGATTGAGGTTATTACGGGTGAATATTCAGTCAAATCTCATTTTTCACAACAACCCGCGGCTACATCGCCTACAGTAAACATCTTTGTGCTTGCTTAGAAACAGATAGCACATCGTTACGGATTTGGAATCCTTTAAAAATCATGTTTTCTTTGCTGTGCCTCCCAGTGGGCATTGGCATTACAAAGAGTAGAACCATTGAACTGTTTGTGTTTATCCGACAGTGTTTGTGTGTTTGTTTACACAGTCAAGAGTGTGGATTCTCGCACTCTGGTCATGTTCACCCTCGGCTGTCTAATTAAAAACAGATTAATGTCTTATTTACTCCAGGATTATAAAGAACTTTGCAGTAGCCTCTGTTCTTGTCGGCGTAAACAGTTGGGGTGAACAATACCCAGACTCGGCCACGCTCCGTTATCGTAACCGGCATTGTCCTCTTAGCCCCACTTATTGAGGCCGGGCATAAATCAGACGGTGATTCAAGTTTAACTTGGAGGATAAGAAAGTAGAAGAGGGGAGAATTGCTCATTCATGCCCCTTGAGTGGTCTCTGGCAGACAGACCGGCGAGGCTGGGGCGGCATTACAGACAACAGCGCACCGCCTGAGTAGTGGGTTGGTATTAAACACTCGCAATCCAGATCCCCAATTTTCGGGAAGGGTCATAGGGGAGGGTGACGGGGGTTGGGTTGCGTAGAATCCCCCCCCCCCCCCCCCCCCCATGCAAACACATGAACATCCACGCCCCCCGGCGCCTTTGGCACTTTTTTGTTTGGCCTTAGGTGCCAAAGCAATTAGTTATGTTAATTGCAGGGTCCATTCCCGGTGAATGCAGGATGAATCGAGCCAGTCAGCAGCGGATGATCCAAGGGGGTGGGTGGCTGTGACGTAGCTCATAACTGTGGGAAAACAGGGGAGGAGTTAAAGTCCAAAGAGAGAGAGAGAAAGAGAGAGAGAGAAAGAGAGGTGGAGGAAATAAGTACTGCAGCGCAGAGTGAGTGAAGGAGATCATATGAGAGAAACAGAGAGGACTCACACCAGAGGAAAAACACGAAAAGAAAGTCGGAGAGAGAGAGAGAGAGAGAGAGAGAGAGGGGCAGAGTGCGCTGTTGCGCTGCTTCGCATCGGTGATCTGTCTCCATCTGGGTGCCATCTGCGCCTCTGGCTCCGGCCTGCGCCGCACTGGAGCGCGCATATGTGGAAATGCAAACACATGCCTGACATATGAAGACGGGGAGTCACAGAGAGAAAGAGAGAGAGAGAGAAAGGAAAGGATAAAAAAAATAAATAACAAAAATAACAACAACCTCCCCAAACACAGCAGCTGATTGAAGAGTGGACTCCGGCAGAGAGGAGGTAGGAGTGTTTCTGCGCGTCGTGTGTGTGTGTGTGTGTGTGTGTGTGTGTGTGTGTGTGTGTGTGTGTGTGTGTTGCTGTGGAGGGCAGATGGCGTCTCATCCTTTTTTCCTCTTTATCTCTTCATCCTTGCCTGCTGGTAGCAGCGATGTCAGCCTGAAAACTTGTCTCTCTGCTGCCGTGTGCGCGATCAGAGCCGCTCACGCTTTTTAGGAGAAGTTTGAAAAGTTGGTGCTGAAACTGTAAATGGACCGTTTGTGTCACGTGGGCACATCAGGAGCCGCACATCGGTTATTTTACATGTTATGTTCTTTGGCAACAATAACAATAAATATAATAACAAATTTTCCCAGGTCACAAATAGAAGAAAGACGACTAATTTTTCTTGATTTTTTTCTTGTTTTTTTTTTTTTTTTTTTGCAGTACCATGTATTTACAGTGCCAAACTTGTTTAAAAGTAACGAAAATCTGGCAGATATTTACAGAAACGTAAATACAAGCAAAGCTCTAAGAAAAATTAGTGTTTAACCTTTCCCTTAAAGTAAAAATACACACAAAAAAGTGCTGCAGTATGGAAGAAAATTGTTTTTTATTTAATAAGATTTTAATAATCATTTTATGATGTGCATGTGTTGCCATTTGCAGTACAAACTCTAAATATATATGTTAAAAAAGTTAAAATGAGGTTTGCTGCGTTTGTTGAGTTGATGCGGGGGTGTCAGTTTTTTTCTTTATTAGAGATTAAATGTTTGTACATTTCAAGTATGGATTTTTTTAATTTCCTTTTTTTTGGACATAGTGATACACAAAAGTAAATAAATAAAAATTTGTCAAACTGTCAGAGTACCTAATATTTTTTTGCAGTACTCTATGTGGCAGGAAATGTCGTTAAAAATCACTTCTACTGTTCACAAGAACTTTTAGTTAATTTATTGTGTCAAGCGAAAAGGCAAAGTATTTTCTGGTTTTAGTGTTTCAAATGCAATTTTCTGCTTTGGTCTGGTTATTTACGAGAGGAATATGTGTAAGTGGGGAAAAATGATGGATAGAAACATGAAAACACAAACAGAATAATAATAATGTTTTTATATAACACTTCCACTAACATATATATATATATATATATATATATATATATATATATATATATATATAGCATTATTTTCGTATATACGCACACTTAGTTCGCCGAGTTAAGTAATATTAAGTTAAGTTAAGTAATATCACATCACCATAGCAACCCACAAATCAGTTGGCGCAGATCAGCTGTGTTTTGACAGGTGAATGATAGAAACGTGATAAAACATGAATTTCCAAGTGAATTTTAATATTTTTTGGCTAAAGGAGGAGAGCAAACGAGCAACTGCATAAAGATTTAACATCGGATGAACTGGACAAGATTGAAGACAGGAAAGAAGAAGAGAACGGTTGCCAAGGATGAAAATATCTTGAGACTGGCATAAAATAGTCCCAAATACTTACGCATTTTTATCAAGTTCTGTTAACTTAAATAAATATTTGTGTGTTAGCTCACTGTGTGGGACCATGGTATAAGCGGATTAAACAACTTCGCGTAGTCTAAAACACCACTCGGCTTTGCGTCGTGTTGTTTTAGACTGCGTCGTTCATTCAAACCGTATAATGCACGGCTTCTCGTTGTTTAATCCTCACACACACACACACACTTATATATATATATATATTTATTTATTTGTTTTTATATGATTTGCGTTTATGTGTGCATATGTCAAATTTAAAGAAGTTACCCAGGAAACACTCATGAGCATTTTCTTACTATGTCCTCCTCACAGACTCAGACTATGCATTTAGTATAAAAAAAACAAAGCAAAACAGATAAATCAACAGATTCACTGGTGACGTGGGTAAACATCAGAAATGACAGCCTCAGCCCAGCGACATGACGTGATTGGCTGTGTCTCACTCAGCTGTCATTTACTCAGATTGTAATCAGTTTTGCGCATGGCAAGCAGAGCAGAAGAAAGTAGATAAAGAAGATGTGTGCATCTGCGGTACAGTATTCCATACATATGGGGAGAGGACGGGCGCTGCTGTGTCTGACTTTCACGCTGTGCGTACATGTTACACAACACTGAAGTCAATGGGAAATCACATCCCAACAGTGCAAATGTCACACATTTCTGCTGTCCAATTAAATACCTGTGTGTTGCATCACATGTTAAGTATATCAACTACACTTTTGTATTTTAAATTTTTATTTATTTATTTTGAAAATCAGCTCATTATTACATGTTTTGCAGTATGTATTTGGTACCCTGACCTTCTTTCTGCTTCCCTGCTGCAGACAGCACTAAGCGAAATGTGTAAAGCTATGACTGATAATATATTTTCCTGTATGTATTTTACACTCAAAAACATTTTCATGCTCTGCCAACATGAGCCAGCTTCAGGCTGCTTTTGTCTTTTGTACTGCTGCGTCACATCTGGCTGCTGCAGAGAAGGGAATTATGGGTAAACAAAAGAAACAGGAGGCTTTTTTGATGCACTGATGCACATCCTTGCCAGCGTTCAACGGTGCATCATCTCTCCTTTACGTCAAAATAAGCTGGTTGTGCGATTGTGTGAGGGACTTTAACCGCAACACAGCAATGGATCAGGTGGGCGTGCCTGATGTTTTTTATACAAAACATCAAGAGATGCATATGAAGTACAGCATACAGGAAGTGTAACAGCTTTACTTTCTGACATATCCTCCTGTCTGAGATAACATCCTATGCTACGCTAATTGTCTTGATCTTCTAGCTCCTCACTCACTCATGCGAGAGTCTGGAATCAAACATGTTTGTCAACTGGTGGTGCCCGAGCCATGGTTTTCAAAACCTCAACATTTGGTGATGATTGGCTGAGAGTTCCTATGTCATCATTGTGACATAGACTGGGGTTGGCAGTCCAACTGGAGTTGAATTCATTCTGGATGGTTTTCTAGCCAGATCGCGTTCAGACCTATTTTTCACATCCGGCTTAGACTGACTCCAAATATGATTAAATATGATTCAATTAATTACTTTTATTTAATTATTTTTAAGCGACGGAGCGAAATGGGGACTGATAATAATGAAATGGGGGTTAAATGTAGCGAAATGGAGCAGACTGACTCCAAATATGATTCAGTTAAGTACTTTTTGAATTTTTTTTAGCTAAATGGGATGAAATGGGGACTGATAATAACAAAATGAGGGTAAAACAATGAAATGGAACAGACTGACCCATTGATTAAAGTTTCATCTTTCGAACACCAGATGGCACAGCTGTCCCTACTACATGTACTGAGCACATGTAAAAAAAAAAAAAAACAAAAAACAAAAGCTAAACAATTAAATAAAAGTAATTATTTGGAGTCAGTCTGGTTCACTCTGCTCCATTTTGTTACAATTTACCCCCATTTTGTGATTATCAGTCCCCATTTCGCCCATTTTGTATTTTAGTATGGCCCAATCCCACTTCATCTATCTCTCAGAGGTAATTCCGATTTAGAGCGGGATTCGGCCAGCCGGACGCAGTAATAGTTGTCACACAAGCATGGCGAACCTGTAGGACAACATTATTTTGGCCATTAAAAAATTCACCATCAAATACCGCATAATTTAAAACAAAACGTGAATGCTTGCAGTTATTTTTGAAGTAGCAAGAATACCTTCATATATGTAATTGGGTCACCATTTAGCACACTCTGGTGGTCATAATTTAAAAAAACATGTTTGTTAGCAATCTTTGTTATTCACCTCAGTCTTCAGTACTACCAGAATGAAAACTGTGGCTGTGTCCCAATTCAAGGGCTGCACCCTACTAAGGCTGCATTTGTTGGCCTCTTACGTCATAAGTGGTACAACTTGGCTGTTCCATTTCCAAGGCTCCTTGTAATGTGGCAGGCGAATGCAATCTTATTTCCCCCGAAACTGAAGGATACTACATGTGTACCCTTTGGGCACCAAACAATCCCATGAGTCATTGCATGATTTTTTTTAAAGACAAAACAGTTGGTTAGTTTTTTTTTTAACAAAAAGGTCAGCTTCTGACTCCATATTTACAGCTGTAAATAACTAATGTTTATAAGTAAATATAAATAAGTACTGAAAATCAATACGAATGTACAGGTTACGCCCACTACGCTAGCTTGTCACCTATATTTGTTAAGATTACCGGGCGAAAATGGGTAGTGGCAGGAAAAGGTGATGGCGCAATAGTAAAATATTCCGTGGGCTAGACTATCTCAGGATCATTTGTTTGACCTCTGTGGTCTCATTTGGACAGATCTTCATGGGACACAGCCGTAGAAGGACACAGTCTGTTTCTACTCTGGCTTCTTTTATTACATTTTCTGGTAGTTCTCTAGTACTGGCATGTAGCACTGCCCCCAGTGGTGACAGCTGTCTGTGTATTAGTCAAGATAGTGCTCAGATAAACATCATTGTGAGAGCATTACAAAAAGTTATTGTGCCATCAGTCGAAGGCTTTTTGATATGACGGAGAAATGCAGCACCCAAACAAACTTATTTGAAATTTACATGTTTCGTAAACTATGGGTCAACTGTCTGAGGCCGCCAGGTTTTAGGTTACCTCCGCCAAGGAGGTTATGTTTTCGGTCGCATCCGCTTGTTTGTTGGTTGGTTTGTTAGCAGGATTACTCAAAGAATCCTCATCGGATTGATGCTCTAGGTGCATCAACTCTAGTCTAGACTCTTCTGCGTCGACTAGTTCCATTTCTTCTCGTAATCTAAAAATAATTACTGACAGAGCATCACTGCTTTACTGAAGGTTGGAACACTTTTCTCGCAGACTTAGACCCTCTACGTCGCAGCAGTGTTTACGTTTTTGTGGTTGAAGAAAATGTGGAGGGAGGTGGAGGTGCGTGAGAGAGAAAAGGCAGAACGAGGAAGAGGGACCTGGCTCCTGTCACACCAGGCCAGACCAGTCCATCACGGAGATAGGAGCGACTACATGTGGACTGCACAGTCTCAATTCGGAGGGCTCCTTCTGGTCTGCTGGATAATGTCGCGCTCCTGACAGCAGGCAATGTTGTGCGTGTACCAGGTGTCCTGCAGCCATCATGTCTGCGCCAGTACAAGGTTACTTGTCTCATAGCGTTCTGGGGCTTTTTACTTCCCTGACCTCACTGCAGCTGTGAGTTTCTTTCCTGAAAGTGTGGTAATAAATAGAGAACCGGCCAGCCATGACCCCTGCTCTGTATGCGATTATCTGAAGAATTTGTCCACAGAACAGCCTCTTTTCCACATGCATAGAGGGGAGCAGCTGCTTTAAGATGGGGACGCAGGAAGTACTCTATTAGTTCCAGTGGTGAAGACCGTGATATCTCGCCCCTGGGGGTATTTCTGCATCTGAATGTGTGTTAGTGCATGTACACATGAAAGTGTTTGGCCATTTACTCAGTCTTCCCAGCCGTAACAAGTAGCTTTCGAGAGGTAGTTTCATCACAGAGAACATCTTGACTGGCTGTTTGTGCTACTAGTGTGTGCATGTATATGTGCAGCAGATAACTGAAACAGTCCTGCAAATGGTGATCCAAGCACCAAATTTAGCACAAATACACGACTCTTTGGCCACTTGAATTTTCAGTCGGTGGTCAAGTAGGGGTGAATTGTAGAATTACACAGGGGTCAACATTAAAAGATGCTCCAATCATATTGAAAACTACACCACATTATTTGTCTGATCATAAAGATTCCAAAAAGGTATAGTTTGGACTATCTATGACTGAATGTTATGGAGTTATGGGGTAAAAACAGTAAGAATGGTGACAGTTTCAGTTTGTACAGGGGTCAAAAGTTAAAGTTGCACCAATTTTGGTATAAAGTGATGCAAATTATTGGTTGAGCTAATAGGATTAATAAATGGAATAGATTTGACTGTGCTGAATGGTTGGTCTCCAAAGTATAGGTCAAACAAGGTCAGCATCTATTGGATTCCATGATGTGTGACATATGTTACCCCATAACATGATAACTAAGCATGACACATGGTCCAAACTATTCCCAGGTTCATTTCCCACCTGGTCCTTTCTGTGTGGAGTTTGCATGTTTGTGTGGGTTCCCTCCAGGTGCACCAGCTTCCTTTCACTTCCAAAAGCATGCAGGTTAGGTGAAATTGTTAACATGAAATTTGAGCATTGGTGTGAGTGAGAATGCATTTGTCTGTCTTTATTTGTCAGCGCTGCACAGAGATAGGCTCCAAGCCCCCTGTGACCCTAAACTGGAATAAGTGGGTTTGGAAAATGGATGGAGCATCAAACCACCTGTTTTACGTACCTGTATCTCTTTGAAATCCCGCTGGCAGTGCACCATAGCTGCCTTACAGGGCTATTCCACAGGGTACCATTGTACTACGAATGCCCACGATCCAAAAAAAAAGTGCAAAAAGAAGATGACAAGGCTTAATCTTCCCTGTAGTAACAGCTGCAGACGCCTCCTCTGCCTTTACATCCTGATCAAGCTGCTAAACTTTGAACAAACACCGCAACAAAGGTTCATCAGGGCTGCTTTGACTTCAAATTGTTACCCTGATGGAGCACAATCAAACAAGTTTCAAGGCGTCGTCACTGAGGCCAAACATGATAGAAGCTCTTAAGACTACGAATACCCAGATGTTACTGAGTACTATCAACGATTTAGAGGATCAAGCTAAAATTTTAAACTGTTCAAAAATTTGGTCCTGATTTTAAATCTGGTGCTGATGATGGCTGTAACTACTACCTATATCAAGTTTGTTCAAGACTGACAAAGATGGACCAAGAAGTTATTATGATGCTTCAAAACGTGCCACAATTTGCTCTTCGGGATTAAACAGGAAGGGATGGCACTCTGTGGAATAGCCCCATTAAGTCTTGAATGTGTCTAGTGAGCTATTGCTTGTCTGAAAGACCCACTCAGTTTTATTTGCTAGATTGGAACGGTCTCAAAAATCAAGACCATAAGGATGTGCTGAGATTTTAGATGCCCTACATTTTTTCTGGATATGTGCCACACCAGTATACTTAGATTTTCTTGTGTTCTTGACAGTATATGCAAGTATAAGTATAGGTCAAATATACTCAAACGTATAGTTAAACATTTCTGTGAACTTGTCAGTATAGGTGAAGTGTACTTTAACTCTCAGGTGTCCATGGATTTGTCGGCGAGTCCAAATCAGTGGGGTTTTATGTTTCTGGACCATTGAGGGTGAAGTATAATCTCTTACTTATACCTCATATAAGTACATAACAATTAAACTGAAAATATTCTTATTTTTTATTTGAAAAAAATATACAGCTGGTAAACTTGGATAAACCATTTTTTGTATGGAGGAAGCCAAAATATTATGCAGATCTGCAAAGTCTCTTATTTGTTAGAGGGTTCTGCAACACGAGGGACCTTTTTATATTTAACATCATTGCATCATGTAATTAGATGGTACCAACTGTAAGCTTATGCAACAGATCTTAATTTAGGCTGAGTTGTCAGATGTTTCCACAATCAGTCAGGAACAGAGAGAGCACGGGCATTATGTGGCCTCTTCTGTGAAAAGCTTAAACAGTAGGAAGCATTTAAGCTGGTGTGAATTTCCTGGAGAGAAAGAACTGGTTTCCAGTGCAAAATCCAAGAGGAAAAAGTTGATACCTGGGAGAACTTGCAAGAGTTTCTTTTTGCTTGTGTCATTAGGTGCGCAGTTGGACGCGGCCATGCCGTGAAGCACCTGTCCTCATCATCAATTTCTGTTTTTTTTTTTCTTCTCTGTATTCACAGGATTATAATTTTGTCTGCATTTTCAAGGAAGAAAAAAAACCCTTTCCTTTGCCTTGCTATTTTAAGCAGATAACAAATACAAACAAACATTTTTGCAGTACTTTAGGATGTAAGGGCCCTGTCCCACTGGCGTTTAGTAGGATTTGCGTATGGATTGTGCACAAAATTGGCCCATATTCGCCAAATGTCTGCAATATCCGTGTAACATGCCTGTATGAGTCGGCCATCATCTGATCATGTCTGTGATCATCCGCAGAGGCACGCATGTCCACAGCCAGGATTTTTGAGCTGTTCAAAAATCTGGATGCGGATGACATCCGCCTTACATACTCCATATATACTCAATTCATACACAATACATACTCACTCTATGCGCTGTATATCTGCCGTTAACTGCTGATATCCACAACTGACGGGGATTTGCGGCTTGGCAGCGGACCGGGACAGTGTGTAAAACAGATATATATCGTGCCCATCATGTCCACATCACAAACTAAAATATGTTGTAGCGAATGCATACAAATTGGCCACGAATAAAGTGTTTTTATTACATCTGCTTTGCAGCTGATTTGTGGACAATCTGTGAATGCATAACAAACACGTCACGTAAACCCAAAGTACTATATGAGGCAGAAAGCAACATACCTGCCAGTCAGTGCCGGTCCGGCTGTGTAAATCCACAAAGACGTAATAGCTGCTGCCATCCAGGACTTTTATTTAACACCAACAAAAGGAAGAGTTGCTGTTTAGCCACAACTCACGCTGAAGTGTTTTCTGTGACACTCTCAAAAAAACAAAAAAAAAACACCGTCTCTTCGGCGTGTCAGAGGACAAGTTCAGACAAAGCTGCGTGGCTTTCCATGACAAAATCGCTTGTTAAAAGTGAAATCTGCCGGAAAATGGTTGATGTCCAGCTCTTGTGATAACCAGAGAAAGTGCACACGACGGTCCCAGCTCCACACAGCCATCTGTTTAGAAATAATCCAGTGGTTCGTGCCTGTCATCGCGGCTCGGAGCGCGGTGCACCGAGCGCCATTGTGGGGCGTCCTTAAAGCTGTAGTAACAGTCCTTATTCTCTGTGAAGCCCGTAAAATTTTCACCGAAAGCCAGATACATTTTTTCGAATAGTTTCCAGGTGCCAGTCTCTAACAGCTTCTGAAAAAATTCTGATGGAAAAAACCCCAAATCATTCTGCCATTTCCAGACAATGAAAATCCAATGACGGGGCGGGACCACTCCTTCCACAAGGCGTGCTCATCGGCGAATGACGTCACCGACAGGCGTGGAAAAACTCACGCATGCGCACGAGGGTTCAAGCTTGTCTGACGTGAAAACGCATGAATCAAATCCATATAGTTTAAAAAAAAAATAAAAAGGTACGATACTTTATGGACAGACCTCATATTCGCTATATATTATTAATATATCCGTAATTCATACTGGGACATTTGTCATTTTTGGCCATTTTTGTTGCAGACAACAACGAACGCCCGTAATTTGTGTACTCAATTCATGCACAATTGATCCTCTCCCCAGTGGGACAGGGCCCTAAAGTATGCATAACAATGATAACTCGTAGAATTCTTTTTCAGATAATTTTCACAAAACATTGGTTATCTCTGTTATGCACAATTTGTCATTGCTTTTTGGCGCTTGGTTTCCAACTGATAACTGGAAACTTGACAAACAGGCATAAAATTGGAACCTCCATCCAGTTTTGGTGGTGTAGGTGAATCCATAACAGAAAAATGAGAGTGATTGAGACACTTTTCATTGAGATGTAATGTAAAATGTACACCAAATGGGCTTTTCAATATTAAATACAAATGTCCACAAAATCCACAATCTGGCTCAGATCTGGGTCAAACTTTGTCAGGCGATAGTGAGTGCTAGTCTGCACCTCACTTTCAAATATGAGAGTGATTGGGGCATGTTTGATTAAGCTATAATGTTAAATATACATTCAATGGGAATGCAAATGAATGCAAATAGTGATAATTTATCCAAATGAGCTATAGAATCCATCATTATTTTTTCACCATTCATCTCAACTTCAAATGGAACTATCCACCAAACTGACAACATATCTGTCAGACGCATGCACGTCTGCCAGCCAATCAGTGTCAAGTTTGGTGAGACCCAGCCTACATAGGTGATAACATCAGGTCGTAAAAATGTCCTGAAAAGTTCTTTAGTCTGACTGAAACATTACAGTGTGAAGCAAGAGTAACTGGACCAAACATATACAAGCATGAACCCTGGTTCAGACCTTGCTCCGGATTTCATGTGTGAAAACACCGTGAGAGGGAGTGGACCTCCAAACTGGAGGCCAACTGATCAGACGTCTGCATGGTCCATGACTATAAGAAGTGTATGCAGATATCTTTATGTAAGGTTTCTGAAGCGCTTTCCCTTTTACACGTCGATAGCTCACCAGGAGATTGTTGATATGAGACACGTTCTCACCCACTCAAAATACTCCATTTGGTTTTGTGAAAGCTGGTGCTGAGGTAGAGAGTCCAGGAGGCATGAGCCTAAGTTCTTTGAGTTTTCTCCCATTTTGCTTGAGGTCACCACAGCGCATCCACTATGGATGTGCATGTTGGTTTTTGCACGTTTTGCACTGGATGCCATTTCTGACTCCACTCCAGATGTACATGGAGAATGGAGCCCACACGGCCTTGAACTAGGAACCTTCTTTTTCAGAGCCAAACATGTTAACCACTTGTGGCACTATCAATCAATCAATCAATCAATCAATCAATCAATTTTTTTATATAGCGCCAAATCACAACAAACAGTTGCCCCAAGGCGCTTTATATTGTAAGGCAAGGCCATACAATAATTATGTAAAACCCCAACGGTCAAAACGACCCCCTGTGAGCAAGCACTTGGCTACAGTGGGAAGGAAAAACTCCCTTTTAACAGGAAGAAACCTCCAGCAGAACCAGGCTCAGGGAGGGGCAGTCTTCTGCTGGGACTGGTTGGGGCTGAGGGAGAGAACCAGGAAAAAGACATGCTGTGGAGGGGAGCAGAGATCGATCACTAATGATTAAATGCAGAGTGGTGCATACAGAGCAAAAAGAGAAAGAAACAGTGCATCATGGGAACCCCCCAGCAGTCTACGTCTATAGCAGCATAACTAAGGGATGGTTCAGGGTCACCTGATCCAGCCCTAACTATAAGCTTTAGCAAAAAGGAAAGTTTTAAGCCTAATCTTAAAAGTAGAGAGGGTGTCTGTCTCCCTGATCTGAATTGGGAGCTGGTTCCACAGGAGAGGAGCCTGAAAGCTGAAGGCTCTGCCTCCCATTCTACTCTTACAAACCCTAGGAACTACAAGTAAGCCTGCAGTCTGAGAGCGAAGCGCTCTATTGGGGTGATATGGTACTACAAGGTCCCTAAGATAAGATGGGACCTGATTATTCAAACCTTATAAGTAAGAAGAAGAATTTTAAATTCTATTCTAGAATTAACAGGAAGCCAATGAAGAGAGGCCAATATGGGTGAGATATGCCCTCTCCTTCTAGTCCCCGTCAGTACTCTAGCTGCAGCATTTGAATTAACTGAAGGCTTTTTAGGGAACTTTTAGGACAACCTGATAATAATGAATTACAATAGTCCAGCCTAGAGGAAATAAATGCATGAATTAGTTTTTCAGCATCACTCTGAGACAAGACCTTTCTGATTTTAGAGATATTGCGTAAATGCAAAAAAGCAGTCCTACATATTTGTTTAATATGCACTTTGAATGACATATCCTGATCAAAAATGACTCCAAGATTTCTCACAGTATTACTAGAGGCCAGGGTAATGCCATCCAGAGTAAGGATCTGGTTAGACACCATGTTTCTAAGATTTGTGGGGCCAAGTACAATAACTTCAGTTTTATCTGAGTTTAAAAGCAGGAAATTAGAGGTCATCCATGTCTTTATGTCTGTAAGACAATCCTGTAGTTTAGCTAATTGGTGTGTGTCCTCTGGCTTCATGGATAGATAAAGCTGGGTATCATCTGCGTAACAATGAAAATTTAAGCAATACCGTCTAATAATACTGCCTAAGGGAAGCATATATAAAGTGAATAAAATTGGTCCTAGCACAGAACCTTGTGGAACTCCATAATTAACTTTAGTCTGTGAAGAAGATTCCCCATTTACATGAACAAATTGTAATCTATTAGACAAATATGATTCAAACCACCGCAGCGCAGTGCCTTTAATACCTATGGCATGCTCTAATCTCTGTAATAAAATTTTATGGTCAACAGTATCAAAAGCAGCACTGAGGTCTAACAGAACAAGCACAGAGATGAGTCCACTGTCCGAGGCCATAAGAAGATCATTTGTAACCTTCACTAATGCTGTTTCTGTACTATGATGAATTCTAAAACCTGACTGAAACTCTTCAAATAGACCATTCCTCTGCAGATGATCAGTTAGCTGTTTTACAACTACCCTTTCAAGAATTTTTGAGAGAAAAGGAAGGTTGGAGATTGGCCTATAATTAGCTAAGATAGCTGGGTCAAGTGATGGCTTTTAAGTAATGGTTTAATTACTGCCACCTTAAAAGCCTGTGGTACATAGCCAACTAACAAAGATAGATTGATCATATTTAAGATCGAAGCATTAAATAATGGTAGGGCTTCCTTGAGCAGCCTGGTAGGAATGGGGTCTAATAAACATGTTGATGGTTTGGATGAAGTAACTAATGAAAATAACTCAGACAGAACAATCGGAGAGAAAGAGTCTAACCAAATACCGGCATCACTGAAAGCAGCCAAAGATAACGATACGTCTTTGGGATGGTTATGAGTAATTTTTTCTCTAATAGTTAAAATTTTGTTAGCAAAGAAAGTCATGAAGTCATTACTAGTTAAAGTTAATGGAATACTCAGCTCAATAGAGCTCTGACTCTTTGTCAGCCTGGCTACAGTGCTGAAAAGAAACCTGGGTTGTTCTTATTTTCTTCAATTAGTGATGAGTAGAAAGATGTCCTAGCTTTACGGAGTGCTTTTTTATAGAGCAACAGACTCTTTTTCCAGGCTAAGTGAAGATCTTCTAAATTAGTGAGACGCCATTTCCTCTCCAACTTACGGGTTATCTGCTTTAAGCTACGAGTTTGTGAGTTATACCACGGAGTCAGACACTTCTGATTTAAAGCTCTCTTTTTCAGAGGAGCTACAGCATCCAAAGTTGTCTTCAATGAGGATGTAAAACTATTGACGAGATACTGTATCTCCCTTACAGAGTTTAGGTAGCTACTCTGCACTGTGTTGTTATATGGCATTAGAGAACATAAAGAAGGAATCATATCCTTAAACCTAGTTACAGCGCTTTCTGAAAGACTTCTAGTGTAATGAAACTTATTCCCTACTGCTGGGTAGTCCATCAGAGTAAATGTAAATGTTATTAAGAAATGATCAGACAGAAGGGAGTTTTCAGGGAATACTGTTAAGTCTTCTATTTCCATACCATAAGTCAGAACAAGATCTAAGATATGATTAAAGTGGTGGGTGGACTCATTTACTTTTTGAGCAAAGCCAATAGAGTCTAATAATAGATTAAATGCAGTGTTGAGGCTGTCATTCTCAGCATCTGTGTGGATGTTAAAATCGCCCACTATAATTATCTTATCTGAGCTAAGCACTAAGTCAGACAAAAGGTCTGAAAATTCACAGAGAAACTCACAGTAACGACCAGGTGGACGATAGATAATAACAAATAAAACTGGTTTTTGGGACTTCCATTTAGATGGACAAGACTAAGAGACAAGCTTTCAAATGAATTAAAGCTCTGTCTGGGTTTTTGATTAATTAATACGCTGGAATGGAAGATTGCTGCTAATCCTCCGCCCCGGCCCGTGCTACGAGCATTCTGACAGTTAGTGTGACTCGGGGGTGTTGACTCATTTAAACTAACATATTCATCCTGCTGTAACCAGGTTTCTGTAGGCAGAATAAATCAATATGTTGATCCCATTATTATATCATTTACCAACAGGGACTTAGAAGAGAGAGACCTAATGTTTAATAGACCACATTTAACTGTTTTAGTCTGTGGTGCAGTTGAAGGTGCTATATTATTTTTTCTTTTTGAGTTTTTATGCTTAAATAGATTTTTGCTGGTTATTGGTAGTCTGGGAGCAGGCACCGTCTCTACGGGGATGGGGTAATGAGGGGATGGCAGGGGGAGAGAAGCTGCAGAGAGGTGTGTAAGACTACAACTCTGCTTCCTGGTCCCAACCCTGGATAGTCACGGTTTGGAGGATTTAAGAAAATTGGCCAGATTTCTAGAAATGAGAGCTGCTCCATCCAAAGTGGGATGGATGCCGTCTCTCCTAACAAGACCAGGTTTTCCCCAGAAGCTTTGCCAATTATCTATGAAGCCCACCTCATTTTTGGACACCACTCAGACAGCCAGCAATTCAAGGAGAACATGCGGCTAAACATGTCACTCCCGGTCCGATTGGGGAGGGGCCCAGAGAAAACTACAGAGTCCGACATTGTTTTTGCAAAGTTACACACCGATTTAATGTTAATTTTAGTGACCTCCGATTGGCGTAACCGGGTGTCATTACTGCCGACGTGAATTACAATCTTACCAAATTTACGCTTAGCCTTAGCCAGCAGTTTCAAATTTCCTTCAATGTCACCTGCTCTGGCCCCCGGAAGACAATTGACTATGGTTGCTGGTGTCGCTAACTTCACATTTCTCAAAACAGAGTCGCCAATAACCAGAGTTTGATCCTCGGCAGGTGTGTCGTCGAGTGGGGAAAAACGGTTAGAAATGTGAACGGGTTGGCGGTGTACACGGGGCTTCTGTTTAGGGCTACGCTTCCTCCTCACAGTCACCCAGTCAGCCTGCTTTCCCGGCTGCTCGGGATCTGCCAGGGGGGAACTAACGGCGGCTAAGCTACCTTGGTCCGCACCGACTACAGGGGCCTGGCTAACTGTAGAATTTTCCACGGTGCAGAGCCGAGTCTCCAATTCGCCCAGCCTGGCCTCCAAAGCTACGAATAAGCTACACTTATTACAAGTACCGTTACTGCTAAAGGAGGCCGAGGAATAACTAAACATTTCACACCCAGAGCAGAAAAGTGCGGGAGAGACAGGAGAAGCCGCCATGCTAAATCGGCTAAGAGCTAGTAGCTACGCTAAGCTAGCGGATTCCTAAAAACACGCAAAGTGAATAATGTGTAAATAATTTAGAGGTGATTCAGCAGAAGGAGTGCTTTAGTTAAGGCACGTAAAGATTACACTGGGAAACAAATCGTAATCTAGATAACTAGATCAATCTAACTGCGCAGATTAAACAGCTAACAGATACAGAAAAACACCGCTGTGCTCCGGAACAGGAAGTGATACAATACCGCAGTGAGAGCCAACCACCAGTAGAGGCAAGCGTTAGAGTAGAGGCACTATGCTTGTGATAATAGTTGCTGTTGCCTTTTAATTGAATTTGATGATTTCTGCATCATCCCTTACTGCTAGAGGGGAGGTCATGGTCTAGTGGTTAAGGTGTTGGGCTTGAGACCAGAAGATCCTCGGTTCAAATCCCAGCCTGACTGAATCACTAAGGGCCCTTGGCAAAGGCCTTTAATCCGCTATTTCTCCCGATGTGTAGTGAGTACCTTGTATGGCAGCACCCTCACATTGGGGTGAATGTGAAGCATTATTGTAAAGTGCTTTGAGCGTCTGATGCAGATGGAAAAGCGCTATATAAATGCAGTCCATTTACCATTTAGAGGTACCAGAGTCTTGTCATATTTCCAGTTTGACATTTACTTTGGAGCCTTCATCAGCATGCCCACTTGCTTGCTGCAAATTGTCCGGACTTTGACTTGCATTATTCACAGATGTACACAGTCTCTTGGAGATTGCAGATTAACATTGGTTTAATGTCATGTCCAACTGATTTGGACATTTGCATTCTTAGATACAGCTTCTCTGGGTAATGTCTAGATAAGATCAGGGTTGCTGTGCATGGGTGAAAGTGAATTTAACATAATACCTATAGACAAAATGTAGATATTTTCACAAAATCAGATTGATATGAATACGATCATGGATAACTTCAGATGGTGTGTCAGTGATAATACTAATTTCTGAGAACTACAGACGGATTTGCTTCCATTTGGCACACATTGTTATGATGGTTTCTCATGATTCTGTGCAGATAGCCTGAAAAAATTTGATTGATAGCAGGGATGTCCTGATCCAATCCCAAAAAATAGGCATCAAAACCTGTCCAGGTATTTTTTTTAACTTGTTGGTATCAGCTTTGTGAAACAGGAGTCTCACCCCTTAAACACACCAAGTCCAGCTGTGAACTGTTTAATGTGGTGATGGAGCTGATGCCCATCACTCTTTTCAGTGCTTGCTAATTAAGTAGCATGCTTTTGAAATGCTCTACAAAGCAAGCTTTATTCTGTTTTCATACAAATATGTACCATGAAAATTCAGTGAGGTATATCTTATATATTATATTCCAATTCTAAGGTGGAACTATGCTAGTATACTAAGGTATATTTAAATATCTAAAAAGGAAGAGTAAAATAGAGTAGAGCCACTTAGGTGCCTGGTCTTGAGAACCAGGGATGGTAGGTTGAAAAGCTTTTTTATCCCAGGGGAACTCTCCCTACCCACCCAAGCAGCTCAAGAAAAAAGGTATATACGAGGGCTGTCAAAGTATAGGTCCTTTTTATTTTTTTCAAAAACTATATGGATTTCATTCATATGTTTTTACGTCAGACATGCTTGAACCCTCGTGCGCATGCGTGAGTTTTTCCACGCCTGTCGGTGACGTCATTCGCCTGTGAGCACTCCTTGTGGGAGGAGTCGTCCAGCCCCTCGTCGGAATTCCTTTGTCTGAGAAGTTGCTGAGAGACTGGCACTTTGTTTGATCAAACTTTTTCTAAACCTGTGAGACACATCGAAGTGGTCACGGTTCGAAAAATTAAGCTGGTTTTCGGTGAAAATTTTAACGGCTGATGAGAGATTTTGAGGTGATACTGTCGCTTTAAGGACTTCCCACGGAGTGAGATGTCATGCAGCGGTCCCAGGCGCCGTCGTCAGTGTTTCAAGCTGAAAACCTCCACATCTCAGGCTCTGTTGATCCAGGACGTCGTGAGAGAACAGAGAAGTTTCAGAAGAAGTCGGTTTCAGCATTTTATCCGGATATTCCACTGTTAAAGGAGATTTTTTTGCACGTCAGGACACAGCCGGCGCGATGCGGCGGCACAGGAAAAACACCTCCTTGTTGATAACCATTTGTAAAATCCAGGCGGCTTTTGATGGCTTTCAGTGGAGTGAGTATATGAGAAATTGTTTAACAGCTGGACATGTTCCAACTTGTCCTTAAGGCTTCTAATGGAGGTGTTTTTCCTGTGGTGGAGCGTCGCGGCAGCTGCGTCCCGACGCGCGGACCCGCCCGCCCGTCTTTCATTAAAAAATCTCCTTTAACAGTGGAATATCCTGATAAAATGCTGAAACCGACTTCTTCTGAAACTTCTCTGTTCTCTCACGACGTCCTGGATCAATAGAGCCTGAAATGTGGAGGTTTTCAGCTTGAAACAGGCTGACGATGGCGCCTGGGAGCGCTGCGCGAGGTCTCGCTCCGTGGGAAGTCCTTAAAGCGACAGTATCACCTCAAAATCTCTCATCAGCCGTTACAATTTTCACGGAAAACCAGCTTAATTTTTCGAACCGTGTCCACGTCGATGTGCCTCACAGGTTTAGAAACAATTTTGATCAAACAAAGCGCCAGTCTCTCAACAACTTCTCAGACAAAGGAATTCCGACGAGGGGCTGGACGACTCCTCCCACAAGGAGTGCTCACAGGCGAATGACGTCACCGACAGGCGTGGAAAGACTCACGCATGCGCACGAGGGTTCAAGCATGTCTGACGTAAAAACATATGAATGTAATCCATATAGTTTTTGAAAAAAATAAAAAAGGACCTATACTTTATTGACAGACCTCGTATAATAATAAATAATAAGACATAAGATAAGACATCATATATATATATATATATATATATATATATATATATATATATATATATATATATATATATATATATATTTAAATATTAAGGGTAATAAACAACATATACAATAAAAATGGTACTATATAATATACAGGAGTAGGTATTAAAATCTAAATATTAATACAGGAGATTGTAGTATAGGTAATTTAGTATGTAGACTAGTAGTAAAATTAAATTATAATTAGTAGGCTAAGCTATAAATCTGGTATTTTATTATAGAAACAGAAGCTATGATGTAATGTGTGTTGGTAGCTATCTAAAGTAACTGTAAGCGTACTATAGGAAAATAAAAGCATAATCTATATGCTATCAAATGGAAACCTAAGAACTAAGGTACTATATGTAGATATCTTTAAAAGAACACATAAACTGATGAATCATTAAAAATCTACACCATGTAAAATAAAATTGTAAATAACAAAAATAAGCTAGTTATAGTTAGAAGAGCTAAATTATCCGTTAATAAGCCAAACGTACCTAGCAAGCTAACAAGATAAACAAAAATGGTAATTAGTGTATAAAGTATAATAGCGTAGTTAAACCTACAATAATGGTATTAACAAATACATATAAAAATAAATGTGGGAAAAAGTATTAATTAATGTTGGTTATCAAACAGAAAAGAACCAACTATATTGTAAGCTATGATAAAGGGTGCTACAGCCGGCTAGATAAGCTAACGTTAGCTGTTAGGTATAACTAATTGTACCCCACTCCTCCAATTTTCCCATAAATATATATAATATAATTAATAATTTAATATTTTAATATAATATTAAAAAGGGGGGGACAAGAAAAAGTATAGCATGTTGAAATGTATATGGAGACATGAAATAAATGTCTATTTGTCTATTTGACTGCAGTCCCTGGGCCTCAGTGTGTATCCTCAATTGCTGTTTGAAAGTGCACCAATTCTCCATATCACATATTGCGCCAGAATGCATTAGTGATTTATTTATTATGCAGACAGCCGTACAACCAGTCACTTTCGCACTGCAAACACTTTCGCTTCACTACACTTTAATTCTACGCTTTACGATCACGATCATACTATTGTCAAGTTCAGGAAAGTTTCAGGAACATGGTGGTGCTAAAACTGAACAAAGTTCTCGCTGAAAGAGGAAATCCTTGCAGTGGGAAATGACGCCAGGACTTTGTGAGTCTCGCTGAGAAAACTGCGCAAGTTTGCCTGATGTCATTCTAAAGCTATGGCATTCTATCTCCAGCGTCTTTAGAGTTGATTTGAACTGTTCTTTCTCATTTTTAAAACTCATATTCCAGCTCAGTGTTGACTTTAATTGACCATTTTAGTGTGTATGTCTGTGCTTCAGATTATGTAGAAACAGCATTTTGCCAGTCTGTCGGTTCGGTAGATTGTCAGTGTTTATACCTACGTATAGGGGCCAGAGAGTCTTAAAGCTTCAGACCCAGAGGACACATAAAAACAATGATGTAAATCTTCACCGCGTGTCAGGGGAAGAACTCTGTAACTCTGTTCTGACATCATAACATTTTTTCCTCCCAGAGGTGAAAAGTGAAGGAAAAAAGAAAACAAGGACTTCATTTTAAAGCTTTCATGGGTCAGTATTTCCCATAGCTGGTTGTTTTCACTTGGCGGTTTTGGCTTGAAAGAATTGTCAGGCCCCATATGATTGATGGGCACTCTAACCAATTAGTTCTGGAGAGGTGAGAAGGGCTGTAACCAGATCAGCAGATAATCTGGCCTGGGAGAAGGATTGTTGGTGTGGGAGTGTGTGTGTTTATGTGTCAATTTTTTTTTTTTTTTTTGTGGCTTGAAGTCATGATTGACAGCTTTGAATTGTCTCTGTTATGTCACAGTTGCTATTTGTGTGGGTGTTTATGCTCACACCCCTCAGGCAGGCCATTTCACAGGTGTGTGTGTGTGTGTGTGTGTGTGTGTGTGTGTGTGTGTGTGTGTGTGTGTGTGTGTGTGTGTGTGTGTGTGTGTGTGTGTGTGTGTGTGTGTGTGTGTGTGTGTTCTCGTCTCAGCTGATCACAGCACTAGCACCTGGTAAACGTGGCTAATGTGCTCACATTACCACGTGGTCGGAGTCGGTACTAACCTCTCTGGGGCCCTAAGGGGCCCTTCCTACCTGACTCGTGGGCCATGTAATCCCTTTGCCATTGACACACACTCACCAGATCCCCCAAACAACAATCCACCCTTTAAAGCAGTTTGCTTCATCTGTCATACAAAGAATGAATAGACCTATTTTAAAAAGTTGTAAAAACCATCACATTGGGTATCTTTTTGCTATATCAGTGCTAAACCATTTCTGCATTGGGCAGCGCCGTCTAAAGAGGTAAAATGTGACACATAATTTCTCTACTTTTGGGGACAGAAACACAGCACTTTCTCTGAGTTTTTGGACAAATTACATGCAAACAAAGTGAGAATGCAAAGAAAAAGTGACGATGCGGTGGAAAGTGGACGTGTTGCGGTTTGGAGTTCAAACGTGTTGAGGCGGGTGTGTAGGCGAGAGAATGGTGCTATTCTGGTTAGCTGTGTAGGCTAACACTTACGACATGACCTCTCACATTTACTTCGTCTTCCCTTCTCCATTGGGAGCCAAAAAAAAAAAAAACACTTTTCGCAACTGCTTCGGTGATTGGAGCCGAAAACAAAACAGTACACTATTTCCCCGTGTGAAGTGATGTTGTGTATATATTGCGCAATGGGAGCGGCTGTCCCCATAAGTGGACAAATCCGGCGATATCACACAGGGTTCAAACGAGACTGCACTGACCTATTACAACAGCTAGATTGACTACATTAATTAATGGCCTTTTTATTGCTGTAGGCAAATTTATTTGTCAAATTATCATCTTAACTACATAGACAGAAATACATACACAACACATCTACACAACAGCTCCCCATAATAAATGAAATCTGACCAAAATACAATAACTTTACAATATTATTACAATAAATAAGTTTATTTTTTAATAAAGGTTGTGTTGAAATGCAAAAACTACACCTCTGTCTCTTTGTTAAAGAAGAAGTCCTAGGCCCTGAGGGGAACTGTGCGTATCCACAAATTCCATAGTGTGAAGAAGATGAGAGTCTACAGGGGTAAAATTAGTACGTGCATGTGCTAGTTTGTGCACATAATATTCGAGTGGTGCACGTAATTTTATACTGCACTAGCACTGGTGCAAGTAACTTTATCCAAGTTTTATCAACTATAAGCACCAGTAGAATGAACCAATAAAGGAATAAATAAGGAAAAAAACTATTTCCAGTGTGTTGTCTTTGTCTTCCCTGTGTTTTATGACTCTCACACACGGAGCGATTTGCTGTGCTCTATTTGTTGCGGAAAGCTGACAAACGTCACCAGCGGCGGTGTCCCTGGGTTCACAACATCCTCATGAGATGTTCCCAATTTGGGGAGTTTCATTATTTGCTGCAGGAGCTGCAGCAAATAACTGGAGCTGCAGGAGCTCCAGTTTGAGGTTCCCGTTCGTGCGTGCACATGTAAACGAAGAATAGAAAAAAAAACTGGCTGCCGCTGCAGTTCCGATCTCTCTCTACCCTCAAACTCTGTCATCATTGTGTTATAAACCAGTCACCATTTTTTTATTATACATCTGTGTAGTTAATAAAATTATCTTCACAGAAGATTAGTTCGCGCGCGCACATAAAAAAAAAAAAAAACTGGCTGCCGCTGCAGTTCCTCATTCTCTCTCCCCTCAAACTCTGTCATAATTGTGTTATAAATCACTCACCATTTGTTTTCTTATACATCTGTGTAGTTAATAAATAAAATAATCTTCACGGACGTTTCATTCGCTCGCGTGAAAAAAAAAAAAAACTGTCTGCTGCTGCTGCTGCTCTCCCTTCAAACTCTCCCCAGAGAGGAAGAGTCTAACACATCAGAGGAGGAGTTTTAAGGTTGATATAAGACTGACTTTTGGCTGTGCAAGTATCTTTTTTTGGTGCAAGTAATTTTTTTGTTACTAGCACCAGTGCAAGTAGGTTAAAAAATGTATTTCAACCCCTGGTCTATGACTCCCTCTAGACAGATCACCAATCCATCACAGGTTACTTCTCCCAGCCAAGGCTGGTACCCATTTACAGCCGGACAAAGCAGATGAAGTCTGTTGTCAGTCAAGTAATGTGACTAGGAATCAAACCCAGTTGTATATATTGGTAGCCTAAATCCTGTCCAATGTTCTACTTAGCTCTTCTGTGTAAAAAAAAAAAAAGAGAGACATAATCCAGAATCCACAGGTCTTGATGAGAACAAAAACAGAAAGGATTCTTTCTTTTAATGATAGCAATTGCTCGGCCAAGTAATATGGAGCACAGTGGAAAACTTACTGAGTGTAATCCTGCTCACAATCAAATGTCTTTGCAGACATACTGGGCCAAAACGGGGGCGGTGGAGATGCAGATTATGCTGCAGGTGTGGTCTGAGAGTTTTCTGTGCATGTGAAGAAACTACAGCTGCAGCTGACCTGATTTCAGGCTGACCCACAGCCCAATACGTGTATTCAGAGAGAACAGAGTAAAGACTGCAGTGTTAAAATCTCACCGTCAGGTATTTTAGAGTTTATTTTAATTCTGACAGTGGTTACAGCACTGAAAGAGTAGCCAAAAGAAAAGGAGAAGAAGATTATACTTTGCAAAGTGTTTGAATTGTTGCTCGGAATTGCTTTTAAAACTAGCAGTGTTATGTTAACACTCTAAGAGCAGTCGAAAAAAAGTAGGTTATACTTTGCACAGTGTTTGAATTGCTTTTCACAGTTCATCACATTAGTGTTGATTGAGCTTTCAACAAGTCAATTGTAACTCTCTGAAGGTGTAAATGTAACTCTGTCCATGAATTGAGTGTAAAATGAGTTCTTGGGATGTTCATCAATACTTCTCATTGATGGTGCTATGATATTGTGTTGCCTCAAAACCAAGAGGTTGTGAGTTAACATCCAACCTGACGAGTTTGTTTATGCTGTTGTAAACAACAACAGTTTAAAATCTGAGCCCTATTGAAATGCGTTGTAGTGTGTTGAACAAGTTGAAGTTGAAGTTAAACACTAAGGAAGGAGAAAAGGACTTGTACCGATTGGCCAGACAGAGACCGAGCTGAAAAGGATTTGCAGCAGGTTAGGGTGATAAAGGATGCAGAAGGATGTAATGTGCTGACAAGTAAGGAGAGTGTTGAGAAAGTGGAGGGAATATTTTGAGGAGCTGACGAATGTAGAAAATGTGAGTGAGAAAAGACTGGATGAAACGATCTTTGTTTTCAAATCTTTGTTTCCGTAAGGGCCCCTTCACAAATAACATGAAAAACACAGAAAATAGAGGAAAATAAAATAAAAAACAGCTGAATAATTAGTGAAAATCACTGGGTTGACATAAATAATAAATAAAATAAAATACAGAACCCTGTAGTTAAATAACCATGATTAAAAAAAATAAATGCCACTCAAGAGATTTGAACCTGCAGTTTACAAAAGCTCAGATTAACAGACGGAAACTTCACCACTGTGCTACAATCACTGTCTTATAACAGCAGCGTAAAATGCCTAAAATCAACAAGGAGATGAATGTTTTTGTTTAAAAAAAAAGAAAAAAGCGCCATAATAAATGACAAAACGGCGTTTGTTACAGCATATTTTTGGTGATATGTGACTGAAAGTGGCGTATTTGTGGCACTGTTGACTTGTCATATTGTCATAGTCCTGCGGCGCACTTGTTCTGCCGGACACGTGGCGACACACAAGCATGGCACATGTGTGTTGCTTTGCTACGCCACACTTGTGGGGACACTTAGACAAATTTCACTGCCAGCTCGAGAGTGGTCGCCTGCTTACTATTTTTGTGCTGACAGCACAAAAGGCACCACATTTTCTAAGTGTCCAGCGAGCGGTGTTGGATGTTCGTGTGTGACACCTGGAATTTGGCCGACACCTGCCACGAGAAGGATTGAATGGGCTGTCACAGGGCACAGCCGCTGGTGTTGTAGCGGCAGGTGTACGAGGTGTTGGAGGCAGCTCCAGTTTTTCACAACTGGCATGCAATTCCTCCTTCATGCACAAGTCGGCTTCAACTGTGTTATGTGTGAAGGGGCCCTAAACAAGCCAACTTTTCAAGATTTATCTGCATAGTACACTAAAATGCTGAAATTGACCAAAAAAGTTTAGTCCGTATGCCAGGCCTGTAGGTAGCGCTGTATGTTGCGTGAATGTGCGCGCGTGCATTTTTACGTCATTCATTGGAATGGCTTGAAAATAACAGAGAGGGAAGCTACACGCTAAAAATGAGCTAAATATTAAATGATTCAACTTCCACACTTGAGATTGTATCCATCTTTTGTGCGTGTACGTGCATTTCTCTGTCATTCAAGCCGATGCCGTCAACCGAATCAGCAGAAAAATGACACGGATCATTAACACCTTTCGCTGGACTTTTTACAACACAGCCCTGAAAAATCCAAAGTTTTGTTTCTCTTTTTTTAACCATTGCTAGGACTGAAAGTCACATGACTGTTGTCCGGTTCACAAAACTCAGCTTTTGTCCTTTTTCCGATCGGATCGCCAGACGGAAAAAGCTTTGGATTTTACAAAGAAATGGAAAAAGAAGACAGACGGTGAGTCCTTTTAATGTATTAACACGTTCCATGCGAGGTGTTTTCGTGGAGGTGCTGTCAGGCTCACAGCAGTTTTAAAAAATGCACATGGTAAATCCAAACTGAAGGCACTGTACAGAAATGTGGGAAAAGGATTAATTTAATATGGTTTTATGTGCCGTGATGACAGCTTGTTAGTTGGCGCTACAGGTTGTCGTCCTAACAGTAATCGGGCTGCAGATTGCTCAGCGGCTTTCAACACAGCCGTCATCTCTTCAGCTTTCTGCTGGCTGCCCAAAGTCCATTTAATGATCCACCAAGAGGAAAAAAAGTACTTTTAGTACTATTAACAACAACATCACGTGATTAATTATGAGTTGCTGTGGTCAGACAGGTGGCGCTGTGACGTAATCCTTTCAGAAACATTCCGTATTGCTTGTGCACATGGAGATGCAAATCCAGCATTTTCAGATTTACCCAGTCTGGGAACCAGTTATATATATATATATAAAATATACATTTTTTTTAATTATCTTTATCTTTTGTTGTGAAGTGCTTTGTAGCAACTGTCTTGAAAGTGCTGTGTAAAAAAGCTCATAATTATTCAATTTAATTATTAAAAGAAGTCAGGCAAAAGAGACAAAATGTTCTGGATTCTGTCACAACCTCATTAATTCCAGTTTACCGCTCCTCTCCGTGAGGTGTGACCCCACGTGCACGTGGATCAGTGTCCTCTCCCTCCGCTACCAGCATTGCTTTGCCTGTTTTACTGCTCATTCGTAGTTTTTATTGAAGACCTCTGTCTGCAGTGCAGCACCCGTTTTCATTTTCTGTCTGTGCCGTTAAGTACATTTCCATCCCTCGGCTCCGTATTTTTTTTCACGATGTGGCACGCTGGACCGCAGGAGTGTTTTTGCAATTATGTGGCTGACTGACGAGGTTATGCAAAGGCTCCTTTCACCATCCTTTCTTCTGAGGGAAGGTGATGAGTTCACTGCAGGCACGGATCTGTACGTCGTCGCATTTGTTTGGGTGCCACATAAACGCCTCAGCAGAGCGACAAGTATGGACACGTACTTCCAGTCTTGTCTCTGTAGCCACATTCTTCTTTTCGCCCATTTTCCCCATATTCCAACTCTTTCTCCCTAACGTTCCAGGGCTCCTCTGTGTGTATACTGTCAACTTTGCCACCTCCCCATCGCTCCCTCCCAAGCAGAGGAGCCAAGTGTTGACATTGGGTTTTGTCCAAATATGTAGTCTACGGGCCTGGAAGATGGTGGAGGGAGCCAAGAAAAACAGCCTGACTTTGAGTCTGACAACCAGGCTTGTCTTCTTGATGAAACCCAATGAAAACAGCATTTTCCATCCTTGTTATTACATCTCTGCTTCTATCCTTGTCTCCATTCCACCTCTGGCTCCTCAAATGCACAGAATGATTTTTTATCCACTGCTCCTGAATGCACTGTGAAGATGTTTGTTTTAATTATGACAACAACAATAATGGGGCCCTTGAGTGTATCTATACCAATTCCTGTCTTCTGGTGCTGGAAAATGAAGCCAACACAGAAGTGCTGCAACCTGCAGTTCCATGAGTGGCCACTTGAGGCTGGATTCAAAAGTGACACAATCTCCACAATCTCCAAGGAACCCTATGCTAAATTGTCCGACGTTGCAATCAAAACATTTTTATACCCTGGTATAAAAAACAGTTTTAGTCTTGATAGCAAACTCATGACAACTCTGTACATGGCTGATATATATATATATATATATATATATATATATATATATATATATATATATATATATATATATATATATATATATATATATATAAAACTCATTAGTTTAAGCAATTTTCAAAGTGGTCATTTTGAGTGACAACTAGTGTGCCAGATGTAGCAGTGGTCACTAGCACTGACCACTAGCGGCTGTGGCTTTGCATGTTGTTGTCCTTTCTAAGCATTTTATTTCAAATACCTGAGAAAATATAGCTTGCTGTGTGGCTAATTGTAGCAACAGACCAATCTAAGAAGTCTGTGCTCCAGTATTTACAGTGAGTGAAAATTGTATATTTTTAATTTGTATGTTAGCACTGTTAACATGAATTAGCTGGTGAAGTGGTAGCTTGGTGACATCTGGCTCACTGATGGTGCAATATGGCAGTCGTGCTTTGTTATACCCACCCCAATGCACCCATTATAAAAACCATCGTCTAGTCAACAAAATTCTCCATTAATTAAACGGCCAAATCAAAGTTAGCTTGTTAACCTTAGTTAGCTTGTTAAGTACAAGATGATGGGGCATGCTGGGGTTTCAGTTGTCCCAACCACATCATGCCGGTGAAATAAGCCAGCGGGTAAAATAAGTATTGAACATCTCACTATTTTTCTCAGTAAATATATTTCTAAAGGTGCTACTGACATGAAATTTTCACCAGATGTCCGTAACAACCCAAGTAATCCACACATACAAACAAACCAAAACAAATAAACACAGAAATTACGTTATGTCTAATAAAATGGAATGACACAGGGAAAAAGTATTGAACACACTGAAATGTATTTAATGCTTTGTACCAAAGCCTTTGTGGGTAATGAAGCTTCAAGACACCTCCTGTATGGAGAAACTAGTGGCATGCAACAGTCTTCGAGTCTTGAAGGTTCTGTGGACCTCTTCTACAGTATCAACTCTGATCTTGAGTTATTTTCATAGATTTTTTAAAGGATTCAAGTCAGGTGCTTGGCTCTGGGCCATTCTAGCACCTTCATTTTCATTCTCTGAAAATTCTATGGAGATTTTCCTTGACTGTATGTCACTATCTTGCTGAAATGTTCAACCACATTTCATCTTAATCATCCTGGTAGATTTTTATCAAGAATGTCTCAGTACATTTTCCATTCATCCTTCCTTCAATTATATGAAGTTTACCAGTGCCGTGTACTGAAAAACAGTCCCACCCCATGATGTTCCCACCTCCAAACTTCACTGTTGCTGTGGTGTTTTTGGGGTGATGTGCAGTGCCATTTATGGTTTGTATTATGGCATCCAAAGAATTCAGTTTTGGTCTCATTAAAATATTCTCCAAAAAGTCTCCAAAAACATTAGTCCTATCAACTTTCTGTTTTTGCAGCGTTCATCCTTGACCCAAATACATAAGCATGCCAAATGGCAAATGTCAGCTCTCCCCGGTTTCTCCGTGATCAAGGTACACAGAGGCCACTTCGGTATTAATATACGAGTGTATATATATATATATATATATATATATATATACGTATATGTGTGTGTGTGTGTGTGTGTGTGTGTGTGTGTGTGGTATGAAGCTGTCGTGATAAAACAGTTGCTTTAAACTTTGTAAACGTACCGGATGGGGGCATAAATGACAACAGTCTCCAGAGACACATCATAGAAATGAATTGAAACAACCATGGGGATGCATGTCTATTGATTTTTTTTTTTTTTTTTTTTTGACCCGACACAAACAACTGTGCACGCAGAGAGAAGCCTGTAAAACTCCTTAAACAGCTTTGAGCATGTAATAGTCTAGACAGAATTAATTGATCGTTGCTTTATAAAAAGTTAACCGACATTTTTGAGTAGAAGTATATCAGTATTGTTTTTAACTTGTTCAAATGATCCGGTTCATGGAAAAATAGGATACCAAGCTAACATTTTTATTTTTATTTTTGGATAGGAAACGTAGACAGCAAATAAATGACAAATTTTAAGTAATGCGTTCAACATTTCTATGTATTTTCCACAAACCGCATTAGTCTTAAAAAGATGAGCAAACACAATGAACATCTTTTTGAACATTTGTCATTTCTACATGTTCTATGCCATTTCACTAAGAAGATATAACTGATGTTTGTAATTTATTGATTTAACAGAGGAACACACTACTAACAAACCGTGCATGTATTCTGATGTCCAGGTTATGTTTTTTAAATCATGACCAACACATCAATGAACATTAGACCAAAATACAAATTACACGAAAATAAGAATTAAAAATAAATATTCACCTTCCACATAACAACAACATGCATGATTGTTGCTGAGAGAACACATATTTTATGTACATCAATCATGTCCTGTTGCTTTTGCACAAATGCAGACTTGATATGTGGAAACATTATTAAACAATATTCTATAAGATCACATTGCACGTGCTGGACGACATCATTAACAAAAAGGGCTGAAACACTGAAATACAATGAAATTTTGCCTATTTAGGGATACAGTTCTAAGTATGTTTTTCCAATGAAAATTTTAAATTGGAGCTTGGTATCCATGGTGCCAATATTCAGGAGAGTTTATTCCATCCAAAAAGAGTGGATACCAACTTCTACTCAAAAATGCCACTTATTGAAAATATTGGTTGTAAGCGGGTCTCGTCTGTCAGGGCAGCGTGACACGCCGACAGGCCGTGGACTGTTGAACGTGTCTCTCCGTGGATGCGGCTGTGCTGAGGGTTTGCGTGGGCAGAGGTCAGCACAGAGGAACAGATGTGAGCTGTATTGTTGTGGTGTGTGTGGACGGACGGGGACCAGGTGCAGCTTTTGTCCTCCCCTGCATTTAAGTCGACTTGCTCGCATTCAGCCGCCTCGTGCCTCCCCCCTCCCTTCCACGTCCTCCTTGGTCCTCCTCTCTTTGGAGGGGGTTCGTCTTGGCTTTGCGCTCCCTTCTGCACCCCCCACCCCCCCCCCCCCCCCCCCCCCCCCACAGGTGACTGTTGGAGGTCCCAGCTGGCTGGCTCTTGGCCGATTAGATCCATATGGTACATGAGGAGGGAGCAGAGCAGGAGGAGGAGGAGGGTAAATGCATGGGTGCAAAGGGGCCGTTCACTTGTCCGCTTTTTGCTTTAACTTTCAGGATGTTGTTCATTTTTTCTCTTTTTCACCTCATTTATCAATTTTCCCCATTAATTTCTTTCTGTTCATTTTTTTTTTCCTGTCACCCTGAGAAATGCTAAAAATCAATCATATTTGTGTCAGTCTGCTGAGTGCTTTCAGAGTTCACAGGGACCAACTGGAGAACCTTTATCTTATGGCACAGCCTTTGTTTCTTTTTTTTTTTTTTTAAATTTCAATCCATGACTTGTAGCTTTTCATTGGACAAACCCTGACACAAGCAACATCTGCACAGTGCACGTACGGACCCTGCACCGGTGCACGTACGGACCCTGCATCTGTGCACGTACGGACCCTGCTCCGGTGCACGTACGGACCCTGCGCCTGTGCATGTACGGACCCTGCTCTGGTGCACGCACGGACCCTGCGCCTGTGCATGTACGGACCCTGCTCTGGTGCACGTACGGACCCTGCTCCGGTGCACGTACAGAGCCTGTGCTGGTGCACGTACGGACCCTGTGCCGGTGCACGTACGGACCCTGCGCCGGTGCATGTACGGACCCTGCTCCGGTGCACATACGGACCCTGCGCCGGTGCACGTACAGACGCTGCACCGGTGCACGTACAGACCTCGTGCCAGCTTTAGCCATTCATTTGTGTGTTTTATATTTCAAAACCACAGGGGGAAAATCAACTGGAACTTTTTGAAACATTTGCTTCACAACAGTTCGTGATGTAATGAAGCCCCATTTAACACAAAACATGATGTCTTCCTTTTGATCCCGACTCTGAAACAATGCTTTGAAGTACAGGTGTGGCTAAGGTGTTGTCAAGAACATGAGAAAGTGGATTTGTATGGTCGAGCAGAATGGAGGTCTGAAATGCACCCTACACAAATGGAGGCGTCTGCTGGGGGCGTGGGGGCATGCACCCCTCCCAGGAAAACTTGAAATATTGAAGCAACTTTGGGACCCTCTGGTGCAAGCTTTGCTTATTTAAATTTAAGTAACCAGATTTTTTTACATGGCTTATCAGTTTTACGTAGTGCAGCATTTCAGTAGTAAAACTAGGATTCTGTCGTGGTTCGTCTTTAGTCTTCTCAGGATGTCCTCTTTTAGATAACACAAACTAATTGCAAGTGATTTGCTAGAAAAGGACACAACACTTTGGAATAATTCAGCCTTAAGCAAGATAAAATGCACAGAGTTTTTAAGTTTATTTAAGCCTTTGACACAGAGCTTATACAAACTGAGTCCTCTAGAGAGACTGAATATGTGACAACCGCGCTCATCTATTTATTGGAGACCCGCGGGCATCGCTCCTCCTTCGACTTTTTTATTTATTTTATTCCCAAAACATGGTTTTCTATTGGAAGCGTCCTCTAGTGAACCCTAAGCAGGTGTTAGGCCATTATTTCAATGTGATAAACGCTCCCATTAAAACTTGAAGGATTTACAACTGATTTTTTTAAAAGACCTTCAGCCACAGGTGCAGCTGGCCTGAGGCCCCCCGCACGTGGCCTCAGCCACAGGTGCAGCTGGCCCGAGGCCCCTGCACGTGGCCTGCGGGAAAGTACCTAAGAGGCCTTGGAAAGCCCCTGACAGACTGAATGACTAATAGAGCCCTTTTTTTGGGTTGAACACCTGCTAGTTCAGCCAGAGGACATACAGTTCAGATCAGGACACTTGATAGTTCATCACAGTTCAAATAAGGACCTAAAAATTCTTCTATATTCAAATATCAGGTCATATAAACGCGCATCGGGATATCCCCATAGAAAGGAACATTATTTTGTGTTCGGCACATGTCCTATCCACAATTAATCTTGGTCTTTTGAGTATGGTAACTACTTGTATGCGGCGCGCGGAACCCACCGGATACCACAGAAGCAGAGATAAACAGCGCATTGTGTTCTGCGTCCTTATCAGGCGGGCCGGTCGTGGCACTGGGATCACCGTGATTACTCTGCCTCCGATGCGCTGACCATGTCTGCGGGCTCGGTAAACGCCGCAGCAGGCCACTCACACCACCCCCCTCTCTGCTGTGCGCAGCTGCGCCAAATCTGGCAACAGGTCCAGAGACTACGCTTGCTGTTTTGATGCGGAGGCAGCCCGCAGAAGAGAAAAGTGAGAAAAATGTTCATGCCTGTTTG
This sequence comes from Thalassophryne amazonica, assembly GCF_902500255.1. Classification (NCBI taxonomy): domain Eukaryota; kingdom Metazoa; phylum Chordata; class Actinopteri; order Batrachoidiformes; family Batrachoididae; genus Thalassophryne; species Thalassophryne amazonica. Next base: position 39,836,698 of record NC_047105.1, on the reverse strand, counting down.
AGAAAAGTGTGTAGTGAGGGGTTTTACATGAAGCAGGATTACGCGAAGCAGGATTTGCATGAACGCCAGACCAAATCAAGCACCGGTGGAAGACGTGCATCGCTTTTTAGATGGGGATATTCCAAATGATACCAATGACCATGTATACAGGAGTAACTCTGTCTGCTTAAGCATGTAAACGGGTTATTCCTAATGATTCAGAAACCGGAATATTGACCTTATCCCGAATATTAACGTCAAATATAAAAAAATTGATTGAATTGATTGATTGATGTAAACGTAGTCAATGCTGCGGTTCTGCATTGAGATTAACACAATTATGAATGAATGAATGAATTTATTTATCCGGCATTCAGATGAGCAACAACAAAGACAATAACAAAACATAAAAGGAACAAAGTACGGAGAACCCATGTAGCCAAAAGGGTGAAGGTAGAAGCAAGGATTATAAGCACCCTCCCCTTATACCATTAAAAATAAAGAATGTATACATATATGAATATATATACTCATGACAACTATACAAAAAAAGAAAAAGAAAGTGCATGAACAATTTAACTTAATCGCTGAAATTTCAAAACACAACTAAACAAGTAATAGTGAACAATGACAAAAATGGTAAACCTAATCCTACAAACTGTAACGGGTAAATATGTTCTTTTTGTAAAGCCTTTTAAAACCAACCAATGTACCAAGTATTTTTAATTTTATTAGGACAGTTATTCCAAATATTAACACCCCTGACAGAAACACAATGACTTTTAACAGTAGTACAGATCTTCAATTTGTCAAATAATAATGTTCCTCTCAAACTGTAGCTGGAATCCTTATCAGTGAATTCAAAGACGTTGTGCAATCACAACCCTTACGCTCGCTTTGAGGCACGTCAGCTTCCGTGCTCGGAAGGAATCAGTGATGTCAGGAAGTGAAGATGCAGTGTCCACCACATCTTTGCTGTGCCGTTCCAAACCTACGCAGACAATCAATCAATTCAATCAATTTTTTTTTTTTATATATAGCGCCAAATCACAACAAACAGTTGCCCCAAGGCGCTTTATATTGTAAGGCAAGGCCATACAATAATTATGTAAAACCCCAACGGTCAAAACGACCCCCTGTGAGCAAGCACTTGGCTACAGTGGGAAGGAAAAACTCCCTTTTAACAGGAAGAAACCTCCAGCAGAACCAGGCTCAGGGAGGGGCAGTCTTCTGCTGGGACTGGTTGGGGCTGAGGGAGAGAACCAGGAAAAAGACATGCTGTGGAGGGGAGCAGAGATCGATCACTAATGATTAAATGCAGAGTGGTGCATACAGAGCAAAAAGAGAAAGAAACAGTGCATCATGGGAACCCCCCAGCAGTCTACGTCTATAGCAGCATAACTAAGGGATGGTTCAGGGTCACCTGATCCAGCCCTAACTATAGCCTTTAGCAAAAAGGAAAGTTTTAAGCCTAATCTTAAAAGTAGAGAGGGTGTCTGTCTCCCTGATCTGAATTGGGAGCTGGTTCCACAGGAGAGGAGCCTGAAAGCTGAAGGCTCTGCCACCCATTCTACTCTTACAAACCCTAGGAACTACAAGTAAGCCTGCAGTCTGAGAGCGAAGCGCTCTATTGGGGTGATATGGTACTACGAGGTCCCTAAGATAAGATGGGACCTGATTATTCAAAACCTTATAAGTAAGAAGAAGAATTTTAAATTCTATTCTAGAATTAACAGGAAGCCAATGAAGAGAGGCCAATATGGGTGAGATATGCTCTCTCCTTCTAGTCCCCGTTAGTACTCTAGCTGCAGCATTTTGAATTAACTGAAGGCTTTTTAGGGAACTTTTAGGACAACCTGATAATAATGAATTACAATAGTCCAGCCTAGAGGAAATAAATGCATGAATTAGTTTTTCAGAATCACTCTGAGACAAGACCTTTCTAATTTTAGAGATATTGCGTAAATGCAAAAAGGCAGTCCTACATATTTGTTTAATATGCGCTTTGAATGACATATCCTGATCAAGAATGACTCCAACATTTCTCACAGTATTACTAGAGGTCAGGGTAATGCCATCCAGAGTAAGGATCTGGTTAGACACCATGTTTCTAAGATTTGTGGGGCCAAGTACAATAACTTCAGTTTTATCTGAGTTTAAAAGCAGGAAATTAGAGGTCATCCATGTCTTTATGTCTGTAAGACAATCCTGCAGTTTAGCTAATTGGTGTGTGTCCTCTGGCTTCATGGATAGATAAAGCTGGGTATCATCTGCGTAACAATGAAAATTTAAGCAATACCGTCTAATAATACTGCCTAAGGGAAGCATGTATAAAGTGAATAAAATTGGTCCTAGCACAGAACCTTGTGGAACTCCATAATTAACTTTAGTCTGTGAAGAAGATTCCCCATTTACATGAACAAATTGTAATCTATTAGACAAATATGATTCAAACCACCGCAGCGCAGTGCCTTTAATACCTATGGCATGCTCTAATCTCTGTAATAAAATTTTATGGTCAACAGTATCAAAAGCAGCACTGAGGTCTAACAGAACAAGCACAGAGATGAGTCCACTGTCCGAGGCCATAAGAAGATCATTTGTAACCTTCACTAATGCTGTTTCTGTACTATGATGAATTCTAAAACCTGACTGAAACTCTTCAAATAGACCATTCCTCTGCAGATGATCAGTTAGCTGTTTTACAACTACCCTTTCAAGAATTTTTGAGAGAAAAGGAAGGTTGGAGATTGGCCTATAATTAGCTAAGATAGCTGGGTCAAGTGATGGCTTTTTAAGTAATGGTTTAATTACTGCCACCTTAAAAGCCTGTGGTACATAGCCAACTAACAAAGATAAATTGATCATATTTAAGATCGAAGCATTAAATAATGGTAAAAATTAGACAAGCACGGGCTTGGTAAGTTCATTGAGTTCTGACTTTTTCCGACTTTTCCCGAGTGGTGCGCCATTTCACAGTCGCTGTTTATCAACTGGTTTAGAGCATTAAATTAGTAGTAGGTTGGTGCAAATGGATATTAATCTACCCAAATTTAAGAAAAATTGTATGGTTGTTAAAAGAAATCCAAAAAGTTTTGGATTTTTGATAGTTGATTGAGCATGGGTTATTTGAATACATGTTATTGCACTCTGAGAACTTTCAGTGCACAGTATTCAACATTTTTAGCATTTGATAGTTGAATCAGTTGTGGCGTAACTGAGAGGAAAATAGTTGCTGCAAACAAACGTTCGTTGCAGCCCTGGTCCTGAGTGCACATACTTGCATTTTGTACATACCACAGATTGTCTTTTGCCGTCTGATAAACGAGACAGACCTGTGTTACATCTTTTTTCACCTCATCCACAATGACAGGACAGAGATAACAACATGACAGGAGAGCTCACAAACAATCTCACATCACCACACATGCACGCCTCACTCCGATGACTCACAGCTGCCAACCTTTCCCAGAATTTAAACCTCAGCGTTAAACCATGCACGGGCTTAGAAGAAAACACTAACACCAAAGACGTGTATTTCAACAGCACATCAAATGCAACTAAACAAGGTAATCCAGCCTTTACATAGAGGTGTATAGTACCCATTTTTCACAGAATTGACAAAGTGTGCTTCCTGTTGAAATCTAGTTATTATAAAGTACATGTATTTCTGTGGTACATCTCAAAAGTACAGCTGATTTTATTGTTAAACTATTTATCATGGTGGTGGTGGTGGGGGGGGATTTCACAGCAAATACAGTGAGTTCACTCTGTCAGATTTTGCAGTTGCAACTCACAACTTGGCGTTTCCACCTTACAACTTGGAAAAAAAAATTATTTTAATCAAGCTACGATAAAGTAGTAATCTTCCCACTGACTCATTTTGGCAAACCATGTAAAAACATTGCAACAGTGATGAATGTGAGTACTGACCACTGATACAGCAGGCTTGTGTGAGTGTTTTCTTATGTTTGTCGAGCAAATATCCAGCAAAACCTTCATGTGGAATGTCAACGTTTTAGCCATAGTTCATCCCGACAGAATCTCTAGTGGCCTATGTTTATTAGCTGTGTGCGTCGCTAACTTTCAATTTTCCATCTAAATCAATTTCAATTTATTTAATTTATATAGTGTCAAATCATTGCCTCAAGACACTTCACACAAGTAAGGTCTAACCTTACCAACCCCCCCAGAGTAAGCACACAGGCAACAGTAGTAAGGGAAAAACTCCCTCTGATGATTTGAGGAAGAAACCTCAAGCAGACCAGATTCAAAGGGGCGACCCTCTGCTTGGGCCATGCTACCGACACCATTGACAAAACAATGTATAAAATGAATATACAGGAAATTTTGCACAGGACGGGAGGGTTGCAGAAGTAGACACCACTCCCACCACAAATCAGAAGCTCAAAGTGAAATGCAAGGTGCTCGCTACACACTGGGAGCATCTTGGGGATTAAGGACCTTGCCCAAGGGCCCTTAGTGATTTTCTGGTTAGGGAGGGGGTTTTAACTGAGGATCCTCTGGTCTCAAGCCCAACACTTAACTGCTAAACCATCACCTCCAGAGTTTTTGAGTATTCACCTTCCCAGTACAGAGGCACTCCTCGGGGTTCATTAGTTGATAGACAGTAAAAAAGAGTTTCTGTTTAAATGTAGTATGGCACCATAGTCTTTTTTTTAATGAGCAGTATTTCAGCACAAGCTGTTTGACAAAGATGCCCGTCTGTCACACTAAAATGTATTGTTTTTTATGATACATTTCTTTTCCGGTCCTTTTCTAGAGGAACATTATTGGGGCAACAGACAAATAAACCAAAAATATTTTTCTCATCCTTTGTCCATACTATATATGCAAGAACTTCCATTTTGTGTGATAGAATTTAACATCTACAGTGAAGAGTTTTAGGCTAGAAGGTAGGCATAGTGATTGAAGTCATAGTTTGAAAAACAAGTTCAGTCTTTCATTTTCATTTCTCACCTAAAAAAAAAAATGAACTGAACTTTGAACGAGTTCAAAACTGAAATGGTGAACTATGAATGTGAACAATTCATTTTGAACATGTGTGAACTGAACTTTGAACTAGTTTATGAAAAGTGTGAACTTGCACAACACTGGTTACCAACTGAATACTATGGAATGAAATTATAATAGTGATAAAGAAAAATCTTTTCATGACTTGAATCACCAAAGGGAACAGCAGGGTGGTTCTATTGCCTCACAGCAAAAAGCTCACAGGTTCACTTTTGACCTGGTCTTTTCTGTGTGGGATTTGCATGTTCTCCCCGTGTTTGTGTGGGTTCTGTCTCGACACTTTGGCTTCCTCCTACTTCCAGATGCATGCAGGCTAAGTAAATTAGTTGCTCTAAAGTGAGTGTAAGTGAGAGTGAGACTGTGGATGTGTTTATCGATATGTGGCAACCTCTCCAGGGTGTACCTCTTACCAAATGACTGTTGGTAAACGGGAATAAGCAGGTCCTATAAAATGTTTGAATTGGTGGAATTATTCAGAGATTGTAGGTTAAAGTAAGCAACAAAACCATTGCTCTTAGTACTTTATCCTGACTTCGTGTCCAGTTGGAATTATGGTAAATATGACTTGCTAATTTGTAAATTTCACATGAAGCACCCTCTAGAAACTTGGAAATAATTTAAATACACTTGTTTCTGAGTTGGGCAATTCTACAGTAATAGAATTAGACTGACAGAAAAGTCTGGCCATATTTTGGCTTACCATTAAAAATTTACTGTGACTGTAAATCCGCTACCACAGAATGAACCACCTTCAACTATAAAACACACCAGAGGACAGATTTTGTCATGGGTGGCATCTAAATCTTCTTTCAGTTTTTAATCAGCTTAAAGCTTGTCAGCTGTTGTTTGTGCATATTATTTTAACCTATGTATCTCTGTTTAATCTCTATACATTTAACTGAATGTCGACCAATATTATTGATTGTTCTGTCCACAAGAATTTTCCGACAAGCACTTGAAGGTAGCATTGATTCTTTAAAAAAAAATATTTTAATGATAAGCCGGACCTCTCTGCACCTTCTCCCATATCACTCTTTGCCTGGTGCTGAATCATCACCTGCAGAGGTAGAAGCAATTAAAGCAGATTAAATGTATTAATGCAGACGAGTGTCACCTGAAGCTGAACAAACAAGGAACACCTGGCCGCCAACAACAGCCATCACTACACACGCTTGCTGTTCTTTCCACCCAGTCACTGATGAGCATTCTGCACAGCAAATAAGCGACTGAACAGAACAGATGACGTGTGTAGCACGCTGCACTTTATACCACATTTGAGAACACATGAGGAGACTTTTGGAAGAACGGCAACGCATTGAAGGTACAAGTGGCATCGGATCAAATTTAGTGCAGCAGATAACTGAAACAATCCCTCAAATGGTGATGCAAGCAGCAAATTTGGCACAAATATTCCCTACGCATTAACTCTTTTGAAAAAACTGGCCACTTGAATTTTCAATAGGCAGCCAGGTAGGGGTCAACTGAGGAATTGCACAGGGGTCAAAATTGAAAATGCTCCAGTCATATTGAAAAATATACCAGATTATTTGTCTAATCATAAAGATTCCAAAAAGATATAGTTTGGACTATCTGTGACCGAATGTTATGGAGTCTTTAGGTTCAGACAAATAATGTGGTGTAGTTTTCTATATGATTGGAGCATTTTTAAATTTTGATCCCTGTGTAATTCTTCTATTGACCCCTACCTGGCTGCCTATTGAAAATTCAAGCGACTAATCTGTTTTTTTAAAAGAGTAATGTCTAAGGAGTATTCTTGCCCCATTTGGTGCTTGCATCACCATTTGAACTATTCTTCTGTAAATATTCCATTATCTGCTGCACGAATTGACAAACTCAATTTGACACAGTTGCAGATTGAACATTTTCGTATCATTTAACATTCAAAATCCAAAGGTAGGGATCAATTGAGGAATTACACAGGGGTCAAAAAATAAAAAAGGCTCCAGTAATATTGAAAATTATATCAGAATATTTGTCTGATCATAAAGATTCCAAAAAGGTGTATTTTGGACAATCTGTGACTGAATGTTATGGAGTTATGGGGTAAAAATAGCAAAAATGGTGACAAAGGTCAATTTCAGTTTGTACAGGGGTCAAATGTTAAAGTTGCTCCAATTTTGTTAAAAAAAAGAGTGATGCAAATTATTGGTTGAGCTAATAGGATTAATAAATGGAATAGTTTTGACTGTGTTGAATGCTTGGTCTCCAAAGTAAAGGTCAAACAAGGTCTACGTCTATTGGATTCTATGACATGTGACATAGGTTACCCTGTAAAATGATAACTAAGGGTGATGCAAGGTGCAAAGTATTCCTTTTTCAAATTCTGTTAACCAATAATTTCCAGCAATTTTTACCAAAATTGGAGCAACTTTAATTTTTGGCCCTGTACAAACTGAAACTGACCTTGGTTAACATTCTTGCTGTTTTTACCCCATAACTCCAAAACATTTAGTCATAGATAATTGAAACTATACCTTTTTGGAATCTTTAGGTTCAGACAACTAATGTGGTATAATTTTCAATATGATTTGAGCATTTTTAAATTGCGGTCCCTGTGTAATTATTCTGTTGACCCCTACCTGTCCGCCTATTGAAAATTCAAGTGACTACTCTGTTTTTTCAAAAGAGTAATGTCTAAGGAGTATTTTTTCCCCATTTGGTGCTTGCATCACCATTTGAACTATTCCTCTGTAAATATTCCATTATCTGCTGTACTAATGGAGAAACTCACTTTGACACAGTTGCAGATTGAACATTTTCTTATCATTGTAACATTCAAAATCCAAACATCTTCTGTCCAACTTTGCATTATTGCTTTTTTCCCCCTCCCACATAATCCTGTAGATGTGTAGTGAGGTTCTTTGTGTACTTTGTCTTTGTTCCATTACAGTGAAGGCAACAGGTGGCAATTAAACACCTCACATCCTCCTTCTAAGCTGTCCACCTGAGTTAACATTGGTCCACTTAGTGTCCTCTGTGCTTTCTGACTGCTGCGACAGCTGCGCTCCCTGTCAGTCCTGTGACAATATAAGGTGGACTCAGGTGTTTGTAAGACGGATGAAATCATCAAGCTGTGTGCGCTGTCTAATTGTCAAGCAGAGGCAATTCCCTGCGGGCTCTCGGCTCTACGTGCACACGCACCTGATGTCTCGTGTTCCGGCTGTTACCTCCGGCACGGCTACCAACACCTCGAACCAAATCTTAACATAACGCGAGTGCAGCTGTAACCTCGTTTCTCAATTCCATTCTGAAACGAGATTGCAAATAAGCACATTATATAAATAGGTTGATGGATTAAATTGGATATGTTGCTACCTGCAAACAAATTCAAACATCCGGTAGCTTAAATGGGAAATCGAAGAAAATGTACTCAAAAGCGTATTGTAGCATGCAATAATGCTGCTTCTTAGACACTTTGGAACTTGAACATTTCTAACCTGATACGTGAAAGTGACAAAATGAAAAGCCACTTGAAGATGGTGATTCAGCTCAGACTAGATCCATCTGTAGTGACTTCCCTATGATCATCTGCTTTAATAATATGCACTACAGCAACTGTGAAGTACAACATTGTTTTGAATATAAGACCGTGTGTTTTCCCAAAATACATCTGAAAAAAATAGGGTGATATTATCCTCTTTTAGATGTCATGTAGATGCAGCAGCAGCAGTAGATGGCACCAAATACCTGTGAAATGAGCAAGGTTGGGTAGGATTACTTTGAAAGAATACATGTGGATTACATGTATGTATGTACATACATTTGGATTACTTGTAATCTGATTACTTTTGGATTACATTTCAAAGTAATCCTACCCAACCTTGGAAATGAGTGTGTTTCACAGGACTGAAGTGACCCACAAATCGAACGAACAAACAGTGCTAGTGCTACATGACAGAGAGAGACATTTTGATGATACTGAAAAGAGTGCAGGTCAAAAGTTTGGAAATTAACCTGTAACTTACAAGATGTCATAATGCAAACTTTAACATAATGTTGCTAAATGTAGCAGAGTCATCAAATGCCTCTCAAGTAGCCAAGAAATATAATGTGAGAGTGTAATATGATAAAATGACCAGTCCAAAAAGATAATCTTAAAATTGCTGAAAGTCACAAAATCTTAGTATTGTCTGAAAAACAGCAGTGTGTCAATACATGGCTGGGGAAAAAAATAGGTTATTTTATCAACATTTTCTTTATATATCCCATTCGAGGGCCCATGGCCAAGCTTCAGCCCACCCCATTTTTGAAGAAAATTGGTTATAAACATCCACCTGAAATTAAATTAAATTAAATTACATGGAATGCATTTAATGAATCAGAAAAGGACAAAAATGGATGTAGTTAAGTGAGTTATTTATGATATATTTTTATTTGTGAAGAAATTAGACAGTATATTGAAATTGGCATTCCGATGTACATGATACTGGCCATGCTCATGCATCAGCCTGCCCTCTCTTCAGGCAGACATTTGCGTGGAAAGCCCTAGGCCCTCTGTTGGGAGAATGGGATATATATCTAGATATATATGTAAAAATAGCAAAATATGGAAAATGTGAAACGGAGTGAATACTTTCCAGATGCACGGCATATTTGGTTGATTCACATTGCAGTCATTGCATGGAAAAGTAAACTCTGTTTGTTTTGTGTTGTTTTGGGGCCTTTTTGAGCTTTGTTGTGATAGAATGGCCAAAGCAAATGGCCACTCCACTGAGTCTGGTCTACTTGAGGTTTCTTCTTGTTATAAAGGAATCTTTCCTTGCAGTTGTTGGTAATGCACAATCAGAGTCCTCCAAGTTGGTTTTTGAACTGATATCTAACCTTGATTATGTTGTCAAATTCTTTGTCACGCTTTTGTTTTATTTTATTGTTTTGATTTTGTTAGCATGGCCAAAGCAGATGGTCACCCCAATGTGTTTGATCTTCTTGAAATTTCTTCCTATTTTATATAATCTTAATTCCTGGGCGAACCCTGTGATGTCACCCATAGGTTTGTGACGAGACCCTGAAGAACTGCTTTCAAGCTTAAATATTGCTGCTTCCAAAAAAGCTAGCAACCATGTCTACTGCAACCAGAGTTCTGACAGCGACTCAACGGCACACACAGCCTTATAAGACAAATCAGCCACACCGCTAATTATGCAGAACTTTATAGCTTAAAATGTCTTATATATATATATATATATATATATATATATATATATATATATATATATATATATATATATATATATATATATATATATATATATAAAATCTTCCTCCTGTACAGTTGTTGTCATGGAGGGGGAACTTGCTATAAAGACAAAAAATTCTAATTTATTTACATTTATTTTTATTTATACGAGGCTGTACATGTGATTATTTTTTCTCTAAAGTTGGATATTTTAACACTGGCTTCTATGGGAATTTGCTCCTTTTTGGAGCCAGCCTCAAGCAGCAGTTGAAGGAAGAGGGCTTATTCCCCTCTTCTGGGTTGGCCGGCCGTTGGAGCTTGGTGTTTCCTTCCCGCTGTTGCTGGTGTGCTTGCTCAAGGTGTGTTGTACTTTTGGGGTGACGTATGGTGATAGAAATTTGTATCTTCCAAATACTTTTGTCACTTCTACTGCAACCAGTTATTCCTGACATATGGCCTAACATCCACCAATGTGCACAAGAAATGGCTTCTGGACTGTTGTCCACTGCATCTAATTTTTGGGGGGGGTTTCACCGCAGAGGTCTTTCAATATGTCACCAGGGATCAGACAAAGGTGGCACATTGGCCAAGTTATTAGCATGCTGGTTTCCAGAGCAGGAGGTTCCTGGTTGAAGATCACCCTCTCCATGTAATGTTGAGTTGCATTAGAAGGGTATCTGTGCCAAATCAACATGCTGATCTATCGCAGATCTGCTGTGGTGACCCCACGTGAAGAAAGGGAGAAGCTGAAGGGACTCACTCAAGGGGGGTCAAGAAACATCTCTACATGAATCAACAGTAATGACATCACTGCTGCCGTGGTTCTTCATTTCCATTTATTTCAATGTTGGAACAGCTTGAAGTCCAACATCTGCAGCTTCAGATGGGAAACTCCAACATCCCACTTTTTATGGAGCGTAGCATAAAGACAAGGAGTTGGACAGAAACTTTTATGGTTGTTCAACTGCTACCCTCCATCCTCCACTAAAGTGTCAGCAGCCAGCCGATGAGCTCTCTCCTCTGACTGGTCTGTCCACTCGGCGTCCATAATGTCACCATCTCTGACACAGGACTCTGGCACTTACAGGGAGTGAGGGAGAACATCCCGTGACCTTTTGACATTCCTGAACCTCCGTGAATAAGAGCTCTGACTCTGTTGTGAAAGTTTATGTGCTATGGTTTCACTTAGCCGCATGACAGTCAAATTCACATTTTACGAGGGCAACTCTCCTTGGATTTGCAACGTCTGTTCACTGCCAGTGGGGATGTTTTCATTCTTTGCTGATGACATGTCAGTATATCACCGATCAGAAACAAGTAGATTAATCTCGTATAAACATTTCCGCATATCACTGCTTGTCGGTTGTTTACACACTCCGGCCATATGCCCCCTTTTGATTCTGTTATTGAGACGTCATTCTGATTTCCTGGCCATATGGACAAAGTGTGCTGCACTAAACCAGTGTGTCTTTGTCAGTGCACCCGGAGCACAGGCACAGAGTGCATGTGAGGTGGGTATGACGATCCAAATGTCTGCAGAGGTCCCTTCTTCCTGCCCCCTGTGTTGGTGAACAGGTGGAGCAATGGCAGGCAGGCCACAGAGCTGAGAATGAATGAGACAGAGGCGGGGGGGCACAGAAGGAAGAACAGTCAAAGCTGTATAATGAGCCGCAGACATGACAGATGAGTTGCATAGGACAGATGCAGATGGAGAAAGTGTGAAAACGGAGCGACACCTGGGAAGCCACTCATGACAGTTAGTGGAGAGCTGAGTTCGTGCCTACAAAATGACATTTGGGGATTTCCAGTAACTTCTCCATGTTCTCCGGGGATGTCCAGAGCTGGACTACAGTATCTGTACTGAGACAAATGTGGATATTTTATGATGGATCAGTATCAGTTTTATAAAACTGGATCCATTTCCAGTACTCCAGGGGTTATACACACCTGATTGCAGTGGTGGGCACAGCTAACTGAAAAGTTACCTTCGAAAACCATTAATCTGCTAACTGAAAAGTTTACGTTTATAACGCTAAACCGATAAACTGCTAAAAAAAAAATTTAGCGGACGTTACCACTAACCGCTAACTTTTAGTATTGATGCAGTCGCGGCCACATCTGTCAGCTACAATCTAGTTTTGAGTTTAAGTGCCACAGGGACTGCGGTATGGCAAACACAAAGCGAACGCATGAAAATAAATAAATAAATAAAAAATAAAACCCCAAACACTGCCATCATCTTTATCAAAAACAGTAAATCGCAGTATTAGAAGTCACAGTTTATTTCTATATTAAATATTTATGAACCGTTAACGGCGCTACGTTCACAAACACAAAACAAATGCACAAACAATAAATAAATAAAAATAAAAAGCCCAAACATTGTCACCATCTTTATCAAAAGCAGTAAATCACAGTATTAATAGTCATAGTTTATTATGTATTATATTTCGAAGCATAGGAACGGCACACCCGTGTTGCGTTCAGTGCAACTGATAAAATCTACACACCTTATCCGTCGCATTCAGTTTCCCCACCAAAGAAAACTCACATATGTTTTGCCTTTACATAACAATACAGCAATAAGTGTCTTTTCACTTTAAAAAAGTAAAGATTTGCATGTACACGCTGCCTTTAAAGCAGACATACTAACTGTCAATTTACTCTACGGGAGCTCATCTCGACAGAACACTGGTGCCTCCAACCAAACGGTCCCCCTTAAAATCGGCCCCCCCCCACCTTCACTGGTTCACTGATTATCACCTTGTTTCTGCTTAAAACTGCACTTCAGTCATCATCTACGAGGTCTATTAGAAAAGTATCCAACCTTATTATTTTTTCAAAAACCATATGGATTTGAATCACATGTGATTGCGTCAGCCAAGCTTGAACCTTTGTGCGCATGCGTGAGTTTTTTCACGCCTGTCGGTTGCGTCATTCGCCTGTGAGCAGGCTTTGAGTGAGGACTGGTCCACCCCTCTCGTCGTTTTTTTCATTGTTTAGGAATGGCTCAGAGACTGACGCCTTGCTTGATCCAAATTTTTTCAGAAACTGTGAGGGACATCAAAGTGGACACCATTCGAGAAATTCAGATGGTTTTTGGTGAAAATGTTATGGGCTTCAAAGAGATTGCGGAGTGTTACTGTCGCTTTAAGGACGGCCCATTCCTAAACAATGAAAAAAACGACGAGAGGGGTGGACCACTCCTCACTCAAAGCCTGCTCACAGGCGAATGACGCAACCGACAAGTGTGAAAAAACTCACGCATGCGCACGAAGGTTCAAGCTTGGCTGACGCAATCACACGTGATTCAAATCCATATGGTTTTTGAAAAAAGTAATAAGGTCAGATACTTTTCTAATAGACCTCGTACAGTGACAAATATCTGAAGCTTTTGTACAACAATTATTTCCACATAAATTATTTCATAAAAGACAGAGAAAGCGATCAGAGCATTGCGGCTACATGGGCTGCTAGCGGTCGCATTCATTGGGCATCAGTCATTTCAAAGCATCACCGTGTATGGCCTCATGTCTGGCCTCGTGTCTGCTTAAAACTGACTTTAGAATGATTTAAGAGGTTTTACCTTGTCATCTGATGGTTAATAATCCCATTAATCCATTTGATCGCTTTGGGTGAAGAGATTCTGTTTTAGACAAGCGGCTGAGCTTCAAAATGACACCTGTGCAGTGGAGACAGGGCGGACCAATTTTTCGGGGCGGACCATTCGGTCTGCGACACCTAGTTTTGCCAACTTAGTGACCTTCTCGCTAAATCTGGTGACCTTCCAAACCCTGTGGATGCTTATTTTATCAACAGCGACTAGTAACATATCTAGCTACATATCTAGAGACTTTTCTGGTGTTTGGTGACTCAAAAGTGAAAGCACTAGTCTCTGTTCAAACTGAGCAGCAGACTTTGAGAAGCCTTGGCCTTGAGAAGTTATTTTATTTTGAGAATGATGGCCAATTGTAACGGCAAAATAAATAAATAAACCAAGAATCAAATTTTTTGTAGTTCTAAGTATTATTAAGGTGTTTTTACTCACTTTTTTTCCTCTCCCACATTTTTTTTTCCCAACAAGGACAAGGCCACAATAACATTCACGCAGGCTCGGACTGGTAATCTGTGATTTTGGGCATTTGCCCGGTGGGCCGCTGCATGTTTAGACGTGCGTGGGCCGGCCGTCCCATATTTATAGAGATTATGGAAATATACAGTGTTCTCGAACCGCGCGCTGCTGTCAACACGAGTAAAATCCGTGATCGGTGAAGCTACAGCATTTAATCGGCGCAGCTGCAGAGCCACTTCCTGAATTTGTGTCAAAATAAAAGTTCTGTAGTGTTTCATTCACGGCGCAGTCTTATTGTAGGTTTCAGTTTTGTTTCCATTTGATCACACAACGGAGACTTACATCGAGCACAATGATTGACATGCCCAACAGCCAATGACAATGGAGAAGCATACAGGGTGGCCAGTCAGATTGCAGGAAGAGCAGGCAGCCGCTCCTGCCCCTGTGAATGGATTGAGTCCTCGGCGCCTGGACTTCTCTCCGCTCTTCTACTGATACAAGGTTGGAATCGTTTCTTTTATCTTAATTAACTGTGCTTTACTTTCGTTAATCTTTAAATGCAACAGCTACGAACTTCAGCTCCTTAATTTGCTGCTGTGTGAATCCTAGTAGTGGTTACACATTACCTCTCTCTCTCTGTCTCTCTCTCACTCACTCACTCACTCACTCACACACACACACACACTTTGGAGACACAAAAACTTTTTTTCCGCTTGTGTGCTTTTGCTTCCGTTTTGTCAGACCCGGCACCAGGCAAAAAAAAAAAAATAAAATAAAAAAAAAAAAAAAAAAAAAAAAAAAAAAAAAATATATATATATATATATCACAGGGGGCGGGGTCGCCCCCCCCCCCCAAAAAAAGTGCGCACCGGAGGAGACGTGCGCTCCTCGAAAGCTCGTGTATTTACGCTGCACCGTTGTAAGAGACTGACTAAGAGTGAAGAGTGATGACAGTATTTTTTTTATTATTATTTGAACGTATAGACACTCGGTCAAGTGATCTCCTGCATTCCACAGAGCTGGTGTTCTGTCGAGATGAGGTGCGCCAACGTTTGACACTCTGAGCTGTGACGTACCTTCGCATTGTCCAATAGGAACGACGCGTCGGGCCAAAACACGGAAGACTTGTGGCAGAAACCACTGAGCTCTACAAAATGGATTGGACCAATCCGATTGGTGCAGAAACCACTGATCTGTTCAAAACATTAACATGTGACAGGACTGCGCATTTAGAGAGCAGTTTTCTGAAGAAAAATCATTGGAAATGTTTTTTTGTTGTTGTTACCTCAAAATTTCTGATTACTGTTAAAAAAAAAGTTTAGAACACTTGTAATTAAAATAGGTAAATAAATTAATAAATGTTCTTTAGAAACCTTTCATCTGTATTAAAACCACCTATTATTTCAGATTAGATAATTTCTTGTTTAACATAAGAAACAAGAAATTGTACATTTTAAACTCAGATAAAACTGAAGTTATTGTACTTGGCCCCACAAATCTTAGAAGCATGGTGTCTAACCAGATCGTTACTCTGGATGGCATTTCCCTGATCTCTGGTAATACTGTGAGAAATCTTGGAGTTATTTTTGATCAGGATATGTCATTCAAAGCGCATATTAAACAAATATGTAGGACTGCCTTTTTGCATTTATGCAATATCTCTAAAATCAGAAAGGTCTTGTCTCAGAGTGATGCTGAAAAACTAATTCATGCATTTATTTCCTCTAGGCTGGACTATTGTAATTCATTATTATCAGGTTGTCCTAAAAGTTCCCTAAAAAGCCTTCAATTGGTTCAGAATGCTGCAGCTAGAGTACTGACGGGGACTAGCAGGAGAGAGTATATCTCACCCGTGTTGGCCTCCCTTCATTGGCTTCCTGTTAATGCTAGAATAGAATTTAAAATTCTTCTTCTTACTTATAAGGTTTTGAATAATCAGGTCCCATCTTATCTTAGGGACCTCGTAGTACCATATTACCCCATTAGAGCGCTTCGCTTTCAGACTGCGGGCTTACTTGTAGTTCCTAGGGTTTGTAAGAGTAGAATGGGAGGCAGAGCCTTCAGCTTTCAGGCTCCTCTCCTGTGGAACCAGCTCCCAATTCAGATCAGGGAGACAGATACCCTCTCTACTTTTAAGATTAGGCTTAAAACTTTCCTTTTCGCTAAGGCTTATAGTTAGGGCTGGATCGGGTGACCCTGGACCATCCCTTGGTTATGTTGCTTTAGATGTAGACTGTGGGGGGGTTCCCATGATGCACTGTTTCTTTCTCTTTTTGCTCCGTATGCATCACTCTGCATTTAATCATTAGTGATCGATCTCTTTTTCCTGGTTCTTTCCCTCAGCCCCAACCAGTCTCAGCAGAAGACTGCCCCTCCCTGAGCCTGGTTCTGCTGGAGGTTTCTTCCTGTTAAAAGGGAGTTTTTCCTTCCCACTGTGGCCAAGTGCTTGCTCATAGGGGGTCGTTTTGACCGTTGGGGTTTTTCATAATTATTGTATGGCCTTGCCTTGCAATGTGGAGCGCCTTGGGGCAACTGTTTGTTGTGATTTGGCGCTATATAAGAAAAAAGTTGATTGATTGATTGATTGATAAGGAACCTCAGACATTTATTTTTAGACAAATAAAATAACATGGAAACTTGTATATTTTTTTGAATGGTAGATTATTTATATCTTATTTCAACCAGAAAAACAAACACTAAATAAATACAAATGTTTATTATAAATGCAAAAGGAAATAATTTAACAATGACTGCAGTGTGATTGTAAAGTAGGATTTCTGTGACATAAACCTCATGATGTTTTATACGAGGTCTGTCAATAAAGTAACGGTCCTTTTTATTTTTTTCAAAAACTATATGGATTTCATTCATATGTTTTTACGTCAGACATGCTTGAACCCTCGTGCGTTTTTCCACGCCTGTCGGTGACGTCATTCGCCTGTGAGCACTCCTTGTGGGAGGAGTCGTTCCAGCCCCTCGTCGGAATTCCTTTGTCTGAGAAGTTGCTGAGAGACTGGCGCGTTGTTTGATCAAAATTTTTTCTAAACCTGTGAGACACATCGAAGTGGACATGGTTCGAAAAATTAAGATGGTTTTCAGTGAAAATTTTAACGGCTGATGAGAGATTTTGAGGTGATACTGTCGCTTTAAGGACTTCCCACGGTGCGAGACGTCGCGCAGCGCTCTCAGGCGCCGTCGTCAGCCTGTTTCAAGCTGAAAACCTCCACATTTCAGGCTCTATTGATCCAGGACGTCGTGAGAGAGCAGAGAAGTTTCAGAAGAAGTCGGTTTCAGCATTTTATCTGGATATTCCACTGTTAAAGGAGATTTTTTTAATGAAAGACGTGCAGACGGATTGCAGCGTCGGCTCGCAGTCTCCGCGACGCTCCGCCACAGGAAAAACACCTCCGTTGGAAGCCTTAAGGACAAGTTGGAACATGCCCAGCTGTTAAACAATTTCTCATATACTCACTCCACTGAAAGCCATCAAAAGCTGCCTGTATTTTACAAATGGTTATCAACACGGAGGTGTTTTTCCTGTGCCGCCGCACCGCGCCGGCTGCGTCCCGACGCGCGGACCCGTCCGCACGTCTTTCCAATAGTTGCTCCCTAGTTGTATGTAGTGAGCGCCTTGTGTGGCAGCACCCTGACATCGGGGTGAATGTGAGGCATTATTGTAAAGTGCTTTGAGTGCCTGATGCAGATGGAAAAGCGCTATATAAATACGGTCCATTTACCATTTACCATCAATTAGCTTGTTGAAATCGTCGTCCATCAGCAGAACATGTTTAGCTTAATGTTTAACGTCACCCGTTTAACGTAACCCCGCCCACGCACACTAGTGCGTGCGTGGGCGGGGTTCACATCGTGCAATGGTACAAAAGGCATGGAAACATATTTGCATGCTAAATGCAACGCAACACAAGTGGAAACAATAATCTATGTCACATGACATACAAAGCACCAATCAAATTACAAGCATCCACTCAGCTGTTATATAATATAACACAATGCTGAAATGCCCTCAGCCGTATGAGCATATAATAGGAAACAGAATTTTGACCTCTTATAATAGGTCAAGGTTAGCCATCTTTGAACTTGTCCAAGATCTGTGTCCCAAGAATGTTCCCTGTGAATTTGAAGACCCTGGCAGTAATATAACTGGACTTATGCTGAGCACAGACAGACAGACGGATGGACGCAAAATCTACGCAATACCCGATGCCCATATTTTGGCCTCGGCTAAAAATGTACCACAGCCGCACTTGAGAATTTCAAAACATTCATAATTGAGTTTTAAATGAACGATTTCTCCTTTTTATTTGATTGTGCTGGCTGCTGTTAGCTCCTCCGTCTCCTGTCTGCAGGAAGTCTCCTCCTGCTGTGTTTGAGCATACATCTGTAAAGGTCAATAGAGTGGACACTGTCTCACGGTGTTAAAGCATCCAGTTGGCTCTCTGAGGCTCGGATTAAAGTTACTGTGTGTTAGTTTACATTTACACTCTGCCTCGCGGTGTTAAAGCGTCCGATCGGCTCTCTGAGGCTCGGATTAAAGTTACTGTGTGTTAGTTTACATTTACACTCTGCCTCACGGTGTTAAAGCGTCCGATCGGCTCTCTGAGGCTCGGATTAAAGTTACTGTGTGTTAGTTTACATTTACACTCTGCCTCACGGTGTTAAAGCGTCCGATCGGCTCTCTGAGGCTCGGATTAAACATACTGTGTGTAGATTGTTGAAAATAGCAGCAAATGCTTATCCATTAAATATCAATTTGCTTTTAATATTATTTATGACTAATATATGACAAATAACCAAAAATATCACAAAATAATGAAATATGAAGTGTAGTTGTGGTTCTTACAATAAATAAAAACATTACAAATCTTGAATTATTTATTGTATTTTGCTTTGCTTTAGCAAATTTCCAGCAATTCTGAATATACAAATAGAATAATTAAATTAAACAAATGTTTCACTTTAAAATACCTGCACCCCTACAGCACTGAACTAAAGAAAACTAAATGTCTAATTGTATCTGACGGCCTTGGGCAAAAACACCACAAAACTTCAATTATTCAACAAGTGTATTTTGTCATTATTACACAGGGAAAGATACTTTTGGCATTTAAAAAAATACTTTTGGAATACCCTTAGAATCGCTATTCATTTTTATTTATTTATTTCTGCTAAATAATCCAAAATGTTTCTTATTTATACAATAGGGGCATTTCTTCTTCTGAGTTCCCTCCTCGAGACTTAAAATTTTCAACTTAAGCCTTTATAAACTGAGAGCTGTGAAGCGCAAGGCCATGCAGAGTTCATAGCTGTGAAAAAGATATAAAGGGTTCCATTGAAGCCAAAACCCTAAAACCATGAAGCCACATTTTAAAAAGCTGCTCTCTGGTGACCCATGACCTGCGAAACCATGCTTGTCTATTAATCGTCCATTCTTGAAGCATTTACAAAAGTCTGATCCACTCTAAATGGAGACAGGACCCAGCCTTCATGGATCTCCAGAAGACAAAGACCGCTTCTGATCCCATGACTCTCCACCGCCACCCCTTCACAATGTCCGCAGCCCTTATCTGGTGGTCTCATTCAGCACCGATAGCATATTGAAAAGTTGCGTTTAACATTCAAAAGCTTAGCCGATCTTGTTAGTAAAGCGTGAAATAGCCCCGTCCCTTTCTCTCTTTGTTTCTTTTCTTTCTTTGCCCCCTCCCTACTTTTCTGGGGAGCTCATTGAGGGGGCATTCTTCTTTTACACAATACCTTTCTTCAGCTTTTCTTCTGTTATGGATCTGAATGGCCTGGAGTGAAGGGCTACACTTTAGACATCTGGTTGTTTGGGGGGCAGGGTGGTTGGTGCCCAGGCATTATGGGGTGTTGGTGGAGTGGCTTGTGGTGGGCATTTCTTTGTGACTCGTTTTGAGCTTATTGTCTAGATAGTTTTGTGAAGAAAGTTTAAGTTGACAAAACAAGTAGAAGGGCATGATTGGGGGAGGGGGGGCATGTTTGCTTCTTATCAGTGCATACACATTTTTTAGCCATATATGTATAGTCACATCTAGTTTGGATTTTTTGGTGCAAAGCCATGACCTCGTTTACTTATTTTTTTAAAGCTGCATGGTATTTTTTTAATTGATCTTTCCTGTCTCTTTGCAGACAGTAGAGAGAAGAAGAGTCCTGCCATGCCCGGTTCTCCTGTGGATGCAAAGACTCATTCCAGATCAGCCCCTAGCAGCAGTGCCAGCTCCACGATGCCACCCCTGCCTTCTATCAATCCCAGTGGCCCTCGCCCGGCCTCATTTTCATCCACAACATGTAAGAATCTTTTAAATTCTTCAATGCCCAAAGTTCTTACCCAGTGAAGACACCAGTATACTGTACAGCTGCATTGCTTTCATGGTGATTCTGTTCGGTGTTCATTTATTAAGTTCCCCCAATCACACCTTTGTCTGTTGTTTTCTTGAGTTCTGGTCTCTGATATAATTTCCTTTGTGGTGAACTTAGTGGTACTGTCTTTTAGGTCCAAAGGTCACCAAAGTTTGGACCTAAAAACCCACCTTGTGCAAGCGTATAAACTTTTGTATGATATTTGAGAGTTATAACACTATACATGTTTCCACTAAGTATATTTTCGAAATAATGGTTTTTCAGGCGTCTTTAAAAATCCTTATTTCACAGAACTGCATTGAAAAGACTTTTTCCACTATCACAGGTCACATGATATAAAGAAAGAGTTATGTGACATTCTACAATACATAGTGAGGGAACGTGTGGACTTTTTTTGTGGAAGATTTACCCTTCTGTCGCCATGACCATTGGAATTACAGTTACCGCGATTGCATTCAGCGGTTGCATTCCATCAATCCATGGAAGCGTTGTTATTTTGCGAGTTTTTTGATTAGATTCTGAAAATGTTGCTTAATTTTTCCAACAAATCTGCAATGGAAACCCAGCTTTGGGCACACCAAGTTAACTACACAGGTTGACACAACGTTAGTGGAGTGTACCTGAACATGGTAGACTGTATCGTTCATCTTGACTTCGGCATTGGCTGATCTGTTCTTGGATGTGTATGGCAATACTCCTGAATAATGGCATTTTTAAATGAGTTATTCCTCTTCGGGATCAGTGCCAGACTCACTGCCATGTCGATTGTTTAGAACTGTTATAAGTGGTTCCAAGGAGAAGTTGCATGACAGTCATGCCTACGTTGGTCTACATTTTGAGTGGATGCATATCACAAAATGGCTGATTCAATGTTTTTGCAACTAAAAGAGCAACATGTAGCGCTGCTGTTTGCATCTCTGTAGGTAGACCCGCTGAGTCAATATGAGTCATGGCTTTTCTGAGTCCCTCAGGCTACTATCTCTTGGAGTGGCGAATGCCGATGAATGCTGTGATTTTTTGGATTTGCCAAATTTGTTGGCGAAAATCAAACACATCTCACGGAGCGGCAAATGCTGAGGAATGTTGCAAATTTCAGCTGCTCTTGAGCAAGAATTGCTTTGCCTGGCTGATGCTACAGCTATCCTGTTGTAGAAGAGAAGGAAATGTGAGGAAGAAAGGAAGAAGAAAAAGTAGACTGTTTGGGTCAGAGACTGGTGTAAGCCAAAAAAGAACATTAGCGACACGTTACAACCATTTACAAACTCTTAAAACTGTTTTGTAAACATCTGCAAAATGTATTCGCTAAGAAATTTTGAGCATGTCCAAAATTTATTTACGAAAGAAATACTGTTTGTTACCCTGAAAACTGTTTGCAAACTGTTTTGCAGCCTTTATGAACCCTGACGAAACCCAAAATTTGCTCCATTCATCAGCATTCGCCACTCCGTGAGATACAGGCTGCACTGCAAGTACTGGCCAATCCTGGTCCCCTGGACCAGGCGTACTGTGCATTTTCTATTTCTTCCTCCTCTAACTCCACATAACGAGCCATATCAGGTGTGTTCCACTGTTGCCGACTGAGCGGATCTGGTCTGAGTGGATCAGGACCAAATGGAAAACTGCTATGAAGTGGTCTAAAAAGAAATCAGTATTTAATAAAGAAATAAATAAAATAAAGGTTTTCTTTTATTTGCATTTCTCTGTTCAAAATTAGAGTCCTAAAATCCATTTATTTTTAGTTCTTAGTCTCTATCGGTGTACATTTGCTGCATAGTGTTCACCAGCAGATGGCTCTAGCTTCAACAGTGAGCCACTCAACTATGAGCAGAAACACTTTGCTTTTTTCTGTTGTTAAATCATTTATACCCTCTGGCACACAATCTCTTTCATTAAACTGAGCTGGACAACTATTTGGAACAAAGTATAGTTAGTCACATACACTGGTACAAATGTTCAGTCTGTGCTGGAATGATCTTAATTCTCAGATTCTCATTGCGTTGTTTTGTCTTTATTTCCCTCAGTGACCAATGGTCATCATCATTCCCCACCGACTTTGAATGCTGTGCCATCTCCACCGCAGCGTTACAGCAATGGGCCATCTTCTTCCTCTTCTTCTTCACTGGCTAACCAGCAACTGCCGGCAACCTGTGGTGCACGACAGCTGAGCAAGCTGAAACGTTTTCTGACCACGTTACAGCAGTTTGGCAATGACATCTCTCCCGAGATTGGAGACAGTGTTCGAAGCCTAGTTCTGGCCCTTGTGGTATGTCCCATGTTGTCACTTTAAATGTTTAGTTTTTTTAAACAGAATTTAGTAAATGAATATCTTGAGGCAGCCCATATTTCCATGACTTAAGTTGATGTTGGGTTTTCATCAGATTTTCCAACATTATTGTTATTGAAAACATGACCTTTGGGTTTTGTGCATCGGCATTTCTTGATTGTCTCTTTATTTTCTAGAATTCGACAGTTACAATTGAGGAATTTCACTCACGGCTTCAGGAGGCAACCAACTTCCCCTTACGGCCCTTTGTTATCCCCTTTCTCAAGGTAAATGCACTCCAATTCTTGTTTCTGTTCCACATTATCTCATTGGATCACCTTTTTTTCTTGCTGCAGCATCACTCCCCAGTTAACATTCTAACAAACGCTGAACATTAAGGAGCACTTGTCATCTCTGGCCCTCAGGTGTATTGTAAAATGACTTTTAATGTTTGTCTAATTGTCCATTTTATAAGTGAAAATAGCTCCAGCATAGACAGACAAATTATAACTACTTGAATTACTTAAATAGAAAATGTGTCTTCTGAAGATCTCATGTGGGTTAACGTCTCCTTTCTGTCCAGCACTGATAACTGGATAGGGTATCTCCACCGTGCTGGAAGGGTCCTCAATCATATTTATTTTTGGAA
Organism: Thalassophryne amazonica; assembly: GCF_902500255.1. Lineage (NCBI taxonomy): Eukaryota > Metazoa > Chordata > Actinopteri > Batrachoidiformes > Batrachoididae > Thalassophryne > Thalassophryne amazonica. The sequence goes on along the minus strand of NC_047105.1, from coordinate 39,813,108 downwards.
ATGGTGTCATTTCAGGTGGTCATATGTTGCTTCAGTATGAAGTCTGAAAAATGGCCAGAAATAAAACAGACTGCAGTTGCAAAAGAAATTTGTATGTCTGTCTCTCTGTTTGTCCTCAAAAGTGTCTTGAATCATACATCTCACTCTCAGAATCATGATTCCCAATATAATTGACCCAAAGCAAGTTAAAGGTACCTTGTTTCTGTGTAGGCTCTCAGTTGACCAGGTGGTTTCCATAGTAGAGAAGCTTGAATCTTCGAAGGTACCTTTTAAAGGTACCTTGCATGAGACTCCCAAAATCTCCCAAGATTTCCTGTATAATTTCCTGTAATGTCTATTGTGTCTGTAGCATGGCCCAAGCAGAGGATCACCCCTTTGAGTCTGGTCTGCTTGAGGTTTCTTCCTCACATCATCAGAGGGAGTGTTTCCTTACCACTGTCTCCTGTGTGCTTACTCTGGGGGTTGGTAAGGTTAGACCTTACTTGTGTGAAGCACCATGAGGCAACTTTGTTGTGATTTGGCACTATATAAATGAAAATAAATTGAAAATGAGTACTAGCTCTGCGAGACTGAATTCAAGCATGATTATTGACAGTGCTTTTTTGTAGCTCATGGTGATTTTTACAATCAGTTTGACTCTTTGTTCAGGGTGCTATCTGGGACCCAGGGCTGTTCCAGAGTGTGGTGGATGTGGCACATGCTCCTCGTCCTGACCTGACCTCGGCGTAGAGAAGCATATGTGAATAAAGTAGAGGGTACATATGTCATGATCCTACCTATGTAACAAGGATTTCAATATTTTGGCTTATATATAGCAGAAAAACTCTGTGCTCCAACTTTAGACCATGTTTTTGGTGGTCAGTGGTGCAATTCAAGAAATCCATGGGTACACAGATGAGGACAAGGCTATTTTCTATTAAACAATGTGGGCATTGTGGGTGACAATGCATTGGTTGGAAACTAACAACTAGCAGTGACACTTGCGTTGGGCTGGAGACATTTTTTTATCCCTCTTCTCAGGAAAGCAGATCATAAATCTTAGGTCATTTCTACGGCTGCAACTTCAAGCAGCAGAAATCTGCTCTTTTTCCACACTTACCTCTTACTCACCTTTGGAGTGCGTCCATCCGTCTGAGACTGTTGAGACAGAAAGACGTCTGTTCTCTGCCTTCCACTAATTTATGATGAGGAGGTGGGCTCCACACAACTTAACTCCAACTCTGGGAGAGTAGTTTCTCTTAAGAAAGGGTGGTAGAGAGGGGGGAGTTGACAGATGGGGCCGAGTCTCAGGGTGAAGAAGTGGAAAAGAGAGAAGTGGGTGAGGAGGGGAGAGAGGAAAAAGAGGGAACTCAGAAGTGTGAAACATGCCTATAAAGTGTTCTCTTCCCTTTTTTACGGGCTCCCGCGCGCCACATGGAGCCCATGTCCTGTTTAAAAGAGCATCATCTGCCAAGGCGCCACCAATCCAGCATCCACCCTGACGAAAATCAGAAAAGCCCTCCGCTCAACTGACCCAGAGCACGTGTCTGCAAGCTGGGGCCCCAAGGAAAGAAGGGAGGCAAAGGAGCATAGGAGGTGGGTGAAGGAGCACACAGGGAGGTAAGAGTGTGATCACAAAGTGGACATGCCAGGACTGGTCAGTCTGACAGGTTGTAGGTAGACAAGGCAGAGCAGGAAAGGTCAGAGGAGGCATGTAGAAACTCCTAGAAGATGGCCGATGATGCCATTAGAAGTAGAGCCGGAGAAACGTGCTTATTTAGTGAGTTGTGAGGTCGGGGAAGAGGGAGTGAGGAAGTGGCGTAATTGCAAACACACTGAGGTCTGGTCCTCATTAGGGAAATGCAGGGAACAAAAGAGAGTTGGAAAGGTAGGACGGGGACAGTCAGAGATAAATATGAAAAGGAAAATGGGAAAGAAATGAAGGAGACGTGCATTCCGTTCATCACTTTGTTTTGAAAGGCTTCAAAGTCCATGAGCCTGCGTATGATCGCGTATGTGCACGCTCTGACGAACATCTCAGTACTCGGGTGTCACGCCATGTAAATAGACTCGGTGCTGTATTTTGGCAGCGGCTTAGAAAACCGGGCCAATTTAATTTGAGCGAGGGAATCCACAACCGCCATGGAGGCAGCCGCATAACACCAAGAACCAGATGGAACCCGGCCGCCGGGTCTCAAGGAGTCATCGTTCCCTTTGCCCCTTCTTATTCAAAGCCAGGCAGCTTCCCCAGGAGGCACATCTGCACTGTGTCTTTACGTTTTCAGCTTTCCCTCTGCTCGCCATGTGGTAGCGATCTGTCTACAACAGCATCGGCGTGCTCTCTTCTTCTTCAATGACACGGTCTGCTTGGCCTGTTTCTGTTTGTTTCTTTCTTATGCTGCACAGACATATTTGCAACCTACCTCAACAACTTTTGGCTTTTCTTGGCAGGCAAACCTACCCCTACTGCAGAGGGAGCTGCTCCACTGTGCAAGGGCAGCCAAGCAGACCCCGGCCCAGTATCTGTCCCAGCACGAGCACCTCCTGCTCAGCACCACCCTGGCTTCCTCGCCAGACTCCTCGGAGCTGCTGATGGAGCCGAGCGACGCCGCAACCAAGAGGCACAGCCCCGGCAGGTTAGAGCGAGGCGCAAACACGACTTCAGCCTGAGGTTAACTGGTCATTTTCTAAAAACAAAAACGCTGCCCTCGCCCCTGCAGAGGTAAAGAGAACGGTTTCCACGAGCGTCCACCTGTAGCCATGGAGCCTGCCACCAAGCGGATCTGCACCATCAGTCCTGCTCCCCGACATAGTCCTGCACACCCGCTGCCCCTCAGTACGCAGCTCCATCCCACGCCTCCGCCCTTGCAGCACTATGCCCTGGATGACATCGCAGCGCCACACATTCTACACCGCGACCACAGTCAACGCATGCTGGATCTGCGGGAGCTCAAAGACAGGCCCCGAGTTCCTGGTACGTGACAAAACAAATTGTCCAGATTCGCCTTTAACCAAAAACTAAGAGTGAACTGAAAGGTTGGTTGTGAAATAGTCTTTTTTTTTCTCTCTGCTTAGTTTTTACATACAGTATTGTTCTGGATTGCAGAAGATTCCTGGTTCAAACCCGCCCCTGCCACATTTATCCATGTAATGTGGCGTTGCGTCAGGAAGGCTAGCCGGCGTAAAACTTGTGCCAAATCAACATGCAGACCCACCTTGGATCTGCTGTGGCGACCCCGAGTACAAAACAAGGGTGCAGCCGAAGGGACTTACTTTTATTGTTCTGGATGTTAATCTAGTTAACACTACAGTCAAACACCTTAATCTGGTCCTTTACAGGAATCAGATTCTGGTGTGAACACAATTAACCAACCGGACAGAGGTACTCGGACAGAGCAGTCTTACGCAAACACCTATAGGAAATAAAAAAAGTTGTCAGGCCAGCTAATTTTTACAACTAATGCTTCCATCTGGTGACCAAGAATTAGGACAAAAAGTCTGAAATGTGGTGTAGAAAAATTAAACAAGTGCCATTTCTGTCAGCACAAAATTGTCTCAAAATTCTGTCTACCGTGATGAACTTTAGACAGACACATAATCAGTGTCCATCCTCTGTCAGTTGACTGTGGTAATAAACTTCATTACAAAGTAGATCAGCACCTACTAAGCATACTTTAGGGCCCCTTCACACATAGTACTAATAAGTACAACTCAGGGCGACTCATGGGCAACTCACGCCTGCCGTCGGCTCGAAAAAACTTCGGGCCGACAGGCAGGCGTCCACGATGCCACTGCGATGGTTCGTGCGTGCGGGAACACAGTGAGAGCTTGCGCAGCTGCTATGAAGAAAAAAAAAAAAAACAAAAAAATACATGCAGCGATGGTTTCGCGCACACGGGAACACAGTGAGTGTGAAAATAATAAAATAAAAAATACATGCCACCCATGGATTCAAACCTGCACTTTCCAAAAGCTCTCTGCTTGCCAGTCAGAAACTTTACCACTGAGCTGCCATCGTTGTCCTGTAAAGGTGCGGGAAAATGCCTGATATCAAAAAGGACATGGAGGTATTAAAAAATAAATAAAAAACGCACACCATATAAAAACACCGCATTTTATTGAATCCCTCTTATGAAGTGGGCAATACAAGTATGAGCCATCTGTTCCTCTGTAGATGACCCATGGCCACAGACGTACAGTCATGAAATGACATGAATGGAAGCAGGGCTCTCTTATCATGTCCACATCTGCTGGCGGCATGTCCAACCGGGCCCACGCGCATGTCCTGCTTGACACGCATGTGTTGTGGACACTGTGCCGCAGGACTGACACCGCGTCATGTGGAACAGAGCTCACATGGGTGACGTGACATTCAGATCACCCACTGCGTGTTATGATCTGACGGTCCGGATCACCTGGGGTAGCCCGAAAACATGCGCGGCGTGCGCGCTTGCTGCAGCCCATTGCAGCGATATATGTTTTTATGTATGTCCATGTGATGACAGCAAGCAGACGCGCTCGTCACATTGGACAGTTGTTAGTTCACATCCGTCCAAACACAGTACGTTTTCCCCATCCGTAACGTCCAGAACCACAGCCGCTCCTGTTGATGGACACACCCCCTATCAGTTCAGTGCACACACCAGCGTGTCACTGTGTTTGCAACACAACACTGCACTATGACAAATTTCACATCCAGCCCGACAGAGCTCGTGTGCTGACTGTTGTTGTGCTAATAATGCGAATGGCCACACATTTTGTAAGTGCCAAGCGAGCAGTGTTAGATGTTCATGTGTGTCAGCTGGAATTTGGCCGACACCTGCCAGGAGAGGGTTCAATGGGCTCTCATAGTGCACACTCTGTCTTTCACCTGCTGGTGTGTGCAAATAGTTGTAGCAACAGGTGTACGAGGCCTTGGAGGGAGCTACGATTATACACGTATTGCATATGATTCCTACTTCATGCGCACTTTATGCGCAATTCATCCAAATTTGCACTATGTGTGATGTGGCCCTTAAGCCAGTTAGGTCCCTTTTCTCAAAAGTATCTCCAGGGTAAGATGATTGAATGACAAAATTAAAATCATCTTAACCTGATGTTGCTTGTTTCCGGAGCGGAGCCGTCTTTCTGATCAGGATCTGTTTGTGGATTTGTTGAAAACCTCATAAGATTCACATGTTCTCAAAGTAAATGTTTTATTTAAGGTGTTACCATAACAGTGATATTTTGATGTGGAAGGGGATTTACACCCAGATTGCTACCAGATTTTTGTGTTCTTTCTCTTACAAGAAGTGCAGAATAACTGTTTGCTGTTTTTCAATACTCCTGTCTGTCCTGAAGGACTATTATCTCCCACCAAACTGGTAGTATAGTGTAGTACCAGGGCAGGGCAGTCGCCAGTATACAAATCCTCTGTGAATTTTAGCCCAGATAAAGTAGATCAAAGTTGACAACCTCTAAACTCAGGTCAATGGCTTGTGAGATGAACTTGTTTGCCAACGGAGACCTGGACAATTCTAGTTTTCAAATCACCTAACCTGTATGTCCTTTTAAATGTGGGCAAAGGCCGGGGCACCTGGAGGAAACCCCTGCAAACACGGGGCAAAGTCCACACAGAAAGGCCACAGGTGGGAATCGAACCCATAACCTTCTTGCTGTGAGGCAGCAGTGCTAACCACTAAGCCACCATGCTGCCAAATATCTTTGGTCTGAGATAATTTGATGTTGAGTAATTGCGTAGCGAAGAATTATTTTTGCGTGTTGACTTGGATTTGACCCAGGAAAAGATGAACTTTTATCCCAAATGATTTGGAACTGCATCAGTTTGATGTAGCGCGATCATGCGGTGAAAGCCATGGATGCACACATGGACAGAACCAATTTCTATAGGTCCTGTACCGTGGTGGTAGGAGCTAAAAATGTAGCGTACCGCCTTTGGCAAAGGCAATGAATCTACTTAAACGCATATACATGATATTGTATGAGTGATAACGGGTGGCCTTACTGTTTGTGTAGCCGCGGCTCTATATGAAAGAGTGCCTCATATATCTCCAAAACCTACACGTGTATATAAACAGAGCCATACTGTCGAGGCAGGAGGGTTGGATCTACTCTGGTGTATATCTACCCTTCATTTGGAGCTTGTCAGCACACGGTGGAAACAGCAGTAGCTCAAGAACAAACACACACACACACCTTGATATGTTCATGGGAGAGGAGCTGTGTTTATGAGGCCTGAATCCCTCGTCTGACAGAATCCCGCCTGCCTGCCGCCACTTAAGACACACACATGCACTTAAACACATCAGTCCACACACACTCATGGCTTTGAACTGATGAACACTGATGAGAACCAGGAGTGAAGGAAAGGTCCAAGAGAAGACAAAACATTATAATTCTCTTCAGCAGACTTTTTACGCATGTTTCTAATTTGGTTGATGAGGTTGTTGTTTTCTGTCTTGTACTATTTGTATGTCAAGACTTTATTATCTACAGAAACACAGTATTATTACTGTTATAACAAATATGCAGATTACTGAAGAGGTCATGAGGAGCTCGCTATGAGATCCATAGTACTGAGCTCCATTACTTCTTGGAAATAGTCCTAACTGAAAGTTGGGATACAATGTACTGACATATAGTGACAACAGAAGTGCAAGACTGGTGCACGTGTCAACATGTTGGAATTGAAAAGTTCCATATTTTGCCAGGTGCTTTCACACATTTTCTTTTTTAAATCAAAGTGAGATCAGGTGAGGTCTGGGCCCATGAGCTATTGTTGTGCACAGCTGTAGGCATTATTATGTCAAACCACCTGAATGGCAACCACACAGGCAGTCCTCCAGTCCATCTCCACCACCCAACACCAGCCATCTACCTGTGGCAAACAGGTGACACATGGGCGTGACCATGTGCTGGGCTCATCAGCACTATGGCACCTCCATGATGGGTCATCCTCAGGCAAACACATCAAATGGCCATCATGTTGTGGTTAATGCTGCCCGTAACCCCGCATTTAACAAAAAGTCATTCCAGTGGTGCTCAAGAGACTTAGCACCCAAGACATCCAGTCTTCTTACCTTGGTTAGCATCCAGGTGGAAACACCAGGATGGAAATAATTTGGACCTTGATTCTTCTGCATATATATCAGCATCACCAGACACCTCTGTCCAGGGATCTCATGACTCCATGAACTCTTCCCAGGCATTTCTCAACTTCAAAGGCCAAGGATGCAGAGACATTAATGTCACAGTTTGTACAGAGGTCAAAAGTTAAAGTTGCTCCAATTTTGGTAAAAAGTGATGCAAATTATTAGTTGAGTTAAAAGGGTTTTAAAAAGGAATAGTTCAGACCATATATCATGCTTACTATCACGTTACAGGGAAACATATGCCACGTCATAGAATCCAATGGACGTTGACCTTGTTTGACCTTTACTTTGAAGACCAAGCATTCATCACTGTCGAAACTATTCCATTTACTAATCCTATTAGCTCAGCCAATAATATGCATCACTTTTTACCAAAATTGGAGTAACTTTAACTTTTGACCCCTGTACAAACTGAAATTGATCTTTGTCAACTTCTTGCTGTTTTTACCCCATAACATTCAGTCACAGATTGTCCAAACTATACCTTTTTTGGAATCTTTGTGATCGGACAAATAATATGGTGTAGTTTTCAATATGATTGGAACATTTTTTAATTTTGACCCTTATGTAATTTTCAGTTGACCCCTATCTGGCTGTCTATTGAAAATTCAAGTGGCCAGTAAGTTTTTTTAAAAAGAGGAATGCCTAAGGAGTATTTATACCAAATTTGGTGCTTGTATCACCATTTGAATGATTGTTTCAGTTACTGTATCTGCTGCACTGTATGGTCCATAAGCAGCAAACCAATTGCACTGAATCCCATTGAGAATGACTCTTGCAGGTATCTTGTCTGGCATGTGGGACACTGTATTACCGCTGTAGCTGCAATCCTGGTGACAATAGAGAGGGACAAGTCCATTTTTTTCCAAATATAACAACCTCTCCCATGAAAAATCTCAGTTCAGATACCACAGTTATACATCAGATACCCCTTCAGCTTGACCCACTCTTGTAATCTGGGCTTTTACAGTAAACCAAAGAGGCTGCTGGATTAAATGTTTCGGTATGTTACAGTTCAAGTAAGTTATATATTTTTATAGGACATATAGATGGGTTGATCATGCATGGTGCACATGTTTATTCTTCACACGTTCTGCTGCAGTATTCTCTGAACCAGCAACTGGCAGTAGTAAAAGTATATTAAACAAGAGTCTCGATGATGAGAAGAAGACATTCTCTCAAAGGGAACTGGTATAAATATCAAAGTATTTTTAAACTGCACAAATCATTTTTTTGGCATTCGTGACTTTTATGAGTGATAGTTTGCACGTCATCTCGTCTTAGTGAAGGCTTGAAAAACACGGTGCAACACATTGTTGACCCTTAAGTCATCAGCACTGCACTTACACGTGTGCTATTTCGCTTTGACGTGTATAAATAACAGATGTCAACTGCAAGTCCTGTTTGTGCCACTGTACGTGTGGCGTTCGCATAAAGTCGCAAGCACGAGGTAGGGTGACCACAACACACAGAGGTTGACGACACAAAGCCTCCGCAATGACGAGGCACACGGTGCATAGCGCCTCCTGACAACGCCTAGCAAAAAAAAAAAAGCAGCTTAGGTGGAGGCCATGACATTGAAGTGACAAAAACAAACGCTGCGTGCGCAAGGTTGAAATGGTCCTCGGCGCGGCTGGTTGTGTTTAGGAGTGGAGCCACTCCACTCAGCCTGAGCGTCTCTCTGCTGGAATGCTCTGAGCTGCAGGAGGGGAGGCGCGAAGGGAGCTTTCTGGGGTGGGTGCATGTGTGGTTGACAGCTGACTTCCAGATGCGCACAGGCTCTGGCAAGTCTCGTTTGCCTCGCGAACTTCTCTTTCTGTCTGCCTTTCCTGCTCATGTCCATCTTTGTCCCATTTTGTCTCCTTTATCTCACTCCTTTCATTCTTAATTTTTGGGAATAATAAAGGAATTACCTTTAATTTGGAGCATATGTCTGTTCGGCCGTGTGAGAAAAGTGGGGATGCACAGCCATTTGTTTGTGAAACGTGTTCCCGAATTATGACTGCTTCATCGATACGCTGTGAAATTGTTTCAAAATAGAAATCCATTTTATGTGGTTAAATAAGAAGTGTACGACAAACACGCGTTCATCTTGCCGCCACTTGTGGCTTCCGATCAAGCTCCAAGCTCCGGCGCCAAAAGTGAATCAATCCACAATTGATTCTGTGTTAGTACGCACTTGCGGCTGATGTGCTTGATGAATTCCTATGCAAAATGGTAGTTCCCAGATAATTGTGATATATTCCTGTGAGATAATGAGTATATCTCATCTAAATTAATTCTAAACTTTACCAGTAATAAAATTATAAAGAGAACTGAAGTTTTAAGAGTGGCCATAATAAATTTTTAAGAAACTTAAACGTTTATGAGCATTGTAAACACTGACACAATAGAATTTGATGCGGAAGAGTTCAGAAAGATATGATTGGAATGTTTTTCATTACCATTTACAGTTGGCGATGAAAGACTTGGGTGTTAACTTCGTGTTAAAGTCAGAACAAGAAGCTGCACTGAAAGAGATCTATCTATCATGCCCAGGGAACGCCAATCGCGCAACAAAGCCAACTGCATGTTGCCGTCATTTGTAGCTGATGTGACCGTAGCATATGAAGTCGATGCTGCAATATTTCTACTAAGTGAAATCTTAGTATGATTTGTATGTTAGCAATATGAGCACTAATTAACAGGTGTTGATAGCTTTTTGACTTTGGCTAAAGTGATTGTGCCACAGTTATTGAGCCAGTCTGATGGTCAAAGTTTTTAATACCTGCACCCAAGACGCCCATTATAAAAACAACAGCCCGGTCTGCAAAAATATCCATTAATCAAATACCTAAACAAAGATACATAGCCACTTAATGTTAGCTCGCTTGGTAATTATGAGATCAGTGGCCATGTTTGGGCTTCATTTGTGCCACCCAGGTCACTCTGATCTTGCCCACGCTCCACCTCTTTACACACTCATGGGTTGGCGGAGTGAGGCACTACCAAGATGTGACATTGAGCTTCAAACCAGGTCTTCAGGAAACCTATGGGTGATGTCACGGAGGGTTTGTCCGGTCTATATGTACAGTCTGTGCTTTCAGTACATTAAAATAAAGTTAATCACATTGGCATCTCTTGTGTCTTTTAATCAGGTACTAATGGAGGCTACCGAGAAGAGCCGGTGGACCACAGACTGACCGACAGAGAGTGGGCGGACGAATGGAGGCATCTGGATCATGTAAGTCTGTAGATAAACACCCCCAACAGCTGGAGATGTATGAAACAGACAGAATGCCAAATGCAGACATCCATCAGTGAAGTTATGTTTTAGCCCATGTCTGTTCATCTATTTCTGAAAGCTACTTTCAAAAACTTGTTGAAACGCTGGGTCAGGCCTGGAATGTAGCCATTGTCAGATGGGCGTATTAGGGCTTAGCAACAGTAATGCGTCATTCTGGTTTTTACTGTGGTTCTGAGCAAAAGTGTTTTATCTTTTCACACCCTCAGAACATCTACAGGACACGTAGACATCAAACAAAGGCATCAAAATTTTGCCACTACTCAAGGGAAGTTTGATGGCGGTGTTTTATGCTTTACTGCCAAAAACAATTACTCCAGATCCACCTTGGACAGTACTGCCATCTGTTATTGTAGTCCAGAACTTTTTGTTTTGTTTTGTTTTTTTATCCATCCTTGTGAAACTGCTTCAAGAAACCTTACTAGGCATCTAAAAAAATTAAACAAGCAGCAGTGGCAGAGGTTTGATAGGCCCATACAGCTCGAGTAAGCAAAGTTAATAATTCATTTATTATATGGATATTATATATATATATATATATATATATATATATATATATATATATATATATATATATATATATATATATATATATATATATATATATATAACATGCAAACATGCGGTATCGCCCAAATATGAAAGCTGCTGACGGTTTTGGGCTAATAGTCAGAGACCTGTTTGCTTCACCTCCATGAAAAACGTGCTAACAGATGGTCTGGTCGTTAGCTGGTAAGCTTTCAATTTATGTGTGTGTTTTTTTCCAATGCTGTTTAGATATTTATGGAGTATGTTCATGTCTGACTTGTTTTTTTTTCTTATTGTGTTTTTAGCTTTCTGGTTTCTAATGAATCTGATCCACGATCCAGACCGATTGTCATGATAATGGTCTGATATGGGAAAATATCAGACTGGAAATCAGCCAATCTGAGCACGCGTAGCATTGTAGTCATATAATAAAACTGCATATTATGTCAAAAAGATGCCATCATAGCCAAAAACAAGTTTCATTGGTCCTCAGCTGTATGCTGTAGTTAGTGTGGCATTCATGATTGAAATTTTGTGAACCCGCTGACTTCATTGCGCGTATGATCGCCTTGCTAATTGCAGGCTATTTCCCATCTCTAAACCGTTATGTAGAATTTTCATCTGGACTCTTCGAGAACAGCTCCAATATTTTCACAGCAATCCATTCATTAATATTTTGTTTATTAAAAATAAATAAATAAATAAAAGGCTGTGGCTTTACCATAATCTGTCAGATTTAACTGTATTTTCTCCGGCTCATCCTTCTTCATCAAATTTCATTAAACTGGTTTGTCAGCTAACTTGTTATTAAATTTACAACTGCAGCCTCATGTGTCCTGTGTTTATTTCAAGCGTGCAAACCCCTGAGAATTAGCATGATGTGACCTCACTTTTTGCTAATTATGTCAACTGCATTCGCGGTAAATTACACAAGCACAGTACACAAATGCACAAAGAAGAAAAACATACTACTCCACTGAAACAACAAAATTTAGAGAAGAAAGTTCTGATGTGTATGTTGTGCTGCATCCTGTATTTTTTTAAATGCTTATTTCTGTTTGTTTATCACAGCTAATATATATATGTTTTGAGTTACTGTTTCACTGGACGATTCATGACCCCCACAGTTCTACAATAGGAAAATGTTTCTTACATTTCATTTAATGATCTTTTATCAGGTGTTGAATTGCATTGTGGACATGGTGGAAAAGACACGAAGATCCGTGAGCGTCTTGAGAAGATGTCAGGAGTCAGACCGCGAGGAGCTCAACTATTGGAGGCGGCGTTCTAGCGAGCAGGAGGATCCACGTAAAGGAGGCTCGGGTCCCGCCCCCTTCTCCAAAACACACAGCCCTGCAGAAACAGGTGGGTTTAGAGATGCCAATGTTTTGTTTTTGAGGTTTTTATGAGAGCAAAACACTTGCCCAAACATAAAAAGAAACTGTTAAATAGTCAAATATTAATAAAAAATATATATATTTTATTTACATTGTTCCTGTATAGAGCTCAACAGTGCAGTTCCAAGAGTAAAAAAAAAATAAAATAAAAATCCCATTATTATCATAGATGATAGGATAGGATTTAGATCATGGGTTAAAAAGTTGTAACCACCCAAAATAGACATACTAAGAGCTGCGACATTGTGTAAGGACCTCACCGAAAGGAACTACACTACCCACAATCTTAAATTGAAACGGCAGTGTCTGTGATTGGTGGACATTATATTTCAAGTTGTACAGGGTTCAAAAGTGAAGGTTGCTCCAGTTTTGGTAGAATATAATGTAAATTGTTAGGTGGGCTAGAATGGTTTTAAAGCGTGCAGGTTGCACCATCTGTTTAGTTATCACATTATGCGGTAACATATGTCATAGTGGCCTTTGGACAGTAAACATTCAACATAGTCAAAACAATTCTATTGATTAATCCCATTAACTCAACTAATAATTTGCAATTTTTACCAAAATTGGAGCAACTTTAACTTTTGACACCTGTACAAACTGAAACTGACCTTTGTCACCATTATTGCAATTTTTACCCCATAACTCCATAACATTCAGTCATAAATAATCCAACTATACTGTTTTGGAAACTTTATGATTAGATAAATAATGTGGTGTACTTTCTAATATGATTGGATAATGTTTAAATTTTGGCCCCTGTGTAATTCTTCTTTGACCCGTCGTACTTGGATATAGCGACCACCCTGGGATGGCTGTCATATATTTTTGTGTTTGCCATGATATACTGAGGCTGGATTACTACCTTATGTTTGTACAGATCAAGTCCAAATTTACTGCAGGTCCATGGACTATTTGTGGTTGTCAGAATATTTTTGAAACCTGACTGTACTGTGATAAACAATTTTCATTTCGCATCTCAAAACACAAATATTGTTTTAACTGCTTTGAAAAGCCCAAAGTCATTTATTAGAAATACGTTAAAATGTGGCAGCACACAATCAAAACTGTCTGTATCACTTTGAGGCCATTATAGAAAAAAAAAAATGCAACTCAGAGGTGACTGTTGAATTTAATTTGAATTATCAAGATAGATGAGCATCATAAGTTTAGTCTTCCAAACTCGGATGTTTGTCAGGAACGTCTGAGGTTGGGAAAATCAACATTAATTCCAATCTGTTCAGATGCAATTCAATAGACGGCCATTTGAATGACTTTCAATTCATTTTGATGACACTAAAAAGCCTGAACACCAACCAGGACAGCCTTTCTTCTAGTCCATACTCAATACACCATCTGGTGGTCATTGGGAGAATTGCAACCATCATGTCTGTGTTTGCGAGTCCCTCGGCAGTTAGTCCCTCGGTCTGTTCTGTGCTGGCAGAGTTCTCTCTGAGTGCCAGCCTCACCATCCCCCTGCTGGTCTGTAGTCACAAGCAGGTGCCAGGACCGGCCTCGGCCATATCGGCCACAGAAGGGCCGTCCTGCCGTCCTGCAGGCTCAGAGACCCAGAGCTGGCTGACTCGCCAGAGCACCATCTGGGCCCCCAGCCGGGAAGCCTGCCTGGCCGGGCCCGAGCTGACGAAGGCTATAAATGGGGGGGTGGGAATGGCAGTTGGAAGGGCGAATGCAGGCTTGGGAGAGGATGCAAATAGAGAAGTGACGGTGGAAGAGAGGATATTAAAGATGTGAAATGGGAAGAAGAGAATGAACACACAAGCAGCTGGCGGCGTCGGCGAGAAAGAAGCAGGTAGCGTTTGTCTGACAAACGTCAGATACTGTCAGATATCGGCTATTCTGTCAGATATTGGCTCAGTACGATCGCTGGCGCTGTCGCGGTGCACAGACGTGTTTTGCATAGATGACAAAATGCCACAGCGATGACTAAGGTATTGTTGCGGCCTGGTGAACCCATCTGTACGACCATTCTTGGCAAACACCTGTTACCTTTTATTGAACCGCCACTCACAGAGTCGTCCATTATTTCGACAAGCCTTGATCTTGAAGTTTGTGTCGGCTTTGGCAGGTGATAATCCCCTCTGACTCTGATTTCCTGCAGACTCTCAACGTGACTTTGGTCCACGGCCAGGCTCGGCTTACGTTACAGATGAGATCTGGAGGAAAGCTGGTAAGACCACCATGAAAAGGGAACCTTTCAGTGCGGCTGAAATTTATGTTACAGAGAGGTCATAAAAAGTTTTGTTGAATAGACTGTGGATCAAAGAGACCTTACTTTTAACAAGCACATAGTCTACATTAACCCACAGTTCCCTGGACAGACATTGATAACCTTACCGCTGACAAGTGACTTCATTTTTTACAAAGTACAGTTCAGTGATTTTCACCTTTTGGCCGCAAAATCGATATTGTTTTTGGTGTCACGACGCCTAACACACAAACCAAATGTGGTGACAATCACACAATTAGAAAAGAGGTCATTAGGCTCATGAGAATTTTGCAAAGTAGGCTCCAGAGACCTTGATCTTTGACCTTTTGACCCCACAAATGATGATCTTCTTGGGGTCACTATGCATAATGCATATACCAGGTTTTTGACAATTGGGCACCACAGTCTCATTTGAGGGTGGACACTAAAGAGTGATGCAATATGATGCAATAATCCTACATCCGGGGACAGCCCACGTCTGTCCTCATCAGAAACATGGCACTTTCTCTGAGGTTTTGGGCAAATTACACTGGAATAGTAAATGTGGTGGCATATGCAATATAATCTAGTGGATTTTTGCTCAGTTCTTTGGGGACATGGCATTTAAATTGGACAAAACTACTCCTTTTAATCAGAAATGTGCATCGCTCTTTTACCAAAATTGAAGCAGCAATTTCTTTTTGATACCTGTACAAAACCAAGTAGGCTTTTGTTGCTGTTTTTGCTCTTTTAGACCACGATGATGGGGGCTGAGAGAGAGCTACAGTACAAGACAACACTAGCATATGCAGAAAGTACAAAAGGAGAAAACACTCAATCATAAGCAATCAAATAAAATCTACAGTACATGTAACAATTTAATTGCTAATTTAGAAAACGCACATAAATTGTTCTATGGATTGTGGCTGTCCATTGTCTCTGAGGTATAGCACATGCAGTAGTACCTGGTCAGCAGAGCAGAGTAACTTGACTTTATTGAAGTTTTTACTCTTATAAGCTCTCTATATTTGTCACATTATATTTGTATTTGCAGTGGGCTGAGTGACCCGTCAGTAAAATTCCTCCATGCAGAAACCTTTTTTCATGTTGTCAGTGCTTTTGTTTCTTTTGCATGAAGCACACACCTCATGTTGTGGATATCTACAGCACTTTTTTCCTCGCCCCATCTTTGCTTGTGAACAGCTGAGCCTTTTGGGGATGCTTCTTTTATACCCAATCATGACACTCACCTGTTTCCAATTAACCTGTTCACCTCTGGAATGTTCCAAACAGGTGTTCTTTGAGCATTCATCAACCTTCCCACTTTTTTGTTGCCCCTGTCCCAGTTTTTTTGAAATGTGTTGCAGGCATCCATTTCAAAATGAGCAAATATTTGCACAAAAACAAAAAAAAGTTTATCAGTTTGAACATTAAATATCTTGTTTTTGTGGTGTATTCAATTGAATATAGGTTGAAGAGGATTTGCAAATCATCGTATTCTGGTTTTATTTACATTTTACACAACGTCCCAACTTCACCGGAATTGGGGTTGTATGTTTTCGTGTGTTTTCTGGATTTGCAGCAGATACATTATCAAATAAAATTGTTGCATGTGCTGTAGGCTTGATTTGCTTGTATCCTCTGTTTGCAAGGATTTTCTTAATATGCAAGATATTTTTTAATGCAACTGATGGAAAATTTATGGGGTTTTTTTGGCGGGGGGGGGGGGTATTTTTGTTTTCTGTATTTGTTAGTGTTGTGTCTTAATTTGGAAGTGTTGTGGTATCACTTGTCCACCACAGACAAATCAGTTACCTTAGACTGTAAATAGTCCAATAATGAGGCATAATTGACTGAAGTGTTTTTGAAATATAACCCCTGTGTAATCCCTCATTGACCCCTGCATGACTATAGCTACCCGTCTGGAGAGGTCATAATACATTTTTGTGTCGGTCATGTACTGATGCTGGATTGAAGGTATAGTTTTGCCACTTTAGGTGGTGCCGATTGGCTTCAGTCCCATTGACTGTCAGCCAGAATGCATAAAACTGAAAGAAATATTGTGTTTTAGGTAGACGCGAGTCCAATATGTGTGTTGTGCAGACCTTAACAAGCTGTCTTCAAGCAAAAATACTTTTATTTCCACTCTATACAGAGGAAGCAGTCAATGAGGTGAAGCGTCAGGCGATGGATGAGGTTCAGAAGGCAGTGGCAGAGGCTGAGCAAAAAGCTTTTGAGATGATTGCAGCTGAGAGGGCCAAGATGGAAAAGACTCTGGCTGAGGCAAAGAGAAAGGCTCAGGAGGATGCCATCCTGGTCATCAATGAGCAAGAGGACTCCAGCGAGGTGAACACACATGGTCAATGTGGAGGCAGTACAGTAAATACCATATACGCAATACCATTTACGGGTGCTAGATTTAGAGTCAGTTTTAAAGAACTTCAGCATACTTCAGTGTTACATGTGCTTTTGTACAAAGGAAGTGAAATATTTGTAAAAGTCATCTATACGAATATTTCACAAAATTTCGATGTTGGTACACACAAATTTTCATCAGTACCAAATCACAAACTGTCTTCATATTTATTACCTTGAAGGTAACAAGCATACATACTGTGTAAACAGTGTGTGACACGTCACGCTAGCTAGCTATGTCACATAATCCATTTTCGGACATCCTCGAAGTAGCAAAGCACAAACTGTTCCAAAAACAGATAGCTTCAGATAGATTAGGACTTCGTGCAATTAATTCACTTATTTTTTGGTCATTACTGCAATGGTTCGCTAAGCTAGCTAGCATGGCTTCTTACTTGTAGCTAGCTCAGAAACAACCTTGATGTTGTTTTGGCACATGCTCTCTGCCACTAAGTGGAGCCACCCCGGGTCTCACGGTTTTTTCATACCCCGTCACGAAAAGTGTTTGCTTTTCCTGATGGGCTGACCTAGCCAAGTGCCACGGTGATAGCCTAACTACTGTGCATCTGGAAAGTATTCACAACATTTCCCTTTTTCCGCAATTTGTTGTGTTACGGCCTTATTCCAAAATGGAGTAAATCAATTTTTCCCCCCAAATACCCCATGATGATGACATGAAAAAAGGTTTCTTGAATGTTTTGCAAATTTATTAAAAATAAAAAACTAAGAAATTACATGTACAAGTATTCACACCCTTTGCTCGAAACTTGTTGATGCACCTGTAGCAGGAATTACAGCCTCAGGTCTCTTTAATATGATGCTATAAGCTTAGTGCACATATCTTTGGGTAGTTTTGCCCATTCCTCTTTGCAGCACCTCTCAAGCTCCATCAGGTTAGATGGGGAGTCGGTGTAAAACCATTTTCAGATCTCTCCAGAGATGTTCAATCAGATTCAGTTCTGGGCTCTGGCTGGGCCACTCAAGGACATTCACAGAGTTGTCCTGAAGCCTCTCCTTGATATCTTGGCTGTGTGCTTAGGGTCATTGTCCTGCTGAAAGATGAACCATCGCCCAGTCTGAGGTCAAGAACACTCTGGAGCAGGTTTTCATCCAGTATGTCTCTGTACATTGCTTCATTCATCTTTCCCTCAGTCCTGACTAGTCTCCCAGTTCCTGCTGCTGGAAAACATCCCCACAGCATGATGCTGCCACCACCATGCTTCACTGTAGGGATGGTGCCTCCAAACATGCCACATGGCATTCATACCAAAGAGTTCAATATTTGTCTCATCAGACCAGAGAATTTTGTTCTCATGGTCTGAGAGTCCTTCAGGTGCCTTTTTGGCAAACTCCAGGTGGGCTGCTGATTTTTAATGATTCATCAGTTTAGGTTCCTCTGAAGATATCAACATATAGTACCTAAGTTCTTAGGTTTCCATTTGATAACATAATGATTATACTTTTTATTTTCCTATAGTATGCTAACAGTTACTTTAGATAGATACCAGTACACTCACACACTCACAGCTTCTGCTTCTATAGCTTAGCCTACTAACTATATTTGATTCACTACTAGTATACATACTAATTACCTTTACTACAATCTTCTCCTGTGATGTCTATCCTTCTTATGTCTTATTACTTATTATATCATGTATACTTTTTTCTTGAGCTGCTTGGGTGTGTAGGGAGAGTTCCCATGGGATAAAAAAGCTTTTTAACCTACCATCCCTGGTTCTCAAGACCAAGCACCTAAGTGGCTCTACTCTACTCTTTTCTACTCTGCTATTTTACTCTTCCTTTTTAGATATTTAGATATACCTTTGTATACTGGCATAGTACCGCCTTAAAATTGGAATATAATATATAAGATATACCTTACTGAATTTTCATGTGCCTTTTACCAAGGAGTGGCATCCGTGTGGTCATTCTACCATACAGGCCTGATTGGCCAGTGTGTAGTGCCACGCCTTGTGTGGCAGCACCCTCACATCGGGGTGAATGTGAGGCATTATTGTAAAGTGCTGTGAGCGTCTGATGCAGATGGAAAAGCGCTATATAAATGCAGTCCATTGGTGGATTGCTGCAGGTCTAATTTATCTAATTAGCACTTATAAATATAATAAATAATAATAAAGTATAAACTAGAATTTATCTAACTAGCTCCATAGTGACGTCATAATAGCCCTGGATGGTTCTTGTTCATGTGGTGAATTAACACAATCACCTGTCACATCTTCTATATTTTTAGATTTAAAACAACTTATTTCACTTTCCTTTTCTCCACAGTGCTGTTGGAATTGTGGCCGTAAGGCCAGCGAGACATGTAGCGGCTGCAACGCCGCTCGCTACTGCGGCTCCTTCTGTCAGCATAAAGACTGGGAGAGGCATCACCTCATCTGCAGCCCGGGGCTTCAGACCCAACCCAAACCCGTGTCTGCAATCAGTGCAACAAGGGTAGCCGCCACGGCCACAGCAACCGCCGCCACCGGGGTGTCTCCTGTTGGTCTTGCTGGGTTCAAGGTGGCGATAGTGTACCTTCAGTCTCCAGTCCAGCAGGAGAGAAGGCTTCGTTGCGTCTCGCTCCTCCACCCCTTCTACCCCGCCCTCAACCGCTGAGACCAATGGACATTAGGAAGAGGAGGACACCAGTGATTAATCTAACACCTTTCCCGCGAGTAGGATTAAATCACCATCATCAGCACGAGGGACCTCTTTGTGGATTAAGTTAGGACACCAGATTTTTCATCATAATCTTTGTCATAAAAAAGGACAGATTATGGGATGACTGTTTGAGAGATATGTCAGCTGGGACTTTGGCTTTGGAAAAGAACACAAGGACTCGTCTCAGATGCATCAGTTGGACGTACAGATCTCCCTAACAGATGGAAACATGTTTATCTTTGTCCAAAACCCACAGATCATGGATCCGCGAAGGGACTTTAAAAACTGACAAGTGATCTCAGTTTATTTCTGGCTGGGGAAGACGGAGAGAAAGAAGATTAAAAATCAGTGAGGTCTAAAATGAAGCGTCCCAGGCAATATGCTCAGTTTGTTGTGTATAAAGTTCCAGAGGTGGTGGTGGTAAATGTAAATGGTGTAATCGTACCGGCCATAAAGCATCGGTCTTCATCCTGTAGGACAAAGCCAAGTCCTCTCTGCAGCTCCCCTATACACATAAATGTTTGCTTGCCAAATTCTTGTCAGGTTTCCATGTGTGTAAATGTGTGCCGTCAAGTGACTATTGTAAAGAGTTTGTCAAAGCAATATTAAATCAAAGTGTTCAGGTATCTTAGCCCGTTTATGCATCACCAAAGTTTTCACCCACTAAAGAGAGAGTTGTTTTTTACTTCTGTCTTTGTGAGCAAGAGTGAATTGAACCCCATCTGTCATTTTTTAATTAAAGGGAAACATAACGAGGAATTTTGTTCACTATATTTTTAGTGATAAATGACTTCCAGATATGAAATGTAGATATTTGTATCCCAGACAGTGTTACGTTGGTATGATGTGATGTGATGACTGACAGGCCATACCAAAGAAAACACTCACGCATTAGTATACCGAAGTCATGCTGGCTGCAGTTGACAGTAATTCAGTTCAATTTATTAATTTTATATAGCGCCAAATCAAAAAGTCGCTGCAAGGCGCTTCACACAAAATAGTTCAGAAAACAAAAAAAAAATATGAACAGAAACCGTGAGGTGTTAAATGCTACATGTGTAATGTGTTAGTGGTTACTTTTAGCATACTGCAGTCATGCTAACTGAAGTTGACTAACAGCATCAGTCACTATTGTTACACATTACTATGCTGAAGTCATGCTAAAAGTGGTTAACTAGCATCAAATGCTATCCTCATGCTTTTGTATTCTGAAGTCATGCTAACTGGTTGACACTAACAGTTAGTGTCAGGGCGCTTCATGCGCTTATGTGTTAGCGGTTGCTGTTAGCATACTAAAGCCGTGATAAAGCAGTTAACTGTGTCAAATGCAATCGTCATGGAGACGCATACTGAGTTAATGCTAACTGTTTTTGACCATAAGTTATTGTCAAACGCTACATGTGGTAACGTGTTAGCAGTTGCTGTTAGCATACTAAAATCATGATAAAAGCAGTTAACTAACTGCATCAAATGCTATCTTCATGCAGAAGTATACTGATTTCATGTAACATGTTAGCAGTTGCTGTTAGCATACTAAAATGATGATAAAAGCAGTTAACCAACTGCATCAAATGCTATCTTCATGCAGAAGTATACTGAGTTCATGCTAACTGTGGTTGACCGTAACAGTTAACCAACCACAACATGTGGTAACGTGTTAGCGGTTACTGTTACTTACTGCTGTCATGCTAACTGCAGGTGACTCTAACAGCACCAGTCACTGTCCTCACACGAGTATACTTAAGTCATGTGAAAAGCGGTTAACTGTAACAGTGTCAAACACTATCATTATGCATTAGTATGCTGAAGTCATGCTAACTGTGGTTGACAGTAATGGTCATTGTCAAACACTACATCCTTTAATGTGTTACTGATTGCTGTTAGCATTAACTGCTTTTATCATGACTTCAGTATACGAACAGCGTCAAACGCTATCGTCATCCATTAGTATACTGAGTTCATGCTAGCTGTGGTTGACAGTAATAGTGTCAAATGTTGCATGTTGTATTGTATTAGCAGTTACTATTAGCATAAAGTAACAGCTAACAGTAATGTCATGCTAACTGCAGTTGACTTAAACAGTTGACATCAACCTCAGTTACTGGGCCACATATGTAATGCTAACCACTAACAAATATCAGTATATGCTATTGGGAGTAATTTTTAGTTATTTTTTAAATTTAATTTTATTTTTAATATGGCCTGTTACATGTCATCGTGCCATGTTGATGTAACAATAATAAAGGTGCATTCCACATCCGGTAACTGGATAAATCCCATCTGTAATCCGCAAACATCTTCACAAAAGATGTTTGAATGATTGGACTGAGTCAGCACAGAAAGATTTGTGTCTTCATTCCAGTTTCCTGTCCAAATCAGCAGTTGTGTATTCGAGGGTCAGATGATTCTTCAGATCTTTCACCATAGCAGTGTTTGGATCAGATGAAGTTGGTTCATGATAAGATGTCTAATACTTTTATGAAATAAAAAAAATAGAAGCTCCGGTGCTTACGTTGATGTGGTGAAGGTTTAGAGTCGTGACTCTGTCCCGCAAAGAATCTCAGGAGCCAAACTCTTGATATCTGCAGATTGCGCTGTTCACCTTATATTTCCATTAGGTTAAAGTCAAACGTTTAGTGCAGATCTTTGATTGATTGTACTTTGCTGTCACGACAGTCTACGTTCCTGTTTTGTTTGTTGTAAGATGACTTTGTAAAGAATATTATGAGAGAATCCCTTTATTTTGTTGAGCCATGTTGTTTCCTCTGTTGTTCCTTAACACGTTCTTTTATTATGAGATTATAACCTCATATGAAAAGATATCTTTGACACAAAGTACAAAATAAATAGAATTACTTCAAAATTTATATTTTTTTTTGTCTCTGATGTAATGTCTCAAATGGAGGAAGAGTGCAAGCATGAATCAGACAGTTAACTCGAGTCACGCAAAAACACCACACAACGTTACACATTTAGTCATATCCTTTGATTAACCTTATCGGTTTGCACTTCATGATTCCACATAGACAACAAACACTAACTGGATCAATGAATTATGATGTGATTAGCGGTACCAAAGACATCCAGTCTTCTTCTTCGGTCACTGTTTAACGTCGAAGTCTCACAACCATACAGCAAGACAGGCAGCATCAGGACCCTAAAGACTTGGACCTTCATTTGCCTGCAAAGATATCAGCACTTTGTCCAGTGACCTCATGACTCTACAAGCTCTTTCTAGGTGCCTCTCAGTCTCAAAGGCCAAGGACCCAGAGACATTATGTCACTGCCAAGATAAGTGAATGCCTTTCACCACATACAGATACACTTCTGATGACTGAGTCCAGGAATTCATTAAAAGCTGGAATCTTCACAAACATTGTCACTGTGTTTTAATTTAACTCTCAGATTCCCTTGGTCCACACCAGTTCTAAGTCAGGGTTATGGTATTAGGGCTAGGGATTTACAGTATTAAAATTTTTTGTACAGTATTGTGCACTTTACAAAAACTAGGTAACTCCAATTTCATAGAAGGTGCAACAACCTCATGCCCTTTGCACTTCAGTTATTTGATCAGAGAATATGTCTCGCTGCTTCAAAGGTCTGTAGGTGAGGTTAGAGAGCATGTGGTGGTGCCATACTTTGGAACCACCATGGGTCCTCCTTGGCAATCACCCAGGAGAACAAACAGTCCATCCCCACCACCTGCAAGTAGCCATCTGCCTGCTGCAACCAGGTGATATGTGAACATTCCCTTAGCCTATTCCCATTCCTGGGATACTCAGCACTGAGGCACCTGCATGATGGATTATACTCAAGGAAGTAGGACATAGTCATAATGTTGTACATGATACTCCCTCACAATACAAGTTGTACCCTTGATCTACACTGAACAAAAATATAAATGCACCATTTTTGTTTTTGCTCCCATTTTCATGAGCTGAACTCAAGGATCTAAACATTTTTTATATACACAAAAGACCCATTGATTGCAAATATTGTTCACAAATCTGTATAGATCTGTGTTAGTGAGCACTTCTCCTTTGCTGAGATAATCCATCCCACCTCACAGGTGTTTCATATCAAGATGCTGATTAGACAGCATGATTATTGCACAGGTGTGCCTTAGGCTGGCCACAATAAAAGGCCACTCTGAAATGTGCAGTTTTGCTTTATACCGTCCGATCGGCTCTCTGAGGCTCGGATTAAACATACTGTGTGTAGATTGTTGAAAAGCAGCAAATGCTTATCCATTAAATATCAATTTGCTTTTAATATTATTTATGACTAATATATGACAAATAACCAAAAATATCACAAAATAATGAAATATGAAGTGTAGTTGTGGTTCTTACAATAAATAAAAACATTACAAATCTTGAATTATTTATTGTATTTGCTTTGCTTTAGCAAATTTCCAGCAATTCTGAATATACAAATAGAATAATTAAATTAAACAAATGTTTCACTTTAAAATACCTGCACCCCTACAGCACTGAACTAAAAAACTAAATGTCTAATTGTATCTGACGGCCTTGGGCAAAAACACCACAAACTTCAATTATTCAACAAGTGTATTTTGTCATTATTACACAGGGAAAGATACTTTTGGCATTTAAAAAAATACTTTTGGAATACCCTTAGAATCGCTATTCATTTTTATTTATTTATTTCTGCTAAATAATCCAAAATGTTTCTTATTTATACAATAGGGGCATTTCTTCTTCTGAGTTCCCTCCTCGAGACTTAAAATTTTCAACTTAAGCCTTTATAAACTGAGAGCTGTGAAGCGCAAGGCCATGCAGAGTTCATAGCTGTGAAAAAGATATAAAGGGTTCCATTGAAGCCAAAACCCTAAAACCATGAAGCCACATTTTAAAAAGCTACTCTCTGGTGACCCATGACCTGCGAAACCATGCTTGTCTATTAATCGTCCATTCTTGAAGCATTTACAAAAGTCTGATCCACTCTAAATGGAGACAGGACCCAGCCTTCATGGATCTCCAGAAGACAAAGACCGCTTCTGATCCCATGACTCTCCACCGCCACCCTTCACAATGTCCGCAGCCCTTATCTGGTGGTCTCATTCAGCACCGATAGCATATTGAAAAGTTGCGTTTAACATTCAAAAGCTTAGCCGATCTTGTTAGTAAAGCGTGAAATAGCCCGTCCCTTTCTCTCTTTGTTTCTTTCTTTCTTTGCCCCTCCCTACTTTTCTGGGGAGCTCATTGAGGGGGCATTCTTCTTTTACACAATACCTTTCTTCAGCTTTTCTTCTGTTATGGATCTGAATGGCCTGGAGTGAAGGGCTACACTTTAGACATCTGGTTGTTTGGGGGCAGGGTGGTTGGTGCCCAGGCATTATGGGGTGTGGTGGAGTGGCTTGTGGTGGGCATTTCTTTGTGACTCGTTTTGAGCTTATTGTCTAGATAGTTTTGTGAAGAAAGTTTAAGTTGACAAAACAAGTAGAAGGGCATGATTGGGGGAGGGGGGGCATGTTTGCTTCTTATCAGTGCATACACATTTTTTAGCCATATGTATAGTCACATCTAGTTTGGATTTTTTGGTGCAAAGCCATGACCTCGTTTACTTATTTTTTTAAAGCTGCATGGTATTTTTTAATTGATCTTTCCTGTCTTTGCAGACAGTAGAGAGAAGAAGAGTCCTGCCATGCCCGGTTCTCCTGTGGATGCAAAGACTCATTCCAGATCAGCCCCTAGCAGCAGTGCCAGCTCCACGATGCCACCCCTGCCTTCTATCAATCCCAGTGGCCCTCGCCCGGCCTCATTTTCATCCACAACATGTAAGAATCTTTTAAATTCTTCAATGCCCAAAGTTCTTACCCAGTGAAGACACCAGTATACTGTACAGCTGCATTGCTTTCATGGTGATTCTGTTCGGTGTTCATTTATTAAGTTCCCCCAATCACACCTTTGTCTGTTGTTTTCTTGAGTTCTGGTCTCTGATATAATTTCCTTTGTGGTGAACTTAGTGGTACTGTCTTTTAGGTCCAAAGGTCACCAAAGTTTGGACCTAAAAACCCACCTTGTGCAAGCGTATAAACTTTTGTATGATATTTGAGAGTTATAACACTATACATGTTTCCACTAAGTATATTTCGAAATAATGGTTTTCAGGCGTCTTTAAAAATCCTTATTTCACAGAACTGCATTGAAAAGACTTTTTCCACTATCACAGGTCACATGATAAAGAAAGAGTTATGTGACATTCTACAATACATAGTGAGGGAACGTGTGGACTTTTTTGTGGAAGATTTACCCTTCTGTCGCCATGACCATTGGAATTACAGTTACCGCGATTGCATTCAGCGGTTGCATTCCATCAATCCATGGAAGCGTTGTTATTTTGCGAGTTTTTTGATTAGATTCTGAAAATGTTGCTTAATTTTTCCAACAAATCTGCAATGGAAACCCAGCTTTGGGCACACCAAGTTAACTACACAGGTTGACACAACGTTAGTGGAGTGTACCTGAACATGGTAGACTGTATCGTTCATCTTGACTTCGGCATTGGCTGATCTGTTCTTGGATGTGTATGGCAATACTCCTGAATAATGGCATTTTTAAATGAGTTATTCCTCTTCGGGATCAGTGCCAGACTCACTGCCATGTCGATTGTTTAGAACTGTTATAAGTGGTTCCAAGGAGAAGTTGCATGACAGTCATGCCTACGTTGGTCTACATTTTGAGTGGATGCATATCACAAAATGGCTGATTCAATGTTTTTGCAACTAAAAGAGCAACATGTAGCGCCTGTTTGCATCTCTGTAGGTAGACCCGCTGAGTCAATATGAGTCATGGCTTTTCTGAGTCCCTCAGGCTACTATCTCTTGGAGTGGCGAATGCCGATGAATGCTGTGATTTTTTGGATTTGCCAAATTTGTTGGCGAAAATCAAACACATCTCACGGAGCGGCAAATGCTGAGGAATGTTGCAAATTTCAGCTGCTCTTGAGCAAGAATTGCTTTGCCTGGCTGATGCTACAGCTATCCTGTTGTAGAAGAGAAGGAAATGTGAGGAAGAAAGGAAGAAGAAAAAGTAGACTGTTTGGGTCAGAGACTGGTGTAAGCCAAAAAAGAACATTAGCGACACGTTACAACCATTTACAAACTCTTAAAACTGTTTTGTAAACATCTGCAAAATGTATTCGCTAAGAAATTTTGAGCATGTCAAAATTTATTTACGAAAGAAATACTGTTTGTTACCCTGAAAACTGTTTGCAAACTGTTTTGCAGCCTTTATGAACCCTGACGAAACCCAAAATTTGCTCCATTCATCAGCATTCGCCACTCCGTGAGATACAGGCTGCACTGCAAGTACTGGCCAATCCTGGTCCCCTGGACCAGGCGTACTGTGCATTTTCTATTTCTTCCTCCTCTAACTCCACATAACGAGCCATATCAGGTGTGTTCCACTGTTGCCGACTGAGCGGATCTGGTCTGAGTGGATCAGGACCAAATGGAAAACTGCTATGAAGTGGTCTAAAAAGAAATCAGTATTTAATAAAGAAATAAATAAAATAAAGGTTTTTTTATTTGCATTTCTCTGTTCAAAATTAGAGTCCTAAAATCCATTTATTTTTAGTTCTTAGTCTCTATCGGTGTACATTTGCTGCATAGTGTTCACCAGCAGATGGCTCTAGCTTCAACAGTGAGCCACTCAACTATGAGCAGAAACACTTTGCTTTTTTCTGTTGTTAAATCATTTATACCCTCTGGCACACAATCTCTTTCATTAAACTGAGCTGGACAACTATTTGGAACAAAGTATAGTTAGTCACATACACTGGTACAAATGTTCAGTCTGTGCTGGAATGATCTTAATTCTCAGATTCTCATTGCGTTGTTTTGTCTTTATTTCCCTCAGTGACCAATGGTCATCATCATTCCCCACCGACTTTGAATGCTGTGCCATCTCCACCGCAGCGTTACAGCAATGGGCCATCTTCTTCCTCTTCTTCTTCACTGGCTAACCAGCAACTGCCGGCAACCTGTGGTGCACGACAGCTGAGCAAGCTGAAACGTTTTCTGACCACGTTACAGCAGTTTGGCAATGACATCTCTCCCGAGATTGGAGACAGTGTTCGAAGCCTAGTTCTGGCCCTTGTGGTATGTCCCATGTTGTCACTTTAAATGTTTAGTTTTTTTAAACAGAATTTAGTAAATGAATATCTTGAGGCAGCCCATATTTCCATGACTTAAGTTGATGTTGGGTTTTCATCAGATTTTCCAACATTATTGTTATTGAAAACATGACCTTTGGGTTTTGTGCATCGGCATTTCTTGATTGTCTCTTTATTTTCTAGAATTCGACAGTTACAATTGAGGAATTTCACTCACGGCTTCAGGAGGCAACCAACTTCCCCTTACGGCCCTTTGTTATCCCCTTTCTCAAGGTAAATGCACTCCAATTCTTGTTTCTGTTCCACATTATCTCATTGGATCACCTTTTTTTCTTGCTGCAGCATCACTCCCCAGTTAACATTCTAACAAACGCTGAACATTAAGGAGCACTTGTCATCTCTGGCCCTCAGGTGTATTGTAAAATGACTTTTAATGTTTGTCTAATTGTCCATTTTATAAGTGAAAATAGCTCCAGCATAGACAGACAAATTATAACTACTTGAATTACTTAAATAGAAAATGTGTCTTCTGAAGATCTCATGTGGGTTAACGTCTCCTTTCTGTCCAGCACTGATAACTGGATAGGGTATCTCCACCGTGCTGGAAGGGTCCTCAATCATATTTATTTTTGGAAATGGTGTCATTTCAGGTGGTCATATGTTGCTTCAGTATGAAGTCTGAAAAATGGCCAGAAATAAAACAGACTGCAGTTGCAAAAGAAATTTGTATGTCTGTCTCTCTGTTTGTCCTCAAAAGTGTCTTGAATCATACATCTCACTCTCAGAATCATGATTCCCAATATAATTGACCCAAAGCAAGTTAAAGGTACCTTGTTTCTGTGTAGGCTCTCAGTTGACCAGGTGGTTTCCATAGTAGAGAAGCTTGAATCTTCGAAGGTACCTTTTAAAGGTACCTTGCATGAGACTCCCAAAATCTCCCAAGATTTCCTGTATAATTTCCTGTAATGTCTATTGTGTCTGTAGCATGGCCCAAGCAGAGGATCACCCCTTTGAGTCTGGTCTGCTTGAGGTTTCTTCCTCACATCATCAGAGGGAGTGTTTCCTTACCACTGTCTCCTGTGTGCTTACTCTGGGGGTTGGTAAGGTTAGACCTTACTTGTGTGAAGCACCATGAGGCAACTTTGTTGTGATTTGGCACTATATAAATGAAATAAATTGAAAATGAGTACTAGCTCTGCGAGACTGAATTCAAGCATGATTATTGACAGTGCTTTTTTGTAGCTCATGGTGATTTTTACAATCAGTTTGACTCTTTGTTCAGGGTGCTATCTGGGACCCAGGGCTGTTCCAGAGTGTGGTGGATGTGGCACATGCTCCTCGTCCTGACCTGACCTCGGCGTAGAGAAGCATATTGAATAAAGTAGAGGGTACATATGTCATGATCCTACCTATGTAACAAGGATTTCAATATTTTGGCTTATATATAGCAGAAAAACTCTGTGCTCCAACTTTAGACCATGTTTTTGGTGGTCAGTGGTGCAATTCAAGAAATCCATGGGTACACAGATGAGGACAAGGCTATTTTCTATTAAACAATGTGGGCATTGTGGGTGACAATGCATTGGTTGGAAACTAACAACTAGCAGTGACACTTGCGTTGGGCTGGAGACATTTTTTTATACCTCTTCTCAGGAAAGCAGATCATAAATCTTAGGTCATTTCTACGGCTGCAACTTCAAGCAGCAGAAATCTGCTCTTTTTCCCACACTTACCTCTTACTCACCTTTGGAGTGCGTCCATCCGTCTGAGACTGTTGAGACAGAAAGACGTCTGTTCTCTGCCTTCCACTAATTTATGATGAGGAGGTGGCTCCACACAACTAACTCCAACTCTGGGAGAGTAGTTTCTCTTAAGAAAGGGTGGTAGAGAGGGGGGAGTTGACAGATGGGCCGAGTCTCAGGGTGAAGAAGTGGAAAAGAGAGAAGTGGGGTGAGGAGGGGAGAGAGGAAAAAGAGGGAACTCAGAAGTGTGAAACATGCCTATAAAGTGTTCTCTTCCCTTTTTTACGGGCTCCCGCGCGCCACATGGAGCCCATGTCCTGGTTTAAAAGAGCATCATCTGCCAAGGCGCCACCAATCCAGCATCCACCCTGACGAAAATCAGAAAAGCCCTCCGCTCAACTGACCCAGAGCACGTGTCTGCAAGCTGGGGCCCCAAGGAAAGAAGGGAGGCAAAGGAGCATAGGAGGTGGGTGAAGGAGCACACAGGGAGGTAAGAGTGTGATCACAAAGTGGACATGCCAGGACTGGTCAGTCTGACAGGTTGTAGGTAGACAAGGCAGAGCAGGAAAGGTCAGAGGAGGCATGTAGAAACTCCTAGAAGATGGCCGATGATGCCATTAGAAGTAGAGCCGGAGAAGAACGTGCTTATTTTAGTGGAGTTTGTGAGGTCGGGGAAGAGGGAGTGAGGAAGTGGCGTAATTGCAAACACACTGAGGTCTGGTCCTCATTAGGGAAATGCAGGGAACAAAAGAGAGTTGGAAAGGTAGGACGGGGACAGTCAGAGATAAATATGAAAAGGAAAATGGGAAAGAAATGAAGGAGACGTGCATTCCGTTCATCACTTTGTTTTGAAAGGCTTCAAAGTCCATGAGCCTGCGTATGATCGCGTATGTGCACGCTCTGACGAACATCTAGTACTCGGGTGTCACGCCATGATAAATAGACTCGGTGCTGTATTTTGGCAGCGGCTTAGAAAACCGGCCAATTAATTTGAGCGAGGGAATCCACAACCGCCATGGAGGCAGCCGCATAAACACCAAGAAACCAGATGGAACCCGGCCGCCGGGTCTCAAGGAGTCATCGTTCCCTTTGCCCCTTCTTATTCAAAGCCAGGCAGCTTCCCCCAGGAGGCACATCTGCACTGTGTCTTTACGTTTTCAGCTTTCCCTCTGCTCGCCATGTGGTAGCGATCTGTCTACAACAGCATCGGCGTGCTCTCTTCTTCTTCAATGACACGGTCTGCTTGGCCTGTTTCTGTTTGTTTCTTTCTATGCTGCACAGACATATTTGCAACCTACCTCAACAACTTTTGGCTTTTCTTGGCAGGCAAACTACCCTACTGCAGAGGGAGCTGCTCCACTGTGCAAGGGCAGCCAAGCAGACCCGGCCAAGTATCTGTCCCCAGCACGAGCACCTCCTGCTCAGCACCACCCTTGGCTTCCTCGCCAGACTCCTCGGAGCTGCTGATGGAGCCGAGCGACGCCGCAACCAAGAGGCACAGCCCCGGCAGGGTTAGAGCGAGGCGCAAACACGACTTCAGCCTGAGGTTAACTGGTCATTTTCTAAAAACAAAAACGCTGCCCTCGCCCCTGCAGAGGTAAAGAGAACGGTTTCCACGAGCGTCCACCTGTAGCCATGGAGCCTGCCACCAAGCGGATCTGCACCATCAGTCCTGCTCCCCGACATAGTCCTGCACACCCGCTGCCCCTCAGTACGCAGCTCCATCCCACGCCTCCGCCCTTGCAGCACTATGCCCTGGATGACATCGCAGCGCCACACATTCTACACCGCGACCACAGTCAACGCATGCTGGATCTGCGGGAGCTCAAAGACAGGCCCCGAGTTCCTGGTACGTGACAAAACAAATTGTCCAGATTCGCCTTTAACCAAAAACTAAGAGTGAACTGAAAGGTTTGGTTGTGAAATAGTCTTTTTTTTTCTCTCTGCTTAGTTTTTACATACAGTATTGTTCTGGATGTGCAGAAGATTCCTGGTTCAAACCCCGCCCCTGCCACATTTATCCATGTAATGTGGCGTTGCGTCAGGAAGGCTAGCCGGCGTAAAACTTGTGCCAAATCAACATGCAGACCCACCTTGGATCTGCTGTGGCGACCCCGAGTACAAAACAAGGGTGCAGCCGAAGGGACTTACTTTTATTGTTCTGGATGTTAATCTAGTTAACACTACAGTCAAACACCTTAATCTGGTCCTTTACAGGAATCAGATTCTGGTGTGAACACAATTAACCAACCGGACAGAGGTACTCGGACAGAGCAGTCTTACGCAAACACCTATAGGAAATAAAAAAAGTTGTCAGGCCAGCTAATTTTTACAACTAATGCTTCCATCTGGTGACCAAGAATTAGGACAAAAAGTCTGAAATGTGGTGTAGAAAAATTAAACAAGTGCCATTTCTGTCAGCACAAAATTGTCTCAAAATTCTGTCTACCGTGATGAACTTTAGACAGACACATAATCAGTGTCATCCTCTGTCAGTTGACTGTGGTAATAAACTTCATTACAAAGTAGATCAGCACCTACTAAGCATACTTTAGGGCCCCTTCACACATAGTACTAATAAGTACAACTCAGGGCGACTCATGGGCAACTCACGCCTGCCCGTCGGCTCGAAAAAACTTCGGGCCGACAGGCAGGCGTCCACGATGCCACTGCGATGGTTCGTGCGTGCGGGAACACAGTGAGAGCTTGCGCAGCTGCTATGAAGAAAAAAAAAAAAACAAAAAAATACATGCAGCGATGGTTTCGCGCACACGGGAACACAGTGAGTGTGAAAATAATAAAAATAAAAAATACATGCCACCCATGGGATTCAAACCTGCACTTTCCAAAAGCTCTCTGCTTGCCAGTCAGAAACTTTACCACTGAGCTGCCATCGTTGTCCTGTAAAAGGTGCGGGAAAATGCCTGATATCAAAAAGGACATGGAGGTATTAAAAAATAAATAAAAAACGCACACCATATAAAAACACCGCATTTTATTGAATCCCTCTTATGAAGTGGGCAATACAAGTATGAGCCATCTGTTCCTCTGTAGATGACCCATGGCCACAGACGTACAGTCATGAAATGACATGAATGGAAGCAGGGCTCTCTTATCATGTCCACATCTGCTGGCGGCATGTCCAACCGGGCCCACGCGCATGTCCTGCTTGACACGCATGTGTTGTGGACACTGTGCCGCAGGACTGACACCGCGTCATGTGGAACAGAGCTCACATGGGTGACGTGACATTCAGATCACCCACTGCGTGTTATGATCTGACGGTCCGGATCACCTGGGGTAGCCCGAAAACATGCGCGGCGTGCGCGCTTGCTGCAGCCATTGCAGCGATATATGTTTTATGTATGTCCATGTGATGACAGCAAGCAGACGCGCTCGTCACATTGGACAGTTGTTAGTTCACATCCGTCCAAACACAGTACGTTTTCCCCATCCGTAACGTCCAGAACCACAGCCGCTCCTGTTGATGGACACACCCCCTATCAGTTCAGTGCACACACCAGCGTGTCACTGTGTTTGCAACACAACACTGCACTATGACAAATTTCACATCCAGCCCGACAGAGCTCGTGTGCTGACTGTTGTTGTGCTAATAATGCGAATGGCCACACATTTTGTAAGTGCCAAGCGAGCAGTGTTAGATGTTCATGTGTGTCAGCTGGAATTTGGCCGACACCTGCCAGGAGAGGGTTCAATGGGCTCTCATAGTGCACACTCTGTCTTTCACCTGCTGGTGTGTGCAAATAGTTGTAGCAACAGGTGTACGAGGCCTTGGAGGGAGCTACGATTATACACGTATTGCATATGATTCCTACTTCATGCGCACTTTATGCGCAATTCATCCAAATTTGCACTATGTGTGATGTGGCCCTTAAGCCAGTTAGGTCCCTTTTCTCAAAAGTATCTCCAGGGTAAGATGATTGAATGACAAAATTAAAATCATCTTAACCTGATGTTGCTTGTTTCCGGAGCGGAGCCGTCTTTCTGATCAGGATCTGTTTGTGGATTTGTTGAAAACCTCATAAGATTCACATGTTCTCAAAGTAAATGTTTTATTTAAGGTGTTACCATAACAGTGATATTTTGATGTGGAAGGGGATTTACACCCAGATTGCTACCAGATTTTTGTGTTCTTTCTCTTACAAGAAGTGCAGAATAACTGTTTGCTGTTTTTCAATACTCCTGTCTGTCCTGAAGGACTATTATCTCCCACCAAACTGGTAGTATAGTGTAGTACCAGGGCAGGGCAGTCGCCAGTATACAAATCCTCTGTGAATTTTAGCCCAGATAAAGTAGATCAAAGTTGACAACCTCTAAACTCAGGTCAATGGCTTGTGAGATGAACTTGTTTGCCAACGGAGACCTGGACAATTCTAGTTTTCAAATCACCTAACCTGTATGTCCTTTTAAATGTGGGCAAAGGCCGGGGCACCTGGAGGAAACCCCTGCAAACACGGGGCAAAGTCCACACAGAAAGGCCACAGGTGGGAATCGAACCCATAACCTTCTTGCTGTGAGGCAGCAGTGCTAACCACTAAGCCACCATGCTGCCAAATATCTTTGGTCTGAGATAATTTGATGTTGAGTAATTGCGTAGCGAAGAATTATTTTTGCGTGTTGACTTGGATTTGACCCAGGAAAAGATGAACTTTATCCCAAATGATTTGGAACTGCATCAGTTTGATGTAGCGCGATCATGCGGTGAAAGCCATGGATGCACACATGGACAGAACCAATTTCTATAGGTCCTGTACCGTGGTGGTAGGAGCTAAAAATGTAGCGTACCGCCTTTGGCAAAGGCAATGAATCTACTTAAACGCATATACATGATATTGTATGAGTGATAACGGGTGGCCTTACTGTTTGTGTAGCCGCGGCTCTATATGAAAGAGTGCCTCATATATCTCCAAAACCTACACGTGTATATAAACAGAGCCATACTGTCGAGGCAGGAGGGTTGGATCTACTCTGGTGTATATCTACCCTTCATTTGGAGCTTGTCAGCACACGGTGGAAACAGCAGTAGCTCAAGAACAAACACACACACACACCTTGATATGTTCATGGGAGAGGAGCTGTGTTTATGAGGCCTGAATCCCTCGTCTGACAGAATCCCGCCTGCCTGCCGCCACTTAAGACACACCATGCACTTAAACACATCAGTCCACACACACTCATGGCTTTGAACTGATGAACACTGATGAGAACCAGGAGTGAAGGAAAGGTCCAAGAGAAGACAAAACATTATAATTCTCTTCAGCAGACTTTTTACGCATGTTTCTAATTTGGTTGATGAGGTTGTTGTTTTCTGTCTTGTACTATTTGTATGTCAAGACTTTATTATCTACAGAAACACAGTATTATTACTGTTATAACAAATATGCAGATTACTGAAGAGGTCATGAGGAGCTCGCTATGAGATCCATAGTACTGAGCTCCATTACTTCTTGGAAATAGTCCTAACTGAAAGTTGGGATACAATGTACTGACATATAGTGACAACAGAAGTGCAAGACTGGTGCACGTGTCAACATGTTGGAATTGAAAAGTTCCATATTTTGCCAGGTGCTTTCACACATTTTCTTTTTTAAATCAAAGTGAGATCAGGTGAGGTCTGGGCCCATGAGCTATTGTTGTGCACAGCTGTAGGCATTATTATGTCAAACCACCTGAATGGCAACCACACAGGCAGTCCTCCAGTCCATCTCCACCACCCAACACCAGCCATCTACCTGTGGCAAACAGGTGACACATGGGCGTGACCATGTGCTGGGCTCATCAGCACTATGGCACCTCCATGATGGGTCATCCTCAGGCAAACACATCAAATGGCCATCATGTTGTGGTTAATGCTGCCCGTAACCCCCGCATTTAACAAAAAGTCATTCCAGTGGTGCTCAAGAGACTTAGCACCCAAGACATCCAGTCTTCTTACCTTGGTTAGCATCCAGGTGGAAACACCAGGATGGAAATAATTTGGACCTTGATTCTTCTGCATATATATCAGCATCACCAGACACCTCTGTCCAGGGATCTCATGACTCCATGAACTCTTCCCAGGCATTTCTCAACTTCAAAGGCCAAGGATGCAGAGACATTAATGTCACAGTTTGTACAGAGGTCAAAAGTTAAAGTTGCTCCAATTTTGGTAAAAAGTGATGCAAATTATTAGTTGAGTTAAAAGGGTTTTAAAAAGGAATAGTTCAGACCATATATCATGCTTACTATCACGTTACAGGGAAACATATGCCACGTCATAGAATCCAATGGACGTTGACCTTGTTTGACCTTTACTTTGAAGACCAAGCATTCATCACTGTCGAAACTATTCCATTTACTAATCCTATTAGCTCAGCCAATAATATGCATCACTTTTTACCAAAATTGGAGTAACTTTAACTTTTGACCCCTGTACAAACTGAAATTGATCTTTGTCAACTTCTTGCTGTTTTTACCCCATAACATTCAGTCACAGATTGTCCAAACTATACCTTTTTTGGAATCTTTGTGATCGGACAAATAATATGGTGTAGTTTTCAATATGATTGGAACATTTTTTAATTTTGACCCTTATGTAATTTTCAGTTGACCCCTATCTGGCTGTCTATTGAAAATTCAAGTGGCCAGTAAGTTTTTTAAAAGAGGAATGCCTAAGGAGTATTTATACCAAATTTGGTGCTTGTATCACCATTGGAATGATTGTTTCAGTTACTGTATCTGCTGCACTGTATGGTCCATAAGCAGCAAACCAATTGCACTGAATCCCATTGAGAATGACTCTTGCAGGTATCTTGTCTGGCATGTGGGACACTGTATTACCGCTGTAGCTGCAATCCTGGTGACAATAGAGAGGGACAAGTCCATTTTTTCCAAATAAACAACCTCATCCCATGAAAAATCTCAGTTCAGATACCACAGTTATACATTCAATACCCCTTCAGCTTGACCCACTCTTGTAATCTGGGCTTGTACAGTAAACCAAAGAGGCTGCTGGATTAAATGTTTGCGGTATGTTACAGTTCAAGTAAGTTATATATTTTATAGGACATATAGATGGGTTGATCATGCATGGTGCACATGTTTATTCTTCACACGTTCTGCTGCAGTATTCTCTGAACCAGCAACTGGCAGTAGTAAAGTATATTAAACAAGAGTCTCGATGATGAGAAGAAGACATTCTCTCAAAGGGAACTGGTATAAATATCAAAGTATTTTTAAAACTGCACAAATCATTTTTTGGCATTCGTGACTTTTATGAGTGATAGTTTGCACGTCATCTCGTCTTAGTGAAGGCTTGAAACAACACGGTGCAACACTTGTTGACCCTTAAGTCATCAGCACTGCACTTACACGTGTGCTATTTCGCTTTGACGTGTATAAAATAACAGATGTCAACTGCAAGTCCTGTTTGTGCCACTGTACGTGTGGCGTTCGCATAAAGTCGCAAGCACGAGGTAGGGTGACCACAACACACAGAGGTTGACGACACAAAGCCTCCGCAATGACGAGGCAACACGGGGCATAGCGCCTCCTGACAACGCCTAGCAAAAAAAAAAAAAGCAGCTTAGGTGGAGGCCATGACATTGAGTGACAAAAACAAACGCTGCGTGCGCAAGGTTGAAATGGTCCTCGGCGCGGCTGGTTGTGTTTAGGGTGGAGCCACTCCACTCAGCCTGAGCGTCTCTCTGCTGGAATGCTCTGAGCTGCAGGAGGGGAGGCGCGAAGGGAGCTTTCTGGGGTGGGTGCATGTGTGGTTGACAGCTGACTTCCAGATGCGCACAGGCTCTGGCAAGTCTCGTTTGCCTCGCGAACTTCTCTTTCTGTCTGCCTTTCCTGCTCATGTCCATCTTTGTCCCATTTTGGTCTCCTTTATCTCACTCCTTTCATTCTTAATTTTGGGAATAATAAAGAATTACCTTAATTTTGGAGCATAGGTCTGTGCGGGGGGCCGTGTGAGAAAAGTGGGGATGCACAGCCATTTGTTTGTGAACGTGTTCCCGAATTATGACTGCTTCATCGATACGCTGTGAAATTGTTTTCAAAATAGAAATCCATTTTATGTGGTTAAATAAGAAGTGTACGACAACACGCGTTCATCTTGCCAGCCACTTGTGGCTTCCGATCAAGCTCCAAGCTCCGGCGCCAAAAGTGAATCAATCCACAATTGATTCTGTGTTAGTACGCACATTGCGGCTGAGGTGCTTGATGAATTTCCTATGCAAAATGGTAGTTCCCAGATAATTGGTGATATATTCCTGTGAGATAATGAGTATATCTCATCTAAAATTAATTCTAAAACGTTACCAGTAATAAAATTATAAAGAGAACTGAAGTTTTAAGAGTGGCCATAATAAATTTTTAAGAAACTTAAACGTTTATGAGCATTGTAAACACTGACACAATAGAATTTGATGCGGAAGAGTTCAGAAAGATATGATTGGAATGTTTTTCATTACCATTTACAGTTGGCGATGAAAGACTTGGGTGTTAACTTCGTGTTAAAGTCAGAACAAGAAGCTGCACTGAAAGAGATCTATCTATCATGCCCAGGGAACGCCAATCGCGCAACAAAGCCAACTGCATGTTGCCGTCATTTGTAGCTGATGTGACCGTAGCATATGAAGTCGATGCTGCAATATTTCTACTAAGTGAAATCTTAGTATGATTTGTATGTTAGCAATATGAGCACTAATTAACAGGTGTTGATAGCTTTTTGACTTTGGCTAAAGTGATTGTGCCACAGTTATTGAGCCAGTCTGATGGTCAAAGTTTTTAATACCTGCACCCAAGACCCCATTATAAAAACAACAGCCCGGTCTGCAAAAATATCCATTAATCAATACCTAAACAAAGATACATAGCCACTTAATGTTAGCTCGCTTGGTAATTATGAGATCAGTGGCCATGTTTGGGCTTCATTGTGCCACCCAGGTCACTCTGATCTTGCCCACGCTCCACCTCTTTACACACTCATGGGTTGGCGGAGTGATGCACTACCAAGTGGTGACATTGAGCTTCAAACCAGGTCTTCAGGAAACCTATGGGTGATGTCACGGAGGTTTGTCCCGGTCCTATAGTACAGTCCTGGTGCTTTCAGTACATTAAAATAAAGTTAATCACATGGCATCTCTTGTGTCTTTTAATCAGGTACTAATGGAGGCTACCGAGAAGAGCCGTGGACCACAGACTGACCGACAGAGAGTGGGCGAGACTAATGGAGGCATCTGGATCATGTAAGTCTGTAGATAAACACCCCCAACAGCTGGAGATGTATGAAACAGACAGAATGCCAAATGCAGACATCCATCAGTGAAGTTATGTTTTAGCCCATGTCTGTTCATCTATTTCTGAAAGCTACTTTCAAAAACTTGTTGAAACGCTGGGTCAGGCCTGGAATGTAGCCATTGTCAGATGGGCGTATTAGGGCTTAGCAACAGTAATGCGTCATTCTGGTTTTTACTGTGGTTCTGAGCAAAAGTGTTTTATCTTTTCACACCCTCAGAACATCTACAGGACACGTAGACATCAAACAAAGGCATCAAAATTTTGCCACTACTCAAGGGAAGTTTGATGGCGGTGTTTTATGCTTTACTGCCAAAACAATTACTCCAGATCCACCTTGGACAGTACTGCCATCTGTTATTGTAGTCCAGAACTTTTTGTTTTGTTTTGTTTTTTTATCCATCCTTGTGAAACTGCTTCAAGAAACCTTACTAGGCATCTAAAAAAATTAAACAAGCAGCAGTGGCAGAGGTTTGATAGGCCCATACAGCTCGAGTAAGCAAGTTAATAATTCATTTATTATATGGATATTATATATATATATATATATATATATATATATATATATATATATATATATATATATATATATATATATATATATATATATATATATATATATATATATATATATATATATAACATGCAAACATGCGGTATCGCCCAAATATGAAAGCTGCTGACGGTTTTGGGCTAATAGTCAGAGACCTGTTTGCTTCACCTCCATGAAAAACGTGCTAACAGATGGTCTGGTCGTTAGCTGGTAAGCTTTCAATTTATGTGTGTGTTTTTTTTCCAATGCTGTTTAGATATTTATGGAGTATGTTCATGTCTGACTTGTTTTTTTTTCTTATTGTGTTTTTAGCTTTCTGGTTTCTAATGAATCTGATCCACGATCCAGACCGATTGTCATGATAATGGTCTGATATGGGAAAATATCAGACTGGAAATCAGCCAATCTGAGCACGCGTAGCATTGTAGTCATATAATAAAACTGCATATTATGTCAAAAAGATGCCATCATAGCCAAAAACAAGTTTCATTGGTCCTCAGCTGTATGCTGTAGTTAGTGTGGCATTCATGATTGAAATTTGTGAACCCGCTGACTTCATTGCGCGTATGATCGCCTTGCTAATTGCAGGCTATTTCCCATCTCTAAACCGTTATGTAGAATTTTCATCTGGACTCTTCGAGAACAGCTCCAATATTTTCACAGCAATCCATTCATTAATATTTTGTTTATTAAAAATAAATAAATAAATAAAAGGCTGTGGCTTACCATAATCTGTCAGATTTAACTGTATTTTCTCCGGCTCATCCTTCTTCATCAAATTTCATTAAACTGGTTTGTCAGCTAACTTGTTATTAAATTTACAACTGCAGCCTCATGTGTCCTGTGTTTATTTCAAGCGTGCAAACCCCTGAGAATTAGCATGATGTGACCTCACTTTTTGCTAATTATGTCAACTGCATTCGCGGTAAATTACACAAGCACAGTACACAAATGCACAAAGAAGAAAAACATACTACTCCACTGAACAACAAAATTTAGAGAAGAAAGTTCTGATGTGTATGTTGTGCTGCATCCTGTATTTTTTTAAATGCTTATTTCTGTTTGTTTATCACAGCTAATATATATATGTTTTGAGTTACTGTTTCACTGGACGATTCATGACCCCCACAGTTCTACAATAGGAAAATGTTTCTTACATTTCATTTAATGATCTTTATCAGGTGTTGAATTGCATTGTGGACATGGTGGAAAAGACACGAAGATCCGTGAGCGTCTTGAGAAGATGTCAGGAGTCAGACCGCGAGGAGCTCAACTATTGGAGGCGGCGTTCTAGCGAGCAGGAGGATCCACGTAAAGGAGGCTCGGGTCCCGCCCCCTTCTCCAAAACACACAGCCCTGCAGAAACAGGTGGGTTTAGAGATGCCAATGTTTTGTTTTTGAGGTTTTTATGAGAGCAAAACACTTGCCCAAACATAAAAAGAAACTGTTAAATAGTCAAATATTAATAAAAAATATATATTGTTATTTACATTGTTCCTGTATAGAGCTCAACAGTGCAGTTCCAAGAGTAAAAAAAAAATAAATAAAAATCCCATTATTATCATAGATGATAGGATAGGATTTAGATCATGGGTTAAAAAGTTGTAACCACCCAAAATAGACATACTAAGAGCTGCGACATTGTGTAAGGACCTCACCGAAAGGAACTACACTACCACAATCTTAAATTGAAACGGCAGTGTCTGTGATTGGTGGACATTATATTTCAAGTTGTACAGGGTTCAAAAGTGAAGGTTGCTCCAGTTTGGTAGAATATAATGTAAATTGTTAGGTGGGCTAGAATGGTTTTAAAGCGTGCAGGTTGCACCATCTGTTTAGTTATCACATTATGCGGTAACATATGTCATAGTGGCCTTTGGACAGTAAACATTCAACATAGTCAAAACAATTCTATTGATTAATCCCATTAACTCAACTAATAATTTGCAATTTTTACCAAATTGGAGCAACTTTAACTTTTGACACCTGTACAAACTGAAACTGACCTTGTGTCACCATTATTGCAATTTTTACCCCATAACTCCATAACATTCAGTCATAAATAATCCAACTATACTGTTTTGGAAACTTTATGATTAGATAAATAATGTGGTGTACTTTCTAATATGATTGGATAATGTTTAAATTTTGGCCCCTGTGTAATTCTTCTTTGACCCGTCGTACTTGGATATAGCGACCACCCTGGGATGGCTGTCTATATTTTTGTGTTTGCCATGATATACTGAGGCTGGATTACTACCTTATGTTTGTACAGAT
This sequence comes from Thalassophryne amazonica, assembly GCF_902500255.1. Lineage (NCBI taxonomy): Eukaryota > Metazoa > Chordata > Actinopteri > Batrachoidiformes > Batrachoididae > Thalassophryne > Thalassophryne amazonica. Next base: position 39,771,471 of record NC_047105.1, on the reverse strand, counting down.
CAAGTCCAAATTTACCTGCAGGTCCATGGACTATTTGTGGTTGGTCAGAATATTTTTGAAACCTGACTGTACTGTGATAAACAATTTTCATTTCGCATCTCAAAACACAAATATTGTTTTAACTGCTTTGAAAAGCCCAAAGTCATTTATTAGAAATACGTTAAAATGTGGCAGCACACAATCAAAACTGTCTGTATCACTTTGAGGCCATTATAGAAAAAAAAAAAATGCAACTCAGAGGTGACTGTTGAATTTAATTTGAATTATCAAGATAGATGAGCATCATAAGTTTAGTCTTCCAACTCGGATGTTTGTCAGGAACGTCTGAGGTTGGGAAAATCAACATTAATTCCAATCTGTTCAGATGCAATTCAATAGACGGCCATTTGAATGACTTTCAATTCATTTTGATGACACTAAAAAGCCTGAACACCAACCAGGACAGCCTTTCTTCTAGTCCATACTCAATACACCATCTGGTGGTCATTGGGAGAATTGCAACCATCATGTCTGTGTTTGCGAGTCCCTCGGCAGTTAGTCCCTCGGTCTGTTCTGTGCTGGCAGAGTTCTCTCTGAGTGCCAGCCTCACCATCCCCCTGCTGGTCTGTAGTCACAAGCAGGTGCCAGGACCGGCCTCGGCCATATCGGCCACAGAAGGGCCGTCCTGCCGTCCTGCAGGCTCAGAGACCCAGAGCTGGCTGACTCGCCAGAGCACCATCTGGGCCCCCAGCCGGGAAGCCTGCCTGGCCGGGCCCGAGCTGACGAAGGCTATAAATGGGGGGGTGGGAATGGCAGTTGGAAGGGCGAATGCAGGCTTGGGAGAGGATGCAAATAGAGAAGTGACGGTGGAAGAGAGGATATTAAAGATGTGAAATGGGAAGAAGAGAATGAACACACAAGCAGCTGGCGGCGTCGGCGAGAAAGAAGCAGGTAGCGTTTGTCTGACAAACGTCAGATACTGTCAGATATCGGCTATTCTGTCAGATATTGGCTCAGTACGATCGCTGGCGCTGTCGCGGTGCACAGACGTGTTTTGCATAGATGACAAAATGCCACAGCGATGACTAAGGTATTGTTGCGGCCTGGTGAACCCATCTGTACGACCATTCTTGGCAAACACCTGTTACCTTTTATTGAACCGCCACTCACAGAGTCGTCCATTATTTCGACAAGCCTTGATCTTGAAGTTTGTGTCGGCTTTGGCAGGTGATAATCCCCTCTGACTCTGATTTCCTGCAGACTCTCAACGTGACTTTGGTCCACGGCCAGGCTCGGCTTACGTTACAGATGAGATCTGGAGGAAAGCTGGTAAGACCACCATGAAAAGGGAACCTTTCAGTGCGGCTGAAATTTATGTTACAGAGAGGTCATAAAAAGTTTTGTTGAATAGACTGTGGATCAAAGAGACCTTACTTTTAACAAGCACATAGTCTACATTAACCCACAGTTCCCTGGACAGACATTGATAACCTTACCGCTGACAAGTGACTTCATTTTTTACAAAGTACAGTTCAGTGATTTTCACCTTTGGCCGCAAAATCGATATTGTTTTTGGTGTCACGACGCCTAACACACAAACCAAATGTGGTGACAATCACACAATTAGAAAAGAGGTCATTAGGCTCATGAGAATTTTGCAAAGTAGGCTCCAGAGACCTTGATCTTTGACCTTTTGACCCCACAAATGATGATCTTCTTGGGGTCACTATGCATAATGCATATACCAGGTTTTTGACAATTGGGCACCACAGTCTCATTTGAGGGTGGACACTAAAGAGTGATGCAATATGATGCAATAATCCTACATCCGGGGACAGCCCACGTCTGTCCTCATCAGAAACATGGCACTTTCTCTGAGGTTTTGGGCAAATTACACTGGAATAGTAAATGTGGTGGCATATGCAATATAATCTAGTGGATTTTGCTCAGTTCTTTGGGGACATGGCATTTAAATTGGACAAAACTACTCCTTTTAATCAGAAATGTGCATCGCTCTTTTACCAAAATTGAAGCAGCAATTTCTTTTTGATACCTGTACAAAACCAAGTAGGCTTTTGTTGCTGTTTTTGCTCTTTTAGACCACGATGATGGGGGCTGAGAGAGAGCTACAGTACAAGACAACACTAGCATATGCAGAAAGTACAAAAGGAGAAAACACTCAATCATAAGCAATCAAATAAAATCTACAGTACATGTAACAATTTAATTGCTAATTTAGAAAACGCACATAAATTGTTCTATGGATTGTGGCTGTCCATTGTCTCTGAGGTATAGCACATGCAGTAGTACCTGGTCAGCAGAGCAGAGTAACTTGACTTTATTGAAGTTTTACTCTTATAAGCTCTCTATATTTGTCACATTATATTTGTATTTGCAGTGGGCTGAGTGACCCGTCAGTAAAATTCCTCCATGCAGAAACCTTTTTTCATGTTGTCAGTGCTTTTGTTTCTTTTGCATGAAGCACACACCTCATGTTGTGGATATCTACAGCACTTTTTCCTCGCCCCATCTTTGCTTGTGAACAGCTGAGCCTTTTGGGGATGCTTCTTTTATACCCAATCATGACACTCACCTGTTTCCAATTAACCTGTTCACCTCTGGAATGTTCCAAACAGGTGTTCTTTGAGCATTCATCAACCTTCCCACTTTTTTGTTGCCCCTGTCCCAGTTTTTTGAAATGTGTTGCAGGCATCCATTTCAAAATGAGCAAATATTTGCACAAAAACAAAAAAAAGTTTATCAGTTTGAACATTAAATATCTTGTTTTTGTGGTGTATTCAATTGAATATAGGTTGAAGAGGATTTGCAAATCATCGTATTCTGGTTTTATTTACATTTTACACAACGTCCCAACTTCACCGGAATTGGGGTTGTATGTTTTCGTGTGTTTTCTGGATTTGCAGCAGATACATTATCAAATAAAATTGTTGCATGTGCTGTAGGCTTGATTTGCTTGTATCCTCTGTTTGCAAGGATTTTCTTAATATGCAAGATATTTTTTAATGCAACTGATGGAAAATTTATGGGGTTTTTTTGGCGGGGGGGGGGGTATTTTTGTTTTCTGTATTTGTTAGTGTTGTGTCTTAATTTGGAAGTGTTGTGGTATCACTTGTCCACCACAGACAAATCAGTTACCTTAGACTGTAAATAGTCCAATAATGAGGCATAATTTGACTGAAGTGTTTTTGAAATATAACCCCTGTGTAATCCCTCATTGACCCCTGCATGACTATAGCTACCCGTCTGGAGAGGTCATAATACATTTTTGTGTCGGTCATGTACTGATGCTGGATTGAAGGTATAGTTTTGCCACTTTAGGTGGTGCCGATTGGCTTCAGTCCCATTGACTGTCAGCCAGAATGCATAAAACTGAAAGAAATATTGTGTTTTAGGTAGACGCGAGTCCAATATGTGTGTTGTGCAGACCTTAACAAGCTGTCTTCAAGCAAAAATACTTTTATTTCCACTCTATACAGAGGAAGCAGTCAATGAGGTGAAGCGTCAGGCGATGGATGAGGTTCAGAAGGCAGTGGCAGAGGCTGAGCAAAAAGCTTTGAGATGATTGCAGCTGAGAGGGCCAAGATGGAAAGACTCTGCTGAGGCAAAGAGAAAGGCTCAGGAGGATGCCATCCTGGTCATCAATGAGCAAGAGGACTCCAGCGAGGTGAACACACATGGTCAATGTGGAGGCAGTACAGTAAATACCATATACGCAATACCATTTACGGGTGCTAGATTTAGAGTCAGTTTTAAAGAACTTCAGCATACTTCAGTGTTACATGTGCTTTTGTACAAAGGAAGTGAAATATTTGTAAAAGTCATCTATACGAATATTTCACAAAATTTCGATGTTGGTACACACAAATTTTCATCAGTACCAAATCACAAACTGTCTTCATATTTATTACCTTGAAGGTAACAAGCATACATACTGTGTAAACAGTGTGTGACACGTCACGCTAGCTAGCTATGTCACATAATCCATTTTCGGACATCTCGAAGTAGCAAAGCACAAACTGTTCCAAAAACAGATAGCTTCAGATAGATTAGGACTTCGTGCAATTAATTCACTTATTTTTTGGTCATTACTGCAATGGTTCGCTAAGCTAGCTAGCATGGCTTCTTACTTGTAGCTAGCTCAGAAACAACCTTGATGTTGTTTTGGCACATGCTCTCTGCCACTAAGTGGAGCCACCCCGGGTCTCACGGTTTTTTCATACCCCGTCACGAAAAGTGTTTGCTTTTCCTGATGGGCTGACCTAGCCAAGTGCCACGGTGATAGCCTAACTACTGTGCATCTGGAAAGTATTCACAACATTTCACTTTTTCCGCAATTTGTTGTGTTACGGCCTTATTCCAAAATGGAGTAAATCAATTTTTCCCCCCAAATACCCCATGATGATGACATGAAAAAAGGTTTCTTGAATGTTTTGCAAATTTATTAAAAATAAAAAACTAAGAAATTACATGTACAAGTATTCACACCCTTTGCTCGAAACTTTGTTGATGCACCTGTAGCAGGAATTACAGCCTCAGGTCTTCTTTAATATGATGCTATAAGCTTAGTGCACATATCTTTGGGTAGTTTTGCCCATTCCTCTTTGCAGCACCTCTCAAGCTCCATCAGGTTAGATGGGGAGTCGGTGTAAAACCATTTTCAGATCTCTCCAGAGATGTTCAATCAGATTCAGTTCTGGGCTCTGGCTGGGCCACTCAAGGACATTCACAGAGTTGTCCTGAAGCCTCTCCTTTGATATCTTGGCTGTGTGCTTAGGGTCATTGTCCTGCTGAAAGATGAACCATCGCCCAGTCTGAGGTCAAGAACACTCTGGAGCAGGTTTTCATCCAGTATGTCTCTGTACATTGCTTCATTCATCTTTCCCTCAGTCCTGACTAGTCTCCCAGTTCCTGCTGCTGGAAAACATCCCCACAGCATGATGCTGCCACCACCATGCTTCACTGTAGGGATGGTGCCTCCAAACATGCCACATGGCATTCATACCAAAGAGTTCAATATTTGTCTCATCAGACCAGAGAATTTTGTTTCTCATGGTCTGAGAGTCCTTCAGGTGCCTTTTTGGCAAACTCCAGGTGGGCTGCTGATTTTTAATGATTCATCAGTTTAGGTTCCTCTGAAGATATCAACATATAGTACCTAAGTTCTTAGGTTTCCATTTGATAACATAATGATTATACTTTTTATTTTCCTATAGTATGCTAACAGTTACTTTAGATAGATACCAGTACACTCACACACTCACAGCTTCTGCTTCTATAGCTTAGCCTACTAACTATATTTGATTTCACTACTAGTATACATACTAATTACCTTTACTACAATCTTCTCCTGTGATGTCTTATCCTTCTTATGTCTTATTACTTATTATATCATGTATACTTTTTTCTTGAGCTGCTTGGGTGTGTAGGGAGAGTTCCCATGGGATAAAAAAGCTTTTTAACCTACCATCCCTGGTTCTCAAGACCAAGCACCTAAGTGGCTCTACTCTACTCTTTTCTACTCTGCTATTTTACTCTTCCTTTTTAGATATTTAGATATACCTTTGTATACTGGCATAGTACCGCCTTAAAATTGGAATATAATATATAAGATATACCTTACTGAATTTTCATGTGCCTTTTACCAAGGAGTGGCATCCGTGTGGTCATTCTACCATACAGGCCTGATTGGCCAGTGTGTAGTGCCACGCCTTGTGTGGCAGCACCCTCACATCGGGGTGAATGTGAGGCATTATTGTAAAGTGCTGTGAGCGTCTGATGCAGATGGAAAAGCGCTATATAAATGCAGTCCATTGGTGGATTGCTGCAGGTCTAATTTATCTAATTAGCACTTATAAATATAAATAAATAATAATAAATGTATAAACTAGAATTTATCTAACTAGCTCCATAGTGACGTCATAATAGCCCTGGATGGTTCTTGTTCATGTGGTGAATTAAACACAATCACCTGTCACATCTTCTATATTTTTAGATTTAAACAACTTATTTCACTTTCCTTTTCTCCACAGTGCTGTTGGAATTGTGGCCGTAAGGCCAGCGAGACATGTAGCGGCTGCAACGCCGCTCGCTACTGCGGCTCCTTCTGTCAGCATAAAGACTGGGAGAGGCATCACCTCATCTGCAGCCCGGGGCTTCAGACCCAACCCAAACCCGTGTCTGCAATCAGTGCAACAAGGGTAGCCGCCACGGCCACAGCAACCGCCGCCACCGGGGTGTCTCCTGTTGGTCTTGCTGGGTTCAAGGCTGGCGATAGTGTACCTTCAGTCTCCAGTCCAGCAGGAGAGAAGGCTTCCGTTGCGTCTCGCTCCTCCACCCCTTCTACCCCGCCCTCAACCGCTGAGACCAATGGACATTAGGAAGAGGAGGACACCAGTGATTAATCTAACACCTTTCCCGCGAGTAGGATTAAATCACCATCATCAGCACGAGGGACCTCTTTGTGGATTAAGTTAGGACACCAGATTTTTCATCATAATCTTTGTCATAAAAAAGGACAGATTATGGGATGACTGTTTGAGAGATATGTCAGCTGGGACTTTGGCTTTGGAAAAGAACACAAGGACTCGTCTCAGATGCATCAGTTGGACGTACAGATCTCCCTAACAGATGGAAACATGTTTATCTTTGTCCAAAACCCACAGATCATGGATCCGCGAAGGGACTTTAAAAACTGACAAGTGATCTCAGTTTATTTCTGGCTGAGGGGAAGACGGAGAGAAAGAAGATTAAAAATCAGTGAGGTCTAAAATGAAGCGTCCCAGGCAATATGCTCAGTTTGTTGTGTATAAAGTTCCAGAGGTGGTGGTGGTAAATGTAAATGGTGTAATCGTACCGGCCATAAAGCATCGGTCTTCATCCTGTAGGACAAAGCCAAGTCCTCTCTGCAGCTCCCCTATACACATAAATGTTTGCTTGCCAAATTCTTGTCAGGTTTCCATGTGTGTGTAAATGTGTGCCGTCAAGTGACTATTGTAAAGAGTTTGTCAAAGCAATATTAAATCAAAGTGTTCAGGTATCTTAGCCCGTTTATGCATCACCAAAGTTTTCACCCACTAAAGAGAGAGTTGTTTTTTTACTTCTGTCTTTGTGAGCAAGAGTGAATTGAACCCCATCTGTCATTTTTTAATTAAAGGGAAACATAACGAGGAATTTTGTTCACTATATTTTCAGTGATAAATGACTTCCAGATATGAAATGTAGATATTTGTATCCCAGACAGTGTTACGTTGGTATGATGTGATGTGATGACTGACAGGCCATACCAAAGAAAACACTCACGCATTAGTATACCGAAGTCATGCTGGCTGCAGTTGACAGTAATTCAGTTCAATTTATTAATTTTATATAGCGCCAAATCACAACAAAGTCGCTGCAAGGCGCTTCACACAAAATAGTTCAGAAAACAAAATAAAATAAATTATGAACAGAAACCGTGAGGTGTTAAATGCTACATGTGTAATGTGTTAGTGGTTACTTTTAGCATACTGCAGTCATGCTAACTGAAGTTGACTAACAGCATCAGTCACTATTGTTACACATTACTATGCTGAAGTCATGCTAAAAGTGGTTAACTAGCATCAAATGCTATCCTCATGCTTTTGTATTCTGAAGTCATGCTAACTGGTTGACACTAACAGTTAGTGTCAGGGCGCTTCATGCGCTTATGTGTTAGCGGTTGCTGTTAGCATACTAAAGCCGTGATAAAGCAGTTAACTGTGTCAAATGCAATCGTCATGGAGACGCATACTGAGTTAATGCTAACTGTTTTTGACCATAAGTTATTGTCAAACGCTACATGTGGTAACGTGTTAGCAGTTGCTGTTAGCATACTAAAATCATGATAAAAGCAGTTAACTAACTGCATCAAATGCTATCTTCATGCAGAAGTATACTGATTTCATGTAACATGTTAGCAGTTGCTGTTAGCATACTAAAATGATGATAAAAGCAGTTAACCAACTGCATCAAATGCTATCTTCATGCAGAAGTATACTGAGTTCATGCTAACTGTGGTTGACCGTAACAGTTAACCAACCACAACATGTGGTAACGTGTTAGCGGTTACTGTTACTTACTGCTGTCATGCTAACTGCAGGTGACTCTAACAGCACCAGTCACTGTCCTCACACGAGTATACTTAAGTCATGTGAAAAGCGGTTAACTGTAACAGTGTCAAACACTATCATTATGCATTAGTATGCTGAAGTCATGCTAACTGTGGTTGACAGTAATGGTCATTGTCAAACACTACATCCTTTAATGTGTTACTGATTGCTGTTAGCATTAACTGCTTTTATCATGACTTCAGTATACGAACAGCGTCAAACGCTATCGTCATCCATTAGTATACTGAGTTCATGCTAGCTGTGGTTGACAGTAATAGTGTCAAATGTTGCATGTTGTATTGTATTAGCAGTTACTATTAGCATAAAGTAACAGCTAACAGTAATGTCATGCTAACTGCAGTTGACTTAAACAGTTGACATCAACCTCAGTTACTGGGCCACATATGTAATGCTAACCACTAACAAATATCAGTATATGCTATTGGGAGTAATTTTTAGTTATTTTTTAAATTTAATTTTATTTTTAATATGGCCTGTTACATGTCATCGTGCCATGTTGATGTAACAATAATAAAGGTGCATTCCACATCCGGTAACTGGATAAATCCCATCTGTAATCCGCAAACATCTTCACAAAAGATGTTTGAATGATTGGACTGAGTCAGCACAGAAAGATTTGTGTCTTCATTCCAGTTTCCTGTCCAAATCAGCAGTTGTGTATTCGAGGGTCAGATGATTCTTCAGATCTTTCACCATAGCAGTGTTTGGATCAGATGAAGTTGGTTCATGATAAGATGTCTAATACTTTTATGAAATAAAAAAAATAGAAGCTCACCGGTGCTTACGTTGATGTGGTGAAGGTTTAGAGTCGTGACTCTGTCCCGCAAAGAATCTCAGGAGCCAAACTCTTGATATCTGCAGATTGCGCTGTTCACCTTATATTTCCATTAGGTTAAAGTCAAACGTTTAGTGCAGATCTTTGATTGATTGTACTTTGCTGTCACGACAGTCTACGTTCCTGTTTTGTTTGTTGTAAGATGACTTTGTAAAGAATATTATGAGAGAATCCCTTTATTTTGTTGAGCCATGTTGTTTCCTCTGTTGTTCCTTAACACGTTCTTTTATTATGAGATTATAACCTCATATGAAAAGATATCTTTGACACAAAGTACAAAATAAATAGAATTACTTCAAAATTTATATTTTTTTTTGTCTCTGATGTAATGTCTCAAATGGAGGAAGAGTGCAAGCATGAATGTTCAGACAGTTAACTCGAGTCACGCAACAAACACCACACAACGTTACACATTTTAGTCATATCCTTTGATTAACCTTATCGGTTTGCACTTCATGATTCCACATAGACAACAAACACTAACTGGATCAATGAATTATGATGTGATTAGCGGTACCAAAGACATCCAGTCTTCTTCTTCGGTCACTGTTTAACGTCGAAGTCTCACAACCATACAGCAAGACAGGCAGCATCAGGACCCTAAAGACTTGGACCTTCATTTGCCTGCAAAGATATCAGCACTTTGTCCAGTGACCTCATGACTCTACAAGCTCTTTCTAGGTGCCTCTCAGTCTCAAAGGCCAAGGACCCAGAGACATTATGTCACTGCCAAGATAAGTGAATGCCTTTCACCACATACAGATACACTTCTGATGACTGAGTCCAGGAATTCATTAAAAGCTGGAATCTTCACAAACATTGTCACTGTGTTTTAATTTAACTCTCAGATTCCCTTGGTCCACACCAGTTCTAAGTCAGGGTTATGGTATTAGGGCTAGGGATTTACAGTATTAAAAATTTTTTGTACAGTATTGTGCACTTTACAAAAACTAGGTAACTCCAATTTCATAGAAGGTGCAACAACCTCATGCCCTTTGCACTTCAGTTATTTGATCAGAGAATATGTCTCGCTGCTTCAAAGGTCTGTAGGTGAGGTTAGAGAGCATGTGGTGGTGCCATACTTTGGAACCACCATGGGTCCTCCTTGGCAATCACCCAGGAGAACAAACAGTCCATCCCCACCACCTGCAAGTAGCCATCTGCCTGCTGCAACCAGGTGATATGTGAACATTCCCTTAGCCTATTCCCATTCCTGGGATACTCAGCACTGAGGCACCTGCATGATGGATTATACTCAAGGAAGTAGGACACATAGTCATAATGTTGTACATGATACTCCCTCACAATACAAGTTGTACCCTTGATCTACACTGAACAAAAATATAAATGCACCATTTTTGTTTTTGCTCCCATTTTTCATGAGCTGAACTCAAGGATCTAAACATTTTTTATATACACAAAAGACCCATTGATTGCAAATATTGTTCACAAATCTGTATAGATCTGTGTTAGTGAGCACTTCTCCTTTGCTGAGATAATCCATCCCACCTCACAGGTGTTTCATATCAAGATGCTGATTAGACAGCATGATTATTGCACAGGTGTGCCTTAGGCTGGCCACAATAAAAGGCCACTCTGAAATGTGCAGTTTTGCTTTATACGCTTGTGAGGACAATAGCAAACACCCAGACTCCTCACTCAGTTTCTCAAGTGCCGTAATCAGGGTATCCAGTGATCCCACAAAGATCACAGTGTCTCAATGAAATAGGTACCACAGTTGTTGGACTATATGACTGTAGCCAACACCCAAGCAAGCATTGAATAGAGTAGAAATTTCTTTCATATTTGAGAGGGTTCTGTAGGATGGTATTCTTTGTCAATTGACAAAGTTTGATCCGGATCTAACCCAGATTACAGATTTTGTGGCCATTTAAATTTAACAAACCCCATTTAAAGTATATGTCAAAAATCGGAGATCCAACTGAAGACTCCACTAGTAGAATCTCCGATTATAATTGCAGACTCTACTTTGACATATATTTTACATTATATTTTAACTAAACATGCCCCAATCACTCATATTTCAAAGTGAGGTGCAGACTGACACCCATTATTGCTTGACAAAGTTTGCTGTGGATCTGATCCAGATTGTGGATTTTGTAGACATTTGAATTTAATATTGAAAAGTCCCTCTTTGTGTAGATTTTGCATTATATCTCAATCAAAAGTGCCTCATTCACTCTCTGTGACATTGAGGTGCAAACTGACATTCTCAATGAATAGATTGAGCCACATCTGATCTGTATTGCGAATTTAGCAGATATTTGATATTAACAATGAAAAGCTGTTTTGATCTATATTTTGTATTATATTTTTGCTCATGAAAAGCCACTTCTAACAAGAATTTGACCTTAAATTTTTTTTCTAAGGTAAAATTTTGTAGAATTGGAAACTAGTGTTGGTGGAGGTTTGTGCTCTACGGGCGCAGTGCTCTAGTTTGTTTATATGTTTGTTTGTTTTTAGTGGGGGGTGGGTACTCTGAATATAATTTACTGTAATTATAGAAATATAGACAACAGCTTGCACAATAATCAGATTCTGTTGTGCCACACCATTCTAACGGGAACACACATTGTACATTCTTCTCAAAAAGTCAAGAGTGCAATTTGTGCCGCTTGTTTGTCTCCTTAATGCTGTGACTCATTCAGCGACTGCTGATAAAATACGTATTGAAAAGACAGAATATAATTCAGGTGTGAAATTACTGAGGAGCTCTCAAAGAGACTGAATTATTCTGAGGTGGGCTGAAAATCACTCATGCATAATGTAGAATGTTTACCGTTGCTGAATTTAATATCAAAGTCAGGTCAGATTAAATGCTTGGGTTATTTTTTTTTTTTTTTTTTTTTTAACTATTATTTCAGGGCCCTGTGGAGATAAGTGAGGACAAAACCCACCCGATCAATGATAAATGTTACATGAAAAATAGAAAATTTTAATTCCAACATGAGATGAGTTGCATTATCATGTTTTAGCACAAGGTGATGCTATAGGTTTTAGTGAGAGAAAGTGAGTTACAGTTTGTCAGACTGGAGCATGTTGGGAGACTTTTCAAAACTTAAAAAAAAAAAAAGGCAGGGCATATTTTTTCAATCTTGAGAAAAGTTGATAACTCCCTGATATGTTCACAGTGGCTAAATGCAAAAGCCACTTGAGCATTCAGAAATCAACATTAATTTAGATAGAAGCATAGCTTGAAGTACAGGGGGTACTGGGGGGTCTGACCGCCTAATTAAGACAGGGACCACCCCCAAAGAGGTAAGCACAACAGTTTTCTATCCTTCTTGTCTACAAGTACTAAATATTACAATATATTTTCCATGTTCATGCCTGGAAAAATTTTGTAATACAATTTTAGACACCTCTAAAGTGGACCAGTGGACCATTAGGTGACATCGGAATTTCCCAAATACAACCCACGGAAATGCCCCTGAAGTCAGAATTCAGAACTGGTGAACTTGTTGGAACCACACATACCCCGATACCCCAGGTTCACAGTCCAAGATGGCTGCTCTGAGCATCAACAGCAGTGAAAGCTACAATTTTTACTGTTTTTTTTTAAAGCATTTCTCTGTGTTTTTGTGTGTGTGTGTGTGTGTGTGTGTGTGTGTGTGTGTGTGTGTGTGTGTGTGTGTGTGTGTGTGTGTGTGTGTGTGTGTGTGTGTGTCCAGTTCATTAAACTGTAGTACTGCTGTTTGTAGACATGTTCTTGTGGTAGTTTTATGCATAAAGTACTTCATAGTGTGTTTATCAACTGGTGTTGCTAATATTAGCTAACATGGCAGATGATGCTAACACCGACTGGCTATACTGCATTAAATTATATTGGAACTACTAAGAATTTAGATCATTTTTTAAATTTTATTTTTATTTTTTAATTTTGGCAAATGCAATTTTGCGTGGATCCAGAATACAGGGGAAAGGGAAGTCAAAGCATTATATGTTTTTGACACCAACTCAGGCATATTATTACTTCATGAGTCAGTGATTTCATAAAATGTTAGATTAGATTAGACTAGATTAGATTAGATTAGATTAGATTAGATTAGATTAGATCAGATTAGATAGAGCTTTGTTGATCCCTTGGGACTCCCTCAGGGAAATTGAGGGAGTCTTCCCAGTGAATGCGTCTGTCTGGCCTTGACATCTAATCAGTTTTGACCAAATTTGAACCAACTTACTGTTGATGAACACACACACACACACACACACACACACACACACACACACACACACACACACACACACACACACACACACACACAAAAAGGGCCATTGGATGAACTCAATTCAATTATGTGCATCAGAGGGTCACCCCTTTGAGTCTGGTCTGTTTGAGGTTTCTTCCTCAGAGGGAGTTTTTCCTTACCATTGTTGCTCTGGGGGTTGTAAGGTTAGACCTTACTCATGTGATGTGCCTTGAAGCAACCTTGTTGTGATTTGGAGCTATATAAATGAAAATAAATTGAAATTGATTTCCATCTAATAAATATATGTAGCCCCAACTAAATTAAATTACATTGTCTTCCATGGATGTGCTTTATTTGAATTGAGGCTACATATTGTATTTATTAGATGGAAATCCTGCTCAAAATTGAATTGGGTTCATCCAGTGCATCAGTTTTTTGAGTGAACCCTTCCACCATGTTTAATCCATACTTACCTAATGTAACTCAAACTTTGAAAAAAGTTATAGTCACTCATTTCCATTAATTAAACTAACTCAAAATGAATTGTTGTCATAACAACTCAGTTCCTTTAAGTGCATTTAAAGGTTTGGGGCATTTAAGTGTTGGTGATGTATTTCCAGTGCATTCCCTTCACTCATTTTAATTGAGTTTATGTAACGATGGCCAGCAGGTGTCTCTGTGCTTATGTAGTTAGTAAATCTCACTCCCAACACCTCAAAAGAATTTTCTGGTCACAAGGCCAGAGCCCTGGGTTTTAGCCTTCTGGTTAGAGAGTCTGACTTCCATGCTGGAGATCACGAGTTCGCGTCCCAAGGGGAGCAAATGGGTGAAGTCATAACAACACAACGCGGAGTCAACAAGTAAACCAAAGAATGTATAAAAAATGTAATGCAAAATTTTTAGGCAGAAATTTATTTGTCTTTTTTTTTTATTGAAAAACATAAACTAGATTTACATATGTTTAAGCTTTTAAACCCTATATAGAGTCCCCAAATTTGGGGACTTGCCCTGTTTTGAAACATTTGAACACTCATAACTAACCAATGCTGACACCAACATACACTTATTATACATCAAAATGTCAAGTGAAGTCTCCTCTACAAAAGTATCCACTTCAATCACATATCAACTAACTACAGCTGAAACGCCAAGCAAATAAAGACATAAATCAGAATTCATTTTTTGGGAAAAATAAACCTCATTTACTCCTACCAAGTATTATTTACTTTCAATTTTTTTTTTGCATCCACAACATCCCCTAGGACCTGTCTTTTAGTTGATCCAAACTTTTGCATTTTTGACCTTGTACAAGCTGAGAAATAAATCATAATTTAGGGGTATGTGATTTTGGTGAAATAGGCTCTAGGGGTTAAGGGGTTAATTAACTATAAATTGTTAAGTTCCTAAAACTTTAACAATTAAATTTTTGAAAATTATTTAAGTTGGCAAACTCAAATGGTTTAAGGTGATCGGTTTCCTCAGATGGTTTGAGTTAAACTAACTCATTGAGTTTTACAGAGGTTAAAGCAGTGATAGTCCAGTTTCTACCTCACTGAGCTCCCTGGTCTGTCTATCAACAGGCACTGGACCTGTTGTTCATCCTGGACTAATCCTCAATCATTCCACCAAGTTTGGTCCAAATCAGATCAAAAATCTTTGGGTTATTGTGTTCACACACTGACAGATGGATGGACACACAAGACAAAAATGAATACCCCCCGCATGTACTACTCCTGTACATGGATGTAAACATTAAAATTATATAAATTACCTTAAGAGCATTTCCATGCCCCGGTGGTACGACTGTAGCTTGTTTATTCAGTTGTGTGCTGCTTTTTGATTGGCCACTCCTCATAGGTTAAAAGGTCAAAGGGTTAGCACATGGGGTAGGACTGATATGGTTGAAGAGCCTGTTGCGCCTTGGTAGAGTTATGTGCTCTGCTGAGTGGCCCTCTAGTTAAAAATGTATCTCTATGTGCTGGGCATCTTTGCACCTACACTATGCCTGAGACTAAACCATAGCAACTTCACTTTTAGAAAGAAAAGTTTTTCCCTTTGTGTTGTGTGTGCAGGTGTGCAGCATCAAAGGATTTATTGCTGTTGTGGTTTTTTTATGAGATGCAGGAATGGCTGGAACATCATTTATTGAAAAGCTCAAAAAAAGGACAAGTGGAGTCAGCAAATGCACATTGCTGTGCACATTGGTCTTTATGCTTTTATGTGTTTGCCAGGTACAGAGGAGCATCTTTATGCTGGATATTCCCATATATTTCTAAAAAAAAAAAAAAAAACCCACCCCCTTTCTAAACTTCTATGCATTGTTACACTGCAAGGAAAGAATTTTTCAAGGAGTGGGGGGGTTGAGCTGAGTATGTGTTTCTGTGTGTGTGTGTGTGTGTGTGTGTGTGTGTGTGTGTGTGTGTGTGTGTGTGTGTGTGTGTGTGTGTGTGTGTGTGTGTGCGTGTGTGTGTGTGTGTGTGTGCATGTGTGTGTGTGTGTGTGTGTGGGTGTGTGTGTGTGTGTGTGTCTGTGTGGGTGGGTGGGGGGGTCAAAAAGGGGTTTGACGTTACAGTGCATCCAGAAAGTATTCACAGCACTTTACTTTTTTCCACATTTTGTTATGTTACAGCCTCATTCTGAGATGGAGTGAATTAATTTTTTTTTTTAACCAAAATTCTACTCACAACACCCCATAATGACAACATGAAAAAGTTTTTTCCATATGCGCAAATGCATTAGGAAATGCACATTCTATTCCAAAGCAAAACATAAAGACAAATTTATCAAATTTGTTATTACTTTACAGAAAGTGAAGAAAGTGAAGAAAAACAAATATTCAGCTGTTATATATATATATATATATATATATATATATATATATATATATATATATATATATATATATATATATATATATATATATATATATATATATATATATATATATATATATATATATATATATATATATATAACAGTGTCTGCATTTTTGTTTCTGTGCAAAAACAGGTGTCAAACAGATGGCACTTAATTTAAGGATGGAGGCAACAAACATGGTTGTCACGCATTTTTCTCTGGACATTTGAGTAAAATGGGTAATAGAACAGCATACTTTGATTAAAATGTTGATTGAAGAGGGGAAAACATAAAGAAGTGCAAAAAATGATAGGCTACAGTACTCAGCTAAAATGAGCCCAATGCTTTAAAACAGAACAGTTCTCAGAAATAGTGGGTATAAAACTAAATATTAGTTCAGTGATTCACAGAAAAGATAAATCTTGAAGCATTTTTCAGTTTATACAGTAAATGTTTGAGCATGTCTTATACAGCATGTCTTTTTCCTGGTTCTCTCCCTCAGCCCCAACCAGTCCCAGCAGAAGACTGCCCCTCCCTGAGCCTGGTTCTGCTGGAGGTTTCTTCCTGTTAAAAGGGAGTTTTTCCTTCCCACTGTAGCCAAGTGCTTGCTCACAGGGGGTCGTTTTGACCGTTGGGGTTTTACATAATTATTGTATGGCCTTGCCTTACAATATAAAGCGCCTTGGGGCAACTGTTTGTTGTGATTTGGCGCTATATAAAAAAATTGATTGAAAAATTGATTGATTGATTTGGAAAGAAAAACACAGACACTGCAGGGTTTTTTTTAACAGCCTAATAATCCTTTTTCTTCACATTCCTGTAAAGTAATAACAAATTTGATAAATTTGTCTTCATGCTTTGATTTGGAATAGAATGTGAAGTGTTCCCAGTGCATTTAAGTGTATGGAAATAAAAGCACTCAGCCTGAAGGATTTTGAGATTTCTTAAAACATACTGCTATAATTTTGAACACAACTGCATTTCTCTCAAATTTTGTTCACAAATTTTTTGATATCTGTGAGCGCCTCACCTTTACTAAGATAATCCATCCACCTGTGCAATAATCATGCTGCTTAATCAACATCTTGAAATGCCACACCTGCCCGGTGGATTGCAAAAAACAATTTTGCACAATATGTGTCGACACCCTTTAAAATAAGATTAGACTACGATCTGTGAATTTTAATCGTTACACAAATGATATGACATTGGAGTTCTGTGCTGGACATCTTGTTTTGATCATGTACCTCCCAGCAGGATTTACACGTTGTGGAGCCCTGTCTGTGTTTTTCTTATCTGTGCAGCTACATTTTCTTGCTCTCTCTCTCCGTGTTTGTCCCACCAGTAAGATCTCTAAATTATTTTTAACAGTATGATATTATGAGTGCTTAAAGTGCCTCAAGGCCAGGAGTGCGCTGGTTTTTATGCAGAGTTGCAATCAACTATATCAAATCTCTTCAATCTGCATAAAACAATGTTCATGTTTTCTTAGAAAACTAATAGCTTGGAATGATGGGGTTTTTAATGCAATGTGAGAGTTTCAAATAAATCACTGTTTGAAGTCACTAACTTCCTCACGTGATCACTTTTTAAATTTATTTATTTTTACAAACAAGCAACAGAGGACGTTATTATTGACAACAAGGCTTCATAAATTTCATGCAAACAAAAGTCCAACTGCCTGCCTGAACAAGCCCAGACAGGAACTTCCACGAGTCGTAGGGTCTACTAGTCCTAGTCCTAGTATTAAGGAAAGCATGTTGACGTTGTTTTTACATTTATGGTAGGCTCAGTGCAGTCTCAAGCTTTTTTTCGTGCCTACGCCATGAAAAGCACCCCATTTTCGTGCCTCCGTCACAAACCAACAGATTAATGTACTTTTCGTAATGCCATCACGAACTGCCATAGGCTATATGTTGCACTAAAGTACGTTAAGTAATGTTACAAAGTGTGACAATTACAAAAACCCATTTACACTGAAAAAAAGACAATGTTTGAACTAACTTAAAAAAGTGTTACAATTTGTAAAAACCTGAATGAATTGTTTGAACTTAAGTTTGAAAGTTAAATCAACTCTAACTTACAAACTTAAGTTCAAACAACTTAATTCATTCAGGTTTTTACAAGTTGTAGCACTTTTTTAAGTTGGTTCAAACAGTCTCTTTTTTCAGTGTAATTATGGTAAATTACCATTATTTGATGCTCAATCCAACAGATTTATAGACAATAGTGCAATTAAAGGTGATTAATGGTGTATGTCAACAGAATTATATGTTTTATTTTTGTAAAAGAACAAAACTGGATCTGTTTTTTTTTTATCTATTTGAAAGTATTACATTTATCTGTGAACTTTACAATCAGTTTAGGGTTGTAATATGCACCATGAAATAATATAAAGAGGTTAGGACCAGTGGACCCTAAGACCAGTGGACCCTCATCCTGTTCCAACAATCTAATTTAAACTAATTCATAAAGCTGCCAGCATGGCCAAAATTTGGTAAAGGGTCCTCACCTGTATCATTCAGAAAACTAAATTTCAGAGCTCACTAGGGAGTAGTTTTATTGAGTTACTTATGGACGTTTTGTGGATCCACTCAGTGGTGGTCTTTTTTTTTTTTTTCTCTTTTTCCAATCCAGCATCTTTCCCCTTCAGTTTTATGAATGTTGTTAGCCAGCACATACTTTGACATTTGTATTCTGAAAGTAGTGGATGGATTTTGTGTTCTTCAAATCAACAGGGTCTTGATTTGAACTCACCGGCTACAGGCTTTTACAGTAAGGATCTGGTTAGACACCATGTTTCTAAGATTTGTGGGGCCAAGTACAATAACTTCAGTTTTATCTGAGTTTAAAAGCAGGAAATTAGAGGTCATCCATGTCTTTATGTCTGTAAGACAATCCTGCAGTTTAGCTAATTGGTGTGTGTCCTCTGGCTTCATGGATAGATAAAGCTGGGTATCATCTGCGTAACAATGAAAATTTAAGCAATACCGTCTAATAATACTGCCTAAGGGAAGCATGTATAAAGTGAATAAAATTGGTCCTAGCACAGAACCTTGTGGAACTCCATAATTAACTTTAGTCTGTGAAGAAGATTCCCCATTTACATGAACAAATTGTAATCTATTAGACAAATATGATTCAAACCACCGCAGCGCAGTGCCTTTAATACCTATGGCATGCTCTAATCTCTGTAATAAAATTTTATGGTCAACAGTATCAAAAGCAGCACTGAGGTCTAACAGAACAAGCACAGAGATGAGTCCACTGTCCGAGGCCATAAGAAGATCATTTGTAACCTTCACTAATGCTGTTTCTGTACTATGATGAATTCTAAAACCTGACTGAAACTCTTCAAATAGACCATTCCTCTGCAGATGATCAGTTAGCTGTTTTACAACTACCCTTTCAAGAATTTTTGAGAGAAAAGGAAGGTTGGAGATTGGCCTATAATTAGCTAAGATAGCTGGGTCAAGTGATGGCTTTTTAAGTAATGGTTTAATTACTGCCACCTTAAATGGCATCAGCCAACCACTAACCATGAGTGCAAAAAAAAGTTTTGTCTTGTCACTCATATTCTCTGAAAAATTAACCAAAAAAAACAGATTTTGCCACTGTATTTCACCACGCAGGTGAAACAGCCTTTGACTTTGGACACCTTTTTATGCTTTATCTTTCACAATTAGGTTGCCAAGGTGGCAGAAAAAACCATCAAGGAGGAATGGAACAGATGCCGCTCAGTCACCTTAGCCGTGGCCCTCAGCTTTGTGAACTGATGAGCTGTTTTTACACACATCAAGCCCAAGGAAACCTGAATGCAAATTAAAGAGATACTGCATGATTCACAAAGTACAAGGTCTGAACCTGGAGTTGAGCTATTCACTGGTGTTTCACTTCCTTTCATCGAGTGTTCTTCTTTTTTCTTTTTTGTCATCCTCTTTGCTTGTATACAGTGTAGTATTTATTCACAGAAAACATTAGGTCAGACGAACAACACACAGTAACACAAACTTTCTAGGCTACTTGCTGTTGGGAAATTTCGCTAATAATGTTTTAAACCTTTAAGATCTCTAGATACTGCTGCCTGCTAAAGAAACAAGTTCTGTTTTTTATTTTTCACTTTAAATCTATATTTCATTGATAATAATATTTCATTGATGATCATTACCCCATCCCCGTAGAGACGGTGCCTGCTCCCAGACCACCAATAACCAGCAAAAATCTATTTAAGCATAAAAATTCAAAAAGAAAAAATAATATAGCACCTTCAACTGCACCACAAACTAAAACAGTTAAATGTGGTCTATTAAACATTAGGTCTCTCTCTTCTAAGTCCCTGTTGGTAAATGATATAATAATTGATCAACATATTGATTTATTCTGCCTTACAGAAACCTGGTTACAGCAGGATGAATATGTTAGTTTAAACACCCCCGAGTCACACTAACTGTCAGAATGCTCGTAGCACAGGCCGAAGCGGAGGATTAGCAGCAATCTTCCACTCCAGCTTATTAATTAATCAAAAACCCAGACAGAGCTTTAATTCATTTGAAAGCTTGTCTCTTAGTCTTGTCTATCCAAATTGGAAGTCCCAAAAACCAGTTTTATTTGTTGTTATCTATCGTCCACCTAGTCGTTACTGTGAGTTTCTCTGTGAATTTTCAGACCTTTTGTCTGACTTAGTGCTTAGCTCAGATAAGATAATTATAGTGGGCGATTTTAACATCCACACAGATGCTGAGAATGACAGCCTCAGCACTGCATTTAATCTATTGTTAGACTCGATTGGCTTTGCTCAAAATGTACATGAGTCCACCCACCACTTTAATCATACCTTAGATCTTGTTCTGACTTATGGTATGGAAATTGAAGACTTAACAGTATTCCCTGAAAACCCCCTTCTGTCTGATCATTTCGTAATAACATTTACATTTACTCTGATGGACTACCCAGCAGTGGGGAATAAGTTTCATCACAGTAGAAGTCTTTCAGAAAGCGCTGTAACTAGCTTTAAGGATATGATTCCTTCTTTATGTTCTCCAATGCCACATACCAACACAGGGCAGAGTAGCTACCTAAACTCTGTGAGTGAGATAGATTATCTCGTCAATAGTTTTATATCCTCATTGAGGACAACTTTGGATGCTGTAGCTCCTCTGAAAAAGAGAGCCTTAAATCAGAAGTGCCTGACTCCGTGGTATAACTCACAAACTCGCAGCTTAAAGCAGATAACCCGTAAGTTGGAGAGGAAATGGCGTCTCACTAATTTAGAAGATCTTCACTTAGCCTGGAAAAAGAGTCTGTTGCTCTATAAAAAAAGCCCTCCGTAAAGCTAGGACATCTTACTACTCATCACTAATTGAAGAAAATAAGAACAACCCCAGGTTTCTTTTCAGCACTGTAGCCAGGCTGACAAAGAGTCAGGGCTCTATTGAGCCGAGTATTCCTTTAACTTTAACTAGTAATGACTTCATGACTTTCTTTGCTAATAAAATTTTAACTATTAGAGAAAAAATTACTCATAACCATCCCAAAGACATATCGTTCTCTTTGGCTGCTTTCAGTGATGCCGGTATTTGGTTAGACTCTTGCTCTCCGATTGTTCTGTCTGAGTTATTTTCGTTAGTTACTTCCTCCAAACCATCAACATGTCTATTAGACCCCATTCCTACCAGGCTGCTCAAGGAAGCCCTACCATTAATTAATGCTTCGATCTTAAATATGATCAATCTGTCTTTATTAGTTGGTTATGTACCACAGGCTTTTAAGGTGGCAGTAATTAAACCATTACTTAAAAAGCCATCACTTGACCCAGCTATCTTAGCTAATTATAGGCCAATCTCCAACCTTCCTTTTCTCTCAAGATTAGGTTAGATTAGATTAGATTTAAGATTAGGTTTAAAACTTTCCTTTTTGCTAAAGCTTATAGTTAGGGCTGGATCAGGTGTCCCTGAACCATCCCTTAGTTATGCTGCTATAGACTTAGACTGCTGGGGGGTTCCCATGATGCACTGAGTGTTTCCTTCTCTTTTTGCTCTGTATGCACCACTCTGCATTTAATCATTTGTGATTGATCTCTGCTCCCCTCCACAGCATGTCTTTTTCCTGGTTCTCTCCCTCAGCCCCAACCAGTCCCAGCAGAAGACTGCCCCTCCCTGAGCCTGGTTCTGCTGGAGGTTTCTTCCTGTTAAAAGGGAGTTTTTCCTTCCCACTGTCGCCAAGTGCTTGCTCACAGGGGGTCGTTTTGACCGTTGGGGTTTTTCCGTAATTATTGTATGGCTTTGCCTTACAATATAATGCGCCTTGGGGCAACTGTTTGTTGTGATTTGGCGCTATTTAAATAAAATTGATTTGATTTGATTTGATTTGATAATAGTATAACTGAAAATAAAATGTTCATTTTCTTTCGATATACCGTAACAAGTTGATCCACTTATTTTAGCCATTTTGTCTTAAAATATTAAAATAAAAATGTTACACTTTTCTATGACCCTCCCAAACATGTAGTGGTTATTAAGAACATTTTGAATACCTTGGAAAATCGACAGCTGCTGTAGTTTAGAAAATACAGCTGTATTTGCAGTATGACTCAAGTTGAAGTACAGCACAGTCATTTTTGGGCTGTTCGTCCCGGATAGAGATTTTGGCACATATCCTAAGCTGTTCAGTGGGGTCGTATTAGTCTAACAGTTGAGTTATCCTCTCCTAAATGATATGCACACACGTCTCAGCTCGGTCCTCTACTATTGTAATTTACTCTTTATTTAACCAGGATGGTCCCCTTGAGATTGATACCTCTTTTTCAAGGACAATTATAAAGTTTCAAGTTCACCTAACCTGTATTTCTTTAAATGTGGAAGGAAACCAGAGCACCAGGACAAAACCCCCGCAAACACGAGGAGAACACAGAAACTCCACACAGAAAGGCCATGGGTGGGAATCAAACCCATGACCCTCTTGCTGTGAGTCAGCAGTGCTAACCACTAATCCACCATCCTGCATCACACTCTCCACTCAACCTCAACTATTTGGGGATTAAGGACCATATCCAAGGACTTTTGTGATTTTCTGTTCTGATGGCAATTTGAATTCAGGACCTTCTTGTCTCAGGCACATTGGTTGAATCCCTGGAACGTCACCTCCCCCAAGCTCATGGTGTTTCAAACTGGTTTTCCAGCCAAGGACTAATCACGACCTGCTCTGCTTAACATCTGAGATCTGATTGAATAAGGTGTGCACAAAATAACAGTGGACCCAGAACATAACCTTGAGGTGGCCGATACGTCATTTTTTGAGAATTCAGATCTTGTACCGTTATAATAAATGCAATGCAAATTACCCAACAAGCAACATCTCAGCCATGGAAGTACCTGTCCTGAAATGACAAAATTCTCTCCAATGGCAACACCCATGAGGAATCTGCATCCATAGCCTGACTATGAAATAATGCACGATAAACACTGCAAAGTCTTAAAGATCATTCTTTGACAACCTGGCTAAAGGTTGTGGTGAAGGTTTGTACTTTCACAAATATCCTTCTGTTACAAAACTGAAATAATAAAGAGAGCATCAATGCTCATCTCACCAGTTTTGAATTAAATGTGATGTAATTTCTGGTGCATTTTTTCCTCATGCAGTCAAAGAATCAGTGCATTCATTGCTTGACTTTCAAACTGAAATATGTAACATAAGTGTGAGAAGACTTCAGTCTCCTGAGAGTCTGCAATGAATTAAATTTATGCATTCCACAGTCATTTCAGCCGTCGCCAGCAGCAGCAGAAAAGTCCTTCATTCTCTTAAAAAAATGGAAAGGAGACAGACTGAATTAAACCCAGCTGATTCAAAGCAGTCAAAACCACAACACAAACCCACACAGAGACCATTAGCAAAAGCAGGAGGAAAGTTCAGTGCAGGAAGCCATGAGAGACAGTGACGGAGAAACAACCGTTGAATTTTGTCTGTATGTTGTAGAACAGGTGAAAATCTACCAAATTTGGCCATGCCCCAAAAATGTCAAAAATGATACTTTCGGTGTATCTCACAGTGTCACACAGCTTTAAATATGGAATTAATAACAATCAACGTGCAGTAAGGACATTTTATCATGACCAGAATGACTCGTGATTTGTTATATTCAGTTAAACTGATTTGTAACACATGTGAAAATGGATCTGGTGGAATAAATTACTGAACTATCTGTTACTGGAACACCACGAGGGGTCATTTGAAAGCCAAAAATGGCATTCTTAGTCATTTTCAAGGAAAAGGTTGAATTGGACTGAAGAGAAACTTAAATCCTCTGAGAACAAGATCAGCTCTGTAGCCTTATGAGAGCCACAGTAAGCAGGAGCTGAATTTTGCCATTTTTGTTGTTACCATGGAAATACTTCAATTTCTCAAAAAAAAAAAAAAATTCCATTATAGCCTGAAGATATTTGCACACAGAAAATAATTAGAAAGCATTAATGACCATGACTTCAAGGACAATGGTTTCATCTTGTGGAATAAATGGATGCCCTGATTGTAGCACCTGAGAAGATGAATGAGGAGTTTTCTGGATTTGTGATTCTCCTGGATCTAGATGAAAGTGTACTCTTTTAATGACTTCCTGGACTGGACCATCAATAGTATATCTGTCAGTCACTCTCTGCACACCGTCATCAGCAACCAGAGGAGTCTCTTCAGCCACAGGCTGCTCCTTCCCAAGTGCAGGACCAACAAACTGGAAAAACTCCTTTGTCCCTCAGGTCATCAGACTGTACAGCTCCTCTCTCAGGGGGAGGAGTAACTGGAAGACAGAGGATGGGAATGAGAGGAGCCAGTAAACCAGTAGTGAGCAGTATTTCTGGTATTTATATTTGTGTATTTATATTTATATTTGCAAATTGTTTTTTACTTTCACTTAAGATCCTGCCAGTTTCTAAAATGTATTGTCGCTGTCAAAATTTAAGGCCCCTTCACACATAGCACGAATGAGGCAGAATGGCACACGAAGGAGCCTTCGGATGACAGTCATGCAAATCCGAACTGCACTCGAATGCCTGTTTGTCTTTATGTGGCCCTGCGACAGACTGGCATCCTGTCCAGTGTGTACCCCACCCACCCTATGCTGCTGGAATGGGCTCTGGTCTACTGCGTGACCTTTAATTGGAAGCTGTTGAAGATGAGTGAGTGAACTATGAAATCATATGTACTACATAATTATTCACACCCTTTGCTCAATATTTTGTTGATGCGCCTTTGGCAGCAGTTACAGACTCAAGTCGTCTTGAATATGATACTGTAAGCTTGTTGCACCTATCTTGACCAGTATTGTCCATTCCTCTTTGCAGCACCTCTCAAGCTCCATCAGGTTGGATGGGGAGCGTCAGTGCACAGCTATTTTCAGATCTCTCCAGAGATGTTCAATCAGATTCAGGTCTGGGTTCTGGCTGGACCACTCAAGGACATTCACAGAGTTATCCTGAAGCCACTCCTTTGATATCTTGGCTGTGTACGTAGGGTTATTGTCCTACTGAAAGATGAACCGTTGCCCCAGTCTGGTATCAAGAGCGCTCTGGAGCAGGTTTTCATCCAGGATGTCTCTATACATTGCTGCATTCATCTTTCTCTCAATCCTGACTAGTCTCCCAGTTCATGCTGCTGAAAAACATCCCCACAGCATGATGCTGCCACCACCATGCTTCACTGTAGGGATGGTGCCTGGTTTCCTCCAAACATGACGCCTAGCATTCACACCAAAGAGTTCAATCTTTGTCTCATCAAACCAGAAAATGTTGTTTCTCATGGTCTGAGAGTTCTTCAGGTGCCTTTTGGCAAACTCCAGGTGGGCTGTCATGTGCGTTTTACTAAGGAGTGGCTTCTGTCTGGCCACTCTACCATACAGGCCTAATTGGTGGATTGCTGCAGAGATGGTTGTCCTTCTGGAAGGTTCTCCTCTCTCCACAGAGGAATGCCGGAGCTCTGATAGAGTCACCATCGGGTTCTGGGTCACATCCCTGACGAAGTGCCCTTCTCCCCCGATTGCTCAGTTTAGATGGGCAGCCAG
Source organism: Thalassophryne amazonica (assembly GCF_902500255.1). Taxonomy (NCBI): domain Eukaryota; kingdom Metazoa; phylum Chordata; class Actinopteri; order Batrachoidiformes; family Batrachoididae; genus Thalassophryne; species Thalassophryne amazonica. The sequence continues at coordinate 39,745,374 of NC_047105.1, read as the reverse complement.
CTTGAGGAAGAGTCCTGGTGGATCTGAACTTCTTCCATTTAGGGATGATGGAGGCCACTGTGCTCATTGGGAGCTTCAAAGCAACAGAAATGTTTGTACCATGTGTGGCTCAAGACAATCCTGTCTCTGAGGTCTACAGACAATTCCTTTGACTTTAATCTTGGTTTGTGCTCTGAGATGCACTGTCAACTGTGGGACCTTATATGTCGTGTTAGACATATTTGTGTGTTCAGTTATGGTTTTTATTTGTTTTCTGTACTTGTTTTGGTATTAAAATAGTTATCTTACTTATGACTGTATTCGTAGTTTTCACTCTTATTCTTACTTTCCTTTGTTCTCTGTTGATATGTGCATGTGAAATCGTATTTAACCAGTTTTTTTTACCATTTGGGACAAAGAGAGTTAGGTTACATTATAAATCATATATGTTCCATTACCGCGCGGATCTCCGGCAGGGGGTTGGACCTCCCTCGAATGCCCACGGGGGACAATAAGGAAAGGATTTTGCAAAATAAGGTCCACCTTTATTACACATATGAAACATTTTATAAAAACTGTTTGTGTCCATTGTTCGGGATTCTGTGAGGGAGGATCTCGTCTGTGAGAGAAGTTCTACAGAATCCAGGCCTGATATTTTTTCACTGTGACTTTGAATAAATTTAAAAGAGCGGAATAGTTCAAGTTAGTACTTAGTGAGAGGCAGTGTTACAGAAAGAGCTGGGGGAAGATAACAGTAGACAGGTATGTACTTTTCCAAATCATGTCCAATCAGCTGAATTTATCCCAGGTGGACTCCAATTAAGCTGCAGAAACATCTCAAGGATTTTGAGGTTCAATGCAAAGGCTGTGAATACTTATGTGCGTGTCATTTCTTAGGTTTTTTTTTATATTTAATAAATTTGCAAAACTCTCATAAAAACTTTTTTCACATTGTCATTATGGGGTATTGTGTGTAGAATTTTGAGGAAACAATGAATTTCATCCATTTTGTTTTAAGGCTGTAACAAAATGTGGAACAAGTGCATCACTGTGAATATCTTCTGGATGCACTGTAGGTGATGGACTTATGACCAGGTGATCCTTGGTTTGAATCCACATTGGACAAGATCCTTAATCCACAAATTGCTTTCATTGTGCAGTTCAGCATCTTGCATGGCAGCACGCTGAACTCAATGTGTAAGTGGATGTGTGAACAGGTGAAATTACGTCCTGATTTTAAAGCACTTTCAGCTTCTGCATCAGACATGAAAGCGCTTTTGAAATGGTGACCTTTTACCATTTGAGTCACTGTGCAAGAGTGAGGGAAACCACCAAGAGACCTATTGCAACTCTGAATGAGTAATTGATTTCTGTGGCTGTGACTCAAGAAACTGCACATTGCAACTCACAAAAGGGAGGTGGTGGCGTAACGGTTTGCATGTTGGACTGGGATGCCAGCAATTCGGGTTTGCTTCCTGATTGAAGCCACGCTCCCCACTGGCACTCTTAACATCAGTGCCGGGGAGGAGTGAGAGACACGTGCCGTTGGCCCTTCTGGAAATAAGTCCTTCGTTGAGACTTCCGTTGGTTACCCACGTTAAATAAGAGAACCTCAACATCAACCTCATGTCACTACAGCTTCATAGTTGAGTGGAACACAGAAGGGTTTTCTTTAAAAAAATTAAAAAGGTGTGAAATGTCAGCAGCAGTTTGCCAGCAGCCACACAAGAGACTTTAACCTAGTTTTTTTGTACTAAATCTGTATTGCGTTTCATTGGTTGTGCACTTACTGTTCATGTCAGTGACATCTGGTATGCAACAAATAAATCATTTAATGATAATAATATTCCATTTTTTACCCACTTGTTCTGTGAAAATCGCTTCACATTGTACTGTTGTGCAGCACAAATGAGGAGCGGCATCCTCGTGTCTGCGCTGACGGTCTTGACGTATTCACTGAGGTTTGCAGTAGGCAGGCTGCGTGACAGAAGGCTGAAGATGAGACACTTTTAAATCACCAGCGTCAATCACACAGTCAGGCCTCGCAGCCTCAGCCATCAGTGCAGTGATGTGCCTGTTTATGCACGCATGCATTTGCAAATGCAACAAAAGCAGCAATTATGTTTCCAAGACGCAGGCAGAGGAAAACAGGTCATCTGCTTTCTTTCTTTTTTTTTTTTTTTAATTGCTGCTTAAGAGCTGGTAAATGGCAGCTCATTGCAGTGAGCATGCTGCTGCTTAAATTATTGTTTACTGTTATGGACATAAATCACAGATGCAAGCAGCACGTTCCTAGTTTCTTGTGCACCAGCACACTACTGTTGTCTCTTGCAGCAATTTGAGGGACAAAGCCCATGTACAGCCACCTAACGCACAAAAACACTAAAGTTTCTGTGCTATCATACACGCATATAAGAAGAATTTATAAATATTATGCTGTATTATGCAACGCTATAAAAAAGTTTGTGCCCCCTTGAATTTTTAGACTTTTTCATCTTAAAATTTTGAAAATTATGCCATTGAAAACAATCTCTACAACATGGCAGCAGTTAAATAAAAAATTCAAAACAATGCAAGTATGTGAACCCATGAATTCTTTTGCAGCCTTTTTTCTTTTGTTTTTGACAAGTCAGGGGATGGATACATGAACATTTTCATCAATGAATACATCTTGGACGTTATTTACATCAAACATTCAGACATATAAACAGTATGATAAATCTGTTTCAGCAGTTCCCAAAAACTGAGTGACTGAGCTACTGAGGGAAGCCAACAGTGAGGAAAGCCACCTAGATTCATAAGTAGATTTGACAATGTTCTTGTACACAGTGCTTTATGTCCTATAAGCAGGTGGAGGCTGGAACGTACAGAACTGTGGATGTAGGAACAAGTGATGTGGCTGAATGTGTTGCCAGAATTATTGATTTATCCTGTGTGGAGGAATTAATCAGAAATGTGGGGACAAAATAATGAAAACATGAAAACAAAATTGTCAAAATGTGGAAGCAACATTTTTTTTTGTCCTGTCTCTCCTTCATATGGTCACTCCAGAGCTCCATGGGTCCGCATATGTGGGAACAGTCCGGTCTGGCACAGATCACCAAGAAACACAAATGTGACCCACCTGCAACACCCCCCCCCCCCCCCCCCCCCGCCTGCACACGCACACACGCACACACACACACACACACACACACACACACACACACATGCACACATAAATCTGATGTGGCAAATGTTATTAGCAGCACTGATTAATTGATTATGAAATTAATCAGAAACTATTTTAATCATCGTTTTAAGTAATTTTTACAAACATCCAAATTCTCTGATTTCACCTTCTTAAATATGACTAATTTTTGCTATATTTTATGAGTTTCTTTATTCCTATGTTGCAATAAACTTATTTTTTTACCTCCGCCAACAAGCAGGTTTTTGCCCCCGTTTGTTTGCTTGTCTGTTTGTGAACAGCCTGTAACCCACAATTTTTCATATATCGTTATGACATTTTTACAGAGGATTCATAACCTGTTAGGCAAGAACTGATTACATTTTCAAGGTCATAGGTCAAAGATCAAAGCCAAGAAAAATCTTGGAAAATTCGAAAAATCCCTATTATTTAATATTGAATGAATATTCAATAATTCACAACTCTGTCAAAACAGATCAGATTTCTTTCATAGTTAAAAGTGTTATGTACGTAGGATGGTATCCTTTATCGACTGACAAAATTTGATCTGGTGTCACAGACCAAACGGTCCCCCCCTAAATCGGTCCATTCTGCCTTCACTGCGCATGCGTCATTTCTGTGCATCTACTCCGGTTCACGGATTAACACCTCGCTTCTGCTTCAAACTGCACTCCAGTCATCATCTACAGTGAGGAAAATAAGTATTTGAACACCCTGTGATTTTGCAAGTTCTCCCACTTAGAAATCATGGAGGGGTCTGAAATTTTCATCTTATGTGCATGTCCACTGTGAGAGAGAAAAATCCAGAAATCACAATGTATGATTTTTAATAATTTATTTGTATGTTATTGCTGCAAATAAGTATTTGAAGACCTGTGAAAATCAATCAATCAATCAATCAGTTTTATTTATATAGCACCAAATCACAACAAACAGTTGCCCCAAGGCGCTTTATATTGTAAGGCAAGGCCATACAATAATTACGTAAAAACCCCAACGGTCAAAACAACCCCCTGTGAGCAAGCACTTGGTGACATTGGGAAGGAAAAACTCCCTTTTAACCGGAAGAAACCTCCAGCAGAACCAGGCTCAGGGAGGGGCAGTCTTCTGCTGGGACTGGTTGGGGCTGAGGGAGAGAACCAGGAAAAAGACATGCTGTGGAGGGGAGCAGAGATCAATCACTAATGATTAAATGCAGAGTGGTGCATACAGAGCAAAAAGAGAAAGAAACACTCAGTGCATCATGGGAACCCACCAGCAGTCTAAGTCTATAGCAGCATAACTAAGGGATGGTTCAGGGTCACCTGATCCAGCCCTAACTATAAGCTTTAGCAAAAAGGAAAGTTTAAAGCCTAATCTTAAAAGTAGAGAGGGTGTCTGTCTCCCTGATCTGAATTGGGAGCTGGTTCCACAGGAGAGGAGCCTGAAAGCTGAAGGCTCTGCCTCCCATTCTAATCTTACAAACCCTAGGAACTACAAGTAAGCCTGCAGTCTGAGAGCGAAGAGGTCTATTGGGGTGATATGGTACTATGAGGTCCCTAAGATAAGATGGGACCTGATTATTCAAACCTTATAAGTAAGAAGAAGAATTTTAAATTCTATTCTAGAATTAACAGGAAGCCAATGAAGAGAGGCCAATATGGGTGAGATATGCTCTCTCCTTCTAGTCCCCGTTAGTACTCTAGCTGCAGCATTTTGAATTAACTGACGGCTTTTCAGGGAACTTTTAGGACAACCTGATAATAATGAATTACAATAGTCCAGCCTAGAGGAAATAAATGCATGAATTAGTTTTTCAGCATCACTCTGAGACAAGACCTTTCTAATTTTAGAGATATTGCGTAAATGCAAAAAAGCAGTCCTACATATTTGTTTAATATGCGCTTTGAATGACATATCCTGATCAAAAATGACTCCAAGATTTCTCACAGTATAACTAGAGGTCAGGGTAATGCCATCCAGAGTAAGGATCTGGTTAGACACCATGTTTCTAAGATTTCAATCAATCAATCAATTTTATTTATATAGCGCCAAATCACAACAAACAGTTGCCCCAAGGCGCTTTATATTGTAAGGCAAAGCCATACAATAATTACGTAAAACCCCAATGGTCAAAATGACCCCCTGTGAGCAAGCACTTGGCGACAGTGGGAAGGAAAAACTCCGTTTTAACAGGAAGAAACCTCCAGCAGAACCAGGCTCAGGGAGGGGCAGTCTTCTGCTGGGACTGGTTGGGGCTGAGGGAGAGAACCAGGAAAAAGACATGCTGTGGAGGGGAGCAGAGATCAATCACTAATGATTAAATGCAGAGTGGTGCATACAGAACAAAAAGAGAAAGAAACACTCAGTGCATCATGGGAACTCCCCAGCAGTCTAAGTCTATAGCAGCATAACTAAGGGATGGTTCAGGGTCACCCGATCCAGCCCTAACTATAAGCTTTAGCAAACAGGAAAGTTTTAAGCCTAATCTTAAAAGTAGAAAGGTTGTCTGTCTCCCTGATCCGAATTGGGAGCTGGTTTCACAGGAGAGGAGCCTGAAAGCTGAAGCCTCTGCCTCCCATTCTACTCTTACAAACCCTAGGAACTACAAGTAAGCCTGCAGTCTGAGAGCGAAGCGCTCTATTGGGGTGATATGGTACTATGAGGTCCCTAAGATAAGATGGGACCTGATTATTCAAAACCTTATAAGTAAGAAGAAGAATTTTAAATTCTATTCTAGAATTAACAGGAAGCCAATGAAGAGAGGCCAATATGGGTGAGATATGCTCTCTCCTTCTAGTCCCCGTCAGTACTCTAGCTGCAGCATTTTGAATTAACTGAAGGCTTTTCAGGGAACTTTTAGGACAACCTGATAATAATGAATTACAATAGTCCAGCCTAGAGGAAATAAATGCATGAATTAGTTTTTCAGCATCACTCTGAGACAAGACCTTTCTAATTTTAGAGATATTGCGTAAATGCAAAAAAGCAGTCTGACTTATTTGTTTAATATGCGCTTTGAATGACATATCCTGATCAAAAATGACTCCAAGATTTCTCACAGTATTACTAGAGGTCAGGGTAATGCCATCCAGAGTAAGGATCTGGTTAGACACCATGTTTCTAAGATTTGTGGGGCCAAGTACAATAACTTCAGGTTTATCTGAGTTTAAAAGCAGGAAATTAGAGGTCATCCATGTCTTTATGTCTGTAAGACAGTCCTGCAGTTTAGCTAAATGGTGTGTGTCCTCTGGCTTCATGGATAGATAAAGCTGGGTATCATCTGCGTAACAATGAAAATTTAAGCAATGCCGTCTAATAATACTGCCTAAGGGAAGCATGTATAAAGTGAATAAAATTGGTCCTAGCACAGAACCTTGTGGAACTCCATAATTAACCTTAGTCTGTGAAGAAGATTCCCCATTTACATGAACAAATTGTAATCTATTAGATAAATATGATTTAAACCACCGCAGTGCAGTGCCTTTAATACATATGACATGCTCTAAACTCTGTAATAAAATTTTATGGTCAACAGTATCAAAAGCAGCACTGAGGTCTAACAGAACAAGCACAGAGATGAGTCCACTGTCTGAGGCCATAAGAAGATCATTTGTAACCTTCACTAATGCTGTTTCTGTACTATGATGAATTCTAAAACCTGACTGAAACTCTTCAAATAGACCATTCCTCTGCAGATGATCAGTTAGCTGTTTTACAACTACCCTTTCAAGAATTTTGACAGAAAAGGAAGGTTGGAGATTGGCCTATAATTAGCTAAGCTAGCTGGGTCAAGTGATGGCTTTTTAAGTAATGGTTTAATTACTGCCACCTTAAAAGCCTGTGGTACATAGCCAACTAATAAAGATAGATTGATCATATTTAAGATCGAAGCATTAAATAATGGTAGGGCTTCCTTGAGCAGCCTGGTAGGAATGGGGTCTAATAGACATGTTGATGGTTTGGATGAAGTAACTAATGAAAATAACTCAGACAGAACAATCGGAGAGAAAGAGTCTAATCACTGAAAGCAGCCAAAGATAACAATACATCTTTGGGATGGTTATGAGTAATTTTTTCTCTAATAGTTAAAATTTTATTAGCAAAGAAATTCATGAAGTCATTACTAGTTAAAGTTAAAGGAATACTCGGCTCAATAGAGCTCTGACTCTTTGTCAGCCTGGCTACAGTGCTGAAAAGAAACCTGGGGTTGTTCTTATTTTCTTCAATTAGTGATGAGTAGTAAGAAGTCCTAGCTTTACGGAGGGCTTTTTTATAGAGCAACAGACTCTTTTTCCAGGCTAAGTGAAGATCTTCTAAATTAGTGCGACTCCATTTCCTCTCCAACTTACGGGTTGTCTGCTTTAAGCTGCGAGTTTGTGAGTTATACCACGGAGTCAGGCACTTCTGATTTAAAGCTCTCTTTTTCAGAGGAGCTACAGCATCCAAAGTTGTCTTCAATGAGGATGTAAAACTATTGACGAGATACTCTATCTCACTTACAGAGTTTAGGTAGCTACTCTGCACTGTGTTGGTATATGGCATTAGAGAACACAAAGAAGGAATTATATCCTTAAACCTAGTTACAGCGCTTTCTGAAAGACTTCTAGTGTAATGAAACTTATTCCCCACTGCTGGGTAGTCCATCAGAGTAAATGTAAATGTTATTAAGAAATGATCAGACAGAAGGGAGTTTTCAGGGAATACTGTTAAGTCTTCAATTTCCATACCATAAGTCAGAACAAGATCTAAAATATGATTAAAGTGGTGGGTGGACTCATTTACATTTTGAGCAAAGCCAAATGAGTCTAATAATAGATTAAATGCAGTGCTGAGGCTGTCATTCTCAGCATCTGTGTGGATGTTAAAATCGCCCACTATAATTATCTTATCTGAGCTAAGCACTAAGTCAGACAAAAGGTCTGAAAATTCACAGAGAAACTCACAGTAACGACCAGGTGGATGATAGATAATAACAAATAAAACTGGTTTTTGGGACTTCCAATTTGGATGGACAAGACTAAGAGTCAAGCTTTCAAATGAATTAAAGCTCTGTCTGGGTTTTTGATTAATTAATAAGCTGGAGTGGAAGATTGCTGCTAATCCTCCGCCTCGGCCCGTGCTACGAGCATTCTGGCAGTTAGTGTGACTCGGGGGTGTTGACTCATTTAAACTAACATATTCATCCTGCTGTAACCAGGTTTCTGTAAGGCAGAATAAATCAATATGTTGATCAATTATTATATCATTTACTAACAGGGACTTAGAAGAGAGAGACCTAATGTTTAATAGACCACATTTAACTGTTTTAGTCTGTGGTGCAGTTGAAGGTGCTATATTATTTTTTCTTTTTGAATTTTTATGCTTAAATAGATTTTTGCTGGTTATTGGTGGTCTGGGAGCAGGCACCGTCTCTACGGGGATGGGGTAATGAGGGGATGGCAGGGGGAGAGAAGCTGCAGAGAGGTGTGTAAGACTACAACTCTGCTTCCTGGTCCCAACCCTGGATAGTCACGGTTTGGAGGATTTAAGAAAATTGGCCAGATTTCTAGAAATGAGAGCTGCTCCATCCAAAGTGGGATGGATGCCGTCTTTCCTAACAAGACCAGGTTTTCCCCAGAAGCTTTGCCAATTATCTATGAAGCCCACCTCATTAAATCAATGTTAATATTTGGTACGGTAGCCTTTGTCTGCCATTACAGAGGTCAAACGTTTCCTGTAGTTTTTCACCAGGTTTGCAGACACTGCAGCAGAGATTTTGGTCCACTCCTCCATACAGATCTTCTCCAAATCTTCCAGGTTTGGAGTTTCAGCTCCCTCCAAAGATTTTCTATTGAGTTCAGGTCTGGAGACTGGCCAGGCCACTCCAGGACCTTGAAATGCTTCTTACGGAGCCCCTCCTTTGTTGCCCTGGCTGTGTGTTTGGGGTCACTGTCATGCTGGAAGACCCAGCCATGACCCATCTTCAATGCTCTTACTGAGGGAAGGAGGTTGTTTGCCAAAATCTCGCAATACATGACCCCATCCATCCTCCCTTCAATACGGTGCAGTCGTCCTGTCCCCTTTGCAGAAGAACACCCCCAGAGTATGATGTTTCCACCCCCATGCTTCACGGTTGGGATGGTTTTCTTGGGGTTGTTCTCATCCTCTAAACATGGTAAGTGGAGTTGATTCCAAAAAGCTCTATTCTGGTCTCATCTGACCACATGACCTTCTTCCATACATCCTTTGGATCATCCAGATGGTCACTGGTGAACTTCAAATGGGCCTGGACATGTGCTGACTTGAGCAGGGGGACCTTGCTGCCCTGCAGGATTTTAAACCATGACACCATCATGTGTTACTAATGTAATCTTTGTGACTGTGGTCCCAGCTCTCTTCAGGTCATTGACCAGGTCCTCCTGTGTAGTTCTGAGCTTTCTCAGAATCATCCTTACCCCACAAAATGAGATCTTGCATGGAATCCCTGACCGAGGGAGATTGACAGTCATCTTGTGTTTCTTCTACTTTCTAATAAATAATCATAACAGTTGTTGTCTTCTACCAAGCTGCTTGCCTGTTGTCCTGTAGTCCATCCCAGCATTGTGCAGGTCTACAGTTTTGCCCCTGGTGTCCTTAGACAGCTCTTTGGTCTTGGCTATGGTGGACAGGTTGGAGTGTGATTGATTGTGTGTGAACAGGTGTCTTTTATACAGGTAACAAGTTCAAACAGGTGCAATTAATACAAATCAAATCAAATCAATTTTATTTATATAGCTCCAAATCACAACAAACAGTTGCCCCAAGGCGCTTTATATTGTAAGGCAAAGCCATATAATAATTACGGAAAAACCCCAACGGTCAAAACGACCCCCTGTGAGCAAGCACTTGGCGACAGTGGGAAGGAAAAACTCCCTTTTAACAGGAAGAAACCTCCAGCAGAACCAGGCTCAGGGAGGGGCAGTCTCCTGCTGGGACTGGTTGGGGCTGAGGGAGAGAACCAGGAAAAAGACATGCTGTGGAGGGGAGCAGAGATCAGTCACTAATGATTAAATGCAGAGTGGTGCATACAGAGCAAAAAGAGAAAGAAACACTCAGTGCATCATGGGAACCCCCCAGCAGTCTAAGTCTATAGCAGCATAACTAAGGGATGGTTCAGGGTCAGCTGATCCAGCCCTAACTATAAGCTTTAGCAAAAAGGAAAGTTTTAAGCCTAATCTTAAAAGTAGGTAAAGAGGTAAAGAGTGCAGAATAAGAGGGCTTCTTAAAGAAAAATTAACAGGTCTGTGAGAGACAGAATTCTTGCTGGTTGGCAGGTGTTCAAATACTTATTTGCAGCAGTAACATACAAATAAATTATTAAAAAAATCATACGTTGTGATTTACGGATTTTTTTTTTTTTTTTTTTTTTTTAGATTATGTCTCTCACAGTGGACATGCACCTAAGATGAAAATTTCAGACCCCTCCATGATTTCTAAGTGGGAGAACTTGCAAAATCACAGGGTGCTCAAATAGTTATTTTCCTCACTGTATCTCAGTGACAGATATCTGAAGCTTTTGTACAATGATCATTTCCACATAATTTCAGCATTATTTCATCATAAAAGATGGAGGAAGCAATCAGAGCGCCGTAACAGCACGAGTTGCTAGCTGCTGCGTTCATTGCGCCTCTGTCATTTCAAAGCTTCAAGTAGCGACTCACTGATTATCGCCTCGTTTCTGCTTAAAATTGCACTCCAGTCATCATCTATCTCAGCGACACATATCTAAAGTGTTTGTACACAATCATTTTGGCATAAATTCTGCATTATTTCATAATAACAGATGGAGGAAGCGATCAGAGCACCACAGCAGCACGAATTGCTAGCTGCTGCATTCATTGCGCCTCCACTTAAATCGGCCTTGTTTCTGCTTAAAACATGGGTTAAAGCAATAAATTTTCATCCAACTGAAATTTTTTCCTGGCAAAAATCAATGCCAGCAATTCCCTAAAATGTGGCGTAGTGGGGGCACACACTCTTTTTTCCTCAATAAATACAATAAACCCATTATACAGTATATAAATCTATTATAAATAGACTCTAAGGAGCGAGAGACAAAGCATAAAAAGAATGCAAAACTTGAACATAAAGATACATAAAAGGCTGGTGGGGGCAGGGTGTAGTCTTGATTCTGGGGGGTCTGGGGGATCTCCAGATGAAGGGTATGAAGCCCTCTGAAACAAAGAAAACTCACTTCAGACTGTTAAGTAAAAACACAATATTGATTATGGGGGGTCTGGGGGTGCTCCCCCATAAATTTTTTAAAAGAGCAAGTCAAATTTTGTGTATTCTGGTGAATTTTAATGGATATGAAGCCCTCTGAAACAAAGAAAACTCACTCCAAACTGTTAAGTAAAAACACAATATTGATTATGGGGGGTCTGGGGATGCTCCCCCATACATTTTTTTAAAGAGCAAGTCAAATTTTGTGTATTCTGGTGAATTTTAATAGGTATGAAGTCCTCTGAAACAAAGAAAACTCACTTCAAACTGTCAAGTAAAAATTCTTTGTCTTCTGTATTGTAGTTTGATTGGTTCTATTGGGCTAAATGCGCCAAAATGGTGCCGTGTCGCTGGCTGTACAGTCAATAAAATACAAAATTAGGGCCGAAAGCAAGTGACAACGTTGTTCTGCTGTGCACAAAGTAACATTGTCACCCGTTTTGAAAACGCATGCGCACTGAGAAACTCAAAACTGTCTTATTCACATTTAATCTGTAAAATGCTCTTTTATTTTTTTCTTGTGTAAAACCACAGCTTAGATGTGGTTTGACCAAAGCAAATTGTCATTAAACCTAAATAAAATAGGGATGAAGTGGAGGTTTAAGAGTCACTCGGTGTTCACAGGAACGTTATTTATTTCTATATTTATTTATGTTCATTGTTAGTTGGTTTTGTTTTCTGGTGCTTTGTTTTATGAGGTTCTTTTTGTCTGTTTCTCTAAAATTGTATTGTAGCATTATTAGTTATTATTATTGCTATTACTGTTGTTGTTGCTATTATTAATATATAAATAAATAAATTACAATTTGTAATACATTTGACTGTTTTACGACAACAAACGCTGAGCCATTAATTGTTATACAGAAAACAAATGCACACAAACGTGCTGAGATGCAAACAGCTTAACGCTAACTTTAACATTTAAAACGCCATAGACATGCTAATGTGTTAGCATCTGTCCTGTTTTTAAGTTATAAAATAAATCAACTGTTTCAGAAGACCATAACAGGTCGGTTTAACATAAAAAGGGTAAATATTACTCACAGACATATGCTCTTTAGGGTTTTAGCGGGGAAAAATTCAGTCTGCGACACCGGATCCGATTCAGATAACAGATTGTGTGGCCATTTAAATTTAACATTGAAAACCCCTTTTAATGTATATTTGACATTATATCTTCATCAAATGTGCCCCAATCACTCTCATATTTGAAAGTGAGGTGCAGATTGGCACTCACTATCGTCTGACAAAGTTTGATCCTGGTCTGATCCAGACTGTGGATTTTGTGGACATTTGAATTTAATATTGAAAAGCCCATTTAGTGTACGTTTTGCATTATATCTCAATCAAAAGTGCCTCAATCACTCTCATTTTTCTGTTATGGATTTACCACCACAGTTGAATGGAGGTGCCAATTTTATGTCTGCTTGTCTGTCTTCCAGTTATCAGTCAGAAACCAAGTGCCAAAAGAGATGGTCTGTGAAAATTATCTGAAAAATAATTCAGAAACTGAAAAAGTTGAAAAAACAAAACAAAAAAAAAAACACCTGACACCACAAAAAAGTTTGATTGAAGTACATGAACTAAATACATACTCCTGGCATTTGATCACATCTAATTTAGCTTATGAAAAGCCACTTCTAACAGGACTTTGACCTTAAAAATTTTCCAAGGTTGAAATTTGTAGAATTGGAAACTAGTGTTGGTGGAGGCTTGTGCTCTAGTTCTGGGTTGTGGACAGCATTCTGTGACATTTTGTGGACCAAATGACTAAATAATTAATTGGTCAATAATTTTCTTGATTAATCAATTGTGAAAAAAGTCCTTTGCCGGAGCCTGAAATGTAATGAACATAGCCAAAATTCACACGTAACTTGTAAAGAAAATTAGAAAAGTAGCCATTTAGCAGCCAAGAAAGGTTATGAAATAAATAAATCATATTAAAAGAAACTATTTTGCAAACTTGTGGAAAAAAAGTAAAAAAGAAAATTAACAAATGCATCCAAACTGAATATTAATTCACATTTTAACAGACATGAAATGAGCTTTTAGGGGATTTAACGCTTTTATTAAAGCTCCAGTTTGTTTACAATTTGTGATTTGCATTCACAAACATAAACACAACATATTTTCTAATACATGTAAATCCATATGTACAGATGGAAAAAAATACATGAAAATAAAATACATAATACTTTAAATCTATTTTAATCTCAATAATTTAGTAATCTAATAAAACGTCCTCACAATCTGCTTCCTTATGTATGCTTTTTTTTTTTAAATAAATATTGCTCCATTTGAAATGGACAGATTTATAATGCAGACTGAGGAAACGGAACAATTACAAGTAACTGACCACTACCATAGCTTGCAATATATATAGATGACGGTTTTGTTTTGGCATTCTGTGCACATGCCACCAAGAAAAAGGAGTGTAACATTATTATACAGCATATACAGTTCTTATCATGCACGGTTAGGCTGCACAAACATTGAATCTCAACTCCATCTCTCATTTTTCTTGAGTCAACAGTAAACAAGTCATCAAAAGCACAAAACGCTGTTGGCATGGTAATTGTCATTCCACTTGGTTTTGCTCTCAAGGAGCTTTTTCCGGCATCTTTTTTTGGGGGGGGGGGGTTCTCAGACAAACCAAGAGAGGAGGATGAGACCATAGCACAAGTGAAAGACAAAAATTGTCAACTTGCATTTTGCATTGCAGAAAATGAGTCACATTCAAGTTAATCAACTGGTTGAAGACTGCAAGTCTCCCCTTGTGTTGTCAGCGGTGCAAAAATGAGCAAAGATGGAAAAATGAAAAGATTCTGCAGGATGCTGTCGTCAAACACATGCACATCTATAGAATTCTTCTTTTTTTCAGGGTGTGTGTGTGTGTGTGTGTGTGTGTAGGCGGGCAGGACATGGTGCTGGCGTGTCTTTGTCCGTGCGATGTGGGCAGAAGATGAGACGTTGTGGTTTGTGTTGTTAGTTGTTAGTCATAATCCACCAGGAAGCTGAGGAAACACATGGACAGAAAGACGACAGCGCTGCGTGAGGTCACCTCCAAGCAGTTTAGAACTCAGAGTAATTTATGACTCAACGGAAACACCAGAGTGGGTTAAAAGAAAGATAAAAGAAAATCCTAAATCTGCTTTGAATTTGATTCAACTCAGTTGTGGTTTATCAGTTTAATATCACATGTTAAAATGTGCAAGTGATTCCAAGGTTGGTCTAAAACAAATTATCTGAAGAAAACATTTATAAATGAGTCGCACTACACTGATGTTTTCAACCATTTCTTTTACACGTAAGAGCAGCAACAATGCAAACAGAGAGCAAATTATTCAGAAACACACTATACCTGCACTGTAACAAATTTCCATTTTAATTAACAGTAAGTAAACTACTGGCTGCTCGAGTTACCAGCATTATACTGTTATTCTACAGTGTGCCTACTGCAATGATTACAGTACTCTCAAACTGGGAGAAGTCCACCAACAGGTGTGAACGGCAGACTAATTCTGCAAGAACCACCCCCCCCCCCAAAAAAAGAAAAAAACATTGGCCAACTTATGTATTGGGCTGCATAACTTCTTGTGAAAGAAAATGTTCTCCATCCTGTTTTACACTGAAATAAACACATTTAAGTCTCCTGATGGTCTTTTGGTAATTTATTCAAGTTTGAAGTCCCCCACCGTTCCCACACAATACAAAGTCTGCAGTGGGAGTGGGAAGGTGAAAGGTAAAGCCTGCCCTCCCCATCAGCACGTTTAAGCCCCTGGAGCATAACTCGCCCCAGGGGGTGTGGTTTGATACAGACACCGAGCTCTGAGAGGCATACTGTTTGCACTTTCAGTTGAAAGCAAAATTACAACATTTCTGATAACTACTGTCTGGAACATAAGTCTTGGCCAAGCATGCAAGGTTGTTCCACGCAGACGAAGCACTATTTAGCTGTCGTTTTTATATGAGGGCATGAAAATGAAGCTTTATGAAACATAGGCATTTGTAAAATTTCCTAAGCATCTGTAAGATTTCTTCTACAAACTCGTCTGTTTTAGCCTACTGCTATAGCCTACTCCATTCTAAAGTGACATGTTTTTTTTAATTTGTTAT
Source organism: Thalassophryne amazonica (assembly GCF_902500255.1). NCBI lineage: Eukaryota > Metazoa > Chordata > Actinopteri > Batrachoidiformes > Batrachoididae > Thalassophryne > Thalassophryne amazonica. Next base: position 39,729,866 of record NC_047105.1, on the reverse strand, counting down.
ATTAACATAAACAGTTATTTAAAAAATATCATGTCTGTCTGTTTAAAATTGAGTAGAATATCCAGGGTTTTCATGTATCCCATAATCCCTTGTGCGCCAGAGAGTCGCTGCAGTCAAACAACATAGAGAATCCACATGATGACAATTGTAAATGAATATTATACTACAAAAATGTAATTTGTTATGCTTTTCGTCACGTTAATAAGAAACTGCATGCATGATACCCTGAAAACTTGCTAAAACAATTATAACGAATAATCCGTGTCTGTTACGTTTAATCTGTGTGGAATTTAATAAACGCAAACTGAATTTCAGACATATTATATATTATTATATATATTAGTCTGGAACAAAGAGGACAAACAGTGTTGTAAAGAACAATAATCCAGACGTTAAAGAGCAAACTTTCCCCCAGAACAACATGAGCAGGAAGCGATTGTAGCTCACAGCAGCTCCCACTGAAAATAACGGAGAGACAGCCTGTGATTCTCGCATGTTTATATAAAACAAACACAATTAAAATGTCTAAAAACCCAGAGAATATATTCATATTTTAGGCACAATATAAAAATAGTTTTATGTTGCGATATTAATGGTGTTGTCTGTGTGCAGCGGTTAAAGTGAAGCATGATCAGAGCGTCTCAATGCAGTTCTCAATGTTACTGAGATCTCGCAGTGCAGCGACCTCTCCGAGGTTTTGCGGGATTTCAAACCTGAAAAGGGTGGATATATGAGGCTAAAACAGATACATTAGTACATTACACAGTCTGTGGTGGTGCACCCAATTAGTGCACTTGCTTCCCAAACAGAATATCCTTGATCCAAGGACAGCCATGTCCCAAATTACTTGTACAGCTGCAGTTGTGTTAGAAAAGCCAAATCAACATGTGGATCCCAAACAGAACTAACTGTGGTGGCCCTGAGCTAAATGGAAGCCCAAAGACATCTCATTGAAGTGTTTTAAATTACTTTTTGAAAAATTAGTCTGGCAGCCACAGCTGATTATTGTAATTTATCAGTGGGACAGTACTGTAATCCTTTTACAGTAGACAGGCGTAACCTGCATCACTTCGTCCCACTCCAGGCTCAAACTCACAGTCTCTGGGATGGGAGGCAGGCGCTCTAACCACATAGCTAAAACACATGGGCTCTAGCTTCTGTCACTATAGCATCTTTTGGCCTTGGGGAGAGAGGTTTACTTAACGCCTTCTGCACAGCACCACCTGCTGGCCTCCAATACACGGGCACACTTTAGAGTAACTGTCTCATCACCAATGACTGGCATAGGTCTGGCAGTATGTGGGGTTGCAGTGCATTGCCACGGCTACCGCACTGTTGATGAACCGCCATGTGTCCTGGATGGCAGCCACTCAGGCAGACGATCAGGCAGGTCCATCCCCACAGCTCTAAAATTGCCAGCTATCTGTCACAGGTAGGCATCCCCTTGACCTTCTCCAGCCACTGGGATCCTCAGCTCTGAGAGACCTGCATGCTGGATCATGCACAGAGAAGGGCACCACATGGCCAAAATATCATCATCTGTATACCTAAGTAAGCAGTCTTTTGGCACAAAGTGATTCTTTGAGTACCCAAGGATCCTCTGGGGAGAACTAGTACCACAGACATCCAGTTGTCACCTGACTGGTTAGCATCCAAGTGGGAAGGAGCAGGACCCTAAAGTCTTGGACACTTCGTTCTCCTGCAAAGGCATCAACATTGGTTGGAAAACAGTGATCAACAGATTGCAGTTACAGCCCTAATTCTCAGCCATCTGAGAATACCCTAAATACTCTAAATACCCATTAGAGTTTTTGCTGAATTTAATTAATGTGTGCATGTTGCAAAAAGTAAGATTTAACTGGGAGCAGAAAGGCATCATATTTCTCTCTTAGAGTTCAGCTTAGTCAACTTTTGTGTGCGATGGGAAGGTGGGAGTTGTGTTTTGAAATGAGAGATTTGTTTGTTGTTTAGTTCTGGGTTCACCCTGAATGCAATCTTCTTGTTCTGAAATATTACCTCAGACAGCATGGAAAAAAATGAGCAAACATTCTAGACGAGGGTGTACATGGTACACAAACCTGGGAGCAACATTGTCGACACGACTTCAGCATCCTCCAACATGTCGATGACGCACCGCTGGAAATCTTTGCTGCTGTTAGACTGCAGGTAACTGAACACATCAGAGGAGAAAGAAACAGGGAAATGAGACAGAGAAAAGCAGAGAAATCGGGGTATCACCTGGAGAGGAACTAAGTATCCTTTGCTTTGCTGTTGTACAAGGTCTGTCCATAAAGTATAGGTCCTTTTTATTTTTTTCAAAAACTATATGGATTTCATTCATATGTTTTTACGTCAGACATGCTTGAACCCTCGTGCGCATGCGTGAGTTTTTCCACGCCTGTTGGTGACGTCATTCGTCTGTGAGCACTCCTTGTGGGAGGAGTCGTCCAGCCCCTCGTCGGAATTCCTTTGTCTGAGAAGTTGCTGAGAGACTGGTGCTTTGTTTGATCAAAATTTTTTCTAAACCTGTGAGACACATCGAAGTGGACACGGTTCGAAAAATTAAGCTGGTTTTCGGTAAAAATTTTAACGGCTGATGAGAGATTTTGAGGTGATACTGTCGCTTTAAGGACTTCGAAGTCTTTAAAGCGACAGTATCACCTCAAAATCTCTCATCAGCCGTTAAAATTTTCACCAAAAACCAGCTTAATTTTTTGAACCGTGTCCACTTCGATGTGTCTCACAGGTTTAGAAAAAATTTTGATCAAACAAAGCGCCAGTCTCTCAGCAACTTCTCAGACAAAGGAACAAAGAAGTTGCACCACGCAAAGAAGAAGGGACATCCTTGCATCAACATCTGCTGTGCCAGAAATCCTGAGAAAACCCAGCAGTTCATCAGTAAGCTGGAAGCCAACCTCCCTCAATCTCCTACCGACAACACCATCAACTCCAAATGGCCCCACCTTCGTGATGCTGTGTACAACTCCGCCATCTCTGCTTACGGGAAGAAAGAGCAGAAACGTGCTGACTGGTTCGAGGCACATTGGGAGGAAATGGAACCCGTAACTGAGGCAAAGAGGAAGGCCCTATTGGTGCACAAAGGTCAGCCCAGCCCAAGCACACTTCAAGCACTCAGGACTGCCAGAAGCAAAGCCCAGCAGACTGTCCATCACTGCGCCAACACCTACTGGCTAAACCTCTGCAGCAGCATACAAACAGCTGTCAACTTTGGGAATGCGAGAGGAATGTAAGGGGGCATCAAGAAGGCAATGGGTCCAGCTCCAGCCAAGACTGCACCCCTCAAGTCGAAGACTGGAGAAGTCATTACTGACATGGAGAAGCAGATGCAGCGGTGGACAGAGCATTACCTGAAGCTCTACGTGACAGAAAACATTGTCACCGATGCTGCCCTCAACGCCATCCCTGACATGCCAGTGATGGATGAGCTTGACGCTCCACCTACAGTGGAAGAACTTAGCAAAGCCATTGAATGCCTTGCATGCGGGAAGGCCCCTGGCAGTGATGGCATTCCACCAGAGGTCCTCAAGAGCGGGATATCTGCTTTGCTTAGGCCACTTCATGACTTGCTTTCCCTCTGCTGGGAACAGGGCTATATCCCTCAGGACATGCGTGATGCTAACATCGTCATCCTATACAAGAACAAAGGAGACCGCAGTGACTGTAACAACTATAGGGGCATCTCCCTGTTAAGCATCGTTGGCAAAGTGTTTGCCCATGTTGTGCTTACTCGCCTGCAAGCCCTCGCCTGCCGCATCTACCCAGAGTCCCAGTGCGGCTTCAGGGCTGGTCGCTCAACAGCGGACATGATCTTCTCACTGTGCCAGCTGCAGGAGAAGTGTCATGAGTAGCAGATGCCTCTTTACATTGCGTTCATCGATTTGACAAAGGTGTTCGATTTGGTCAGTCGAAGTGGACTCTTCACGCTGCTACAGAAAATAGGCTGTCCCCCACAGCTTCTTGCAGTGGTCACGTCATTCCATGAGCACATGCATGGCACAGTCTGTTATAACGGTGCGATGTCTGAGGCCTTTCCAGTCAGCAGTGGTGTGAAGCAAGGTTGTGTCCTCGCTCCGACACTATTTGGCATCTTCTTCTCCCTGCTTCTCCAGTATACTTTCCAAGACTGCAGTGATGGTATCTACATCTACACCAGATCCACAAGATGCTGTTTGCTGACGATGCAGCCTTGGTATCTCACACAGAGGATGGCTTCCAACAGCTAGTCATCTCCTATCCCACGCCTGCAAGGAGTTTGGTTTAACCATCAGTCTGAAGAAGACAAATGTTATGGCTCAGGGCACCGAGCTCCCACCAAGAATCGCCATAGATGGATACATCTTAGAGGTCATCAATAACTTCACGTACCTCGGGTCCACTATCTCTAGCATGCTGTCCATCAACATAGAAGTCAACAGTAGAATCGCCAAGGCAGCAGCAGTCATGGCAAAACTGCAACAGCGAGTTTGGAACAACTCCAACCTCAACGTGAAAACCAAGATGCGCGTCTACCATGCCTGCGTGCTCAGCACTCTTCTGTACGGCAGCGAGACGTGGACCACCTACGCGAGGCATGAGCAGAATCTGAACAGCTTCCATATGAGGTGCCTGCGTCGCATTCTGCACATCACATGGCAAGACAAGATCTCCAACACAGAGGTGCTGCACTGTGCCAACATGGACAGCATGCACTCTGTGCTGTGTGAGAGGCGCCTTCGATGGCTTGGTCATGTAAGGTGAATGGACACAGGCCACATTCCAAAGGACCTCCTCTACAGCCAACTGGCAGAAGGCTCTTGGAGGGTTGGGCACCCAAGACTGCACTTTAAGGACGTCTGCAAGAGTGATATGCTGAACTGTGGCATCGACATCAAGACATGGGAGAGCCTAGCAGATGAACGCTCTGCTTGGCACATTACTGTGATGCAGGGCGTGAAAATCTCAGAGGAAGCACGGAACACAACCGCCGCCCAAAAGAGAGCCAGGCGAAAGGAGCGGCAGCAACCGGCACAACAGTCAACACCTTTTGTCTGCACCAGATGTGACAGAGATTGTCACTCACGCATCGGCATGCACACCCACTCCAGGGAATGCAGCTGACCAAAGGAGCTACAACATCGCCTCTCGAGACGGACGGTTGCCGCCGCCGCCGCCGGAATCCAGTGAAGCAGGCAGGTTTTCTGTCATGTCAGTTATGGTTTTGTTTTGTTTTGTTTTTTTTTTACATTTTTGAGTGGGATTGCATTACTTAAAAAAACACTATAAAACTATTAACATGAAAACGTCAATATGTCAAAAACAAGAAAACTATTACATTTCATATGGAAAATGAGTGAAGCCCCCCTCCTCCTCTTCTCCCCTCCTCCTCCTACTCTTTCTCTCTGCCCCTCCCCCTCGCTCTCACAGAGCAAACGAAGCATTTTGGAAACACAAAACCTTTAAACTGTAAAACAAACCATAAATTTCTGAATGTATCACCATTTACGGACACAGGATGCACTCTGGATTATTTCATTAAATATTTTGATAGAGTTGTTTTTTCTTTTCAGTCAGAGCAGCTGTCCGCTCTGAGCTGCCTTCAGTGCTGTGGCTTCACAGAATGCTGAAAGCAGGTGACTGCTGATCTCTGCTGTTTACAGTGGTTTTGAAAAGATGATAATGAGATATATATAGTTCTTATTTCTTTAATTATTTGGTTGAAAATGCAAAATAAAGCAAACTATGAAATATGATCGAATTGGTACATTTTCAGCAACATTTCAGTTCATTTTTTGGAAAAACCATACTGGGTGGTACAGCCAATTTGCAGTACCAGGCGGGACTATCTGGCACCGCCCACAGTACCTAGAACCCTGAGTCAATCATAGCACAAAAAGCCCACAATTAATGAAACATTTATTTTTGAAATTTACCCAGTGGTGGGCACAGCAAACCAAGAAGTTAGCTTTGATAGCTGTTAATGTGCTAACTGAAAAGTTAAATTTTATAACGCTAAACCGATTAGCTAAAAGCTAAACCAATAACTTTTAGTATTGACTCCAGTACACTGGCAGCTACTGACAACAACAAGCCAGTGCTTCTGTCTCAGATCAGCCTTCTCTCAGCAAAAGAGACCTGCTGACCAGAGAGAAAAGAAGGGGAGCAAAACAAAAAAAGATAATTTATTTTCACAGCTATACAGACGTGCAGGGGTATCACAGCAGTCATGCACAGCGGCAGTTTTGACTTATAGTTACAATTTTAAACAAACTAATTCCGGACAAGTTTTAACTGGATGGCAGTTGATGGCCATCCAGTAGATGGCAGTGTGAATACCAATTGCCACACATTCGCTAAAAGTGCTGAGTCACTTAACAAACAGAATTTTCAGTTTTCAAATTGTCTTTTTTTACAAATGAAAAAAATTACATATTTACAAATACAGATTTATTTGTAAAAACCAACACACACATTGCAGTAACTTGTGTGTTGGATTTTAGATATACTGACCAACTACTGAACACAGAAAACTAATTTTCCCATAATACCTTTCGGCATGTGTGTCTGAAAAAGCTAAAACCTTCAAAATTATTTTACTGCATTACTTTAAAACTAAAAGATATAGCTGATATTTTCACTTTGTAAAACCACAGAGTTAATTTCATTTAATTTCAATAACTTGTCCGAAATTGTTTAAAATTTTAACCATAAATCAAAACTGTCTTGCTGTGCATGACTACTGTGATATGTCTGCAAGTCTATATGGCTGTGATTATAAATGATCTTTTTTCTCTTCTCTTCCTTTCTCTTTGGTAGTCAGCTCTCCTCTGCTGGCAGAGGATTAAGCTCTACCTCTCATAGCTGTCTGTCTGCTACAACACATGTAACAGGCAGGCACTAAAATGTATGATTTTAGGCTTTACAAATGTTTTTTAACTGTTAAGCTTTATTCACTATGCTCACAAAAATATGCTAGCAGTCTAAAAGTTATCAGAACTAAATTTAGAGGACGTTAATTGGTCCGCTGATGGTTTTCAAAGTTAGCTGAAAAGCTAATCAGGTAGCAAAAAGTTAGCTTTGCTAATTAGCGGTTAGCGGATTAGCGGAACTGTGCGCATCACTGAATTTACCTCAGTACTGTTTTCGGAATCAAAGCACGGCAATCCCAGTTCATTCACTTGTATTTCATTATGTTTCAGCACTAGATGGGGCTAAACAACTGCAATGAATGTCAAACATTTTGGAACATGTGGTGACAAACTAAAGCCTTGTCTATTATAGGAATGTGACATTTCGATGGGTATTGCAAAGGTTTCAAAACATTTCATAACACTTTCAATTTTGCTGTCATGGATCAACGCTTGTTTTCTGGCCATAATGACTGAATTATTTTGCTATCACAAGAAAATTATGGTTTCTTTTCTCATGATAAGATATTTTGAGAAAGAGGCATTTTGTTCTTGAGATAAATTAAGCTATTTTCATGAACAAAAAGAACTGTTATTCTGTGATAATGAAATAAACATTTGATCTTAAAATAACAAGCCACTCTCTGCTTTTGGAGGATAACAAAATTAGGATTTTATTATTTAGCATTGGACAAACTGTGCTAGAATGTCCATTGGCAAACATGAAAGCGAATAGATATGAAGTACAGAAACTCAAATAGTGCAAATAGTTTATATTTTGTTTAGTTTAATGCAATGGCAATCTGTATTTTCAGCAAGGAGGGAACCCACACAAACAAGGGGAGAACATGTAAACTTCATACAGAAATCAATCCCATGACCTTCATGCTGTGAGACAATAGTGCTAACCACTAAGCCACCGTGCTGCTGTTACTGTATATTTATGTAATAATAATAATAATAATAATAATAATAATAATATACTGTATTTTCAGTGATAATCAGACATAAAGATTAAAACAAAATAAATGCAAAGAATGCCATTATTTCAAACTTTTACTGTTCTGATGAACTAATTTCTCAAATAAATAATCTTTCTTCCAGTCATATTTGAATGTTTTTTTTCTTTGTCAGAACTGTTTTTAGGACCACATGAAGTTGGTGTAAAATGCTCCCTTGAATGAATATATTCACTGATACATATTTGTATTTGAAGTTGCTTCTTTTGTGCGTGCACATATGTGTGAACTGAGGGATCGACCACCTGCTTGTCTTCACTCGTGGGCAACATTTCCATCAAAAAGTTAAGAATGCCAAACAGTCTGCCAACATCTGACATGCACACGCACGCACACACACACACACGCACACACGCACGCACGGACACACTGACCTCATCCAGGAGATACGGTCTTGCCAGAACTCATACATTATGTAACACGACTTTCCTGGGAGCTTCTGAACTGCCACACTGACAGCAAGATGGGGGGGGGGGGGGGGGACACATCGGGGCAAGGAGACGATACAAAGTGAATGCAAGTCTGCACACAGCACAGAAAAACTGCATCAAAAAAACGTAAGTCCTTTTGAATGAAACATCAACTTGAAGAAGCCAGAAAGTTAGATTTCTTACTTTGTATAAAACAGCAATAACAGGTGCAGGCACATTTATAAAATAAATTTATGAGTGTGTCACTTTGTGAAACTCAAATACTACTACTACTACTAATAATAATAATAATAATATTAATAATAATAATTATTATTATTATTACGGCTGCCAAAATAAATACATTAATTTAGATTCATTAATTACAGCACCTTTTCTTCTTTTTTTGGGTGCTCCCATTGCCACAGTAGATCAATCGTTTCCATCTCACCCTGTCCTCTGTATCTTCCTCTGTCACACCAACCACCTGCATGTCCTCCCTCAGCACATCCATAAACCTCCTCTTTGGCCTCCCTCTTCTCTTTCTGCTTTGTGGCTCCATCCTCAGCATCGTTCTCCCTATATACCTCTCTGACTTTGTCTTCAAACCGTCCCACCTGAGCTGTCCCTCTGACATGTTCATTCCTAATCCTGTCCATTCCAGGGTCTTGAAATTCACAGGGAGCATTCTCGGGACACAGACCTTGGACAAGTTCAAAGATGCCTAACCTCGACCTATTTTAACAAGTCAAAAGGTCACATTCTGTTTCGTATTTTTATGCTCACACGGCCGAGGGTATTTTAAGTATTTTCAAAATTGTTTTTAAAAATAAATTTCTTTTCTTCATTGTTTTTGTGTTTCTGAGAGCCTGTGTATGTGTTTTGTGATTTGATGGGTGATATCTTAAAAAAAATTGTACATGTGATTAAATGCGATTAATTTAGATTAACCACAGAACTAAGAAATAATTAATTGGATTAACTATTTTTAATCACCTGACAGCACTAATAATAATAATAATGGATAAGCAACTATAATTATTTGACAGTTGTACTTTGCTTTGTGTGAAAACAAACAGTGGCTTACTGCAGGTTGTCATCGTGGGCTGAGGTGGCATCAGTGTAGCTTTTCAGGACTTTCTGGAAGTTATCCACATGTTCATCGATCACCGACATCTGCCTCTGAACCAGCAAGATGTTCTGTTGCCAACAACATGGAAGAAGACAACAAGAACAAGATCAGTAGTGCAGCAGATAACTGAAACAATCCTTCACATGGTTATGCAAGCATCAGATTTGGCATGAATGTTATTCATAAATCAGCGATTTAATTTTTGTTTGAGGGGGAACAGCTGCTTGAGGGATGAAACTGGAAACTGAAATCAGGCAGTACCAACCGCTGAGGCCACTGCATGGAGCTAAATTACTTAAAGTGTCCTTAAAATTCCAATCATTGCACCAAAATAATGGCAGAACAACACGCTTATAAGAGAGTGCCGTGATGCGTTATCAGTGGCTTTCTTCACCACGTCACAGCCTTCAGTAGCTCCATGCTTCATTTACACCTGACTGCAGCAGAGAGTTTTTCTTCTTCAATGAATAACAGCAAAATGCAACATTAAACTGTTAAATAAAAGTTGCATCTCTAACACAGTCTGGCAGAAGAAGAAAAACAAAACAAGAGTGCTCTGAGAGCACAATATCCCCTGCTGGCAAATGCTGCTTTGGTACAAGTGCTTGCTACATTCTGATAACATTTCAAGGTATGTGATAGTTGAATTCAGAAATCAGACACCAGCTCATGAAACTGGCAGTGCTGAGATTTGTTAATACCCCGTCACAACAGAGCAACAATTCCATGAATACCGTACAAAATGACATTTGAATGACATTCTTGCAATTCGTTCTGCATGCGAACTGCACTCGAACTCCTCGTACAGCATTCCTACAGCAGTCAGCACATTTGTGTGTCACTCCTGCTGAAAAACATCTGAACAGTGGTGGAGTTGCAGTCGTACTGCATTCTTACTGCAGGACAAATGGACGTTCGAACATCATTCGTGCAATTCCACCTGCAGTTGAACTGCATTCGAGCTGCATTGGAATTCCTCGGACAGCATTCGTGTGGCAGTTAGGAAAATACACCAAATACACATAGCCAGCACAAATGTAGAGAACAGACACACTACTGTCGTGCTGCATTCGAACTGGGGAATATCCGCACTGTGGTTGTCGCTCAAATGGCATTCGAACTGGCATCAGAAATGGCAACCCACCAGGAGTTGGAGCAGTCTGAAAGCGTGGGCAAGTCCTGATTGTGCCCCCGATGAGCCAGACCACACACCACCCATCCTGTTCAGGGTGCGCAAAGGAAATATTGTAATGTGCAAAGTCTGTGGTACGCAATCATCATGTGCATTAGACGTAAACATTGCGCAATCACACCGAATACAGTGTGTCCCAGCGAGTCAGTGCATCTCTGTGACGCACACTGTGGCCGTCTGGACGGGGTCTAACAGCCATGATAACATGATAATACAGATACGTCCTCTGACACATAAGGTGTGTCAGAGGTGTGTCAGATTTACCACACAGTACCCTACTGTGTGGTAAATCTGTCCAGAATATGCAGTTCTCAAAAACTGATTCAGTGTGCAATAGGAAGACTAGTGAGGGAAGCCACCAAGACACCTATGACAGTTCTGAAGGAGTGACAGGTTTCTGTTGTGACTGCACTATGCACCGTTTCTCCAATGACAGACACAGATGCCATACAGTGTCTCCTTCAGAGTTGTCACAGGTGTCTTGGTGGTTTCCCTCACTCGTCTCCTTCTTGCAAGGTCACTCAGCTTTGAGAACATCCAGTAGTGTACTGTTTGTATTTCTTAATGAACAATGCAAATTGTGACTTCTGCATGTTCATGTATCCATCTCCTCTTGTGGGGCTGCTAAGCTCTGATTATCATACGAATTGTGCAAAAAATGAAAGCAGCATGAAACTTTCAGGGTTTGCTCTTGATGACATAAGCTTTGATTTAAGATGTGAGGCATTTGCAGTTTGACCCCTGGGGTCAGCTCGAGGTCATTGACCTGTAGGATATGAAATTTCTATGTATTAAATTAGAAATTGATGTGTCTTAGGACGTAAATGTGATGGAAATATAAAGTAAATGTATATTTCCATGTTTCTGAGTACGAAAAACTCATTTCTGATATGTCCAAGACCCCCAGAGGTCAATAACAGTCACTCTCAGGGGTCAAAGGTCAAGGTAGCTTGAAAAGATCCCACATTTTGGTCAATCTAAATATAAAATGTACAGCTTATCAAAGAATTACATGTAAATATGAACCAGGCAAAAGAACAGACCTATGAACTCAGAGTTGAACTCATAAGAAGGGTTTACAACTTGGTGTGTCCACAACATGTGTCATCATAAATGTTGTTTTCTAAACATAGTTCGGGAGGAGTCCATTGGATGATTGACAGCCATCAACTCACCTGACTCCCATCTTCCAGGAGATATAAACCCACCAGTTCATCCTCACGTCATGCACCCTGGCGCCGCAATTTATCACCCCCCTCCACCTACTCCTCTATTTCACTAGTGGCTCTACTCTTATATCCATAGGGGGTAGAAGAAGACACCATTCTCTATGATCTCCGCTTCAATCATTCCAGGACCAAGGCCAGCTACCAAGTCAAACGTGTGCTTACATCACATCGAACAGTCATAAGGGCGAACTAGTAGAACTAGTGAACATTTTAGTCACTGCAGTCACCAGAACATGTGCACAGTGCTGTGCATTTTAATGTTGTCTTTATACATTTACAGTGCCCACCCCAGCCCTTTTTGCAACCACACTGTACAAGTTCATAGCAAGCCTGTGATGCCTCAGGGACGGTTGTCCAAAGTGGCTGCCAACCAACATCAGTGTCAATCCATCCCCAGTCTGAGGGACTGGGCAGATGTGGTTGAGGAACCAAGGCAAGGTTCCATATGTTAGCTTCGTACATTGCTCTTTTGGTGTGTTGTCTCAAAGCATCTTGTGTAGGGGGATGTTTTCCAGTGATCTTGACCTCTGGGTGAAAAGACGCTTTCTTGCCTCATTGACTTCTGAACATGCACTCGTTCTGTCATAAATCAGTACAACAAAACGTTCAACCTGAGACAAGGAAAGATCACTCAACTCTTGAGGGATCTGCAACATTTCATGGAAAGCTTCTGTAACCTCTGGGTATACATGCCATGTATCCCGGACAGTCTGTTTACCACGACCACAGAATGAAGAAGTTGTATTATAGCCAGTAAAAGAATGAAATGCTAGCAGTGCAGAACTAGTGGAAGGACCCAGTGCAGCAACCACCTTGTGAATGGCTATATAACAGAAACTGCTACCAACTCCAAAGGCAATCCACATTTCCTCCAGACTGACTTTCTTGAAGACATCCACTGCCAAGATGACCACGTCAGAATCAACAGTTCGCACCATCACTTTCTTGGTTCCCTTGTAGGCTGCATCCACCACATGAAGAAAGAGATGAGTATCAGCTTCCTCATGAGTGCATGGACACAGGAGACTCACGTCACAACCCCCAGGAGAACAGAGGACAGTATTATTGTTTGTGGCATACACTATTTTGTCAAGATGTAATGGTGTATTAACCACTTGAATAGAGAGAAAATGAAATAGCTCAGCTTTGTTTTCCTCCACAGACAAGAAATCTTTCCAGTTCTTTGGCATCACAGTGACAGGTTCCACTCTTCTCCGAGTTCTCTTTGCTTTCCTCTGTCTTGTTGTGGCTTTTAGGCTATTTGTTTTGTACACATCCCAAACAATGTCGATGCGTATTGTGCCTGTCAACTGTGATACTATGTATGGTATAAATACACTGTCAGCATAGTCCACTCCTGAAAGGTTTTAGCAGTGCCTGGCTTGAGCATATGCACAGCTGCAGCACCATCAATTAATAGAGCTTCAACATAACCAACAGTGGTTTCTGACAAGCTAATGTGTGTGGGAAAATTTTGTAGAGCATGTTCACCTGTGCATCATACAAGCCCAATTCCATAGAGGTTGGGACGTTGTGTGAAGTGTAAATAAAAACAGAATACAATGATTTGCAAATCCTCTTCAACCTATATTCAGTTGAATACACCACAAAGACAAGATAGTTAATGTTCAAACTGATAAACTTTATTGTTTTTGTGCAAATATTTGAAATGGATGCCTGCAACACATGTCAAAAAAGCTGGGACAGTGGTATGTTTACCACTGTGTTACATCACCTTTCCTTCTAACAACACTCAGTAAGTGTTTGGGACTGAGGACACTAATTGTGAGTGTGATGATTTGGTACAAAAGGAGCATCCCCAAAAGTCTCAGTCATTCACAAGCAAAGATGGGGCGAGGATCACCACTTTGTGCACAACTGTGAGAAAAATTCCAACATTTTAAGGACAGTTTCTCAACATTCAATTGCAAGGAATTTAGGGATTCCATCATCTGCAGTCCACAATATAACAATATAATTTAACAATATAATTTAACAATTTAATTTTTAATACTTTCGACACGTAAGCGGCAAGGCCGAAAACCAACAATGAATGCCCGTGACCTTCGATCCCTCAGGCGGCACTGCATTAAAAACTGACATCAATGTGTAAAGGATCTTACCACGTGGGCTCAGGAACCCTTCAGAAAACCATTGTTAGTTAACACAGTTCGTCGCTGCATCTACAAATGCAAGTTAAAACTCTACCATGCAAAGTTAAAGCCATACATCAACAACATCCAGAAACACCACCCGAGCTCTTTTGAAATGGACAGACGCAAAGTGGAAAAGTGTGCTGTGGTCTGATGAGTCCACATTTCAAATTGTTTTTGGAAATCATGGATGTCGTGTCCTCTGGACAAATGAGGAAAAAGACCATCCAGATTGTTACCAGCACAAAGTTCAAAACCCAGCATCTATGATGGTATGGGGGTGTGTTAGTGCCCATGGCATGGGCAACTTACACATCTGTAATGGCACCATCAGTGCTGAAAGGTACATCCAGGTTTTGGAGCAACACATGCTGCCATTCAAGCAACGTCTTTTTCAGGGACGTCCCTGCTTATTTCAGCAAGACAATGCCAAGCCACATTCTGCACGTGTTACAACAGCGTGGCTTTGTAGTAAAAGAGTAAAGGTAAAAGTACTAGACTGGCCTGCCTGCAGTCCAGACCTGTCACCCATTGAAAATATGGCACATTATGAAGCGCAAAATACGACAACGGAGACCCCAGACTGTTGAACAACTGAAGTCGTACATCAAGCAAGAATGGGAAAGATTTCCACCTTCAAGCTTCAATTAATTAGTGTCCTCAGTTTCCAAACACTTATTGAGTGTTGTTAGAAGGAAAGGTGATGTAACAGAGTGGTAAACATAAAACTGTCCCAGCTTTTTTGAAAGGTGTTGCAGGCATCCATTTCAAAATGAGTAAATATTTGCACAAAAAACAATAAAGTTTAATAGTTTGAACATTAAATATCTTGTCTTTGTGGTGTATTCAATTGAATATAAGTTGAAGAGGATTTGCATTCATTGTATTCTGTTTTTATTTACATTTTACACAATGTCCCAACTTCATTGGAATTGGGGTTGTATGATGCATGGTATGGAAAATAAGTGTCACTGTGCCTCCAAACTATGCCTATTATTTCGATCAGATAGCATAGATATTGTAAGGACAAAACACTAAATGAAAGAAAATGAACAAGAAACTATATTTTAAGTTTGAGTGATGCATAACATGGCATTGTTTGCTAAAATACAAAGAAGCAGTACATTATATATTTAGACTGAACAAAATGTGGGCTCTTTTCAAGCAACCTTGACCTTTGACCTCTAGGAGTGACAGTTTTTGACCTCTGTGGCAATTGGACTAATCAGAAATGAGTTTCCCATGCTCAGAAACACAGAAATACACAATTTCTAATTTCATACATAGAAATTGCATATCCTAGAGGCCAATGACCTCTAACTGACCCCAGGGGTCAAACTGCGAATGCCTCCACATCTTAAATCAAAGCTTATGTCAAGAGCAAATCCTGAAAGTTTCATGCTTCTTTCATTTTGTGCACAATTCTTATGCTTAACAGCCCCACTACTCACTATCTAAAGAAAACTTGGAATTTTAATTCCACTGTTGTTTTTCTACTGCAAATGGCAATAAACTGAAACTGAAACTGAACTAAAGAAAACCAGCTGCAAAGGTGATGATTTATATAATAATAATACTTATAATAATACTTATATGTAATTTGTCCAATCACTTATGGACATGAATAATGGAGGCACACTGCATAAAATGGCTGTAATTCCTCGTTTGTTCAGGCAGAATTTGTTGTTAAACCTCTTAAATTAAGGCTGAAAGTCTACACTACACAATAAAATAGAACATGTTCAACTCAAAAATACAAGGGAAAGAGCTGATTGCTAACAAATAGAACAGATTATATTTTTTCACTTAGAATTTTAAGGAAGCCGTTTCACAACATTTTCAATTTTACAGTGTACAAACATTGATTGTTTTGTTGTGTTTTAATTCTATTGCAATGTTGTACAGAGGAAAAATTCCAACTACAAAAGTCCAAATACATATGGATTGATCAGTCGATTGGACCTTTTAGAGAAGAAAATAATCTGCTCAAAATTTGGTTGAAAATATTGGATGAATATATCGAATATGGAATGGAGTGTGCATAAAGTATTCTTGTGTACACATTGGAAATTTCAGAGCACAGATTACAGTTTCAATTCCAATTTATTTTCATTTATATAGCGCCAAATCACAACAAAGTTGCCTCAAGGCGCTTCACACAACTAAGGTCTAACCTTACCAACCCCCAGAGAAAGCACACAGGGGACAGTGGTAAGGAAAAACTCCTTCTGATAATTTGAGGAAGAAACCTCAAGCAGACCAGACTCAAAGGCGCAACCCTCTGCTTGGGCCATGCTCCCGACACAATTTACAAAACAATTTACAAAATGAATATACAGGAAATTTTGCCGGTGCACAGGACAGGAGGGCCACAGAAACAGACACCACACCCATCTCTGGACGGAGCCGCACCTCAAACAACAGAAAACAGAAAAAAAAACTGAATCAGGCAGCAGAAAGACAACAAATACAGTATAATTTGTCAGCATTAAGCAACAAGAAAAACGGAAGAAATACTAAGCCACTAGCCCTAAGCTTCCCTAAAAGACCATGAATTTAGATAAAGTTGAGGCCATGGCATGCTCAATTTCCTAATAAAATGAATTAAAAGAGTAAAAAGCATAGTAACATACTATACCAGTATGCTAGCCATAAGAAAGGGAAAATAAGTGCGTCTTAAGTCTGGACTTGAAAGTATCCACAGAATCTGACTGTTTTATTGACGCAGGGAGATCATTCCACAGAACAGGGGCACGATCAATCAATCAATCAATCAATTTTTTTATATAGCGCCAAATCACAACAAACAGTTGCCCCAAGGTGCTTTATATTGTAAGGCAAGGCCATACAATAATTATGTAAAACCCCAACGGTCAAAACGACCCCCTGTGAGCAAGCACTTGGCTACAGTGGGAAGGAAAAACTCCCTTTTAACAGGAAGAAACCTCCAGCAGAACCAGGCTCAGGGAGGGGCAGTCTTCTGCTGGGACTGGTTGGGGCTGAGGGAGAGAACCAGGAAAAAGACATGCTGTGGAGGTAAGAGAAAGCGATAACGATAAGAGAAAGCACTGTGACCCATAGATGTTTTATTCATCCTAGGGACACAAAGCAGTCCTACACCCTGAGAACGCAAAGCCCGGGCCGGTACATAGGGATTAATTAGGTCAGCTAAGTAGGGAGGTGACAGTCCATGAACAATTTTATAGACTAGTAGCAGAACCTTAAAATCTGATCTCACTGGGACAGGAAGCCAGTGAAGGGATGCCAAAATGGGTGTAATGTGGTCGAACTTTCTGCTTTGTGTCAAATGTCTGGCAGCAGCATTTTGAATCAATTGGAGAGCCCAAATGCTGGACTGCGGTAAACCAGAAAATAGAACATTGCAGTAGTCCAATCTATAAGACATAAACGCATGAATCAGGGTCTCAGCATCAGCCATAGACAGGATGGGACGAATCTTCACTATATTTCGCAGGTGGAATGAAGCAGTCCTCGTAATATATCTAATGTGGATGAACTCAGTGTGTAAAAATGATTGCGTTCCTTTAGTAATAACTGCATCACTTTCTAGTCTCTTTCTAGTCTTTTTATTGTTTCCGCAGCTTGACACCAGCAGAAGAAACTTGAGAGAGGAGATCCCGTTACAGAGCAGCATCCGTGCAGCGACCGTCCAATTAGAGTCACAACTCCTCATTGCTCGCCCTATGCATCATAACATCATTCTGTTAACTTCAATTAACCACTTTATTGGGTACACCTTGCTCGTACCAGGTTGGGCCCCCTTTCTGCCTTCAGAACTGCCTTAATTCTTTATGGCACAGGTTCAGCAAGGTGTTGGAAACATTCCTCAGAGATGTTGGTCCATACTGACATGATAGAAAAACGCAGTTGCCCATTCAACCAGTCTGCTCATTCTCCTCTGACATCAACAAGGCATTTTCGTCCACACATCTGCCACCCACTGGATATCTTCTCTTTTTGGACCATTTTCTGTGAACCGTAGAGATGGCTGTGCGTGAAAATCCCAGTAGATCAGCAGTTTCTGAAATACTCAGACCAGCCTGTTTGGCACCCTCAACCATGTAACGTTCAAAGTCACTTAAATCCATTTCTTCCCCATTCAGGGAAGAAATTGCTCACTTTGAACTTCAGCATGTCATCTTCACCATGTCTAGATGCCTAAATCCATTGAGTTGCTGCCATGTGACTGGCTGATTAGCTATTTGTGTCCCCTTTAACCCTTTAAGGCTTAAATTTTTATGAAACAGTGGTAAGATCAGAACTGACACATGGGATGAGACATGGGTACCGAAGGGAGTGCAGGAGAAGTTCACCCTATTCAGGACTTTAGTGAGCACAATATGGAGAAAACAATTGCCATGGGGTCCAATGGACCCCAAAAGTCCTGAATAGGATTAAATATGGTGGAAATGAGAATGCTGAGATGGTTGTATGGAGGCTGAACAGAAGAAGAAATCAGAATGCAACAAAACTAATCCAGGAAATTAGGCTGAGGTGGTTTAAACATGATGAACACTGCCAACAAAACAGAGGGTTGAACTGGAGGTGGATAGACGGAGTAGATGCTGTCCTGTAGGAGGTGCAGGTCAGGACTGTGTAAAGGAAGTCCATCAGATATCTTGACCTCTCACAGACATTGGAAAAGTTCAAAACTAAGAAGAAGCTGGGTCTTGAAGATACCCCTAAATGTGTGTCTTTTAGTACTATGTGCCTTTGCTTGAATACTTTTTATTTATTTATTTAAAAAAAAACATGATCAAAAAGAAAACATACTGCGTAACAGACTCAATGTGGGGCACTCGTTTTGTCACGTCTTTTACTTTGCTTTAATTGTCACCATAGTTACAGCGCGATAATTGAGTGCACATTGACCTCTCTGTGGGTGTTTTCACACTTTGTCCATTTCTGTCTCTGAGCGCACTGTGACTCAGTAATTTCCTCTGGGCTTATAAGAACACACCAGAGATCCGTCCAACCTCTTTCAAAGGCCATACTGAGTTTTGCCTTTTGAACACAAACTTGTCCACTTTACATTTTCACACCTTAAGGCTGGCCTTATGCTGACTTTATACAGCTGGAAACAAGCTGTTATGTGCACAAAATGTGCTATAAATACTGGTGCACGTGGTTATAGACTAGCAGTGTTTGAGGGAAACAAGGGTGTAGAAAGGGGACAGTGACCGATCTTGGTGGTTGAAGTACATTTTCTGGAGCAAATGTGTGCTGAGAGCAGCAGAAAAGATCAGCGAGGTAACAAGAAGACTTGCTTAAATCTACTCAAAGGCCTGACTAGGCTGTTTATCTGCCCTTAACTGAGTTAAACTGTGGGGTTGCTGTTTCGCCTAAGTAGAAGTAGCATGAAAAACAATGAGACAAGATAAAATGCTATCATTCTAGAACCACATCTTCCCCAAAATCAAAAAAACAAAAAAACAAAACAAACAAACAAAAAACTCTTCCTTGACTCAACGCTGACTTTGTCACCAATTTTCATTGAAATCGATTCATGTTTTATTGAGATATCCTGTGAAACAATTACACAAACCAACCAACAGATGAAGTTCATGAAAGATGAATGTTCTTGGCACAAATCATCAATATCTGTATGAGACAAGTGAGTATAGGGCAATATTATTACCCACATGATGACTGGTGGTTGGCTCTCACTGCGGTATTGTATCACTTCCTGTTCCGGAGCACAGCGGTGTTTTTCTGTATCTGTTAGCTGTTTAATCTGCGCAGTTAGATTGATCTAGTTATCTAGATTACGATTTGTTTCCCAGTGTAATCTTTACGTGCCTTAACTAAAGCACTCCTGCTGAATAACCTCTAAATTATTTACACATTATTCACTTTGCGTGTTTTTAGGAATCCGCTAGCTTAGCGTAGCTACTAGCTCTTAGCCGATTTAGCATGGCGGCTTCTCCTGTCTCTCCCGCACTTTTCTGCTCTGGGTGTGAAATGCTTAGTTATTCCTCGGCCTCCTTTAGCAGTAACGGTACTTGTAATAAGTGTAGCTTATTCGTAGCTTTGGAGGCCAGGCTGGGCGAATTGGAGGCTCGGCTCCGCACCGTGGAAAATTCTACAGTTAGCCAGGCCCCTGTAGTCGGTGCGGACCAAGGTAGCTTAGCCGCCGTTAGTTCCCCCCTGGCAGATCCCGAGCAGCCGGGAAAGCAGGCCGACTGGGTGACTGTGAGGAGGAAGCGTAGCCCTAAACAGAAGCCCCGTGTACACCGCCAACCCGTTCACATCTCTAACCGTTTTTCCCCACTCGACGACACACCCGCCGAGGATCAAACTCTGGTTATTGGCGACTCTGTTTTGAGAAATGTGAAGTTAGCGACACCAGCAACCATAGTCAATTGTCTTCCGGGGGCCAGAGCAGGCGACATTGAAGGAAATTTGAAACTGCTGGCTAAGGCTAAGCGTAAATTTGGTAAGATTGTAATTCACGTTGGCAGCAATGACACCCGGTTACGCCAATCGGAGGTCACTAAAATTAACATTAAATCGGTGTGTAACTTTGCAAAAACAATGTCGGACTCTGTAGTTTTCTCTGGGCCCCTCCCCAATCCGACCGGGAGTGACATGTTTAGCCGCATGTTCTCCTTGAATTGCTGGCTGTCTGAGTGGTGTCCAAAAAATGAGGTGGGCTTCATAGATAATTGGCAAAGCTTCTGGGGAAAACCTGGTCTTGTTAGGAGAGACGGCATCCATCCCACTTTGGATGGAGCAGCTCTCATTTCTAGAAATCTGGCCAATTTTCTTAAATCCTCCAAACCGTGACTATCCAGGGTTGGGACCAGGAAGCAGAGTTGTAGTCTTACACACCTCTCTGCAGCTTCTCTCCCCCTGCCATCCCCTCATTACCCCATCCCCGTAGAGACGGTGTCTGCTCCCAGACTACCAATAACCAGCAAAAATCTATTTAAGCATAAAAATTCAAAAAGAAAAAATAATATAGCACCTTCAACTGCACCACAGACTAAAACAGTTAAATGTGGTCTATTAAACATTAGGTCTCTCTCTTCTAAGTCCCTGTTGGTAAATGATATAATAATTGATCAACATATTGATTTATTCTGCCTAACAGAAACCTGGTTACAGCAGGATGAATATGTTAGTTTAAATGAGTCAACACCCCCGAGTCACACTAACTGTCAGAATGCTCGTAGCACGGGCCGGGGCGGAGGATTAGCAGCAATCTTCCATTCCAGCTTATTAATTAATCAAAAACCCAGACAGAGCTTTAATTCATTTGAAAGCTTGTCTCTTAGTCTTGTCCATCCAAATTGGAAGTCCCAAAAACCAGTTTTATTTGTTATTATCTATCGTCCTCCTGGTCGTTACTGTGAGTTTCTCTGTGAATTTTCAGACCTTTTGTCTGACTTAGTGCTTAGCTCAGATAAGATAATTATAGTGGGCGATTTTAACATCCACACAGATGCTGAGAATGACAGCCTCAACACTGCATTTAATCTATTATTAGACTCTATTGGCTTTGCTCAAAAAGTAAATGAGTCCACCCACCACTTTAATCATATCTTAGATCTTGTTCTGACTTATGGTATGGAAATAGAACACTTAACAGTATTCCCTGAAAACTCCCTTCTGTCTGATCATTTCTTAATAACATTTACATTTACTCTGATGGACTACCCAGCAGTAGGGAATAAGTTTCATTACACTAGAAGTCTTTCAGAAAGCGCTGTAACTAGGTTTAAGGATATGATTCCTTCTTTATGTTCTCTAATGCCATATAACAACACAGTGCAGAGTAGCTACCTAAACTCTGTAAGGGAGATAGAGTATCTCGTCAATAGTTTTACATCCTCATTGAAGACAACTTTGGATGCTGTAGCTCCTCTGAAAAATAGAGCTTTAAATCAGAAGTGTCTGACTCCATGGTATAACTCACAAACTCGTAGCTTAAAGCAGATAACCCGTAAATTGGAGAGGAAATGGCGTCTCACTAATTTAGAAGATCTTCACTTAGCCTGGAAAAAGAGTCTGTTGCTCTATAAAAAAGCCCTCCGTAAAGCTAGGACATCTTTCTACTCATCACTAATTGAAGAAAATAAGAACAACCCCAGGTTTCTTTTCAGCACTGTAGCCAGGCTGACAAAGAGTCAGAGCTCTATTGAGCTGAGTATTCCATTAACTTTAACTAGTAATGACTTCATGACTTTCTTTGCTAACAAAATTTTAACTATTAGAGAAAAAATTACTCATAACCATCCCAAAGACGTATCGTTATCTTTGACTGCTTTCAGTGATGCCGGTATTTGGTTAGACTCTTTCTCTCCGATTGTTCTGTCTGAGTTATTTTCATTAGTTACTTCATCCAAACCATCAACATGTTTATTAGACCCCATTCCTACCAGGCTGCTCAAGGAAGCCCTACCATTATTTAATGCTTCGATCTTAAATATGATCAATCTATCTTTGTTAGTTGGCTATGTACCACAGGCTTTTAAGGTGGCAGTAATTAAACCATTACTTAAAAAGCCATCACTTGACCCAGCTATCTTAGCTAATTATAGGCCAATCTCCAACCTTCCTTTTCTCTCAAAAATTCTTGAAAGGGTAGTTGTAAAACAGCTAACATCATCTGCAGCGGAATGGTCTATTTGAAGAGTTTCAGTCAGGTTTTAGAATTCATCATAGTACAGAAACAGCATTAGTGAAGGTTACAAATGATCTTCTTATGGCCTCGGACAGTGGACTCATCTCTGTGCTTGTTCTGTTAGACCTCAGTGCTGCTTTTGATACTGTTGACCATAAAATTTTATTACAGAGATTAGAGCATGCCATAGGTATTAAAGGCACTGCGCTGCGGTGGTTTGAATCATATTTGTCTAATAGATTACAATTTGTTCATGTAAATGGGGAATCTTCTTCACAGACTAAAGTTAATTATGGAGTTCCACAAGGTTCTGTGCTAGGACCAATTTTATTCACTTTATATATGCTTCCCTTAGGCAGTATTATTAGACGGTATTGCTTAAATTTTCATTGTTACGCAGATGATACCCAGCTTTATCTATCCATGAAGCCAGAGGACACACACCAATTAGCTAAACTGCAGGATTGTCTTACAGACATGGATGACCTCTAATTTCCTGCTTTTAAACTCAGATCAAACTGAAGTTATTGTACTTGGCCCCACAAATCTTAGAAACATGGTGTCTAACCAGATCCTTACTCTGGATGGCATTACCCTGACCTCTAGTAATACTGTGAGAAATCTTGGAGTCATTTTTGATCAGGATATGTCATTCAAAGCGCATATTAAACAAATATGTAGGACTGCTTTTTTGCATTTACGCAATATCTCTAAAATCAGAAAGGTCTTGTCTCAGAGTGATGCTGAAAAACTAATTCATGCATTTATTTCCTCTAGGCTGGACTATTGTAATTCATTATTATCAGGTTGTCCTAAAAGTTCCCTAAAAAGCCTTCAGTTAATTCAAAATGCTGCAGCTAGAGTACTGACGGGGACTAGAAGGAGAGAGCATATCTCACCCATATTGGCCTCTCTTCATTGGCTTCCTGTTAATTCTAGAATAGAATTTAAAATTCTTCTTCTTACTTATAAGGTTTTGAATAATCAGGTCCCATCTTATCTTAGGGACCTCGTAGTACCATATCACCCCAATAGAGCGCTTCGCTCTCAGACTGCAGGCTTACTTGTAGTTCCTAGGGTTTGTAAGAGTAGAATGGGAGGCAGAGCCTTCAGCTTTCAGGCTCCTCTCCTGTGGAACCAGCTCCCAATTCAGATCAGGGAGACAGACACCCTCTCTACTTTTAAGATTAGGCTTAAAACTTTCCTTTTTGCTAAAGCTTATAGTTAGGGCTGGATCAGGTGACCCTGAACCATCCCTTAGTTATGCTGCTATAGACGTAGACTGCTGGGGGGTTCCCATGATGCACTGTTTCTTTCTCTTTTTGCTCTGTATGCACCACTCTGCATTTAATCATTAGTGATCGATCTCTGCTCCCCTCCACAGCATGTCTTTTTCCTGGTTCTCTCCCTCAGCCCCAACCAGTCCCAGCAGAAGACTGCCCCTCCCTGAGCCTGGTTCGGCTGGAGGTTTCTTCCTGTTAAAAGGGAGTTTTTCCTTCCCACTGTAGCCAAGTGCTTGCTCACAGGGGGTCGTTTTGACCGTTGGGGTTTTACATAATTATTGTATGGCCTTGCCTTACAATATAAAGCGCCTTGGGGCAACTGTTTGTTGTGATTTGGCGCTATATAAAAAAAAATTGATTGATTGATTGATTGATTGATGATGGTCGATTTTCTGACTAAGACAGCTACAATTGGAATCTCATGCATATCTAAGCCAATCCTCAGTTTAAGAGCAACATTACTACCATAATCAACATGGTCTTAATTTGACAGTACAACACCTGTTGTGTGCCATGGTAAAAGCAAAGTAAATCACACCTATTTCACAGAAGAGGAGGCGATGGTCTAATGGTTAAGCGGTGGGTTTGAGATCAGATGATCCTCAATTCAAATCCTGCCCATATCGGAAAATCACTAAGGGCCCTTGGGCAAGGTCCTTAGTCCCTCAGTTGCTCCTGGTGTGCAGTTGAGCACCTTGCATAGCGGCACATACTGGAATCGAACCGTGGTCTATCGGTTGGTTGTCTAAATCCTATGATCCAGAGCCACTGTCAATGTCTAGATAGTAGTGTCGTAATATTCAAGGCCAGTGTTGGTCTTGGTTTGGTCTCATCACCTTCAAAAGCTGGTCTTGACTCAGTCTTCTGCACTTTAAAGTCCTAACATTTGGTCTTGACTTTGAGACTTAAATCAAGACTGGTTCTTTGGAGGTGTCTGGATTTGAGTACCACAACACTACTAGTACACTGTCTTGCAAAAATGCAATTAAAAAGTTGACCTTTAAAAGACACCGGCCTTCATTTTTAAAGTTAGGTCACATCTGGAAGCATGCGCTAGTGCCGCACATTACCAATATTTACTGCCCCACGGAAGTGCCCTGGATCATGAATGGCAACCATTCAGGTAAACCAATCCATCACCACCTCTCAAAAGTAACCGTTCATCTGCCGCACCCAGGTGAAATGTGGGTGTCCCCATCACCCTCTCCAGCTCCTGGGGTCCTCAACACTGAAGCACTTGCTTACTGGATGGTGCCCAGAGAAATGAGCCACATGGCCAAAACATTGTAGCTGATGTTCCCTCACCGCACAAGTGACACTTCTCATCTGAGTCTCCCCAAGTAAACATTTATCACAAAGGCATCTTAGCGGTACCCAAGGTTCCTCCAAAGAGAGCTAGTGGTCACCTTAGGTCACTGCTTAGGCATCATGAGGGCTAATCTACTGCACGGTAGCACCGGGGTCCAAACCGGAGGAGGCTCATGCAGGTGGGCACCTGGATCACTCTTTCCCTGAGCAAAGGTGACCATCTTCCACATTTTTAAGGTCAGGGTCAAACCTTACCCAAACTAACAGTATCTGAGCCACTCTAAACAAGTCTACGTGTGACGAATCAAGAGTTTTTCTTCTCGACAGAATTGATCCTATCCTCCACATTTTACACAGAAAACCGCAGTTTAAAGTCAAAGAAAGGGTAGGTTATTCTGTGCAGCAGTTGCGCTGTGCACTTATTGCAGCACTCGCATTTCAACACGACAGGGTCAGGGTCTCACTGTCTGACCTCCAGTGTCTTATTGACAGATTGCAACTGAGCCTGTAACAGCGTCTTTGGTTTATTTTCACAAAAAACAAAAGTGTGCCTCTGCAAAGTTGTTCCCTTTTCTTCCATCACTGTGGCTAAACAACATTTATCAATTTGTACAGGAGAGAGTGAGGTAAGTTGAGCCAGTGGGTAAGCAGACCCACCTCTTGTATCTAGGTGCACTCACAGAAATATTTAACGCTAACTTTTAAGATTTATGTAATTTTATTACATGACAAATTCCATTTACTTTTTTTTAGATAATTTTAATACAAACCTACCAAATAAACCTTACATGATGCATATTCATTACTGTAATAAATCCTATTTATTTGAAATGCCTAATCCTCAGCTTTATGTATTCAGTATTAATAAAATGTAATTACTCTAAATCAATAATAATGACAGTATTTATTTAAAATCCATAAAGTATATTGTTTGAATTGCATAATAATTATGTTACCTATACAAGATAAATGGCATAGGTAACATAATTATATATAATTATAATTATATAACATATATAATATATATGTTTGTAATTTGCTAATGTATAGAATCATGTGAATCAATTCACTAAAGCAGGGGTGGCCAAGTTCGGTCCTCGAGAGCCACATTCCTGACACTCTTAGTTGTCTCCCTGTTCCAACACACCTGAATCCAATGAAAGGCTCATTAAAAGTCTGCTAACGAGTCTTTCATTGGATTCAGGTGTGTTGGAGCAGGGAGACAACTAAGAGTGTCAGGAAGGTGGCTCTCGAGGACCGAACTTGGCCACCCCTGCACTAAAGATTAGCTTGAATTTCTAAGCTAGCTTGTTTTTTTGTTTTTTTTTCAAAATCGTGGCTATGGGGAAAATTGAGCCAATGGTTCAACTTAACCCCACCATAAGGCACTGAAATGCAGTTAAGTCTCTGACATATAAAATGGTATTTCAGTTGAGTATACTCAACTGGCTTTGTTTTGTTTTTTATATGTTAACCATTGTAGAGAAGGTATCATGTCAAAATCCTACAAGAGGAAAACAAGCTGGGGCTCAGCACCCCTTGAAGGGATGGAGAGAGCAGCCAATGATGTCAAGGGTGGAAAGTCCATCAGATCAGTGGCAAAAGAGAGAAATATTGACAGGTCAACATTGGTTGGTACAGGCCCATTTGCTTAGTGTAGTTCAATACAGTACCATTACTTTTTTAGGTAAAGATTGATTCAAGAATTTTATGCCACACCACCATCTCTCTTGCCATATGCCTGAAGCGACATCTTTAGGAAGGGCTACAGCCTTCAGTAAAAATATAGTTGGGAAGTTCTTTGACAATCTGGCTAACGTGATGGACAGGTAACAGAATTCATACATATAAAAACATTAATAACTATTTATGACGACTACATACAACAGTTAAGTAAATTAACAACAAACTAACGCATGGGTACTTACCAGCTAGAATTACCATGATATAGGCTATTAAGGAATGTGTAATTGCTAATACTTTTGCATTACTTAATGTTTAACTATTCTGATTATCATCATTGCTCTTTTCTTTGTTTTACAGGCATAAATTCCCTCCAAACATGATTTATAATGTTGACGAAACAGGTGTAACAACAGTACAGACACCAAAGCAGGTAGTGGCAGAAAAAGGAAAGAAGTAAGTAGGCGCCATCACATCTGCTGAAAGAGGTGAACTGATGACTGTGGGCTGGGCAGTCAATGCGACTGGTAATGCAGTCCCTCCTATGTTTATGTTCCCAAGGGTTAGATACAAAGGCGACTTCATTACAGGAGCACCTCCAGAATGAATTGGTACCTCTACCAGATCAGGCTGGATCAATGAAGACACCTTCGTTGAGTTCCTTGAACATCTTGTTCAGCAGACCAAGTGCTCCCCTGACCTGCCACTGCTGCTAATCTTGGATAACCATGAAGCCCACATTTCACTGAAGGCTTTGGATATAGTAAAAACAAATGGTATTGTTATGTTCACAATTCCACCCCACACATCCCATCACCTGCAACCTCTGGATAAGAGTGTGTATGGTCCATTTAAAACCTATTACAATCGAGCTCTTGATGGCTGGATGAGATCCAACCCAGGCAAAACAGCCAGCATATACAAAATCTCTGGCTGTGTGAATGATGCTTTCATGTATGCAATGACACCACAGAATATCTCCTCTGGATTCAGATCCACTGGGCTTTTTCCCTTATAACAGGGATGTCTTCTCCGATACAGAGTTTGAGCCATCCATGGTGTCAGACAGGCCCAACCTGGAGCACCAGCCTACAGCTGCAGGTGATGCACCCATGGTTTCAACCTCCCTTTCTGCTGAGGTACCTACACCAGGCCACTGGACATGCATGTGATTCACCATAGCGCGGAACAGCACGCAATAGCGTGGAACATTATTCTTGACTATGTGTAATGGTTCCTGATAATTTGCCAGCAAAATGTGCCATTAATAGTAACGCGTGGTCACCTGACGCCTCTGCCTCAAATCATCACATCTGTGATCAGCGGCCAAGAATGTATACTTCATGGCATTCGTGACTTGTCGTCGTTATGTGTCAATGCAGCATTAGTGTTTGTGACTTACAGACTTGTATGTGCTGGCCAAAGTGTCCTCTTTGAGTGGCTCCAACTTTGGACTCTGAAATAACAAAATATTAGACAGGAGAGAAGATAGATCATTATGGCAGACATAAATAATCTGATATCATGAAGCATCTGTCAAAGAACAAGTTTCATGTTGTTTGTTTTTTCTCCCTTTTGAAAACAGTAATTCACAGAATTCAAAATTATTTTTGAGAACATTAAATCCTTGAATCCCATGAGCTCCTACCCATTGCTGGGCGGTGGGAGGGGGGATTACATTTCCCTAGTCAGTGGCCTGCAGTGTGGCATGGAGACATGGCAGAGGGATGCATGGTGGTGGGCCTGTTGCCCCCTGGTCTCCTTTGAGGGGCAGGAAAGTGGGTTTCAGGTCACCAGGGGGTTATAGCTAGGGTGGTGTACTGTGGGGCTGTGTTCATATTTTGGGGCTAAGTGGCTTTGGTGTGGTGCGCTATTGTCATTCATGTTGACACAGTCTTTTGTTTGTCCACTCTTCTGTCCTTTTTAGTGTCTTTGTGGCTGTCTCGAGCACAGTTTTGGTCTGCACTTTTGTCATCATCACTGATTAATGGCTTTTTTTCTGTCACCCTTTTAATTTATGGAAAACAAAGAAAATGTCCCCTTCCATATTAAAAATTGCATACATTCTTAATGGTATGAGCTGTTGGCGAGTGATACTAAAGTGATATATATATATATATATATATATATATATATATATATACATACATATATATATATATATATATATATACATACATATATATATATATATACATATATATATATATATATATATATATATATATATATACAGACACAGGATTAAAATGAACTCTGGCAGTTCTGCAGTTACACAATTTTAATTTCAGTTTATTTTCATTTATACAACCCCTGGCAAAAATTATGGAATCACCGGCCTCAGAGGATGTTTATTCAGTTGTTTAATTTTGTAGAAAAAAAAGCAGATCACAGACATGACACAAAACTAAAGTCATTTCAAATGGCAACTTTCTGGCTTTAAGAAACACTATAAGAAATCAAGAAAAAAGATTGTGGCAGTCAGTAACGGTTACTTTTTTAGACCAAGCAGAGGAAAAAAATATGGAATCGCTCAATTCTGAGGAAAAAATTATGGAATCACCCTGTAAATTTTCATCCCCCAAATTAACACCTGCATCAAATCAGATCTGTTCATTGACATTGACCCAATGCCATGACATTGACCCTATGTGTCTTTTTGAAAGGAATGTTTTTGCAGTTTTTGCTCTATGGCAAGATGCATTATCATCTTGAAAAATGATTTCATCATCCCCAAACATCCTTTCAATTGTCCAAAATATCAACATAAACTTGTGCATTTATTGATGATGTAATGACAGCCATCTCCCCAGTGCCTTTACCTGACATGCAGCCCCATATCATCAATGACTGTGGAAATTTACATGTTCTCTTCAGGCAGTCATCTTTATAAATCTCATTGGAAAGGCACCAAAAAAAGTTCCAGCATCATCACCTTGCCCAATGCAGATTCGAGATTCATCACTGAATATGACTTTCATCCAGTCATCCACAGTCCACAGTCCTTTTCCTTAGCCCATTGTAACCTTGTTTTTTTTCTGTTTAGGTGTTAATGATGCCTTTCGTTTAGCTTTTCTGTATGTAAATCCCATTTCCTTTAGGCAGTTTCTTACAGTTCGGTCACAGATGTTGATTCCAGTTTCCTCCCATTCGTTCCTCATTTGTTTTGTTGTACATTTTTCGATTTTTGAGACATATTGCTTTAAGTTTTCTGTCTTGACGCTTTGATGTCTTCCTTGGTCTACCAGTATGTTTGCCTTTAACAACCTTCCCATGTTGTTTGTATTTGGTCCAGAGTTTAGACACAGCTGACTGTGAACAACAATCTTTTGCAACATTGCGTGATGATTTACTCTCTTTTAAGAGTTTGATAATCCTCTCCTTTGTTTCAATTGACATCTCTCGTGTTGGAGCCATGATTCATGTCAGTCCACTTGGTGCAACAGCTCTCCAAGGTGTGTTCACTCCTTTTTAGATGCAGACTAACGAGCAGATCTGATATGATGCAGGTGTTAGTTTTGGGGATGAAAATTTACAGGGTGATTCCATAATTTTTTCCTCAGAATTGAGTGATTCCATATTTTTTTCCTCTGCTTGGTCTAAAAAAGTAACCGTTACTGACTGCCACAATCTTTTTTTCTTGATTTCTTATAGTGTTTCTTAAAGCCAGAAAGTTGCCATTTGAAATGACTTTAGTTTTGTGTCATGTCTGTGATCTGCTTTTTTTCTACAAAATTAAACAACTGAATGAACATCCTCCAAGGCCGGTGATTCCATAATTTTTGCCAGGGGTTGTATAGCGCCAAATCACAACAATGTTGCCTCAAGGTGCTTCACACAAGTAATGTCTAACCTTACTAACCCCTAGAGAAACCACACAGATGACAGTGGTAAGAAAAAAGTCCCTCTGATGATCTGAGGAAGAAACCTCAAGCAGACCAGACTCAAAGGGGCGACCCTGTACTTGGGCCATGCTACTGACACAATAGACAATACAGGAAATTATACAGGACATTTTGGGAGCATTTGGGAGTCCAAGCTGGTGCACAAGACAGGAGGCCTGCAGAAGAAAAACACCCACACCCACAATATTTTGAAAAGTAAATCAGTTGTAGCCTTTATCAGTTGTAGCCGGCTTGCCTCTACTGGTGGTTGGCTCTCACTGCGGTATTGTATCACTTCCTGTTCCGGAGCACAGCGGTGTTTTTCTGTATCTGTTAGCTGTTTAATCTGCGCAGTTAGATTGATCTAGTTATCTAGATTACGATTTGTTTCCCAGTGTAATCTTCACGTGCCTTAACTAAAGCACTCCTTCTGCTGAATCACCTCTAAATTATTTACACATTATTCACTTTACGTGTTTTTAGGAATCCGCTAGCTTAGCACAGCTACTAGCTCTTAGCCGATTTAGCATGGTGGCTTCTCCTGTCTCCCCCGCACTTTTCTGCTCTGGGTGTGAAATGTTTAGTTATTCCTTGGCCTCCTTTAGCAGTAACGGTACTTGTAATAAGTGTAGCTTATTCGTAGCTTTGGAGGCCAGGCTGGGCGAATTGGAGACTCGGCTCCGCACCGTGGAAAATTCTACAGCTAGCCAGGCCCCTGTAGTTGGTGCGGACCAAGGTAGCTTAGCCGCCGTTAGTTCCCCTCTGGCAGATCTCGAGCAGCCGGGAAAGCAGGCCGACTGGGTGACTGTGAGGAGGAAGCGTAGCCCTAAACAGAAGCCCTGTGTACACCGCCAACCCGTTCACATTTCTAACCGTTTTTCCCCACTCGACGACACACCCGCTGAGGATCAAACTCTGGTTATTGGCGACTCTGTTTTGAGAAATGTGAAGTTAGCGACACCAGCAACCATAGTCAATTGTCTTCCGGGGGCCAGAGCAGGCGACATTGAAGGAAATTTGAAACTGCTGGCTAAGGCTAAGCGTAAATTTGGTAAGATTGTAATTCACGTCGGCAGTAATGACACCCGGTTACGCCAATCGGAGGTCACTAAAATTAACATTAAATCGGTGTGTAACTTTGCAAAAACAATGTCGGACTCTGTAGTTTTCTCTGGGCCCCTCCCCAATCGGACCGGGAGTGACATGTTTAGCCGCATGTTCTCCTTGAATTGCTGGCTGTCTGAGTGGTGTCCAAAAAATGAGGTGGGCTTCATAGATAATTGGCTTCTGGGGAAAATCTGGTCTTGTTAGGAGAGACGGCATCCATCCCACTTTGGATGGAGCAGCTCTCATTTCTAGAAATCTGGCCAATTTTCTTAAATCGTCCAAACCGTGACTATCCAGGGTTGGGACCAGGAAGCAGAGTTGTAGTCTTACACACCTCTCTGCAGCTTCTCTCCCCCTGCCATCCGCTCATTACCCCATCCCCGTAGAGACGGTGTCTGCTCCCAGACCACCAATAACCAGCAAAAATCTATTTAAGCATAAAAATTCAAAAAGAAAAAATAATATAGCACCTTCAACTGCACCACAGACTAAAACAGTTAAATGTGGTCTATTAAACATTAGGTCTCTCTCTTCTAAGTCCCTGTTGGTAAATGATATAATAATTGATCAACATATTGATTTATTCTGCCTTACAGAAACCTGGTTACAGCAGGATGAATATGTTAGTTTAAATGAGTCAACACCCCCGAGTCACACTAACTGTCAGAATGCTCGTAGCACGGGCCGGGGCGGAGGATTAGCAGCAATCTTCCATTCCAGCTTATTAATTAATCCAAAACCCAGACAGAGCTTTAATTCATTTGAAAACTTGACTCTTAGTCTTGTCCATCCAAATTGAAGTCCCAAAAACCAGTTTTATTTGTCATTATCTATCGTCCACCTGGTCGTTACTGTGAGTTTCTCTGTGAATTTTCAGACCTTTTGTCTGACTTAGTGCTTAGCTCAGATAAGATAATTATAGTGGGCGATTTTAACATCCACACAGATGCTGAGAATGACAGCCTCAACACTGCATTTAATCTATTATTAGACTCTACTGGCTTTGCTCAAAATGTAAATGAGTCCACCCACCACTTTAATCATATCTTAGATCTTGTTCTGACTTATGGTATGGAAATAGAAGACTTAACAGTATTCCCTGAAAACTCCCTTCTGTCTGATCATTTCTTAATAACATTTACATTTATCTATATTTACATTTATCTATCCATGAAGCCAGAGGACACACACCAATTAGCTAAACTGCAGGATTGTTTTACAGACATAAAGACATGGATGACCTCTAATTTTCTGCTTTTAAACTCAGATAAAACTGAAGTTATTGTACTTGGCCCCACAAATCTTAGAAACATGGTGTCTAACCAGATCCTTACTCTGGATGGCATTACGCTGACCTCTAGTAATACTGTGAGAAATCTTGGAGTCATTTTTGATCAGGATATGTCATTCAAAGCGCATATTAAACAAATATGTAGGACTGTTTTTTTGCATTTACGCAATATCTCTAAAATTAGAAAGGTCTTGTCTCAGAGTGATGCTGAAAAACTAATTCATGCATTTATTTCCTCTAGGCTGGACTATTGTAATTCATTATTATCAGGTTGTCCTAAAAGTTCCCTAAAAAGCCTTCAGTTAATTCAGAATGCTGCAGCTAGAGTACTAATGGGGACTAGAAGGAGAGAGCATATCTCACCCATATTGGCCTCTCTTCATTGGCTTCCTGTTAATTCTAGAATAGAATTTAAAATTCTTCTTCTTACTTATAAGGTTTTGAATAATCAGGTCCCATCTTATCTTAGGGACCTCGTAGTACCATATCTCAGACTGCAGGCTTACTTATCAGAATTTTTTCAGAAGCTGTTAGAGACTGGCACCTGGAAACCATTTGAAAAATTTATCTGGCTTTCGGTGAAAATTTTACGGGCTTCACAGAGAATAAGGTCTGTTACTACAGCTTTAAGGACAGCTTTAAGGACCCCTTTAAGGACCCCTTTAAGGACCCCTTTAAGGACGCTCGGCGCGCCACGCTCTGAGCTGCGATGACGCGGCACAAGCCACCGGACCATTTCTAAACGGATGGCTCTGTGGATACGAGACCACCTGGGCTCTTTCTCTGGTTATCACAAGAGCTGGACATCAGCCATTTTCTGGCAGATTTCACTTTTAACAAGAGATTTTGTCATGGAAAGCCGCGCGGAGGCTTCGCGCGTAAAGACCGATTCGCTTTGGAAGCGAGACAAAGGAACACCTCCGTTTCGGCGTGTCAGAGGACAAGTTTGGACATGTCTATCTCGGCTTTCAATGTTTACCAGTCCAGTAAGTATCAGTGAAATTGTGGAGAGCTGGACATGTCCAAACTTGTCCTCTGACACGCCGAAACGGAGATGTTCCTTTGTCTCGCTTCCAAAGCGAATCGGTCGTTATGCATGAAGCCTCCGCTTGGCTTTCCATGACAAAATCTCTTGTTAAAAGTGAAATCTGCCGGAAAATGGCTGATGTCCAGCTCTTGTGATAACCAGAGAAAGAGCACACGACGCTCTCGTATCCACAGAGCCATCCGTTTAGAAATTGTCCGGTGGCTTGTTCCGCGTCGTCGCAGCTCGGAGCGCGACGTGCCGTGCGTCCTTAAAGGGGTCCTTAAAGCTGTAGTAACAGACCTTATTCTCTGTGAAGCCCGTAAAATTTTCACCGAAAGCCAGATAAATTTTTCGAATGGTTTGCAGGTGCTTGTCTCTAACAGCTTCTGAAAAAATTCTGATGGAAAAAAAGTCCTTTTCATTCCGCCATTTCCAGACAATGAAAATTCGACGAGGGGGCGGGATCACTCCTTCCCAAGGCGTGCTCACAGGCGAATAACGTCACCGACAGGCGTGGAAAAACTCATGCATGCGCACGAGGGTTCAAGCATGTCTGACGTAAAAACATATGAGTAAAATCCATACAGTTTTTGAAAAAAATAAAAAGGACCGTTACTTTATTGACAGACCTCGTATAGTATATATGTCCAACCTGCGCACGATGCCGTGCGAATGTTGTAAACATGATCAGTTGACAATGTGACCTTATCTTACCCGCCGTTCGAATGGGTTTCTGGCACGGGCTGCACGCGAACGTGGTGTACATGTGCTGTGCACAAATGGTTGTGGTAACAGCTGTACAAGGCATTCGAGGAGGCTCGGAATTTTCACAGTTAGTGTACGAATCCTCCTTCGTGTGCCATTCAGCCTCAATTGTGTTGTGTGAAGGGGCCCTAAAGAACAAGAGCAATCGTTTATTTTTGTCCTCATCAAAATATTTTGCTGTGTTTTTTAAATCAGTATAATTATATTGGTTTTGCACATTTGAATCTGTAGGACCCGAATTTCTTTGTACGTTTTAATTACTCAATGGCTTTGTTTTAATCTTGACAGAATACTGAAATAACAGAGGGTTGCTTTTGCACATTATAGTTATAAATGTTATTGTAATGTTGTTATTATGTCAGGAGGTGGAAAATGTTATATTTGTTTGGGTGATCTGCTACATTTTTTTTGTTTGTTTTGTTTTTGTTATTATTTTCCCAAAGCTCATTTTGTGAGACAAATTACAAAAAGGTGGCAAAGGTCCCAATAATTCACTCAATACTTTGGGGAAATGTCACATCAGAGCACAGTTTTGATGACATGAAGTGAATAGGTGCATCCAAGGTGTAAAAAATATTATTTACTTAGGAAATCGCTTTTTTTTTCCAGTCAGTGAAAGTGTAGACATAATGTTATACAAATACATACTAAATGTTACATTACAGAATCAGAATATTGTGTAAAGGTCAGAGTCCCTGCTGTGTATGTTTGAGACAAAATTTTTTTAAAGTTGCATTCAAGGGACATCGTGAGTGTGGGAGAGACAGATAAGATACGTAACGAGATACACTTCAGAACATCCTCAAGGTTATGAATTTCTGCGATATTACACATTGAGTCCCTCTGCAAGGACAAACTGGGAAATGGAAACAGGAGGAGGGGTGGGAAAAATGCTTTGAGAAACACTGAAATGAAGGATGGCGTCAAGAGATTTCAAATAACAGAGGTTAATAAAGGTGAACGGAAAGAGGCAGCGAAGGAGATGAAGCAGAAGATGTGGCAGAAGAGCGTGAAAGAGGCTTTGAGGTGGAGTGGAGACAAAGGGTCATGTGAAACACACAGAGACAAATGACTTTGTGATGATTTTGTGTGCAGATGTGCAGCACTGTTAACACACACCGTGCATGGTTTGTGCTTTTTAATCACAAACAGAATTATGTACAAGGATGCCGCCCTCAATGTAACGTCACGAATGGTTCATAACGGACTGAACATCCACATTAATTCTGACATTTTCCACATCGGCTGTGTATGAAATAAAACATGCTAACCCGACGCCCCGCATGTAATTAAAGAAAATGACATCGAGCCACATTCAGTTGTCCAATCAGCTCTACAATGTGCATTGAAACAGGAGAATTGTTCAACCACTCTTATAAAGTGATTAAGTGACAATACTCAAATGAAGTACTGTGATCCAAATGAACTTAAATCATATTCATGCCAACTCTTAATTTGGACAAACATTTATTTGAGTGTAACAAATTGAAGCAATTTAATTAAGTTTTCTTTTTTATTCAGCGTAAGTACGCCAACAAATGACTCACTGGATGAACACAATTCAATTTTGTGCAGGATTTGCATCCAAACAAATGTGTAGCCCTAACTTAACAGCCACACAAAATTAAGGGCCCCTTCACACATAGTACGAATAGGTACAAATCAGGGCGACTCACAGCGGAACAGTTCATATGAGCGAACCACGAAAACATTGTGCACGATCCCAGTGTGACAGTGTTGTGCATGCGACGGTATTGTGCACACAATGGTGTCATGCAAGCAGGAACACAGTGCGAGCAACTGCACCACATCGCACAACTGATGTGGAGAAAAATAAATAAAAACCAGCTGTATAATTAGTGAATATCACTGGGTTGATATAAATAATAAATAAGAGGAGATGCAATACAGAACCCCACGGTTAAATAACCATGGTTAATTAAAAAATAAATGCCACTCACTCGATTCAAACCTGTAAGCTCTGATTACCAGACAGAAACTTTACCACTGCACTACCATCACTGTCTTATAATAGGAGAGTGAAATGGCTAAAATCAACAAGCAGATAAACATATTTAAAAAAAAAATAAGAGAAAAAAGCGCTCTGATAACTGACCAAATGGCATTTGTTCAGTGTATTTCTGCTGATACGTGAAGTATTTGTCGCACTGTTGCATTGTCCCGTGGCACAGCCCTCACAGCCTGACACGCGTGTGGTGTCAGACAGACGTAACATTCAGATCATCTGCTGCGTGTCCACATGAACTGATGGTCCATTTCCCCAGCCCATCGCAAAAGCGATATATGCTTTTATGTATTTCCACGTGATGACAGCAAGCACACACATGCGTGTCCGTCAAAACACGGGACGTGTTTTGCAGCTGTGACGTCCAGGACCAGATATGTCTCAACAGTTTTTGGCAGCCAGCCACGCCCCCGTCCGTTCAGCACACAGACCAAGGTGTCACTCTGTGATCAGATGAGAGGCGCCTCGCCTGTGGAAGGCATGCGAAGCACACGCACACATGTTGGGGGAGCAGGGGGTGAGGCAGGGGGTGAGGCAGGGGGGAGCGCGAAACACACGCACCCATGTGTTGTGGGGGGGGGGCTGACACTCTGACACGCCACATGTGCACTTGGCAACTCCACAGTCATGGGGCACTTAGACAAATTTCACATCCAGCTTGAAAGTGATCAACCACTGACTGTTTTCATGCTAATACTGCAAATGGCCACACATTTTCTAAGTGCCACACGAGTGGTGTTAGATGTTCGTGCATGTCACCTGGAATTTGGGCGACACCTGCCGCGAGACGGTTCAGTGGGCTCTCACAGCGCACACTCTGTCTTTCAGCTGCTGGTGTGCGCAAATAGTTGTAGCAACAGGTGTACGAAATTTGTGACCAAATATTTGAATTTGGTCACAAATTTCAGTGGTAGAAGGGCTCCAACTAGGTTTGCCATTTTTCAGAAATGAAAATAAAGGAAGCCCACCACGGCTCTTCAGGGCCACTACCACCACCCAAGGAGTGGTATATTTAATTGTGAAAATAGCATTTACTCATACTTAAAGCTTTACGTGCTTTATTAACACGAATCAATGTCAATGATAGACTGTGCAGTCACTGACGTGCAATAATAAACATAAATATTAAGGAAAACAGACCAATAATTTTAATCTTTAAAGCGAAAGAGGAAATAAAAAATAAAAATACTTGTTAAACAGTTCTTGTTATTGTGTGACTGGTCTTACATTTTATTTGTGGTTATTTAGGACCTAATGTGAAATAAAGTTGATGTCTGTCTACTCACATTTATTTGACCTTTGACACTCAATTAACTATCATGAAAACACTGTAGTTCACATCAGAGGGTCACAGAAACATCTCAGACCTGACACTCCAGCTTGTCCAGCAGCTCCTGCAGCCTGTTGATCTGAGAGCACCACTTCTCTCCGTCTTTCACGTTCACACCTAAAGACCACGAAATTCAAAACCATCACACTCGGAACCACTTCTGAAGTTCTTTGAAACTAAACAAATGTACAAAATTATCTGCTTGCAAAAGTGGTGCGATGTTAATTTGCACTACTTCACAGTGGATTGACAAAAAGAAAGGATGAGCTGCTGACAAAGTCTTGTCAAACTAATAAACTTTATGTGAGGTGTATTTGTCAAACTGGTTTGTATGAAATAAATAGGATTTTTTTTATATATACAAATACATAAGCCTGGTTATTATGTATTCAAAACACTGGGTTTATTAATTTTTTGTAATACTTTATTTGATCTCTGGTCTGCTTGAGGTTTCTTCCTCAAAAAAAGTGTTTCCTTACCACTGCTGCCTCTGTGCTTGCTCAGGGGCGTTGGTTTGACCTTAAGGCACCTTGACACTTACACGAAGTTGATCCCGGCACTGCCGCACAATTCATCAATTCATCAGCTTTGACCTGCCTTTGTCCCTCTTGATGCCATGTTTTGTCCCGCTTGACGCCACACTATATCTCAAAGGTAATTATTTACTATATATATACTCAACAAAAATATAAACGCAACACTTTTGGTTTTGCTCCCATGTATGAGATGAACTCAAAGATCTAAAACTTTTTCCACATACACAATATCACCATTTCCCTCAAATATTGTTCACAAACCAGTCGAAATCTGTGATAGTGAGCACTTCTCCTTTGCTGAGATAATCCATCCCACCTCACAGGTGTGCCATACCAAGATGCTGATTAGACACCATGATTAGTGCACAGGTGTGCCTTAGACTGCCCACAATAAAAGGCCACTCTGAAAGGTGCAGTTTTGTTTTATTGGGGGGGATACCAGTCAGTATCTGGTGTGACCACCATTTGCCTCATGCAGTGCAACACATCTCCTTCGCATCATCCGTGAAGAGAACACCTCTCCAACGTGCCAAACGCC
The DNA here is from genome assembly GCF_902500255.1 of Thalassophryne amazonica. Taxonomy (NCBI): domain Eukaryota; kingdom Metazoa; phylum Chordata; class Actinopteri; order Batrachoidiformes; family Batrachoididae; genus Thalassophryne; species Thalassophryne amazonica. The sequence continues at coordinate 39,690,401 of NC_047105.1, read as the reverse complement.
AGCGAATGTGAGCATTTGCCCACTCAAGTCAGTTATGACGACGAACTGGAGTCAGGTCGAGACCCCGATGAGGACGACGAGCATGCAGATGAGCTTCCCTGAGACGGTTTCTGACAGTTTGTGCAGAAATTCTTTGGTTATGCAAACCGATTGTTTCAGCAGCTGTCCGAGTGGCTGGTCTCAGACGATCTTGGAGGTGAACATGCTGGATGTGGAGGTCCTGGGCTGGTGTGGTTACACATGGTCTGTGGTTGTGAGGCTGGTTGGATGTACTACCAAATTCTCTGAAACGCCTTTGGAGACGGCTTATGGTAGAGAAATGAACATTCAATACACGAGCAACAGCTCTGGTTGACATTCCTGCTGTCAGCATGCCAATTGCACGCTCCCTCAAATCTTGCAACATCTGTGGCATTGTGCTGTGTGATAAAACTGCACCTTTCAGAGTGGCCTTTTATTGTGGACAGTCTAAGGCACACCTGTGCACTAATCATGGTGTCTAATCAGCATCTTGGTATGGCACACCTGTGAGGTGGGATGGATTATCTCAGCAAAGGAGAAGTGCTCACTATCACAGATTTCAACTGGTTTGTGAACAATATTTGAGGGAAATGGTGATATTGTGTATGTGGAAAAAGTTTAGGATCTTTGAGTTCATCTCATACAAAATGGGAGCAAAACCAAAAGTGTTGCGTTTATATTTTTGTTGAGTGTTTATTGTAGATGTAACATCTCGTCATAATCGTTCAGATGCGCTATGCGCAATAAGACGCATTGACATGCAGTGACACAATGTTTTCGAATAGGTTGTGCAATGTTCACAACTAGTTCACAAAATGAATGCGTGCCAGAAGTTTTGAACATTTCAAAAGTTTCTTTGCACACTGGCACACAGCCGCGCACAGCTCAAACACAGTTTACGACGAGTTTAGTCACTGACATGCCAGATTGCGTGCCAGAGCGGAGATCAAATTCGTGGAAGTGTCAAGGTGCCTTTATTTTTGTGAAGAGCCTTGGGGTGACTTATGTTGTGATTTGGCACTATATAATTAAATTGAATCAATTTAAATAGAATTATTAATACTACTACTTGATTCTCATTCTTGCTTCACTCACATCTGACTGACAAATACACCTCGCATTAAGTTGACTGATTTATGTTACAAATATGCAATCCACATGGATGGTAATCATATGATTACCATGCATCCATTTATAATGCACTGCATGGCTTTAGGGTCATAACTGAATATCCCCGAGCATGCAAGCAGTATGCCTTATTTGGTCCAGATGTTTTGATTTTTCTGGTTATTCCTAACCAAAACAGCAGGTGTGAAAGCTGCCTCAGACCAAAGTCCAGACCAAAGAACCAAAATTTGGTTTGACCAAAATAGGTGGTTTCTATCTGGATCACACTGGTCCATGTTCTGGTGTGTTGGCAGTGTGGAAACACATTTTGGATAGTTCTCACTTTCAGACAAATTACAGGAAGGAGGCAGGTTACTGTTACACATGAAACAGTAGGTGAAGAAAAGAAATGGAAAATAACTTAATTTATCTGATTAAATCTGGGTGACTCGCTGCGCTGCTGTCCTTATTTTAAAGGTAAAATAACATCTGTTTTGTGTGTTGCTGAGGCAGGTGGTAAAAACTGAAAAATATTTCATGTTTGACAGCAAGTGGAAAATGTGTGAATTCAGTGGGAACGTTATGATACTACAGACCTGGGACCAGGAGTTCAGATTAAAAGTGTGACACTGGCCACTGATTGCATGCAAAAGCAACTAGTGATTATGTATCACATTTTGGTGAGGCGATCACCTGTGGCTGACTAATTTCAACCCTAAACGTAACCCTATGCTAACCATAACCTCAAATGCCATCCGCCCTTATCACCCCAAATTTACCATCACAAAATTTTTTCATGATACCATCATGAAAATCGGCTATTTCATGACGGTATCCCAAACTAACAGACTCAATCTGTTTTTGTGATGCCATGACAAACTTGCCATGAGATTGGGTGTGGGGAGACACAGCCTACATAGATGATGACGTAAGGTTATAACGTCATGGAAAGTTCCTTAGTCTGACCGCAAGATCGCGGAATGAAATTAAACTCGCCGTACAAAAACATGAACTGTGGTTCAGACCTTCTTCCAGAATTTCATGTGTGAAAATGCATTGAGTCTCTTTGAGTAACTATTCATTTAACGCAATGTGATTCTAGCAGTTCCCAACGATCACCAGAAGAACCATTGAATCAAAGATACCCGGTTGTCACCATAGGTCGCTGGTTAGGGTCCAAGTCTCACAGCCGTACAGTAAGACGGGAAGCCCCAGGACCTTAAAGATTTCATTTTTCTTCAAAGATATCAGCATCATCATACACGTCTGTTTAGATTCCATGAACGGTTTGCAGTGGTCGTATGGAGGTTGAAAGACTGATGATTGACATTTGGTGATAACTCTATTGTGTAACTCAGACTCTGAGCCACATGATGATTTGAAAGGGACAAAATACACAAGACACTGGACCACATGTCGCTTGTTCAGGAGGTTTGGTTCCAATGTGCTGATATTAATAGAAACATTAATTGTTGAATAATTCATGATTAGTTTGAGGCTTTTCTTGGGATTTTTTTTTAGAATGATACATAAAATCATATTCTTCATGTCATTATTTTGACTAAAATGTAACATTTGTCTTACCTGTATTCAGAATCTCGGAGGGATGCTCTGGTGAGGAATTACACAGGCTATTATGGACCCTGCCATCACACCGCCTGCCATTTCTCTGCACCTCTGTCAGCTCTTGCGTCTTTTCCTCTCTCCTGTCATGGCAGCAGCACAGACCCAGCGAGACAAACATCAGAGAGAAAGACAGTAACTGTCAGAGCAGTATGGGGAAAAAGTCAAATAAAAAGCTGTGGCAGACAGAGTTAGTCACAGGGGAGATAAAGGAAACTAAAAATAAGGCAGGATAGAAAAAGACTGGGAGGAGAGGGGCTACGGCTCATACATATCAAACTTAAGGCTCAGAAGACAGAGCAGTCCTCAATATTTGGTCCATCCATAAATCATATGTAGCCCATGAGTATTTGCTGTATTTATATTAACTGTATACAGTGGCTTGCAAAAGTATTCAGCCCCTTGGTATTTCACGCATTTTAATTTGTTTATGGCATTTCAGATACAAAAGGTAAATCAGCCTTCTCACTATAAAAATTTCTAAAATTATTTTTCTTAGACTCAAAGTGAAAGTAAAGCTCTACAACTTGATATAAAGTAATTAAAAATATAAAATCCAAGATGATGGATTGCATAAGTAATCAGCCCCTTTGGTATAATACCTGTAAATAATCAGTTTTATTGCCGGTTTTCTTCAGACAAGTTAGGGGATGGACACATGAACATTTCTAAGTCACTGAATATGTCTTGAATTTTATTTACATTAGTTATGAAGAAATACAAACAGTATGGCACTCTATGGTAAATCTGTGTGGAGTAGACAGTTCTCAAAAATTGAGTGTGTGCAAGAAGGAGAAGAGTGAGGAAAACCACCAAGACACCCAGACAACCCAGAAGAAGTTACAGGCTTCTCTGGCTGTGATTGGAGAAATTGTGCATAGTGCATGTTTGCATTTTGTATCCCCAGTTATACAGCTTCATGATGAAGTGGTACAGAGGAGGGTTTTACTAAAAAGAAGACCTGAAAGTTCAGCTTCAATTTGCCAGAAGGTACATCTGAGATGCAAGCCTGGATTTGATGTTTTGGTGAAAGAAATGAAAAATTAGAGAGGAAAATAAAATTCCTCTCAAATTATAACGAGTCCCTCAGTTTAAACAGATCCAAGACATGCTGTGGCAGCAGTTTAATTTTAACTTTATACATAATTTGTATTGTAATGTAATCAACCAAGTCCAAGAATTTTAGAATATGTAAATAGGCAAACAATGGATTCGTTTCATGTATCCATCCCCTAACTTGTCTGAAGAAAAGTGGCAATAAAACTGATTATTTACAGGTATTATACCAATGGGGCTGATTACTTATGCAACCCATCATCTTGAATTTTTTTTTTTAATTAATTTATATCAAGTTGTAGAGATTTACTTTCACTTTGAGTCTAAGGAAAATAATTTTAGAAATTTTTATAGTGAGAAGGCTAATTTACTTTTGTATTTGAAATGCCATAAACAAATTGAAATGCGTTAAATACCAAGGGGTTCAATACTTTTGCAAGCCACTGTACTCACAGTGTTGACTGTGGGGGCAAAACCTATTGTATCTGATGATTCTGTGGGTTAGATGTATGTGACTTCATCTTGGAATGAGGCTAAATACCATATTATTTGGAGTAGAGATCCTGGTTTGTTTGTTTTTGTTTTTTTTTTACTAGTTTGAGAGGTCCTGTGCCATTATATACTGAAAAATCACATTAATAATTATTGATAACTAGAGCTCTTAGTGAAAATCTACTGAGCCTGCATTAATTGAATTGTATCTGCCTTAATAGTAAATGTCCACTAAGTGGAGATATTGCTCCATTTCAAGAACTTTGGGACACGACCTCGACAAACCTGTTCCTTATAGTTGTACATAATAATGATATTCATCACTATTTATATCGGGCTTTTCCAGAAAACAAAGCACTAAACAGATAAACTACAATAAGCCTCTATAAAGCATCTTACTACATGTATGATTCTGTGACTTCATGTATGTGTGCATTGTTCGCAGCAGCTCTCACGGAAACCACCACCTCACTCAAAGGAAAACTGCACACTGCAAAAAAGAGGTGTCTAAAAACAAAATAAAAACATGATGTTTGAGGGAAATTATCTTGTTGCATGGACAGATAATTTCACTTGACAAGATGTCTTGAATTAAGATTGTTCAATATTGAAATAAGGATGTAGAACACTTAAAATAAAAACAAATAACCTTTAAAACAAAATTAATTATGTAACAGTTCTAAATCTAAAGCTTTTTTTGTCTTGGTAAGAACCAAATAATTTGCAGTGTACCAAGAAATGACCCAGACTTTCTCTAAAGAGAGGCATAAAGAATGGTCCATTTCAGAAAGTGACTGGCAGAATTTCAAAGCCAAAGAAGAATGTTTGAGCAAACAGCTGAAACCCCAGAGTGACAGGCTCAGAAAACTGTTGACAGCGCGGGAGGACAGTTTTTGTTCGAATTAAAAAGAAAACAGTTGGAAGCCACAAAGGAAAGCTACACAATGATATATATATATATATATATATATATATATATATATATATATATATATATATATATATATATTTTTTTTTTTTTTTTTTTTTTTTTTTCAAAAACTATATGGATTTCATTCATATGTTTTTACGTCAGACATGCTTCAACCCTCATGCGCATGCATGAGTTTTTCCACGCGTCGCGCAGCGGTCCCAGGCGCTGTCGTCAGCCTGTTTCAAGCTGAAAACCTCCACATTTCAGGCTCTATTGATCCAGGACGTCGTGAGAGAACACAGAAGTTTCAGAAAAAGTCGGTTTCAGCATTTTATCCGGATATTCCACTGTTAAAGGAGATTTTTTTAATGAAAGACGTGCGGACGGGTCCGTGCGGACGGGTCCGCGCGTCGGGACGCAGCCAGCGCGGTGCGGCGGCACAGGAAAAACCCCTCCGTGTTGATAACCATTTGTAAAATCCAGGCGGCTTTTGATGGCTTTCAGTGGAGTGAGTATATGAGAAATTGTTTAACAGCTGGGCATGTTCCAACTTGTCCTTAAGGCTTCCAACGGAGGTGTTTTTCCTGTGGTGGAGCATAGCGGCGGTTGCGAGCCGACGCTGCAATCCGTCCACACGTCTTTCATTAAAAAAATCTCCTTTAACAGTGGAATATCCGGATAAAATGCTGAAACCGACTTCTTCTGAAACTTCTCTGTTCTCTCCCGACGTCCTGGATCAATAGAGCCTGAAATGTGGAGGTTTTCAGCTTGAAACAGGCTGACAACGGCGCCTGAGAGTGCTGCGCGACGTCTTGCTCCGTGGGAAGTCCTTAAAGCGACAGTATCACCTCAAAATCTCTCATCAGCCGTTAAAATTTTCACCAAAAACCAGCTTAATTTTTTGAACCGTGTCCACTTCGATGTGTCTCACAGGTTTAGAAAAAATTTGATCAAACAAAGCGCCAGTCTCTCAGCAACTTCTCAGACAAAGGAATTCCGACGAGGGGCTGGACGACTCCTCCCACAAGGAGTGCTCACAGGCGAATGACGTCACCGACAGGTGTGGAAAAACTCACGCATGCGCACGAGGGTTCAAGCATGTCTGACGTAAAAACATATGAATGAAATCCATATAGTTTTTGAAAAAATAAAAAGGACCTATAATTTATTGACAGCCTTCGTGTATATATATATATATATATATATATATATATATATATATATATATATATATATATATATATATATATATATATATATAAGGAAGTATAGATATGGTAAAATTATTGCACAGGATAAATTGCACAGTTGTGCATGTAATAAATGTAATATATATATATATATATATATATATATATATATATATATATATATACAGTGTTGCCACAGTTACTTTGAAAAAGTAATCCAATTACTGATTACTGATTACTCCTTGAAAAAGTAACTTAGTTACTTTACTGATTACTCAATTGTAAAAGTAACTAAGTTAGATTACTAGTTACTTTTTTAGTTACTTTTCCCAGCTGCCGAAAACAACCCTCTGCCACCTCAACATGACAATGATACCTGTTTTGCCAAAACTCACTTTATAGTCACCCTTTCTTGACTTCAATGAAAATAAATACTTGTTTTATAAAAAGTAAAATAAAGACCTCTTTCTTGACCTCATATTTAACTGTTGACAGCACTGTAACAGTAAAACTTGCAATTTCGAACCTACATTGTTTATAAATGTAACTATTATATTCTAACATTTTTCTAACATTTAAATTCTCTCTAAACATTTTACTTGTCGAAATTATTATTATTTTAAGCAATATTAGTAGTTGTAGTAAAAAACGGCTTCAAAACTGGACCTTTAATCTAGGGGTGTTGTGGGGGAGGGGGGCACATCCTTGCCCCACGCCCCCATTTCATCTAGATTCGCCCCTGCTTTGGCGTTTGAGCACAAAGAATGGATAACATTTATTTATGCAGAAAACATGACCAGATTTACAGGTAAGAAAGTTTTATTGCGTTTTCACATCATGTGGTCCTCAGAAAGAGTGTTTAGGTGCATTTGAGTGGAAAATAGTGTTAGTTGTTGATGCGTCGCGGAGGATCAGCTGTTTTTAACGACCAGATACAGAGTGGCTCAGCTCACAATTCTAAATAAAGGAGGAAAAACAGTATAAAAATGTCTTTGTAAAGCTCAGTGCAGGTGTGCTGTTGTCACTGTGCTTTAAGAGGTGAGGACGAGTCGAGCAGCTGCAAAAAAACGCAGATGAAAAGCTCACAGTTCGCTTAAAGTGGGCAGTTCAGTCGAACCCCGACCTCCTGCCCACAGACCAAGTTTAATGCTGCTATCGACCCACAATGAAAAATAATAGTAACGCACAGTGACATGGAGAAGTAACTTTAATCTGATTACTGATTTGGAAAGATTAACGCGTTAGATTACTCGTTACTAAAAAAAGTGGTCAGATTAGAGTAACGCTCTAATCTGACCACTTTTTTTAGTAACGAGCAATCTAACGCGTTAATCTTTCCAAATCAGTTACTAAGTAACGCGTTACCGGCATCACTGTATATAATCTTTCCAAATCAGTTACTAAGTAACGCGTTACCGGCATCACTGTATATATATATATATATATATATATATATATATATATATATATATATATCCTGTGCAATACTTTTACCATATCTATACTTCTAAACTATACTTCTATACTACTAAAGCACGGAAACATTTCTCGGATAGTCACACGACTGAAAAGCCACCGAAAGCCGTCTGAATCTTCCGAATGGTGGAAGAGGTGAGCATGTCACAACATGTCCTGTGAGGCTTCAACACGTTGGCGCTTTTGCTGCGCCATCAACTTTGTGCCAAAGCCATCTGCATGAATTTCGCTGCAACTCTTTTCATGGCCAAATGTCACAGTGGAATGTGCCGAAAAAGTGCTGATGTCCACCTCTTCTGCAATTTCTCGGATAGTCACATGACGGTCCCACATCACCACAGCGTTCACTTTGGAAATGATCCGGTCATTTCAGCATGTTGATGGCCGACCGGAGCGTGGCTCGCTCTCCACCGCTGTGCGGCCGTCTTTAAACTGGTTGTACCGCTCCTTAATCTGTGTGATGCCCAAAGCATTGTCACCGAAAGCCGTCTGAATAATCCGAATGGTTTCCACCTGGCTGTCGCCCAGTTTCTGGCAAAATTTGACGCGGCGCTGCTCCAGTCGTTCCGCCATTTCCTTGCAAAGAAAAAATGACGAGAGACTCCACCCATCCTCACACAAAGGCTGCTTACAAGCAAATGACGCAATCGACAGGCATGAAAAAAAATCACGCATGCGCACAAAGGTTCAAGGTTTGCTCATGCAAGCACACGTGATTCAAATCCATCAGGTTTTTGAAAAAATAAAAAGGTCGGATACTTTTCTAACAGACCTCGTAATGTGGCCAAACTTTATGCCTCTGGCAGCAGCATTTTGAACCAACTGGAGACCCCTAAAGCTGGACTGTGGTAAAACAGAGAACATTGCAGTAGCCCAATCTCGAAGAGACAAATGCATGAATAAAGTAATAAAGGACATTATTTTTTACAGTAACAAAAATTACTACAGCTTGGTGCACATAAAAATTAACTTAAAAATGGATAATGAATATTATGTAGGATTTTTTTTATATATATTGCAACTTAAGAATGATGTTGAGGTTAATAGTTATTGATGACTATAGATATATGATTGATATGATGATGATATATGAAGAAATAAAATGTGTGGTCACATTTTATTTCTTCATTGTGTTATGTTTCGGACGCGGTCGGAGCACCGACCCAGCGTTTGAAAGGACCCAGCATAAAATAAGCAGAGCACGGTTCAAAAGATAACAGAATTTAATAAACATAACAGTGTGTGCAGTGCTAAACAACTAAAAAGTCCGCGGTCTGGTGAGGTGGAAACACGGCGCGCTCTCAACAGCGCAAATGGTCCGGAGCCACAGCAGTTCGGACCCAGGGACCCCGCCGACACCCCCCAGGTGGCCGTGACAAACCGAGTCTGTGAAGAAAGAAAACATGAGGTGAGTCCAACTCCACACAGAGAGACACAACTCAAAGGTGCACGCAATCAGCAAACACAATTAGCATAACGTGACAGCTCACTAACACAAGGTGTGAGGGACACCAAATCCACTGTCATTACTTCATAAAAGTCACCAAAAACCGAATTACCTCAGGAAGTGTGCTGAAGAGCGTGAGACCTCACCCAATCCTCCTTCACAGACTGTGGCGTCAAACCTGGAGTGGTCTCTGTGTCCGTGATGGTGAGATTGTTCTCCTGACGTCGATCTCACACGTCTGCTCACAAGGTCGAGTCTCTGGCAATCACACACTGTGCATTCAAGGTTTAAATGCAGCAATCTCTGATTAAGACAAAATATACCACAGCTGTGAGTCCTGATGACCTGCACGTGAAAACAAGCCTCAGGTGTTCAGGGTGAGGTCCTAATGCTCAGCCACTCAGTCCTGAATGCATACCACCTGGTGGGAGAAACAGAAAACAAAAACAAAGCCAGCCAAACACCCCAGCCCACAACACATTGCCTTTAATAAATAAATTAATTGATATTTGGGTGTTTTGCTTTATTATATGTATATGGGAGAATTTTCTGATGTGATAAAAGATTTTCCATAGTGATATGGATAAAACGACATTTCAAGCAAGGGAACATCATTACAACTCAAATAAATTTTTAATTTACTACAACTTTAATTGCATTGCTCTCCAAATTAGTCTGTATTTCCCTGTGTTAGGTTGCATTTTCTTTTTAACAGACACTTTGAATTGCCTCTCTGGATGAATTGTCTTTTTTTTTTATAAATTTGCATGTTTGGATCTGTCTAAAAAGCCTTTTTAAAGTTTCATATTTTGACACAGGGGTTTTACTTTTATTTAGTTTTATTTTATTTATTTTTTTTTCAATCCAGTTTTGTTGTCGTTTGATGAGTGCTGATGTGCATCCCTGTGTGCACAAGCAGAGCATACACACGTCTTTAATTTAACCAGGTTAGTCCCACTGAGATCGAGACCTCTTTTGCAAGGGAGACGTGGACATTATAAGGGCCGCTTCACACATAGTGCGAATAAAGTACAACTCACGGCGAAACTGCACCAACGGGCAGGTGTGCACGATGGCAATGGATCGTGTATGCGGGAACACACTGCCAGCAGCTGCTGTGACGAGAAAATAAATTTTAAATTTTTAAAAATACATGCTGTGACAGTTCTGTGCACGCGGGAACACAGCAGCTTTTCACAGCAGCTGTGCAATGTGGTTACATATCGCACAGCTGCTGAAATTAAAAAAAATAAAAATTGCATGCCACACACAGGACTCAAACACATGTCTTGCAAAATCTCTGACTGCCAGTCAAACCACACGCACCGATATGTTGGGGGGGGGGGGGTGCGCGAAACACACACACATGTATTGTGGGGGGAGCCGACACTCTGGCACGCCACATGTACACTCGGCAAATTTCACACCCAGCTCAACAGTGATTGTCTGCAGACTGTTTTTGTGATGATAGTACAAATGGCTGCACATTTTCTAAGTGTCATGCGAGCGGTGTTCTATGTTTGTGCGTGTCAGCTGGAATTTGGCCGACACCTGCCACTCTCACATCTGTCTTCCAGCCGGTGGTGTGCGCACATAGTTGTAGCAACAGGTGTACGAGGCGTTGGAAGCAACTATGAAATTACACGTTTTGCACATGATTCCTGCTTCATGCGCACTTTCTGCGCAAATCAACCAAAATCGCACTATGTGTGAAGGGGCCCTAAAGTTTCCAATCCACCTAACCTACATGTCTTTAAATGTGGGAGGGAACTGGAGCACAGGTGGGACTGGATCCCATGACCTTCTTGCTGTGAGGCAATAGTGATAACCACTAAGCCACCATGCTGCCCACTTGGTCCTGCACCCACTTGGTCTCTGTGCATTGTTTTATACACTAGCAATGCACCATTGTTTGACCAACACACCTATGGGTGCCTGAAATGACAACTGCAAAGGTTGGAAACTCACAAAAACTCTTGTGCTACACTGCTCACTGCTTTGTGCTGTTTGTGCTGTTTTGCATTGTGCTCTGCGTTAAGGCATGTGCCACGTTACACTGTGCGCTGCATTGCACTGCACTGTAGTGTGCTGTTTTGTGCCACGCTGTGTACTGCGCTGCTGTGCGCTAGGTGTAATGCAGAGACACAAACACATTGCAAATAAACATGAGGAACACACATGAAAAGTAGCAAAGTGCTGGAATCACACAATTAAGCCCCAGGCACTGTGGTCAGGAGGAACACGCGCTCACGTATCTCTGCAGCAGAGGGGAAAGTGTCAGCTGTCAGCTTAAGTGCTGTGTCAAGGGCAGGACATGAGGCATGAGTGTTTGACATTCTATTTCAAAATGCCTGCGCACACGTGTTTGTTGTTGTATGCGTGTGCCTCCACCTCTGTGTGTGTGTGTGCACACGTCACGATGTGTATGTGCAGCTTCACGCTGACAGCGCCGAGGGAGCCCGATGCTGTGAGGTTTTCACACTGATAAGAGCCTGAAGGAAGACAAACTAAGCTGTTTGCTACCAACCCGTGAGGTCTCAGATTTCACCTCTCCTAGCTCTCACACAGGCAAATCTGTCCTTCTCATTTTCCCAAATCTATAATCCTCCTCATGATGTGTGTCATCTCTTCCCTACTTCATTTCTCTGCCTCAGGCCCTCTGCACCATTCTATCATTATACCCACAAGCAGGACAGAGCTAAAAGAGAAATAACTGTAGACTGCGTACTGGACTACCCCTCCACGATGCCACTCATAGGTTTTCTGAAGAGCAGGTCTGAAGTTCAAATGATGAGGGTTCTAGATGTCACCATCTTGGCGAAGCTGGTCAGTGCCTAACTCAGGCCAACCCATAAATTGTAAAGAGGTGGAGTGTGGACAAGACTGATGTGACGTGGGAGGGAAAAATGAAGCTTGAGCAGGGCCACCTTTTGCATAGCTACCAAGCTTGCTAAAGTTAAAAGGCTATCTTTGTTTGGGTGATTTTTTAAAGCATATTTTTTGCGGATTGTGTGGTCCCTTAACTAGAATAAGCAAGTTTCGAAAATTAATGAATTCATCAGCAGTGAGCTTCATAACTGGTGGCTTGGGTGTGAGACCACAGCAGCTAACTGCCTCTGCTAGCAGCTACACTGGCACACTACCCGTAGCAAAAAGAAGTTTATTCAAGTGTACTATGAGTATACTTATTTTTTACTAAAATTGAGGAAGTATACTTGAAGGTGACTTTTTATAAACTATATTTTATATACTTAAGAATAGTATAGTGAAGTATACTTGGCTTATACTGAAAAGTATAAACAAAAGTCTAAGTCTAAGTACATTAATACTAAGACTTACACTTATACTTTAATACTAAAACTTATACTTTAGTATACTTTTTACATCTTTCTGCCACAAAGTACTAACACATATTATGCACTTGGAGCAAGATATACTAAGTCAAGCCATTGACTCAAGTAACCGAAAAGAAGTGTTGTGTGGGCCGCTGAAGAGGAGGTACTGCTGGCCCACCACCACCAGAGGACACCCTGCCTGGAGTGCGGGCTCCAGGCACAAGAGGGCGCTGCCGCCTCACAGGAGCAGCCGGGGTGACAGCTGTCACTTATCACCTACGACAGCTGTCACCAATCATCTGATCTTCAGTAGTATATCAGCAAGACGACATCTCCACCTCGTTGCCGAGATATCGCTCTACCTAGGAGGTAAAGTGCTCAGCCGATTGTGTTGTCTTCCCGACAATAATACTTTGTTGCTTTGTGTGTTTAATAGCAGACAGTGAGTATTTACAGCTGGAGACTGTGTTGGACTTTTTCCCTACCTCTTTGATAAGTACTCACACTCCTGCACTTACCAGTTTCTGATGAGAGGTGGAGGTGGTTTTCCCACCATACGTGTTGCTGGGTGCAAACGCATCCACATCTAACTGTTTTTTGTTCCTCGCCAGCAGTACCAGATCCGACAAGCGGAGGCAGTGGCCACCTGGGAGTTCGGGACTTGGCGGCTCCAGTATTCCCGGGGTTCGGTGGCGGAGGAAATCGTGTGGTTCCGGTTCTGCTTTGGACGGACGTCTCTTATCTTCGAGCCTGCCCACGTGACACATTTTTGTGAATTTACTTCATTGCTTACTATTGTGATCTGCCGTGTTTGTTGTGCTTATTCACAACAGTAAAGCGTTGTTATTTGACTTCCTCCATTGTCCGTTCATTTGCGCCCCCTGTTGTGGGTCCGTGTTCCTACACTTTCACAACAGGATATCTCGGCCAACGTCATGGACCCCGAGGGGCGTCAACCGGTTGTTGAACGGCCAATGGAAGAGCAGGGTGCACAGGCGTCTGCAGGAGGAATGATCGGTGAGTTGCAGCGAATCCTCACCGCTTTTACGGCTCGGTTGGATCTAATGACCGAGCAGAACGTCCTCCTTAACCGCAGGGTGGAGGCTCTCGCCACGCAGGTGGAAGCGTGCCCTCAGGGCGCTGCTGCGGCTCCCCCTCCTGTCGATCCTGTGCGCAACAGTGACGTTCCACAGGTCGTTCAACGACCCCTCCCACCTTCCCCTGAAGCATACATAAGTCCTCCAGAGCCGTACAGGGGTTGTGTGGAGACGTGCGCGGACTTCCTTATGCAGTGTTCGCTCGTCTTCGCACAACGTCCCGTCATGTACGCGACTGATGCTAGTAAGGTAGCTTATGTGATTAATCTGCTTCGCGGTGAGGCACGCGCTTGGGCTACAGCGCTCTGGGAGCAAAATTCACAGCTCCTTCTGACATATGATGGGTTTGTGAGGGAGTTCAGAACAGTGTTCGATCACCCAAATAGAGGAGAGACCGCTTCAGCCGTGCTGTTGTCAATGAGACAGGGGCGCCGGAGCGCAGCTGCTTATGCAGTCGACTTCCGCATCACGGCTGCGAGGTCCGGCTGGAATAGCACTGCCCTCCGTGCCGCCTTCGTAAACGGACTGTCGTTGGTTCTGAAGGAGCACCTGGTGGCTAAGGACGAACCGCGGGATTTAGACGGGCTTATTGATCTCGTTATACGGTTAGACAATCGGTTAGAAGAACGCCGTCGGGAACGAGACGAAGGGCGTGGCCGGGCACGCGCCGTCCCTCTCCCTTCCGGTTCCGACCGAGTTCCGCCCTCCCCACGCTCCACGGCCTCTACGCTCCGTATGGTTACAGCTCCCCCTGCTGATGAAGCTATGGACATGAGCAGGGCCACATTTAGGCCATCAGATAGACCGAGGAGGCTAGTCCGCGGAGTGTGCTTTGTTTGTGGCTCGATAGAGCACCAATTGAGAGACTGCCCCGAGCGGTTAAACACCAACGCCCGCCCCCAGAAACTGGGCTAGGGGTGGGCCAAGACATTCACGTGGGACATACCCATATTGCCACACGACTCCCAGTTACAATCCTTTACGAGGATTTAACCCTTCAGGCCCCAGCACTGGTGGACACGGGCTCTGAAGGGAATCTGCTAGACAGCAGATGGGCCAGGGAGGCAGGGCTCCCTCTGGTGGCGCTTACTTCACCAGTGCAGGTGAGGGCACTAGATGGCTCCCTACTCCCTCTAATCACACATAAGACACCACCAGTAACTCTGGTGGTGTCAGGGAACCACAGGGAGGAGATCGAGTCTTTCGTGACTCCTGCCACCTCCCGTGTGATTCTCGGGTTCCCCTGGATGTTAAAACACAATCCCCGGATCGATTGGCCATCCGGGGTAGTGGTTCAGTGGAGCGAGACCTGCCATCGGGTATGTTTAGGTTCCTCGGTTCATCCCGGTTCCCAGGCTAGGGAGGAGGTCAGAGTCCCGCCCAATCTTGGGACGGTGCCGGTGGAGTACCATGACCTTGTGGATGTGTTCAGTAAGGATCTGGCGCTCACCCTTCCCCCGCACCGTCCGTACGATTGTGCCATTGATTTGGTTCCGGGCGTTGAGTTCCCGTCCAGCAGGCTGTACAACCTCTCACGACCTGAGCGCGAATCAATGGAGACCTACATTCTGGGACTCTTTAGCTGCCGGGTTGATCCGGAATTCCACCTCCCCGATGGGTGCAGGTTTCTTTTTTGTGGGAAAAAAAGATGGCGGACTTCGTCCATGCATTGATTATAGGGGGCTGAACGAAATCACGGTTCGTAACCGATACCCGTTGCCCTTGTTGGATTCAGTGTTCACGCCCCTGCATGGAGCCCAAATTTTCACTAAGCTGGATCTTAGAAATGCGTATCACCTGGTTCGGATCCGGAAGGGAGACGAGTGGAAGACGGCATTTAACACCCCATTAGGTCACTTTGAGTACCTGGTCATGCCGTTCGGCCTTACAAACGCCCCCGCGACGTTCCAAGCATTGGTTAATGATGTCTTGCGGGATTTTCTGCACCGATTCGTCTTCGTATATCTGGACGATATACTCATCTTTTCTCCGGATCCTGAGACCCATGTCCGGCATGTACGTCAGGTCCTGCAGCGGTTGTTGGAGAACCGGCTGTTTGTGAAGGGCGAGAAGTGTGAATTTCACCGCACTTCTTTGTCCTTCCTGGGGTTTATCATCTCCCCCAACTCCGTCGCTCCTGATCCGGCCAAGGTTGCGGCGGTGAGAGACTGGCCCCAACCTACCAGCCGTAGGAAGCTGCAACAGTTCCTCGGCTTTACAAATTTCTACAGGAGGTTCATTAAGGGCTACAGTCAGGTAGTTAGCCCCCTGACAGCCCTGACCTCTCCAAAAGTCCCCTTCACCTGGTCTGATCGGTGCGATGCCGCGTTCAAGGAGTTGAAACGGCGCTTCTCGTCTGCACCCGTTCTGGTGCAGCCCGATCCTAGTCGCCAGTTAGTGGTTGAAGTGGACGCCTCGGACTCAGGGATAGGAGCTGTGCTTTCCCAGAGCGGAGAGACCGATAAGGTCCTTCACCCATGTGCCTATTTTTCCTGCAGGTTGACCCCGGCCGAACGGAACTATGACGTCGGCAATCGAGAACTCCTTGCGGTGAAAGAGGCTCTTGAAGAGTGGAGACATCTGTTGGAGGGAACGTCCGTGCCATTCACGGTTTTCACTGACCACCGGAACCTGGAGTATATCAGGACTGCCAAGCGGCTGAACCCCAGGCAAGCCCGCTGGTCACTGTTCTTCGGCCGTTTTGACTTCCGGATCACCTACCGCCCCGGGACCAAAAACCAGAGATCGGATGCCTTGTCCCGGGTGCATGAAGACAAAGTCAAAACGGAGTTGTCGGATCCACCGGAACCTATCATCCCGGAGTCCGCTATCGTGGCCACTCTCACCTGGGACGTAGAGAAAACTGTCCGGGAGGCCCTGGCACGGAGCCCGGACCCCGGAACTGGGCCGAAGAACAAACTTTACGTCCCACCAGAGGCCAGGGCTGCAGTCCTGGACTTCTGTCACGGCTCCAAGTTCTCCTGTCATCCAGGGGTGCGAAGAACCGTGGCAGTTGTCCGGCAGCGCTTCTGGTGGGCGTCCCTGGAGGCCGACGTCCGGGATTATATCCAGGCCTGCACCACCTGCGCCAGGGGCAAGGCTGACCACCGCAGGGCATCGGGACTGCTCCAGCCGCTGCCTGTGCCTCATCGCCCCTGGTCCCACATCGGCCTGGATTTTGTCACGGGCCTCCTGCCGTCCCAGGGCAACACCACCATCCTCACGATAGTGGACCGATTCTCCAAGGCGGCCCACTTCGTGGCCCTCCCGAAGCCCCCGACTGCCCAGG
Source organism: Thalassophryne amazonica (assembly GCF_902500255.1). Taxonomy (NCBI): domain Eukaryota; kingdom Metazoa; phylum Chordata; class Actinopteri; order Batrachoidiformes; family Batrachoididae; genus Thalassophryne; species Thalassophryne amazonica. The sequence continues at coordinate 39,673,355 of NC_047105.1, read as the reverse complement.
AGACAGCGGACCTCTTGGTCCACCACGTCGTCCGGCTGCATGGGATCCCAACAGACATCGTCTCCGATCGCGGTACCCAGTTCTCCTCGCAAGTCTGGAGGAGCTTCTGCCGGGAACTGGGGGCCACGGTGAGTCTCTCGTCCGGGTATCATCCTCAGACCAACAGGCAAGCAGAACGGGCCAATCAGGAGGTGGAACAGGCCCTGCACTGCGTGACGGCCGCGCACCCGGCGGCCTGGAGTACCCATTTGGCCTGGATCGAGTATGCCCATAACAGCCAGGTGTCTTCTGCCACCGGCCTCTCCCCTTTTGAGGTGAGTCTGGGGTACCAGCCCCCGTTGTTTCCGGTGGTTGAGGGAGAGGTCGGTGTGCCCTCAGTCCAGGCCCACCTGCGGAAGTGCCGTCGGGTGTGGCGCGCCGCCCGTTCTGCTTTGCTAAAGGCCCGGACGAGGGCAAAAGCCCATGCAGACCGTCGGCGGACCCCGGCCCCTGCGTATCGGCCAGGGCAGGAGGTGTGGTTGTCGACAAAGGACATACCCCTCAAAGTGGACTCCCCTAAACTGCAGGATCGTTACATCGGCCCCTTCAAGATCCTCAAGGTCATCAGTCCAGCCGCAGTAAGGCTTCAGCTTCCGGCCTCACTGCGGATCCATCCTGTGTTCCATGTGTCCCGGATAAAGTCGCATCACACCTCACCCCTCTGTGCTCCGGGTCCGGCACCACCTCCTGCCCGGATCATCGATGGCGAGCCGGCTTGGACTGTGCGCCGGCTCTTGGATGTCCGTAGGATGGGCCGGGGCTTCCAGTATTTGGTGGACTGGGAGGGGTACAGACCTGAAGAACGCTCCTGGGTGAAGAAGAGCTTCATCCTGGACCCGGCCCTCCTGGCCGACTTCTACCGCCGCCACCCGGACAAGCCTGGTCGGGCGCCAGGAGGCGCCCGTTGAGGGGGGGGTCCTGTTGTGTGGGCCGCTGAAGAGGAGGTACTGCTGGCCCACCACCACCAGAGGACACCCTGCCTGGAGTGCGGGCTCCAGGCACAAGAGGGCGCTGCCGCCTCACAGGAGCAGCCGGGGTGACAGCTGTCACTTATCACCTACGACAGCTGTCACCAATCATCTGATCTTCAGTAGTATATCAGCAAGACGACATCTCCACCTCGTTGCCGAGATATCGCTCTACCTAGGAGGTAAAGTGCTCAGCCGATTGTGTTGTCTTCCCGACAATAATACTTTGTTGCTTTGTGTGTTTAATAGCAGACAGTGAGTATTTACAGCTGGAGACTGTGTTGGACTTTTTCCCTACCTCTTTGATAAGTACTCACACTCCTGCACTTACCAGTTTCTGATGAGAGGTGGAGGTGATTTTCCCACCATACGTGTTGCTGGGTGCAAACGCATCCACATCTAACTGTTTTTTGTTCCTCGCCAGCAGTACCAGATCCGACAAGCGGAGGCAGTGGCCACCTGGGAGTTCGGGACTTGGCGGCTCCAGTATTCCCGGGGTTCGGTGGCGGAGGAAATCGTGTGGTTCCGGTTCTGCTTTGGACGGACGTCTCTTATCTTCGAGCCTGCCCACGTGACACATTTTTGTGAATTGTCTTCACTGCTTACTATTGTGATCTGCCGTGTTTGTTGTGCTTATTCACAACAGTAAAGCGTTGTTATTTGACTTCCTCCATTGTCCATTCATTTGCGCCCCCTGTTGTGGGTCCGTGTTCCTACACTTTCACAACAAGAAGTCATAAAAGTACAGATTTTTTTTTTCTATGTAGTTATTTATTTTTGGTTCCAAAGGTTCGCACTTTTCTTTTACCTTTTTTGACAAGGAACGACTTTAGTTCTCAGTTGAAGATGCTATGTTTACATTTTTACAAATAAGGACTTGATCTTGGAGAGACCATTATGTTTACATTTTACATGCACTTTTTCCTTTAATTTTCTCCACAAAGGAAGGACTTGATTTCATAGGTCTTTGTTTTGAAATGTTTGAAAATATATCAAACTTGTTTTCAACATTCTGTCTTGTGATTTTTTAAATGCATCACACTCTTGTGTACATACAGTATGAGTAAACTTTAAGAATATTTTAAGGAGTATATTTTCAGTATATAAATAGTAAGCTACAAGTAATATGCCAAGCAAAATTAAAGTATAAAAAGTAAAATAGTGAAATAACCAGTGTGTATAACAGTATACTTTAAGTATACAAAAATAAACTAAAAATAGGGACTCAAAGTATACAACTAGTACAATGGCAGTATATCGATAAGTGCACTTGTGGTATACTTTAAGCATAGGAGAGGGATATATCAAGTACATTGATAAGTGTACGTGTGGTATACTTTAAGCATACAAGAGGGATATACCAAGTACATTGATAGTATATAGATGAGTATACTTGTATACTTTAAAGTGTACTTTTGCAAACTTAAAACAAACTTTAAAATATACTTTTATAAACTTGAAATGTTCCAATTTTAGTCCGAAAAAGTATTAAATTTGTATACTTTCTAGTATACTAACAGTACACAGTCTGTAGTATACTTGCTATACTTATACTTATACTGAAGCATACTTAATAAAATTAACTTTAAATATATTACTTTTTGCTAAGGGTAGTTATCACTCAAAGTTACTATGTCCCCAGCTCTATGGCTTAAAATAGCTTAAGCAGTTGTCATGAACGGGGAGAGTAGCTACAGACACCAAAACCATTTTTTGTATCAGGCTGTCAACATATTTATTTCTGCTATAAAGTTGGACATTTTAACATGGGCTTCTATGGGGATTGAGTTAGTTTTGGAGACAGTCTCAACTGGCCATTTAAGGAACTACAGGTGTTAGCAGCTTACATGGTCCCTTTTAAAAAAGATCACTACAGTTTGCAGTTAGTTGTAAAACAGTACTGGACAGTACAAATACAGTCCACTTCTAATTTATGGTAGCCACTGTCCTAAGAACTAACTAGTTCTCTGTCATGGAATACCTTCTGTCATCTTTATGTTAGTGGTAGCTATCATATTTGCTAGCCATGCAGATGATTTGTGTTTGCTGAAGTTTAAAACATTAACAAGAAACAAAATAAGATAATATACATTCTCTTGGAATAACTGTTAATGTATTAGCTTGCCAACAGCTTGGCAGCTAGTTAGGTACCCATGTTGTTTGAGGTAGCTAGCATAGCTGGCTCAGATGCATATAAAAACAAGTATTTTGCTATAAAATATTTAACACACTTAGTGATTGAGTAAAAAGGTCAAGCTCATATTTGTGTGTATGATTACATCCTGAATGACCACAAATTGCTGCACAATAGCTTCCAGTTACTCTCATTTCAGAGGGATGAGATTTCCTTGTCAATATTTAATGTGACTACAGCATTAATTAAATACTAAAAAATGTGTCTGGAATGTTGATTAAAATGAGAACAAAACAGAAAAATAATATATTGGTTTTAAATGGTTCTTCACAACTTGTCAAGAGAAATTCCTTCCTTCCGTACATCCTTCCAACAAACGTTTGTATCTTAAAACTCAGAAACAGTAAAACTCTCAAAATCTAAATTTTTATATATTAAGATTGGGAGGTAAAAGCTCTGTGTGCCAAAAAATCATGCATTTCTGACATTAAATATGCATATGTGACGAACATGAACGAGTGAAGCTTGTCAGCATCTCACCATGTCATTTAGGTCCTTCAGACTTTATTTTGAGTATGCTTCAGGGGAGCATTAGCATGGCAAAAAACATTCGGCTTCCTTTTTAAGCATTTTCCTTATTTTGCTTTCAGCTTCTGGAGGGGCTCTGCTCCCCATACTCCCCATTGCTTTAAGAATTTTTCTTTTTTTGCTTTTCAGCTGAACCCCCTAATTACAGCCCTCTTAACCCCCTGCCACTTTAAGCATTTTTAATGTAGATGTAAATTAATATTCAATTTTTCAGCTAGTTGACAGTAGGGCTGTACAATATGGCCAAATTATCGTATCTCAATATTGTCATATAAATTGTCATGTAAATGTCACTTATATACACGCTGTCCATATTCTTGAGCCGCTTAGGTGGGTAGGGAGAGTTCCCATGGGATAAAAAAGCTTTTCAACCTACCATCCCTGGTTCTCAAGACCAGGCACCTAAGTGGCTCCTCTCTCTCTCTCTTTTTTTAAAGATATTTAGGTGTACCTTAGTAAACACTAGCAGAGTTCCACCTTAGATTTGGAATGTATAATAGAAGATATAACTTACTAAATTTTCATATCAATATGATACATGATATGACTATGATTTGACACAAAGTGCAGCAACAGTGAAAATTAAACATTCTTAAACAAAACAGTAATAACATCACAATCATTTTGCACTCATCATAAGGTTAGGATACTGTGCTCTCCAAAAGTATTGGAACACTGGAATTTAACACCTTTTAATTTGTTTATGCCATTTAAAAAAAAAATAAAGAATAAAAATTTCTAAAATTATCTTCCTCGAACTCAAACTGAAAGCAAATCTCTAAAACTTTTTTAAACCTATAAATAATAATCAGTTTTATTGCCAGTTTTCTTTAGACAAGTCAGGGGATGGAAACATGAACATTTCCAAGTCACTGAATATGTCTTGGACCTTATTTACATCAATTATGAAGAAATACAAAAGTTTCTTTCACAAAAACATCAAATCTAGGCTTTCATCTCAAATGTACTTTGTGTCAAATTGTAGCTGAAGTTTCAGGTCTTCTTTTTAAGAAACTCCTTGTTATGTGCAGACGCAGGTTGAGGAGCAGACCAACGTCTGACCGAACCCAGCGCTAAATAACCAGAAAGCGGTTCCACAAACAAAACGATTTTATTTCCCCTCCAGTGCAATAATTAGTGTACAACATAAATATTTAGTTTGTCTGGCGGAGTGAAGGACGGCGCGCTCTCCAGCGCCCAAAAGGATCGAAGCCTCGGCGCTTCTGGACTCAGATTCACCGCCAAACACCCCCAGGTGGACACGACAAACTGACTCTGTGAAGGATGGAAAAGGTGAGGTAAGTCAACAGAGCTGCAGCAAATATCTTTCAGAGGCACACACTATCAGCAACACATTCAGGTCTGAATTTAAGCTTTATGTAAATGAGCAGCTTCTCACAACAGGTGGAGGATCATCAATCCGTACGCCACGGCAGTGAGAAGCAAACTGCACAATTCTCATCAATGTTCAAATATACTGCATAACAAAATGCCAAATTACTATTAACGATCATTCAGACAATAATCACCTCTGATGTGTGCTGACAGCATGTGTCCCTCACCCGTCCTCCTTCACAGGCATGATGTGTCAAACCCTGGCGCGGTCCTCAGCGTCTCACAAACGAACGTCACAAGGTCGAGTTCCCGGCAATTCTGCTTGAACCACTCATGGCTTAAATGCAGAACGCCATCTCATTATTTGCTTCAGCTGAAAGTCTTTAAGTTTACACTTGAGCATCATCCACAGGTGCTGCGAGTCAGTAGGCCTGCACGTGAACATCCTCCACAGGTGCAGCTAATAATGCTGATGAGGGTGAAGGACTCTTCTGCCAGCACCTTCTCCACAGACAAAAACCAGTTTGCATACCACCTGGAGAGCAAAGAAAAGAAAACAACACAAAAACATCCAGCCAAACCCCCCAACACACAACACTCCTCCTCTACACCACTTCATCAGGAAGCTGGATTTCATATTTTTAATTCATTTATATCAAGTTGTAGAGATATGCTTTCAGTTTGAGTTAAGGAAGATAATTGTAGGGAAAAAATGGATTTGAGATGGAATAAACAAATTAAAATGTGTGAAATATCAAGTGTTCCAATACTTTTGAGGGCAATTGAGAAACACTGAGGAGCAGCATCTTACATCTCATATATAGTGCAGCAGATAAGAGAATATTTAGAGTGTAATCCTGCAAATGATGATACAATTTGGCACAAATAGTCCATAGACATGAATTCTTTAAAAAAAAAAAAAACTGATTGGCCACTTGAATTTTCAAGAGGCAGTCAGGCAGGGGTCAACTGAAGAATTACACAGAGGTCAAAATCAGGGGTGGGCAACTTGTTCCAGAAAGGGCCAAGAGGGTGCAGGTTTTCTTTGCAGCCACTGACTCCACCAGCTGATTTCACTGTTTAACTGATTCCATCTGCTCAAAGTGATATTAATCTGGGGACAGCCCTTGTCTGCCCCCAGATGTAGAAGAATTGCGTTATATTTTACCAATTTAGCGCACGCCCCCGCAAACATAGGCTGCGGTGCCCAATGTGTAAGTGGTTCTTCTACCTAAATGATCTTAGAAAAAAATATTTAAAAATGGCTAATTAATAATTAATAAGATATTGGTCCTTCCTGATCACCACATAAGTCAATCAATCAATCAATCAATCAATTTTTTTATATAGCGCCAAATCACAACAAACAGTTGCCCCAAGGCGCTTTATATTGTAAGGCAAGGCCATACAATAATTATGTAAAACCCCAACGGTCAAAACGACCCCCTGTGAGCAAGCACATGGCTACAGTGGGAAGGAAAAACTCCCTTTTAACAGGAAGAAACCTCCAGCAGAACCAGGCTCAGGGAGGGGCAGTCTTCTGCTGGGACTGGTTGGGGCTGAGGGAGAGAACCAGGAAAAAGACATGCTGTGGAGGGGAGCAGAGATCGATCACTAATGATTAAATGCAGAGTGGTGCATACAGAGCAAAAAGAGAAAGAAACAGTGCATCATGGGAACCCCCCAGCAGTCTACGTCTATAGCAGCATAACTAAGGGATGGTTCAGGGTCACCTGATCCAGCCCTAACTATAAGCTTTAGCAAAAAGGAAAGTTTTAAGCCTAATCTTAAAAGTAGAGAGGGTGTCTGTCTCCCTGATCTGAATTGGGAGCTGGTTCCACAGGAGAGGAGCCTGAAAGCTGAAGGCTCTGCCTCCCATTCTACTCTTACAAATCCTAGGAACTACAAGTAAGCCTGCAGTCTGAGAGCGAAGCGCTCTATTGGGGTGATATGGTACTACGAGGTCCCTAAGATAAGATGGGACCTGATTATTCAAAACCTTATAAGTAAGAAGAAGAATTTTAAATTCTATTCTAGAATTAACAGGAAGCCAATGAAGAGAGGCCAATATGGGTGAGATATGCTCTCTCCTTCTAGTCCCCGTCAGTACTCTAGCTGCAGCATTTTGAATTAACTGAAGGCTTTTTAGGGAACTTTTAGGACAACCTGATAATAATGAATTACAATAGTCCAGCCTAGAGGAAATAAATGCATGAATTAGTTTTTCAGCATCACTCTGAGACAAGACCTTTCTGATTTTAGAGATATTGCGTAAATGCAAAAAAGCAGTCCTACATATTTGTTTAATATGTGCTTTGAATGACATATCCTGATCAAAAATGACTCCAAGATTTCTCACAGTATTACTAGAGGTCAGGGTAATGCCATCCAGAGTAAGGATCTGGTTAGACACCATGTTTCTAAGATTTGTGGGGCCAAGTACTTCAGTTTTATTTGAGTTTAAAAGCAGGAAATTAGAGGTCATCCATGTCTTTATGTCTGTAAGACAATCCTGCAGTTTAGCTAATTGGTGTGTGTCCTCTGGCTTCATGGATAGATAAAGCTGGGTATCATCTGCGTAACAATGAAAATTTAAGCAATACCGTCTAATAATACTGCCTAAGGGAAGCATGTATAAAGTGAATAAAATTGGTCCTAGCACAGAACCTTGTGGAACTCCATAATTAACTTTAGTCTGTGAAGAAGATTCCCCATTTACATGAACAAATTGTAATCTATTAGACAAATATGATTCAAACCACCGCAGCGCAGTGCCTTTAATACCTATGGCATGCTCTAATCTCTGTAATAAAATTTTATGGTCAACAGTATCAAAAGCAGCACTGAGGTCTAACAGAACAAGCACAGAGATGAGTCCACTGTCTGAGGCCATAAGAAGATCATTTGTAACCTTCACTAATGCTGTTTCTGTACTATGATGAATTCTAAAACCTGACTGAAACTCTTCAAATAGACCATTCCTCTGCAGATGATCAGTTAGCTGTTTTACAACTACCCTTTCAAGAATTTTTGAGAGAAAAGGAAGGTTAAGTGCTGGTTCCGCCTGCATTTTTCATGTTTTGTGGCTTTCCTATTTCAGTGCCGCTGTTATTATCCTTTTTCCGGGGCTAACCCATTCTTCAGTCTGCCCTCGATTCTTCACCCTGCTTATAATTGCTCTATTGTTTCTAATAAATGCAGCTTGAGGAAAGATCTTTGAGGCTGTGTCACGAACAGCTCAGCTCCAAGCTGTGTTACCTAACCAGAAAAAAAAAAAAACACAAGAACAGGACAGTATATCAGTGCAACATTTTATGTTCTGCAAGATGAATTTGGTTGCTGTCATTTCTCATTATATTGGAGTTTTGTGGTGATCAGCTATATTCCCTCAATGTTTTTTATCATCTTCTCCAGTGCATTTCTTTAATGAGTGCTGCAGCAAAGCAACGTGGGAGATCTGTAATCTGCTGCACAGCATAAACAAATCGTGAGTTTGAAGTCTTGCATAAAAAAAGTTGATTAACAATCAGTGGATGTGATTCACACAGTGACTCGCACGCATTGTTTCAGAAGATCACCAGTGGGTGACACTGACTTTGAGCTCTTGTTGTGCAATAAGCCCCAATTATTCTTAATGGAAGTGTTCATTTTTTTTTATTTTAGGCAGTGTACTCATTAGTGAGAAGACTGTTTGAAATACATACTCAATGATAAAAATGTGGTACATTTGTGCTGAATATCTCATTTCTCTTGATCAGTGTCACGCACACATCAGAACACCAGCACCAACATAAAGGCACCAGTCTCATCTTGCAGTTATGCAGCAAAGCTTATGCAAGAGCATATAGCGTAGTGACGTGAAGGATGCAGTGTTCTGTCATATTTGTGTATGAAATTGCCTGAGAAAAGCGGGCTGTAAAACTGACGGTTCCTAAGTGAGTGAAGGCACATTGCACTCAGGTCAAAGTCCTTTGCCTGCAGTTTTCACTTTGAACAAAGTTGACAGCTGTTCTGAGAACTGACAGGCTGAATTCTCCAAACTTAAATCTCCTGTAAAACCGACTGAGCCTTGTGTCTCATTTTGAAAGCCACGTCACTCTCACTAATTACATACGTGTCCATGAATCGGATTAAAATCTTTTAATACTCAGAATAATTGAGAATCGGAAGGGAAATATCTTGTCGTCCAGCAGATATGGAACACTTTAGAATGAAATTGCAAAGTTTTGCATTAAATTTGGCACATTAGTACCTTTTGATGCTCTTAAAAGATACAGATGTGTAGATATTTTATAAAATTGCTCAAAACTCTTTTTTTGATACCTCCACCAAGGAGGTTATGTTTTCACCGCCATTTGTCTGTCTGTTTGTCTGTTAACAGGATAACTCAAAACGTTTTGAACGCATTTGAACCAAATTTGGTGGAATGATGGGAAATATGTCCAGGATCAATCGATTAAAATTTGGTGATGATCCGGATTAAACTCTGGAATATAGCATAATGTATTAGTTTGCCCTTTTGTGAATCCACATCCTTTGATATTTATATGTGGCGTGGCGGGGGTATGCGCTCTACTGAATGCCCTTCTAGTTACATGTTTGTTTGTTTTTTCAATTTTGATATCTCATCTATCTATTTCCAGAATAGATAACAAGGGCAACCATCTGCCAATCCAGAACCGGATCACCTCTAAAATTCAATGGCGTCTTCCATGCCCTAATATCTATGTGTGGTGCAAATTTGGTGAGAATCTGTAAAGTAGTTTTGACGTAATCCTTCAAAGACTATATAAAGTGAAATCTTGATCCAGAATCCACATCCAGATCACCTACAAAATTCAGTGGAGTCTTCCATGCCCTAATATCTATTTGTGGTTCAAATTTGGTGAAAATCCCTAAAGTACTTTTTTTTTTTTACGTAATTGTTGTGTGGGCCGCTGAAGAGGATGTACTGCTGGCCCACCACCACCAGATGGCGCCCTGCTTGAAGTGCGGGCTTCAAGCACGAGAGGGCGTCGGAGCAACGGAGAGTGACAGCTGTCACTCATCATCTGCACCAGCTGTCACTCATCTTCCACATCACCATAAAAGCCGGACTACAACTCCACCTCCCCGCCGAGAAATCAGCAACCAAGAGGTAACCGTCTCTATTGAGATTTCTCTGCTAAACTGAACTCTTCTTTGCAGTCGTTTGCCCTGTGGTGTCCTTATCGGAGCTGGAGTAAGGGCGTGACCGCGACGACTTCGCATCACGCTCCATATCAGATAAGTGGTTACACAGGAGCTGCACGAGTGTGTGATTGGAGGTGGAGGTGCTCCCTCCTTAAAGAACATTATCTGTGAGTGGACTACTGAGTGTGCGGACTCACACTCACCTGGACTTTCTCTGTTCTCTGCCAGCAGTACCAGGGTCGACAGCCGAAGGCAGAGGCCAGCTGGGGACTCGGGACTTGGCGGCTCCGGTGTTCTTCAGGCCCGTTGGTGGTGAAAGCTGTGTGGGAATCAGCTCTTCTCTCGCCAGAGGTCTTCTATCTTCGAGCCTGCCCACACGTCACCTGGTGTATAATTGGCAATCCATATTTCTGTCTGTATTCCGTTGTGTGTTTTCACAACATTAAATTGTTACTCGTTGGCTTATCCATTGTCCATTCCTTAGTGCCCCCTGTTGTGGGTCCGTGTCACGACACCTTCCCAACAGGATTTCTCGGCCAATCATCATGGATCCTGAGGGGCGTCAACCAGAGCTTGAACGGCCAATGGAAGAGCAAGAGGCACAGGCGTCAGCGGGAGGTGTGTTGAGTGATCTGCAGCATATTCTAACCGCTTTCACGGCTCGGTTGGATTTGGTGACCGAGCATAATGTACTCCTTAATCGGAGGATGGAGGCTCTCACCGCCAGGGTGGAAGCACGCGATCAGGGCGCTGCTGCAGTCCCTCCTCTTGCTGGTCCTGGGCCCGACACAGACATTCCACTGGTCCCCTGAAGCATACATAAGCCCTCCGGAACCGTACGGAGGTTGTGTCGAGACGTGCGCAGACTTCCTCATGCAGCGTTCGCTCGTTTTTGCACAGCGTCCAATCATGTACGCATCAGACGCTAGCCGGGTGGCTTATGTGATCAATTTACTTCGAGGAGAGGCATGCGCCTGGGCTACGGCGCTCTGGGAGCAGAACTCACGGCTCCTAACGTCTTACGCTGGGTTTGTGCGGGAGTTCAAACAGGTTTTTGATCATCCCAACAGAGGCGAGACTGCTTCGAGCGTGCTACTGTCAATGAGACAGGGGCGTCGGAGTGCAGCTGAGTATGCAGTCAACATCCGCATCGCGGCAGCGAGGTCCGGCTGGAATAACGTTGTGCTCTGCGCCGCCTTCATAAACGGACTGTCTCCGGTCCTGAAGGAGCATTTGCTGGCTAAGGAGGAACCGCGGGATTTTGATGGGCTTGTCGATTTGGTTATACGCTTAGACAACCGTTTGAATGAACACTGTCGGGAGCAGGCCGGGGGGCATGGCCAGGCACGAGCCGTCCCTCTCCCTTCCGGTTCCGAAAGGGTGCCGTCGTCCCCACGCTTCACTGCCAGAGAGCTCCGTGTGGCAACAGCTCCCCCTGCTGACGAAGCTATGGACACGAGCAGGGCCAAAGTGAAAGCAAACATCAGACAAAGGAGGCTGGCCCGTGGGGAGTGTTTTTTCTGTGGCTCTTGTGAGCACATGCAAAAAGACTGCCCCAAACGGTCAAACTACAACGCCCGTCCTTAGAAACTGGGCTAAGGGTGGGCCATAACACACACGCGGGGAAGCCCCGCAAATCTGCACGAATCCCAGTAACGATCCTGAGTGGGGATTTAACCCTTCACGCCCCAGCACTGGTAGACACGGGGTCAGAAGGGAATCTGCTGGACAGCAGATGGGCAAGGGAAGTAGGGCTCCCCCTGGTGGCTCTGCCGTCACCACTGCAGGTGCGGGCGCTAGATGGCACCCTACTTCCATTAATCACACATCAGACACAGCCCGTGACCTTGGTTGTGTCTGGGAATCACAGGGAGGAGATCATGTTTCATGTAACACCTTCTACCTCCCGAGTGATTTTGGGGTTCCCATGGATGGTGAAGCACAATCCCCGGATTGATTGGCCGTCTGGGGTTGTGACACAGTGGAGCGAAACCTGCCACCGAGAGTGTTTAGGATCCTCGGTTCCACCCGGCATGACGGCTAATGAGGAGGTCAAAGTCCCCCCCAATCTGTAAGCGGTGCCAAAGGAGTACCACGATCTTGCTGACGTCTTCAGCAAAGATCTGGCACTCACTCTTCCCCCGCACCGACTGTACGATTGTGCCATCGATTTGATCCCGGGCGCTGAGTACCCGTCTAGCAGGCTGTACAACCTCTCACGTCCGGAACGCAAATCAATGGAGACCTACATCCGGGACTCCTTAGCTGCCGGGCTGATCCGGAACTCCACCTCCCCGATGGGTGCGGGTTTCTTTTTCGTGGGTAAAAAAGACGGCGGACTCCGTCCATGCATCGATTACAGAGGGCTGAACGAGATCACGGTTCGCAACCGATACCCATTACCTCTGTTGGATTCGGTGTTCACGCCCCTGCATGGAGCCAAAATCTTCACTAAACTCGATCTTAGGAATGCGTACCACCTAGTTTGGATCCGGAAGGGAGACGTATGGAAGACGGCATTTAACACCCCGTTAGGTCACTTCGAGTACCTGGTCATGCCGTTCGGTCTCACGAACGCCCCCGCGACGTTCCAAGCTTTGGTAAATGATGTCTTGCGGGACTTCCTGCATCGGTTTGTCTTCGTATATCTGGATGATATACTCATCTTTTCTCCGGACCCTGAGACTCATGTCCAGCATGTACATCAGGTCCTACAGCGGTTGTTAGAGAACCGGTTGTTCGTGAAGGGCGAGAAATGCGAGTTCCACCGTACGTCTTTGTCCTTCTTGGGGTTCATCATCTCCTCCAACTCCGTCACCCCTGATCCGGCCAAGGTTGCGGCGGTGAGAGATTGGCCCCAACCAACAAGCCAAAGGAAGCTGCAACAGTTCCTCGGCTTTGCGAATTTCTACCGGAGGTTCATTAAGGGGTACAGTCAGGTAGTTAGTCCCCTGACTGCCCTGACCTCCACTAAAGTCCCCTTCACCTGGTTGGATCGGTGCGAAGCCGCGTTCAGGGAGTTGAAACGCCAGTTCTCGTCTGCGCCAGTTCTGGTGCAGCCTGATCCTAATCGCCAGTTCATAGTGGAGGTGGATGCCTCTGACTCAGGGATAGGAGCCATGCTGTCCCAGAGCGGGGAGTCCGATAAGGTTCTCCATCCTTGTGCCTATTTTTCCCGCAGGTTGACCCAAGCCGAGCGCAACTATGACGTGGGCAATCGGGAACTCCTCGCGGTGAAGGAGGCTCTTGAAGAGTGGAGACACCTGTTGGAGGGAGCGACGTTGCCCTTCATGGTTTTCACGGACCATCGGAACCTGGAGTACATCCGGACCGCCAAGCGGCTGAACCCCAGGCAAGCCCGCTGGTCTCTGTTCTTCGGGCGCTTTGACTTCCAGATCACATACCGCCCCGGGACTAAGAACCAACGATCGGACGTGCTGTCCCGGGTGCACAAAGAGGAAGCCAAGGCTGAGCTGTCGGATCCAACCGAGACCATCATCCCCGGGTCCACTGTCGTGGCCACCCTCACCTGGGATGTGGAGAAGACCGTCCGGGAGGCCCTGGCAAGAAACCCGGACCCGGAGACCGGCCCTAAGAACAGATTGTACGTCCCACCAGAAGCCAGAGCTGCCGTCTTGGACTTCTGTCACGGGTCCAAGCTCTCCTGTCATCCCGGAGTGCGTAGGACCGTGGCAGTTGTCCAGCAGCGCTTCTGGTGGGTGTCCCTGGAAGCCGACGTCCGGGACTACATCCAGGCCTGTACCACCTGTGCCAGGGGCAAGGCAGACCATAGGAGGACCACGGGCCTCCTCCAGCCCCTGCCGGTGCCTCATCGCCCCTGGTCCCACATCGGCCTGGACTTCATCACGGGCCTCCCGCCGTCCCAGGGCAACACCGCCATCCTCACGATAGTGGATTGGTTCTCCAAGGCGGCCCACTTCGTGGCCCTCCCGAAGCTCCCGACGGCCCAGGAGACAGCAGACCTCCTGGTCCACCACGTCGTGCGTCTGCATGGGATACCATCGGACATCGTATCGGATCGTGGGCTCCAGTTCTCCTCGCAGGTCTGGAGGAGTTTCTGTAAGGAGCTGGGGGCCACCGTGAGTCTCTCGTCCGGGTACCACCCCCAAACATTCGGCCAGGTAGAACGGGCTAACCAGGAGCTGGAGCAGGCCCTTCGCTGCGTAACCTCCACGCACCCGGCGGCCTGGAGTAACCATCTGGCCTGGATCGAGTATGCCCATAACAGCCAGGTCTCGTCTGCTACCGGCCTCTCCCCGTTTGAGGCGTGTTTGGGGTACCAGCCCCCATTGTTTCCGCTTGTGGAGGGAGAGGTCGGAGTGCCCTCGGTCCAGGCCCACTTCAGGAGGTGCTGCCGGGTGTGGCGGACCGCCCGTTCTGCCCTGTTGAAGGCTCGGACGAGGGCTAAGGCCCATGCGGATCGCCAGCGTTCCCCAGCCCCTGCGTACCAGCCCGGGCAGGAGGTGTGGTTATCTACCAAGGACATACCACTCCAGGTCAAGTCACCAAAGCTGAAAGACCGCTTCATCGGACCGTTCACCGTCCTCAAGGTCCTCAGCCCGGCCGCAGTGAAGCTGCAGCTACCAGCTTCACTGCGGATCCACCCCGTCTTCCATGTGTCCCGTTTGAAACCTCATCATACCTCACCACTTTGCACCCCTGGACCTGCACTGCCTCCTGCCCAGATCATCGACGGGGAGCCGGCATGGACCGTACGTCGGCTCCTGGACGTCCGTCGGAAGGGCCAGGGTTTCCAATACCTGGTGGACTGGGAGGGGTACGGACCCGAGGAACGCTCCTGGGTGAAGAGGAGCTTCATCCTGGACCCGGCCCTCCTGGCTGAGTTTTACCACCGTCACCCGGACAAGCCTGGTCGGGCGCCAGGAGGCGCCCGTTGAGGGGGGGGTCCTGTTGTGTGGGCCGCTGAAGAGGAGGTACTGCTGGCCCACCACCACCAGATGGGGCCCTGCTTGAAGTGCGGGCTTCAAGCACGAGAGGGCGTCGGAGCAACGGAGAGTGACAGCTGTCACTCATCATCTGCACCAGCTGTCACTCATCTTCCACATCACCATAAAAGCCGGACTACAACTCCACCTCCCCGCCGAGAAATCAGCAACCAAGAGGTAACCGTCTCTATTGAGATTTCTCTGCTAAACTGAACTCTTCTTTGCAGCCGTTTGCCCTGTGGTGTCCTTATCGGAGCTGGCGTAAGGGCGTGACCGCGACGACTTCGCATCACGCTCCATATCAGATAAGTGGTTACACAGGAGCTGCACGAGTGTGTGATTGGAGGTGGAGGTGCTCCCTCCTTAAAGAACATTATCTGTGAGTGGACTACTGAGTGTGCGGACTCACACTCACCTGGACTTTCTCTGTTCTCTGCCAGCAGTACCAGGGTCGACAGCCGAAGGCAGAGGCCACCTGGGGACTCGGGACTTGGCGGCTCCGGTGTTCTTCAGGCCCGTTGGTGGTGGAAGCTGTGTGGGAATCAGCTCTTCTCTCGCCAGAGGTCTTCTATCTTCGAGCCTGCCCACACGTCACCTGGTGTATAATTGGCAATCAATATTTCTGTCTGTATTCCGTTGTGTGTTTTCACAACATTAAATTGTTACTCGTTGGATTATCCATTGTCCGTTCCTTAGCGCCCCATGTTGTGGGTCCGTGTCACGACACCTTCCCAACAGTAATCCTACAAAGCCTAAAAAAAGTGAAATCTTGATTCAAAATCCGGATCTGGATCACCTCCAAAATTTAATGGATTCTTCCATGGCCTAATATCTATCTGTGGTGCAAATTTTGTCAAAATCTGTGCAGTAGTTTTGACGCAATCCTGCTAACAGTACGACAGACAAAAGATTTTATTACTCCCTTGGTGGATGTAATGATTGTCATTTTCTTTACATACTTCCATATACTGTATATCTGAGCAAATTGTGCACATCAAGCTACAACCAAATATTCATACCACAATAAGATATTTTAGATTATTTTGTATTTTAAGATTACTAGTAGAGGTACCAGTCTTCACCTGGGTGAAGTTACAAAATTGTCATTTTTTCATAAAAAACAACAACAACAAAAAACAGAAAATATAAGCATATTGTTGGAATCAGAGCATCAACACTATGATTTTAGGCTATAAATAAAATACAGCACTCACAGACAGTGCACTTGGTTTCAGTGCGGAAGGTTCCCTGTTCAAATTCCATCCCTGCCACATTTCTCCACGTAATGTGGAGTTGTGTCAGGAAGGGCATCCGGTGTAAAACTTGTGCCAGTTCAACATGCAGATCCACCTTGAATCTGCTGTGGTGACCCCGAGTGCAAACAAGGGAGCAGCCAAAGGGACTTACTTACTTACTCACAGACTGCTCTTGTTCAGTATTTTAAAAATGTTGTATGATTGTTGTAAAATTGTTAAACTTGTGCCGTTTTCTAAATGTTAAGATGGGTTGCTGTTACCAACCACCAAATGCTAATTGTGAATATTTAGATACAATTTGTGAGATGTTGGACACCTATACTGCTGTGGGTCAGGATACATACTTTTTGGGCAATTTTAACATTGACTGGTTTGCTAAAGAGTGCCATTTTTTAAAAAAAAAGGTGTTTACTGCCACTACTACATGTGGATTTACTCAGGTTATTAATGAACCAACAAGAATACATGTTAATAATGATGGTGACAGAATATCAACATATATTGATCACATTTTTACCACTTCCCCTGAGCGGTGCAGTAAAGTAATTTCTGTTCCCACTGGCTGTAGTGATCAGAACCTGAACATAATTGTATTAGCCACGATGGGAGGTGGACCTGGACCCACAGTTATATTCAAGAGGTCATATAAAATGTTTAATAATGAGAAATTTGTTGATGATGTGAAAGCTCTTTGCTGGTGTTGTTGTGTGTTGGGGGGTTTGGCTGGATATTTTTGTGTTGTTTTCTTTTCTTTGCTCTCCAGGTGGTATGCAAACTGGTTTTTGTCTGTGGAGAAGGTGCTGGCAGAAGAGTCCTTCACCCTCATCAGCATTATTAGCTGCACTTGTGGAGGATGTTCACGTGCAGGCCTAATGACTCGCAGCACCTGTGGATGATGCTCACGTGCAGACTTAAAGACTTTCAGCTGAAGCAGATAATGAGATGGCGTTCTGCATTTAAGCCATGAGTGATTCAAGCAGAATTGCCGGGAACTCGACCTTGTGACGTTCATTTGTGAGACGCTGAGGACCGCGCCAGGGTTTGACACATCGTGCCTGTGAAGGAGGATGGGTGAGGGACACATGCTGTCAGCACACATCAGAGGTGATTATTGTCTGAATGATCGTTAATAGTAATTTGGCATTTTGTTACGCAGTATATTTGAACATTGATGAGAATTGTGTAGTTTGTTTCTCACGGCCGTGGTGTACGGACTGATGATCCTCCACCTGTTGTGAGAAGCTGCTCATTTACATAAAGCTTAAATTCAGACCTGAATGTGTTGCTGATAGTGTGTGCCTCTGAAGGATATTTGCTGTAGCTCTGTTGACTTACCTCACCTTTTCTATCCTTCACAGAGTCAGTTTGTCGTGTCCACCTGGGGGGTGTTTGGCGGTGAATCTGAATCCAGAAGCGCCGAGGCTTCGATCCCTTTGGGTGCTGGAGAGCACGCTGTCCTTCACTCCACCAGACAAACCAAATATTTATGTTGTACACCAAGTATTGCACAGGAGGGGAAATAAAATTGTTTTGTTTTTGGAACCGCTTTCTGGTTATTTAGTGCTGGGTTCAGTCAGACGTTGGTCCGCTCCTCAACCTGCGTCTGCACATAACAGGTGTTAGGTGTTATCTATTCAGAATCCCGAAATTGCACTTTCAAGATTTAATAGCCTATTCCTGGCTTTAGTTGAAACTCATGCTCCTTCGAAGAAGTTTACTGTCAGGAACGTTGTCACACCCCGATTGGATGATGAAATTAAAGACTCTATTAAAAGGAGAGATCAGATGAAAAAGACGGCGATTGTAACAGGAAATAAATTCGACTGGGATTGTTATCGTAAAATGAGGAACTTTGTAACTAAACTGAATAGAAAGAAAACGAAGATTTTTTTGAGGATCGAGTTCAGAAAGTAGGAACTGAGAGTAGAAAGATATTGAATGTTTTCAATCAGTTGACTAGCAGGAAAAACAGAATCAATGCGTCCTTTCTTGAGGTAGATAATAAATTCATAACAAAGCCAGTAGATATTGCTAATTAATGACTATTTTATAAGCAAATCAGACAAATTGAGAGAGAATATGCCTAATTTAAGTAATGTTGAATCCTATCTAGTGATAAAGAATAAAATTATGGATTGTAAAAACATCAGGTTTAAATTTGAGAACGTAAGTACAAATAAGGTAAGGGAATTGCTGAAATCGTGTAAAGACAAGCCCCCGGGTGTGGACGGTCTTGACAGTAGGCTTCTCAAACTAGCAGCTGATTGTATTGCTCCTGTTTTAGCCCATATAATAAACCTTAGGTTTTCTTGTAATACATGTCCACAGGCGTGGAAACAGGCTAAAATTATCCCACTACCAAAAAATAAGAATCTTCCATTCCCAGTTTTAAATAGTCGACCCATAACTATTTTACCTATGTTAGGAAAAATTATGGAGTCTATTGTATATGAGCAAATTAATAACTATTTTTCTTCTAATAGCTTAATCACTGATTTTCAACATGCATACAGAAAGAGTCACTCCACTGCCACAGTGTTGACTCATATGTCGGATAGTTGGTACCATGTTTCTCAATTTCTCTGCTGCTTTCGATATTATTAATCATGATTTGTTATTGGGAAAAACTTGCTTGTTATGGTTTTGAGCTATCAGCTCTGACTTGGTTCTATAGTTACCTATCTAAAAGAACACAGTCAGTGTTCTGTAATGGCAGTTTTTCTAACACCAGGATGGTATTATGTGGAGTGCCACAAGGGAGTTGCCTCGGTCCATTATTATTCACAATTTTCACGAATGATTTACCATATATTTTACATAAAGCTAGTATAGTAATGTATGCAGATGATTTGACCATTTAAACATCAGCACGCTCACTCAATGATCTTGAAACTGTTTTAAATATGGAAATGCATAATGTGGCTGAGTGGGTAACATTCAATAAGTTAGTGTTAAATATAGAGAAGACTAACTGTATGGTTATTGGATCTAGCTGTGTTGTTATGAAAAATCTCATATTAGACATTAAGATTAATAATATGATAATAAATCAAGTGCATGAGACCAAGCTGCTGGGTGTAGTGGTAGATTCAAAGTTATCATGGAAAAAACATATAAATAATATTTTTTAAAAATGGGCAGAGGTATATAAATTATGAGAAGACATGCAAGGTTTCTAAGTTGCACTACAAGGAACTATGCTATTAAAGCACTATTATTAGTATATTTGGAATATTGCCCAGTAGTTTGGTCAAATGCTACTGGAGAAATGATGAATAGATTACAGATTATTCAGAATAGGGCTGCTCGTGTGGCACTTAGATGCAGTTATAGGACAAATATCAACACAATGCATAAAAAATTAAATTGGTTGTTAGTCAAAGATAGACTTTTATATGCGCTGATCATTTTTGTTAGAAAGATTATTGTCACTAAGTTACCTTATAGTTTGTTCAGGAATTTTTCTTTTAGTTCAGAAAATCATACTTATAGAACCAGACATGCTGTGGTGGGAAATTTTACGTTACCTGTAGCTAGAACCAATGCCATTAAGAACACTGTCACATTTAGGGGTATGCATGAATGGAATTTATGACCGGATCACATCAAACTCATCGCAAATTAATGTTTCTTTAGCAAACTTCTGAAACAGTATTTATTGGTATAAGGAGTAATCTGAGTCAACCCTTTCACCATGCACAGATGATGATTAATTTGATTTGATATGTTTTTGGTTTTGATATGTGATTCTTATTTTCATTTATTTTTATATTTTTTTTTAATGTATTTTTGATTTACTATATTTGTAAATCTGTTGGACCCCAGGAAGAGTAGCTGCAGCTAAGCTGCAGCTAATGGGGATCCAAACAAACAATAAACAATAAGATGTGTTTTGCACATTTTGATTATGCTATTTTTCATTTTATTGTTTCGTGTTATATATTGAATAGATGTAGAATAATTAATGTCGTTATTCCACACACTCTGATACAGTAGGTGGCTGTATGCGCCTGTATACCTGGTTTGCAATCTGCCGATAAACACAAAGAAGTTTTATTTTTGTTATTAATTGATATGAAGTATTTTCTTCAGAATGTGGCTGATGATGTGACCAAGGTGGATTTAGCGATGATGTTGGCAATCAAACTGAACTCTCACAGTCACAAGATGTTAGCAAGACCAAAACAATTACAGCGGCAAAGTTAAAGCATTGGAGATACATGTTAGAAAGAAATCGGCCCGAACTTGACAGTGGCACAAAATTTCAACTTGAAGATACCCCATTTGGAAGGGCCAGGGGTCGACAGTAACGCTCAGCACTAACACTCGTCTGCTCAACACTGGCGAGTGAACGGTACTCTCAGAGTCAGTGCTCCATCCCCCTCTCTTGCCCAAAGTGGCAACTTAGTTTTCAGGTGCATTTAGAACAACATTTGGTCACAGATCAATGTGTTTCAGTGATGTTCCTCTGGCAGCAGATGGGTTTTTCTTATCAGCTGATTTAGGATAAATGAAACCCAATTCTGTCCTCTCGCTCACCTCATCTCAAATGTGCAGTGTCACTGGTACACACAGCTCAGCATTCAGCACAGAGCACAAATGTTTTAAAGGTGCATTACCACACTGCTTCACATTAAATACACAACACGCCTCTACTTTAATCACACACTTCATCAGCAGTGTCTTAAGCATGGTTTACACATAGATGGTTTTGTCGGCGGGTAGTACGTAGACCGAAGTTCGCGGTAGTTCCGACTGTTTTCGCGGTGGAAAGGGGCGGAGCATTTCGCCGGCGTTTTGACCACCGTACTAGCCGCAAATACGCGGATAAAACGCAGCTAAATCCGCCGAATAAAGCGGTGTTTTGACGCCGTAGCATCCAGCACACGTCAAGCAACGGGGGTTAATACCCAGTTCTATTCTTTACAATCGCAGGTGAGAACAGCGGTGTTCTGCTGCTGCCAATAATGCCCTGTGTACCGCTGGATTTATCCAGGCAAATCCTGCGTTACTCCAGGAACTTTTGCATATAGGCACCGCCCCCAGAGTATAATAGGCTGAAGCAGCAGGAATACATGCCTGTCACTGCAGAGGGAGGGAGATCATACTCAGCCTTTTCTTCTCTTTCCTTTTCCCCTCTTCAACATGTTGCTCCGTCTCCACAACAGGGCTACCCTCTGCTTCTGAACCAGACCTCTTGGTAAGTCCTTGCCGCTGCCAGTTTCTTTTAGGAGGCATACTGGAGCTTCTCTGCAAAAATATCTGGAGCTGGCCGTGAGTGAGAGGCCTGCATGCAGCGCGCTAGCGTTTTTATATTGACCGCCGCCTATCGGCCGTTTGGAACGCCGTTAACCGGGAGGTGGTGTTTAGAACAGCGTACTGTCTGCTAGCGCTGCCGTTTTGTCTGCCTCTGTCGCCGGTTAAAACGCCCTTGACGATGCCGATGTGGGCTCTATCGCCGTTTTACACGCCGTTGGTTAGGGATACAACACCGGCCGCCAATTACGGTGGTGTAAACTGCGGCACTACAGGAAGGGGCAGGATGAAACGGCGATTAAAAGTATCAGACGCCGTTGTTCGCGTTGTCTCCGTTGTCACGCTAATTCTCCGGGAGCACTCCCGGAATTATTCGACATGTTGAATAATTTTTTCGACGATTCGGAACTAAGCCACGCCCCCTTGTGCCGGCGTTAACAACGGCATGTGATCCTTAAGACGGCCAAAAACTCTTCCAAGACGCTTCCGGGAGCTCTTACCGTCTATGTGTACACGGGGCTTTAGCTGTTTCAGAGCACAGAGCCGATACAAAAATATTAGGCAGCATCCCCGTGGTGAAAACACACACACACACACACACATGTATATATATGTATGTATGTATATATGTATGTCATGTGACATGGATTATTCGTTCCACTTACCGTGCAGTTTGGTTCCATTGCACGCTGCGACCCCCGCTCATGCACAAACTAGTGGGGCCGACATTTAGTTTGTTTTGCTGTCAGCAAAAGGAAGGAGCTAACTGACGGTGCTAAGTCTTCTAACACACACATACGCACACACACACAAAAATAATCCACTACACCATAAACCGTCTGGAAGCACGAATAGCTGTTAAGAGGATAAAGTGAGGATGAAAAGCTAGACAAATTTCTGACGTGATTTTTTCCTAGAGTGAGGAACTACACAAAGTCAGTGCA
This sequence comes from Thalassophryne amazonica, assembly GCF_902500255.1. Taxonomy (NCBI): domain Eukaryota; kingdom Metazoa; phylum Chordata; class Actinopteri; order Batrachoidiformes; family Batrachoididae; genus Thalassophryne; species Thalassophryne amazonica. Next base: position 39,650,696 of record NC_047105.1, on the reverse strand, counting down.
TCACGGCATCACAGACTGTATTGTTAGAATTATTTTTGGACTCCTATTTAAAGTTTGAGTTGGATTCTTGACATCAATGCACACGCGACGAACACCAAAATGTAAGTCCCTTTTCTGTTGTTTATAAATTAATATAATATCAAATGACAAGGATCCATTTTAGCCATTATATAAAACAAATAATGAATGTTTTTACATTCTTTCAATGGAACAAATATTTAATTCGGTGAATTCACCTCTTGAATGGACCATTCCAGATTTCATCTCTTGAAATATTTGTACCATTGAACTCATAAACATTCATTATTTTTGTATATATATATATATATATCATTCTCATTTACTTCAGATATGTACAAAATGTGTTTCCCTTTGATGGCACATGATGGAAACTTCTTACTGTAGCATTTTACACGTAAGTAAGCAAGCGTAAATGTTTGTGGGTTTTCATCCCACCAACCCCCTTCGAGAGTAAAGATCCACTTTTGAAGACATTTAACTTCTTTGAGATTTTCTCTTAAAGGGATTAGGGAAGAGACTGAAGACACTTTTCCCAGAAATTAAAAAAAGTATTTAAAATCTTTGCCTATTTCAATGGGCAGAAACAAACAGAGCAAAGAGTTGATCCATAGTGAACATGAAGCAGTGGTGTCTGCTGCACAACGTGAGGTGGAGAAAGAGAAGTAAAGAGAAGTCAGTGAGATGATGGATTTCCTCTGCTCCCCTTGTTAATCTAAAATCTCTCCTGCTGCAATTTGACCAGCAAAAATAGAACATAGCTGCACTGTGAAAACAAAATTGCAAAAGTAGCCGATACAACTGGTTTAACAACACACATAGAGAATTGTGTCAACCTGATCATGCTTAATAGGCAATACTCGTGGACTCACTAAAATGATTCCACTCAGATTGGAATCTTTCATTTACAGATGAGGACAAAATTATTAGCACCACTATAACTTGGAACTCATTGCCCATTGAGTTGCGCTCGATAAGTACTCTTTCTCTGTTCAAAGCTAAACTAAAAACCTATTTGTTTTGCTTTTAGAGTTGCTTTTAGTACATAGTTTTATTGTGGTTGTTCATTTGTTGTTGAGTTTATGCGTTGATGTGAAGCACTTTGGTTCAGTAGTCACTGTTGTAAAGGGCTATACAAATAAAGTTTGATTGATAAAATTTGCATTTCCTTAAAAAAAAAATCCTAAGTGCTTTTTTAACAGAAGAAGGAATTTTCAACATAGTGTTTCTAAACCTCCTCATTTTATTTTGGATGTTTAAATTATTTTACTTCACAAACAGAAACAAAATAATTTCACAAAATCTACCCAGGGTTAAAATTATTATCCCCCTTAATGAGCCACAGCACAAAACACTCTTGTGCAGTGACATGCTTTCACTTTACAATCCTCAAAGCTTCAAGTAAAAACTGAGGGTTATCATCCAGTGTACACAGAGTATAAAAACGTCAGTCAGGGTTTGAGCTGTCATTTGAGAAAGAATAAAAAGAAATCGGTTTAAAGAAAAAAGAGAAAAAGAATTGCTGATTGTTGATATTGACAATAATCTGATTGCACGTGTTCCTTTCATCAATTTTAGGTTAGCAGCTAAACCGTTTCATGTCAGTGTTATTTCAGGTGCAATAATACTCAATAATTATTATGTTTTCTTGGCACAGTATAATAGCTGCAGCTTTAATGCATGAAGCAAAATGTGCACATAATGCGGTGCAGGCTGTGTGTGGCGGTGCAGTACTCACGGTGCAGGGCTGCTCTGCTCCTCCACAGCCTCCATTGCACACTGCAGTGACCTCTGAAGGGAAAGCAGCTGACTGGACGTCTCTCTCAGCATGAACCGGGTGACAAACTGGCCCAGCACACTGGAGCCCTGGTACTCCTGACATGGACAAACAGAGACATTTATGATGATTCAAGAACTCCCACAAAGCATTTACATGTATTTATAACAGGTCTCAGAACTGCAGTTAAACTGTATAATTAATACTCTCAACGCATACATTTTTATTACCTCTGACAACGACGATGGAGAAGGTTGTTTTCACCCGTTTGTTTGTTTGTCAGTGTTTGTTTGTTTGTTTGTGAAAAGCCTGGAGCCCACAAGATTTCATATATCGTTATGAAATTTTTACTGAAGATTTATATCCTGATAGGCCAGAAGTGATTCAGTTTTTAAGGTCATGGGTCAAAGGCTGAAGTCAGGAAAAACCTTGGAAAATGGGGAAAAAAAATCCCCATCTTTAACAATGAATGAATTTTCAAAAATTCATAACTCTGACAAAAAAGATCAGATTTCTTTCATATATGAGAATCTTATGTAGGATGGTATCCTTTATCAACTGACAAAGTTTGAGCCAGATTATAGATTTTGTAAACACTTACATTTAACGTTGAAAATGTCATTTAATATATATTTTACATTATATCTTAATCAAACATGCCTCAATACTCTCATATTTGAAAAATGATGTGCAGACTGACACTCACTATCACCTGACAAAGTTTGATCCAGATCTGCTCCAGATTATAGATTTTGTAAACACTTACATTTAACGTTGAAAATGCCATTTAATATATATTTTGCATTATATCTTAATCAAACATGCCACAATCACTCTCATATTTGAAAGTGAGGTACATACTGACACTCACTATCACCTGACAAAGTTTGATCCAGATCTGATCCAGATTATAGATTTTGTAAACACTTACATTTAACGTTGAAAATGCCATTTAATATATATTTTACATTATATCTTAATCAAACATGCCACAATCACTCTCATATTTGAAAGTGAGGTGCAGACTGGAACTCACTATCGCCTGACCAAGTCTGATCCGGATGTGATCTGGATTACAGATTTTGTGACCATTTAAATTTAATATTGAAGACCCCATTTATTATATATTTTACATTATTTCTTAATAAAACATGCCACAATCACTCTCATATTTGAAAGTGAGGTGCATACTGGCACTCACTATCGCATGACCAAGTCTGATCCAGATCTGATCTGGATTACAGATTTTGTGACCATTTAAATTTAATGTTGAAAACCCCATTTAATATATATTTTACATTATATCTTAATCAAACATGCCCCAGTCACTCTCATATTTGAAAATGATGTGCAGACTGACACTCACTATCACCTGACAAAGTTTGATCCAGATCTGATGCAGATTATAGATTTTGTAAATACTTACATTTAACGTTGAAAATGCCATTTAATATATATTTTACATTATATCTTAATAAAACATGCTCAATCACTCTCATATTTGAAAGTGAGGTGCAGACTGGCACTCACTATCGCATGACCAAGTCTGATCCAGATCTGATCTGGATTACAGATTTTGTGACCATTTAAATTTAATATTGAAAACTCCATTTAATATATATTTTACATTATATCTTAATCAAACATGCCCCAATCACTCTCATATTTGAAAATGATGTGCAGACTGACACTCACTATCACCTGACAAAGTTTGATCTGGATCTGATCTGGATTGTGGATTTTGTGGACATTTGAATGTAATATTAAAAAGGCCATTTGGTGTACAATTTCCATTATATTTCAATCAAAAGTGCCTCAGTCACTCGTTTTTTTTTTGTTTTTTTTTTACCTCCGCCAACAAAACTGGATGGAGGTTTCAATTTTAAGCCTGTTTGTTTGTCTTCCAGTTATCAGTTGGAAACCAAGTGCCAAAAAGCAATGACAAATTGTGCATAGCAGAGATAACTATTGTTCTGTGAAAACAATCTGAAAAAGAATTCAGAAACTGAAAAAGTTGGAAAAAACCTGACAACAACACAAAACTGATTCAGTTACATGAACTAAATACATACTACTGACATTTGATTGCATCTAATTTAGCTTATGAAAAGCCACTTCTAACAGGACTTTGACCTTGAAATTTTTTTCCAAGGTATAATTTTGTGGCAGAGGTTTGTGCGCTACCAGCACAGTGCTCTAGTAATTATTATAACGCATCCAAGTTCCAAGGAGGAACAATTTTACAAGGAGACATATTTGCTGCTTGTGCTCCCCCAAACACGAATAATGATTCTGCTTTGTCAAAGGAATCTTATTTATGCAATGTGCTAATGAAGTATGTGTGCAGTGGCCCTGTCTAAACACTTATGACAACTAGCTTGTGTTGAAATTGCAACATGGGAATTACGAAGGTCCAGAGCGCTTTGCAAAAGGAAACAGATGCTAACTCACGCTTGTACAACTCTCTGTGGATTTCCCAATTCCAATAGCTTTAAGAAGAGCAGAAGAACAAGGCCAACTAATTAAAACAGGAGGGGTAATTATTTCTCAAGCATCCACTCGCCTCTGCTAACAAACTCTTTTCTATTCCAATCGACTACTACATTATGTTGGCACGGTTGTATAGATTGCATGTTAATCTTAGAGGTAAACACACTGAAAGCATTTGGAACTGCACATGAATAATTACATTTAATAAGACACCTACTGGAAACACGTCTCACAGCTGAGGCAAAATCAGCAACTCTTCTTTCAGATATTTCATCATTCGCCCAAATGTGACAGGCCACATACACCAGGGCAGTGACACGAAACATGCTTGCCAATAATAAATAATCAAGGTAGCACTTTCTAACAAAAAATTCCCTGCAAAGGAACTGTAAATGTGATTTTTCATAAATAATAATTAAATAAATCTAAATTATATTATGCTTTTAAATAACTCAAGACTCTAAGAACCAATCAGCTGGTGTGTTTTCTTGATGGCAACATAATGGGCTATTTCACTTTAATAATTAACATTAAAACTGGAAGTGGGACATATCAAATCAATTCAATTTTATTTATATAGCGCCAAATCACAACAAACAGTTGCCCCAAGGTGCTTTATATTGTAAGGCAAAAGCCATACAATAATTACAGTAAAACCCCAACGGTCAAAACGACCCCCTATGAGCAAGCACTTGGCGACAGTGGGAAGGAAAAACTCCCTTTTAACAGGAAGAAACCTCCAGCAGAACCAGGCTCAGGGAGGGGCAGTCTTCTGCTGGGACTGGTTGGGGCTGAGGGGAGAGAATCAGGAAAAAGACATGCTGTGGAGGGGAGCAGAGATCAATCACCAATGATTAAATGCAGAGTGGTGCATACAGAGCAAAAAGAGAAAGAAACACTCAGTGCATCATGGGAACCCCCCAGCAGTCTAAGTCTATAGCAGCATAACTAAGGGATGGTTCAGGGTCACCTGATCCAGCCCTAACTATAAGCTTTAGCAAAAAGGAAAGTATTAAGCTTAATCTTAAAAGTAGAGAGGGTGTCTGTCTCCCTGATCTGAATTGGGAGCTGGTTCCACAGGAGAGGAGCCTGAAAGCTGAAGGCTCTGCCTCCCATTCTACTCTTACAAACCCTAGGAACTACAAGTAAGCCTGCAGTCTGAGAGTGAAGCGCTCTGTTGGGGTGATATGGTACTATGAGGTCCCTAAGATAAGATGGGACCTGATTATTCAAAACCTTATAAGTAAGAAGAAGAATTTTTAATTCTATTCTGGAATTAACAGGGAGCCAATGAAGAGAAGCCAATATGGGTGAAATATGCTCTCTCCTTCTAGTCCCTGTCAGTACTCTAGCTGCAGCATTTTGAATTAACTGAAGGCTTTTCAGGGAACTTTTAGGACAACCTGATAATAATGAATTACAATAGTCCAGCCTAGAAGAAATAAATGCATGAATTAGCTTTTCAGCATCACTCTGAGACAAGACCTTTCTAATTTTAGAGATACTGCGCAAATGCAAAAAAGCAGTCCTACATATTTGCATAATATGCGCATTGAAGGACATATCCTGATCAAAAATGACTCCAAGATTTCTCACAGTATTACTAGAGGTCAGGGTAATGCCATCCAGAGTAAGGATCTGGATAGACACCATGTTTCTAAGATTTGTGGGGCCAAGTACAATAACTTCAGTTTTATCTGAATTTAAATGCAGGAAATTAGAGGTCAACCATGTCTTTATGTCTGAAAGACATTCCTGTAGTTTAACTAATTGGTGTGTGTCCTCTGGCTTCATGGATAGATAAAGCTGGGTATCATCTGCGTTACAATGAAAATTTAAGCAATGCTTTCTAATAATACTGCCTAAGGGATAAAGTGAATAAAATCAGTCCTAGCACAGAACCTTGTGGAACTCCATAATTAACCTTAGTCTGTGAAGAAGACTCCCCATTTACACATTTACATAGGGCATATAGTGGACATAAAAATTTGGTTTACAAAATGGCGTGCCTGATTGCAATATGGTCAGAGAAGATAGCATTAATGCTAGCCAAAATGTTAGTGTTACCATCAATATTAGCAATACAATTTGATTTATTTATATAGCATCAAATTACAACAGAAGTCTTCTCAAGGTGCTATGCACAAGAAAGGTCTAGACTCCAGACCCTACCCACCCCATGACAGTGATAAAGAAAAACTGCCTCAGGTGATTTTTGATTATCAGGAGAAACCTCAAGCAGAGCAGACTCAGTGGAGAGACCAGCTGCTTTGGCCATAGGAACAAAATCATATCATAGTAGGGATGTCCTGATCCGATCACGTGATTGGAAATCGGGCCCAATCACGTGGTTTCAGACTTGATCGAAATCAGACGTTGCATCCCGATCAGGAATCCGATATAGATTTTATCCTCATTATTTTGATCAGCGCTATTTCAAGCTCATTATTGCAGATTAATGGGCCTTTCACGCGTCGGAAGCGTCAGAGGCGTCAAGAATCGGTCCAAAAAGCATTATTTTCAATGAGACTCGTTGCTTTTTAGAGGTCAGAAGCATCGCATCAAAAGCCGAACTAAAGCGACGTTTCTGACGGGAGCGTGCATTGCTGCTTGTCAGCAGGCTGACGCGGTCAAAGTTCAACCCAATCTTCTTTTTTTTTTATTGAACAAAAGAAAAAAAACATAAGTTCAACCCAATCCAACTTTCGATGCTCTGAGCTGTGACGTAGCTTCGCGCTGTCCAATAGGAACGACACGTCGGACCAAAACATGGAAGACTACTGGCAGAAACCACTGATCTGTACAAAACAGAAACGTGTCAAAGGGCTGCTCATTTATAGAGCGGTTTTCTGAAGAAAAATCCTTGGAAATGTTTTTTTGTTGTTGTTTGTTACCTCAAAATTTCTGATTACTGTTAAAAAAAAAAGTTTAGAACACTTGTAAATAAAATTGCTAAATGAATCAATAAATGGTTCTTTAGAAACCTTTCATCTGTAAATTAAAACCACCTGTTATTTCAGATTAGATCATTTCTTTTTTAGCATAAGGAACCTTGGACATTTATTTTTAGACAAATAAAATAACATAAAAATTTGTACATTTTTTAAGTCTGGTAGATTATTACTTAATTGTTCAAGCTACCTCAAGGAGAAGTGCACTGTTTAAGTGATAAATAATAAAATAAGGTGATTAAAATGAAAATATTATATATTTAGCATTTGTTCATTCAGTTTTTTAAAGTATCGGATCGGGACTCAGTATCGGCAGATACTCAAAATCAGATGACTCGGAATCAGATCGGGGCCAAAAAAACCTGATCGGGACATCCCTAGAACAAAGAGTAACAGAAATGTTGTAGTGCCCACAACAACATCTTCTGCATCTTCTATTACTTTAGGTTTGACTTTTGTGCATCCATATTTGTACTATTCTGCAAAAAGGTTCGGACTGTATTTCTATGGTATTTTTACAAGTGATGCAGACACTGAAAACACTTCACAATGATTCATCCATTCACAAACATGCTGATGCCAGCCAACTGGGGATTAAAGATTTTGCTCTTGGGCTGTCAACAGTGTGCCATGAAGGAGCAGGTTTTCCTCACAATTGATTTTACTGATGAATTCTTCCCAACAACTTCAAGTCCTGATCATCTGTGAACTCACCTGCAAAGGTGACTGGTAGGAAGAAAAACCTGCACAGTGTTTGCCCTTCACTGCTACCTCTGTTTGAGAGCATCTCACCCCTAGAGTGAGCTTCCTGTCTGATAGGGAAATCGAACCAAGGATGTGCTGGTTACAAGCCCACCTCTCTAACCTCCAGACCCCCACATTGACTATACTGATGAAAACGATTGTATTTTCCAGAGTATAAGTTGCAGAATTTTAATAGTTTGGGAGGTCCTGCGATTTATACTCCAGTACGACTTATATACAAAAAAAAAAATCTTAATTATTTATACAGGGCTTTCCCAGGAATCAAAGCACTAAAGAAAAGAAACTCCAATAATAAAATAATAAATGCCAATAGTAAAAGGTCCACTACAACAATGCAGAAAAATCTGAAATTAAAAAAGAAAAAATGCAACTTATACACCTGAAAATGCAGTAATTGTTGCTCAAGTAAGTTTTAAATATAAAATCTCTACAGAACACTGTACGCAGTGTTTTAATGACACTTCATATGGGACCTTCTAACACTGACACGTTCTTGGCAATTGTTACACCTCATTCTAATCCAATTACATTTTTCTGCAAATCTGATTGGTTAATCGTGTGACACAATCAGGCATATAATATCTGTGGAATGGAACAATATATTACACGGGTGGCCAAAGATGTATTTCTGCACGCCCTGACCGGTGTTCTGACGAGATGTGATTACTGTTGAATGTTACTCCCATCCTCTGTGTGCAACTGCGCATACGCAGTATTGTCGGGACGCAGAACTTCTGAGACACACAATTCGTCAGAACATTGCCTGCGTGCTCTGCTAGCTGATAGCGCTGTTAGCTCAGAGTGAGAGAAAGTTGCGTGCTGCCGCCAAAATGGGTGAATTTAAGCTACCGTACGAAAGTATTGATGTAGATTCTGATACAGAATTACGTTTCACATTTGATGGATTTCCACATTTGATGGATTAGTCCGCGCCCTGACCGCTGTTGGAGAGATGACTCGCTGCTTCATATATACGGTTGAAAATATCAATTTTACTGGCTCTGCTAAAGCATCACCGATAAAACTGCCTATTTTCGACCATATATCCCAGCATGAACGTCCAACACATCGTCAGACACAACAGGTTATTCCCTAATTGACATGTCTTCTCTGATACATACCTTGGAGTTATCACTGATTAAATGGAAAAACAGCACTCAGGGTCAAATTCCAGACCCCCCCATCGAAATGTGCAATGCAATGAGTTTAACAACTAATTCAACATAGAATTCAACCAATATATATGTAACGGAGGCCAGCAGGTGTCGCTGTGCAGATGCAGTTAGGAAACCTCACTCCCAACAACTCAAAAGGATTCTCTGGTCACAAGGCCAGAGGCCTGGGTTTTAGCCTTCTGGTTAGAGAGTCTGATTCCCATGCCAAGGATTGTGAGTTTGCGTCCGAGGGGAGCGAATGGGCGGAGTCATAACAACACAACGCAGAGTGCAGCCACTACATATGTAGATAGATGGATATATCACTATATCTCTACAGCTAGATGGATATATTTGTTGAATTCATTTCTTAATTCATTCATTGCCAAATCTTGGCATTGCACCTTTCAGGAGGGCCCGTTGTATTTGCCACCAATAGTCATTTTAATACTTTTTAAATTATGTGCACACAAAAATACCTCTATAACTTGATCTCACTGTAAAGGAGGTGAAAATGCAATAATTAAATTTAGAGAATAAAGCATCAGATAAAGGACTCTCTTACATTAATTGAGGCATTTGGAAAAATCAAACTACTTCACAACTATGAGCAACTCTGCCCAGTTTGTACAAACAGTATTTCACTTCACTTTTGTTAACTCATCAGTTTTGAGAGAACTAAGCGCAGCATTAATTTATCCGTGCAGCCAGTGTCTGTGCTCATGAATCAGCACAACGCTGAGCACATTTACAGCACCTGAGCGTTTTCATGTACAACCCATGGCAAAAATTATGGAATCACCGGCCTCGGAGGATGTTCATTCAGTTGTTTAATTTTGTAGAAAAAAAGCAGATCACAGACATGACACAAAACTAAAGTAATTTCAAATGGCAACTTTCTGGCTTTAAGAAACACTATAAGAAATCAGGAAAAAAATTGTGGCAGTCAGTAACGGTTACTTTTTTAGACCAAGCAGAGGGAAAAAAATATGGAATCACTCAATTCTGAGGAATAAATTATGGAATCATGAAAAACAAAAGAACGCTCCAACACATCACTAGTATTTTGTTGCACCACCTCTGGCTTTTTTAACAGCTTGCAGTCTCTGAGGCATGGACTTAATGAGTGACAAACAGTACTCTTCATCAGTCTGGCTCCAACTTTCTCTGATTGCTGTTGCCAGATCAGCTTTTCAGGTTGGAGCCTTGTCATGGACCATTTTCTTCAACTTCCACCAAAGATTTTCAATTGGATTAAGATCCGGACTATTTACAGGCCATGACATTGACCCTATGTGTCTTTTTGCAAGGAATGTTTTCACAGTTTTTGCTCTATGGCAAGATGCATTATCATCTTGAAAAATGATTTCATCATCCCCAAACATCCTTTCAATTGATGGGATAAGAAAAGTGTCCAAAATATCAACGTAAACTTGTGCATTTATTGATGATGTAATGACAGCCATCTCCCCAGTGCCTTTACCTGACATGCAGCCCCATATCATCAATGACTGTGGAAATTTACATGTTCTCTTCAGGCAGTCATCTTTATAAATCTCATTGGAACGGCACCAAACAAAAGTTCCAGCATCATCATCTTGCCCAATGCAGATTTGAGATTCATCACTGAATATGACTTTCATCCAGTCATCCACAGTCCACGATTGCTTTTCCTTAGCCCATTGTAACCTTGTTTTTTTCTGTTTAGGTGTTAATGATGGCTTTCGTTTAGCTTTTCTGTATGTAAATCCCATTTCCTTTAGGCGGTTTCTTACAGTTCGGTCACAGACATTGACTCCAGTTTCCTCCCATTCATTCCTCATTTGTTTTGTTGTGCATTTTTGATTTTTGAGACATATTGCTTTAAGTTTTCTGTCTTGACGCTTTGATGTCTTCCTTGGTCTACCAGTATGTTTGCCTTTAACAACCTTCCCATGTTGTTTGTATTTGGTCCAGAGTTTAGACACAGCTCACTGTGAACAACAAACATCTTTTGCAACATTGTGTGATGATTTACCCTCTTTTAAGAGTTTGATAATCCTCTCCTTTGTTTCAATTGACATCTCTCGTGTTGGAGCCATGATTCATGTCAGTCCACTTGGTGCAACAGCTCTCCAAGGTGTGATCACTCCTTTTTAGATGCAGACTAACGAGCAGATCTGATTTGATGCCGGTGTTAGTTTTGGGGATGAAAATTTACAGGCTGATTCCATAATTTATTCCTCAGAATTGAGTGAGTCCATATTTTTTTTCCCTCTGCTTGGTCTAAAAAAGTAACCGTTACTGACTGCCACAATTATTTTTCCTGATTTCTTATAGTGTTTCTTAAAGCCAGAAAGCTGCCATTTGAAATGACTTTAGTTTTGTGCCATGTCTGTGTTCTGTTTTTTTTTTTTTCTACAAAATTAAACAACTGAATGAACATCCTCTGAGGCCGGTGATTCCATAATTATTGCCAGGGGTTGTAGCAGGTGGTGCTGCATGCCGAAGGAGAAAGTACAGCAAGAATTGATAGAAACTTAAACTGCCATGACATTTTGAAGGTATCAGAACCAGTGGTACAAAAGGGCTGGACACAAATCTAAAGCTCAGACACTGGACGGATTTTGTCAAAAGGTTTTGCTGAGGTGACAAGCAGGGTTCAGTACACAAAAAGACAGTCCAAAATCAGCAACATTAACAGAATCATGAGGCTAAGGCGTGGTCCAAAAAATGAGCAGGCTGTCATCAAACAGCCAAGCAAAAACAGGTCAAGGAAAATAAAAAGAACAGGGCTGGAAGTAAAGGCATATAGCGCAACGATCTGGCAGGAAAGTGAGAGAAACATGATACTTAAATACAAGGTGTGATGAGCAGGTAATAGAAAACAGGTGTGCAGGAAAGCTCCAGAAGAAGGTGTGGAAAACAGAACAACCACCCACCACCAAGCACCCAAGTGACAGACAAGAGACATCAGACATACAAGGTCTATTAGAAAAGTATCTGACCTTATTATTTTTTTTCAAAAACCATATGGATTTGATTCATATGTTTTTACGTCAGCCAAGCTTGAACCTTCATGCGCATGCGTGAGTTTTTCCACGCCTGTCGGTTGCATCATTCGCCTGTGAGCACGCCTTGTGGGAGGAGTGGTCCACCCCTCTCGTCGTTGTTTCATTGTGACGAAATGGCGGAATGATTTGGGCTTTTTTTCCATCAGAATTTTTCAGAAACTGTTAGAGACAAGCAGCTGGAAACCATTTGAAAAATTTATCTGGCTTTCGGTGAAAATTTTACAGGCTTCACAGACAATAAGGAGTGTTACTATAGCTTTAAGGACGCCCCACAATGGCGCACGGCACGCCGCGTTCCAGGCCGCCATCGAGAGGCAGAAAACACCACATCATTTCTAAACAGATGGCTGTGTGGAGCTGGGACCGTCGTGAGCAATTTCTCTGGTTATCACAAGAGCTGGACATCAGCCATTTTCCGGCAGATTTCACTTTTAACAAGAGATTTTGTCATGGAAAGCCGCGCGGAGGCTTCGCTCATCAGGACTGATTCGCTGATCGAGCGAGACAAAGGAACACCTCCGTTTCGGAGTGCCAGGGGACAAGTTGGGACATGCCTATCTCGGCTTTCAATGCTTACCAGCACAGTGAGTATAAGAGAAATTGTGGAGAGCTGGGACTGGCACTCCGAAACGGAGGTGTTCCTTTGTCTCGCTCGATCAGTGAATCGGTCCTGACGCGCGAAGCCTCCGCGCGGCTTTCCATGACAAAATCTCTTGTTAAAAGTGAAATCTGCCGGAAAATGGCTGATGTCCAGCTCTTGTGATAACCAGAGAAATTTCACACGACGGTCCCAGCTCCACACAGCCATCCGTTTAGAAATGATGTGGTGGTTTCTGCCTCTTGATGGCGGCTCGGAGCACGGCGCGCCATGCACCATTGTGGGGTGTCCTTAAAGCTGTAGTAACACTCCTTATTCTCTGTGAAGCCCATAAAATTTTCACCGAAAGCCAGATAAATTTTTCGAATGGTTTCCAGCTGCTTGTCTCTAACAGTTTCTGAAAAAATTCTGATGGAAAAAAAGCCCAAATCATTCCGCAATTTCCTCGCAATGAAACAACGACGAGAGGGGTGGACCACTCCTCCCACAAGGCGTGCTCACAGGTGAATGACGCAACCGACAGACGTGGAAAAACTCACGCATGCGCACGAAGGTTCAAGCTTGGCTGACGTAAAAACATATGAATCAAATCCATATGGTTTTTGAAAAAAATAATGAGGTCGGATACTTTTCTAATAGACCTCGTACAAGCCCCAAGCAGAAAAGTAACAGACCAAAATCCACAATCCTGACAGAAGTAAAGCAGACATCAGTTCGTACCTCTTTAGTTTTATCCATTGCCTTTAAAATGGCAACATTCAGGCCTTCAAGAGCTGCAAGGACATTGAGATACTCCCCCAGGTGCTGTGAAAAATAATCTAACAGGAGACAGGAAACAGTCAGTGACATCACAAGAACAAGTGCTCAGACGTGTGCCGATAGAAAACATCTTCAAAGTCCAACAACTATACGACATGAGGAAAAAAACAAAAAAGGTAACACTTTATGTTAAGGGTGCATGAATTATCATGAATTCATGCATGAATATTTCATCAACTATGAATCATTAACAGGAGATAAAAGTCTTTTGTTGGATCCTCCATTTAGGGATAGACCGATAATCGGTCTGGGTTAGGTGCATTGGAAACTTTATAATTGTCCGGGTCTCCCATCCAAAAGAGAACTCGATCTCAATGGGACTAACCTGGTAAAATAAAATTAAATTCCATCGGCAGGGCCGTTCGGCCGATTATTGGCCGGCCAATTATCAGCCAGCCAATAATCACAGCACTGAACAATAACAAACCACATTAATCTGCACTTTTCAAAGTTCTTGTGCAATATCATTCCATAGTTGTACATAATTCTTGTTTTACATTTTACTTTTTGTCCACATTTTATTTTAGTTGAACAAATATAATTTATTTTGTTAAATTTCATTATCTTTTATTTGGCTAACAATTACTCGCACCTCGGAAAAGCACCTTTTGGAGTTGCACTCAAATCTTGTTGCAATGTAAATTACAATGACAATAAAGGTGATTCTGATTCTGATGGTCGACCGATAATCAGCCTAGCTGATAATCGGTTTTTCCCTGAGATAATGTATATAGGTCATATATGAATTCAAGCATGATTTCATAATCCCCTTATCACAAAATGAATGAAAATCATAATTAGTTTTTGGTTTATGAAGTCTTATCATAGAGGAAGATGGGAGACAAGTGAGAGTTTTACAAACTGATGTAGATTCCCTCTAGAATTGGCTGAAAAATGTGCACAGAATGATTGAAAGCAACAAAATGGGTCCGTGTACTTGGTGATGAGCGACTCGAGACAAGAAAGAGAAACACATCATATGTATCACAGGTATTTCACAAATATTAATGGTTGTTGTCCGTTAGTTGCTTCTGTCTTGTTTTGTTTTTTGTTGGTTTGTTACAGTAAATACTGACACGCATTAGTTCAAGAAGATAAGTGTATGGGCTGTTTTAAGAATGTTGACTCCACTTGGAGCGATGAGGGAATTTAGCTGCAAGCAATGGACTCAGATACCACTACAGTTTTGGTGTTGTTAGATCTCAGTGCTGCATTTGATACCGTGGATCATCATATTTTGCTCAATAGGTTGGAGAATTTTTTGGGATTACTGGAAGTGCCCTTGCCTGGTTGATGTCATATCTGTCCAGTCGTTCTCAATGTGTCTTGTATAATGGCACTACCTCTGACCTTGCTGACATGAGATTTGGGGTTCCACAGGGATCTGTTTTAGGCCCCTTGCTTTTCTCCCTGTATGTGGCACCCCTTGGGCGTATACTGCGGAGTTTTGGTACTGCCTTTCATTGTTATGCTGATGATACTCAGTTGTACATGCCGATAACTGGAGGACTGTCTTCTATCAGTGAGAAGTTGGATGTCTAGTAACGTCCTACTTTTAAACTTTGATAAGACTGAAATGATGGTTCTTGGTCTAGCGAGACATCAGCATCAGTTTGACCAGCTGGCGCCCAGCCTGGGTTCATGTGTCATACATCATACGGACAAGATGAGGAACCTTGGGGTAATTTTTGATCCCACGTTGTCTTTTGACCTCCACATCAGGGATGTTACTAGGACTGCTTTTTTCCATCTGAGAAATATAGTGAGGATCCGCCCCATCCTGTCCATGGCTGACGCTGAGACCCTGATTCATGCTTTTGTTTCTTCTAGACTAGATTATTGTAATGTTCTATTTTCAGTGTTACCACAGTCCAGCAGTAGGGGTCTTCAGCTGGTTCAGAATGCTGCTGCCAGACTTCTGACACATAGCAGAAGGTCTGAACATATCGCCCCCATTTTGGCATCTTTGCACTGGCTCCCTGTCTCTGTGAGAGCAGATTTTAAGGTTTTGTTATTGACTTAAAAGGTTGTTCATGGACTGGCGCCATCTTATCTGGCTGATCTGGTGGAACTCTACGTGCTTTGCGGTCACAGGATGCAGGACTTCTGTGTTCCCAGGGTGAAGAAAAAGTCAGCAGATCAAAGAGCCTTTTTGTATCGTGCACCCACCCTGTGGAACAGTCTTTCTGCGACCGTGAGGCAGTCTGAGTCTGTGGACATTTTTAAGTCAAGACTCAAAACCTATTTTTATTCTCTTTCTTAAGGATAGTTTTTATTTTTATCTGTTTTATTCTTTTACTTCTGTTTTTATTTATGTATTTGAATTTTGTTATTCATTTTTAATTATTTATTCAATTTTTTGTTGACTTGTTTTATGTAAGGCGCCTTGAGACGGCTTTTGCTGTGATTTGGCGCATTATAAGCTAATTTAATTAATTAATTAAATTAATTAAAATTAACTGACTTAATTAGTTGAGGCTACAAATGATTTAGCCATTGCAACACAGTGTTACATATTTTCATGTCATAGTCACAAATGATTCAAAAAGACAAATCACAGCAAACGTCACCCCATGGTGCTACACACGAGCAGGTTTCAAACCTTAAGCACCCCTTGATCTAGCACATTGGTGATAGTGGTGAGGGAAAATTCTATCTGGCATATTTTGATTATAGGAAGAAACCTCAAGCAGACCGGGATCAGTGGGGTGGCCATCTGCTTTGGCCACACTAATGAAATATATTAAAACAACACAGAATTGTCAGAACATGCAGTGATGTAAATGCTGCAGCTGAGCAACCACATACAGTCCAGTGTTTACAATGACAGCCTGAAAGGATAAAACTGAAACGAAGAACAGAGTCCAGGCCGCACCAATCTGCAATTGCACAGAAATTAAGACACTCGCCGTCTCCAACTCCAACTAAAATGTTGCTCCTATCCTCCACAAAGTGCTCCCAATCAAGTGCAATCTATGGATTTGTGTTGCGCAACATGTATTTCGAATAAAAAGTGCAATATAGCATGAAAAATAAACCAAACTGGAAACTCAAACTTGATGTTTGACTTTGAACTGACAACTTTCCGTTTTCAAGACAGGTGACCTACTGCAGGACCTTTTAAAAAAAAAACTGCATTTTATACTCCAGAAATTGTGGTACATAACTGAAACAATCTTGTGTAGGTAACAAAATTTACCTGTGTTATTATTAACAGCACAGTGGCACATTGGTAATTCCCCTGCTTTATATATTGTACAGTGGCACTTTATATTTATTTATTGTACTGTGTAGCACTTTTTTCCTGAAATGTGTGTTGCTCTTCACAAATCCGTAGATCATTTGTGCCTGACATAAAAATATGTAACACTATGTTGCCATATTTAAATCATCATAAAAGCTACATTATTATGTAAAATTTGTGTTCTCAAGTTCAGTCATCTTAAAATTTTAAGGCAGTGTGAACTAGCTTTTTAAAGTTATCACAAAGAGCCTCTTATTTAAAGTATATGAGGGAAGACTAAGAAGTTTTGAGCCTGGCCTACAAAAAGTAGGTCGTGCTTCAAGATTTCTTGAGATTATGTGAGATTTTGACTCACTGGATTTCTCAGATTGCAAAAGATGGAAAATTAGACTCTAGTTTTTCTGGGTCAAAAATATTTTTTCATAAGATTTTTTAAAAGAGAAAATATATTATATAAAATATAAAATATTCACATTTGGGTCGTTTATTAATAACAAGTCAATACAGTGAACAATAAAAGGCCAGTGCCCTAAAATCTACTAGAAATGGAACAATCTGTGATAGACCATTTCCCTTGACATCGGACTGAAAAAAAATACAATTCCCATTCAATAAATTATGCATGTTTATTCTGGGTAATACTGGTATTTACAGGTCTCTGCCCTATTTCTTCACTTTATCGAGGCCAACCCACACGCACTTACATCCTAAAAGTATTTCTTTTTTAAAAAACAGGCCAACAGAACTGTCATTTCTTTCCATATGGCTGCAGAATGAAAAGCTGTGCTCTTGGAATGAGGATACTTTTTAATAAAATAAATAAACTTTACAGAAAAACACTCGAGAGGGTGATTTTATTTGATTTTTTCCATGCAGTCGGCAGCCTTGCAGATACAAAAGTTCTGTGACACATTCTAATAAACTCACAAACCTGATAACTTGTCGGTGTCCAGATTGCTGCAGGGAAGAACATAAGAGGAGATGAGTGGGGATAGATCGAGAATGTTAATTAGAAAAATGTGAAGACATGCTGCACTTTGTTTCTGTGACGCTAAAGTGTGAGAACATTTGTATTTCTGCACCTTAGTACAGCATATATAAGACTCATATGGCAAAAATCAATAAAACTGAACAAAAGTGATGCACTTACAGTCTGTGTTATAATGTAGGTTTATGTTTAAAATGTGTTAATGCATATGTGGTCGTGAATGTGTTCATCTGTGTTGTTAAAATGTTAAAATCAGTGTGATTTTGACAGAAAAATGTCACGCTATCTCTTGCTCATATAATGGTTTAATAAAAGCAGGAACATCATTGTATGAAAGCTTCCCTGTTGTTGCAACGAATGGCATTAAGGTTATTTTCATCATCAGGACCAAAATTTAAATGAGGCTTATTAATGCTTTGTGTTACAAGAAAAACAATAATCAACATATTTCATTTTCCACTCACATTTTTATATTAAAGTGAGTTCCAGTGCATCTCTTTTCAGGGCTGCTACTTTCACTCCATTGAATCCTTTTTTTCTACTTTAAATGAAAGCACCCATACTTGTCACCAAATCAGCTAATTCATTACCATTTCCTATTTTATGATTTTGGACAGCTTTCACTGCCATGTTACGGTGGCTCAGAGAGGCCACAACACTTCCAAATTAAGAAAACACATGCAAATACAGAAAACACAAATACAAAATCAAGTAATCAAATATTTCTGATGTCCGCCAATCCGGATCACCTCCAAAATTCTTCCATGCCTTAATATCTATCTGCGGTACGAATTTGGTGAGAAACCATGAAGTAGTTTTGACGTTAAGCTTCAAAGCTTATATAAAGTGAAACTTGAACCAGAATCTGGATCCAGATCTGAATCCGCTCCAAAATTTAATGGAGTTTTCCATGGCATAATATCTATCTGTGGTGAAAATTTTGTCAAAATCCGTGCAGTAGTTTTGACGTAAACCTGCTACAACTAAATAAACGCAGATGATTTTACTACTTCCTTGGAGGATGTGAAAAGATAAAAATCTACAGCATGGGTAACCATTTTATTTGATAAGGTTTCTCCTGCAGATTTACAGAACACAAGCAGAAAAACACTTTTGCATTACAAATCGTGACTAAAGGAGGTTTCTGCTGGAGGACTGGTAACGTCCCATATGGTCTACTCCCAGTTCGTCTGTACCTGATTTTCACAGTTTTCCTATTTCGTCTACCTTTGTCTAAAAATGCAGTTTTTTAATTATTTTATTATGTTTATTTTTCACTGTTTGTATCATAAATGACAACAACACATGTTTTTATATTTATAATATTTATTTCACATGTTAATACACGTTATTTCACAGTTTACAAGCCACACAGGGTCCATAAAGTCAGCTACTGACAGCTTTCCAGTGACAATTTTTTCCCGGAGATGCTTAACAACATATTATTACAAAATTTCATGTGGCAATATCACTCTTCTTTGATTTATTTAGAAGTTCAACACTCTTGGGTAGTAGACAAACTAGGAGTAGACAATATGGGAATAGTGGTCAAAATGAGTGCAGACAAAATGGGGGTAGACCAAACGGGAATTTTTCCTAGGATGAAGTGGGAATTTCAGGGGAGGTGAAATGCATGTACACCAAATGGGAATTAGCCGGAGGATTACCTTCTTGGTTTTTTGTTTGTATGTTTGTTGCTGTTATCAATGTGTTGGAGGAAAAGAAATGAGTTATTGCTGTGTAGCAGTAGGCGGGGTTTAGCAAGGTTGACTGAGTCAGATCTGATATAACACCTGGTGGAGGTGTGGCTGTCGGACTCACCTGCTTATATGAGTCATACCTGTGAGGAGTTTTAGGTGGCATCGCAGAGATGGTAGAATTCAAAGGATGCTAAGAATACCATTGCTACTATATAAGAGGAAGCGACTGAGTCTACACACACCACAGTGGATTCTATACGCAGTTCCACCTTGACAAACACCTGGAAGATGCTGCTAGGGGTGTGTCCAGGTGGGGAGAGAGAGGGTCGCAGAGGACGACAGACAGAACAGGCAGTGACTCAGCCACACACACACCCCACCAACAGCTAGGTGAGACCTACTCATGAAGGTAAAGAGCAGGTCACTCCCACGGTAGATGCCACACATATGGAGAGACTTTAAGTCACGGGCTGGCTATGCCTAGGGTGGGCCGATAAAATTCAGACAATAGCTTAGGGCCCCTTCACACACAGTATGAATGTGGTCAAATTGCGCATGAAGTGTGGACAAAGCAGGAATTGTATGCAACGTGTAAAATCGTAGCTGCTGACAGTGCCTCGTACACCTGTTGCTACAACTATTTGCACACACCAGCGGGTGAAAGACAGAGTGTGTGCTGTGTGAGCCCATCGAACCCTCTCGCAGCAGGTGTCGGCCAAATTCCAACTGACGCACTTAGAAAATGTGTGGCCATTCACGCTGTTAGCATGACAACAGTCAGCAGATGATCACTGTCTGAGCTGGATGTGAAATCTGTCTAAGTGCCCCATGACTGTGGAGTTGCAGAGTGTACATGTGGCATGCCAGAGTGTCGGCTCCCCCCACAACATGTGTGTGTGTGTGTGTGTGTTTTGCGCGGTCCCCCTGCTCCTCCCAACAAATTTATGCATGTAGTTCGCACGCCCGACCTGCAGGCGAGGCACTTCTTATCTGATCACAGAGTAAAACCTTGGTCTGTGCGCTGACAGGACAGGGGGCGTGGCTGGCTGTCAACAGCTGTTGAGACATCTCTGGTCCTGGACATCACAGCTGCAGAACACGTCCCATGTTTTGATGGATGTGTGCATGTGTGCTTGCTGTCATCACGTGGAAATACATATGCATCACATCAAAAATGTAATGCATTTTGTGACAGTATCACAAAAAAAGAGTGAGACTGGGCTGCCCTATGTTTAGTATAAACTGCCCCTGTCCTTTCTATTTATTTTATTTACTTAATATTTTTTTATATTGTTTGCAGGCATTGAATGCAGGAATAGATTATATGAACAAATTAAATTAAGTTGACTACAGAGAACATGAAAACCTATCTTGGGTTCATACTGTCTGCAATGAAATAAAAGTCAAAGTAAATGCTTCCATATTGTTCCAATGTTTTCTGATTTAGGTTGGAATGTTGACCGACCCAGGCAGGTTTTGCAAGTGTTTAGCCATTAGATCTCGGTTCTTACAAAATCACTCTAAGCTTTAAAGCTTGTCGAGATGACCGATGGAGTGCCACATTTGTGAGAGGCACAATTTGTTAAAGGCATTTAACAAATTTACTGATGTTGAAAGGTTTTGAGTTTTTTTGGTAATCAAGAAACATGGTTATCTAACCCATCCCTCAGTTTTTTTTAATACATTACATGATTCAAAGTAATGATTAAAATGAATTTACATGAGCACACAAAAGAACTTAGCCAGTGTAGAAAACCCATCTCCTAGCTTTGTGCACGTTGCGCTATAATTTGTGCATACAGGCCTGTAGCTCATGAATATAAATGTGCAATTTACCAAAAATAATTAAACCAAAACACTCGAGGAAAAGGGAAAATATTAATGAGCGAAATTGCTATGCAAGAATAGTCTGCCTTTTCAAGCTTTTGCTTTCTTGCATGTTCTCATTTAGTTTTGGCAGTGGGGTTAGGGGGTGTGGGGTGGTGGTGGTGGTGGTGGTGGGGAGGGTTCTTGCCGAATGGCTTCATTGCTTTATTTTAAAATCACTAAGGGCCCTTGGGCAAATTCCTTAATCCCCTAGTTGCTCCCGACGTGTAGTGAGCGTGTTGTATGGCAGCAGCCTGACATCGGGGTGAATGTGAGGCATTATTGTAAAGCACTTTGAGTGTCTGATGCAGATGGAAAAGCGCTATATAAATGCAGTCCATTTACCATTTGCAATTAATGAGGATCAGCTGTTGATGTGTCTATAGTGTGGTCCACAGGTTCAAGGGAATGGGGATATCGACATCATTCAGACTGCTGAAATTTAGCTGCAGTTCTGTAAGTAACTGAAGACTTTCCAGCGCTAAGCCTTTTAGCCAAGAACTTAAAAGGAACCCATTAATTCTGCCCCTAGCTCTTGATGTTCAGGGTACTTTCCTACTTCTTTCTATCTTTAATAGGCACAATTTAATTCAGATGAAAACGTCTTTCAAACAGTATATGAAAGTCAAAGTTCAAGATTGAAACCCACTTATTCTGTCGTCCATCTATGGAGTAGAAAAGCTCCTGTAGCTCCTCGGTAGTCAGGATACTGTCCGCAAAGTAGGCATTGAATTCTTCAAATGAAAGCTTGCCATCATCTGAAATACAGGACATACAGTCGTTATAGACAAATTTATGAAATGCATAATATGAACCTAATGGCCCAGGAAACATATAAGCACAAAGAAAGTTAACCCTCAATTTTAAAAGACCTGATATGTTATGATTATGATAAATGGTTTTATTTTAGAGCGTAGTTGACAGGATTAGAGTAAAGGTCAGATTCATACATACATGAGTCAGGAAGCAGGATGAACTTCGTGTCAAGTCAAGCTGAGTAGCAGTAGTTGTGCATTGCCTTATCCCTCTTAGTTTAGGGCAGGGGTTTTCAAAGTATGGGAGAGTGAGCCCCCTCCACAGAGAACAAATAGATAGTGCCCCCCCCCCCCAAAAAAACTGACATGCATGCACAGTTTCAACATCTTTGTGTGTGTTTTTTATTCTTTTACACATCTTAAACACATTTTAAATATATCTGTGTGTGTATATCTGTATATGCATTTACACATTTTACAGCCTTTGTAAACATTTTAAACATGTTTTAAATGTTTCTGTGTAGGCTCTCAGTTGTCCAGGTGGTTTCCATAGTAGAGAAGCTTGAATCTTCGACTGGACTGGGTTGCTTGACGCGAGGACGTCTCGCTTCAAATCGCAGAAGCTTCCTCAGCTAAAATTCTTGCTCTGGTGGTCTGACTTCTGTCTTGACTCTTGTAGAGAAGAATAATCAAGAAGTCACAAAAGCTGGAGTTTTAAACCTAACTAGCCCCTCCTACAGAGAGGCAGACTGCTATAGGCCAGTGACTAAACAATAGCTCTAATTAGCACCTATTGTGCTCTAGTTAGCACCCTCCTAATGACAGGGCAGCTGTCCCTCCTAATGATGGGACGGACCCTCTCCTAATGGCTCCCTTGACGACTCTGCTGATGACGTGAATGACTCATTACCATGAACAAAAGACTGAAACGGCTTTGACCTGAGTACCCCATTGTAAACAGGGGATAAAGTGTGTCTCAGACCCCCTCCCCGGTTAAGGCTGGGTTTCAAACGTTTCACAAAGAATGCCTCCTTGACCCCTCTCTCAAACCATTTCTTCTCTCTGGCTAATATTTTAACTTCCTTGTCCTCAAATGTGTGGTTAGTGTCTTTAAGGTGGAGATGAACTGCAGACTGAGGTCCACTGGCGCCCTCTCTGCGGTGCTGGTATAGCCTTTTGTGTAAAGGTTGCTTAGTCTCACCTATGTAGTGCGCGGTATATAAGAATCACGCTGACTAGCAGTCTGTCTGCCTGTCCACAAAGTCTTGTAAATGCAACTCCTCCTACACCAGATGGCAGTTTTCAGTGAAAGTTCACAACACACCATATGAAGATGTGCATGAAAGAAAATAAGCCTGGTCTGACATCATCAAGGGGAGATATTTGAACGTCTGCACTTAATGCATAATGTTACACGATTGTATCTTCTCTAGAGAGCTCCATGTACTACAACTGAGAGACGTACAAGACATTCCAGCAATGACTATTTTAGCGCGTTGGGCGGGGTGGAGTGTGGGGTGTTCTTGCTCACTGATATCTAATTTGTACTGTTGTTTCTACTACATTCAATCAAGAATCAGAGGTATGCAGTCACAACACAAAAAGTGCATTTTAAATCAGAGCAAATATTAGCATAATACGTAGCTTTTGCATAAATCAACAAGCAAAGCTAAAATTTAAAAAACATCCTGTGCAGAAATATCAGAGTAAAATGGAAGAAAGTACAGACTACAAGTTCAATTTTTCCCAAATTCTGTTCAGTCTAATTAAGTGCCGAGCACAGCTTGTTGTGACAGACAGTGTACATAAAAAAAAAAATCAAGAGCACAGCTGAAGATAAATATCTTGGTTGTCATCTGTTGAAGAAGTGTTTGGTTGGTTCCTCCCCGCCAACCTCCCAAGTCTACTATCAATCTGTCTGCTGGCACAGACACAGATCAGTTCAAGACTGAAGTCAGCAGTTAGCCTGCCAGACAGAAACTTCACGATGTTTAATCCTCATAAAAGTGTCCAAACCTGCAGATAGGCTTATGCTCATGTGGGGCATCCCAGAGTCCTAACGGGCAGTCATCAATCACAAACATATTAGACAGCATGAGTTACTCAGAACCTGGAAAATTGAAAATAAATTGAAAATACTGATACGAGGGGAGTTTCTCTGTGAGTATTTATTGAATCATGATGACAGAATTGTCCAAGACAGTTATATAACTTCAGAAAGGGTAAAAAATAAAAAAATAAAGCCCCAAACTCATTGCGTTTTTGTGGCATTAGTGTGGGAGCTGTCAGAGGTGACGTATTATTTGTATTCAGTGACAGCATGGCTGTTGCCGTCAAGACCCGATTGAGCAATCTACTCTAATAATGGCTCACAGAGACAATTTAAAATAACAGCAATTTAATACCCCAGTTCCGGTTGGCTGATTGAAACCAGTTTTATTTGTTATTATCTATCGTCCACCTGGTCGTTACTGTGAGTTTCTCTGTGAATTTTCAGACCTTTTGTCTGACTTAGTGCTTCGCTCAGATAAGATAATTATAGTGGGCGATTTTAACATCCACACAGATGCTGAGAATGACAGCCTCAACACTGCATTTAATCTATTATTAGACTCAACTGGCTTTGCTCAAAATGTAAATGAGGCCGCCCACCACTTTAATCATATCTTAGATCTTGTTCTGACTTATGGTATGGAAATTGAAGACTTAACAGTATTCCCTGAAAACTCCCTTCTGTCTGATCATTTCTTAATAACATTTACATTTACTCTGATGGCCTACCCAGCAGTGGGGAATAGGTTTCATTACACTAGAAGTCTTTCAGAAAGCACTGTAACTAGGTTTAAGGATATGATTCCTTCTTTATGTTCTCTAATGCCATATACCAACACAGTGCAGAGTAGCTACCTAAACTCTGTAAGTGAGATAGAGTATCTCGTCAATAGTTTTACATCCTCATTGAAGACAACTTTGGATGCTGTAGCTCCTCTGAAAAAGAGAGCTTTAAATCAGAAGTGCCTGACTCTGTGGTATAACTCACAAACTCGCAGCTTAAAGCAGATAACCTGTAAGTTGGAGAGGAAATGGCATCTCACTAATTTAGAAGATCTTCACTTAGCCTGGAAAAAGAGTCTGTTGCTCTATAAAAAAAAAAAGCCCTCCGTAAAGCTAGGACATCTTACTACTCATCACTAATTGAAGAAAATAAGAACAACCCCAGGTTTCTTTTCAGCACTGTAGCCAGGCTGACAAAGAGTCAGAGCTCTATTGAGCCAAGTATTCCTTTAACTTTAACTAGTAATGACTTCATGATTTTCTTTGCTAATAAAATTTTAACTATTAGAGAAAAAATTACTCATAACCATCCCAAAGACGTATCGTTATCTTTGGCTGCTTTCAGTGATGCCGGTATTTGGTTAGACTCTTTCTCTCCGATTGTTCTGTCTGAGTTATTTTCATTAGTTACTTCATCCAAACCATCAACATGTCTATTAGACCCCATTCCTACCAGGCTGCTCAAGGAAGCCCTACCATTATTTAATGCTTCGATCTTAAATATGATCAATCTATCTTTATTAGTTGACTATGTACCACAGGCTTTTAAGGTGGCAGTAATTAAACCATTACTTAAAAGCCATCACTTGACCCAGCTATCTTAGCTAATTATAGGCCAATCTCCAACCTTCCTTTTCTCTCAAATTTTTGAAAGGGTAGTTGTAAAACAGCTAACTGATCATCTGCAGAGGAATGGTCTATTTGAAGAGTTTGTCAGGTTTTAGAATTCATCATAGTACAGAAACAGCATTAGTGAAGGTTACAAATGATCTTCTTATGGCCTCAGACAGTGGACTCATCTCTGTGCTTGTTCTGTTAGACCTCAGTGCTGCTTTTGATACTGTTGACCATAAAATTTTATTACAGAGATTAGAGCATGCCATAGGTATTAAAGGCACTGCGCTGCGTTGGTTTGAATCATATTTATCTAATAGATTACAATTTGTTCATGTAAATGGGGAATCTTCTTCACAGACTAAGGTTAATTATGGAGTTCCACAAGGTTAGAAATCTTAGAAACATGGTGTCTAACCAGATCCTTACTCTGGATGGCATTACCCTGACCTCTAGTAATACTGTGAGAAATGTTGGAGTCATTGTTGATCAGGATATGTCATTCAATGTGCATATTAAACAAATATGTAGGACTGCTTTTTTGCATTTACGCAATATCTCTAAAATTAGAAAGGTCTTGTCTCAGAGTGATGCTAAAAAACTAATTCATGCATTTATTTCCTCTAGGCTGGACTATTGTAATTCATTATTATCAGGTTCTCCTAAAAGTTCCCTGAAAAGCCTTCAGTTAATTCAAAATGCTGCAGGTAGAGTACTAACGGGGACTAGAAGGAGAGAGCATATCTCACCCATATTGGCCTCTCTTCATTGGCTTCCTGTTAATTCTAGAATAGAATTTAAAATTCTTCTTCTTACTTATAAGGTTTTGAATAATCAGGTCCCATCTTATCTTAGGGACCTCATAGTACCATATCACCCCAATAGAGCGCTTCGCTCTGACTGTAGGCTTACTTGTAGTTCCTAGGGTTTGTAAGAGTAGAATGGGAGGCAGAGCCTTCAGCTTTCAGGCTCCTCTCCTGTGGAACCAGCTCCCAATTCAGATCAGGGAGACAGACACTCTCTCTACTTTTAAGATTAGGCTTAAAACTTTCCTTTTTGCTAAAGCTTATAGTTAGGGCTGGATCAGGTGACCCTGAACCATCCCTTAGTTATGCTGCTATAGACTTAGACTGCTAGGGGGTTCCCATGATGCACTGAGTGTTTCTTTCTCTTTTTGCTCTGTATACACCACTCTGCATTTAATCATTAGTGATTGATCTCTGCTCCCCTCCACAGCATGTCTTTTTCCTGGTTCTCTCCCTCAGCCCCAACCAGTCCCAGCAGAAGACTGCCCCTCCCTGAGCCTGGTTCTGCTGGAGGTTTCTTCCTGTTAAAAGGGAGTTTTTCCTTCCCACTGTCACCAAGTGCTTGCTCACAGGGGGTCGTTTTGACCGTTGGGGTTTTTATGTAATTATTGTATGGCCTTGCCTTACAATATAAAGCGCCTTGGGTCAACTGTTTGTTGTGTTTTGGCGCTATATAAATAAAATTGATTGATTGATTGATTGATTCAGTAAAGCTGAAAGCTCAAGGGCATTTTTTTGAACGCCATCTGTTCATTCAGAGCATCTCTGAGACTGCTCATTGTTACTTTTGACCACAGTGAGTAATGGCTTAGTTGAGCTACTTAAACTGCCCTTGGGCTCTTTGGCTCGCTCTTAGAACAGCTCGCTCTTTAAAACAGCCTTTACATTTTCCTTCCTTTTTTTCTGCCTTGTACATCTCTGCTCTACCTGGGTGGTTTCCAATTGAGACAATAAATACGTTCAAAAAAATACTGACAATATTGCATGCTCCCAAATTTCATTTAATCAGGTTTTCCTGCACTTGTCATTTTGCTTTACTAAAATTAAAGTGTGTCCCATATTTGTTATCAGACCCCCCCATCCCCACCAGCAGATGCAACCTCTACTCTTCAGTTATTTTGAGATACTGAATATGGTGATGCTGTAAAAGGTATCTGATAATCCCTCTTGTAGAAGCAGTGGAGCATGTATCTCAGCAGGATAAGGGTTGGGCAACCAATATGTAGATCTGGGTTCAATTTCCAGCAATGCTACCTGTCTGAGTACTTGGACAAGACCTCATCTGGATTGTCCCAGTTCACTCAGCTGTAAATGTGTACCGGTGTCGCTGGCCGAATGGTCCACCCTAACCCCCCACCTTCAAGGCACATGCGTCATTTTAGAGCATCAGCAGCAATTCACCAATTATGGTCTTGTTTCTGCTTAAAACTGCACTCCAGTCATCATCTACCTCAGTGACAGATATCTGAAGCTTTTGTACAACAATCATTTTGACATAAATTCAGCATAGTAGAGAAGCTTGAATCTTCGACTGGACTAGGTTGCTTGATGCGAGGACATTTCGCTTCAAATCACAGAAGCTTCCTCAACTAAAATTCTTGCTCTGGTAGTCTGACTTCTGTCTGACCCTTGTCGAGAAGAACAAACCGAAGCCACAAAAGCTGGAGTTTTTAAACCTAACCAGACGCCTCCTACCGAGAGGCAGACTGCTATTGGCTAGTGACTAAACAATTGCTTTAATTAGCACCTATTGTGCTCTAGTTAGCACCCTCCTAGTGACAGGGTAGCTGTCCCTCCTAACGATGGGACTGACGCCTCTCCTGATGGCGTGAATGACTCGTTACCATGAACAAAAGACTGAAACTGCTTTGACCTGAGTACCCCATTGTAAACAGGGGACAAAGCGTGTCTCAGACCCCCTCCCCAGTTAAGGCTGGGTTTCAACTGTTTCACATAGAATGCCTCCTTCACACCTCTCTCAAACCATTTCTTCTCTCTGGCTAAGATTTTTAAATTCAGCATAATTTCATCATAAAAGACAGGGAGCAATCAGAGCACCACAGCAGCATGTCTAAGTCTAATGTGCTGCTGCGCATGCATCACTTCTCCCTCAATGAAAGTCTTGATTGCCATTCGTGAATTTCTTACCACAACCAATTCGTATCTCTAAGTACGGTTTAGACTGTAATGGGCCTTTCACACTGAACACGTCAGGCTGATGCGTCAACGCTTTCCAATCTGTCGGATGCTTTTCCAACACGTCGTGACGTCAGATGCTTCGCTTCGGAAGTGGCAAGGGGGCGGAGATTGCTACGTCACACTCTGGCTGTTTCCACAACCTGAAAAAAGTTCAGCGATCGCCATCTTGAATTTGCATCACCTGAACGACAAAAAAGCTTTAAAAAACAGCAGTAGAACGATTCTCCCATCACCCTGTTGGGAGAAGCTTTTACTCAGCTACTTTTCGGACTGATGCCGACCGAGGGAGGACTGACGACTTGATTGGATATCGATCGAACCGCGACAGCAGGCCGACTCGCACAGAGAAGCCAGCCTTCAGGCATCATCACTGGGCAGACGGAGGCAGGCAGCCGGGGGGATGGAGCAAACCCACTCAGTCCGAAATCTCCCACTTTTTGGATATATGCGAAGTCCCAATGGAGTTTAGTTCTGCAGCTTTATTGAGGAGAGAATAATCTAAAAATAAAACATGTTTACTGCACTGCTGTGAGGGTTTAATGATCAGCTAACGTTAGCTTAGCCTTTTAGCACAGTTGATCTGAGTGAACGCTTTAATTTGTAAATGGTTTAGTCTTTTTTATTTTTACCAAATAAAACTACAGCTTTTTTCGGACACCACAAAAGCCTAACTTTAAATAACTTTTTTCCATCTTTTTTTTTTGTTGTTGTTTCTTTTTTATATATATAAACTGTTTAGTGTTTATATTTAAAGAAATATTTTTTGTCCCAATCAGGAACATTTGCTGTGCAGACAACCAAACTTCCATTGATGAGCTGAACACCACGAAGTCCAGTTTAAAGAAAACATCTCTGCTCTTCAAAATAGGACAAAAGTGTCTTCAGCAACACCACCAGAGTTCAAAGCTGCAGAAGAGACCTTCATCTGGTCCCGAAAATTCAGCACATCATCACCTGCTTCTAAATAAAAGGCTCTTTCAACAGCAACTATTTTATTATTTTTTAAAAAGCTGTTTCATTTTAAATTTTAACAATAAATGAATGGATCATTAAGAATATCCACGAATCAAAGTCAAAAGACATTTGTACAAGTAGAAGCTCTCCACTTATTGTGCTCAAATTTATATTTTAGAAAATGACTGTCCTGATAACATTAAAGGCAATTACATATATAAAAAAAATCATCATGAGGTTTATGTCACAGAAATCCTACTTTACAATCACACTGCAGTCATTGTTAAATTATTTCCTGTTGCATTTGTAATTTGTATTTATTTACACTGAAAAACAGACACTGTAAATTTTACAGTGTTTGTTTTACTGGTTGAAATGAATAAGTAAATAATCTACCAGACTTAAAAATGTACAAATTTCCATGTTATTTTATTTGTCTAAAAATAATTAATTTACAGATGAAAGGTTTCTAAAGAACCATTTATTGATTTATTTAGCAATTTTATTTACAAGTGTTCTAAACTTTTTTTTTTTTTTTAACAGTAATCAGAAATTTTGAGGTAAGAAACAACAACAAAAAACATTTCCAAGGATTTTTCTTCAGAAAACTGCTCTATAAATGAGCAGTCCTGTGACACGTTTCTGTTTTGTACAGATCAGTGGTTTCTGCCACTAGTCTTCCGTGTTTTGGCATCGTTCGCATCGTTCCTATTGGACAGCGCGAAGGTACGTCACAACTCAGAGCATTGAAAGTTGGACTGGGTTGAACTTTGACCGCGCCAGCCTGCCGACAAGCGGCAATGCGTGCTCCCGTCAGAAGGTCGCTGTAGCTCGGCTTTTGACGCAACGCTTGTGATGCATCTAAAAAGCAACGCGTCTCATTGAAAATAATGCTTTTTAGACCGATTTTTGACGCATTTGACGTTTCTGACGCGTTCAATGTGAAAGGCCCATAAGGCCCCCATCACACATAGCAAGAATGTGGAGGAGCCATTCCGACACAGCAAATTATTAAAGTAGGTTGACATTATGCGACGCAGTCGGGGTGGAAAAGCGGCATGGCCAGCCGTCGTCCAAACGCATCCGGACTGCCTCGTCCACACCTGTACAATGGCATCCAAAGCGTACGTAGACAGCAGGTGGATGACACAGATTGCTGTCAGACGGCCATAAAAGGCACTGCAGACTGCCCGATCTCCAACTGGCTGCAGGACAGACAAGAGCAGTTTTCCTCATAGAACACCTGCGCGCCACGCCACACATGGGGCTGTAATTATCACTCAAAAATGTGTGTGCATAAGACTGCCTGGGGCGCACATGCACGCACCTTCCACTGGACAAGTGGACAGCTTCACTCCAGAGTTTGCTGCAGTTGGGCCATACACTCCCTCAGATGGAGCCTGTCCAGGGAAATTTCTTTTTTTGCAGAACGCAACTCTGGACGCCGCGATGGTTGCATTATCACCTTTTTTTGGGGGGGGGGGGGGGTGGTGAGAGGATTCTAACCACAAGCTGCTGTCCTGGCTTCATGTCCTCGTCCACACTGTGAAATACCCCTGGACTGCTGTTGGAGGTAAGATGCATATTTATTAATGGCGTAACGGCCTGGCACAACTCCATGTGATATCTCCTCCAGAGTTAGATGAACATTTATTACAATGTGAGATCTGTTCAGCTCCGAGCCTGATGGGTGCAATGATGCATCACTGTGCACCACAGAGAGGCAGCTGCCCATGTTATGATGGAAACAATAGTTTACATTATTTACATCACCCATGGGAAGGAATAGACAAATATCTGTACTGTAAGGTCTACTGCGGATGTAACAGCCCATTCAAATTTGCGGCACCATGCGCGCAGCCGTGCACGGAGCTTTCGGTTTGATAGTTGTTCACATTCACTGTACATGACAATAATTCTGAATTATTATCATGATGATGTGTGCAACATATAGTTCAACAGTTCCTTTGTACTCTGGGGGGTGGGGGTGGGATTACTATATGTGGCACTGCGGGTCATACTGGCAGGCATACTGTGCCAGATCTATCTCAAGGTTCCCTCGTATGCACTCAAATCATTTTGGATCCCGTTTTGCTGCCATTGGAATATGTAAATTGCAGTTAGATGGTCATCAGATAATACATGGATCACCGTTAGACAGGTTTCCCATCTTGATGGTGCCTGGAGAATTATGAGCATATGTGTCACACTCGGGGGCCACCGGCAGATTTTTGACCAACTTTGTCGACTTCCGCAGATGGCTGTCAGAACGTTTTGGAACTGAAATCCAACATATTTCGGATGTGCGCCAAGTCATACGTCCGATGCCACTCTGCGTGATTCTGGCTATGTGTGACGGGGCTAGGACTGGGTATCGAGAACCAGTTCTTTTCAGGTATCATTAAGAAATGATTCGATCCACTGACATCAATAACCTGTTTGCTTAATGATTCCCTTATCGTCCTTCAGAGCGGCCGTTGTTTTTGGGGATGTTTGTCAGGAAAATGATCATGTCTCTACATTGATTACAGAACCCCTGCAGGGTCTGTAATCAACCGTTTCCACAGAGCAGCTCTCTTTGAAGCTTCGTTGGTTCTTTGTCTTTTCTCACTTTATGTTAATTCTTCCCCGCTAAGATGCCAAAGAGCATATGTCTGTGAGTAATATTTACCTTTTATACTGACCTGTTATGGTCTTCTGAAACAGTTGATAGATGTATTTTATAACTTAAAAACGGGACCCATGCTAGCGCGTTAGCATGTCTATGGCGTTTTCAATGTTAAAGTTAGCATTTAGCTGTTCGCATCACAGCACGTTTGTGTGCATTTGTTTTCTGTATAATAATTAATGGCTCAGTGTTTGTTGTCCTGAAAGAGTCAAATGCATTACAAATTGTAAGATTTTTTAAATTTATTTTTGTTTATATATTAATAATAATTGCAACAACTACAGTAGTAGTAATAACAGTGGTGGGCACACTTCCGATATTACGATAACATAATTATCGAAGATAATGTTTTCATCATCGGATTATCTTTTTAGATAACTTTAAAAACCATTATCGGACCATTTATCTTACGATTAATTTTGTCCGATAACTTTTAAACCGATAAACAAAATAAACAAAGCTGAACAGCGACAAGCATTTTTAAAATTTAAAATTTTTTAAATTTTAAAATCAGTTCCCCCGAGTGTAATGTACATATTCCTAATTCTCCGGGCACGGTGGAGATGGGACACCTGTCCGACGTTGGTCCATGTGTTATCTAAGGACCATCTAACCGCAATTTACATATTCCGATGGCGGCAAAACGGGATCCGAAACAATCTGAGTGCATATGAAGGAACTCTGAGCTGGATCTGGCACAGTAAGCCTGCTGGTATGACCTGCAGTGCTACGTGCATGTGCGAGCGCACGTAGTGGCTCATTATGAAAATATACAGACACACTGAGCAGTGATTTCCTCATGACAGCACCTTTACGCACACACACACATGTACGTGAGGTCAGTGAGCCTGCGGGAAAAGAGGACAAGCGAAGTAGTGATTGAATGAGAGTGGGTGACCGCACGGATGGACACACATGATGTGAGTCCTGTCCATACATTGGTTGTTCTTTGATGTCCAAGACATGTCCTCTACAAAGCGAGGAACACAGCGCTCCATTCTATTTGCCATCCAGAAATTTTGGCAGTCTGTAGCGCCTTTTATGGGCATCTGACAGCAATCTGTGTCACCTACATACATTTTGGATGCAATCTGACAGGTGTGAACAAGGCAGTCTGTCTGTCTTCTGACATGGCTGACCACACCCCTTTTTCTCACGACTGCATCAGGTTATGGCAGTATTTGCCGTGTCAGGCATGGCTTTGGCAAACTCTTGCTATGTGTGATGGGGGCTTTAAGGGAGATGAATTCATTATTTTCCAAATGGCATCAAAGTTACCAACAAATCGCCAAGAGAAGAAAGATCTGCAGCCAGGTGGGGGAATTATGTGTCTGTTTGCTGATGACTAACACCTGTTGGCTTCTTATCAATTCTGATTTGTGCATTTTCTCTTCTTTCACAAGCAAGAAAATCACTGTGACCACAGAATGTCAGAACTGATGCAAGACGTTTTGCTACTCTGTCGTTTCAAAATGATGGTGCAATAGTTGCACAGATTGGCAGTAATGTATTGTTTAGCAGAAAATATTCTCAACCTTATGGTAACTTCACATGATAGATTTATGAAGTTTAAAATTCACACCAACTTTTTTGTTTTTTGTGCAACAATGTGCACTGTGTCCAGGTTTAAGGCCCTGCCCATTCTGCATGTCATGTGGAGTTGGCACACGTGTAATCAACATACAGATTCACCTTGACTCTGCTGTGGTAACACAGTGAAACAAGGGAGAACTCAAAGGAACGTACAGTACTTATTAGTTTCATTTTTGTCACATAGCATCTTTCAGGGTCAGGTCCAGTCTGGTGCTGCATGTTACCACGTCTGCCACACACAGAACCACTTTTGGTCCTGCATGGGAACTCCCCAGAAAGACAACTCGTCCATCCCCACTCCTCAAAAATAATCATCTATCTGCTGCAACCAGGTGAAATATGGGTGTCCTTCTCCAGCCACTGGGGCTTTTTACACTGAGACATCTGCATGTTGGATCTTTCTCAGAGAAACACTTCACATGGACAAAATGTTGCAGTTGACAGTAACTCAAAGCCCAAGTGATACTCCTCATCTGAGTCTCCAAAAGTAGCTGCATTTCTGAAACAGTCATTCCAGCAGTACTCAAGGATCTTCCAGAGAGACCTAACACCAAAAACATCCAGTCATCACCTTAGATTATTGATTAGGAAGCATTAACCACATTTTTTTGTTGTTCCTGTGTGTGTTGGGGGAATATGTAAAAAAAAAAAAACAACCTTTTGAGCTCTTATAATAAGTCACATTTAGCCATTCAAGTCAGTTTATTTAATTTATATAGCACCAAATCACAACAAAGTTGCCTCAAGGTGCTTCACACAAGTAAGGTCGAACTTTACCAACCCCTAGAGCAAGCACACGGGCAACAGTGGTAAGGAAAAACTCCCTCCCAACTTTGAGCTTTTCCAAGGTCTGTGTCCCAAGAATGTTCCCTGTGAATTTGAAGACAATGGTAGTAATAGGACTAGACAGATGGACAGAGAGACAGATGGATGGACACCAGGCCTTCGCAATACCCGATGCCCATATTTTTGGCCTCGGGCAAAAATTATTGAATCCATGTGGGCTGTGGCCCTGTGACAGAGTGATGTCCTTTCCAGGGTTTACCCCGCCTCATGTCCTATGAATGCTGGGATAGGGTCCAACCCCCCGTGATCCTTGACTGGAGTAAGCGGGTATGGAAAATGAATGAGTGAATGTTGGCTGTTTGTCTTCTGTGTTCAATGGCCCAAAACATTTGCAGTGCAGCAGAATATGAATATCATTTATCAGTCCTTTTCGGCACATGAACACACCAACTTGGAAATATATCCAGGCAATTTACAACAAACTTTGAAATGCACAAAAATAAAAATAAAAAATAGGTGTCTCGTTACCTCATTCGGGCGAGAGAGTTAAAACTAGCATCGGGATGACTAATGAATTAGTCATCGACTAGTCGACGAGGTCACTAATGTTCACATCGACTGGTTGATGACTAAATTTGACATTGAATGAATTAAGCCAATTTCGGGTCTTCATAGTGAAAATCAAATGTGACATTTAATCACAAATACAAAAAACAGCATTAGCATGAAGACAATACCTGCATTAATTTACTAGGCAGAGACTACCCATTTGAGTTGACTAATTCACCTGCCAAGGTTCACACACTTTCTTCACTGACTGGAGTGGTCGCAGCTCCAGCAGGTCTATTCATTTAAGGGTTAAATGAACTTAAGAAATGGCTTTCGACTAGTCAACTAATAAAAAATAGTGGACTAGTCGGATGTTAAGTAGTTGTAGTCGACTATTACAGATAGTCATCCCATCCTTATTTAAAACACTATCCTTCTTATGCTTACAGAGGGTTACAATAGTCTTTCTGACACTTAAAATGCTGTCCTTTTATCGCTACCCAGGAAGATAAGGCTTCTTCTCACATCAGTCAGGGAGAGGACAACTCTAGAGGTAAGTCAGTTTTAACAACTCTCATGAGGAACTGTATCATGATCTCTTATAACCTTTAGCTACCGTGGATCATCATAGTCTACTCGATAGGCTTGAGAATCATTTTGGGATTACTGGGACTGCCCTTTCGTGGTGGTTGTCATACCTGACCAGTCATTCTCACTGTGTTTTGTACAATAGCACTATCTCTAACCTTAGTGACATGAAATGTGGGGTTCCACAGGGGTCCGTCTTAGGCCCTCTGCTTTTTTCCATTTATATAGCACCCCTTGGGCACATATTGCAGCGTTTTGGGATTACCTTTCACTGCTATGCTGATAATTCTCAGTTATACATGCCGATAACTGCTGGTAATCTCATCCATATAAAATCCTTGGAACATTGCCTTGCATCAGTGAGAAGCTGGATGTCTTGCAGCTTCCTATTTTTAAACTCTGATAAGACTGAAATGATGATTCTTGGTCCAGTGAGACATCGGCATCAATTTGACCAACTAACACTTAGCCTAGGCTCATGTGTCACACATCACACTGACAAAGTGAGGAACCTCGGGTTAATTTTTGATTCTACATTGTCCTTTGACCTACAGATTAGAGTTTAGAGACTTTCTTTCACCTGCGAAATACAGCGAAGATTCATCCCATCCTGTTTATGGCTGATGCTGAGACCCTGATTCATGCGTTTGTCTCAATGTTTGTCCCGCAATGTTGTATTTTCTGGTTTACCACAGTCCAGCATTAGGGGTCTCCAATTGGTTCAAAATGCCAGACTTTTGACTCGAAGCAGAAATGCTGCAGCCTCAACTTTATCTAAATTCTGGGTCTTTTAGTGAAGTTTAGGGCTAGTGGCCAGCGATCACCTTAGTATTTCCTGTTTTTCTTGTTGTTTAATGCTGACAAATTATACTGTATTTGTTGTCTTTCTGATGCCTGATTCTGTTTTTATATGATATGTTTGAGATGTGGCTTATCCAAAGATGGGTGTGGTGTCTGTTTCTGAAACCCTCCTGCCCTGTGCACCGGCAACATTTCCTGTATATTATTTTGTGTGTTATTTTGTGTATTATTATTTTGTGAATTGTTTTGTAATTTGTGTCAGTAGCATGGCCCAAGCAGAGGGTCACCCCTTTGAGTGTGGTCTGCTTGAGGTTTCTTCCTCAGAGGAAGTTTTTCCTTACCACTGTCGCCTGTCTGCTTGCTCTGGGGGTTGGTAAGGTTAGACCTTACTTGTGTGAAGTGCCCTGAGGCAACTTTGTTGTGATGTGGCGATATCATATGACTTTTATGTAAAAACTAAAGATGAGTGGTGGTGAATCATCTCCAAGACGACATGAAGTCCAGCTATTGTGGAGTATGCTTTATGGCCCAGTCACACGGCACTTATCCCCATCACACTCAGCTGCATTTCTAGTTGTACACTTGGAAAACATTGAGTGGACACAACAGGAACTTTTACAAAACACAGTAGAAACTGATAAGGACATGGTATGGTCTCCATGAACGTGGAGCACATGGTTGAACTTTGGACATGTTCAAAATATACATAGCAAGGACATGGACAAATCAGGACACAATCAGAATCTAATCAGGCTTAACGCTTCGACGGGCCCTCCCAGCAGCAGTCGGTCCACTGCTTTGTGAAATGTGTTGATGCTTTTTGATTTTTTTGTCGTTTTTGTGCGTGTGTTGTCACTGCAGTCGGTAAGGGGCTCAGGGTAGGCTGTGTCTACAGTAAAGATCTGTCTCTGTTTTTCTTAGCATTTTCTTACAAATACCTATATAATAAAAATAGGGCTTGTTGTGTCATTAATTTCCCAAACAAATCATCTAAGGGGTGTGTGGGCCAGTATTTGAGTGAAGTAAAATTACTGTGTGATGTAGTTTTGGATACTAAAGGTGTGAGCATTTTTAGCAGCTATGTGTAGCTTTGTGATGTTAGTTCATTAATCCATGATTACTGAGGAAATAAGTGGGTCATCATATTTAATGCTCACAGAACCAGAGGACCACTGCCCAGCCCCCCAAAATATGATGTAATAATCAACCAGACTAAGATTAGCCTGTTAGCTGAGCTTATCTGTTGGATGCTAACAGCATTAGCATTTGTAGCAGTTATAGTTATCTTGAAGATGTTAGGTCGAGTTAATACACGATTACTGAGGAAATAATTGGGTCATAATATTTAATGGCCACAGAACCAGAGGACCACTGCCAAGCCCCCAAAAATATGATGTAATAAACAACCAAACTAAGATTAGCCTGTTAGCTGAGCTCATCTGTTGGATGCTAACAACATTAGCATTTGTAGCAGTTATGGTTATCTTGAAGATGTTAGGTCGAGTTAATACACGATTACTGAGGAAATAATTGGGTCATAATATTTAATGGCCACAGCAAAGCAAAACCATTGTGAGATCCACCACTCAGCCCCCCAAAATATAATGCAATAAACACCTGAACCAAGGTTAGCCTGTTAGCTGGGCCTGACAGTGTTCAGGTTTCATTCTTCCTGCCCCCCCCACCCCACCCCCAACACACACACACACACATACACACACACAGAGGGGCAAATATATGTTAGGCGCGTTATACAACTAAGTAAAACTTTGGGTTAGTCAGCTGTAATGTGCATAAAAAGCATGAATGGGATGAGGTGTACCAGGGAAATCTACATAATTTTAGTAATTTTATTAATTTATTCGAGAGGCGAGGATGCCAGTCTATCAGAGGGACACATATACACAAAAAAACACATTCACAGTCAACATAGAGTTTCCAGTTCACCTAACCCGTGTGTCTTTGGGAGTAGGATGAAGTCGGAGCACTTGGAGGGAACCCACGCAAACATGGGAAGAGGACGTAAACTCCACACAGAAAGGAACAGTGGGAATCGATCCCGTGACTTTCTTGCTGTGAGGCAACAATGCTAACCACTAATCCACCTTAGTGAGTTTGTGCAACTGGTGAAACTGGTAAGGTGCTAAAACTTCAGCACAGCAGGATACAAGCAGCTCTTATTTCATCCTGCTCTCTTTTTGTTTTAGTTAAAGTGCTCACAAGATCAACATAACAAGAACCAAACGAATGAACGGGGAAGTCCGGTTAAAAGTAGGGCACAAAGTGGGACGCGGGCTTATCTCTCCAAAGGTTAAGACTTTTTCAGCCTCTCCAAAGTGGTTTAGAAATTCCCATGAAAGCATTGCAGCTTCATAAGAAAAATCACTCAACCAAATATTTTGTTATTTGTAAACCAGTACTGGTTGGGATATTCTTAGACTTAGTGCACACTAGCAGGCCATATGTGTTGAAGATTGCATAAGGTGTGTTTTAGCCTCTAATTTAAAGCCCATATGTTGCTTTCATACAATATTAAGAAAAGAGGCAATAACCTTTTGAACTACCAAAATGTGTTATCAAGAGAAACTTTGTAAAAAAAAAAAAAAATAATTAAATAGAAAAAAATAAAATAAAAGTCTTTTAATAATTCCAAATTTCACAATGGACACATTTTAAAAAATCTACTGAAATGTTAAAAAAAAAAAAAATCCACATTTCAATGTACTAGGCACAGTCACCAATCAAACTTACAAACAATATACATCCATCAATTGTTATGTTCTGCAAGAGTCAAGTAAATTAGATCAATTAATTTTGTTGTGAACAGCATGTGACTGAGTCAGATGAATGCTTCTAAAATGTCAGTAGCGTGCTTGGCTACCTTCTTAGTGTTTTTGGCATCCCTGGAGTTCAATATTTCCACCAGTTCCTCCTCTGTGAACTCAGCAAACCTCACTGGCAGGTGACATGTTTGTCGCCATTTTTTCAACCAGCATCTGTCAGCTAGTCCCTGACATTCGTATGCTGCTCTCTGATTGGCTAGCTGTTGGCAGTAAGCTCTAACGCTATTGTTCAGTGGGAACCGATCCAATATAACTTTTGGTCCTAGCCTTTTTGGATCCTTCTGGATCCAACATAACTTTCTGACGCCAAGCATGCCAAAATACAAGTAAATGATGGACAGAAAGGCTAATCAGTGATTGGCTATTGCAATCTGAGTGGAGAACATTATAAAGTATCGGAACTGATTTCCA
Source organism: Thalassophryne amazonica (assembly GCF_902500255.1). Taxonomy (NCBI): domain Eukaryota; kingdom Metazoa; phylum Chordata; class Actinopteri; order Batrachoidiformes; family Batrachoididae; genus Thalassophryne; species Thalassophryne amazonica. Next base: position 39,610,651 of record NC_047105.1, on the reverse strand, counting down.
TAAAAAAAATTATATATTTCATATTGATTGGATTTAGTTTATTTCAAACATTTTTAAAAAGAAGGCAAAATATAAAATGTAGGAACAAAGCCATCAAAAAATAGATCAGCAATATAAGTTGTGGGAGGACGCAAAATAAATAAGAATCTGCAGTGGCTTATAAATCACAGGACCTCACAGATGTATAAAAATGTGACTTATACTCCCAAAACTAAGGTAAATACATCCATTCACACGTCCCCCACCAAACCACTGCAATCTTCTTGTTAATCAAACAACACATTATCATTGATGCTCCCTTGTTTTCACTTGTGGTCACCACAGCAGATCCCAGGTGTGTCTGCATTTTGATTTTGCACAAGTTTTAGGCAGGATGCCTTTCCTGATGCAACTCCACATTATATGGAGAAATGTGGGGTTTGAACCGGCAACTTTCTGCACTTCTGCACCATGTGCACTAACCACTTGGCCACCACCCCTTGAAATTATCATTAAGATGCTGGTAAATAATGATAAATTATGTCTTTGTTCATCTTTTAAAACTGTCTTATTTTGTTGATCTCATCCCTCGGTCCATTCCACAAAATCACCCCACAAATACACATTAGCAGCAGGCCGGTGGTGCATTTTCAGAATACTCTAACACAGTTTGCAGGGAAAATTAAACATCTGTGGAGATATTTTTAACAATGTAGTGTATCTTGCACATTTAATGTTAAATAAAACAGAATGGTGTCACGCCGGCTAACGTTTGTTCTAACCCAAGATAGAGAGCTGTGAGAGTAGCACAGTATATATTCTTGTCTTCTTTTAATATTAACACTCCTTTGTCCCTCTTTTCTACCAGGTTTTCTCCACAACTGGTTCAGCCATGAAAAACAGACTGACTCAGCTCTTTCTAATAAAAATTTTAAACTAAATGCATTCGCCTGGAAGCCACAGAACAATTTCCAACAGGCTCCATCTCATGCCAAAGACTTTTGACATGTAATTGCTGTTTGAGATGATGCTGATTATGTTCTCCTTAAATCCTGTAATATGTTGAGTCTTTTCTTCCTTTATTTGCTTCAACACTGAAATTCATCTGCTCTAAGACAGGAATAAATTGGTTTTTCGCTGGACATTCTCAGTCATAGTCCCACCACAGGCAACAAGGACAATTATTTATTAAAATCCTGTCAGCTTTCATGGTGAAGCAATATTATTTTCATCAATATGTAATATGTCGATAGAGAACATTCAGATTTATTGGATTGCTTTGCTGTAATTTTAATCCAATATGACAAGACAATGGAGTCTTTATATCGCATTATTTTGCCTTTACAGTTTGACTGCTCCTTATGCGGTCAAAGGTGAAAAAGGTGGGCCATTAGCATTCCTGTTTCCAGATATTATCCACTCTGTAAAGTCTTTCTTGTGCAGAACCATTGCAAGAGTATATCTTCCCCACATGGATATCTTCCCCCTCACCCTGGAAATCATGGGAAGGTTGTTAAAGGCAAACATACTGGTAGACTAAGGAAGACATCAAAGCGTCAAGACAGAAAACTTAAAGCAATATGTCTCAAAAATCAAAAATGCACAACAAAACAAATGAGGAACCAATGGAAGGAAACTGGAGTCAACGTCTGTGACCGAACTGTAAGAAACCGCCTAAAGGAAATGGGATTTACATACAGCAAAGCTAAACGAAAGCCATCATTAACACCTAAACAGAAAAAAACAAGGTTACAATGGGCTAAGGAAAAGCAATCGTGGACTGTGGATGACTGGATGAAAGTCATATTCAATGATGAATCTTGAATCTGCAATGGGCAAGGTGATGATGCTGGAACTTTTGTTTGGTGCCGTTCCACTGAGATTTATCAATCAATCAATCAATTTTTTTATATAGCGCCAAATCACAACAAACAGTTGCCCCAAGGCGCTTTATATTGTAAGGCAAGGCCATACAATAATTATGTAAAACCCCAACGGTCAAAACGACCCCCTGTGAGCAAGCACTTGGCTACAGTGGGAAGGAAAAACTCCCTTTTAACAGGAAGAAACCTCCAGCAGAACCATGCTCAGGGAGGGGCAGGCTTCTGCTGGGACTGGTTGGGGCTGAGGGAGAGAACCAGGAAAAAGACATGCTGTGGAGGGGAGCAGAGATCGATCACTAATGATTAAATGCAGAGTGGTGCATACAGAGCAAAAAGAGAAAGAAACAGTGCATCATGGGAACCCCCCAGCAGTCTACGTCTATAGCAGCATAACTAAGGGATGGGTCAGGGTCACCTGATCCAGCCCTAACTATAAGCTTTAGCAAAAAGGAAAGTTTTAAGCCTAATCTTAAAAGTAGAGAGGGTGTCTGTCTCCCTGATCTGAATTGGGAGCTGGTTCCACAGGAGAGGAGCCTGAAAGCTGAAGGCTCTGCCTCCCATTCTACTCTTACAAACCCTAGGAACTACAAGTAAGCCTGCAGTCTGAGAGCGAAGCGCTCTATTGGGGTGATATGGTACTACGAGGTCCCTAAGATAAGATGGGACCTGATTATTCAAAACCTTATAAGTAAGAAGAAGAATTTTAAATTCTATTCTATTCTAGAATTAACAGGAAGCCAATTTATAAAGATGACTGCCTGAAGAGAACATGTAAATTTCCACAGTCATTGATGATATGGGGCTGCATGTCAGGTAAAGGCACTGGGGAGATGGCTGTCATTATCATGATCAATAAATGCAAAAGTTTACTTTGATATTTTGCACACTTTTCTTATCCCATCAATTGAAAGGATGTTTGGGGATGATGAAATCATTTTTCAAGATGATATTGCATCTTGCCATAGAGCAAAAACTGTGAAAACATTCCTTGCAAAAAGACACATACGAGGTCTATTAGAAAAGTATCCGACCTTATTATTTTTTTCAAAAACCATATGGATTTGAATCACGTGTGATTACATCAGACATGCTTGAACCCTTGTGGGCATGCGAGAGTTTTTTCAGGCATGTCGGTTACGTCATTCGCCTGTGGGCATTCTTTGACTGAGGAGTGGCCCACCCTCTCGTCGAATGGCTCAGAGACTGCTGCTTTTTTTTATCAAATATTTTTCAAAACTGTAAGGCAGAACTGAGTGGACACCATTCGATAAATTCAGCTGGTTTTCGGTAAAAATTTTAACGGCTGATGAGAGATTTTGGTCTGGTAGTGTCGCCATAAGGATGGCCCACGGCGCCTGACGGCGATCTGCGCTTCGAGGCGGCAGCGTCTCGCCGTTTCAAGTTGAAAACTTCCACATTTCAGGCTCTGTTGACCCAGTAAGTTGTCAGAGAACAGAGAACTTTCAGAAGAAGTCGGCATGAGGAGTTTATTCGGACATTCCATTGTTAACAGACATTTTGTAATGAAAGAACGTGCAGGCAGAGTCACATGTCGGGCTGGACCCGACCGCGGAGAGTCGCGACAGGAAAAACACCTCCGTTGGAAACCTTAACGGACAAGTTGGAACATGCCCAAGCTGTTAAACAATTTCTCAGTTACTCACTTGTTGAAAGCCATCAAAAGCCACCTGAATTTTACAAATGGTTTTCAACACGGAGGTGTTTTTCCTGTCGCGGCGCACACAGATTTGCCGAGTCATCACGGAAACGACTCGGCGAATTTGCGCACACGTCTTTCATTACAAAACGTCCTTAAACAGTGGAATGTCCGCATAAAGTCCTCATGCCGGCCTCTTGTGAATCTTCTCTGTTCTCTCACGACGTCCTGGGTGAATTAAGCCTTAAATTAGGATGTTTTCAGGTCGAAACAGGCCGACGACGGCGCCTGGAAGAGCTGCACGACGTCCCGCTCCGTGGGAAGTCCTTACACCGACAGAAACACCCCATAATCTCTCATCAGCCGTTAAACTTTTCACCAAAAACCAGCTTAATTTCTTGAATAATGTCCACTCGGATATTCCTCACAGGTCCAGAAAAAATTTTGATAAAGCAACGCGCGCCGTCTCGAGCAGCGTGTGAAACAAAGGAATTCAGCCGAGAGGGCGGGACCACATCTCACTCAAGGCCTGCCCACAGGAAAATTACGTCACCGACACGTGTGAAAAAACTCACCCATGCGCACGAGGGTTCAAGCATGATTGGTGTAATCGCACGTCATTCAAATCCATATAGTTAAAAAAAAAATAAAAGGGTTGGTTTATTATCTAACAGACCTCGTAGGGTCAATGTCATGGCCTGCAAATAGTCCGGATCTTAATCCAATTGAAAATCTTTGGTGGAAGTTGAAGAAAATGGTCCATGACAAGGCTCCAACCTGCAAAGATGATCTGGCAACAGCAATCAGAGAAAGGTGGAGCCAGATTGATGAAGAGTACTGTTTGTCACTCATTAAGTCCATGCCTCAGAGACTGCAAGCTGTTATAAAAGCCAGAGGTGGTGCAACAAAATACTAGTGATGTGTTGGAGTGTTCTTTTGTTTTTCATGGTTCCATAATTTTTTCCTCAGAATTGAGTGATTCCATATTTTTTTCCCTCTGCTTGGTCTAAAAAAGTAACCGTTACTGACTGCCACAATTTTTTTTCCTGATTTCTTATAGTGTTTCTTAAAGCCAGAAAGTTGCCATTTGAAATTACTTTAGTTTTGTGTCATGTCTGTGATCTGCTTTTTTCCTACAAAATTAAACAACTGAATGAACATCCTCCGAGGCCAGTGATTCCATAATTTTTGCCAGGGGTTGTATATTTCATGAATGTTTTATGGTCACAGATGAAGCAGTCTGACTGATGGTGAACGATATTGGTTTTCTTTCTGTATTTATCTATAGCTATCTACAATAGTAATATTTCCTATTCTGAAGTACCTTTAAATCCCCCTTCCAAATATACTTTACAAAAATATGGACCTGATTGACAACCTGAAAATATGTGATGGAAATATGATGGAAAATACTTCAATTTAGTTTTGCATAAAATATCCACAGTGTATGTATAGAGCACACAGTACCATACCATACCATCTTTATTTATAAACAGTGGTGTCAAAAGTACACACATTTGTTACTTAAGTAGAAGTATAGATACTGCAGTTTAAAAACACTCTGGTAAAAGTTTAAGTATCAACTCGACTTCTTTACTCAAGTAAAAGTGAAAAAGTATGTGCTCCAAAACCTACTTAAAGTATAAAGTAACCTTTAAAAAAAAAAAGGTAGATGCCACTATATGAACTGAAAGCTTAATTTAAAAACTGATTCGTTCTACATGTGGTCCAAGACCCAAAACCCAAAATTACCCCCCAACACCACCTGCACGAAAATGTTTCAATTCTAGAAGCTCTGAAATGCAATCTGGGACTATTCCAGACAATAAACTGCAGTGAGTGCAGCATCCATTTAGTGAAGAAAAAAAAAAAAAAACACAACTTTCCTCATTCACATTCATTCCAGTAGTATTCTGCTCTTACAAGGATGCAGCAGTTTTCTAGTTTGGCAGATAGTTCTGGAGAAAATCACTGAAGAAATTAACACATTGAAAATATGGTTTGACCAAAACAAACTATCATTAAACTTAAATAAGACAGGGATGAAGTGGAGGTGTAAGAGTCACTAGGTGTTCACAGGAAACACTTATATATGTATGTATGTATGTTCATTGTTAGTTGCTTTTATATTTTCTGTTGTGTTTCTATTCAGGTTCTTTTTGCCTCTTTCTCTAAAATTGTATATAATAATCATTAGATTATTAATATATAAACAAAAATAAATTTAAGAAATATTACAATTTGAAAACAAATGCACCCGAACGTGATGAGAGCTGCAATTGCTTAATGCTAACTTTTAACATTGAAAATGCCATAGACATGCTAACGTGTTAGCATCACTCCCATTTTTAAGTTATAAAATACATCTTAATATATAAGCAAAAATAAATTTAAGGAATATTACAATTTGGGGTTCCCCCGGAGGAGCTGGAGGAGGTGTGTGTGGATCGGGAGGTCTGGGCGGCTTTGCTTGAGCTGCTCCCCCTGCGACCCGACTCCGGATAAAGCGGAAGAAAATGGATGGATGGATGCACCCGAACGTGATGACGGCTGCAATTGCTAAATGCTAACTTTTAACACTGAAAATGCCATAGACATGCTAACGCGTTAGCATTGCTCCCATTTTTAAGTTATAAAATACATCTATCAACTGTTTCAGAAGACCATAACAGGTCGGTTTAACATAGAAAAGGTAAATAATACTCACAGAAGTATGCTCTTTAGGGTTTTAGCGGGGGAAAATTAAGCGAAAGAAAGAAAGACTAAACGAAGCAATAGGTCGAAGCATTGCCTCAATCTGCGAACCACTGCTTTGATTGGTTCACGGTTCAAAGCAAAGCCGTGCTGCAGAAAAGTTGATTACAGGCGCACATGACGTGAAATATATATATAAACATTAAACTGAAGCCAAGAGTAACGAGGCTGTTTGTTTTAAAAATGTAAGGAATAGAAAGTACAGATACTTGTGTGAAAATGTAATGAGTAGAAGTCAGAAGTAGGCAGAAAAATAAGTAATGGAGTAAAGTATAGATACCTAAAAAGTGTACTTAAGTACAGTAACGAAGTATTTGTACTTCGTTACTTGACACCTCTGTTTATAAAGCACTTTACTACAACCAAAGTTGAACCAATGAACCAAACTTATTATACTGATGGTATGATAATAAGCAAACAATATATTTATGTTAGTTTTTCAACACCTAGTATGATGGCAATAGTTTGCTGTAATGAACATTTTACTTATAATTAAAGTTTTATCTATTTGTAATCATATAACTATATTCTGCTAGTACTAATGTAATCATAAAACATTATTAATTTGGTGTATTACACAACATGTTTTACTGTAATCTGAAATTTGACCTAATTTAGGTCACATTTGACCTCAAGCGAAACCCTAAAAGTCAAGGTCAATTGCTTATCCCAGGTAATGGCTTATAAGCAAGGCCTATCTCTATGTTCATGCCAAATTTGGAGGCAACATTTCAAAAACTGCGACCAAGAAAGTTGTTTTGTTGAATTTAGTGTTTGACCTTCCTGTGACCTTGACCTTTAACCTTCAAGATTCAAACAGCTTTATTTATCCCTAAAAGGGCAATTCATTCTTCACACCCAATTACTTCAGACAAAAGACAGCAATTAATCAACAATTATTACTAGCTGAACATAATAATGGCACACATTAGAATTAAAACAACCACACATATACATTTGATTGCTTATGTATGCTAAACTTTGAAACAGTCCATTATCCGAATTGAGCCAATGAGGGTGTAGGTGGCCGCAGCAGCATGCCATGCGGCCAAGCTTGGGGGAGGTGAAGGCCGCTGTGGATGCAGAGCCGTGCGGCCTCCAAAGGGGGGAGGAGTAGCAGGGCGGAGGCAAGGGGGGTGGTAGGGGGAGGGGGGCGTGTGTCATGTGTGCAGATGAGATGAGTTCGTATCAGTCAGATGAGTTGGTATCAGTTTCTGTCAGTGTGTGCATAATGTCTGGAGTTGCCTTGACAACGTCAGACTATAGGGGAGGGCAGAAAGATAAGAGGGGCAGCCGAATGGTTCACCAAGGCCGTAGAGATTCTTCTGGAGGAAAACAAGTGGGACGTTTTGACCTTCGGAGGCTGATAAGCCTGCCATGTTTAGGGTTAAGTAGAGAAACACCATTTACAGCTCCTCTAACTGACCAAATCCAATTTATGAGTACTCCCTGGTCTCCAACATGTTCCTTTGCAAGGCGTACATTTGCTCCGAGATGTTTTCCAACTTACATCTGAGTTTAAGGGTTAACACAGTCTGAGACTGTACCGCCTTGCCCAACTCATTAATAATGACGGACAGGTGAGGGGTCGTGGTTGTGGTAGCAGCCGTCTTGCCAATTCTCCGGTAGGTCAGGGCAGCACATAAACCAATAAGCACTAGCCCTTCCACTACTATAAAACCAAATATAAATAAATCTTAAATGTCCTCCACAGAGAGTGGTACCAAGCACGCAACGTACCACTTCTCCCAGGCGTCGAGAACATAGCCGGCAGGGTAGGTTCCATCTGGGCATGCAGGGTCCCCCAACACCTGATTTCCTTGTTGAAAAAAATGGTGTCAATAGTGTTAGTTTAAAGAATTCACAGTCCAGTGAAGTAGGGGCTTTGAAGGTTGGAGCAGAAATAGAGGAGAGAGGAGGAGATGCGACTGCCCTTGCCGGAGCCCCAAGGCTTTTTCGGAGTCCTGAGGCTTTTTCTTGAGCTTGATCCTTTTGTGTACTGAAAGGTACCCTACTAGGGCTGCTATATCTGAAGCTGCAAGAGTCTGTGATGTAAACTGTGTGCTGCACAGCCACTTAAAGGTGAAAAATGCAATGATTACAAACAAACAAACATACAACCCCAATTCCAATGAAGTTAAGACGTTGTGTAAAATGTAAATAAAAACAAAATAAAATGATTTGCAAATCCTCTTCAACCTATATTCAATTGAATACACCACAAAGACAAGATATTTAATGTTCAAACTGAGACTTTATTGTTTTTGTGCAAATATTTGCTAATTTTAAAAGGGATGCCTGCAACACATTTCAAAAAAGCTGGGACAGTGGTATGTTTACCACTGTGTTACATCACCTTTCCTTCTAACAACACTCAATAAGTGTTTGGGAACTGAGGACACTCATGATTGGGTATAAAAGGAGCATCCCCAAAAGTTTCAGTCATTCACAAGCAAAGATGGGGCGAGGGTCACCACTTTGTGAACAACTGCATGAAAAAAAAATAGTCTAACAGTTTAAGAACAATGTTTCTCAATGTTCAATTGCAAGGAATTTACGGATTCCATCATCTACAGTCCATAATATGATCAGAAAATTCAGAGAATCTGGAGAACTTTCTACACGCCTGCATTCCAGACCTGTCGCCCATTGAAAATGTGTGGCGCATTATGAAGCACAAAATACGACAACGGAGACACCGGACTGCTGAACAACTGAAGTTGTACATCAAGCAAGAATAGGAAAGAATGCCACCTACAAAGCTTCAACAATTAGTGTCCTCAGTTTCCAAACGCTCATTGAGTGTTGTTAGAAGGTGATATAACACAGTGGTAAACATACATACCACTGTCCCAGCCTTTTTTAAACATTTTTCAGGCATCCATTTCAAAATGAGCAAATATTTGCACAAAAACAATGAAGTCTATCAGTTTGAAGATTAAATATCTTGTCTTTCTGGTGTATTCAGTTGAATATAGGTTGAAGAGGATTTGCAAATCATTGTATTCTGTTTTTATTTACATTTTACACAACGTCCCAACTTCATTGGAATTGGGGTTGTACATACTGACAAACATATCTTGCCAAAAGGAAGTTTTGTGGGGGGGTAAGATATCCGAGATAGAGAAATGAAGATATCCATTTATACGGTTCATTTGTCCATTTATACGGTTACACGGTTCCATTTATATAAAACAATACACCCAGCAATGGCAAAGACATGACAATTCCAAATGACCTTTACATAGTATTTCTGTATTCATTTTTTTCCTCTACATTTGGGAAAGGGTGTATGAAAAGTACACGGATATTCAGATATTCGGATATTTGTCTAAACACTTGGATGGGATTAATACACATCAGTCTCATTTATGTCATGTTTTGGAGCATGCAGAGGTATCATGTCTTGCTGCATACACCGCATTATACAACCGCCTTGGTCCTGCATGACAACCACCTAGGTAAATAACAAGTATATCACCACCTCTCAAAAGTATAGCTCTTTATCTGCCTCAGCCAGGTGAAGAATGGATGTCCTCTTGGCCTTCTCCAGCTGCTGGCATCCTCAACCCTGGGACACCAACATGCTAGATCCTGTCCAGAGTTAGAGACCTAGTACCAAAGATATCAAGTTGTAACCTGAGGTCACTGATTAGCATCCAAGTCTTACAAATATACAGTAAGACAGGAAGCACCAGGACCCTAAAGACTTCATTTGTTCTCCAGCTCTGTCCACCATAACCTCTTACTAAGCTTCTTTCAATCTCAAACACCAATGACCCAAAGGAGAGGAGATAAATGAATATCTCCAGAAGTTTGATACTTTCAACACTTATACAATGCATCCAGAAAGTATTCACAGCATTTCACGTTATCCACATTTTCTTATGTTACAACCTTCATTCCAAAATGGATGAAAAAACTTAGTGGAACATGGAGGCAAATGGAAATGTACACGAACAGTCACTAATGCAAACTCCTTAGTTCTCCTTCAAATACCAATTAAAGGGAAAAATAATTGGGGATATGAATGCATTCCAACAAATGGTTAATTGTGAACTATATTATGTTGTTGCTGTTTACTCACCGTTCTTGTCTGCTCTGCGGAAAATCTGGAAACAAAGAAGGGAAAGAGTTAATACTGCTTCAAGCCAACTGCTACTGAAGGGATTATTGCAACAGAGACGCATGAAGTCTGTCGGAGGACTTTTGTTTGTTTGTTTTTGTCGGAGTGCCACAGACTGAACCGCATCTCCACAGGAGCTAAGACAATTGAAAGAGCTGTTGTGCTGTGCGAGTGCATCAGCTCGGGACGGGATTTCTGAATACAACTGAAATAAATGATAATGAAAGGCATCTAAGAAAAGATGCACACTCCACGCACTCTCTGTGCCACAATATAAACATACAAATAAATATACACATCTGTAACGATGTTTCTGACTATACAACCCATGGCAAAAATTATGGAATCACCGGCCTCGGAGGATGTTCATTCAGTTGTTTAATTTTGTAGAAAAAAAGCAGATCACAGACATGACACAAAACTAAAGTCATTTCAAATGGCAACTTTCTGGCTTTAAGAAACACTATAAGAAATCAGGAAAAAAAATTGTGGCAGTCAGTAACGGTTACTTTTTTAGACCAAGCAGAGGGAAAAAAATATGGACTCACTCAATTCTGAGGAATAAATTATGGAATCACCCTGTAAATTTTCATCCCCAAAACTAATACCTGCATCAAATCAGAGCTGCTCGTTAGTCTGCATCTAAAAAGGAGTGATCACACCTTGGAGAGCTGTTGCACCAAGTGGACTGACATGAATCATGGCTCCAACACGAGAGATGTCAATTGAAACAAAGGAGAGGATTATCAAAATCTTAAAAGAGGGTAAATCATCATGCAATGTTGCAAAAGATGTTGGTTGTTCACAGTCAGCTGTGTCTAAACTCTGGACCAAATACAAACAACATGGGAAGGTTGTTAAAGGCAAACATACTGGTAGACCAAGGAAGACAAAGCATCAAGACAGAAAACTTAAAGCAATATGTCTCAAAAATCGAAAAATGTACAACAAAACAAATGAGGAACGAAGGGGAGGAAACTGGAGTCAACGTCTGTGACCGAACTGTAAGAAACCGCCTAAAGGAAATGGGATTTACATACAGAAAAGCTAAACGAAAGGCATCATTAACACCTAAACAGACAAAAATGCACAACAACAAAACAAATGAGAAACAAATGGATTGTGGACTGTGGATGACTGGATGAAAGTCATATTCACTGATGAATCATGAATCTGCATTGGGCAAGATGATGATGCTGGAACTTTTGTTTGGTGCCGTTCCAATGAGATTTATAAAGATGACTGCCTGAAGAGAACATGTAAATTTCCACAGTCATTGATGATATGGGGCTGCATGTCAGGTAAAGGCACCGGAGAGATGGCTGTCATTACATCATCAATAAATGCACAAGTTTACGTTAATATTTTGGACACTTTTCTTATCCCATCAATTGAAAGGATGTTTGGGGATGATGAAATCTTTTTTCAAGATGATAATGCATCTTGTCATAGAGCAAAAACTGTGAAAACATTCCTTGCAAAAGACACATAGGGTCAATGTCATGGCCTGCAAATAGTCCGGATCTTAATCCAATTGAAAATCTTTGGTGGAAGTTGAAGAAAGTGGTCCATGACAAGGCTTCAACTTGCAAAGCTGATCTGGCAACAGCAATCAGAGAAAGTTGAAGCCAGATTGATGAAGAGTACTGTTTGTCACTCATTAAGTCCATGCCTCAGAGACTGCAAGCTGTTATAAAAGCCAGAGGTGGTGCAACAAAATACTAGTGATGTGTTGGAGCATTCTTTTGTTTTTCATGGTTCCATAATTTTTTCCTCAGAATTGAGTGATTCCATATTTTTTTTTCCCTCCGCTTGGTATAAAAAAGTGCCTGTTACTGACTGCCTTTTTTTCTACAAAATTAAACAACTGAATGAACATCCTCCGAGGCCGGTGATTCCATATTTTTTGCCAGGGGTTGTACTACAGCACTCAGTTTGGAAAAATGTGCAAAAATTTAATTTTAGTCAGTTTTATTGCTCATTTTATGACTTATTTTAAAGATAAGGTAGGGACTAATCAATTCTTTAACCTGTGTTGAAATACCTGCAGAACAAGAAGCAATAAATGGACTTTTCAGCAAATGAAGGAGAAACAAGTCCGACAGACACCCTGCGGCACATTGGTGCTTATCTATGGCACGAAGGAAATGAGAGTCTACAACTACCTCTGGTTGGGACACCAGTCCATTGAAATGTTGTTCCCTAGTTAAGGCTTGGACCCATTTACATCTGTTTGGACCGACACAATGCTGATACAGTGTCTCATTCAAGGACACAGACAAGTAGAGTGATCGGGAAGCAAACCTAAGTCTATATATTGGAAGTCCACCTCATTATGCTCTACAAAGACAAGTGTTTGTTTGTTTGTTTGTTTTTCAGATGCAGTCACATTTGGCTCAAGCAGTTGACATGAAAATCACAAGTTTGTTTGTTTGTGAACAGCCAGGAGCCCACAATTTTTCATATATCCTTATGACATTTTTACTGAAGATTCATATCCCAATAGGCAAGAACTGATTCAGTTTTAAAGGTCAAAGGTGAAAGTCAGGACAAATGTTGGAAAATTGGAAAAAAATCCATATCTTTAACGCTGAATGAATTTCAAGAATTCAAAACTCTGTCAAAAAAGATGAGGTTTCTTTCATATTTGAGAGCATTATGTAGGATAGTATCCTTTATTGACTGACAAAGTTTGATCCAGATTACAGATTTTGTGGCCATTTAAATTTAACATGGGGAAAAAAAACATTTAATGTATATTTTACATTATACTGTATCTTAATCAAACATGCCCCAATCACTCTCATATTTGATAGTGAGGTGTAGACTGGCACTCACTATCGCATGACAAAATTTGATCCAGATCTGATCAGGATTGTGGATTTTGTGAACATTTGAATGTAATATTGAAAAGCCCATTTGGTGTACACTTTGCATTTTATCTCAATCAAAAGTGCCTCAATCACTCTCATTTTTCTGTTATGGATTTACCTCTACAAACAAAATTGGATGGAGGTTCCAATTTTATGCCAGTTTGTCTATCTTCCAGTTATCACTTAGAAACCAGCTCCAAAAAGCAATCACAAATTGTGCATAGCAGAGATAACCAATGTTGTGTGAAAATTATGTTAATTCAGAACCTCAAACACCACTAAAAACTTAGATTTAAGTGCATGAACTAAATACATACTCCTGCGATTTGATCATATCTAATTTAGCTTATGAAAAGCCACCTCTAACAGGACTTTGACCTTGAAATTTTTTTCCAAGGGAAATTTTTTTGAGGGGATTGGAATGCACTCTAAGAGCACAGTACTCTAGTTTTTCATTATACCGTCACAAAATGTATGCAGTCACCCTTCGCTCACTAATTTTAACCCTAATGCTAACCCTGAACGTAACCACCCCCCCCCCCCCCCCCCAATGTGTCCTTAAATTTTGTGTAATTTTTTAGTGACACCATCACGATAAGGGTTTTGCCAAGATAAAAAGAGCCACGTTAGTATCACTGAAATTGACATTCTATAGCTGCCATAAAAATGTGAGTAAACTCAACTTAACCTTTTGCCCTGAAACAAAACATTTTTTGAAGTTGTGTTTACTCGTGCTTTTAGCAAAACCAGCTTGATCATTTTAACAGTGTTTAGACTTAACGTACCTTGTTAACTCAATAATATTGTGCTGTATTACACCCCTCTGGTGGGTCATTGTAGCAAACAGGCTTGGCTAGCTAGCTAGCTTTCTATCTGCAAGCTAGCATCTTCAGATATTTAGTTCATCCCATTGACATTCTACATAAAACAGCACTTCCTTCAAATAATTCTTAAGTTTTAGAATTTCTAACAAGTTTTTCATAGTTTATTCATTCTTCATAGCTTATTTTCAACATCTATTTTAATCGAGTTCATGCTCATCATCATTCACATCTCTTGGTGCTGTCAGCATTCGGGGTTTTCATGTATCCCATAATCCCTTGCGCGCCAGAGAGTCGCTGCAGTCAAAACAACTTAGAGAATCCACATGATGACAATTATAAGTGAATATTATACTACAAAAATGTAATTTTTTATGCTTTTTGTCACGTTAATAAGAGACTGCTGCATGATACCCTGAAAACTTGCTAAAACAATTATAACAAATAATCCGTGTCTGCTATGTTTAATCTGCGTGGAATTTAATAAGAGCAAACCAAATTTCAGACATATTATATATATCAGTCTGGAACAAAGAGGACAAACAGTGTAGTAAAGAACAATAATCAAGACGTTAAAGAGCAAACTTCACTTTCTCCCAGAACGACATAATCAGGAAGCGAGCGTAGCTCACAGCAGCTCCCACTGAAAATAACGGAGAGACAGCCTGTGATTCTCGCATGTTTACATAAAACAAACGCAATAACAACATCTAAAAACCCAGAGAATATATTCACGAGAGTTTTAGGCACAATATAAAAATAGTTTTATGTTGCGATGTTAATGGTGTTGTCCGTGTGCAGCGGTTAAAGTGCAGCCCAATCAGAGCGTCTCAATGCAGTTCTCAATGTTACTGAGATCTCGCAGCACGGTGACCTCTCCGAGGTTTTGCGGGATTTTAAACCTGAAAAGCCTCAATGGACACTGTCATACATTTGGACTTGAAGCTGCACCCTTAATTTAATTTCCCTTCAGTCAGCAAACTCAGGGTCTGCTATTCTGCCCGTCTGTCAATGTCTGTTTCTCTACAGTGTAACTCATGATTTATTCAAAAATCAGATTACTTCTGACAGTCTTCTACAACACAGCTATCACCATGTTTTTAAGTTATCGCTGCATGAAACAGTGATTGAAAACCAATCAATCAATCACTTTTATTTATATAGCACCAAGTCACAACAAACAGTTGCCCCAAGGCGCTTTATATTGTAAGGCAAGGCCATACAATAATTACGTAAAAACCCCAACGGTCAAAACAACCCCCTGTGAGCAAGCACTTGGCGACAGTGGGAAGGAAAAACTCCCTTTTAACAGGAAGAAACCTCCAGCAGAACCAGGCTCAGGGAGGGGCAGTCTTCTGCTGGGACTGGTTGGGGCTGAGGGAGAGAACCAGGAAAAAGACATGCTGTGGAGGGGAGCAGAGATCAATCACTAATGATTAAATGCAGAGTGGTGCATACAGAGCAAAAAGAGAAAGAAACACTCAGTGCATCATGGGAACCCCCCAGCAGTCTAAGTCTATAGCAGCATAACTAAGGGATGGTTCAGGGTCACCTGATCCAGCCCTAACTATAAGCTTTAGCAAAAAGTAAAGTTTTAAGTCTAATCTTAAAAGTAGAGAGGGTGCCTGTCTCCCTGATCTGAATTGGGAGCTGGTTCCAGAGGAGAGGAGCCTGAAAGCTGAAGGCTCTGCCTCCCATTCTACTCTTACAAACCCTAGGAACTACAAGTAAGCCTGCAGTCTGAGAGCGAAGCGCTCTATTGGGGTGATATGGTACTATGAGGTCCCTAAGATAAGATGGGACCTGATTATTCAAAACATTATAAGTAAGAAGAAGAATTTTAAATTCTATTCTATAATTAACAGGAAGCCAATGAAGAGAGGCCAATATGGGTGAGATATGCTCTCTCCTTCTAGTCCCCGTTAGTACTCTAGCTGCAGCATTTTGAATTAACTGAAGGCTTTTCAGGGAACTTTTAGGACAACCTGATAATAATGAATTACAATAGTCCAGCCTAGAGGAAATAAATGCATGAATTAGTTTTTCAGCATCACTCTGAGACAAGACCTTTCTAATTTTAGAGATATTGCGTAAATGCAAAAAAGCAGTCCTACATATTTGTTTAATATGTGCTTTGAATGACATATCCTGATCAAAAATGACTCCAAGATTTCTCACAGTATTACTAGAGGTCAGGGTAATGCCATACAGAGTAAGGATCTGGTTAGACACCATGTTTCTAGAATTTGTGGGGCCAAGTACAATAACTTCAGTTTTATCTGAGTTTAAAAGCAGGAAATTAGAGGTCATCCATGTCTTTATGTCTGTAAGACAATCCTGCAGTTTAACTAATTGGTGTGTGTCCTCTGGCTTCATGGATAGATAAAGCTGGGTATCATCTGCGTAACAATGAAAATTTAAGCAATGCCGTCTAATAATACTGCCTAAGGGAAGCATGTATAAAGTGAATAAAATTGGTCCTAGCACAGAACCTTGTGGAACTCCATAATTAACCTTAGTCTGTGAAGAAGATTCCCCATTTACATGAACAAATTGTAATCTATTAGATAAATATGATTCAAACCACCGCAGCGCAGTGCCTTTAATACCTATGGCATGCTCTAATCTCTGTAATAAAATTTTATGGTCAACAGTATCAAAAGCAGCACTGAGGTCTAACAGAACAAACACAGAGATGAGTCCACTGTCTGAGGCCATAAGAAGATCATTTGTAACCTTCACTAATGCTGTTTCTGTACTATGATGAATTCTAAAACCTGACTGAAACTCTTCAAATAGACCATTCCTCTGCAGATGATCAGTTAGCTGTTTTACAACTACCCTTTCAAGAATTTTTGAGAGAAAAGGAAGGTTGGAGTTTGGCCTATAATTAGCTAAGATAGCTGGGTCAAGTGATGGCTTTTTAAGTAATGGTTTAATTACTGCCACCTTAAAAGCCTGTGGTACATAGCCAACTAATAAAGATAGATTGATCATATTTAAGATCGAAGCATTAAATAATGGTAGGGCTTCCTTGAGCAGCCTGGTAGGAATGGGGTCTAATAGACATGTTGATGGTTTGGAGGAAGTGACTAATGAAAATAACTCAGACAGAACAATCAGAGAGAAAGAGTCTAACCAAATACCGGCATCACTGAAAGCAGCCAAAGATAACGATATGTCTTTGGGATGGTTATGAGTAATTTTTTCTCTAATAGTTAAAATTTTGTTAGCAAAGAAAGTCATGAAGTCATTACTAGTTAAAGTTAAAGGAATACTCGGCTCAATAGAGCTCTGACTCTTTGTCAGCCTGGCTACAGTGCTGAAAAGAAACCTGGGGTTGTTCTTATTTTCTTCAATTAGTGATGAGTAGTAAGATGTCCTAGCTTTACGGAAGGCTTTTTTATAGAGCAACAGACTCTTTTACCAGGCTAAGTGAAGATCTTCTAAATTAGTGAGACGCCAGTTCCTCTCCAACTTACGGGTTATCTGCTTTAAGCTGCGAGTTTGTGAGTTATACCACGGAGTCAAGCACTTCTGATTTAAAGCTCTCTTTTCAGAGGAGCTACAGCATCCAAAGTTGTCTTCAGTGAGGATGTAAAACTATTGACGAGATACTCTATCTCACTTACAGAGTTTAGGTAGCTACTGTGCACTGTGTTGGTATATGGCATTAGAGAACATAAAGAAGGAATCATATCCTTAAACCTAGTTACAGTGCTTTCTGAAAGACTTCTAGTGTAATGAAACCTATTCCCCACTGCTGGGTAGGCCATCAGAGTAAATGTAAATGTTATTAAGAAATGATCAGACAGAAGGGAGTTTTCAGAGAATACTGTTAAGTCTTCAATTTCCATACCATAAGTCAGAACAAGATCTAAGATATGATTAAAGTGGTGGGCGGCCCTCAGCCCCAACCAGTCCCAGCAGAAGACTGCCCCTCCCTGAGCCTGGTTCTGCTTGAGGTTTCTTCCTGTTAAAAGGGAGTTTTTCCTTCCCACTGTAGCCAAGTGCTTGCTCACAGGGGGTCGTTTTGACCGTTGGGGTTTTACATAATTATTGTATGGCCTTGCCTTACAATATAAAGCGCCTTGGGGCAACTGTTTGTTGTGATTTGGCGCTATATAAAAAAATTGATTGATTGATTGATTTACATTTCGAGCAAAGCCAATTGAGTCTAATAATAGATTAAATGCAGTGTTGAGGCTGTCATTCTCAGCATCTGTGTGGATGTTAAAATCGCCCACTATAATTATCTTATCTGAGCAAAGCACTAAGTCAGACAAAAGGTCTGAGAATTCACAGAGAAACTCACAGTAATGACCAGGTGGACGATAGATAATAACAAATAAAACTGGTTTTTGGGACTTCCAATTTGGATGGACAAGACTAAGAGTCAAGCTTTCAAATGAATTAAAGCTCTGTCTGGGTTTTTGATTAATTAATAAGCTGGAATGGAAGATTGCTGCTAATTCTCCGCCTCGGCCCATGCTACGAGCATTCTGGCAGTTAGTGTGACTCGGGGTGTTGACTCATTTAAACTAACATATTCATCCTGCTGTAACCAGGTTTCTGTAAGGCAGAATAAATCAATATGTTGATCAATTATTATATCATTTACTAACAGGGACTTAGAAGAGAGAGACCTAATGTTTAATAGACCACATTTAACTGTTTTAGTCTGTGGTGCAGTTGAAGGTGCTATATTATTTTTTCTTTTTGAATTTTTATGCTTAAATAGATTTTTGCTGGTTATTGGTGGTCTGGGAGCAGGCACCGTTTCTACGGGGATGGGGTAATGAGAGGATGGCAGGGTGAGAGAAGCTGCAGAGAGCTGTGTAAGACTACAACTCTGCTTCCTGGTCCCAACCCTGGATAGTCACGGTTTGGAGGATTTAAGAAAATTGGCCAGATTTCTAGAAATGAGAGCTGCTCCATCCAAAGTGGGATGGATGCCGTCTCTCCTAACAAGACCAGGTTTTCCCCAGAAGCTTTGCCAATTATCTATGAAGCCCACCTCATTTTTTGGACATCACTCAGACAGCCAGCAATTCAAGGAGAACATGCGGCTAAACATGTCACTCCCGGTCCGATTGGGGAGGGGCCCAGAGAAAACTACAGAGTCCGACATTGTTTTTGCAAAGTTACACACCGATTCAATGTTAATTTTAGTGACCTCCGATTGGCGTAACCGGGTGTCATTACTGCCGACGTGAATTACAGTCTTACCAAATTTACGCTTAGCCTTAACCAGCAGTTTCAAATTTCCTTCAATGTCGCCTGCTCTGGCCCCCGAAGACAATTGACTATGGTTGCTGGTGTCGCTAACTTCACATTTCTCAAAACAGAGTCACCAATAACCAGAGTTTGATCCTCGGCGGGTGTGTCGTCGAGTGGGGAAAAACGGTTAGAAATGTGAATGGGTTGGCGGTGTACACGGGGCTTCTGTTTAGAACTATGCTTCCTCCTCACAGTCACCCAGTCGGCCTGCTTTCCCGGCTGCTCGGGATCTGCCAGGGGGAAACTAACGGCGGCTAAGCTACCTTGGTCCGCACCAACTACAGGGGCCTGGCTAGCTGTAGAATTTTCCACGGTGCGGAGCCGAGTCTCCAATTCGCCCGGCCTGGCCTCCAAAGCTACAAATAAGCTACACTTATTACAAGTACCATTACTGCTAAAGGAGGCCGAGGAATAACTAAACATTTCACACCCAGAGCAGAAAAGTGCAGGAGAGACAGGAGAAGCCGCCATGCTAAACCGGCTAAGAGCTAGTAGTTGCGCTAAGCTAGCGGATTCCTAAAAACACACAAAGTGAATAATGTGTAAATAATTTAGAGGTGATTCAGCAGAGGGAGTGCTTTAGTCAAGGCACGTAGAGATTACACTGTGAAACAAATCGTTATCTAGGTAACTAGATCAATCTAACTGCGCAGATCAAACAGCTAACAGATACAGCAAAACACCGCTGTGCTCCGGAACAGGAAGTGATACAATACCACAGTGAGAGCCAACCACCAGTAGAGGCAAGCCTCTACTGGTGGTTGGCTAAACATGCCGTTTGTCTGAATTCAAATAATTGCGGAAGATTTTGTCCCAGCAACAGCATTCATTCTATCCTTCATCATTCTTATGATTAAAAACTCTTGCTTTATATTTCCATATTTCTTGAGTCCTGCGCCAGCAGTCAATATGTTGTTTGGCACCAGAATTGGTCATGTAAAATGTGTTTTGTGGCTGTGAAATTGGACTCTCATGTTTCAATAGACAATAAGGCGTGATTTACAGCGAGCCCAGCAAAGGTCAGACATGCTTTCAGAGCACCGCTGTTCTGATGGTGTGGTGGCAGGTGTTCAAACTGTGGGTTCTCTCATGCTCTGCTGACAACCAGTTTTGTTCTGCACTATTAATTTTCTGCCTAACAAAGAGTAAACTGCAGCCACATCTCAAACACGTTTTATTTACCAGTACAGAACAAGTAGTGTTCATTTTGTTCAAGTCTAACAAAACCCACAGTCACATGACCAAAATGCCATAGCGGGCATTCCCTCACAATGCCTTATCGCTAATCTGAGCCTTCCAAAGTCTCAGTTTAACAAGTTTTGAACAGAAGTTCATCAATATCCAAGGATGCTTTACTTCAACCCACAGGAACAAATAAGTGGTGCTGAAGAAAATGTTTTTTTATGACTGTGGTCAAGTGGTTAGTGCACTTGGTTTCAGTGCAGAAGGTTTTTGGTTCAAGCCCCACCGCTGCCATATTCCTCCAAGTAATGTGGAGTTACGTCAGGAAGGGCATCCGGTGTAAAACGTGCCAAATCAACACACAAATCCACCTCTGATTTGCTGTGGCGACCCCGAGTGAAAACAAGGGACCAGCCAAAGGGACTTAAGCCCTGGTCCCACCGAATAATGAACAATGAATAAAGAGCCACGTCGTATATATTTTTTGGTACAAGTCGAGTTATTCAACAAACGTGGGAGAATAGTGGCTGTTAGAGGCTCTTAGAGGCAGAATATTCAACTAACAAGGCTCATCTCTGAGTATGGCACTATTTTCAAGAAGTTCAAAATTTAGCAAAAACAGCATGGGGCAGTTTGTGTACGGGGTACTACGAGGACAAACAAGGATATTAGAGGCATGTTAGTGGTGAGTATGAGCATGTTAGGGACCCATTATCCGAGTACCTGGTGGCTACGAGGACAGGACAGGCTATTTTGGACAGGCTATTTTGGCTCCACCTTCTTGCGCACTTTGTGACAATCCCACCCATTCTGTGCACTGTTCATGGTATATAAAATAATTATTTTATAGCAGGTTAATAATTTTCTCTCAGAGTTTGGCTGTTGAAAACACCTCCAATCGCTTCCGGAATCACAGAGGATTGTTTTATCTGCAG
This sequence comes from Thalassophryne amazonica, assembly GCF_902500255.1. Classification (NCBI taxonomy): domain Eukaryota; kingdom Metazoa; phylum Chordata; class Actinopteri; order Batrachoidiformes; family Batrachoididae; genus Thalassophryne; species Thalassophryne amazonica. The sequence goes on along the minus strand of NC_047105.1, from coordinate 39,589,161 downwards.
CTTTTCTTTTCTCTCTCTCGTGCACTGCATGAGGTGGAGAACGTATTTGGAACAGCCTAAAAGGTAATTATTTGTAATGTTTATATTGTACTGACTTGGTAAAACAGTTGCATGTTTATTCCTTTTCATGAGCAACTGTAAAAGTATGTTTATGATAGATTTAACATCTCATTATAATTGAACAGATGAGGTGCACTATGTGCGCTGACGCACTCATTCGCAGTGTTTTTTAATTGTTTGCGCAATGCTCATATATGTGACTCATTATTCGAATAATCACAGAAATTTCTTACAAATCCATACATGGCTCATTATTCATGGCTGACAGAGTTTGAGATTTTGTCATGTTGTCTGTTTTATTTTTTTTGGTCTGTTATGTGATTTTTTGTTGTTCATTAGTTTTCTTTGTGTGTTTATTCTGTTGCTGGGGGTTGTTCTACTTGGGTCTGTCTGCCCCTATCGCTCTTGTCTGTCTCATGGTTCTTGGCAGTGGGCCTGTCACTCTCTCTGGCCACACCCTTGTTCTGGTGCTTTCTATGCACACCTGTTCCTGATTTGCAGTTCATCACCTGGGTTATATAAGGTTCACTGGGTGCAGTAGTTCCTCACCAGACACACCTTGTGCCTTCTCTCCAGCTCTGTTCTTTGCATTCCATAGTCCCGCCTGCCTCATTCCTGACCTCCTGCCTGTTTGAATGACCACACCTTAGCCTGATGTTTTTTGTACTGCTGTGTTTTTAGGACTGCCTACTCATGTACCGACCTCTGCTAACTTCCTCAATAAAGCCTTTTAAAAACCAGAGCTGCTTGTTCAAGCCTTGCATTTGTGTCCAACCGTTCCTAACCAACCCCTCTGACAATGACTTTATTATTCAGTGGGACCAAAGCTTTACTTTTTACTTAAGTAGTTTAAAAAAAAAAAAATCAAAAGGGGCTACACTTTTAAGGGCCCCTTCACACATAGAACGAATGTGGTTGAACTGCGTATGAAGTGCACATGAAGCAGGATTCGTATGCAATACGCGTAAAATCATAGCTGCCTCAAACGCCTCATACACCTGTTGCTACAACTATATGCACACACCAGTGGCTGAAAGACAGAGTGTGTGCTGTGCGAGCCCATCGAACCCTCTTGCGGCAGATGTTGGCCAAATTCCAACTGACACACATGAACATCTAACAACACTCACTTGGCACTTAGAAAATGTGTGGCCATTCACATTGTTAGCACGACAACAGTCAGCAGACGATCACTTTCGAGCTGGATGTGAAATTTGTCCAAGTGTCCCCACAAGTGTGGCTTTGCAAACAGACACAATGACACGTTAGTGTGTGCCCTGAACTGACAGGGGGTGTGTCCGCCGACAGGAGCAGCTGTGGAGATCTCTGGTTCTGGACATCCCAGCTGGAGAACACGTACTGTGTTTGGATGGACATGAACTAACAACTGTCCACTGTGATGCACGTGTGTCTGTTTGCTGTCCTCACATGGACATATGTAAAAACATATATTGCTGTTGCAATGGGCTGCAGTGAGCGAGCGCACGCCGCGCACACTGAAAAGCTACCCCAGGTGAAACGGACCATCAGATCATAACACGCAGTGGGCGATCTGAATGTCACATTACCCACGTGACCTCTGTTCCACATGACGCAGTGTCTGTCCTGCGGCGCGCCGTCCACAAGACACGTGTCTCAGGCAGGACACGTGCACGGAGCTGGCTGGACACGATGCCAGCAGATGTGGACATGATGAGAGTGCCCTGCTTCTCATTCATGTCATTTCATGACTGTACGTCTGTGACCATGGGTCATCTACAGAGGGACAGACAGATCATACTTGCATTGTCCGCTTGATAAGAGGGATTCAGTAAAATGCTGTGTTTTTATATGGTGTGGGGTTGTATTTTTTTAAAATACGTCCATATCCTTCTTGATATCAGGCATTTTCCCGCACCTTTTACAGGACAGCGATGGTAGCTCAGTGGTAACGTTTCTGGCTGGCAATCAGAGCTTTTGGAAATTGCAGGTTCAAATCATGTGGGTGGCATGTATTTTTTTTCACAGCAGCTGTGCGATGTGGTTACACATGCTGCAGCTGCTCGCACTGTGTTCCCATGTGCACAAAACCGTCGCAGCAGCATCGTTCATGCCTGCACATCAGCTTGATGTTTTCATGGTTCATTCATACGAGCCGTTCCGCCGTAATTCGCCCTGATTTGTACTTATTCGTACTATGTGTGAAGGGGCCCTAACAATGGTAATTTTCAGAATACTGTAGTGATGAAAAGGGAGCTGAGTCAAAAGGCGAAGCTCTCCATCTACTGGTCAATCTTAGTTCCTATCTCACCTACAGTCATGAGGGTTGGGTCATGGTCAAAAGAACTATTTGGCCCATTTTCCTCAATATTTAAATTGGAGCCAAAAATGTGCCATGGAAGCCTGCCCTAAGACTTCTGGTGGTGTATATTAGCTTGCTGAAAAGGTATGGAATGTGACCATTTTAAGGACTTTTTCTGGACCTTGGATGATGTGTGCACAACAGTGAGAACACTTGTTATCATTGAAGAACATTTTTACATTCTGCCTTCTTGATTGCTCTTTTGTTTTTTCATGCTCATGTGAAACAAAGAAAGAGAAGACAAACACGAGGTGAATTGGATACACACACATACACAATAAAAAGACTACCGATTACCAGGATGGTTCATCATCTCTGGCCTTGGAATCAGATGTCATCAAAGGCACTGCGGCCTGTTTTCACTCTGCTGGTCTGCGTTTCAATAATCTGAAATTCTCTTACTACTGAAACTAAGTGGGTCATTAACATGGAAAAGACTCCATGCAGCATGACGTTTGATGCATTGTTAAGTGCATCATAAATGAGTAATTGTGTTTGTCTGTTTCATGCACAGAAACATGCAACCTGGAAATCTACAGAGAAAAAAGCGCTGCATGTTTTATAATAAACTGCTGTGTTAAACTTCATGTTGTCGCAGTCATGTCTTATATTTTATTGTTTATTTGTTCGACTACTACTGAAATAAAGGTTCAGTGATATATATATATATATATATATATATATATATATATATATATATATATATATATATATATATATATATATATATATATATATACAATCCAATCCAGTTTATTTATAGAGCACATTTAAAAACAACAAAGTTGACCAAAACACTGTACAATGACGTAAAATAAATAAATAAATAGATTGGCAACAATAAAAGTTTTTAAAAACAATAAAATCATCAACCCTCTAGTCAAAAGCCAAAGAAAACAAGTATGTTTTAAGACGAGATTTAAAAACTAGAGGTGGACTCCGCCCTGCCTGATACAGAGAGGCAGGTCATTCCACAATCTGGGGCCAACAACAGAAAAAGCTCTATCACCTCTACATTTGAGCTTTGTATGAGGAACTACAAGCAAAGCTTGATTTCGTGACCTAAGAGAACGTGATGAGGAATAAGACACGAGCAGGTCAGACAGATACCGTGGAACAAGATCATTAAGACATTTAAAAACAAACAATAAAATTTTAAAATCAATACGATAGCGAACAGGCAGCCAGTGAAGGGAAAAAAGAATGAGCGAAACATGGTCATACCTCCGGGATCCAGTCAAAAGACGGGCTGCAGCATTCTGGACCAGCTGCAGCCGAGCAAGTGAGGCCTGGCTAATACCAGCGTACAGTGCATTACAATAATCCAGCCGAGTCATAACAAAAGCATGGATTAAAATCTCCAAGTGATGCCTTGAAAGTGAGGAGTTAATCTTAGCTAGCTGCCTCAGATGAAAGAAACTTGCCTTCACAACAGCACTGATTTGTTTATCAAGCTTAAAATCTTTATCCATTCTCACACCAAGGTTGCAAACCGTAGATTTAATACATTGTGTCAATGGTCCAAGGTTTATTGAACCACAACTACATGATTTACTTGGCCCGACCAGAATAACTTCAGTTTTCTTTTCATTAAAGAGTAGGAAGTTTGCAGACATCCAGTCTTTAATGTTCTCAATGCACTCCAGAAGATGATTGGCACCAAAAGCATTCTCACGCTTTAGGGGCACATAGATTTGACTGTCATCAGCATAAAGGTGAAATGACACCCCAAATCTATGAAAAAAACTGATCCCAGTGGAAGCAAATACAATGAAAAAAGAAGTGGCCCAAGAATGGACCCTTGTGGTACACCACATGACAGCTGTGGAGGAAACAAAATCTCTTGCACAAAAACTCCTATCCGTTAAGTAGGATCTGACCCATTCTAGAGCATAGCCCTGAATGCCCTGAATTTTTTTTTTTAGATGAGCATATATATATATATTTGTTTGATTTGCGCATGAAGCAGGAATCATATGCAAAACGTGTAAAATCATAGCTGCCTCGTACACCTGTTGCTACAACTATTTCCACACATCAGAGGCTGAAAGACAGAGTGTGCGCTGTGTCGGCCAAATTCCAGGTGACACACACGAACATCTAACACCGCTCGCATTGCACTTAGAAAATTTGTGGCCATTTGCACTGTTAACACAAAAACAGTCAGCAGACGATCAATGTCAAGGTGAATGTGAAATTTCTGTGCCCCATGAGTGTGGCTTTGCAAAACAGACACAATAACAATTGGTGTGTGCGGTGAACTGACAGGAGGTGTGGCCGCCGACAGGAGCAGTTGTGGGGAGCTGTGGATCTGGAAGTCACGGCTGGGGGCGGCTGTCCTGCAGTGCGCCGTTCACAAGACACACCTGTCAGGGAGGACACACGTGTCAGGGAGGACACACGCACGGGGCTGGCTGCACACACCGACAGCAGATGTGGACAAAAGAGTGCCCTGCTTCTCATTCATGTCATTTCAGGACTGTACACAGAGGAACAGACAGATCATACTTGTATTGTCCGCTTGATAAGAGGGATTCAATAAAATGCGGTGTTTTTATATGGTGTGTGGTTTTATTTTTTAAAATACATCAATATTCTTCCTGATATCAGGCAGTTCCCCACACCTTTCACAGGACAGCGATGGTAGGTCAGTGGTAAAGTTTCTGACTGGCAGTCAGAGCTTTTGGAAAGTTCGGGTTCGATTCCCATGGGTGGCATATAATTTCTTTTTCTTTTTTTTAATTTTCCCGCATGGATGGAACCATAGCAGCATGTATTTTTGTTTTAATTGTTTCTTCACAGCAGCTGCGCGATGATCCCGCATGCATGAACCGTTGCACCGGGATCGTGCACGCCTGCCCGTCGGCATGATGTTTGCGTGGTTCACTCATACGAGCTGTTACTGTTGTGTGTTGGGGGGTTTGGCTGGACATTTGGGTGCTGTTTTCTTTTCTTTGCTCTCCAGGTGGTATGCAAACTGTTTTTTTCTGTGGAGAAGGTGCTGGCGGAAGAGTCCTTCATCCTCATCAGAACTATTGGCTGCACCTGTGGAGGATGTTCACGTGCAGGCCTAACAACTTGCAGCACCTGTGGATGATGCTCACGTACAGACTTAAAGACTTTCAGCTGAAGCAGATAATGAGATGGCGTTCTGCATTTAAGCCATGAGTGATTTGAGCAGAATTGCCGGGAACTCGACCTTGTGACGTTCGGTTGTGAGACGCTGAGGACTGCGCCAGGGTTTGACACATCGTGCCTGTGAAGGAGGATGGGTGAGGGACACGTGCTGTCAGCACACATCAGAGGTGATTATCATCTGAATAATCGTTAATAGTAATTTGGCGTTTTGTTATGCAGTATATTTGAACATTGATGAGAATTGTGCAGTTTGCTTCTCACTGCCATGGCGTACGGATTGATGATCCTCCACCTGTTGTGAGAAGCTGCTCATTTACATAAGGCTTAAGTTCAGACCTGAATGTGTTGCTGATGGTGTGTGCCTCTGAAGGATATTTGTTGTAGCTCTGTTGACTTACCTCACCTTTTCCGTCCTTCACAGAGTCAGTTTGTCGTATCCACCTGGGAGGTGTTCAGCGGTGAATCTGAGTCCAGAAGTGCCGGGCTTTGATCCATTTGGGCGCTGGAGAGCGCACCATCCTTCACCTTGCCAAGACAGCTGACTATTTATGTTGTACACGAATTATTGCACATGAGGGGGAATAAATTTGTTTCTTGGAACCGCTTTCTGGTTATTTAGCGCTGGGCCATTGTCAGATGCTGGTTCGGTTCTCTGACCCGCGTCAGCACATAACAGTAGTTCCCGGCCAGTACAAAATGGACCCAGCGGCAGAAGCGGTTCCATTTGCGAAAAGAGTTCAAGAACACTTGGAGAAGATATGGGAGCAATTACAGCATCTCGCAAACCAAATTAAACAAACAGATGCCCGCGTTACGGAGCTCGCAGCGCAAGCCGTTCCGCTTCCTGCTGCTCCAGCTGCGGCACCATCGATACCGGTGCAGATAACTCCGTCACCCAGAGAGTCTGCTTCCGAACCAATTATTTGTCATCCGGAACCTTATGCGGGAAACGTTGAAGCCTGTGCTCCGTTTTTGATGCAATGTTCTCTGGTTTTTGCTCAGCGACCGGCTTCCTTCTCTTCTGATGGTAGCCGTGTCTCATATGTGACAAATTTGCTTCGAGGTGACGCCTTAGCTTGGGTCACTGCATTGTGGAGCAATAACTCTCCATTGTTAGGATCCTTTAAGGATTTCTCCCGGGAGTTCCGATTGGTTTTTGACCATCCGGTGAAAACAAATACTGTTGCCCAACGGTTGCTGAATCTCAGGCAGGGGAGGCGGAGTGCGGCGGATTATTCCGTTGATTTCCGAATTTTTTCTGCTCAGTCCAGTTGGAATGCTGCAGCTTTGAGAGGAGTGTTTGTGGATGGTTTGAACGATTTATTAAAAGACGAGCTAGCAGTCCGTGACGAACCAAAAGATTTAGATGAGCTAATATCTTTGGTTATTCGTCTAGATGATCGGATAAAGGAGCGTGGACGCGAGAGAGGGTGGACATGTGAGCGGGTCTTTCCATCTCGGGGCTTTCCCCGACACAGATCAGGGCCTCCTCTTCTTCGTTCCACTGAGACTCCTCCGACGGGACCTCTGGCTCCTCTTGCGGATGAGCCCATGCAGCTCGGACGAGCTGAAACAGCCATATTGCCCTGGTCACATAAGCGTCAAGAAAGATAACGATGACGTATCTCCAGGTGTTTTTGGACAGGCATAATATATATATAAAAAAAAAAAAAAAAAAAGGGGGCAGACCTCTGGTTATTTAGTTATTTGGTCTGTTTTTGTTTTCATGTAGGGGTTATAAAGTGTTTAGGGAATTAGAGGCTGTTCTGGTTGGGTGAACGACTGGCAGTTCGGAGCTTGGCTGGACTCAGGTAATCGTATGTCTTCATTATTTGAACTTAGGTAATTTTTGTTTGTGGATTGGGTTGTTTTGTTTTGTTGTTTTTTATTTTCCTGTTTCCCTAACCCCAACCTCACGTACTCTAAGACCGTTTGTCTTTTGGGTTGTGGGGTGGTGCAGGTTGGTTATGCTGAGCGCTTCTCAGAAACCTCTGCGCCTAGGGGGGGGTTGTCAGGGGCATTTTTTTGGGTTTGGTTGTTACCCGGTTCCACTCCAGCCCCGGTGGGCCTTTGACCGTTCGTCATTGGCGTTACCGGGGTGTAGTTGCAGCGGGAACGTACCTCAGTCGAGTGGTGGGCCGATCTGTGCCGTTTGCCATTTCGGTAGTTCCACCCCTCCCGATAGGCTGGTGGTATGGTCGGTTTAGGGGCACCGGACATATTTCCGGTTTTCCGCTGCGCATAGGGGATGGGACTGGGTTAGTTTTTCCTGTTTCCTTCCCCGGCTTGGTAGTTTTGTGCCGTTCGCCGAAATTGTACTGACGATAGGCTCTGGGAGTAATCTGGGGTCTTTCGGGGTGCTGGGGAGGGTAACAGGGTTTCCAGTTGTTTTCTTTGCCCCCGGGGTGGTTTAGTGGAGTCCGCCGGGGGTTGGATTTTTGTGTTTTTTATGTTTCCTTCCAGCTTCCACCTCCAGGGTTGATGGGACGGTCCTCTGGGGGGGAATTGATTGTGGGGCCGACTAGCCAAGTGTGGCCTGGTCTGGGGTTTCTGGGTTGTGGGGAGGGTGCCTCCTGGGGTTGATGGTACGGTCCTCTGGGGGGCGCTGTTGCTCCATGTATACCTGGGGACCTCTGTGGGATTCCGGCTTTGGTTATTACTCATGGAACTGGCGGTAAAGGTCTTCTGGGGGGTGTTGAGCTCTGCACGTCATCTGGAGGGGTTGTTTGTTATTTTTCTTTGTGAAATTGTGTTTGTATTGTGTTGTCGGGGCTGTGTTGGGTTATTGGATTTGGGAGTTTTTCTTTTCTTCCCGGGGTTGGATGGGACGGTCCCCTGGGGAGGGTTTGGGTGGGTTTTGTATTTTTCTTGTATGTTAGGTTGTACTTGGGACTCTTTTGGGGTTTTTGTTGATGCCAGCCGGCCTTCCAGCCGCGGTGCCCTGTCCTGCTGTCTGCTGTGGACTTTGGGGGCGTTACACCATCTGCTTCCTGTCGTGGACCCCGGAGGGAGGTGCTGTTCTCGGGCCTGGTCTGTTCGGTCTCCGGGAGGCTTCCCGTTGATGGGGGGGTACTGTTGTGTGTTGGGGGGTTTGGCTGGACATTTGGGTGCTGTTTTCTTTGTGGTATGCAAACTGTTTTTTTTCTGTGGAGAAGGTGCTGGCGGAAGAGTCCTTCACCCTCATCAGAACTATTGGCTGCACCTGTGGAGGATGTTCACGTGCAGGCCTAACAACTTGCAGCACCTGTGGATGATGCTCACGTGCAGACTTAAAGACTTTCAGCTGAAGCAGATAATGAGATGGCGTTCTGCATTTAAGCCATGAGTGATTTGAGCAGAATTGCCGGGAACTCGACCTTGTGACGTTCGGTTGTGAGAAGCTGAGGACTGCGCCAGGGTTTGACACTTCGTGCCTGTGAAGGAGGACGGGTGAGGGACACGTGCTGTCAGACACATCAGAGGTGATTATCGTCTGAATAATCGTTAATAGTAATTTGGCGTTTTGTTACACAGTATATTTGAACATTGATGAGAATTGTGCAGTTTGCTTCTCACTGCCATGGCGTACGGATTGATGATCCTCCACCTGTTGTGAGAAGCTGCTCATTTACATAAGGCTTAAATTCAGACCTGAATGTGTTGCTGATGGTGTGTGCCTCTGAAGGATATTTGTTGTAGCTCTGTTGACTTACCTCACCTTTTCCGTCCTTCACAGAGTCAGTTTGTCGTATCCACCTGGGGGGTGTTCGGCGGTGAATCTGAGTCCAGAAGTGCCGGGCTTTGATCCATTTGGGCGCTGGAGAGCGCGCCGTCCTTCACCTTGCCAAGACAGCTGACTATTTATGTTGTACACGAATTATTGCACATGAGGGGGAATAAATTTGTTTCTTGGAACCACTTTCTGGTTATTTAGCGCTGGGCCATTGTCAGATGCTGGTTCGGTTCTCTGACCCACGTCAGCAAATAACAGTTACGACATGAGTTGCCCTGAGTTGTACATATGTGTGAAGGGGCCCTAAATAATGTAATCATATTTGCGTGCAGTTCTGTTTCTCAGTTGAGTCTGCCATGGACATAGCAGTATGCCAGGTTCCAGCACACACTGATCTTAAAGGTCCTCACAGATCGCACTCTGAATGGTGTATTTCATGCTGATCCGAAATACACCCATGATTAATTGAGAGACTAAATACAATCACATTATGCCCAGCATGTTACTTTATGCTCAGGTTATGGGCTGCATAAATAGCAAAGTGGAGATGCACACCTCCTAAATACACTTGCACCTAATGCTTTAGACTATGCACTATATATTCTCAAGAGGGCCCATCATCTCAAGGCATCTTAGATACAAAGCAGATTGAGAACACATTTCCCCCAAAAGCAAGAACATGGCATCTGCTGAGACATCTGCCACAACTCTCCAATTAGAACTTTCTGCAGTCAGCTGAGAGTTCAGGCAACTCCAACTTCTGTGTACAACAAATATTAGCAAGAAAAAGATGGCAATTTGATGACTGTTTGTCCTTTTGTGCATTCACACAATTAATATAATATCGCCACAACAATTACCAGACATTGTGACAGCATTTTCTGTTATATCTGGTCTGATTGGACAGTTTGAAAGTGGACAGGACTTGGCAAATACTGACAAACTTGATATCACAGTTACTGTTACTGAACCGGCCTCCTAAGAACAAATTCAGGTTACAAAGATGCTTCAGTCTCACTGCATGACAAGATATATGTGACACAAACGCCATTGCTTACGTATTTACATGCATTACTAGCATAATGGCTGAAGAATTTAAAGGTTCATCCACCAGATGGTAGATTAAACTGGTAAGGTTTGGGACAAAACATTCTGTAGTTTTCCTTTTCTTATTGTTCCACTGGACTACACTGAAAAAAGAAAATACTTGAACCAACTTAATTGAATTGTTTCAATTGGTAACACCAAAATGAATTAATCTCTTTGAAATTACATGAATAAATTTGATTAATGCACGTGTGTTAATCAAATTTATTAACATGTTAATGTGTTAATCTATCAAATGTGCCAGTCTATCTTAACTTAATTTCAAAGAACTTAATTCTTTCCAGTGTTACCAATTGAAACAATTCAATTAAGTTGGTTCAAGTATTTTCTTTTTCAGTGTATTTCTTATTCATTATACGTCCTCACTGCAATGTGTTAATTTTAAAGGAAATGACGAAAGAATGTGTGATGTCACATGAATTTGCATATTTAGCATCAAGTATGTTTGTTTCTTTACACCATTGTCTTTGCATTATGGGAAATGCAGTTTTGCCTCTTAGTTTTTTCATGGTTTGAATTTTTTATGAAATCAGATTTTTAGAAGCATTCAAGCTTGTTTATATTAAACTGTCTGAAATTATTCCCTTTAAGCCCATAGAGAATATAAATCTCTTTAACATGACAGAAATTAAAGAAAAATATCAAAGCTGAAACAATGGCAGATATAATTTTGTGCTCCGTTTAGGGCCCGGTCACACGCAACAGCTGAACGAAGGATAAAAAGTAAAAAACCCACAAATTGTGCAAAGGTGAACGAATGACCCTGGATCTTCCCCATCACCGAAAAGCCTGCGAATCATCCAAAATCATCTGAAACTAATGAAAGAAAAACAAAGCGAACGTCAACCTCAACCCTTTAAATGAAATCAAAATGAAACAGTCTGTATGAGACAGAGCGTAGCCAGCCCTGTGCTCATGTCCGCAATAGTTGCAGGTGCAGGACAACAGGTGAAAGATGTTGTTGGTCTTTGCAACAACAAAATGTGCGCACACGCAGGCCAAGCACAAACGGCTGGAACATGCATAAAAAGTTAAAGTAGTTGATAAAACGTTCTTAACGCTATTATTTCTGTATGACAACGTTGCTTTTCGTCCCAAACATGGACGAGTCATCAGCGATACAAGGATGTTATGTGCAGGTCCTCTGAGCTTTAGTTATTGATCCGTTCAGATACTGTCAATGTTCGCACAAGACGTCAGACTTGGGAGGTTGGACGAAGTTGGATGACAGTCAAACAAAACGCTGACATTACAGAAACTACGCAAACAATAAGAACCGTCAAGACAGAAAGCAAAACAAAATACAAACACGCTGAAGTTGTCGTCGGTATTCGTTCACATTTTTCAACAGTTTGAAAATTCTGATGAAGCGCCAGCTACAGGAACAAAGGTTAAACAATGCCTCTGAAAGTCAACGTAAGTCCAGACTTCTTGTTTCATTTGGGCTTCGTTGTCCTTCGTTATTGCTGTGTGACCAGTGCTTTACAACTAGAACTCACAAGTTCTTGACGGAGTGGAACAGCGAAGGAAAACACATCAAATCTATGCTCGAATCTCCCATGTGCCTTCTGGCAAATTAGCTTAAATTTTATGTCTTCTTTTTACAAAAATCCTTTTTCAAACTGCTGTCACAACAGATAGAAGTTGCCCTGTAGATGCCCTATTTCTCCAATCACAGCCACAGAAGCCTATGACTCCTTCAGAGTTGACAAGGGTGTCTTGGTGGCTTCCCTCATGTGTCTCTTTCTTGCATGGAGACTCAATTTTTCAGAACTGCCTACTCCAGATAGATTTGCCATACAGTATCACTCAGTTTGTGTTTGTTAATGAGTGATTTAAATGAAAAAATAAAACACAATAAGACCTCTTTGAAGATGAAGACACTTCCCTCCAATATCTTCTTTTGATGGACATACCTCTGAGTACACGTGATAAAATACTTATTGAATGTGAATGTAGCTTTACAGTGCTTAAAGCTGATGAAAGACAAAGCTACATCCTTGTGCATCTTATAATGTGTACAACACAACAGGAAAAACAAGCCAGCATCCTGTGAATGTGTCCAACTGAGAGCTTCATTTATCATGCAGAGGCAGCAGCTGCAGCAACGTTTCTCCTGACACAAGTGCACAAATACCATTTACTTCTAATCATTTTGCACATCTTTAATACTGATCTGATCTTTATCATAATGATCTTTAATACAAGATTTGCCTTCAATGCAGTTTCTACAAATAAAAGAAATTCTGTTGTTTCTCCCTTATTTCAAGCTTTTGCAGCATAGAAACTTGTGCGACTACACCTGGATGAGTCAATCCAGTGTACAAATTCCACTTTGCTTTGACAGTGATGTTGTAATAAAAGAGTGTACTACTCACATCATGAAAAATAGTAAGTCCTTGCCCAGTGCAGTGCAGGGGCTGCTGCTGCTGCTGCTGCTGAGCCCGGAGGTGCTTCTGTTTGGCCGACTGCAGGCACATAGTGATCATCTCCGTGCAAGCCAGCATCTTGGAGTCCAGACACGGCTTGCAGAACCTCAGGCTGTGGACGAGTGGCAGGCAGACTGCAGGTGTCAGTGACAGCACAGACTCAGAGATGGTCTGCAAGTTTGTGCTTGCTGAGCAGAGATGCAGCTCCTCCTCCTAAAGCTTCCCTGATTGGCTGGTTTTTCTGAGTTAATTTGGGTGCAACTGCATGGAAGTAAAGGACAACACATCACGCCAAAAGTATTATATGCCGCATTAATATTAACCTGCAGCGAGGGGGAATAATGTAGCCTTTTATTCATTTTTGGACACGAGCGATCCTCTTAAACTGGTATATATTTAGCTGAAGTTACAATGTACAGTACTGTGCAAAAATCGTAAAAAAAAAAAATAAAAAAAAAAAAAAAATATATATATATATATATATATATATATATATATATATATATATATATATATATATATATACACTCAACAAAAATATAAATGCAACACTTTTGGTTTTGCTCCCATTTTGTACGAGATGAACTCAAAGATCTAAAACTTTTTCCACATACACAATATCACCATTTCCCTCAAATATTGTTCACAAACCAGTCTAAATCTGTGATAGTGAGCACTTCTCCTTTGCTGAGATAATCCATCCCACCTCACAGGTGTGCCATACCAAGATGCTGATTAGACACCATGATTAGTGCACAGGTGTGCCTTAGACTGCCCACAATAAAAGGCCACTCTGAAAGGTGCAGTTTTGTTTTATTGGGGGGGGATACCAGTCAGTATCTGGTGTGACCACCATTTGCCTCATGCAGTGCAACACATCTCCTTCGCATCATCCGTGAAGAGAACACCTCTCCAACGTGCCAAATGCCAGGGAATGTGAGCATTTGCCCACTCAAGTCGGTTACGACGACGAACTGGAGTCAGGTCGAGACACCGATGAGGACGCCGAGCATGCAGATGAGCTTCCCTGAGACGGTTTCTGACAGTTTGTGCAGAAATTCTTTGGTTATGCAAACCGATTGTTCCAGCAACTGTCCGAGTGGCTGGTCTCAGACGATCTTGGAGGTGAACATGCTGGATGTGGAGGTCCTGGGCTGGTGTGGTTACACATGGTCTGCGGTTGTGAGGCTGGTTGGATGTAGTGCCAAATTCTCTGAAACGCCTTTGGAGACGGCTTATGGTAGAGAAATGAACATTCAATACACGAGCAACAGCTCTGGTTGACATTCCTGCTGTCAGCATGCCAATTGCACGCTCCCTCAAATCTTGCGACATCTGTGGCATTGTGCTGTGTGATAAAACTGCATCTTTCAGAGTGGCCTTTTATTGTGGACAGTCTAAGGCACACATGTGCACTAATCATGGTGTCTAATCAGCATCTTGATATGGCACACCTGTGAGGTGGGATGGATTATCTCAGCAAAGGAGAAGTGCTCACTATCAAGATTTAGACTGGTTTGTGAACAATATTTGAGAGAAATGGTGATATTGTATATGTGGAAAAAGTTTTAGATCTTTGAGTTCATCGCATACAAAATGGGAGCAAAACCAAAAGTGTTGCGTTTATATTTTTGTTGAGTATATATATATATATATATATATATATATATATATATATATATATACTGAAACCCTGCTAAATACTTAACATTTATAAATATAATTTGTAACCACTTCTCATTTCTTCTTGATGAAAAAAATATATTAAGCGCAATCTGATATTTCTGATGTCTGCCAAGGGTTAATGAGGACTCAAAATAAAAGATATGTGATTCACGTCATGACCTGGACTTTACCTGAATCTGGATTCCACAACACAATACACAATGCAGTAACTGCATACTGATCCAGAATGTTCCGACTGATCAAGATGTTGCAATCTGATATTTAATTCACAAGCTGAAACAAAATAGTGTCTTCCTGATCTTGGCTTTACATTGTGATGTCATATGTGTGAGGTAGTTTTGACGTAATCCTTAAAAGTCTACAAAGTGAAATCCTGATCTAGAATCTGGATCCGGATCCAGATCACCTCTTCCAAGGCCTAACACCAAGGTGTGGTGAAACTTTGGTGAAAATCTATTAATTAGTTTTGACGTAGTCCTCAAAATCTGGCAAAGTGAAGTGTAAAAATTGAAATCCTGATCCAGAATTTGGATCTGGATCACCTCCAACATTCAGTGGAGTCTTCTTCATTGAAGTGCAAATTTAGAGAGAATCCATGAAGTAGTTCTGACGTAATCCTTAACAGCTTAAAGTGTAATCTGATCCAGAATCTGGATCCAGATCACCTCCAAAATGTAATGGGTTCTTCCATGGCCTAATATCTATCTGTGATGAAAATTTTGTCAAAATCTGTGCAGTAGTTTTGATGTAATCCTGGTAAGAAACAGACTGAAAAATAAATAAACCAATGATTTTTATTTTGTCCTTGTGGACGTAATAATCTATATAAGAAAATTAGGTTATATTTAATCATGTTTTTAAAAAAATACTTCAATCATTTGTCATAATTGTGTTGTTATGTATCAGGCAATACATCAAACAAATCAAGGTGATTCATTTTTAAAATAAGGTGTTTAATTTGATGATTGATTTCGTTATTGATAAGAATATCAAACAGGCGTGAGCAGCCACATTTCTTGTAGAGCTTCACAGTGCAACACGCCATTCTAAAAAAAGTACAACCAAACCTAATCTACTTTAATTTCATATGAGACAAAAGCTTTCTGTGTAGTAGAGGCACACTGGTTCCACATGAAAAAAATAAAACACAATCCCACATAAATTATAATAAAACCTGCAAGTGACAAATACCAAAAATGTATACCACAAGTTACAGGTGTTACTCTTAGTTTATGTTCACAGAAAACAAAGGCATTGCAACAACAAATGTGTAACTTATTGTATGTACTTTGATTATTAAAAAATGTACAGATTTTTGCTTTAATTCATTTATTTATTTATCTATTCAGGAAGATATGGTTTGTCTAATCGTAATATTCACCTTTGCAAACTGGGTTATTAGTTCACAAGACCATTTCCAACGCAGGGCATGTTAGGAAGTGGTGCAGATATTTCCACTGGATGCATGATGTTCAGCCCTGTTTCACTTTTTTGTTAAACTCTTATACAATCTATTAACTTTCATAACACAGTCACCCTTTGTTCACTAAATGTAACTGTAACCCTAACCCCAACACCCCCCCCCCCCGTCACCCAAAATTTCATGATACCATCACAAAAAAATTTCATGACACCATGACAAAAATCTACTCAATTTCGTGACAATATCAAGAACTAATAGATTAAATCACCTTTCATGACACCATCACAAACTTGCCATGAGATCCGGTTGTATATGCTTTACTGTGCTATGATTTCTGTCTAAAATCTTATGTGCATCACTGTAAAACTCTGAACAGCTTTACTACTGGGGGAGGAGGAGTAACAGGAAGACAGGGGACAGGAAGGAGAGGAAAAGTAATTTCAGTTTCAATTTATTTTCCTTTATATAGCACCAAATCACAACACAGTTGCCTCAAGGTGTTTCACACAAGTAAGGTCTAACCTTACTAACCCCCAGAGCAGCAGTGATAAGGAAAAACTCCCTCTGAGGAAGAAACCTCAAGCAGACCAGACTCAAAGGGGTGACCCTCTGCTTGGGCCATGCGACAGACATAAATTACAGAACAATTCACAAAATGAATATACATTAAATGCAGTTGGTGCACAGGACAGGAGGGTCACCAGCACAAATACCGCACCCATTTCTGGATGGAGCTGCATCTTAAACACAGAGAAAAAAAACAGAATCAGGCATCAGAAAGATAAGAAATACAATATAATTTGTCAGCATTAAACAACAAGAAAAACAGGAAATACTAAGGTGATCGCCAGTCACTAGCCCTAAGCTTCACTAAAAGACCCACAATTTAGGTAAAGTTGAGGCTGCGGCCCGCTCCGTTTCCTAAAAAATGAATTAAAAGAGTAAAAAGCATAGAACTATACTATGCTAGTATGCTAGCCATATGAAAGGGAGAATGAGTGCGTCTTAAGTCTGGACTTGAAAGTCTCCACAGAATCTGACTGTTTTATTGACGTAGGGAGATCATTCCACAGAACAGGTGCACGATAAGAGAAAGCTCTTTGACCCACAGACTTCTTATTCACCATAGGGGCACAAAGTAGTCCCACACCCTGAGAATGCAAAGCCCGGGCCGGTACGTAAGGTTTAATTAGGTCAGCTAGGTAGGGAGGTGCCAGTCCGTGAACAATTTTATAGACTAGCAGCAGAACCTAAAATCTGATATCACTGGGAGGAAGCCAGTGAAGGGATGCCAAAATGGATGTAATGTGGTTGAACTTTCTGCTTCGTGTCAAAAGTCTGGCTGCAGCATTTTGAACCAATTGGAAAGCCCAGTAGTCCAATCCAGAAGAGATTAAGTGGCTAAAGTAGTAGCCAGTAAGCCAGTAGCAAGCAGTATTTATATTTGTATTTACATTCTGAAAAGTTTTTTTTTTTTGCTTTCACTTTGACACTCTGTGCTTCTTACCCTGTGTGCTGCTATACGATGCTGCTGCAAAATGAACTGCTGTCTCAATGAGAAAAAGTGATTTTTTTTTTTCAACTTAACTGGAGAAGTCTTGTGGCATTAACTCAATTGTAAAGAATTAACTTAAAAAACGTCTATGCAAATTGTTACATCAATTTTTCTCATTGAGACAGCGGTTCCTTTATTAGAGTGTGGAACCTCAATTTCCCTGAGAGAGTCTTCCCAGGCCACATTGACCACCTCTGACCGGGGAATCCCGAGGCATTCCCTGGCCAGTGTGGAGACATAATCTCTCCATCTAGTCCTGGGTCTTCCCCGGGGTCTCCTACCAGATGGATGTGCCTGGAACACATCCATGGGGCATCCTTACCAGATGCCCGAACCACCTCAGCTGGCTCTTTTCAACGCAAAGGAACAGTGGCTCTACTCCAAGCTCCCCACGGATGACTGAGCTTCTCACCTTATCTCCAAGGGAGACACCAACCACCCTCCTAAGGAAGCCAATTTTGGCCGCTTGTACCCACGATCTAGTTCTTTCGGTCATGACCCAACCCTCATGACCATAGGTGACCAGTAGATCAAGAGCTTTGCCTTTTGGCTCAGCTCCCTTTTCGTCACAACAGTATGGTAGAGCGAATGCAATACCACCCCTGCTGCACCAATTCTCCAGCCAATCTCACGCTCCATTGTCCCCTCACTCCTGAACAAGACCCCGAGGTACTTGAACTCCTTTACTTGGGGCAAGGCCACATTCCCTACCCAAAGTAGGCAATCCATCGGTTTCCTGCTGAGATCCATGACCTCAGATTTAGAGGTGCTGATCCTCATCCCGGCCGCTTCACACTCGGCTGCGAAGTGATCCACTGAGTGTTGGAGGTCACAGGCCAATGACGCCAACAGGACCACATCATCTGCAAAAAACAGTGATGAGACTCTAAGCCTACCATCCTGGAACCTTCCTCCCACCGGCTACACCTCAATATCCTGTCCATGAATATCACAAACAGGATAGGTGACAAGGTGCAGCCCTGGCGGAGGCCAACCTCCACCGGAAACAAGTCCAAGTTAATGTTGAGCACCCAAACACAGCTCTCGCTTTGTGTGTACAGAGATTGGATGGCCCTGAGAAGAGACCCCCTCACTCCATACTCCCGTAGCACTTCCCACAGTATCTCCCGGGGTACCCGATCATACACCTTCTCCAAGTCCACAAAACACATGTAGACTGGATGGGCATACTCCCAGGTACCCTCCAGGATCCTTGTGAGAGTGAAGAGCTGATCGGTTGTTCCATGATAAGGACAGAACCCGCATTATTCCTCATCAATCAGAGGTTCAAGTATCGGCCGAACCCTCTTTTCCAGCACCCTGGAGTAAACTTCACCAGGGAGGCTGAGTAGTGTGATGCCCCTGTAATTGGTACACTCTCTCTGAGCCCACTTTTTTAATATGGGGACCACCACCCCAGTTTGCCACTACTTAGGCACTGTCCCAGACCTCAACTGATGATAATCCTCCATCAACAAAAACAAGACGCCAGTTGTACACATTGGTACCATTACTAGCAGGGGTAGCTTGGTACATCAGCTAGCTAGGCTGTCAGTCATATTTTATTTTAGCACATATATTCATGCATTTCTGATGTCAGGGAGGAAGTTGCAGTAGAACCACTAAGCTTCTGTGGAGAAAGGAAACAGTTGCAGTGGTTTGATTAGCATACACCCCAAGCAATGACAAAAATGAAGCTTAGTCAGACATGTTAACATGACTCAGCGTGACACATGCTTTTGGTGACAGTCCACACCAGTTTGAAGAAGTGCTAACTATGGTGCTAACATATAAGTATGGATTAGTTTGGTCAGAACATACCGTGGCTTAGTTAGCATGCGCCTCACTATGCCCGAATTAAGTGACAGAAAATGAATAGAAAATTCAATCAATCAATCAATCAATTTTTTTTTATATAGCGCCAAATCACAACAAACAGTTGCCCCAAGGCGCTTGAAAATACAAGTTTAAAATGAAGAGTCCAGGCACAAACTCAAGGCAAAGGACAAGTCTGATAAAAATGAGACAGCCATTACACATGAATGACTGCAGTGTATTACCCACCCAACCATCTAGCCATCCATTTTCTGTACCCTATTAATCCAGTTAAGGGCAGGGTTGGGTAGGATTACTTTGAAATGTAATCCAAAAGTAATCAGATTACATGTAATCCACATGTATTCTTTCAAAGTAATCCTACCAAACCTTGGTTAAGGGTCACGGGGGCATGGAGCCAAGCTCAGTCAACTGCAGTAACTGATAAATTAATTTTACCGCAGGACCCGTTTCTGTTGTCCTACAGAAAAACCAAGTGAAAATGTAGTTTGTTTGCAAAAACCATATAGTAGCCGTGTATCCGGGGATCAAGATGGCTGTGCCCACGATTGCTTTATTTGCGCTCTGAATTCACTTATTTTTCTGAATATATCACGTTAATCATGGAAACATTTGATGAAATTGATGAACCTGTTGTACTATCACCAACAGGAAAACGTAAATGATGTTGGCCAGGCCAATCTGCCTTTGCCAGAGAAAAAGTACAGTGGGAAAGGATTGATATCTCGTTTAGCATGACAGCATAATGTACTGTGCTCTGCCAGGTGTCGCATTTATTGCTAAAGTTTCCAATGTGTCTTCATTAATGCTGCAAATGACTAATTCCCACAGATGGACTAACTGGGTTTTGCAAAAAAAATAAATAAATAAATAAAATAAAATAAAATAAAATAAAAATTAAAACAAAATCAAAGGTCGACATACTGGGTTTTGCAGACAAATAAATCAAAATTTAGTAATTAATACATTTTTGTAAACAAATAAAGAAATAAATAAAGTTCGTTAGTGAGATGTACAACTGCCATCAGGTAAAAATTATTTTATTTCTAAACAAAAATGATTTAAGTTTGCACCTGAACTCTTCAAATATTCTGTAATAAATCATGACTTTCAGTTTTAATTAAATCTGAGCAGTTTTCCCACAAAGTCTACTTTAGTTAGACGCTGCCATCTAGTGTACGTGGTTTTCATTTCTCCAGATGTTTTATCATTTGGGTTATATTTTCTTTTATTCCTCATCTAGTCGATAATAATAATAATAATAATAATAATAATAATAATACGAATGTAATTATATGTAATAATAATCATGTTTTTCCAATGACTACCAAAGTGTTTCTGTCAAGGAAACCAAACAACACCTTTACTTTGAAGTGCCTGTTTCAATAAAATTTTTGAAAATAGTCATAATAATGATGATGATGATGATGATAATTGTTTTGTTTTGATAACTGCATTACTACGAGTATAAAAGGGGGCGGAGCTACGAGCCTGTTACGTTTCCTCTTCATATTGACTTCAGATTAGTTTCACTTTCTATGGGACCTGTCGGAAGAACGAGCTTGCTTTACGTCGCTTTAAAAGAATAAAACCTTAAATCAAGACACAAAAGAAAGACAAAGGAAATTTAGGCTTTACACAGGCTGTAGAATTGCCGTCAGCTTTACTTTATAAACTTCAGGTCGATGGACTTTTGGGGGACAGCTGTGGCGACCTGAAGACGTTGGATGGAAAACATCCTGGAAAGTCTCGTTTTTCTTCACAAAACTTTTATATATATATAAAATTAGTCCATAGATTCGGTGTTGGGTCGTTTTCAGGTGAAGAATGGCTTCTGAAGTTACTTTAAAGGAAGGTGAGCGAATACACTTTGGATTTTATTCAGAACAGTCAAACTGCTGTATTTCGTGTTTGTTTGATTAGGTTTTTCAGAATTATGTATTTAATGTGAAAGTGAGTTTGTGTTTGGATTGACATACTGGCATTTACATATTTCTTCCGTCTCCTCGGACGCATTATGAAAAAACAAACAAACAAACAAACAGCCAAAACAGCGCCACCTACCGGGCACAAAGGAGAACATGGTGAAACTTCCACCGTTTTACTCCCTGATGATCCCTCTGCTTTACACCCTCATCACCCACTTCATTCATTCAGATTTCCAACTGTAGATTGACTTCTCTATGCGCTGAATTCAACAGCAACAAATCCAGTGCAGCAAATAACTGAAACAATCTTGCAAATGGTGATAAAAGCATCCAATTCGACAGAAATACTCCTTAGACACTCCTCTTTAAAAAAAAAACAATTGTCCACTTGACTTTTCAGTTGGTGGTCAGGTAGGGGTCAATTGAAGAATTACACAGAGGTCAAAATGAAAAGATATTGAAAAATATTCCACATTATTTGCCTGATTATAAAGATTCCAAAAAGGTATAGTTTGGACTATCTGTGACTGAATTCTATGGAGTTACGGGATAAAAACAGCAAGAATGGTGACAAAGGTCAGTGTCATTTTGTACAGGAGTCAAAAGTTAAAGTTGCTCCAATTTTGGTTAAAAGTGATGCAAATTATTGGTTGAGCTAATAGGATTAATAAATGGAATAGTTTTGACAGTGCTGAATGCTTGGTCTCCAAAGTAAAGGTCAAACAAGGTCTACGTCTATTGGATTCTATGACATGTGACATATGTTGCCCCGTAACGTGTTAAGTAAGGATGATACATGGTCCAGACTATTTCTTTTTAAAACCATGTTAACTCAACTAGTAATTTGCATCACTTTTTACCAAAACTGGAGCAACTTTAACTTTTGACCTCTGTACAAAATGAAACTGACCTTTCACCATTCTTGCTGTTTTTATCCCGTAACTCCATAGAATTCAGTCACAGATAGTCCAAACTATACCTTTTTGGAATCTTTATGATCAGGTAAATAATGTGGAATATTTTATCAATATGATTGGAGCATCTTTTAATTTTGACATGACCTCTGTGTAATTCTTCAATTGACCCCTACCTGACCACCGATTGAAAATTCAAGTGGCCAATCATTTTTTTCTAAAGAGGGGTGTCTAAGAAGTATTTCTGCTGAATTTGATGCTTTCATCACCATTTGCAGGATTCCCTTCTAAATATTCTCTTATCTGCTGCATTAATCAGATTATATAAACATGTAACAGGAAATTACTTTAACTTTCTTACTGTAATTTCTTGGATGTCTATGAAGTGCTCAGAGCATGCTGTAGTGCCACACAATGCTGCATCAATGGACCCCAATCCCAAATGGTAGCCATCCAGGCACACACCCACTCTTTTGCGCCATGCTTCACCAAATGCACCACATGAGCAAGTTCTTGTAGATGACATTCCCTCACGATGCATGAGGTACCCCTCAGTGAGTTCCCCCATTCATTTGACATGAAGTCAATCCAGTGGTACTCAAGGATCCTCAGAGACCTAGTGCAAGAAACATCCACATGTCGCATACATTCATTAATTAGCATCCGAGTGTTGCAACCATGCAGGAAGACGGGATGTACCAAGACCCCACAGATGTCTACGCTCGTTCTGCTGCAAAGCTTTCGGCGCCTGTCCTGCAAATTTATGTCTCCGTAAGCTTTTCCCAGTTCTTTTTTTATCAAGTCTCTGGATCTGATCAACATTAATGTCATATCCTTTATTTAACCAGACATGTCTTGTTGAGATTAAAATCTTTTTCAAAAGATACCTGGCCAGTAAAGCAGCATTACAAGAGTTACAGTAGTTATTGGGATGCAATCCGTGTTTATTTATTATTCACTCATTATTGAACATAATTATATATATATATATATAAACTTACATTTTTGTCATTTCAATATATGTGCTTTGGGTAGGGGAAACCAGGGCACAGTGAATTAGAAATGTTGTTTTGTGGCAGCATAAACACACTAATTCATGGGGCACAGTAAATCGACTTAGAATATAATGAAAAAACAAATGATTATAAATATTTCTTAAAAATTATTAACTATATGCTGATGCATATACAAAGTATAATCCAGCAAACCAGCTATGTAATGTGTGAGTGCCTTATATAGTGATATAAGTCCTTTAGAAAGTATTATAAATACAACTGTCATTATTTCTGTTAAAATGTGAAAATAGTTGTTTATATACACAAATTATAGAAATAATTCATGGAAAAATAAATGTTTAAGCTTCAATAAGTAATATTTGTCATCCGCTTGATACTGGGGCTTCGTAAATCACTTTCTAGATTGATTCACTGTGCCCCGGGTGCATGTGACACACATGATTTATGTTATCAAATAGCTGATAGTCTGGAGAAGACATAACACATACTCATCAGTTGGACGGGGTAGTCTTCTATCTAATAATTTTTGGGCCACCTTTCCTCTGTTATGAGAAATAAATACAAAGACACTGACATCCACAAAATTTACTTTTGATAGGAAAAAAACTGACTTCACTTGCCACTTAGTTTTACCCTTAATGTATCCAAAAACAAAACACTAATTTATAAGGGGGGATGTCTTTATGCATAAAAATATGGCATAACTGCTGCAAATATATATGTATTTTTGCAGATATAGCTGCCGATTCACTGTGTCCCTTGATTCACCGTGCCCCGGTTTCCCCTATACGCATGTAAATGAATGTAAAGTATTTTTTGACTGGAGCACCATTAAACAAAAGCTTGTTTTGGGAATTGTACGTGTAATGAGCTTCTATTTGATGTATGCTAATCGGCCTGTGACATCTTGACTATTAAGCCAGCGTATGCCGACTGAAAAATTTGGCGACTACACTGGCTACGTAAAATAAATTAATCCAGAAGCAAATTAATATGGCATAAAATACTGTGTTTTACAAAAAGTGGCAATTTACAATTTGGGAGTTACCCTCATATACGAGGGCTGTCCGTAAAGTATAGGTCCTTTTAATTTTTTTCAAAAACTATATGGATTTCATTCATATGTTTTTACGTCAGACATGCTTGAACCCTCGTGCGCATGCGTGAGTTTTTCCACGCCTGTCGGTGACGTCATTCGCCTGTGAGCACTCCTTGTGGGAGGAGTCGTCCAGCCCCTCGTCGGAATTCCTTTGTCTGAGAAGTTGCTGAGAGACTGGCGCTTTGTTTGATCAAAATTTTTTCTAAACCTGTGAGACACATCGAAGTGGACACGGTTCGAAAAATTAAGCTGGTTTTCAGTGAAAATTTTAACAGCTGATGAGAGATTTTGAGGTGATTCTGTCGCTTTAAGGACTTCCCACGGTGCGAGACGTCGTGCAGCGCTCTCAGGCAGCGTCATCAGCCTGTTTCAAGCTTAAAACCTCCACATTTCAGGCTCTATTGATCCAGGACGTCGTGAGAGAACAGAGAAGTTTCAGAAGAAGTCGGTTTCAGCATTTTATCCGGATATTCCACTGTTAAAGGAGATTTTTTTTAATGAAAGACGTGCGGGCGGATTGCAGCGTCGGCTCGCAGCCGCCGCGACGCTCCGTCACAGGAAAAACACCTCTGTTGGAAGCCTTGAGGACAAGTTGGAACATCTCCAGCTGATAAACAATTTCTCATATACTCACTCCACTGAAAGCCATCAAAAGCCAACTGGATTTTAACAAATGGTTATCAACATGGAGGTGTTTTTCCTGTGCCGCCGCGCCGCGTCGGCTGCGTCCCGACGCGCGGACCCGTCCGCACGTCTTTCATTAAAAAAATCTCCTTTAACAGTGGAATACCCGGATAAAATGCTGAAACCGACTTCTTCTGAAACGTCTCTGTTCTCTCACGACGTCCTGGATCAATAGAGCCTGAAATGTGGAGGTTTTAAGCTTGAAACAGGCTGATGACGCTGCCTGAGAGCGCTGCACGACGTCTCGCACCGTGGGAAGTCCTTAAAGCGACAGAATCACCTCAAAATCTCTCACCAGCTGTTAAAATTTTCACTGAAAACCAGCTTAATTTTTCGAACCATGTCCACTTCGATGTGTCTCACAGGTTTAGAAAAAATTTTGATCAAACAAAGCGCCAGTCTCTCAGCAACTTCTCAGACAAAGGAATTCCGACGAGGGGCTGGACGACTCCTCCCACAAGGAGTGCTCACAGGCGAATGACGTCACCGACAGGCGTGGAAAAACTCACGCATGCGCACGAGGGTTCAAGCATGTCTGATGTAAAAACATATGAATGAAATCCATATAGTTTTTGAAAAAATTAAAAAGGACCTATACTTTACGGACAGCCCTTGTAAGTCTTCAAACCATGGACAGCATCCTAATATTTTCAATGCTAACAATCAAATTCATGTTTGTTGGGTCCAGAGGGCTGGAAAAAATAGATTTTTTGAGTTGTGTGTGTGTGTGTGTGTGTGTGTGTGTGTGTGTGTGTGTGTGTGTGTGTGTGTGTGTGTGTGTGTGTGTGGGGAGGGGGGGGGGGAGTTGCAAGGGATCCACTTCAGGCCTATGGCCCGTTTCACCATATATAGTACTAATGATTGAAAGCCTGGATCTTGGCCTTGAGCCATGTCCTTGCTCAGCTTCTCAAATGCTGCAATCAGGACATTCATCGATTCCACAGCAACTACAGCACTGGCCATGAAGTCAAGGTCAGCAATACTTTCCTCACTGGCAACAACGTCTCAAGTGTTGGTCTACACAACCCGGTCCAACCCCTAGTACATGTAAACACTGAAATGAGCAGGAAGGCAGGGCACATGTATGCCGAATTCCAAAATTCACCAGAAACTTGTTGGGTATCTTGTGAATTTTCAAGATGTCCTCCAGAGTGTATTTGCCAGGATTTACTAAATGATCTGACAAACACTTGCATTATAATGTCATTAAAATGGCCTTTTGGGACCACTGCAGAAATATTTATTGTAATAAAATGTTGGATGTGAAGGCTTTTGTTATTGTGTGTGTGTGTGTGTGTGTGTGTGTGTGTGTGTGTGTGTGTGTGTGTGTGTGTGTGTGTGTGTGTGTGTGTGTGTGTGTGTGTGTGTGTGTGTGTGTGTGTGTGTGTGTGTAGCGGAGGAATTGGCGCGCTCCCTGAGTGAAGCCCTCAGCAATGGAGATGCAGAAGAGGCAGCCAGCCTGTCCCAGAGATTGTCACAGCTCAACATTCCAGTGTGTGTCACCATTAACAGTCAGGCCTACTCTCAGGACTCCATAAGGTGGGACACAGTTCTGTTCACTCAGTAATTATTCAGGCAGGGCTGTAAACAGATGGGGTCTAATTCCGCGTTCACACCGGGCGCGATCAGACGCTACAAATTCGCGGGGGTCGTGTGGTGACGGACGCACCACCATCGCCTGGTGTGTCGCTCTGCTTTTGCTAAAAAAAATTCGCTCCGGTGCGTCATCAAATAGGAGGAGCTTCCATTCCGCTCGCCGGTTCTGGTTGTCAGTCAAGTTAACATGATGGACCTTGATCACACGGAGCGAGCTGTTGTGGAAAGCTGACAAATATCATGAGACGTTCCCAATTCAGGGAGTATCATTATTTGTTGCAGGAACTGCGTCTGGATGACGGCCGCTTTCAGCGGTCCTTTCGCCTCTGCGGGACCCAGTTTGAGGAGCCCCTGTCCCGTTCATGTGCGCACATGTAAACAATAAAAAATAAATAAATAAATAAACTCTGCTGCCTGCTGTGGGGCTGCAGCTCGCTCTTCCCCCAAAAACTCTGTCATAATTGTGTTTAGAAACCAGTCACCATTTGTTTTATTATACATCTGTGTAGTTAATAGGGATAGGTATTGATAAGGTTTTATCGATATCGATGCCATTATCAATTCTGCTTATCGATCCGATTCCTTATCGATTCCCTTATCGATACCTCGTGAATTTTGTACTAAAAGTAGGCTTTACAGGTTTTCGATGTATTTTCTTGAGTCTTAAAGTAAATAAATATGAAATTAGTCACTGTATCCTTGATCTCTGGACATAAATAAAAATAAACAAAACTGTGTTTCGCTTTGAATTTATTAATTCAGACTGAATTCTGTCGTTCTATCTTGACTTGTCAGAGAGCCGCGCAACATTTGGAGCTGTGTGAACAGAACGGAGGATGATTCTCGTTTCTTTCACGCAACAAGACAGGAGTCCCAGTTAGTAACTTTAATCCACACAAAAGTGAAACACAACTCATATTCAGGGATGAAAGTGGTGAAAAACAAAAAAAGCTGAAACCCAAAATTACCCCCCAACACCACCTGCACGAAAATGTTTGAATTCTAGAAGCTCTGAAATGCAATCTGGGACTATTCCAGACGATAAACTGGAGTGAGTGCTGAATCCATTTAGGTGAGAGAAAAAACATACAACTTTCCTTATTCAAATTCATTCCAGTAGTATTCTGCTCTTACTAGGATGCAGCAGTTTTCTAGTTTGGCAGACAGTTCTGGACGAAATCACTAAAGAAATTAACAAACTGAAAATATGGTTTGACCAAAACAAACTGTCATTAAACTTAAATAAGACAGGGATGAAATAGAGGTGTGAGAGTCACTAGGTGTTCATTTATTTCTGTATGTATTTATTTATTTATGTTAGTTGCTATTATATATTTTCTGTTGTGTTTCTATTCAGGTTCTTTTTGTCTCTTTCTCTAAAATTGTATATAATAATTATTAGATTATTAATATACAAGGTCTGTGATAAAAGTAACGGACCTTATTATTTTTTTCAAAAACCATATGGATTTGAATCACGTGTGATTACATCAGACATGCTTGAACCCTCGTGGGCATGCAAGAGTTTTTTCACGCCTGTCGGTTACGTCATTCGTCTGTGGGCAGTCTTTGAGTGAGGAGTCGCCCACCCTCTCGTCGTTTTTTCATTGTTTAGGAATGGCTCAGAGACTGCTGCTTTGTTTGATAAAAATTTGTTCAAAAACTGTAAGGCACAACTGAGTGGACACCATTCGATAAATTCAGCTGGTTTTCTGTAAAAATTTTAACGGGTGATGAGAGATTTTGGTCTGGTAGTGTCGCCGTAAGGATGGCCCACAGCGCCTGACGGCGATCTGCGCTTCGAGGCGGCAGCGTCTCGCCGTTTCAAGTTGAAAACTTCCACATTTCAGGAGAACTTTTTTCTGAGAACTTTCAGAAGAAGTCAGCATGAGGAATTTATTCGGACATTCCATTGTTAACGGACATTTTGTAATGAAAGAATGTGCGGGCAGAGTCGCATGTCGGGCTGGACCCGACTGCGGGTGGTCGCGACAGGAAAAACACCTCCGTTGGAAACCTTAACGGACAAGTTGGAACATGCCCAAGCTGTTAAACAATTTCTCAGTTACTCACTTGTTGAAAGCCATCAAAAGCTGCCTGAATTTTACAAATGGTTTTCAACACGGAGGTGTTTTTCCTGTCGCGGCGCACACAGATTTGCCGAGTCGTCACGGAAACGACTCGGCGAATTTGCGCGCACGTCTTTCATTAAAAAATGTCCTTAAACAGTGGAATGTCCGCATAAAGTCCTCATGCCGGCCTCTTCTGAATCTTCTCTGTTCTCTCACGACGTCCTGGGTGAATTAAGCCTTAAATTAGGATGTTTTCAGGTCGAAACAGGCCGACGACGGCGCCTGGAAGCGCTGCTCGACGTCCAGCTCCGTGGGAAGTCCTTACACCGACAGAAACACCCCATAATCTCTCATCAGCCGTTAAATGTTTCACCGAAAACCAGCTTAATTTCTCGAATAGTGTCCACTCGGATATTCTTCACAGGTCCAGAAAAAAGGTTGATAAATCAACGCGCGCCGTCCGCAGCGGCTATTCAGACAAAGAGATTCCGACGGGCGGGGTGGAGCACTCCTCACTCAAGGCCTGCCCACAGGCGAATGACGTCACCGACACGCGTGAAAAAACTCACGCATGCGCACGAGGGTTCAAGCATGTCTGACGTAAAAACATATGAATCAAATCCATTTATTTTTTGAAAAAAATAAAAAGGACCGCTTTTTTCATCACAGACCTCGTATAAGCAAAAATAAATTTAAGGAATATTACAATTTGGGGTTCCCCCGGAGGAGCTGGAGGAGGTGTGTGTGGATCGGGAGGTCTGGGCGGCTTTGCTTGAGCTGCTGCCCCCGCGACCCGACTCCGGATAAAGCGGAAGAAAATGGATGGATGGATGGATGCACCCGAACGTGATGGATGCACCCGAACGCACCCGAACGAATTGCTAAATGCTAACTTTTAACATTGAAAATGCCATAGACATGCTAACGCGTTAGCATCGCTCCCATTTTTAAGTTAGAAAATACATCTATCAACTGTTTCAGAAGACCATAACAGGTCGGTTTAACATAGAAAAGGTAAATAATACTCACAGACGTTGTTGTGTGGGCCGCCGAAGAGGAGGTACTGCTGGCCCACCACCACCAGAGGGCGACCTGTCTGGAGTGCGGGCTCCAGGCACCAGAGGGCGCTGTCGCCTCACAGGAGCAGCCAGGGTGACAGCTGTCACCCATCACCTGAGACGAGACAGCTGATATCAATCAACAGGGAGGTATATCAGCAGGACGGCATCTCCACCTCATTGCCGAGATATCGCTTTACCAAGGAGGTAACGTATCCAGCCGATTATATCAACCTTAATTACCTTTTGCCTTTATACAGAGAGAGAGAAGAGCAGCAGGAAACAGTATTTGGATAAGTACTCACACTCCTGCACTTTAGTGTTTTCCTGACAAGAGGTGGAGGTGGTGTTCCACCCTGTGTTACTGGGTGCAGCCGCACCCACACCTGACTGTTTCTGTTCCTTGCCAGCAGTACCGGATCCGACGAGCGGAGGCAGTGGCCACCTGGGGTTCGGGACTTGGCGGCTCCAGTATCCCCGGGGTTCGGTGGCAGAGGAAATCGGGTGGTTCCGGTTCGACTCGGACAGACGTCTCCTATCGTCGAGCCTGCCCACACGACACCTTTGGAATTCGGTTACTGCTGTATTTGTAATCTGTTGTGTTTGTTGTGTGAATTCACAACAGTAAAACTTTGTGATTTGATTTTCTCCATTGTCCGTTCATTTGCGCCCCCTGTTGTGGGTCCGTGTTCCTACACTTTCCCAACAGACGTATGCTCTTTAGGGTTTTAGCGGGGGAAAATTAAGCGAAATAAATAAATAAACGAAGCAATCGACCGAAGCATTGCTTCAATCTGCGAATCACGCTTCGATTGGTTCAAGGTTCAAAGCAAAGCCGCGCTGCAGAAAAGTTAAGGACCCGCTGCAGCGTCTGTAATCAGTGTAGAGAAACGATCATTTTCCTGACAAACACCCGCCAAAACAACGGCCACTCTGAAGGACCGATAACAGAATCGTTAAGCACAAAGCTTATTGATGTCGGTGGATCGAATCATTTCTTAACGATAACCGAAAGGAACCGGTTCTCGATACCCATCCCTAGTAGTTAATTAATAAAATATTTTCCATGGACGATTCGCTTGCTCGCACGTAAAATAAAAAGAAAAAGAAACTCCGCTCCCGCTGCTGTGGGGCTGCTGCTCGCTCCAAAAATTCTGTCATAATTATGAAATAAAGGACAAAAGAGACATAAGTCCTGCTCACAGGCTGCTACCAGATACAGGACATGTTCACATCTTCAGTCAAACTCCAGACATCTCCACGTCACTACATATTCAGTCCCTGATTGGTCATCGCGGCGCGACGAGACGAAAAAGTTCAGATTTTCCAACTTGGGAAGGAGGGCAACGCGACGTGATGCGACGCAATATCGCGCCACAAACACGCCAATCGCTCAAAATTGCTTCACTCGCGTCGCTTCATTCGTGTCCATCGCGTCGTGCTGCGTGACTTCGCGCCAAAATGCATTATTCCATAGGGATTACATGGCAACCTGTCGCTGCTGTCGCTCATGTCGCACCCGGTGTGAACGCAGCATAACACAAACAGTGATTGGCGTGCCATTTCATTTCTGATGGAGATGCAGCAATCTAACGTTTTCTCGTCCAATACAGACATTGATCTTTTTGATCTTTGACCAGTTTGAAAAATTTTCTCTAAATTTTAAGGCCCTGTCACACCTAGACGATTTAGCCAGCGTATGCCAACCGTATTAAAAAACGCATAAGATCAATAAGTTAAGGGTAAGTTATTTTATAAGTTAAGAGCAAGTTGAAGCACGTTGAAACATGCTGAAGCTCGCTGTACGTCCTGAGAAGCTGAACTCCTCAAAAAATTGTGGGCATTTTCAACGCATGCCAGCGTGTGACTCATACATGCTGGACATAAGTTGTAAGTTATGTGATTGTTGGCAGATGTTTCTTGTAATTTACTCATAAGTCTAAATCTGTCTATTAATGCTGGCCACTGATGGGCTGAAAGCCGCGGCCCATATGCAGAACGACTGTTGCATTCACACACGGAAAAAATATAAAGTTTGACCTGTTCATTTCAGTCCAATTCACCATCACAGATGGACATGAATCCACATACAGTTCCTGATTTCTTAAAATGACCTCGGAAAATCCTTTTAATTTGTGGATGGAAATGTAGCGTTTTAAAGCAAGCCTCCATCTTCTTTGTCTTTCAGCTGGTCCCGTTAGGGGTCGCCACAGCAGATCAATCAATCAATTTTATTTATATAGCGCCAAATCACAACAAACAGTTGCCCCAAGGCGCTTTATATTGTAAGGCAAGGCCATACAATAATTACGTAAAAAAAAAAACAACGGTCAAAACGACCCCCTGTGAGCAAGCACTTGGCGACAGTGGGAAGGAAAAACTCCCTTTTAACAGGAAGAAACCTCCAGCAGAACCAGGCTCAGGGAGGGGCAGTCTTCTGCTGGGACTGGTTGGGGCTGAGGAAGAGAACCATGAAAAAGACATGCTGTGGAGGGGAGCAGAGATCAATCACTAATGATTAAATGCAGAGTGGTGCATACAGAGCAAAAAGAGAAAGAAACACTCAGTGCATCATGGGAACCCCCTAGCAGTCTAAGTCTATAGCAGCATAACTAAGGGATAGTTCAGGGTCACCTGATCCAGCCCTAACTATAAGCTTTAGCAAAAAGGAAAGTTTTAAGCCTAATCTTAAAAGTAGAGAGGGTGTCTGTCTCCCTGATCTGAATTGGGAGCTGGTTCCACAGATCAATCGTTACCATTTTACCCTGTCCTCTGTATCTTCCTCTGTCACACCAACCACCTGCATGTCCTCCCTCACCACATCCATAAACCTCCTCTTTGGCCTCCCGCTTCTCCTCCTGCCTGGTGGCTCCATCCTCAGCATCCTTCTCCCTATATACCCTGGGTCCCTCCTCTGCACATGTCCAAACCATCTCAATCTCGCCTCTCTGACTTTGTCTCCAAACCGTCCCACCTGAGCCGTCCCTCTGATATGTTCATTCCTAATCTTGTCCATTCTTGTCACTCCCAAAGAGAATCTCAACATCTTCAGCTCTGCCACCTCCAGCTCTGCCTCCTGTCTTTTTGTTAGTGTCACCGTCTCTAAGCCGTACAACATAGCTGGTCTCACTACTGTCTTGTAAACTTTCCCTTTCACTCTTGCTGATATTCTTCGGTCACAAATCACTCCTGCCACCTTTCTCCACCCACTCCACCCTGCCTGCACTCTCTTCTTCATCTCTCTACCACACTCTCCATTACAGTTGACCCCAAATATTTAAACTCATCTACTTTCACCACTTCTACTGCTTGTAACTGCACTATTCCACTGGGCTCCCTCCCATTCACACACATGTACTCAATCTTGCTTCTACTGACTTTCATTCCCCTTCTCTCCAAAGCATATCTCCACCTCTCCAGACTAGACTCAACTTGCTCTCTACTCTCACTACAGATCACAATGTCATCTGCAAACATCATAGTCCATGGGGACTCCTGTCTGATCTCATCTGTCAACCTGTCCATCACCACTGCAAACAAGAAAGGACTCAGAGCTGATCATTGGTGTAATCCCACCTCCACCTTGAATGAGTCTGTCATTCCGACTGCGCATCTCACCGCTGTCACACTATTCTTATACATGTCCTGCACTACCCTAACATACTTCTCTGCCACTCCAAACTTCCTCATACAATACCACAGCTCTTCTCTTGGCACCCTATCATAAGCTTTTTCTTAGTCCACAAACACACAATGTAACTCTTTCTGGCCTTCTCTGTACTTCGCCAACAGTATTCTCAGAGCAGACATTGCATCTGTAGTGCTCTTTCTCGGCATTAAACCATATTGCTGCTCACAGATCTTCACCTGTTTTCTAAGGCTAGCTTCTACTACTCTTTCCCATAACTTCATGCTGTGGCTGATCAACTTTATGCCTCTGTAGTTACTGCAGCTCTGCACGTCACCCTTGTTCTTGAAAATAGGAACCAGCACAGTTTGTCTCCACTCCTCAGGCATCCTCTCACTTTCCAACATTTTATTAAACAATCTGGTTAGAAACACTACTGCCATCTCTCCTAGACATTTCCATGCCTCCACTGGAATGTCATCTGGACCAACTGCCTTTCCACGCTTCATCCTCTTCATAGCAGCCTTCACTTCTTCCTTACTAATCTCTTGTACTTCCTGATTTACTCTCCTCACATCATCCAGCCTTTTCTCTCGCTCATTTTCTTTATTCATCAGCTCTTCAAAATATTCCCTCCACCTTCTCAGCACACACTCCTCACTTGTCAGCACATTACCATGTGCATCTTTTACCACCCTAACCTGCTGCACATCCTTTCCAGCTCTGTCCCTTTGTCTGGCCAATCGGTACAAGTCCTTTTCTCCTTCCTTACTATTCAACTTCTTGTACAGCTTGCAATATGCCTTTTCCTTCGCTTTTGCCACTTCTCTTTTCGCCTTATGCCGCATCTCCTTGTACTCCTGTCTACTTTCTTCATCTCTCCGACTATCCCAAAACTTTTTCGCCAACCTCTTTTTCCTTATGCTTTCCTAGACCTCTTCATTCCACCACCAAGTTTCCTTGTCTTCCTTCCACTGTCCAGATGTCATACCCAGTACTGTCTTAGCTGTCTCCCCCGCCACATCTGCAGTACTTTTCCAGTTGTCCAAAATTGCTTCCCCTCCAACCAGTGCATCTCTCACCTGCTCGCTAAATTTCACACAACAGTCTTCCTCCTTCAGCTTCCACCATCTGATCCTTTGTTGAGCTCTCACTCTTTTCTTCTTCATTACCTCTAAAGTCATCCTACAAACAACCATCCTATGCTGTCTAACGACACTCTCTCCTGCCACCACCTTACAGTCTCTGATTTCTTTTAGCTTGCATCTCCTATAAAGAATGTAGTTCACCTGTGTGCACCTTCCTCCACTCTTATATGTTACCCTGTGCTCCTCCCTTTTCTTAAAGTAGGTATTCACCACAGCCATTTCCATCCTTTTTGCAAAATCAACTACCATCTGTCCTTCCCCATTCCTATCCTTGATACCATATCTACCCATTACTTCCTCATCACCTCTGTTCCCTTCACCAACATGCCCATTGAAGTCTGCTCCTATCACCACTCTTTCATGCTTGGGCACACTCTCCACCACCTCATCTAACACACTCCACAAATCTTCTTCCTCCTTCATCTCACAACCTACCTGTGGGGCATATGCACTGATGATATTCATCATTGCCCCTTCAATTTCTAACTTCACACTCATCACCCTGTCAGACACTCACTTAACCTCCAACACACTTTTAACATACTCTTCCTTTAAAATGACCCCAACACCATTTCTCTTCTTGTCCTCACCATGGTACAACAACTTGTACCCACCGCCGATGCTCCTGCTCTTACTTCCCTTCCACTTGGTCTCTTGCACACACAATATGTCTACCTTTCTCCTCTCCATCATATCAGCCAGCTCTCTCCCTTTACCAGTCATACAACCCCTGGCAATAATTATGGAATCACCAGCCTCGGAGGATGTTCATTCAGTTGTTTAATTTTGTAGAAAAAAAGCAGATCACAGACATGACACAAAACTAAAGTCATTTCAAATGGCAACTTTCTGGCTTTAAGAAACACTATAAGAAATCAGGAAAAAAAATTTTTGTGGCAGTCAGTAATGGTTACTTTTTTTAGACCAAGCAGAGGGAAAAAAATATGTAATCACTCCATTCTGAGGAAAAAATTATGGAATCATGAAAAACAAAAGAACGCTCCAACACATCACTAGTATTTTGTTGCACCACCTCTGGCTTTTATAACAGCTTGCAGTCTCTGAGGCATGGACTTAATGAATGACAAACAGTATTCTTCATCAATCTGGCTCCAACTTTCTCTGATTGCTGTTGCCAGATCAGCTTTGTAGGTTGGAGCCTTGTCCTGGACCATTTTCTTCAACTTCCACCAAAGATTTTCAGTTGGATTAAGATCCGGACTATTTGCAGGCCATGACTTTGACCCTATGTGTCTTTTTGCAAGGAATGTTTTCACAGTTTTTGCTCTATGGCAAGATGCATTATCATCTTGAAAAATGATTTCATCATCCCCAAACATCCTTTCAATTGATGGGATGAGAAAAATGTCCAAAATATCAACGGAAACTTGTGCATTTATTGATGATGTAATGACAGCCATCTCCCCAGTGCCTTTACCTGACATACAGCCCCATATCATCAATGACTGTGGAAATTTACATGTTTTCTTCAGGCAGTCATCTTTATAAATCTCATTGGAACGGCACCAAACAAAAGTTC
Source organism: Thalassophryne amazonica (assembly GCF_902500255.1). Classification (NCBI taxonomy): domain Eukaryota; kingdom Metazoa; phylum Chordata; class Actinopteri; order Batrachoidiformes; family Batrachoididae; genus Thalassophryne; species Thalassophryne amazonica. The sequence continues at coordinate 39,553,191 of NC_047105.1, read as the reverse complement.
CAGCATCATCACCTTGCCCAATGCAGATTCGAGATTCATCACTGAATATGACTTTCATCCAGTCATCCACAGTCCATGATTGCTTTTCCTTAGCCCATTGTAACCTTGTTTTTTTCTGTTTAGGTGTTAATGATGGCTTTCGTTTAGCTTTTCTGTGTGTAAATCCCATTTCCTTTAGGCGGTTTCTTACAGTTCGGTCACAGACGTTGACTCTAGTTTCCTCCCATTCGTTCCTCATTTGTTTTGTTGTGCATTTTTGATTTTTGAGACATATTGCTTTAAGTTTTCTGTCTTGACGCTTTGATGTCGTCCTTGGTCTACCAGTATGTTTGCCTTTAACAACCTTCCCATGTTGTTTGTATTTGGTCCAGAGTTTAGACACAGCTGACTGTGAACAACCAACATCTTTTGCAACATTGCGTGATGATTTACCCTCTTTTAAGAGTTTTGATAATCCTCTCAATTGACATCTCTCGTGTTGGAGCCATGATTCATGTCAGTCCACTAGGTGCAACAGCTCTCCAAGGTGTGATCACTCCTTTTTAGATGCAGACTAACAAGCAGATCTGATTTGATGCAGGTGTTAGTTTTGTGGATGAAAATTTACAGGGTGATTCCATAATTTATTCCTCAGAATTGAGTGAGTCCATATTTTTTTCCCTCTGCTTGGTCTAAAAAAGTAACCGTTACTGACTGCCACAATTTTTTTTCCTGATTTCTTATAGTGTTTCTTAAAGCCAGAAAGTTGCCATTTGAAATGACTTTAGTTTTGTGTCATGTCTGTGAGCTGCTTTTTTTTTTGCAAAATTAAACAACTGAATGAACATCCTCTGAGGCCGGTGATTCCATAATTTTTGCCAGGGGTTGTATTAGGGTCTTCAAACTAACAGGAAACATTCTTGTGGCACAGACCCTGGACACGTTCAAAGATGGCTAATTTTAACCTATTTTAAGAGGTCTAAAGGTCACATTCTGTTTCCTATTTTTATGCTCATGGGGCTGAGGGTATTTTAGCATTGCGTTATATTTTGATCTTACAAATGAAAACGGAAGTTGTGGGCTGGGGTGTTTGGCTGGCTTGGTTTTTGTTTTCTGTTTCTCCCACCAGGTGGTATGCATTCAGGACTGAGTGGCTGAGCATCAGGACCTCACCCTGAACACCTGAGGCTTGTTTTCACATGCAGGTCATCAGGACTCACAGCTGTGGTGTATTTTGTCATAATCAGAGATTTCTGCATTTAAACCTTGAATGCACAGTGTGTGATTGCCAGAGACTCGACCTTGTGAGCAGACGTGTGAGATCGACGTCAGGAGAGCAATCTCACCATCACGGACGCAGAGACCGCTCCAGGTTTGACGCCACAGTCTGTGAAGGAGGATTGGGTGAGGTCTCACGCTCTTCAGCACACTTCCTGAGGTAATTTGATTTTGGTGACTTTTATGAAGTAATGACAGTGGATTTGGTGTCCCTCACACCTTGTGTTAGTGAGCTGTCACGTTATGCTAATTGTCTAATCAGCTTCTGCTGCAGTGGAGATTTGAACTGAGTTGTTCTGTGCCTGCAGGGTGAGAAGCTGATGTATAGCTTTAAGCCAGGAAGTGTTTGCTGATTGCGTGCACCTTTGAGTTGTGTCTCTCTGTGTGGAGTTGGACTCACCTCATGTTTTCTTTCTTCACAGACTCGGTTTGTCGCGGCCACCTGGGGGGTGTCGGCGGGGTCCCTGGGTCCGAACTGCTGTGGCTCCGGACCGTTTGCGCTGTTAAGAGCGCGCCGTGTTTCCACCTCACCAGACCGCGGACGTTTTAGTTGTTTAGCACGTCACTCTGTTATGTTTATTAAATTCTGTTATCTTTTGAACCGTGCTCTGCTTATTTTATGCTGGGTCCTTCAAACGCTGGGTCGGTGCTCCGACCGCGTCCGAAACATAACAACGGACCTAATTAATCACAAAACACTGTAGATTAGATTAGATAGAACTTTATTGATCTCTTGGGAAGACTCCCTCAGGGAAATTGAGGTTCCAGCAACATTGTATAGCAGTACACAGGGTAAGAAGCACACAGAGTATCAAAAGTAAAAAAAAAAAGAAAACAGTTTGCAAATATAAATACAAATACACAATATAAATACCAGACATACTGATCAATATGGGTTTACTAGCTACTACTGTTCCTCTCATTCCCGGCCTGATATAGACTGTCTTTAAATTTTATCAACTAAGTATACACGTACGGTGACAATGAGTCCACCTTTTTGTCGTGAGTCCTGCTTTGTCACATCAGTGATCTGTTTTGACACACAGTGTTTCAAAACGACTTCCTAACAAAATGTCCTGAATTTGTTACATTCATACAGCTTACATTCAAAAGCTGTATTTGTAGAACTTAATTTAATTTAGTTTTAACTGACCTTATGGATACAGAACTTTGCTTTATTGTTGTGGTTTGTGTTTTATTGTGTTGAGAACATTGTCAGTTTTTCTACTAAATAATTTGATTATTATTATTATTATTCTTCTTGTTATTATTGTTTTATTTTCCATACATTTCCAATTTTTACAGCCACAGTGACTGATGAGTAAATTCTTGAAATGTCTGAGCAAGATCAGTCACTTTATTTGATATTATATTCAGTACAGTCTCACAAGCAGCAACTTTGAGGTGGAACTTATCTGACTGATTATTCCGTAGGTTGAAAGTGGGTGTGGAAGATGCTCAGTCAGACACCTACATTCCAGTGTCGGTTGAGGTTTCTGCAGATATGACAGTTGCACAACTCAAAGACAAGGTATTTTGGTGATGTGATAGTAATCACTTACTACTTATTTCCTTTCATTGTACAAACCAGTGGTTCCCAAAACTGGGTGGATGTGCAGTAAACCACTGCAGAGGGGCCATAGGGAACTGGAGGAAAAAAATGTAAAGTGCAGCAAAATTTAATGAAATCACAATGAATAATGGGGGGTGGAATCACTAATTCTGGAAAGTCATTCAGACTCATTTGAGCAAGCTGGAGTATACAGAGAGAAAAAAGGATAGCATGGTGGTATATTGGTAGCGCTCTTGCCTCAATGCAAGCAAGTGTAGCCAGGATGAAAAGCCCACCTTCCCCCCGGTGTTCTGTCGAGATGTGTGGGTTTGTCGATTTATGAGTCCCCACCACTGTTCTCTATATAATACTGGATAACTCATTATTTATAGCTCAATATTTTTGAAGCAAACCAGCCGCCATATTACCACTCTGATGTTACGCACCTGAACGCTTTTTTTTTATATCTTTAATGAGGCACACGCAACTTTATTCTTTGTAATTTTGTTAAAAAATATCTTCATGTGCAGTTATAACCTGTGCAAATCGCCAGATCAAAGACTGTGGACGAACATTTCACCCATGAGTTTGATTGAAATGGGAAGTAATGAACAATAATTTTTATTCCAGCATATAGGCAAAGACAATAATAATAATAATAATCATCATCATCATCAGTCAGATCACAATCAAGGGGTGCCAATGGGGTACACTAAGGATAGAAATTTGATGTACCTTTATTAAATTATTTACACTCAGAAAAAATTATTAAAGGTGTTATCTGATAAATGCCAAAATATCTCTTTATTAACTTCACTTCCTGAAAAGCTAGAGCTCATTTCAAAATACATGTTTTTTGTGCTATAGTGTGGTGTACAGACACTACAATTTCATCATTTGTTAAATGATAAGGTGCTGTTATTTAAATATGTGATGCATACGTATAATATGTTTTCTAGGTGAATAGAATATAATCTGCGTTCATTTAAAACTGATTTAGAATCTCGCAATCAAATGCATGTTCAAGCCCTGATAACGTTGTGATGCACAAGGCCCAGGGTTAAACACTGGTCCTAAATATACAGGACATTACCACAGGCATATTGCCTCACAATAGTGGTATCATTTATTATGAAGGATCGATCAACCCAGAACCAACCTGAAATGATCTTTAGCGTGTATGTGTGTCTGTGTGTGTTGGGGGTGTGAAGGGTGGGGGAATTGGTGGGTGGGAGGCAGCATATAATTATGTGGTGTTTCTTTATTAGGGAAAATATAACATGTTTTCTCATACAGAAGTGAGCTTTGCATTATTTATTGTAACTCTAATACAAGTATCTGTTTGTAGACCAGACTTGCAGCACAAAATATCTTGGTGTACAGACAGTACATTTTGCAAACCTGAATTCCAAATCCGCCTTGCTGATTTACACTAAATATCAGTTGTTGCATGTAAATATAATTTTAGTTGTTACTAAAGAAATTTGAACTTTTCAATGAAATAATATTGCTAAACTAGATCAGTCTAAACCATTTAAATAGTGGTGTATGGACACTACACTGATTTTTGTGAAATATTAAGGGTCATATTTCTCGAGACATAAATCCAGAATTTATCGAGACACCAATCACAAAATGTATTTCGATCAATCAAAGTGTCATTGTGTATCAAATAACAGTGTTATGGTCACTCAGAAATATGCATATTTACTTTAAAACAAAACATTTTCTGTCAGTGACATGAAAAAGATTAATTTCATAACGGCAAACATGAATACAATAATCGGCCATATCAGCGTTGCTTCTCAGCAAGTAAAATACAAATCACACATTACCAATCCAACAACGAAATTTAACTTAAGTATTAAGCATTGTTTACCGGTTTTCTGCATATAAGATACATTCTTTGTAGTACTTTGATGAAATCAGCACCACAGTAACATCAAAATAACGGTTTCTAGTTGTTTAATACAGTAGTCCCTCGCTATAACGTGGTTCACCTTTCGCAGCCTCGCAGTTTTTCGGATTTTTCTTAGTGCAATTTTTCATGTTTTTTTTTTTTAACAGCGCATTGTGTTCTGCGTCCTTATCAGGCGGGCCGGTTGCGGCACCGGTCGGCATCACCGCGATTGCTCTCACTGCCTCCGATGCGTTTACTGAGTCAATCTGGCAACAGGTCCAGAGACTACGCTTGTTGTTTTGATGCGGATGTTGACTGCAGCCGCAGAGCTCCATGGCCACCCAGAGAGGACTTGCATTCTTTGCGGGTCCCGAATCTGTACCTCCGGAGGCAGTGAGCGAAGGGAGCGCACGTGCATTGTGTTCTGCATGTGTCTGTTTATAATCTTCTCGCCAGAAGAAAAAAGAGTGTTTACGCAGGAGAGAAAAGTGAGAAAATTTTAATGCCTGTTTGAGAAAAATGTATAAAGTGTGTAGTGAGGGGTTTCACAGCCTTAAAACATTGATAATAATTGCAAAAAATAGCGCTGACTACTTCGCGGATTTCGCTTATCGCGGGTTATTTTTAGAGCGTAACTCCCGCGATAAACGACGGACCACTGTACACCATAATTTTAAAAAGAACATTGCAAATTTCACCAAACTGTACATTATGGTTCATTTCAGTATCATGAAACTAACGAACACATGCAAATCGTTCACTGGCAAGACATTAAATTGTAAATCACATATAACAAAGATTTGGTTAACCTGTACCCCTTGATTGTGATCTGGCTGAATAACAATATGCTGATGATTCCACAAAACTTGTATAAACTTTGATTAAGGAATGATAATTTTTAGAATTGAGTATTTGTCCCAGTGAGATATGAGTAATTGAGAATAGAAGGGAAGAAAGTGTCAAAGTAATAAAAGAAAGAAAGAAAATACATCAAATAGGGATCAATCTTACATTCCGAAGAACAAAAAGGAGTAAATGAGAGAATCAGCTCAGTTATTACTTGAAATTGTTGATGTTCTAATAAGCTGTCTAATAAGCTGTCTATGTGCGGGCCGCATAAGTTGGGAGTGGCAAGATGGCCGCCAGTTTGCTTCCGCGGATTGTACGGAGTGTGTGGGCCAATGAGCGATCCAGTAATATATACAGATCAATAGGTGAAAATCTGGGTCAAGAGAACTGCGCATGCATGCGATGTTGCGCAGGGGGCTGGCTTCTCGATAGGAATGAAATCTCGTCGGGACACCGGTCTTGTACACATGAAGTTCCGTGAGGAAGGGCATCTGGCATGTGCCAAATCAACTGGATCTGCTGTGGTGACCCTAAGCAAACAATCCTATCCCAGCAGTCAGTGGGTGAGAGGTGGGGCACATCCTGGACACTCTGCCGGTCTATCACAGGGCCGTCCAATATTGACAGACAAACTCCTTCCCACGCAAACCAGGAGCAGCCTAACATACAGAGAGAAGGAAAAGCAGGCAAAGTACCAGATGGACTGATGGAAGAGGGAAGAAAATGAAAAAAGATATAATGTTAATTATGCAAGCATCAGTCCAAATGGCATGATAAATTTTACTGTGGTCATACGATACCAAGCAGATTTGACGAACCTTTGCATTTTTGTATTCAAAATCTTGCATAATTTTTAAATTTATTAAACAGTAACACATGGAGATGGATCTGAATAAAGAAAACATGGATCTGATTAAAGATTTCCTTTTGAGTATCCCAAATATAATTAATAATCGATCAAAAAATGAACTGCTGAACTACAAAATTTTACAGTGGATAGAAAGTGTGACTGGGGATGATACCAAAACTTTTTGTCTGCACTGCAAGTTACTGATGGCAGACTTCAGACACAGTTGTAAAATGTTTTGAAACGTTTGCAACAACCCTATTTCAGAATATTGTTGTGCAGTTCACATCAAAAGGAGGACATTGTGTGTAGTGTGAAATGGGTCCTGATTATGTTGGCAACTGGAACCAATTGTTTCGAAACATTCAAACTGATCTGCTTACTCTGGTGTTCAAACATCATAAAGCACAAGTTAATTAACTTCTTCAGCCAGTGCAGGGTCTATACGTGCACTAGCACATGCATTGTTTGTGGAGGTGCAATGATTATTCAACAACTAAACAACTATTTTCAGAACAGAATAATCATTTTGACTTGTTTTTTGGGGGGAGGAAGGTGGGGGTGCAAATTCTCTGATTTCAATTTTGTGAATGTGAATATTTTCAGTTTTTTATTACTTGTTTCTTTCATCTGCTGAAAATAAATGGAGTATCTTTGGGTTGTGGATAAAACAAGACACTTTAAGGACATGATCTCAGTCTTTTGGAAACACCGACAGACGTTTTTCACCATTTTCTGTCATTTTATGGCCAAACAAGTAATGGGTTAAAAAAGAAAATAGTCTATAGATAAATTGATAGTAAAAAGATTCCCCAGCTGCTTGTATATAAATATATAGTTTTAATTAATTGTTTTCCATGTACAGTTCAGCACTGAGTATGGTTTCCACACTTCACTTCAACGTTGGGTCATTGGCAAGCGGCTGGCACAGGACCAAGACACACTGTTCAGCCACGGTGTTCGTCGGAGTGGAGACCAAGCTTTTCTGTTTATTCTTTCAGCTGCTGCTGCTCATCTCACACGGCAACAAGACAAGCTGGACCAGCAGCAACAGTGTATAGAAGGTTGGTGTCAGGATGGCAGAGATGTTTAAAAAGATATACGAGGTCTGTGAGAAAAGTAACGGACCTTATTATTTTTTTCAAAAACTATATGGATTTGAATCACGTGCGATTACATCAGACAAGCTTGAACCCTCGTGGGCATGCGAGAGTTTTTTCATGCCTGTCGGTTACGTCATTCGCCTGTGGGCTGGCTTTGAGTGAGGAGTGGTCCACCCCTCCCATCGGAATCTCTTTGTCTGAGAACTTCCTGAGAGACTGGCGCTTTGCTTGATCAAAATTTTTTCAAAAACTGAGGCACATCGAAGTGGACACCATTCGAGAAATTCAGTTGGTTTTCTGTGAAAATTTTAATGGCTAATGAGAGATTATGGACTGTTGCTGTCGCTTTAAGGACTTCCCATGGAGCGGGACGTCGCGACGCGCCCTGAGCTGCCGCTGTCTGCCTGTTTCGAGCTGAAAGCTTCCAAATTTAAGCCTCTGTTGACCCAGGACGTCGGGACTTTCAGAAGAGGTCGGGATCAGCAGTTTATCCGGACATTGCACTGTTAAAGGAGATTTTGTAATGAAAGAAAGTGTGGACGGGTCCGCGCGTCGGGACGCAGCCGGCGTGGTGTGGCGGCACAGGAAAAACACCTCCGTTGGAAGCCTTAAGGACAAGTTGGAACATGTCCAGCTGTTAAACAATTTCTCAGATACTCACTCAACTGAAAGCCATCAAAAGCCGCCTGGTTTTTACAAATGGTTATCAACACGGAGGTGTTTTTCCTGTGCCGCCGCACCGCGCCTTCCAGGTCCCGACGCGCGGACCCGTCCGCACGTCTTTCATTAATAAAATCTCCTTTAACAGTGGAATGTCCGGATAAACTGCTGATCCTGACCTCTTCTGAAAGTTCTCTGTTCTCTCACGACGTCCTGGGTCAACAGAGGCTTAAATTTGGAAGTTTTCAGCTCGAAACAGGCAGACGAAGGCGGCTCAGGGCGCGTCGCGACGTCCCGCTCCGTGGGCAGTCCTTAAAGCGACAGCAACAGTCCATAATCTCTCATCAGCCGTTAAAATTTTCACAGAAAACCAGCTGAATTTCTCGAATGGTGTCCACTTCAATGTGCCTCACAGTTTTTGAAAAAATTTTGATCAAGCAAAGCGCCAGTCTCTCAGGAAGTTGTCAGACAAAGAGATTCCGACGGGAGGGGTAGACCACTCCTCACTCAAAGCCAGCCCACAGGCGAATGACGTAACCGACAGGCGTGAAAAAACTCACGCATGCGCACGAGAGTTCAAGGTTGTCTGATGTAATCGCACGTGATTCAAATCCATATAGTTTTTGAAAAAAATAAAAAGGTACGTTAGTTTTATCACAGACCTCGTATTTTCAAAAGATGGACATATGTATGTTTTTGTGTGTGTCAGTTTGGCGTCTCATTCATTAACATTGATGCTACAAGTCAAGTCTGGGAGCATGCACTGGTGCCGCACTTTGCTGCATCTGTGATACCACGGAACCATCTTGGATCCTAGACAGTAAAAACCCAGGCACGCAACCCGTCTATCCCCACCTCTCGAAAGTAACCATCTATCTGCTATAGTCAGGTGAAACAAGGGTATTCCTTTGACCTTCTGTAGCCACTGGAGTCTTAACGCAGACATTCCTTTGACCTTCTTCAGCCAATGGAGTCTTAACGCAGGCATTCCCTTGACCTTCTTCAGCCAATGGAGTCTTATTGCAGGCATTCCCTTGACCTTCTCTAGCCAATGGAGTCTTATTGCAGGCATTCGCTTGACCTTCACTAGCCAATGGAGTCTTAACGCAGGCATTCCCTTGACCTTCTCTTTCCATGACTCCTCCTGGATGGGATGCCAATCAGTCACAGGTCATTTCTCCAGCCAAAACTGGTACGGTTTTACAGCTAAGTGAACTGGGACAATGCAGATGTCATGTACGAGGTCTGTTAGAAAAGTATCCGACCTTTTTATTTTTTGCAAAAACCATATGGATTTGAATCACGTGTGATTGCATCAGCCAAGCTTGAACCTTCGTGCGCATGCGTGAGTTTTTTCACGCCCGTTAGTTGTGTCATTCACCTGTGAGCAGGCTTTGTGTGAGCAGTGGGCCACCCTTCTCGTCGGATTTTTATTGCAAATAAATGTCTGAACGATTTGGAGCTTTGCTGCATCAAATTTTTCCTGAAACTGTGAGAGACCTCCAGGTGGACACCATTCGGAAAATTCATATGTCTTTCAGCGACGATTTTATGGGGATTACACAGATTAAGGAGTGCTCCAGCTGGTTTAAAGACCGCCCACAGCATCTGAGAGCGCGGCGCACTCCGAGTGCCGATCGACAGGCTGACACTCCGCTGAAACAACCAGATCATTTCCAACGTGAAGGCTTTGTTGATCCGGGACATCGTCTGACTTCCACAAAAAAAGGCAGAAGGCATGGACATCAGCACTTTTTTGGCACATTCCACTGTTACAGGAGTTTTTTTCATGGAAAGAGGAGCGGAGGGATGCGCCACCGTGCCACTCATGGCGCGGCACAAAACCACCTCCGTGTTGGTCTCACAGGACGGCTTTCAGATGGCTCAGACGGCTTTCGGTTGCTTTTCAGTCATGTGAATATCCGAGAAATTGTGCATGAGCTGGACATGCCCCAACATGTCCTGTGAGGCTTCATCACTCCGTTGCTTTGCGCTATGCGGAAACGTCCCGACGCGCGGAATTCCTCCGCACGTCTGTCTCAATGTGCCGAAAAAGTGCTGATGTCCACGTCTTCCACAATTTCTGTGCTACTCAGACGACGTCCCGGATCAACACAGCGTCCAGTTTAGAAATGAACGGCACATTCCACTGTTACAGGAGTTTTTGTCATGGAAAGAGCAGCGGAGGAATTCCGTGCGTTGCGGCAGAGCCACATGGCGAAAAGCAACGCCGTGATGAAGCCTCACAGGACATGTTGGGGCATGTCCAGCTCATGCACAATTTCTCGGATAGTCACACGACTGAAAAGCCACCGACAGCCGTCTGAGCCATCTGAAAGCTGTCCTGTGAGACCAACACAGAGGTGGTTTTGTGCCGTGCCATGAGTGGCGCATCCCTCCGCTCCTCCTTCCATGAAAAAAACTCCTGTAACAGTGGAATGTGCCGAAAAGGTGCTGATGTCCACGTCTTCTGCCTTTTTTTGTGGAAGTCAGACAACGTCCCGGATCAACAAAGCCTTCACGTTGGAAATGATCTGGTTGTTTCAGCGGGGTGTCAGCCTGTCGATCGGTGCTCGGAGTGCGCCGTGCTCTCAGCAGCTGTGGGCGGTCTTTAAACCGGCTGGAGCACTCCTTAATCTGTGTAATCCCCATAAAATCGTCGCTGAAAGCCATATGAATTTTCAGAATGGTGTCCACCTGCAGGTCTCTCACAGTTTCTGGAAAAATTTGATGCAGCAAATCTCCAAATCGTTCAGACATTTATTCGCAATAAAAATCCGACGAGAGGGGTGGACCACTGCTCACACAAAGCCTGCTCACAGGCGAATGACGCAACCGACAGGCGTGAAAAAACTCACGCATGCACATGAAGGTTCAAGTTTGGCTGATGCAATCACACGTGATTCAAATCCATATGGTTTTTGCAAAAAATAAAAAGGTCGGATACTTTTCTAACAGACCTCATATTGCCCAAGGACACAGACAGGTAGCATGACCAGGATCTACAACAACCATGTTACTCTTATCTTTGTTCCATTGTAAACGGTTTAATAACATCCATTGTGTGTGTAAGGTTGCCAAGCACTTTTTGTTAAGAAAAAAAGCCTTGTCAGTAAATGAGCCAACTTAATGGTTGAGTAGAATCATTTATATGGTTTGTTTACAGGCATCATTGAGATTTTGAAACTGATACCCAGAGGGGTCAAAGATATTGTCACCGAGAAGCCGATGCCTCTTCCAGCAGCTAAACCAACTCCTCCTGAGCTCCCAGTGGTGACTAAACCTGCTGTGCTTCCAAAACCTCAGGTCAGTGTACACACTATCAGCCGTGTTATATCTCCATAGTGTGGATACAAGGGTTTTGCAAGAATATCTGTGTGTTTGTGTGTGTGTTTGTAGCTGGGCTGGACCTGTCTCTTGTGTACCTACATAAACAAACCAACACGTCCTGGCTGTGCAATATGTGGAGGTGAAAGACCCAAGGACTACACGGTGCCTAACATCTACAAACCAGACCCTGAAGAGGCACAAAGAATCCAGCAAGAGCAGCTGGCCATATTGCAGTATGAACAGGTAACAGCACTGCTCCTTAAAACCAGCAGCAGATCACAATAACACTAGGTTTCCTCAAATCATCTTTACCTGATTCCAAACATGAATATATGGGGATGTAGCTGCAGGTAAAAAAAACAAAAAAACAAAACAAAAAATTCTGTGTATACCACTGTGCTGCATATTCCAAGCACAGTGGTACAGGTACGAGACGTTTTGGGCACATTTCAAGCAGTAGTACTGAGTGAATGATGCTCCACAACTGCGGAACTACAATAGAACCTTCATTACCAGAGAAGCAAGGGAGCTTTAAGTGAGAACAGGAATAACTTATTGGCCATCTCTTTATTTTACGTCGCCTTATGCCAACACCCCTAAATTGTTGTTTATTTTTCCATTTTGTGGAATGATGGTGATGGTGCTAAATTGTGACAGTGGTAAGTTACCTGCCTTGCAGGATCTCTATCTTTCTCTCCATTTTGTGTGTTTTCCTCTATTTGTGGATGTTGAAGGCTAAGCAGGAAGAGCGACAGAGGAACTTCTTGCACCTGTTGGAGATTGACCGTCACAGCCTCGTCCCCAACGAGTCAGAGATGGAGTGCCCTGTCTGTTTCTGCTCCGTGGACCCCGGGGAAGGCATCACGCTAAGAGAGTGTCTGCACAGCTTCTGCAAGTCAGTCAAACAAACCCACAGTTAGCTCCATGTATATTGACAGTATTTAACAAAATAACCAGACAATAACATACACAGCAGAGGGTTTTCTTAAGTACTTATGGTCACTTAAAAATGGTAATTCCAGCACATTTTACATGGTTTAGACATATGTACCCTCAAATTAAAGTTAACAGTCTGCACTGGAAATTTATTTTCATCATTAGCTTTTTGCTCAGTCATGCTGTGACATCAGGTCAGATCTGGGAACATGCGCTGGTGCTGCGCGTTGGTGCAGCCACCCAGGCAGGATATCCAGTGATCCCCATCTCTCAAAAGTACCCATCTCTCTGCCACAACCAAGTGATATATGGGAGTCCCTTTGGCCTTCTGCAGCCGCTGGGGTCCTCAACACTAAGGCATCTGCGTTTTGAGCTTCATGTCCAGAGAAACGCACCGTGTCCAAAATGTCGTGGCTGATATTCCCTCACAATGAAAGTGATACACATAATCTTAGTCTCCCTAAATAATAGCTCACTGAACACAGTCATTTCAGCAGTACAAAAGGATCAAAGTGACCTAGTATCAAAGACATCCAATTGTCTCCTTGGGTTACTGGTTAGTGTTCAAGTCTCACAACCTTACAGTAAGATGGAAAAAACCAGGACCCTAAGACCTGCGCCTTTGTTCTCCTGCAAAGGTATCAGCATCACCAAACACCTCTGCCTTGCAAACTCCTGATGCCATAAGCTCTTCCCAGGTGTCTCTGTATCTCAACTGCTGAGGAGCCGAGATAAGTACAGAGATACACTTCTGATGGCCTATTCCAGGAAGTCAGGTGACATGATCCCATTGTTTATTCAAGCAGCATGTGTCATATCAAATCTTTGTGATGAACTTGTTTGTGTCAGCGTGATAAGCAATAACGGAACATTCCATCAGGTGCCCTGGTTCGTCTCAGACAGATATGAAGCACTTGTTTTTATCGGTTTAGGGTGTGCATCATGACTGGATGCAAAGCAGTCAGGTCAAATCCAGTTTGTAGCATTAAGTGGTCTGAGGACATTTGGGTGTGTGTCATGGAACATTCAGACAGACTGGATCTTTGTCGATGAGGAAATATTTTTATGCTGATGGTAATAGCCCGTTCCAGGATGACAGTCACCCATCCCTAGCACATTGGGTCACTGAATGGTTTGATGTGTTTGAAAATGGTGTGAATATATGTTATGGCCTTCATGACTATCAGATCTCAACCCAGCTGAACACCTTTGACAGATTTAAGCCTGGCGATCTCTACCAACATCATTACAATGCAAAATGAGGGAATATCTGTTGGTATAATGACCTCCATCCCTCTGGTGTAGTTCTACAGAGTTGTAAAATCGTTACAAAGAGACAGTGAAACTGTTACTAAGACACTTTCTCTTGTTTTTTTGTTTAACTTGTCACCCATCTGTGTATTTAGAGTGTATTGAATTATGTTTTTCTAAAATAATGTTTTTCCTATTTAATTATTTCTTGTGTGTGCCCTCTTTCAGGGATTGTCTTAAAGAGACCGTAGTGAGCGGTCAGGATGCTGAGGTGGCCTGTCCAAGCTGCGATTGCAAGCTACAAGACCGAGAGATCGCAGCAGTGAGTTGATAACACAAGTCAGAGATTTTTTGGAACTAACCAAGTAATCATTGAAAACTTAATGGGTAGTTAAACCCATTCAGTATGTTATTCAGCTGTTATTAAGATTGCTCGACCCTCCTCTGTACTGACTATTCCAGTATGGATTCAGTAAAAATGTCTTGAATCATCTACACACTTTTCTGGTGTCTTTGACTGTAGTAATACTACAGTGAACAATGTGTATATGCACTGACCCCCTGTCTGTGTCTCTTATGGTTCTGTCCATTCAGCTCTTGACAGAAGAGGAGCACCAGCGCTTTCTGGAGTTGCGTCTCAGCATTGCAGAAAGCCGCTCGGAGCACAGCTTCCACTGTCAGACTCTCAACTGCAGAGGCTGGTGCATCTACGAGGACGAAGTCAACGTGTTCTACTGTGAACTTTGCAATGAAACCAATTGCATTCTCTGCAGGGTAGAGTCTTGTGTTTATGATAGTTATTTGGTTTTATTTGAACAAATGTAAGAAATTAAACATTCAGATTTTCTTTTTGGATGACGCTAATGGATCCGCCACCATAAAGGATTTTTGTATTTACAGGCCATTCATAAGGGCATGAATTGTAAAGATTACCAGGATGACCTGCGCATCCGAGCAGAGAATGACTTGGCAGCCAAGCAGACGAACCAGATGTTGGAGGTAAGTCAGCCTTAAAAAAACAGACTCGTTACTGAGCACTTTGCAAAAGGACTGCAGTGTACTGTTACACCAGACACCTGAATCACTTTTAAAATAAACTGTCAGAAATTTCCACATTGGGTGACAGTTGAGCTGTTCTATTTTACTGTATTTATTTTGGTTTTTATCTGCCACTGGCTGACGGCCCGAAGGGGAATTGTGGCAATTTCAGTCTGTCTGCCATTCCCAAAAAGGATATAAGCATTCTGAAATCAACTCCTCTCACATTTTATCATATCGTTTGAGTTGGGCCAACTTTACCACAGTTAAGGCCCTTGATCAAAAAATCTAGACTCTGTCAGTTCTATGAGTGGTTGCCTGCATTCTGAAATCAACTCCTCTCACATTTTCGAGAGGAATTTCATGAAATGTGGTACAAGTCCTTGTTATAGGTTGGTAATACACATATTATCATATTATTTGAGTTGGGCCCATTTTACCAGAGTTATGGCCCTTGCTTGATTAACAAGCCTAGGCACTGCCAGTTTCATGAGTTGGTGTCTGCCATCTGAAATCAGCTATCACATACCTTGAAATGTCATCAGAAGCAAGCACTTGTACCAAAGTAGCATCAGAGCACTCTTGTTACATTACACCTCCTCATGGACCATGGCAAATTACTGGTGTTCGCTGGCCAGCAGTACAAAATCTAAACCAAAATTTTAATTTCTAAATAAAATGAGCAAGTTGTTTCCCCACAGCCTATAACAGGTTGAAGAGGTATTATTGTCTCCGCGGTGGCTGGGTGGGTAGGAGTTGGGTGGCATCAACAATTGGCTTATTACCGTGAGCGCTCTGGAATTGAGAGGCCTAGGGTGTTTCAGGTCAAGACCTTGGTCAAGTTTGAAAATGGCTGATTTTGGAATTCTGGTACCTTCCACTGCTATGGAGGCTGGAGGTACCACCTGTACTCACCAGTATTTTCATATTTGAAAATGTTAATGAAAAGTTTCTTTTTTTTTTCTTTGATTACTTCATGGCATTAGCAAATGGCTTAAAATTCATGCACCCACAGAGGACGGAACCTGCCGTAATGGTAATGATACCAAAGCCCAGATTCGCTCCTAGTTTGTGAGATCTCCTCCATCCCTTGTCAGTTTCACATGACCAAATGTAGACTTGCTCTACATGCCAATGCCAGTATTGCCATTGGACAATATTAAATGACATATTAAACATTAGTCATCACTGCACATCTGTACATGAAAATACTGAAGGAAATAAGAAAATTTTCATTTAACTGGATAGTTTTTAAGGTTTATGTAGAAAAAGTATATCATTTTGTTAAACTTTGGTGCTAAATATCTTTAAAAACCATGACAGAGTTGGGTTTGCATTTTTTAGTGTATATTATATGCAAAATGGTATCCTAAAAAGAAACTCAAACATTTTTCAACCTTGGTGCTATTTTTGAATGTTTTTGCGGTCATCTGTTCACTCAGGACAAAAATTAATTTCATTGGCGCATTATTTATTTAGAACACAAACACCACCATTGGCTAACCGGCGAAGTAATGATGTTGGACGGGGAAATCACAATCAGAGTAAACCACTTCTTGTTGCCACTGAACACGCAAAAATGTTATCAAAAATTTCTGTTAGCATTGACAGGATCCTTGCAGAAGTAAAGGTGTATATTTTACTGATCGCTCATTGGCCCACACACTCTGTACAATCCGCTGAAGCAAACTGGCAGCCATCTTGCCACTCCCAACTTATGCAGACCGCACATAGACAGCTTATTAGAAGGTCAACAATTTCAAGTAACAACTGAGTTGATTCTCTCATTTACTTATTTTTGGTCTTCAGATGATGTAAGATTGATCTCTCCTAATCTATGCCTGTCATGATTACCTATTTGATTTCTTTTCTTTCTTTCTTTTATTACTTTGACACTTTCTTTCCTTCTATTATTACTTACTCATATCTCACTGGGACAAATACTCAATTCTAAAAATTATCATTATTTAATCAAAGTTTATACAAGTGGTACAATAATCAACAAGGTTTTATACATATGTGTGTGTGTGTGTGTGTGTGTGTGTGTGTGTGTGTGTGTGTGTGTGTGTGTGTGTGTGTGTGTGTGTGTGTGTGTGTGTGTGTGTGTGTGTGTGTGTGTGTGTGTGTCTCTGTGTGTGTGTATTGGTACCATATCATGAACAAAAGTGGATGGATAACAAAAGTCATTATGGATAACACAGAAATAGTGGATTTTTTTTAAAATACACTCAACAAAAATATAAATGCAACACTTTTGGTTTTGCTCCCATTTTGTATGAGATGAACTCAAAGATCTAAAACTTTTTCCACATACACAATATCACAATTTCCCTCAAATATTGTTCACAAACCAGTCTAAATCTGTGATAGTGAGCACTTCTCCTTTGCTGAGATAATCCATCCCACCTCACAGGTGTGCCATACCAAGATGCTGATTAGATACCATGATTAGTGCACAGGTGTGCCTTAGACTGTCCACAATAAAAGGCCACTCTGAAAGGTGCAGTTTTGTTTTATTGGGGGGGATACCAGTCAGTATCTGGTGTGACCACCATTTGCCTCATGCAGTGCAACACATCTCCCTCGCATAGAGTTGATCAGGTTGTCAATTGTGGCCTGTGGAATGTTGGTCCACTCCTCTTCAATGGCTGTGCGAAGTTGCTGGATATTGGCAGGAACTGGTACACGCTGTCGTATACGCCGGTCCAGAGCATCCCAAACATGCTCAATGGGTGACATGTCCGGTGAGTATGCCGGCCATGCAAGAACTGAGACATTTTCAGCTTCCAAGAATTGTGTACAGATCCTTGCAACATGGGGCAGTGCATTATCCTGCTGTAACATGAGGTGATGTTCTTGGATGTATGGCACAACAATGGGCCTCAGGATCTCGTTACGGTATCTCTGTGCATTCAAAATGCCATCAATAAAATGCACCTGTGTTCTTCATCCATAACAGACGCCTGCCTATACCATAACCCCACCGCCACCATGGGCCACTCGATCCACAACATTGACATCAGAAAACCGCTCACCCACACGACGCCAAACACGCTGTCTGCCATCTGCCCTGAACAGTGTGAACCGGGATTCATCCGTGAAGAGACGACCTCTCCAACGTGCCAAACGCCAGTGAATGTGAGCACTTGCCCACTCAAGTCGGTTACGACGACTAACTGGAGTCAGGTCGAGACCCTGATGAGGACGACGAGCATGCAGATGAGCTTCCCTTAGACGGTTTCTGACAGTTTGTGCAGAAATTCTTTGGTTATGCAAACTGATTGTTTCAGCAGCTGTCCGAGTGGCTGGTCTCAGACGATCTTGGAGGTGAACATGCTGGATGTGGAGGTCCTGGGCTGGTGTGGTTACACGTGGTCTGCGGTTGTGAGGCTGGTTGGATGTACTGCCAAATTCTCTGAAATGCCTTTGGAGACGGCTTATGGTAGAGAAATGAACATTCAATACACGAGCAACAGCTCTGGTTGACATTCCTGCTGTCAGCATGCCAATTGCACGCGCCCTCAAATCTTGCGACATCTGTGGCATTGTGCTGTGTGATAAAACTGCACCTTTCAGAGTGGCCTTTTATTGTGGGCAGTCTAAGGCACACCTGTGCACTAATCATGGTGTCTAATCAGCATCTTGATATGGCACACCTGTGAGGTGGGATGGATTATCTCAGCAAAGGAGACGTGCTCACTATCACAGATTTAGACTGGTTTGTGAACAATATTTAAGGGAAATGGTGATATTGTGTATGTAGAAAAAGTTTTAGCACTTTGAGTTCATCTCATACAAAATGGGAGCAAAACCAAAAGTGTTGCGTCTAAATTTTTGTTGAGTGTAGTTGCACTAAAAGAATAAAGCACCACTTAACTAACTACAGGAGAGTTGTTTTCCCTGCAGTGACATTTATTACACACAGCTCTATGAGCTTCAGCCTAATATAAGTAATAAAGCCCATAACAACACCTAAAGCTCCAAAACTATGCACAAGTAGACCTAATAAATGTCTTAAAATAGTTCCCCCAACACAAAACACAACATGTGATGTGGCTACACGTTGAGTTAATAAGCCACTTACTTTATTATTATTATTATTATTATTATCTTTGCCTAAATGCTGGAATAATTCCCATTTCAATCATACTCACAGGTGAAATATTCATCCATAGCCTTTGATCTGGCAGTTTACGCAGGTTATAGCTGCACATGAAGGTATTTTTTAACAAAAGTACAAAGAATAAAGTTGCGTGCGCCTCATTAAAAATCAATAGAAAAGAACGTTCGAGAGCATAACATGCGAGTGGTAATATGGCGGCCAGTTTGCTTCAAAAATATTGGCCAGTGAGTGATCCAGTAATATATAGAGATCAGTGGTATATTTACCTCACAAAATGTAAATCCTTTTAAGATGCCAGATGATGCAGTTAGCCACTTACCTTAGCTTCATTCCACTGGCTGGCACTGCTCAGTCATTGCAAATCCATTACCAATAAGGAGCTTATTCTGTAAAACCCACCCCCCTCATCAGCAATCAACTTGTAATCACAAGTGGCGCCAGCCAGCAGCTAATAAGCTAAGATAAGCAGCTAACTGTATAATCTGTTTAGAAGTGTTTTTAATGACTATTCCATCGGTATCCAGTCTGTACTACTAGACAGTTCTGCTGTGGTTAAGTTTCCTTGATGTTAGTGCTGTGATTGTGATTGCATGTGTTGAAGCATAATCTTGGTTGATTTTTGCTATCGTTTCTGTGGTTACAAGGCATTAAAAAAAAAAAAATGGTGTGTGTCACCTCAGAGATTACTGGAGAGCGGGGAGGCCATGCGCTGTCCACGGTGCCACATTATCGTCCAAAAGAAAGATGGCTGCGATTGGATCCGTTGTTTGATGTGCAAGACAGAAATCTGCTGGGTCACCAAACAAGCTCGCTGGGGACCAAATGTAAAAACACACACGCAACTAAACAGATAAGCTGTCAGTATGCAGGAAATGGATAAACTTTTTTTTTTAAACAGGGAACTGGAGACACGTCTAGTGGTTGTAGATGCCGAGTCAATAATCAGCCTTGTCATCCCAACTGCCAGAACTGCCACTGAGACGGGCATACCAAGAAACACACAGGAACAATGGTTGGCCTGCCGGTAAACATCAGAGCTGTAATTCTGTCACATGGCTTCATGTCACTTCAGATCGGGTTCAGCCAAACCGGTTTTTCTTGATTTTAATCCTCATCACCTTCTTACGTTCAGTGTAAAAGCTCCATGGTTTTGTGACTACAGCTAAACCAGGAGTTTATCATAAAAACCGGGTTTACATTGGTGTGTGTGTTGGTGTGGGGGAGCAGGGGCTCCCCCACACCAATAGGCTCGGTGTCATTCAAGCTGACCTTTGTTTTACTTAACAAGCTTCTTGAAAATATAATTAATTGTGAATGTTGTCAATCAGCATTATGTTGTGACAAAATGGAATTCAGCGTAAATAATTAAATTATACCAACGTACATGTTTCGATTTGAAGGACAAAATACTTTTAACAGCTGAAATGACAATTTAAAACTTTATTGTCATTTTAATTCATTCATTTATGTCAAACATTCCTCCTGCCCACTTGATAAACCCACATCTTATTAAAAACAGTTTCCGTGCCATTGGCCCGTGTGCATTATCAATAATCAACAGATCATTGATTTCTGGCTGTGCCCCTCACTGTTTTAAACAGGCTGTTATTCATTCTGTTTAGAAACAGCCTCATGCTGACCCTCGTCTTCCTCAGAATTTCAGACCGATTTCAAAATTGCCTTTTATCTTCAAAATTTTAGAAAAGTGGTGGCCAGACAGATTGAGATTTTAGCCGAACATAATATTCATGATAAATTTTGATCTGGGTTCCATCACTTGTGCTCTACTGACACAGCTCTTCTTATGCCACGTTCACACCGGATGCCACACGAGCGACGGCAGCGACAGGTTGACATGTAATCCCTATGTAAGGACGAATTGTGGTGCCACAAAAGTTCAAGCCACGCAATGCGACGCAATGGATGCGACTCAAGCCAAAAAGCGATTTTGTGCGATTGCCACGTTTGTGGCGCGATATCGCGTTGCATCGCGTCGCTTCGCCCTCTTCCCCAAGTTGAAAAATCTGAAGTTTTTCGTCTTGTGGCGCAGCGATGACCAAATCAGGGACTGGATATGTAGTGACGTGGAGCTGTCTGGAGTTTATACTTGATGTGAACATGCCCTGTCTCTGGCAGCCAGCCTGTGAGCAGGACTTATGTCCCTTTTGTCCTTTATTTATTTAACACAGTTATGACAGAGTTGAAGAGGAGAGCGATGAACTGCAGCAGCCAGTTTTTTTTTTCACATGTGCGCACGCGAACAAAGTGTCCCTGAAGATAATTTTATTAACTACACAGAAAACAAATGGTGACTGGCTTATAACACAGTTATGACAGACTTGGACAGGAGAGCGAGGAACTGCAGCAGCAGCCAGTTTTTTTTCTTTGTTCACATGTGCTCGCAAAGAAATCGTCCGTGAAGATCATTTTATTAACTACACAGATGTATAATAAAACAAATGGTGACTGGTTTATAGCACAATTATGACAGACTTGGACAGGAGAGCGAGGAACTGCAGCAGCAGCCAGTTTTTTTCTTTGTTCACATGTGCTCGCAAAGAAATCGTCCGTGAAGATAATTTTATTAACTACACAGATGTATAATAAAACAAATGGTGACTGGTTTATAACACAATTATGACAGAGTTGGAGAGGAGAGCGAGGAACTGCAGCAGCCAATTTTTTTCTTTATTCACATGTGCGCGCATGAACGGGACAGGAGGTCCTCAAACTGGGTCCTGGAGAGGCGGAACTACCGCTGAAAGCGGCCATCATCAGGGATGCTTATTCACCGTCTTTTGACGGTTTTCCATCTTTTTGTAAATTCTTGCCATCTGAAAGAAATGCAGGGCTGTGAAAAATCCATGGATTCGCGTAATTCCACGGATTTCATCATCATTGTGGGGGGGGGGGGGGGGGTCGTGTTTTACTCTGTAATCATGATTGCTTGGTTGGTTGCTGCGGCGACACTGTGTGTCTCCTGCATGAAGCTTAAGCTAAAGGTATCATGTGGACATCGCAAACCGTTAGAGCGCTAAAGTCTTTAAAAGAAGACTTGTGCAGCATGTCTCTGTCACGGACCAACGTCAGACAGAGAGAAGATGGCGAGAAAGACTGAAAAAGTCTGATAAGGACAAGAATCCGTGGAACTGTCGCTGGCTTCATCAATACACCTGAAAGATAAAAGAAACGGGAAAAGTGAACTGTGCCCTCAGGAAACACGGTAAGAATTTTTCTCTCTCTGGAAAATAAACATTGTGCTGTTCAAACAGGATTTTAAAAAAGATTATGTGACTTTTTCATTAATCTAGACTTTCTTTCATTGGGAAAAAAGACTGTCTTTGAATGGATTTAGGCTGCATGAATTTACACAAGAATGTAAATGACTTTTTATTAATGTAGACATTTTTCATGGGAAAAAGACACAGTGGCTTTGAGTGGATTTACAGGAATTTACACAAGAATATGTGGCTTTTTTACTATAAGGTATGTTAATCAAGGTATGTCAATCAATAAATTTCTGTATAAAATAAAAAAATAAATAAATTCAGGTTCAGATTCTTAGAGGTGTTTGGGCTCAGACTGAGATGGATAATTTAAACAAATTTAACATTTTATTGTGCATTATTGAATGAATAATAGTAATCGAGTGGCTTCAGTATTATGGTATGATATTATGATATGATATCTCTACCTAGTCTGAAAGCAGTTATGAAGTTATTTATAACATTTTAGTTGAGAGTTATGATTTTTAATTGCCTAGTCTTTGAGCCCAATCACAAACAAACAAAGTTTTCATGAAGATTTAGCTATATTTGTAAACTGTTGTGTTGTTATATTCTGTACATGCTCCTACAGGATGCACAACATGCATTCAAAAGCCACATGTTGTGCCATACTGCATGAGATCACAAAAGAAATTTTACAGCTGTTTCAGGTCCAAATTTTGTCCAAAGAATGCACCAGAATGCACCACAGGGCACTTGTATTCTCAAAATTTTCTGGGGGGGGGAGACATCCCCCCCCCCCCCAGCTTTCCAAACGCCTATAGCATTCGGGGTAACTTTTGCTGTCTTGAATATTATAGATGAATCACATTGCTGTCTTTTTTTTTCTCCTAAGCATCCATGCATCATCCAGACACAGCTCCTGCAGCAAATGATGAATTTGTGGTGTCGCCTGGCGTCTGGTGTGAACGCGGCTCAAGCAGAGCGACACACTGGGCGATGAATTTGTGGCGTTGCGTGGTGTCCGTGTGAACGTGGCATTAGAGTTTCAAATTATACTTTAATGCGCAGAAATGCAGGTGAATATTTTGTACTTGTACTTTTGGATTTGTCTGTGGCTTTTGACTGTTGATCATAGTGTTTTGATTGAGAGCAGGGCCAGTGCTAGACATTTGGGTGCCCTAAGCACAAATGCACCCCAAAAATGAACAATAATTCAGAAATTTTCAGTTTTATTGCCAAAATAACTTCTCAATACTCAAATTAATATTGAGTTATTATTTTAGTAATAATTTATTCATGTTTTGAAAACAGCTGCAAATAAATAATTTTGCATTAACAATTGCACCAAACATGACAACAAATAAATATAAAATTTAAAATACATAAATACCACCACCATTATTTAAAAAAACAAATGATTTGTGCAACCACAGTAGACTGAACATTGCACTGAACTTTGTAAACACAGAACAAGTATTTAACAAGTATTTAGCCTTGTAAACATACATGTAAGTGATAATGTGCAAAATTGCACTTATTAATCTCAATCTCGGACATCTGTCCAGAATGTGGTGAAGAGTCCAGCAGACGCGGTGTTGGCAGGGGAACAAAGGGGCGAAGTCAGTGCTTTTAAGTGCTGCACGTCCATGACAGGGAGAGGAACAGGTGAATATGCACTTACGCTTAAGAGGTGAGCAACTCCAGGCCACCTTGTTGACCCCCAGTGGGATACCTGTCCACGTGGACAGATGTGTATTAAAGTTTCCAAATTAATTCTTATGAGGAAAAGATCAGGGTTGCGGGTCTGTCCTCGCACAGACAGGAGCAGGAGTCAGATTTAGTCCCCGCGGGCAGGGTCGGCATGGTGCTGTTGGAGGTGAGCTCACTGCACTGGCTGATGGAGGAAACTTCAAGCTGTAGTGGGGAGCACGGGCGCAACGCAATGCAGCATGTGGTAAGAAAGGAGAGGATGGAAGGGAGGGAGAGGGGTAGAAGGGTGGGGGGAGAAGAGCTGTGACTGGCTGGCAAACTCAGCCACCTGCAACAGCCGCACTTTGCACCTGATTTTCCGGGCTTCCCCGCGATCCTTAGCCACTGGTTACTGTCTGCTGCATTTCTCCATGCGCACCGAGTCCCGACATCATACCAGCCAAAACACAGCGCAATGACATCACCTCCAACCTGTTTGAAGGCGAGGAAAAATGCAATCTGATCTTGTTCTTTTTTTTTTTTTAAATCGTCTACAGTTTAAGCAGTTTCCCATAACATGGGGAAAACAGAAAAGTCTCTTCGGTTTATGCAAAAAAAAAAGAAAAAAAAAAAGGGGGAAATAAGTCCGAGGTAGAGGAGGCACAGAGGTAGCGATCACCATTTTGTGAAGAATAAAAGTTAAACAGGCACACATGAAAACGTGTTCACCCCAAATCACACAGACAGATCGAGTCCAGTTTACAAAAAAAAATATATATATATACCCCTCTGCTGCATCTTTTTCATTCACAAGAGAGAAAAGAGACAGGGGTGCATTTTTATCCACTTCTCTGATTATGCCAATCCAGGAACTTGATTTTTTTTTTTTTTTTTGGTGCCCCAACAGGCAATCGGTGCCCTACGCACAGTGTGTGATGAGCGTATGCAGAACGACAGCAGTGATTGAGAGACTTAGGACAAGGGTGGGCAGCACTAGGACAGCCCTTAAGTGGTTTTCATCCCATCTCAAACAGATGTTTTTCAGTTGCTACAGCTAAATTCTCATTCATTTGCCATTTGGTCCTGTGGTGTGCCCCAAGGTTCTGTTGTGGGACCTGTTTTTTGTTTTTTTTTGCATGGTATTTTCTCCCACTTGGACACATCTTGAGTAGGGGAAACTGGGGCACAGTGAATAATGGGGCACAGTGAATCCATAGATATATTTGCAAAACTACATATATTTGCAGCAGTTGTACCATGTTTTTATGCATAAAGACACCCTCCTTATAAATTAGTGTTTTATTTTTGGATACATTAAGGGTAAAACTAAGTGGCAAGTGAAGTTAGTTTTTTCCTATCAACAGTAAATTTTGTGGATGTCAATGTCTTTGTATTTATTTCTCACAACAGAGGAAAGGTGGCCCAAAAATGATTAGTTAGTAGACTACCCTGTCCAGCTGATGAGCTTGTGTTATGTCTTCTCCAGACTATCAGCTATTTGATAACATGATTCGTGTCGCATGCACCTGGGGCACAGTGAATCAGTCTAGAAAGTGATTTACTAAGCCCCAGTATCAACTGGATGACAAATACTACTTATTGAAGCTTACACATGTATTTTTCCATGAATTATTTCTATAATTTGTGTATACAGTAGTGTTCAGAATAATAGTAGTGCTATGTGACTAAAAAGATTAATCCAGGTTTTGCGTATATTTCTTATTGTTACATGGGAAACAAGGAACCAGTAGATTCAGTAGATTCTCACAAATCCAACAAGAAAAAGCATTCATGATATGCACACTCTTAAGGCTACGAAATTGGGCTATTAGTAAAAAAAAAAAAGTAGAAAAGGGGGTGTTCACAATAATAGTAGTGTGGCATTCAGTCAGTGAGTTCATCAGTTTTGTGGAACAAACAGGTGTGAGTCATGTGTCCCCTATTTAAGGATGAAGCCAGCACCTGTTGAACATGCTTTTCTCTTAGAAAGCCTGAGGAAAATGGGACGTTCAAGACATTGTTCAGAAGAACAGCGGAGTTTGATTAAAAAGTTGATTGGAGAGGGGAAAACTTATAGACAGGTGCAAAAAATCATCTACAATGATCTCCAATGCTTTAAAATGGGAAAAAAAAAAAAAAAAAAAAAACAGACGCGTGGAAGAAAACGCAAAACAACCATCAAAATGGATAGAAGAATAACCAGAATGGCAAAGGTTCACCCATTGATCAGCTCCAGGATGATCAAAGACAGTCTGGAGTTACCTGTAAATGCTGTGACAGTTAGAAGATGCCTGTGTGAAGTTAATTTCTTTGCAAGAATCCCCCGCAAAGTCCCTCTGTTAAATAAAAGAGATGTGCAGAAGAGGTTACAATTTGCCAAAGAACACATCAACTGGCCTAAAGAAAAATGGAGGAATATTTTGTGGACTGATGAGAGTAAAATTGTTCTTTTTGGGTCCAAGGGCCACAGACAGTCTGTGAGACGACCCCAAACTCTGAATTCAAGCCAAAGTTCACGGTGAAGACAAGGAAGCATGGTAGTGCAAGCATCATGATATGGGCATGTTTCTCCTACTATGGTGTTGGGCCTATATATCGCATACCAGGTATCATGCATCAGTTTGGATATGTCAAAATACTTGAAGAGGTCATGTTGCCTTATGCTGAAGAGGACATGCCCTTGAAATGGGTATTTCAACAAGACAATGACCCCAAGCACACTCGTAAATGATCTTGGTTCCAAACCAACAAAATTAATGCCTTGCAGATGTGAAGAAATCATGAAAAACTGTGGTTATACAACTAAATACTAGTTTAGTGATTCACAGGATTGCTAAAAAAGCAGTTTGAACATAATAGTTTTGAGTTTGTAGCATCAACAGCAGATGCTACCGTTATTGTGAACACCCCCTTTTCTACCTTTTTTACTAATAGCCCAATTTCATAGCCTTAAGAGTGTGCATATCATGAATGCTTGGTCTTGTTGGATTTGTGAGAATCTACTGGTACCTTGTTTCCCATGTAACAATAAGAAATTTACTCAAAACATGGATTAATCTTTTTAGTCACATAGCACTACTATTATTCTGAACACTACTGTATAAACAACTGTTTTCACATTTGAGCAGAAATGATGACAGTTGTATTTATAATAGTTTCTAAAGGACTTATATCACTATATAAGGCACTCACACATTTCATAGCTGGTTTGCCAGATTATAATTTGTATATGCATCAGTATATATTTAATAATGATGAAATCTTTATAATCGTGCTTTTTCATTATATTCTAAGTTGATTCACTGTTCCCCGTGAATTAGTGTCTGGGGCACAGTGAATCAGCAATTTTAAAATCGATTTTAAACACCTGTAAATTACACTTGGGGAGAAATAAGTAACACAGCCTTATAAACAATAACTTGCTATATTAAATCCACAATAGAATGATCTCAACCAATGCATAATGTGTTTATGCTGCTACAAAACTACATTTCATAATCGGTCCCATTAACTCTTACAGCTCCCAACCTGATCCTATTGGTCATAACAGACTCAGTCGATTCTGCATGGGGTTGTATCAGCGATCATGGATATTAACATATATTTCACTCGCACAATTCAGTCGCAATGCATGCTTGGTGTAAATGCACATGACAGATAAACTGCAGACCAGCAAAAACCTGTGAAAGTTGACAACATGTCATGGTCTTGTAGGTCATATATGGGTGTCAGTCTGGTGTAAACGGGGCATTATGCAGATGACACACTGTACGCCCCCCAAAAAATTCCAGTATGCACAAGGGAATGGAAAAACACCACACTGTGTAAGTGCTCCAATGCCCCTTGTGCATTGTTTCGGTGTTGCAAAGACCAAATTTCTTGCTGATCTATACAGTATGTTCACTGAGCATCCTCTATGCCTCCTCTGTGCAACCTCCGACAACCATGGAGTCTTGTTTGTCCACTAAGCTTCCTTTATGCTCCTGTGCCACAGTTTGGTGATCAATGCTGTTCTTTGAGCCTGTTCAGTGGCCCTTCTGCCTCCTAATAGGCCCCTGAGTGTTTATATATATATATATATATATATATATATATATATATATATATATATATATATATATATATATATATATATATATGAGAGAGAGCTTTTTCCATCACTCTGCCAAGCTGTTGAAGAACAAACATCCCCTGATCTGATCTGGATGTAGAATCATGACTGTCATTTAGACACAAGCCTTGGGCTGAGCCACTTTCCAAGATGCTGAAAAAGTCGAGCAAAAATGCCCGCTGTGGATCTGTGCTGCGCTCCAGCACTCATCACCACGGAGGTCATTCACGTCTGATCACATCTCCTCTCTTAAAATAAAACAAGAAAAAAACCTGTCAGTAGCTTATCCACTGTTTACTTTTTTGCAAGAGTGAGTAATTGAATTTCGTTTGCCATTGTATTCTCCTGCAATTACCTATATTGCAAATACAACTGTACTTTATAATGAACTTTGTTCATGAAATCACAGCAAACTGCCCACATCATTGTGTGTTCATTGAGTATCCATTGGCCAAACACAGCACCGCCTGCGTGTCTTTGAGCGTCCTCTACATCCCTTCTTTTTTTTTTTAACATGGTCAATAGTTCATGTCGACCATGGCATTGTGTGCTCCCACTTAGCATGCCTTGAACAACCTAGTCATGTGGTCTGCCTTCCTTGAATGTCCCGTGTTGTCCTCCCGGAGTTTCTGATTGCACAAAGGACTTCATCCTTGCGTAGGGGTCAGGCGGGCAGGGGGGTATGTAACATTATCCACCTTAGATGAATCGTGTTTCAAGCTGAGCTCAAGATGATTACCCATGACTTTATTTTGTCACATTTGGGTTTTTGTATTTCACTGTTCTTTAGCCTCAGTAAGATCTCAGTGGATCATTTACAGAAGTTCAAGAATGCAGCTGCAAGGCTTCTTCAGAGGTTCTAAGAGCTCTCATAAGAAACCCATTGTGTCATCTTTGCATTGGCTCTCCATAGAGTTCAGTTTAAAATCTTGATCGCTTTTAGTGGTCCCTCAGTTGAGGCTGAAAAACAAAGGAGACGGTACTTTTGAGGCTGTGCCATGCACTGCCACTACACCTGAGATCTGTGGCCGCTGTAGAAACTTTTAAAGAGAACTGCAGGACCCATCAATACAGGCTTGCTTTAATGAGTTTTATGTCAGCTGTTTTCATTTCTGTATTTTTCATTGTCATTGTAAAGCACTTTGTGATTTTATCTTGAAAGTTGCAATGTGGTATAATTTTCTCAAAGACTAGCGATAAGCTTAACAAAAACGCATCTTATGTAAATATGCTAATGCTACAAGATGATTATGTTGTATATTGATATTTTAACAGATGTATGAAAGAATAAGTGTATACTCTGCACATATTAGTTAATAGCATTTAGGGAATGCACACCTGATATATTCAAATGATGCGCTAAAATATGTATTATGTAGAAATACATACAGTTTATAAACCCATGAGACCAAAACAAGATATGCTAATAACAAATTCATCAAGATGATATGCAAATGCCAGAAGATGGTTTTGTTTTGTATTACAGATAGATGTTTACAAGGGCATGGGTTGTGTGCAAAATTTGTAAGAAAATGAATATTGGATCAAAACCATTCAGTGGTGAAAATGATAATTTGGGTCTTAAGGGGTAAATTTCCATGACTCAGGGCCTGATGACCAGAGATGAACTCTCCATGCCTGGTGATTTTCGATAAAGTGGTCTTATCACACCGGCATAAATAATGTCACTAATAGTTGGTTTATTGGTGTAAGATTTGCTAAGTTTGGAAAGACCACCCACTTTAGGTGGGGAAACTGACCCCTGAAATGTACAGAAAGGATTATCTTGTGTTCCGAAGCTGTCCTGGTTTTTTTTTTTTTTTTTTTTTGAAAACTGGAACACTTCCTTTGCCGGTAAATAAAGCTGCTGTTCTGCAACTTCGAAGTTTTGCTCAATTCATGTTCATTTAGATAGTGCCACATACCAACAAAGTTGCCTCAAAGCGCTTCACACAAGTAAGGTCTAACCTTACCAACCCCAGAGCAAGCACACAGGTGACAGTGGTAAGGAAAAAGTCCCTCTGATAATTTGAGGCAGAAACCTCAAGCAGACCAGACTCAAAGGGGTGACCCACTGCTTGGGCCATGTTACAGACACGATTCACAAAACGAATATACAGGCAACATACAACCCCTGGCAAAAATTATGGAATCACCGGCCTCGGAGGATGTTCATTCAGTCGTTTAATTTTGTAGAAAAAAAGCAGCTCACAGACATGACACAAAACTAAAGTCATTTCAAATGGCAACTTTCTGGCTTTAAGAAACACTATAAGAAATCAGGAAAAAAAAAAATTGTGGCAGTCAGTAACGGTTACTTTTTTAGACCAAGCAGAGGGGGAAAAAAAAGGACTCACTCAATTCTGAGGAATAAATTATGGAATCACACTGTAAATTTTCATTCACCAAACTAACACCTGCATCAAATCAGATCTGCTCGTTAGTCTGCATCTAAAAAGGAGTGATCACACCTTGGAGAGCTGTTGCACCAAGACTGACATGAATCATGGCTCCAACACGAGAGATGTCAATTGAAACAAAGGAGAGGATTATCAAACTCTTAAAAGAGGGTAAATCATCATGCAGTGTTGCAAAAGATGTTGGTTGTTCACAGTCAGCTGTGTCTAAACTCTGGACAAAATACAAACATGGGAAGGTTGTTAAAGGCAAACATACTGGTAAACCAAGGAAGACATCAAAGCGTCAAGACAGAAAAAGCAACATGTCTCAGAAATGCACAAAACAAATGAACGAATGGGAGGAAACTGGAGTTAACGTCTGTGACCTAACTATAAGAAACCGCCTAAAGGAAATGGGATTTACATACAGGAAAGCTAAACGAATGTCATCATTAACACCTAAACAGAAAAAAACAAGGTTACAATGGGCTAAGGAAAAGCAATCGTGGACTGTGGATGACGGGATGAAAGTCATATTCAGTGATGAATCTCGAATCTGCATTGGGCAAGGTGATGATGCTGGAACTTTAGTTTGGTGCCATTCCAATGAGATTTATAAAGATGACTGCCTAAAGAGTACATGTAAATTTCCAGTCATTGATGATATGGGGCTGCATATCAGGTAAAGTCACTGGGGAGATGGCTGTCATTACATCATCAATAAATGCACAAGTTTACGTTGATATTTTGGACACTTTTCTTATCCCATCAATTGAAAGGGTGTTTGGGGGTGATGAAATCATTTTTCAAGATGATAATGCATCTTGCCATAGAGCAAAAACTGTGAAAACATTCCTTGCAAAAAGACACATAGGGTCAATGTCATGGCCTGCAAATAGTCCGGATCTTAATCCAATTGAAAATCTTTGGTGGAAGTTGAAGAAAATGGTCCATGACAAGGCTCCAACCTGCAAAGCTGATCTGGCAACAGCAATCAGAGAAAGTTGGAGCCAGATTGATGAAGAGTACTGTTTGTCACTCATTAAGTCCATGCCTCAGAGACTGCAAGCTGTTATAAAAGCCAGAGGTGGTGCAACAAAATACTAGTGATGTGTTGGAGCGTTCTTTTGTTTTTCATGATTCCATAATTTTTTCCTCAGAATTGAGTGATTCCATATTTTTTTCCCCTCTGCTTGGTCTAAAAAAGTAACCGTTACTGACTGCCACAATTTTTTTCCTGATTTCTTATAGTGTTTCTTAAAGCCAGAAAGTTGCCATTTGAAATGACTTTAGTTTTGTGTCATGTCTGTGATCTGCATTTTTTTCTACAAAATTAAACAACTGAATGAACATCCTCTGAGGCCGGTGATTCCATAATTTTTGCCAGGGGTTGTATAAATGTTGCCGGTGCACAGGACAGGAGGGTTACAGAAACAGACACCACACCCATCTCTGGATGGAGCCACACCTCAAACAGGAAAAAAAAAAACAATCAGGCATCAGAAAGACGAAAAATACAGTCTAATTTATCAGCGTTAAGCAACAAGAAAAACATAATTACTATGGTAATCGCCGGCCACTAGCCCTAAGCTTCACTAAAAGAATTCTCAACAGTTTTAAGGTGATATTTAACCACAGCAAAAATACTTTAGACGGTTTGTCTGGTGTTCAAGGACACTGTCCTGGAATTTCCACAACACTGTCTTGAAGTTTCTTGCACCCGTCTGCTGGTACTATCTGCTACTCTTACATTGCTGTGCTCACACGTTTAGTGTTTTTATTTTTTTTTTAAGTGGGAGGTTTCAGCTCTTTCCAAAGGCTTTCAATAAGATTTTGGTGACACTTTTGACTCAAACCTCTTGATAACCTTGTGTACTGCTGAAAGAGGAACAATTTTAAGATCTTGGGCAATTGTCTGGTAACTTTTAACTTAAATATTTTTGTAGCGTTTCTTGACAGCTCACCTTTTTTTGTGAAGATGAAACTGGAAACTGTCATTTCATGCAGTAAAACATTCAGTCATTGGTTAATTTAAGTCATGTGATAGCTGCCAAATAAGCTTGAGGAAATTATTAAAATGGGTGCCAACAATAATAAATTTCTCAATCCCTTAATTTTATTTCATTTCTGAATTACATCCATGGAAAAAACAGGCGTTGCAATTCTTATGCCTAGGATTGTACAGTGTACACATGGAAGAGTTACTGCCTTTTAACAAATAAATGCAACATTGTCTTTCTAGTTTATTAGCATTCTTTTGTACAAATTTACAACAGTGAAATAAAACAATAAGTGCAATAAGCGTAAACAAATTCCACCATATAATGATAAAAAGTTTATTATAGTTATCTCAGATCCTCATCATGTTCAAAGTAACCTTCATTTTTTTTTTTTTGGAGATGAACTGGGTCCCAATACAGAAATATCAAGACCAAGTTGTCGATGGAGGTTCTCCATCATTAATTTAGGAAATATTTAGAAGTTTCCCGAACAGCGAAAACACTCTGTCTTAAGGACTCAACATGTGGCAGACATTTAGAAGTGAAGTTGCTTTAGCACAAACTTCTGAATAAGTTATGTCAAAGTGTTTAGGGAGTTAACAAGGTGTGGGGAAGGGGGAAAAAAAAAATTCATTTGATGAATGACTTCAACTGAAATGGACAGCTCAAATTCAACACCCACCAGAACACCAGAATTTTATCCTGGGCCTTTTTTTTTTTTAAATGTTTAATTTATTTTGTTAGGATGTTTTAGGGTTCAACTTTTCAATCAGGACATAAACCATTTTAAGCACACTCAAAAAAAAACAAAAAACAAAAAAAAGCCTCATTGGATAAATTTAGTTCAATTATGTGCAGGATATCCATCTAATAAATACATGTAGCCCCAACTCGAATAAAACACATCCATGGAAGATAATTTAATTTTGTTGAGACTACATATATTAGATGGAAATCCAATCCAACGAGTCAGTTTTTGAGTGTAGTCTAATACTGAGTTAGAAGTCTCACTGTGTCATTGGCTAAACAGTTATTCAAAGTAAGAGGACGATGCTCGTCCTGCTTACAAAATGAACGAGCGCCTCAAACTACTGTGTAATGATTTCATGCAGAGCCACATCAAAACAAAAAGCTAAGGTAAGATGCTAACTAAAAACAAATGTAATTTTATAAAATTTATTTACATTTACTGTGGTAAACATATCTTTGCTTACTCTGGGGCAAGAAGAAGCTGCTGACTATGAGGATTGTTTCTGCCCAAAACATCTATTTAAAAAAAAAAAAGGCCCAGGTTGAAAATTCCCACAGTTACCCCTGAAAAACAATATTAAGATTGCGGGTGTGTTACACTGCTGGAACCTGTACAACTCCATGTTAAGTGACACATTATTGAAAATATTGACATGGGCCATAGTGCCTCTGAAATGTGAATGATTCCCTTCTACACACAAAGAAATAGTGTTTAGTCAGTGGTCTGAACTAAAATAAAGCTATAATTTACACACAAAACCCCAAACATATCAACTCAATGTTTCAGGTGCTACATGAACTCTGAGAAAAGGCCTTTCAACCAATGTCAGTTTGAAATGTGTTTGCACTGTAGAAGCAGCCATGAAGGCCTTCCAGGAATTGCTGGAATTCCTACACAGGGTTTTTTTTTTTTTTTTTTTTTATTTGACGTGGCACATCTCACTACCCATGTGCCACATTAAAGAGGTTGCTAACTGCGGTAACCTGCCCACACGTGGTGTAAGTGTAGTTGGTATAATTCCTGGAAAGCTTTCACCACTGAGCACTAATGTGTATCGTTCTTAAAGACCATTACATGCACTTAGTTCAACTTAATGTGCTCCAGTTATATTTTCAGTTGTTAAGAAGTAAAATGCGAGTAACTGAGCTGACCTACTGCACAGTCATCTACTTAAAAAAAAAAATGGCACATTTATTTAACAGTGGTGCATTCAAAGAGTGGTAGAGTTCAAGATCCACAGCCAAGTTATTTCTTTGTGGGTTGTGAGACATGCATTCCTTTCTGGGGACTCATGTAGGATTTACGTTTCCAAATGCAAAATTAAATCCAAAGCAATGACGTCCAAACAGTCTACAGTAATATCCTTTAGTTAACGGTTGTTACACACAATCTGAGTGACCCTGAGCCACAGCTAAAGCGATAACAACTGGCAACATATTTGAAAGATACTGGGTCCCAGAGAGGAAGACATTTTTATAGTATTGATACAAACAAACTGAAGGAACACAATAAAAAATAGCTTTAAAAAAGTGCTTGTGAGTCTCACTGCAGCAACGTGTTTGAATTACACATTAAACGAGACTGAAGAGTCTTAGAAAACTATTTGGTCTCAGTCCTGGTATCAAATAGTTAACAGATGGGTTGTGACTGCACACACAAACAGTCCAGATCAGAATTGTTGGCAACCCTGAATTTTAAGAATAGAAAATGTATTCAGAAGTAAATGCAATTTAACCAGTTTTGCAAAATTCTAATTTATTACATGTCATGTTATTACATATACAAGTTTCATTTTCCAAATACGGGGATGGATGTGAACATTTTCATGTCAGTGAATGTCTTAGATTTGATTATCATCATTAATTAAGTACAGATAGTACGGTACTGTAAGATAAATGTGTCTGATGCAGACAGTTCGCAAAAACTGAGCTACTGCACAAGGACAAAACTAGTGAGGGAAGCCACCAAGAGAACCGTGACAACTTGAAAAAGTTATAGGCTTCTGTAGATGTTATTAGCAAGACTATGCATAGCGCTACTTTTGTCTGTCATCAAAATGTCAAACTCAGAACAAAAAAGGGCTTAAAATCAAGGAAACATCAAATCTAGGCTTGAGACTCCCACATGCCTTCTGGTAAAAATGTAGCTCAAATTTAATGGCATCTTTTTAAGAAAATCATTCTCTGCCCCACTCCAACATGAAGCTCTGACTGGTGATGCAACAACTAAAAGGTCCACTATGCCCAATTTCTCCAGTCACAGAAGCCTAGAATACCTTGTCACAGTGTCTTGATGGCTTCCCTCATGAGTCTCCATCTGGCATGGTCACTCAGTTTTTGAGAACTGCCTACTCCAGACCAATTGACCATAAGGACCACACTGTTTGCATTTCTGAATGATTGATGTAAATCGAGTCAAGACATATCCAGTAGCTTGGAAATTAAAGTGATTTAATGTAAATTCACCAAAGTGTGCCAATAACTGCATCCTCTGTACATTTTATGTCTGTATTCTTTAATACGACAGGGTTTTGTTATTGTTGCTGTTATTCTTCAATCACTTTGGACATTTTATTAAATATTCTGTGCAGACACCATTTGTTCTTTGTATTTATTTTTGACCCTATTTTGCACTTCTGTACTTCAAATTCAGGGATGATGAAAACTCTGACCAGGTCTATTTTCAACTTATTCATTCTCAAAATTGGCAGCAGTTTCAAGTGTAAGGAGTCCACAAAGACTTTCGACATTAATCTGTGAGGAAAACTCAACGTCAGCTATATTAATATTTATTACCAAATATATATTTTATAAAGTTTAATGACACCCAGAAATAAGTCTTCATTACAAGATGGATTCTACAGATCACCAACAGTTGCTGGTATACAGCTGCACACATAATAGAGTGACAAAAATGGCCCTTGAAGTCCGGCGCTGGATGTTTATGTGCATCTTATGGGAGACTGAACCGGTTCCGTTCAAGTAACACGCTTCAGACAGCGAGCAGCCAAAGTAGAGTTGCTTCAAAGGGTCCCAAAAGCAACCCCAACAACTAGACTCCATCCTTGACAAGTTAGTGTAAAAATTGCAGGACTTAAGGGAACAAGTCCAGTTTAGGCGCCCACTCAAGCGCCGTGTTAACCACAGCGAATGCTGCTGCACCTAAAGCCACCGTCAGACCCATGACGGCCAATCGGACAAACCTCCGTGCTGCTGACGGCCGGGCCACCACCACGACTGAGTTTGAACCCGACTTCTCCAGTGCAGCCTGATTCAACCGACGCCGGCGACGCAGAACAGAGTCCGGCCTTTGTTGAGTGGATGCAAGTTCAAAGTCCTTAAATGTAGAGCTTGCCAAGCTTAGGAAGGAAGGAAGGAAGGAAGGAGTGGAGATAATCAGAGAAAGAAAAGAGACATGAAGCACAGCTCAACATATTGCTTAAACAATAAAAAATTGCCAGTGAAGTACCTTTCATGTGCAGCAGCCTCTCTAGCCAGTTCAGACGGTGGGAACTGGACAAAGAGGTCCCCTGCTTGGCTGATCAGCATCTCGTAAGGTAGATCCTGGGGAATCTGAGACAGCAGGTGATGAACCATCGCCATGTCACATTCACACTCCAACACCTCCTCTTCTCTGTAGAGTACGATCTGCAACACAAAGTGGTCACTGCACACATCTGTGGTTTCACTGAAGCTCTGGTTGGAGAAACCAGTGGATGGATACACACACACATAATGGCTTGCAAAAGTATTCAGCCCCTTGTTATTTCATACATTTTAATTAGTTTATGGCATTCAAATTCAAAACATAGATCAGGCTTCTCAATATAGAAATTTCTAAAATTATCTTCCTTAGACTCAAACTGAAAGTAAATCTGTACAACTTGATATAAATGAATTAAAAATATAAAAGTCAAGATGATGGGTTGCATAAGTAACCAGCCCCTTTGGTATAATACTTGTAAATAATCAGTTTAATTTCCAGTTTTCCTCAGACAAGTCAGGGGATGGATACATGAACAAATCCAAGTCACTGAATATGTCTTGAACTTTATTTACATCAGTTATGAAGAAATACAAAATCTGTGTGGGTTAGACAGTTCTCAAAAACTCTGTGACTGTGCAAGAAGGAGAAGAGTGAGGAAAGCCACCAAGACACCCAGACAATCCAGAAGAAGTTACAGGCTTCTGTGGCTGTGATTTGAGAAATTATGCAGAGCACATGTTTTGCATTTTGTATCCCCAATTTTACAGCTTCATGATGAAGTGGTACAGAGGAGGGTTTGATTAAAATGAAGACCTGAAAGTTCAGCTACAATCAGCCAGAAGGTACCTCTGAGATGCAAGCCTTGATTTAATGTTTTGGTGAAAGAAAACCCTCCTCTGTATCACTTCATCATGAAGCTGTATAACTGGGGATACAAAATGCAAAACTTGCACTGTGCACAATTTCTCCAATCACAGCCAGAGAAGCCTGTAACTTCTTCTGGGTTGTCTGGGTGTCTTGGTGGCTTTCCTCACTCTTCTCCTTCTTGCACAGTCACTCAGTTTTTGAGAACTGTCTACTCCACACAGATTTACCATACAGTGCCATACTGTTTGTATTTCTTCATAACTGATGTAAATAAAGTTCAAGACATATTCAGTGACTTGGAAATGTTCATGTATCCATCCCCTGACTTGTCTGAAAAAAAGCGGCAATTAAACTGATTGTTTACAGGTATTATACCAAAGGGGCTGATTAATTATGCAACCCATCATCTTGGCTTTTATATTTTTAATTTATATCAAGTTGTACAGATTTACTTTCTGTTTGAGTTTAAGGAAGATAATTTAGAAATTTTTATATTGAGAAGCCTGATTTTTTTGGGTTTGAAATGCCATAAACAAATTAAAATGCATGAAATACCAAGAGGCTGAATACTTTTGCAAGCCACTGTGTGTGTGTGTGTGTGTATTATATATATATACGAGGTCTGTGATAAAAAAAGCAGTCCTTTTTATTTTTTTCAAAAAATAAATGGATTTGATTCATATGTTTTTACGTCAGACAAGCTTGAACCCTCGTGCGCATGCGTGAGTTTTGTCATGCCTGTCGGTGACGTCATTCGCCTGTGGGCAGGCTTTGAGTGAGGTGTGGACTCCCCCTCCTGTCGGAATCTCTTTGTCTGAGACGCTGCAGGGAGACGGCGTGCGTTGCTTTATCAAATTTTTTCAGGACCGGTGAGGGATATCCGTGTGTCAAAAACTGTAAGGCACAACTGAGTGGACACTATTCGAGAAATTCAGCTGGTTTTCGGTGTAACGTTTAACGGCTGTTGAGAGATTGTGGAGTTTCTTTCGCTTTAAGCACAGCCCACAAAGCGGATCGGCGCGGCGCGGTCGGAGGTGGTGTCCGTCTGGCTGTTTCGAGCTGAAAACATCCTAATTTAAAGCTCTGTTCACCCAGGACGTAGTCAGAGAACAGAGAAGTTTCAGAAGAAGCCGGCATGAGGAGTTTATGCGGACATTCCACTGTTAAAGGAGATTTTGTAATAAAAGAACGTGCGGACGAATTTGCCGAGTGGGGTCCGTGACGACGCCCCAAATCCGTTCGCGCCGCCACAGGAAAAACACCTCCGTGTTGAAAACCATTTGTAAAATTCAGGCAGCTTTTGATGGCTTTCAACAAGTGAGTATCTGAGAAATTGTTTAACAGCTGGGCATGTTCCAACTTGTCCGTTAAGGTTTCCAACGGAGGTGTTTTTCCTGTGGCGACCCCCCGCGGTCGGGTTCTGGCCCGACGTGAATCTGCCCGCACGTTCTTTCATTACAAAATCTCCTTTAACAGTGGAATGTCTGGATAAACTCCTGATCCCAAATTCTTCTGAAAGTTCTCTGTTCTCTGACGACGACCTGGGTGAACAGAGCCTGAAATTAGGACGTTTTCAGCTTGAAACAGCGAGACGCCGCCGCCTCAGAGCGCAGATCACCGTCAGGTGCCGTGGGCCGTCCTTACGGCGACAGTAAAACTCCAAAATCTCTCATCAGCCATTAAAATTTTCACCGAAAACCAGCTGAATTTATTGAATGGTGTCCACTCAGTTGTGCCTTACAGTTTTTGAAAAATTTTTTTTATCAAACAAAGCAGCAGTCTCTGAGCCATTCCTAAACAATAAAAAAAATTGACGAGAGGGTGGGCCACTCCTCACTCAAAGACTGCCCACAGGCGAATGACGTAACCGACAGGCGTGAAAAAACTCGCATGCCCACGAGGGTTCAAGCATGTCTGATGTAATCACACGTGATTCAAATCCATATAGTTTTTGAAAAAAATAATAAGGTCCGTTACTTTTCTCACAGACCTCGTGTGTATATATATATATATATATATATATATATATATATATACAAACAGTGTTAGTTGGTATTTTACCATTTAAGCCCTTGGCTGACTTCAGCCAAAGGAGTACTGTCATCACCTTGTCATCCGTCTCAATGGGCGTCTCTCCAAATGCATTATTCTTTAAATATGCTAAAGCAAGCTCAATGCAAACTCACTCCCTCTTACAGATGGGAACCCAGGAATTAAATCAATACAAAAAACAAACAAACGATAAAACAATAAATCTGGACTGTATTTTCACACAACTTCAGTATTTTCAGGTGAAATATTAACTCTACTGTTCACATCAGGAACTTTTAATTTTTTGCTATCCATCCTTACATCCAAGCATAGAACATTAGCTTGTCAAACTGAGTCTTAAACTGATGTTTAAAATGTTACAAATCATGTATTATTTACTTCAGCAGTTGTTGTTTATACGTTTTATATGGTTTTAAAACCTCTAATTTTCATCACAGATTAGACTAATACTGGAATAATAATATTATCAATGGTGCACAATACTAAAAATTAGCTTCAACACACAAATAAATAAATAAAAATCACAGCCCACTAGATGGTGCTACAGGGTCCATTAGTGGGCTGAAGCCAACTGCTGAAAACCATGGGCTAAAAAGGATAGTGGTTATTTTGGTGTCAGTGATACATTTTCGGATGGACCAGAGGCCTGAAGGATGGGCACTGAGCTATTCTTTGAGGGAAAATAACTCAACTTGGTCAGTAACTATATAAACCCACTGTCAGCTGAACAAGCTACAGAAAGTTTATTATAGCATATATTAGTGATTCATGTTGGAGTCAGTTCCCACAACTTAAGGAAAAATTTAAGACTTTTTTTTTGAAGATCAAATTAGACAGAAGTTTATCTTCCCTTGGGAAGCCTCCCTCAAAAGCCGGAATGAAATTTAAGACCAACATTACACTGTTTGCTGCTAGAACACTGAGCGTTCAACAAAAGAGATTTCTTGGTTCTGCTAGATCACTTGGGTAGCATTACACGGGACATTCACTGAATTATAAACAAATAGATATTGACATTTATTTTGGTATCTGTAATTGCAATGTCAAGACAACATGAATAAAATTCTTCTACATCTTGTCATTTTTAAGACTTTTGAAACACTGATTTTAGATATTTAAATACTAATACTAATACTAACACAGTCTTAGATTAACAAATTCAATGCCTTTTTATGGATCCAAGGGAACCCCATGGGGTGGAAAAGAAGTCTATTAAAGATTGGTCACAATGATTCTTTTAGGGAAAATGTGACTTGGGTTTTCAGGGAAATTAGGTCATTGATACAATCTCTGACCTTGTACAATTATAGTGGAGGCGTAACTGTATAAGGTCTGGGATGTGAACCAGACATCACCCAAGTAAAACAAACAAAAGAAATTCACTGGAAAGAGCAGACAAGATGCACTCACCACAGCAGCAAAATAGATAGGCATCAAGGGGTGGCAGGCGAGGAAGAAGTCGTACAACCGGACAACGTGGCGGAAATCTGACAGGACGTGACCAAACCATGTGATCAACCAGCTGAGGGCAAAGACGGTTCCCACCTCAGCTCTGAGGATGCAAGTACAACACACATCAGCATATTCCAGCAAACCTGAGGTAGAAAGTGACTTAAAAGACTTCAAAACTGAAACACACCTAAAGTTACCAGCTGTTAGTCTGTGATTACTGTAAATCCTGACAATTCAATTACTCATATCAAAGTTCTTGGAACTTCAACTGTGGTAACAGAATCAGAGTCCCTCAGGTGTGTCGTTTTATTCCTTCTGTCAAAGCTTTGCAGTACCTTTGTTTCAGCGTACTACAGGCCGTTTTCAACATTTGGGAAAAAAGGGAAATGTTTTCACCGTGTTACAGCAAATGCCATTGTTTAAGAAATTCTCTTCAAATAATCCAACGGATTTGGGAATCACTGCTAAAAATGTGATTTATTTGGGCTAAAACACTAAAAATTACAGCATTCTTGTCGACCTTTATGGTACAAACAGACATTTATCTGTAGTCTGAGGCTGTGGTTGCCAACGTGGGGTCTGAGACCCCCTCACCAAATTTTAGAATTACACTTAAAGCATTTTCTTTGGATGAATCACAGATAAGTCACAGGAAAATAAAGACAAAACGGAAGGAAACCAAGAAAAAGGAATGCAATATAAGAATGCAGTTTCAACATACCAGTAACACATTTAATGACACCGGTTAATAGAACACAAAAACTAAAAGCAAGAGGTGCTTATACAAAAAGGTTAAGTGTGACATGTATGGACAGCAGGAAAGCTTCAGATTTTTTTTTTAACCAATTCAGTTTATTGCAAATGAGGATTTATAGCAGTTTCTTTACATAGTTGCAAAAATTCCATGAGTTTTGTGGCACTGCAATTTTCAAAG
The DNA here is from genome assembly GCF_902500255.1 of Thalassophryne amazonica. Classification (NCBI taxonomy): domain Eukaryota; kingdom Metazoa; phylum Chordata; class Actinopteri; order Batrachoidiformes; family Batrachoididae; genus Thalassophryne; species Thalassophryne amazonica. The sequence goes on along the minus strand of NC_047105.1, from coordinate 39,511,374 downwards.
TGTTTTTGAACTCGTTCATAACTTGGAAGCCATTTTTGCTTTTAATAAACTAAAACGTGCAGTGCCCATTATGGTCATTTGACAGGAAAACTATACTTATGAGGAGCTTTTTGTCTTATTTACAATACGATCAACTATTAACTGCAGACAGACATCATTTAAAATGATAAGGGGTCACAGAAACACCAGACACAGTCTTACTGCTGCATGAAGTCATGCACCTCAGGGTTCACCCTCTCAATGATGGGCATCAAATAGTTAAGAATGTGTTTTGTGTTGTCCATGGTTGGATCCATGAAGTCCCTGAGGAGGAGGGTACAACAGAAAGTATTTTTAGACATGATTATGAAAGAGGTATACAATCATTCACAGGACAAAGTGTGTATGTGTACCTGAGGTGGTGTGTGGAGAGCTTCTCTACCAGCGCGGTTGCTAGACGCTCTCCCAGGACCAATAAGAAAGTGACAACAATATCATGGTATCCTTGGTAGTAGTGCAACTGGGGATTACGTTTTAGAACTCGGAGGATGATGTCAATCAGCTCTTCCTGTAGACCCTCCCTCTGCTCATCTGGCATACCTGTACAGGCCCATTAGTAAGCGTTAACAGCCAAGTTATTGAAGATTCGCATGTGCCACTACAGGCATCAACAAAGCATTTTGGCCAAACTGTCCTATGGACAAGAGGGAAACCATTTTTTCTTCTGCAGAAAAAACAGACACGATATACACCAGCTGGTAAAATGATGAGTTTATTGAGTGCTAATGGTAAGTGCACCACTATACATTATTTCACCAGTAGATGTCACTAGTCTCTAATGAGCTCGTATGAGTGTTTATGTAATAAACCCTTTGTCTTGGAGGCTACATCTCGCCATCACTGTTCTGTTGGTCATTCAGTAATATTCATGAATACGAAATATTTGCACCAAATTCCATTTTCTGAGTAATGCGCTTGGTGTGCCTGCCATCAGCAGTTTTGTATGCATGTGGTTACATGTCCTTCCCTCCTTCATCCACTAGAGGCACAAAAGCTGAACATGAATCTTGAATTATTTTAGTAAAAGCAAACTGTGTATAATAGAGGTTCCTAACTGTAGATGGATGATGATCTGCAACAGAATGAACAAGAGCCATCAAAAAACAAAACAAAACAAAAAAAAACCCACAGGGACATCACAACTTCTACATGCTGGTGTGTCCTACCTGAATCTAGGTTTGAGCAAAGATAAAGTATTTCTCTATTCCCCAATGTTAACAAAACCTTTCAAGGGCTTGGACTGGTACAGATCATGTTCACACACCCGCCTTAAATGGTCTATACGGCTTTCTGTTTTGTTTTCTTTTTACTTGTCCTAGACAATGGATCAACCTTCAACACTGAACTCTGCACCATGTCAACCCGTCATGAACCCTAAAACTGTGCTGAGACACATCTATTAAAACATAAAGCAAAGTTTTCCTTTAAACATGCAACCAATTACAATACTGGATGGACCATTAACAACTGTAAACATTGTGTATCAAACAAAACAGCACAACTCACTGTAATCATCGTACAGGCTTGTAGGCTATCAGAAAATAAATGGTTTTTACTCACCAGGTGGGAACCTACGTAATGAACGCTGGACATCCAACAAAACCTGGTTGTAGTCCTTGTTGTTCTCCCGTTCCACCATTTCTGGAGAGGAAATGTCACCATTCACATCATTAGAGGAAGGAGGGGGAAAAAAGTGTGTGAGAGAGCTTGAACCTGCTGAGACTCCATTATTAACGTTCTTGCAAAACAGAAACTAAATTGGCCGAGTTTGTAACAGCATGAGACAATCAATCATCTTATTATACAAATTCAAGGTAAGACATAAAATGAAACAAAACTGTAACTTTTATTCCAGTAAACAATCACACTGAATGCTAAAATGTGAGGCCCATCACAAGCTGTTTGTTACATCTCTGAACATGAACACAATGAACCACTTCTTGCAACAGTTTTTGTCAAGTACACGTCTGTTAGCAGCAACTCGCTCATATTTTGGCCAGCGATGATCAAAGCACACGTTTGTGTTTCTAACACTGTCAGCTATATTTGTTTTTTTAATACTGTCAAACAGACCTGCAGTTATGATGGCTAAGCACAAAACGCTCTGATCTCAGTGCATCTTGTAGCTGTCAGCACTTGGTCAAAGAGCTCCGTCAGAAGAATGGAATATTTGAGACCAGATCTTGAACAACAATGTACTTGCTCAAGATCACTTGTGCATATTACTTCTTTGGAGTGCAACATTTTTCTAGTGTTACCAACCTGACAACTTTCTCACTAAATCTGGTGACTTTCCAAACATTCTTAACGTATTTTCACAAAAGTGACTAACGACAATTCAAGCTACTTTTCCTGGCATCATTGGAGACTTTCTGGTGTTTGGCGACTCAAAAGTGAAAGCACATACTGATCTACAGTCTCTGTTTTCACTGAGTGGCAGCTGCAAGGCACTGGGAGCAGAGCGGACGGAGATCTACACTCCTCCACATTCAAAGTGCAAATGAATCACACGCGCAATGCTGCCGCGGCTGACCACATCCTGTTTTGGAGCGAGATTTAAAACCAAAAAAATTAGTTTTGCACGGAAATCACTGCTGTTGCAATGATCTGATCATTGCTCTGTACATGCACAGTGCACACCCAGCAGTAGAAAAGTAGGCAATAATATTTAGGCTAAGTGGGAAGAGATGAACGAACATGTCATAAGAGAGCGTCGTGTGACAAATTAAGAGGTTGTCAGTCCGGATGTAGGCTTAATTAGTCTCCAGACTCCGAGAAGCCCTGGCATTGAGAAGTTATTATTTTGAGAAGTGATGGCCAATTTTAACAGCAAAATAAATAAACAAACAAAGAATCAAGTTTATTTGTAGTACTAATTAAGGTATTTTTACTCACATTTTTGTCTCTCCCACAACGTTATTCTTTTGTCCTACAGCATCTGTTATGACATCATATTATGTAAATAAGACTAGGACATCAATTAGCAACTTCTAGCGATTTTTAGGACGGCCAATAGCCACTTTTCTGACTGAGGAGTTGGCAACACCGTGTTTCAGGTTTTTTGCTATGTGACCTTGAAAATTAGATCAGGGTCACTCATCAACGAAGTCAACAGAGATCATCAAGCAATGAATGTATGTGGCACAAATTTGGTGTCCCACCCTCAACCTGTGGGAGGTTACTGTGACACACACACACACACACACACACACACACACACACACACACACACACACACACACACACACACACACACACACACACACACACACACACACACACACACAAGTACAAACAGCATTTCTGTGCCCCCACACCAGGGTGATGGGAGACAATGACAGTGGCTCCAAACTTTGAGCATGCACACAAGGAGACTTTTGCCGCATTCCATTTAAATCAGAACTCCTAAAGGTGCCCTGACACGAGCATGTTTTTGATTCACGCAACAGAACGACCTGTGTTGTGACAATCCCACCTGCTGTGTTCACAGCTGGATGCCGTTCTTTGTACTACCGGCTGCCACACGCTCTGCGGTGGACACTGCGTATATAAAATAATTATTTTGTGGCGGAGTAATCTTTTTTTTCTTTCTTCAAATTGGCCATTGAAAACGGTTCTAATCACTTCCTGAATCACAGAGGAGGCTGAAGCCGTTTGCGCACGCACGCCTAACAAGCTGCAGAAAGCATTTTGAGCTGTCTAAATAGGCAATTGTTTGAGTTGTTTACATTGTGTGCAGCTGTTAAAGTATTTATTTTTATGTTTATAACAGATTTAACTTCTTGCTATAATCCTTTACACAAGCTGCGCTCTGATGTGATCTGCTGACGTCACCACTTGCTCAGTTCACCGTTTCTTTATTTCACTTGACGAGCTGCACGTCCTGTTGGAGATTAGATTGTGCCACATAGCACGACATTTGTGCGTGAAAGATTTTTTGAACATTTCAAAATTCTCTGTGCTCAATAGCACACACCGGCGCCCCTCTGGCGTCCTGTTTGCACTCGTTAAAGACAAGTTTACTCTCCAGCACGACACATCACGACACAGGTCGTGCTGTTGCGTGAATCAAAAACATGCTCGTGTCAGGGCACCTTAAGTAAAGGGTGAGAATGCCACTAGTTCATAATCAATATATGACAGAGCATTTCACGCATAAAAATACTGCAGCAACATGTTGACAGAAGCACTAAGAAATTACACTGTGCATGACTCACTAAATTGAACACACAAAAAAGACAAACGCTAAAAACAGTAAAACCACAACTTTCATGACTGTTACTACCTGGAGCAACCATGTTGAACTGTGAACTTTGAGCACATGTGGTACATGTGGAGGTTAAGTGGAAATTTCTGACCTTCGATGGAGCATACCATTTATCCCCAAGTCTTTATTTACTTTCTCTTTGCACTTGAACTAAACAAAAAATGACTGAAAACACAAGAAAGCTTAATATACTTTGATTTTCCAGTCAGGTTGGGATTTAAACCAAGAATCCTCTTGGTCTCAAACCCAACACTTAACCACTAGACCATCACCTACTCATGCAAAAACCTGAAAACAGTCCAGAATTTTTGTTCTGACATTAAAAGACTAGGCACTGAATCTACAATCATTCCCTGGTTTGATATCAGAAGAATGACACACTGTAGTTGCACATCAAATTTACTAGTCATAAGATTATTTACAATGCTTGAATACTGAACTGTCATGATTCATTTTTGTCAGTTTTTATCCATTTTAAGAGCCAAAGCTTGAGCCAATTTAATATAAAGTTAAATATGATACAAACTTCATATTTCATTACTTTGTGTTATATTTCATGCCATTTGATGTTATACATGGGTCAAATAACAATTAAAATGTTAATTAAAATTAAAAACACATTAACATTAGATGGATATAGCATTTGCTGCCATGTTCAAAACTTGCAAACACTACGTTTAATCTGTGAGCAGCAGAGAGCTGCATGAGACATTTGTAACAACTTTATTTTGTCATTAAATGTTTTTGAATTGGATTACAGCTCTTGTCATTAGCGTTGGATGAATGTACTCTGCAGCGCGGTTTTTATTCTGACTTTTTAAGAGATGTGGCGAACCAGACTGCCTAGAATATTTTGTTAATTTTAAGTTTGATTGAATAGTACGCAATGACAAATCTCACAAAACCTATTTGCCAAACATTCCATTATGAAATCTTAAACCAATTCATGAAACATTTCAATGTTTGTAATAAACTGGTGGCGTTGTCTTCTTAAAGTCAAATACAGCGTGGTCTGATTTGGCTTTTAGGTTCCTATTTTGGCAGAAAAAGGTAAGTTAACCAATTCCATTTATTCTTCCAAACCTTCTGGATGGAGTGATGGCATTTTTTTCAACTGTCTGGTTCACTGTACTGAGTACCCCTCAAACACAAAGCAGGCTGATCCCGCCTCCTGCAGAAAGCGGGAGAGAGACTTGCCGAAATGTTGGTGACTGATGGAAATAAACATGGCAATGTACAGGCCTTACGGACCGGGTTGACTGTGTTACTGCTCTGTGCTAATAAGCTGAGCTTACTTGTTAACGTGGCGCGCACTGTTGTATGGAAGCCGAGAAGGTTGTGTGACAGCAAGTACATTTACAGCAGTGAGGAAGAACTGAAACAAAATGGAGAAAACATTATTTTAATAAATTGATTTTTGAAAGTTTTAAATAAATTTTGAATCGGTAACGATGACATGAAAGGCCGAATTTGGACAGGGCATGGGCACGGGAGAGCATGGCATGCAAGATAAGAGGCAGGGTGCACAAGATTGAGGGCAGAGCGCGGTGCCCTCAGAGATCAGGTTCACTGGAACACAGCAAGCTGATAAATGATTCCACAATTGCTGATTTAACATCCAAAGATACTTCAGAAATAGTGTAATATATTTTTTTGCAAACATTGTGAGATAAATAAGTAAAAATGACAATGCACTGTAAAGAATAAATGAAAATATATCCTATTTTACTCATAATTAGCTTTGCATGCTAACAATGCTAAGAGTTACCAAATTGAATAAAAGGTTTTGTGTTCATTACTTTCAAAAAGTAACAAATGCTTAGAAGTATGCACCATGCAGGTTTAAATGAACTAGGTATTGAATAAATGACTAATGACTAATAAAGTCATGACTAATGCCTGACATGTTCCATGATATGTTCAAAGGTCATGAGGTCAAGATGTGTACTGCAAATAATGTTGCTGTTGCCTCTGTTTATAATCAAAGGGTTTGTACATTTATGTTTGAACTATGCTGATCAATAATGTACAGTTGAATGATTGTACTGCTCAAAATTAATTGCTGCTTCTGCATTCTGTAAAATGTGAGTGATCTCATACTTTGACTGTGTGAAAGAACTTTGCTTCCACAGGGAGAACAATGACTGGGTTATTTGTTATCGGAAGCCAATCTTGAAAGTGTCTGGAGAATACAATAACTTGGTTGTGAACTGAATTCGTGGACCTGTTCTTATACGGAGCTGAAGAGAGTGACTCGTTAAAACTAATCTACATTAATTATTAGTTACACTTGCCGCAAAGGCAGAGTGAGGGTGTATGTGCTTGCAAACCTCTGCACCCAGGGTGATTATTAGATCAGTTTCCATCACAACAAGGGGCTAAGGATTAATACAATGTTCCACCTCTACCATGAAGTACATGTTTGTGCTCAGGCCAAAGACGTGCAGGACTGGGTGCCCCACCTGGACAGATTTCTGGACTGCAAGTTTAAAAACTCTGTTTTTGAAAAGAAGAGAGTTCAGTTTGCTGCACAATGCTGTAGGTATCAGTTTTTTGGCATTATTAAAGATGTGTATGCAATCTGAATCCATTTTTGCACAAAAATGACTGATTTTTGATGACTGATCTGCTGATTTAATAAACCTGGTAGGATTAACTTGAATTCAAATTATTGTTGTTCTCTGTTCTATCTTGCACTGCCCACGGACTCACGAGGGGAAACCTGAGATTTTCTGTTATTTTGAGAAAAGGTAACTTTTTTCCCCCTCAACAACATCTAAAACTGAAAGCCTGCTGTGGAGCCTTTGTTGCTGTCTTTATTTTACATGATACCTGGCTCCTGTTCCAAGACTTGAGTGGGGACGTTGAGAAGTTGAGGCCAAACTTTACAGCGGATCTCGTCAGTCAGTAGTCCTCCCTCGCTGATGGCCATCCTCCTCAAAGCTGCTACATCCACAGGACACACAGTCAGCGCCTGTGCGATGTCTGCAATTTTCCTCTTCCGTTTGGAATCTGATACAAAGACAGTACTGTTCACAGTCTGTGCTGGATTGCCGCAGTGACGAGGCTCATTGACAAGAAGCCAAGGCATAGAATCAATTACCAGAGATATTAAAAAAAATTAACATTTCTAACCAAATTGCACATCTCACTTCGAAAACAACAATAACTTTCTGAGATCATGGCAGTTAGACACAACAGTAATTTAGCAAATGTTTTAAGTAGTAAATTATGTGTAGTTGATGAAAGTGTTATTACTTCCACACACCCAGGATGTATGTGCAAATAAACTATTTTGTTGCTGTGTAAAAATAAGAGATACAAAGCAGCAGATGTAAAGCGAAATGTTTTAGCTACAACCCAAAATTATTTCTGAAATGAAGGTAATCTAACTTTATAGGGATGCAAACTTTAAAAAAATAGTTCAACTAGAAGCACTCGGAGAGCGCAAACCTCCGCCAAGGCCATAGGGTCACTGATGTCACACGGAATACCCTTTGGCAAAGAGACTTATTCCATGTCGTTTCACGCATCTACCGTCATGTTTCAGATTCAGTGTTTAACCCTCTGGGGTCCGAGAGCATTTTTTGGACAGTTCACTCGCCTGGCATAAATGTTTTATTATTGCTGTTAACAGCTCTCCCTGCATCCCACAATCAAGTTTTATGTCTCTTTTTACAGGACAACCTGTACTTTCAAAATATATATGCTATATTGTGTTTTATAAGTGTAATACAGGTTTACAATCAGAAATAAGAAAAAAAAGGAAAGCGGAAAATAATTTTCCACACATTTATTCAAAACACACGGCAAACTATAATAAACTAGTAACACATCACTTCTAACACTTGAGATGAATCTGCCCTACAATTGGATTTTGGAAAACCATGTGACGGTGAACCAATTCCGACTGGACACTCACATTGCTGACGTCATCACACAGCTTCTATGAGGAGTACAAAGATGGTGGACGGTGGCTCAAAAGTCAGCGGAGTTAACTTTTCAGCAAAAAAAGTAAGTTTCCATCTCATATCATTAAAAAGTTATTTATAATTTAGTAAAGCTTGGTCTCAGTCATCGTATATGACAGTGTCAGCCCCAAAGGGTTAAACCCTTAGATCTTCAGCAAATGTATTTATAAAGAGAAAGTTTATTTAATAAGGAGAAACAAATGCTGAATTACTGTTGTGTCGTAACTTAATTTTTGTTCAGCCTTTGTGACCCATCTTCATGAAGTTCAATGCAAAAATGTTGAAATTGGCCCTATCCTGCAATGATAAAGAATCCTTAAAAAATTACTGGCTCCGGATCGTGTTCCGGATAATTACCAAAATTTAATGGCTTCTAAGTTAGGCCAAGATACACCCCTGGTAAAAAAAAAATTTCACTGAAATGCTTTGAGGATTTTTTGAGTAATCCTGCTAACAAACCAACAAACAAATGGACAAGACTGAAAACATAACCTCCTTGGCGGAGGTAATTAGCCAACTATTTTAAGATTAACTAAATAGAGATCTGAGCACAGGAAGTGATACCGAAATCCCTCCATGTTCCTGCTCTCCCATTCCAGTTGCTTGTCCATCAGTGGTAGTAAGTCTGCTGTAATGAAACACCTGAATGAACAAGGCAATAAGCTACACATTGCAGAGTCAAACAGGTCTGTTTACACATTAACAAACATCATAAAGCAACAAAAGCCCAATTATCTACACTTGAATGATCTGCTACCATTGTGAGTTTCACTGAAATCCACCAAATACAGGAGGATTTGCACTTACAAGACTCATGAACAGATGGAACAGGAGATTCCTATACATGATCTCCCCATGTAGTTGGCCTGATGGACCTTCTCCCTGGTTGTTATCATGACCAAAATCAAGCTGCTGCCCTGGGCTATGCCAACCACCCTGATCCCAATTCTTCAAGGTGCCTTGGTTAACTCTGATTGACTTCATGGGTACAACTACTTCTGCCCAAGATCTCCAAATTGCTACATCTCAATTAAACACAGACACAAGGTCAACATCCACTGGATTCTATTAGATGTGACATATGTTACTCTGTAACATGATAAAGTAAATTTAATGTACAATGGTTCATTTCAGGTCAGCTTGGTGTATAAATTTCGTCGTTCCAGGCAGTGATAGCTATCAGCTGGCTGTTAGAAGCAAGCTAAAGACAAAACAAAACCAGCTGATTTCAACAGGCAATCAATGCAGCCCAGGCTTGTTTTCATCAGGCGGCCAGTCGCAGAGGTACGAATTCTCACCTTCGGGTTGGCCACTTCGCCGGAAGCGACGTGGCTCCGCGGCAAACCACACAAATCTGGTACGGGGGTCATCTCAGTATGTGACATCTGGCAGGCAAAGCAGTGCTTTGACCATTTGCACCTGATTGAGCAGCACTACACAAAAGTATTTACCACTTAATTAAAGCCATGAGTACTCGCCACAGTTCACCCAGCTGTAAAAATGGGTACCTGCCCTGGCTGGCAAACTACGTGAGGCATCGTTGCAAAGCACTTTGAGCATCTGCTAGATGGAGACCTGTACTGCAGTCCTTCTTCTACAAGACTTGCAAGTATCAAAAACACACCCAAAGTTAACTCCGACTGCCAGTGGCTGCAGGAAAAAAACAACAAAAACTATGCAATTAACAAAAGCACACCAGCTGGATCACCAAAAGTGGCAACATTAGCTACTCACCATTACTCTGTTTTCCATTCACAGGTGAAGGAGTCAGACTTCTAGATTTCTTCATTTTTCTTTTCTTCTCGGTGTGTGCTTATTTGATAACATTACTTTGCCATTATTTGTGTGGCTAACCTGGATTTAACTCTCCGTGGCTGCCAACTGGCGGCTAGCTGTCTAATTAGCACATAAACACGGCCTGATAACCCAGTTAGCTTAGCGCCATTAGCTAATTACACAGCTACACCGCTCTGCTGTCCAAACTGCTGTTTCCAGCAGCACAGACATGGTTATTCACACTTCTATCAAAGTGCGAACCCATTCGTGAACAGTGTGAACTTGAACTGAAGCTAAAAGCGGTAAGGAACTACATGTTGGAATAGAATGATTTACCTCCCAGCTCTGAATGGTGACGTACAGTGAACGCGAACGAGAGCAGTGTTGCCAGATTGGACGTCATAAACATAAAAATACGTAAAAAAAAAAGTCTAAGAGAGGGGTTTTTTTGTTTTTGTTTTGGTGGAGGGAAAAGGCTAGAGGTGGGCGATACCGGGAATTTTGGTATTGATCCGATACCAAGTAAATACAGGCCTAGTATCTCCGATATCGATACCCATACTTTTTCATATTTAAACTTCATAGATCCAAAGGATCCAGACCGAGGATAGAATTTCGCCAAACATTGTACGTGACAACAGTATCACTCAACACAACTTAAAACAAAATCTCCTGAGGTAGAGGGCTGACAAACCACAATACAAGGGTGCGCTGCTCCGTGATGTGTGACACAGCGAAGCGCTGCTCTTACAGACAGAGAGTAGACTTTGATGAATCTGCGTGCGCAGCAGTCAGCGCGTGCAGGAGAGAAAAAAAGCTTGAGTATCGATCTTTTTATATGAGGATCGTTCAATATCAATACCAGCATTGGTATCGATATTATCGATATTATAATACAGAGAAAACATGACAAATATAAATGGAAATAAGTCCAAAATTTTAAATTTACAACATAAATCCTACACATCAGTCCACTTCAACAAATAATTGTGCTAAATTAACTCCATTTCCACTTGCAAAACTGAATAAGAATGATAAAACTACTATTTCATATAATGTTTTTAAAAACGGACAAAGGAAAACATGTTTAAAGAAAAGAAAGAAACAAAAATATCACATTCTGGTTGGAGGCAAATAAAATATTGGGCCCAAAATCCAGTCTGCAGAACGTTGACTCAGGCAACAGTGAATCTTAAAACCCGGAAACATTCAGAGACATCTTGGAAACGTCTCTGAAACAGAAACATTACTTATGATGCAGACTAATGCATTTTATATGTCTAGAATTAAAAATAATATTGTCGAAAATGTTTTAAATGGGGTAATTTTGTACAGTGTAAGAACATCTCAATATGTTTCTGACCACAACCCGGTCAGAAACAAAACAAAAATGACTAAATCTTTCTTTAAAACAGCACATCATTCTTAAAATGTAAGTAAATTACCCCATTTTAATCATCTTAATAATATTACAGTTGATTAAAGCCAGAAATGTCATAAAATTCATTAATATGCATAATAAGTAATGCTTCCGAGATACCTCCGGATTTTAGGATCCACCTAAGGCAACAAACAGAGTGCAGAATGGAGGCAGAGTGAATATTGGCTTTCATCAGGGATGTGTTCTTGTTCCCATTCTATTCAATGCTTGCATAGACTTGGTGATCGGTAGGGTTGTGGGGAACCATAACAAAGCTGTCTTTGACAGCGAGGGAGGTTTGTCTGACCTTGACGTTGCAGATGACACTGTGATCTTTGTGGAATCAAAGGATACACCAAGTTCAGAACTTTGATCTCAGTGAGGAGGTCTGGATTAAGAGCTACATGCAGGCTTTGTATGACTTCCTGGACTTAGCCATCGTATATCTACATACAGTGAATGTGCCAAACTTGCAGAGATCTCTGCAGTGATGTTCACGTCTCTGGGTCCTCAGCCTTTGAGACAGAGAGACAAAGAACTGACAGACTGTTCTCCTACTGTTAAAAAAAAAATCCCAAGAAGAGTCTGTCTACATAATGTTGGCAAAATTTGTCCACAATTTTTTTAAGCTGCAGTACTATATCCACAGAAAGACTGTGGTGTTGATAACAATTAATCCAAAATCGCTGATAAAACACTGACCTGGCAACACCATTTAACGCCGCCTGCTGTGAATGACAATGACGTAAATGGCGATGGGCGGTGCTGAGGGCCTTGTGTGACTATTTGTTAATTGTTATGGAAACAAAACAACAAATCAGTTTCCATCTGTCACAAAACCAGTGAGATGTGGGTGATTTAAAGTATCACCCGAGAAAGTTAAAATGTATAAAATATATGAATGCAGTATTTTACACTAACTCTATTCATAATTGATACATTTAGAATTGATGTTTGAATGTATTTCATAGGAACACTGTGTGGAGATGGCTTGTTTTGACATTGTTGAATTTTATTTTAACTCTGTGAAAGAACAATACAAATACGATAGTAATATTTTATACAATTTAAGTATGATATGGATAGCTACAGTGAGGAAAATAAGTATTTGAACACTCTGTGATTTTGCAAGTTCTCCCACTTAGAAATCATGGAGGGGTCTGAAATTTTCATCTTAGGTGCATGTCCACTGTGAGACATAATCTAAAAAAAAAAAAAAATCCGGAAATCACAATTTATGATTTTTTAAATAATTTATTTGTATGTTACTGCTGCAAATAAGTATTTGAACACCTACCAACCAGCAAGAATTCTGACTCGCACAGACCTGTTAATTTTTGTTTAAGAAGCCCTCTTATTCTGCACTCTTTACCTGTATTAATTGCACCTGTTTGAACTTGTTACCTGTTTAAAAGACACCTGATCACACACTCAATCAATCACACTCCAACCTGTCCACCAAGACCAAAGAGCTGTCTAAAGACACCAGGGACAAAACTGTAGACCTGCACAAGGCTGGGATGGACTACAGGACAACAGGCAAGCAGCTTGGTAGGAGACAACAACTGTTATGATTATTTATTAGAAAGTGGAAGAAACACAAGATGACTGTCAATCTCCCTCGGTCTGGGATTCCATGCAAGATCTCACTTTGTGGGGTAAGGATGATTCTGAGAAAGCTCAGAACTACACAGGAGGACCTGGTCAATGACCTGAAGAGAGCTGGGACCACAGTCACAAAGATTACATTAGTAACACATGATGCTGTCATGGTTTAAAATCCTGCAGGGAAGCAAGGTCCCCCTGCTCAAGCCAGCACATGTCCAGGCCCGTTTGAAGTTCACCAGTGACCATCTGGATGATCCAGAGGAGGCATGGGAGAAGGTCATGTGGTCAGATGAGACCATAATAGAGCTTTTTGGAATCAACTCCACTTATAATGTTTAGAGGATGAGAACAACCCCAAGAAAACCATCCCAACCGTGAAGCATGGGGGTGGAAACATCATACTCTGGGGGTGCTCTTCTGCAAAGGGGACAGGACGACTGTACCGTATTGAAGGGAGGATGGATGGGGTCATGTATTGCGAGATCTTGGCAAACAACAACCTTCCCTCAGTAAGAGCATTGAAGATGGGTCATGGCTGGGTCTTCCAGCATGACAATGACCCCAAACACACAGCCAGGGCAACTAAGGAGGAGCTCCGTAAGAAGCATTTCAAGGTCCTGGAGTGGCCTGGCCAGTCCCCAGACCTGAACTCAATAGAAAATATTTGGAGGGAGCTGAAACTCCAAACCTGAAAGATTTGGAGAAGATCTGTATGGAGGAGTGGACCAAAATCTCTGCTGCAGTGTGTGCAAACCTGGTGAAAAACTACAGGAAACGTTTGACCTCTGTAATTGCAAACAAAGGCTACTGTACCAAATATTAAACTTGATTTTCACAGGTGTTCAAATACTTATTTGCAGCAGTAACATACAAATAAATGATTTAAAAAATCATACATTGTGATTTCCGGATTTTTTTTTTTTTTTTAGATTATGTCTCTCACAGTGGACATGCACCTAAGATGAAAATTTCAGACCCCTCCATGATTTCTAAGAGGAAGAACTTGCAAAATCACAGAGTGTTCAAATACTTATTTTCCTCACTGTATTTTACTATTTCATTTTTCACATTTAATAAATCTGTTCATTTATTTTGACAAACATTTTAAGATTTAAAGTGTGTGTATTCTGTGTGTTTGGACTATTAATCTATTCTTATGCTGTTGATTTTTATTTGTAAAGTATTTGTGTTTTGAAGTGACAGTACAGTACTATACAAAGTTGCTATTATTAAACTATTTTAATCATATTTTATTCTATAGTACTGTGCAAAAGTTTTAGGCCCAGTTAATGCATAGAAAAAGCATAAAAATGATGAAAACCTGCTAAATATTCATAAACAGATGAAATGTGCGACGAATTTCAACTTTGATGACAATCGATGTGAACACTGGGTTCTATTTATGTACGATTATTTGATATATATAACTCTCCAGGAACCATCAGCTTATTGTGGTGGAGAGGTTTGTGTGCCGCTATGAACCTGAGGGCTGTGTTGTCTGGAGCCTTTGTGGTCCTGGTAGGGTCTCCCATGGCAAATTGGTCTCAGGTGAGGGGCCAGAATAAGAATGGTTCACAAGACACCATGACAGAACAAGGCAAAGGAAATGAGACCCGGCCCAGGGGAATCCTGGGGCCCCCGTCTGGAGCCAGTTCTGGATGGAGGGCCTGTCAGCGAGCGCCTGGTGGCTGGGCTTGCCACGGAGCCCAGCTGGGCACAGCCCGAAAAGGCAACATGGACTTTCCATCTCCACCCTGTGGTCTCACCACCTGCAGGAGGAACCGCTGGTGTCGTGCGCTGTCCCTTGGGTGGCAGTGAAAGTCGAGGGCCTTGGCGGACCCAGGCACCAGGAGCTAGCTCTGGCGGTGTGGAACGTCACCTCACTGTGGGGGAAGTTGCCAGAGCTTGTGCAGGAGGTGGAGCGATACCAGTTAGACCTCGTGAGCCTCACCTCCACGCACAGCCTCGGCTCCAGGGACTCTAACTCTTGTTTGTGCGTATGCACCGAACAGCAGTTTGGAGTATTTGCCTTCTTGGAGTCCCTGAATGGAGTCCTGTACGGGGCTCCGGGGGACTCCTTTGTTCTGCTGGGGGACTTCAACGCACATGTGGGCAATTACAGAGACTTGGAGAGGTGTGATTGGGAGGAACGGCCTCCCCGATCTAAACCCGAATGGTCGTTTGTTATTGGATTTCTGTGCTCGTCATGGACTGTCCATAACGAACACCATGTTCAAACATAAGGATGCTCATAAGTGTACATGTTACCAGAGTACCCTAGGCCGAAGATCGATGATCGATTTTGTGATCGTATCATTTGATCTGAGGCTGCATGTTCTGGACACTCCAGTGAAGAGAGGGGCAGAGCTGCCAACTCATCACCATAGTGGTGATCATTGGTGGGCTCAGGGTCTCATCACCGATTTCATCATTACAGATGATGTAGTACTGTTGGCTTCATCGGCTGGTGACCTCCAACACTCACTGGATCAGTTCGTAGCCGAGTGTGAAGCGGATGGGATGAGGATCAGCACCTCTAAATCTGAGGCCATGGTTCTTAGCAGGAAACCGATGGATTGCCTACTACAGGTAGGGAATACGGCCCTGCCCCAAGTGAAGGAGTTCAAGTACCTCAGGGTCTTGTTCACGAGTGAGGGGACAATGGAGTGTGAGATTGGCCGGAGAATCGGTGCAGCAGGGGCTGTGTTGCATTCGCTCTACCGTACTGTTGTGATGAAAAGGGAGCTAAGCCAAAAGGTGAAGCTCTCGATCTACTGGTCAATCTTCATTCCTACGCTCACCTCTGGTCATGAGCGTTGGGTCATGACCAAAAGAATTGGTCACGGGTACAAGCGGCTGAAATGGGCTTCCTCAGGAGGTTGGCTGGTGTCTCCCTTAGAGATAGGTTGAGAGGTTCGGTCATCCGTGGGGAGCTTGGAGTAGAGCCACTGCTCCTTTGCATTGAAAGGAGCCAGCTGAGGTGGTTTGGGCAGTAAGGATGCCTCCTGGACACCTTCCTAGGGATGTGTTCCAGGCATGTCCACCTGGGAGGAGCCCCCAGGGAAGACCCAGGACTAGGTGGAGAGATTATATCTCCACACTGGCCTGGGAACACCTTGGGATCCCCCAGTCAGAGGTGGTCAGTGTGACAGGGGAAAGGGAAGTCTGGGGTCCCCTGCTGGAGCTGTTGCCCCCGTGACCTGATCTTGGGTAAGTGGTTGAAGATGAATGAATGAATGATATTCAGTATATAAGCAGGATCTCAAAACTCTTTTTATTCTATTTTGGAATAAAAACACAACTCAGACTTTTTTTGGAACTGATTTTGTATTTACATGCCAATAAAAATGGGGACGGGTATCAGACACTACTTTTATTATAACTCTGGTACACACACACACACAAGAAATAAATAATTTATTTATAAAATAAACAATAGTCCAAAAAAAGTAATTTCGTGATATTGTGAGTGCATCTCGTTCATTGATTCTGACTTTGCTCTGTGCAGCTGTTAGTGTGTTTGTTATAAGTGTGTGTGTTAGTCAGGAGCACATCATAGTGTGTGTTGGTGCTGCAGGGGGTGACGTCTGTGGTGATGAAAGGAAAACGAAAGTCATGGAGCACATAAAGAGGCTGGACACACACACACACTGTGCACAGGATGAACACACACTTCCTGCTGTAAGCTACACAACAAGAGGTAAGTCCACTTCCTTCTCTCTACAAAGTCTACAAAGACAGTCAGGTATACAACAACAATACTAATACTAATAATAATACATTTGATTTGTATAGCGTTTTTAACATTGCTCAAAGACGATGTACGGGTTTAAAAACAAAGCAAAAATAAATAAAAATAAAATAATCACAAATTAAAAGCAGATCTTAAAAGATCGGTTTTAACTTGAGTCTTGAAAGTGGACAAATTGGTACAATCACGAATCTGTTTGGGGAGAGAATTCCAGAGGAACGTAACACTACTATTAATAATAATAATAATAACAACAAGAATTATTATTACTATTATTTTTATAATAATAAGAATAGGAAGAATAAGTCATATGTAAATTTACTTTAACCGATAAGGGGAATTGTGTGGTACATTGTGTATTTAAATACATGTGTAGTTCTGTGTATCAGAAGTGTGCGTTGTTATTTGTATTTTTAAAAATGGTGGCGACGTCATCCTGTTTTGATTCTAAAGAAAAGAAACCAACACTCCCGTGCAGGAGCTTTATTCGTCCAATAGAGGGCACCAAACTGCCTCATCACCTTCTGCTACGTCACTGTTTCTCAAAACACACACACACACACACACACACACACACACACACACACACACACACACACACACACACACACACACACACACACTTTAAGTGATCATACACAGTACTGTGCAAATATCTAAGTACTACAGTTTCTTGTTTTTTTTTCTGAATGTATATGTCATGAGATCAGAAGAATAAATTTGCAAATGCTACTTTTCAGTGATTAATTCATTGAATATTATAAAGAATTTGTTTAATTTTTTTATTAGAGTTGCGTTTATAATTTGCATCCTAATAAATGATCAAATAGGATTCAGTGAATTGATCAATGTGATGTTCTCATAAAACCATCATCTCACACAAACTAATTCCATTAAAAAAAAATAAAGATTTATTTTGTTTGACTATTTCATGTTTATTTCTGGTAATTATTTAATATTTGTAATGTTTTCATTTTCATTATTTTGTTGCATCTTTGCGTCGTTTAAAAAAAGGTGACGTTCATGTCTAACATTTTTGAACAGTATATTATGCATAGTATTTGTGCATTTTTTTTCATATCATTATGGTTGTTAATTTTTTAAGCTTTCTCTCATACTGTGAGGAAATTTCACACAGTTACAGAATTTTAACAACATATGTCCCAGTTAGACTTTGGGAGATGTGCTTCACATTTATTTGAGGCTACCAAAAAATTCAGAAAATCTCACTCAGAAATGACAAATATATGTAGATTAGATTTTTTTTTTCTTCAATTATTTTTGACAGTGTGGTGAAAAACAGGAAAGTTCCTAGTTGGTGGCGGAAGAGGAATCACAAAAGGATCTACCAAATAATAAATAAATATATTAAAAAATATAGAATAAAATAAATAAAACCCAAGAAGGATATTCACAAAGCACATACCACTGCCATGGTTCCACAGTCCCATGTAATGTAAGCCCACAAACAAAACTTTTAACTCTGCTGTAGTTGACCAACCCCATGTCGCAGACCGAATGGTCCGCCCCTAAAAATTGGTCCACGTTTTGCATCTGTGCATGTGTCATTTCGGAGCACAGTCTGAGACACCCAAAGCAATCAAATGGATTAATAGGATTATTAACCATCAAATGATAAAGGTCAAATAATTTATTTATACTATAACAAAAATATTATCTTTTCCATTGGCCTTGATCCCAAACTTTGATGTCATCTGCTGAACTTTGAACTTTACACCAATCTTTGATTGGTGATCTTCAATACTAATTACTGACCTTTAATCCAGATCACCCAGCTGTGATCCTGATCATTGACCTTTGATCCTGATAGCTAAAAGTTGATCCTGAACACTTATTTTCAACTCGTGAGTTCTCTGGAAATTCCTGGAAGTCTTTTTTTTTATTTTTTATCCAAGACATTTAAAATGCTCAAAGAAGTCCATTATTGATGCGTGTGATAAAACTTTTATGCATCGTTTTGGATTACACATAAATTATAAGTAGCCCAGATATGCTGACGCCAGCACTGGGCAGAAAAATCTGTTACTCATTTTTCCATTTAAATAGGGGAATAAGAATAAAAATTTAAATCCAAATCAGTGTTGTTTGGAACTTAAAGTTATCACGGTGACTACTAATGAGGTAGGTACAGCTTTACTTGTGCATCTTTGATCCTTTTTGTTGGCTTTTGAGTTTGTACTTTGATCCCAGTCGGTTGACTTTGATTCAGAACATTGTTTGATGTGTGATCTTTGATCTCAATTTCTGGCCTTGAATTCTAATCACTCATCTTTGATGTTGAACACTGATCTTAAGATCCTGAATACATAAGTTCATGGAGCGGCTGACTTTAAGAACTTGTAGAAGAGACTCTGGTGAAGGTAAGCGCCTACAAAACTTCAACATAAATAAATGCAACATAATTTCCTGTGGAAACAGTGTTTGCTTTATTATTTAAACATTATCTACCCTCAGATTCTGACACTGGTCCAGATGGGAGGAACTGGAGAAGACGGAGAAGTGGAGCCAGTGACAATGGGGAAGAAATAAATTGGAGAAGAAGAGAAAGTCGTGGGAGTGATCAAGGTCACAGGGAGAACATAGAAAAAAGAGGAGGTGAAGGGATGCGAGGGAGAGGCAGGGGAGGGAGAGGGAGAGGAGAGAGGGATGAAGGACTGAGAAGGGTTTTAGCAGATAAGGCTGATTGGAGAGGAGGTAGAGGAGAGCAGAGAAGCCTCAGTGTGGGAGCGAGACAGAAGGAGAGGCAGGGATTGAACACGGGTCAGGGTTTGGGCTTCAAAACACTGGAGGCGCTTTCTAAAGAAGAGCCGTCTGTCGTGGCTATCACCCTCTCCTCGAAGTCGGCCCTTCAACATACGCTGGGTGAGACAACAATGAGGCAGGACCTGTTGGAGCTCCTCTGTCTGGTGCTGAGTAAAGCCTTCAAAGCACACACAGACAGAAGTACGTTGCAGCACCTGGCCGGCCACATCAAAGAGTCTGGGTTCCTCCGAAGCGTCGTGCCCAGCTATCTGGCAGGGATGATGACAGAGTCCGATTCTGTCCGCAGAGACAAATATCCACAACATATAGAAAACATCTTGGCTGTTCTGTCAGAGGTAAAGGACATCATAGCAAAATCAACAAACGAATGAACCACTTAAACATAACAACACATCTCAATATAGGTAGAGATAGATAGATACATACATACTTTTGTCTGGACCTTTTGTTGTTATTCTACTCAGAGATTTCTGATGTCTACCAATCCAGATCCAGATCACCTCCAAAATTCAGTGGAGTCTTCCAAACCCTAATATCTAGCTGTGGTGCAAATTTCATTAAAATCCGTGCAGTAGTTTTGACGTGATCCTGCTAGCAGACAGAGAGACAAATAAATAAACGCCAGTGATTTTTTTTTATTCTTGGCGGAACAATCCTTTTCCAAGAAAAATGAATCCCATTAAATAACTTAATAAATTATCAATAAATACAAATAAATGATTGCAAAAACCTAATTTATTGGCAATACATTTTTTTTCAAATTTTCAAAAAGTCCCTTTTTCCAAATGAAAAGTGGTACATTGATTTCATCAAGTTAATCTGGTTCAATGTGTTAGTCGTCACGTGTCATAATGTCTGGCGACCAAAGTTTGGTATTGAGCCAAAATGGCCCTGCAGAACACCCAGAACCGCTTATATTAATTCCTTTAAGAAGAAATTCAAATCCGATCTTAAAGTAAGTTGAAGTTAATGAAATCTGAAATTAAATAACCTGAGCTTAGATGAACTGGACCAGAACAGAACTGAGACTTCACACCACACACACATGCAGGTGCAGAGAAAACACAGCGAGTACAACTTACTTTTTGGGAAAAGTTTTGTTGTATGGCTGGGGGCCTGGCTGCCTTTTTGTTTCTGTCTTTTGTTTTTCCTTCCAGGTGGCTTGCATTTGGGACTGAGTGGCTGTGTTGCTGAGGTTATCAGGACCTCACCCTGATCACCTGCGGCTCGTCAGGACTCACAGCTGAGGTGCATCTATATGGATTGGAACATGGTGGCATTTAAGACTGGAGTATACAGTGTGTATTTGCCAGAGACTCGACCTTGTGACCAGACGGGTGAGATCGTCGTCTCGGGAGCCATCTCATCATCAGTGGATGCAGAGAACGTCCAAGGTTTGATGCACGGTCTGTGAAAAAGGAGGGGGTGAGGTCTCACGCTCGTCAGCACACTTCCTGAGGTACGTTAGATTTTGTGACTAACATTTATACAGTCAGTAAATGTGGTGTCCCTCACACCTTTTTATATTGAGCTGTATGTTAGTCATGTATCGGCTTCCACTGCAGTGGAGTTTTGTGAACTGGATGTTCCATGCCTGCAGGTTGGGAAGCTGATTAGTAATCAAGCCAGGAAGTGTTTGCTGTTTGTACACCTTTAAGTGTTCTCTCTGTGTGTAGAGTGTGGACTCACATAATGGTTCCTTCTTTCACAGACTCGGTTTGTTGCGGCCACCTGGGGGGTGTCGGCGGGGTCCTTGGGTCCGAACAGCTTCTGGCTCCGGACCGTTAGCGCTGCTGGGAGCGCACCACGCCAGACCGCACTTTCTGTTATTTTTGTATCACTGTTATGTATTAAATTCAGTTAGCCTTTGTACCGTGCTCTGCTTATTTCATACTGGGTCCTTCAAACGCTGGTCGGTTCTCCGAGCTGCGTCCGACACATAACAGTAGTCTCTGGCCAAACATCATGGACCCAGCGGTAGCAGAGACGGTAACGCGCCGGGAAGGCGGCAGCAGACGTTCAGTAGTTATCCGGATCAGTTGCGGGTGCTCTCCGCCCGGATGGTGCGTGTTTGAGACCCATTGCTGAATGCTGATTTGTGCTCTCTTGCAGCCGTGTTCCTGTGTTGTGCCTTATCCGAGGGTCGTGGTGGAGTGTGACTGGCGACGGCTTCGCGTCACGTTCCGACCGGATAAGAGGTTTAAACGGGAGCTGCAAGAGTGAGTCTGTAATGGGTGCACGCGCACGGCGGAGCTCTGTGGCACGGGTCGCTGTGCTTCCCGTGTGACAGTTGTAGCCCCGTTTCCCCGGATAAAGATAACTACTGCGTCTGTTGTATCAGCTCCGGCGTTATTTAGTTGAATCACATTTTTGGTTGTGTTGCTCACAGCTGCGCACAGAAAAGCAGCTCATTTGTTTTCTCTGTCACCAAAGGGGTTTTTTTATTTTTAGCACTCTGGCTCCCTCTGTTGGTGACTGAGTCACATTACCGTCAAGCTCTTAAGTTGGAACAGGTGTGTTCCATTTGTTTGAGCTTGACGGTATAAATCACTTATTTGTTTTGTGTTAGTTCATTTTGTGTGGGTGTTTTTTGAGTTGGTTTTTGTGTGGGATTTTATTTTTTGTTTTTCACTATTTAGTGTCTGGGGTCGTGACCCTGCAGTTCTGCCAAAAAAAAAAAAAAAAAGGACCCAAACAACTGTATGTTGGTCTGTTAGCCTTTCTTTTTATTTCTTTTTGTTTCACCTCCCCAGGGTTTGATGGGACGGTCCCCTGGGGGGTGATGGGGTGGTACTTGGGTTTTTTTTTTTCTTTTTTTTGTTTGTTTTTGTTATGCCCTCTCTTCTCCTCTGACTCCAGCTGGGTGAGCCGTAGTGTCGGCGTTGCTGGAGTGGTGCAGTGTGGTTATGCTGGGCGTTTCCCAGGTAACCTCTGCACCCGGGAGGGGAGGGGGGGGTTTGGGGTATTTTCTTTTTGTTCCCTCTCTTCTCCTCTGGCTCCAGCCGTGTGAGCCGTAGTGTCGGCGTTGCTGGAGTGGTGCAGTGTGGTTATGCTGGGTGTTTCCCTGGTAACCTCTGCACCTGGGGGGGGGGGGGGGTGTTTTCCCCCCAGTTTCCGCCCTCAGGGTTTGACTGTGGTGTCCTCTGGGGGGGAAAGGGCTGTGGGTCCATCTAGCCATAGACGGCCGGGGCTGGGTCCGTTGGTCGTGAGGGGAGGCGTCTCCTGGGGTTGACGAGTGGTCCTCTGGGAGGCGCTGGGAGTCCCCGTGGGTGACGTTGGATCCCAGAGGGACCTCGGCTGTGGTTATTACTCCTGGAGCTGGCGGGAAGTCCTCTGGGGGGTGTTGGTCCCTACATGTCGTTTGGGGGGGGGGTGTTTTGGCACTTTTGTTTGTAAGCTTGGGTTTGGGGTTTTTCTTTTCTCCTCTTCCCGGGGTTTGATGGGACGGTCCTCTGGGGAGGGGGGGGGTGGTTTGGTTGTTTGTGTTTGTCTTTTTTGTTTTATGACTAAAGACCAAACATGGTTGGATAAAGGCTGACCGCACAGGTTTAAGAACTCCTGGCCACACCTGTGCTAAGTGACTGACTGAAACAAAGGCAAGGATGCAGCCAGAGGAGAGGACATCAACCATTCTGTTGGAAGACGAATGCAGATGCGGTTTCCAGCCATGGTCCCTGGAGGGGGGTGTTTCTCCTGGGCCAGGTTTGTGTGGTCGCCGGGAGGCTTCCCGTGAGGGTGGGGTACTGTTGTATGGCTGGGGGGCCTGGCTGCCTTTTTGTTTCTGTCTTTTGTTTTTCCTTCCAGGTGGCTTGCATTTGGGACTGAGTGGCTGTGTTGCTGAGGTTATCAGGACCTCACCCTGATCACCTGCGGCTCGTCAGGACTCACAGCTGAGGTGCATCTATATGGATTGGAACATGGTGGCATTTAAGACTGGAGTATACAGTGTGTATTTGCCAGAGACTCGACCTTGTGACCAGACGGGTGAGATCGTCGTCTCGGGAGCCATCTCATCATCAGTGGATGCAGAGAACGTCCAAGGTTTGATGCACGGTCTGTGAAAGAGGAGGGGGTGAGGTCTCACGCTCGTCAGCACACTTCCTGAAGTACGTTAGATTTTGTGACTAACATTTATACAGTCAGTAAATGTGGTGTCCCTCACACCTTTTTATATTGAGCTGTATGTTAGTCATGTATCGGCTTCCACTGCAGTGGAGTTTTGTGAACTGGATGTTCCATGCCTGCAGGTTGGGAAGCTGATTAGTAATCAAGCCAGGAAGTGTTTGCTGTTTGTACACCTTTAAGTGTTCTCTCTGTGTGTAGAGTGTGGACTCACATAATGGTTCCTTCTTTCACAGACTCGGTTTGTTGCGGCCACCTGGGGGGTGTCGGCGGGGTCCTTGGGTCCGAACAGCTTCTGGCTCCGGATCGTTAGCGCTGCTGGGAGCGCACCACGCCAGACCGCACTTTCTGTTATTTTTGTATCACTGTTATGTATTAAATTCAGTTAGCCTTTGTACCGTGCTCTGCTTATTTCATACTGGGTCCTTCAAACGCTGGTCGGTTCTCCGAGCTGCGTCCGACACATAACAGTTTGCTAAATATCCAATTTTTAAGACAGCTTGAGTGTTGCTAATCATCTTTGTGGGTCTGATGGAAATTTGTAGAATCACAGGAAATTTGTAGAATCACACCCAAACCTGTTTGGGAATTTGCTGGACATGTTGGGGAAAACTATCGTTCCAGTCGTCTTCCCCGCCATGTCTTGGTCAACCAAGGAAAAGACATTTTGCCTGGAAGCCTATTTCACCAACACGTCATACCATTTGGAGCATAATTTTGAAAGAACATGACTTTTATGCAAAGCAACCAAGATAACTGAAACATATTAAAGTCAAAGTACTTTGTAGGATTGATTACAATTTTTATGGGTTCTGTTTGTTTTTTGTTTTTTTTTTTTTTGGGTCACCCTGTAAATACCCTTAAGTACAGTATGTGCCAATTACTGCAGCCATATCTTGAACCAAAGGAAACCTTTCTTGCCAACCATGATGAAGCATAAGAGTCAAGTTTAGGTAGCCATTTTGTTATTTCAACTGACAGGTGCGGAGGTTCTAAGATGCCCCATGTCTGTTTTTTCTGTAGTTCAAATGATGTATGTTACCACAGAAATACTTGTTTCTACAGTTTGGTATTTCTGTTTGAACTTCTTCAATTAGTAGCCAAATAAGTGCTTACTGATCTTCATTATGATCTTCATATTAGGTGCTCAGCATCTTCCCTGCTAGCTCCGTCCAGACAGTGAGTATGATTCTGACGCTCCTCCAAGCCTCCATCAACCACCTGAGGACTTCAGGAGTTGACATCCAGCCAGACATTGAGCAGAGCATGGAGAAAATTCAAGACCTGGTCAAGCACCTCCAGGAGAGGTCCAGGGATGGAACCCTCCGCTCTGACAAGGACAAGTATGCTCTTCTCACTGGCAATGATAATCCAGGTAATGTCCAGTGCATAGTTGTAAACGGCTACCACTCTAAAATTTAAAGATTTTTCAAAACCTGTATTTTAAAATGCCGACAGACGCTTTTGATTTGTGAGTCCAGTTGAAACTTTGCATTTCCACTACTTCAGATGATGAAGATGTTCAGGATTTCAGAACCATATCCATCTACCCAACGCCTGAGGATTTCCAACAAGAGCAAAGGCCCTTCCTGAGACCCAACCTCACCTCTAAGAGTTACACCAACACCCACCTTTACCTCGACACTCACTTCCGGCTGCTGAGGGAGGACTTTGTGCGGCCGCTCCGGGAGGGGATCCAGCAGTTGCTGCAGAACCAGATGGAAGTGGGAAGAGGAAACAATCGACTGAGGGAAAAGCGCTTTGACGATATCCGAGTGTATTTCAACACAAAACTGGTGGATTGCATGTGCACGCCAACTGGTTTAGTCTATGTTGCCAAGTTTGATGTTCAGCCCCTTCAGGTGAACCTCTGCATGAGTTAAGAGTAGTATTTTGTCATGATTTAGTATTTACTGTTAATTTGTCCTTGAAGCCCTGTACCTAGCCCAGCTGTCCAGCTAGCTAAAATAATGTCACAAAGCATTGTCAAAAGTCAGACATGACTTAGGCTTTTTCTTAGTAAAAACAAAAATACAACACTCAGGATGCAAAAACATATTAATGTAATATATGTATGTAATGTAATCTCAATGTCTGAAAGACCATCATATGATTTTAGCAAACTCTTGTGAGCCAGATATATTTGCTATAAATGGTAAATGGACTGCATTTATATAGCGCTTTTCCATCTGCATCAGATGCTCAAAGCGCTTTACAAAATGCTTCACATTCACCCCAATGTCAGGGTGCTGCCATACAAGGCACTCACTACACACCGGGAGCAAATAGGGGATTAAAGACCTTGCCCAAGGGCCCTTAGTGATTTTCTAGTCAGACTGGGATTTGAACCGAGGAACTTCTAGTCTCAAGTCCAACACCTTAACCATAAGACCATCACCTCCCCTAAACAGTGGACTTGGGGTATCATGGCATGTTTTCGCCATTTCAATGACAGATTTAAAGACAAATACATATTTAAATGTTGAATGAAGAATGTGTATTTTATATTTTCTACAGTTTGTCTGCTGGCAGAATTCCAAGAGGCTCTTGTACGGCTCCTTGGTGTGTCTGTCATGTGATAATTTTGAGAGCTTCTTGTTTGCTGCGGTGTCAGACCGCAATCCTGAAAACCTGAAGAAGGGACTGGTCCAGATTGCTTTTACAGAAGAAAGCAGACACAAGCTGGCCCAAATTGAGGTGAGGAATGGGATTTATCAACTAGCTGTCCCTAAAAAGTACACAATGCTGTTGTCTAAGTTGAACCATCTAATGTGTAAATGCTGCATACATCATATTGCAGCACATGCCTGCACCTTCAGTAGTTGGAGGATGTAGGATGTAGACAGATCTACGTGAATAGGTATCTCTTGGAAGGAGTTTGATGGAGTTCCACTCCCCAAGGATTTTCAGTAGCCTCACCATTACACCACCGGAAAATTAACATTTGCAATACATAATCACATCTCCAGCCTTAGTTTCTCATCACCAGCAGCCGCAATTTCTGTAAAACAGATAAGATATTAGGGAGTTTAAGCAGAGATGGTTTTAAGCTTCGCTACAGTAACAAGAAATAGTTCAATCTGCTTATTGCATGTGTGTTAGCTTGACTAGTCACCGTAACATGCAGTTCTCCCAGTTTCCCAGTCATTACTATGTGAAGTAAAAGTAAAACTTATCTGCAATTTAAAGTTTAAGCTAGTATCTCATGAAGTGGTGAATGCTGATAAAGGTTGCGATTTTTGGACTGACAGCTTTTGTGACGAATGTTGGCAAATGTCATTAGCGACATTTAGCATTGTTCAGCAACAATTAGCAACATTCGTGCAAATGTTTGCAAAAGCGTTTGCCAAAGACAGTTGCCAAACATTAGCGACTATTAGCAAATGTTAGCAACATTGTTTGTGGTGATTAGCAATTATTTGCTACTCTTTTGCCACTGTTTTGAAACGTTTGGGACCTTTTGCCAACTCCTGGTAAAATACCATGCGGATGTCAGGGGAATCTTGGACCATCCTTGCCCCTATTGATGGACCCAACCCTATAAAAGGGGTGAACAAGCCTTCTTCGGCATTCAGATTTCTAGTCACCACTGTGGAAGACAGCTTGGAAGATTTTCCTCAGAAGACTTGCTGCTATATAGAAGACAGAGTTCCAGAATATTGAAATGAATTTCTGTCCATTAGATAAGTCCTGCCATGTATTGCTTCTACCTGTGCACCTAAACTTCAATTTAGCAACACTTAAAACTGTTTTGCAAACATTTGCGATGGTGTGCAAAAAAATTAAATTTGCAACGAAATTTTGTAGGTTTGTTAAGTCCTACCATGTATTGCTTCTGTCTGTGCATGTAAACTTCAATTTAGCTCAATTAATTTTATAGCATCAAATCACAACCTAAGTTGCCCCAAGGCACTTCACAACAGTAAAGTCTAACCAACTCCCTAAATCAGGTAGTTTCCCTAATTAGCTCATCTATCAGCCTGAAGAGTTGAATTAATTGCAGTTGACTGGTTTAGTGAGTGGATGGAACAAATATATGGTAGGACCTTTCCTCACTGAAGCTGGGGTTTTACACTTGTGGTGGTTATTCTTTTTAAATGACTATTGTTAAATCTCTACTGTATATAGTATGCAAGAATTAACAACACTGTAGTATGAACTTCAAATTTGCTTAAAAATGTATATTTGCACATCTACTCCCATTTCTGTTGTGCCACAACAAACTAATTGTACTCCTCCTGTAGCCCCACCTAAACAAAACCATTGGAGCCGCCACTGTTTACAAGCTCATAGATGTATTTGATCCCACAGTCAGACCAGCTGTTCCTGATGGTGGAGACCACTGCCTACTTTGAGGCCTATCGATATGTTCTTGAGGGCCTACAGGAGCAGGAGGAAGACAAATTGCCTTTTCAGAGGTAGGTGTGCATAGCAGAAGGGGTTCAAACTAAGTTCAGCAGACGTCACTGTGATAATCACTAAGATTTACATATTATATGACCCCGGTATGGCCAGTGAGTTAATGCAGATGGATGACTTCAAAGTCTTCTTATACTGTTTGCATGCTGGTTGTCTGTCACAAGCTGTATTTTCAAAATCATGCCTGAACATAGATTTATCATCACCACTAGGGGGGGATGACGCAGCGGAAAATGTGAACAACAAAGGCATTTGGCTTATATGATTGACATGTTGCAATAAAGAAAACAGCTCTGGTGCTCATGAGGCTGTATAGGCTCAGGATAGCAAGATTTATTGTGGCAGAAAAACAGCATGTAAAGATAAAGATGGAAAGATTTTGACAATGCACAAAAGGTATACAGCCTGTGCTTGTCAGGTAAACATAGTCAAAACCAAAATAGAATCCTGGGGCGCACTCCCTGTCAGCATTGTAAGAACCTGGTATGTTTCCCAGCTCAAACGTGGACTTTGCTTTTTTGCAACAGTTGTTGGTCCAAAGGTGAAAATATGTGTTTTGCAAGATCCCCTCCATAAAATCCTTTTGGGGTTCCAGTTATTAAAAATGTATTCTGATACAGTTAATAGTTACCTGTTGAAAAATGTAGTCAGTAACGTAATCCAAGTACCATAATATTAAAGTAATGTAATTTGATTACTTTCAATTACTTCTGGATTACTCCAATATCAAATATGCTAATACAGACAAAAGAAACTAAATATAGTCTTGACTACATAGTACAGTTTATTAAACAAAAATAAAACTGTTTCTTTTACATGGCATGCTGTTTTACTTCACATTATGAATTAAGAGCACCCACAATATAGTTTTAAACACACCCATTGTTCACTTGCTAAATTTTCAACAAAAAATGCCAAACAAATTAAGGATAATGAAAACTCAGTGGTGCGCAGATGAGTTTCTAATTAAAAGTGGCTTGCAGAACAATATACAAAACAAAAAAGTCTACTTGTTCAGTAAACATAAAATTATCTTACTTTATTCTTTCACATGGCATTCGCACCATGTTTAACATATCAGTCCACTTCTTGAACTTTCAAAATAAAAACAAAAGCATAATGAAAACCATTAGGTAAATACTGTCAGTAAGGAGGCGTGGTCGCCATTTTAATTCCAGGCAAGTTAGTGATTTGCGTGCATGGAATTTCAAGAAACAGGTGGAATATGCCGGAAAGCTGCGCATGTTGGCAAAGCCACAAACGGAGGAACAACAGAGGCAATATTTCCTTCCATAAGTACCGTATTTTCCGGACTATAAGTCGCACCGGAGTATAAGTCGCACCAGCCACTTTATCCATTATAAAGAAAAATAAACCATAAATAAGTCGCACCGGAGTATAAGTCGCACCAGCCACTTTATCATTATAAAGAAAAATAAACCATAAATAAGTTGCACTGGACTATAAGTCCCATGGACATACAGGTATGTTAACTGAACATGAAAAGGTCAGATGATAATATTGTGACGGCTACCGTTTTCAGATGCATATTTCACCAGTCGTAACTTACAATCTGCAGAGTATGATTTTCTTTTTGGTGGCATTTTTTCGGGCCTTCTCCGTTGTCTTGTTATCAGTAACGTTGAAATTTTTATTTTTCTATGGTAGTCAGAAGTCGCAGGAACAGTCACACAAGCCTTGAGTGCCCTCTTGTGAGCTGCATTTTACCTACAGATATGTTTGTATTTTGCGGACCACATTGCGAGCCGAACCATGCAGCACCTACCTGCGCAGCTCATGACCACCCAGCGTTGTCGATCCAGCTCCTTCCAAGTGCAGACGCTAATCCTCCGCCGTCGCTCAGTGCTCCCATGCAGCTCTCAGCGTCAACTCTGCTCACACTGATATCCAAGGGTTGAAGCTGTTTTGTTAGCCGTCCCGGAATAAACACCATGTTCGTCTGCTTCAAACGCTATTCACAATCTTCGATGCCAGCTCCTTCCAAGTGCACACACTAATCCTCCGCCATCGCTCACCCGGTGCTCCCACGCAGCTCTCAGCGTCAACTTAAACACTCTGCTCACACTGATATCCAAGGGTTGAAGCTGTTTTGTTCGCCATGCCGGAATAACAGCAAGCACCATATTCGTCAGCTTCACACGCTGTGGGTGAGGTGAGGAATACGCGTCCAACGTTCTGTTCTCTGATTGGTTATCGCGACCAGCGTGACTTATAGGACGGCCGCCATACTACAGTGTCCATGATGCATTGCATTTCCTTTTCTGGTGGCCATTTTAAAACATAGATCGACTGTCACGTAAAATTGTTTTGTTACAGTAAATTAATTGAGATCCTACCGGTATATTTTTCATTTATAAGTCGCACCGGAGTATAGGTCGCACCCCCGGCCAAAACATGTAAACAAGTGCGACTTATAGTCCGGAAAATACGGTAAGTGGTTTTGATTCTTCTTGTCACTTTGTCCGTGATATTTGGATGATAAACAGCTGTATGTTTCCTGCCGTAAATGTGTCGCCCGATGACACGGACCATTAACTCTTCACTTATGTCTAGTTGATATTTCCCACTGCTAGACCAATGTCTAGTTAAAATCCTTGTCGTTAGTGATTAAATTTGTTCGACAAGACATCGCGACAAGAATTCATGCGTCGGGACGGAGCCGCATGGCGCAAAGTAACGCCGTGATGAAGCCTCACAGGACATGTTCTGGCATGTCCAGCTCATCCACAATTTCTTGGATAGTCACACGACTGAAAAGCCACCAAAAGCCGTCTGAAAGCCATCTGAAAGCCGTCCTGTGAGACCAACACGGAAGTGCTTTTGTCCCGCGCCATTCGCGGCTCTGTGGCTCATCCCTCCGCTCCTCTTTCCATGACAAAAACTCCTGTAACAGTGGAATGTGCCAAAAAAGTGTTGATGTCCATGTCTTCTGCCATTTCTGTGGTGTTCAGACAATGTCCCGGATCAACACAGCCTTCACTTTGGAAATGATGTGGTCGTTTCAGCCTGTCGATCGCCGCTCGGAGCGTGGCGCGCCCTCAGACGCTGTGGGCGGTCTTTAAACCGGCTGTAACACTCCTTAATCTATGTAATCCCTATAAAATCATCCCTGAAAGCCATCTGAATTTTCCGAATGGTGTCCACCTGGAGGTCTCTCACAGTTTCTGGAAAAATTTGATGCAGCAAAGCTCCAAATCATTCAGACATTTTACTCACAATAAAAATCTAATAAGGGGGGTGGACCACTCCTCACTCAAAGCCTGCTCACAGGCGAATGACGCAACCGACAGGCGTGAAAAAACTCACGCATGCACACGAAGGTTCAAGCTTGGCTGATGCAATCACACGTGATTCAAATCCATATGGTTTTTGCAAAAAATAAAAAGGTCGGATAGTTTTCTAACAGACCTCGTAAATAGAAACTCTCCCACGACCTGAACCTGGAAAAGCGGTTGAAGATGCGTGAGTATATTTACTGTGGTTTCTTTTTTGTTTGTTTTTATGCCGCGTGACGTGTTGAGCTAGACGGCCTTCAATAGTTTGCCCATTTTAAGTGTTTTGCTTTGTTTGCGCAAATGACGGCATCTCATAAAACCTCACTCTGTACAGATATGAAATTACTGTACACAGTGTCGCTATTTTGGAAAAAAAGTTTGTTGTTCATTCGGCTGCTCCCGGTTTTGTTCGGGGTCGCCACAGCGGATACAACCAGATCCGCATTGGTAATTGGCACAAGTTTTATGCTGGATGCCTTTCCTGACGCAACTCCAGTTTTACCTGGAGAAACACACACAGCTGCTGGTGTTCCAAAGAGGTCGCCCATCCAAGTACTAACCAGATCCTGCTCCGCTTAGCTTCTGAGATCTGACGGGATCAGGCTGACACAGAGCAGACTGGCTGCTCATTTTGGAAAAAAAGGTAAATTAATCAATTCTATTTATGCTTCCAAAGTTTCTGGGTGGAATCATGCAGTTGCTTGCTTCAAATGGCTGGCTCACTGTTTATATGTGTGTGTGTGTGTGTTTAAACATTCTTCCTCCAACAAAAATGTATTTTTCCCTGAGACACTGACACTAGTCCACTAGTCAATTACAAAATTTGAAGCCAAACTAAAAGAAAAAAACAAACAAACATATAACATAGGTGTACTATAATTATAACCAGAAATCAAACCAAAAACAATTTTTTTTTGCCTGTAACATTGGCACAAGTCAGTTGCAAACTTAGAAGCCTCATTCAAATATTTTTAAACAGTAAGTGCACTATAATTACTCGTTAATAAAATAGTAGGACAAACAAGAATAAAAAAAAATAATTTCTGTATCATTTTACAATAGTCAATTGTGAACCCAGAAAACTAAATAAAGGATTTATATACAGTCAGTGTGCTATATTACTCAATAATAAAATAATATGGTGGCACAGTTGCTTAGTGGTTAGCACTGTTGCCTTACAGCAAGAGGGTTGTGGGATCACATCTCTCCTGGCCCTTTCTGTGTGGAGTCTGCATGTTCTCCCAGTGTTTGTGTGGGTTTCCTCCGGGTGCTCCGGCCATCCTCCCACATCCAAAGACAAGCAGGGTAATTGAACTGGTGCCTCCAAATTGACCATAGGTGTGTGCGTGACTGTGTTTGTCCGTCTATATGTGGCCCTGCGACACACTGGCATCTTGTCCAGTGTGTACCCCTCCTCACACCTTGTGACTGCCACTTTATTTGGCATGATTACTCAGAAGTAACTCAAAATACAATTACAAACTGTCCTTTGACGTCTCAATGCCTGTCAATACTTGTGACAGAAGATTATGCCATCTCTGGCTGTGAGCAATTTTAAAATGGTCATCTTTTGCCTCCTGCACTAACGAGGACCAACTGAATGTTTTGTCTTTAATGAGGAGAAATGTCGGACAGCAGGAGATTGATTATTTAACCTTGGAGTCATCCAGTTTTAATCAAGTAAATGTGATTAATTTGTGTGATATTGCAGAGAGGAATTAATCTCAAACTTAAAAAAGTAAACTTTCTAAGTTACCATCAGAACAGGTTCTTCCTGTTTTAATAGAACGCCGTGCAAAATGCAAAAAGTCAGTTGTACGTTTCAATGAAGTAAATTATTGTCCTTCCTGTTAACACAGAAAAATGACTGCGCCTCATGTGTTCACCTACAGTCTATCGCCAGAGAAGATGGGACTTCTGCTGTGACAACTGACATGACTGTTTTTCTACTGCTAACATGTGAATGCAGCATTAGATGTACTTACTACCTTACTTTTGCAGGTATATCGTGGATTGCAATACAGATGTTCAACCTCCAGCTTATCTGGTTGAAGGAGATACTTATAATCTGTCAAGCATCGCAGCTTCTGACAATACAGTCAAACCATTTCACATCCTGCAGCCTGATGCCTGGCCTCCAATGGAGATCCTGGGGTTTGATGATTCTCAGATGAAAGCCTTCCAGTTGGCCCTCACTAAAGAGTTGGCCATCATACAGGGACCTCCTGGCACCGGTGAGGCACCATTGTTGGACAGATTACTCAGTTGACTTCACAGTGCAGATGTAACTGACATAATCCAAACAATTGTACAATTACATTTTTGAAATCTGACAACTGTGAATTGCTTTTGCTGGTTCTCAGGCAAAACCTACGTTGGACTTAAGATTGCAGAAGCCCTGTTGACCAATCAGAATCTTCAGCACAAAAGTGCTAATTCTTCCCCAATGCTGGTTGTGTGTTACACTAATCATGCGTTGGATCAGTTCCTTGAAGGTAAGCAATGGTTGCATGTGAGGGAGGTCGGAACTTTTTTTTATTTTTGCAAAAATGGCCTTAAAATAGTGTCTTTGGGTGAAATCTGAGAAGTGAATTACAAACCATTTCCTATGATATTAAAAGCCATTTTTTCTGGCAGTTCCAGTCAGCAGCAGCTTTTATGGAAGACACAAATATGCACATCCCATATTACATAATAACTGTTTGCCACAATGAAAGAAATGTTTCCTCATTCCAAGTAACACAGACACTGCAAAAAAATAAATAAATAAATAAAAAAATAAATATTAATTTCAGAGCAATTAATTCATTTTCTGTACATCAGTGACATTACATTACAAACTGTAGCACACAGGAAAGCACATTTAATAAAAACATTATTATGGTCTTACCTTTACTTATAAATGAAGTCCATGTGCCGCTCCTTCTGAACAAAAGCATCAATGACTTGTTTGTAGAAGTCTTCCTTATCTTCCTTTAGTTTAATAGTCTGTCTCAGTGGAGATCACTGCCAGGGGAGATAGTCGTCCCTGATCAGTCCTGTTGTGACTCTATGTTTTGGAACCTTTTCTGGCTTTGAATCTGAGTGGTCGACCGCTCATCTGTGATGACACTTCTTTGTAAATTCTTCAGGTCGTAATATCCCATCTGAGCCCAGACATTGTCACAAGTTGAGAAAACAAAGCAGAAAAAGACAGTTCCTTGCTGGACGTCCACACAGCCAGACTTTAGTGTGTCCCAATGCGTTTGAAAAGAGCGGCTCTTCTGTTGTCTGAAGCATACCTTTCAGCTCCAGTGTTGCAGACCGAACAGTCCGCCCATAAAAATCAGTCCACATGTCTGAGACAGAGTCTCATCATCCAAAGCTATCAAATGGATTAATGGGATTATTAACCATCAGACGATAAAGGTAAAACCTCTTAAATCATTCTAAAGTCAGTTTCAAGCAGCAATGAGGCCGTTTTAAGCAGAAATGAGGTGAAATTCCAAGACGCTTTGAAATGTCAGACCCGCAGTGAACGCATCAGCTAGCAGCTCATTTAGCCGCGGCAGTCTGATCACTTCTGCTGCCTTTTATGATGAAATAATGCTGAATTTATGCGGAAATGATTGTTGTACAAAAGCTTCAGATATCTGTCGCTGAGATAGATGATGATAGTGTGAAGTTGGTCAATTTGCGCAGAAAGTCTGCATGAAGCAGGAATCATATGCAAAACGTGTAGAATCATAGCTGCCTCCTACACCTGTTTCTACAAGTATTTGCGCACACCAGCGGCTGGAAGACAGAGTGCACCATGTGTGAGCCCATCAGTCCCTCTTGCGGCAGGTGTCGGCCAAATTCCAACTGACACGCACGAATGTCTAACACCGCTCGCAAGGCCATTCATACTATCATCACAAAAACAGTCTGCAGACAATCACTGTCGAGATGGATGTGAAATTTGTCTAAGTGCCCCATGACTGTGAAGTTGCCGAGTGCACATGTAGCGTGCCAGAGTGTCGGCTCCCCCCACAACACGTGTGCGTGTGGTTCATGCTCCCCCAACCCCCACAGGTGAGGCATCTCTCATCTGAATACAGAGTGACATCTTGGTCTGTGTGCTGACAGGACAGGGGGTGTGGCTGGCTGCCCACAGCTGTTGAGACATATCCAGTTCTCGACATCACAGCTGCAGCACATGTCCAGTGTTTTGACGGACATGTGCGTGTGTGTGCTTGTGTGGAAATACATAAAAACATATATCCATTTGGACACGCAGCAGGGAATCTAAATGTCATGTCTGACTGGACACATGTCGGGCCGAGAGGGCTGTGAGCGGCGTGCCACAGGACCAGGACAAGCCAACAATATGACAAATATGCCACTTTCAGTCACATATCAGCAGAAATACACAGTACCAAACACCATCTGTCAGTTATCACAGCACTTTTTTTCTTTTTTTTAGAAAATATGTTTATCTGCTTCTTGATTTTAGCCATTTCACTCTCCTATTACAAGACAGTGGTTGTAGTGCAGTGGTAAAGTTTCTGTCTGGTAATCAGACCGTGCGGGTTTGAATCGCGTGGCATTTTATTCTTTTTATTTAACCAGGGTTATTTAACTGTGGCCTTCTGTATTGCGTCCCCTTTTATGTATTATTTATATCAACCTAGTGATATTCACTAATTATACAGCTGGTTTTTATTTTTATTTTCCTCCACATCAGCGGTGTGATGTGGTGTCGCTCATCCCATGGCACATGTTCCTGCTTGAAAGACACCGTCACGTGCACAAACCGTCGCACTGGCATTGTGCACGTGTGCAGATCAGTGAAATGTTTCATGGTGAGCTCTACCGCCATGAGTCACCCTGATTTGTACGTATTTGTTGTGTGGGCCGCTGAAGAGGAGGTACTGCTGGCCCACCACCACCAGAGGGCGACCTGCTTGGAGTGCGGGCTCCAAGCACAAGAGGGCGCCAGACCCAGAAGTGACAGCTGTCACTCATCCTCTGCACCAGCTGTCACTCGTTCATCATCACCACCATAAAAGCCGGACTGCAACTCCACCTCCCCGCCGAGAAATCGACTACCATTACCAAGGTAATTCTTCTCTGCTGTAGTTATTCAGTGTATCTAAACTGTGATCTGTGTGCAGCCGCGTACCTGTGAAGTCTGTGGAAGACTGGATTGGCGGATAGTGAGAGGACGACGGTCTTCGTCTCTCACTCCATCCAGAAAGAAGACAACAGGAGCTGCACGAGTGATAACCTAGTTTGGAGGTGGAGGTGCTCCCTCCCAACTGTGTTTGGACTGAGAATTACTGAGTGTGCGGACTCACACTCACTCATCATATTTCTGCTTTCTGCCAGCAGTACCAGGGTCGACAGCCGAAGACAGAGGCCACCTGGGGACTCGGGACTTGGCGGCTCCGGTGTTCTTCAGACCGTTGGTGGTGGAAGCCGTGTGGGACGCGGCTTCTCTCTCGTCGGGGGTCTTCTATCTTCGAGCCTGCCCACACATCACCTGGTGTTAAATTGACTGTGCAAATTACTGTACGTTTCGTTGTGTATTATCACAACATTAAATTGTTACCTTTTTGGCTTATTCATTGTCCGTTCATTTGCGCCCCCTGTTGTGGGTCCGTGCTACGACACCTTCCCAACAGTATTCACACTATGTGTGAAGGGGCCCTTAATTATTACCTCCTGCTTCGATTGACAGTCCAGTTTTAAAATTGTTTCAGTTTGAATATGTAATCCTCCATTCTGAAAGTAAAGACCAGGTGAGAAAAAAAAAAAAAATGAACAGCTGTTCTTGGAGCTTGCTGTCACTTATTCTGCAGCTGAGGAGTTGCTGCAAGAAGAATCCCTGTAAATCACTAGTGCCCCCTACCATGAAGCAGGAGAACTGTGTGCTTCACTTGGTGCCTTTTTTGCAGCCGTTTTGTGATCGCGCAGCACAGGAAACACGTTATGCACACATACAGCTGTTGACAAAAAACTGTATATTATGTACATCATCTAAACTATGGAATTTAAGTTCATATAACCAAATTGCTTGACCATTTTAATAGTGACATACAGAGAGACAGTGGGGCAGTCTCACTGCTCAGCTAGTGATTGTGCAATCTAAGGGCCCTGTCCCACTGGCATTGAGGAGGATTTGCGTATGGCTCTGCCAAACATCTGCAATATCCGTGTAACATGCCTGTATGAGTCGGCCGTCATCCGAACATGCCCGTGATCATCCGCAGAGGCACGCATGTCCACAGCCAGGATTTTTGAGCTTTTCAAAAATCTGAATGCGGATGACATCCGCCTTACATACTCCATATATACTCAATTCATACACAATACATACTCACTCTATGTGCTGTATATCTGCCGTTAATCGCTGATATCCGCAACTGATGGGGATTTGCAGCTTGGCAGCGGACCGACACAGTGTGTAAAACAGATATATATCATGCCCATCATGTCCACATCACAAACTAAAATATGTTGTAGCGAATGCATACAGATTGGCCACAAATAAAACTTTTTTATTACATCTGCTTTGCAGCTGATTTGCGGACAATCTGTGAATGCATAACAAACACGTCACGTAAACCCAAAGTATTATATGAGGGAGAAAGCGACATACCTGCCAGTCAGTGCCGGTCCGGCTGTGTAAATCCACAAAGACGTAATAGCTGCTGAAATCCAGGACTTTTATTTAACACCAACAAAAGGAAGAGTTGCTGTTTATCCACAACTCACGCTGACGTTTGTTTTCTGTGACACTCTCAAAAAAAAAAAAAAACACCGTCTCACACCCCCAGCGGCTTCCCTCCTCCCGCTCCCCGAACTCATGAACAGTTAACCCTCGCATGACAACATGAACATTAACTCTGTGATCAACTTGTCCAAGTCCAGCAGTTGCTCCAGAGCCTGTATTGTTGGTGTGAATAGTGATTTCGACAGCCCGCGTGTGCTTCCTTTATGATCGCAATGCATATGCCGTGCACGCGCAACACATGCACGATGTATTCATAATACACCCGTAATACTGCCGTGATAATCTCAATGTGTCAGTTTCCTCACTACATGTGTTATATAACCGTGATTGTTCATCATATATTCGCTATATATTATTAATATATCCGTAATTCATACTGGGACATTTGTCATTTTTGGCCATTTTTGTTGCAGACGATAACGATCGCCCACAATTTGTATACTCAATTCATGTGCAATTAATCCTCTCCCCAGTGGGACAGGGCCCTAAGGTGAGGCACAGCTGGCTGCTGCCTCACCGCACGTCTCTTCTCAGTATTTGAATGGCAAATGTGAAAATTCTGTGATTTTTGAATAAAAATAATCTAAAACTGGTGAAGTTATAAGGAAAATTACTTTATAGTACAAATCACTGGATAAATATAACCATTTAATTTATTTATTAATTTCAAATTTTTTTCTTTCCATGATGCATCACCTGTGCACGTCACTGCTGTACATATACATTTTATTTCTGAGAATGTCATTGTGAATGTTACATTATAATTTAAAACTTATCTTGCCCCAGTCATCCAACACAACTACTGATCTAGAACGAAATTACAATGTTACACGCTCCAGTTGATTGCTTCAAACTTTTGATGTAATTATTTGTGGCATAACAGTCCAGCTAGTAAAAGAGCAGTATCAGGCTCCTCTTGCTATCAGTGGATGCATGCATTATGCTTTTGAAGAATTTTAACAAGAAGCATGAGTTTGTACAATGTCGATGGCTCAGAAAAATAATAAAGGACACCTTGGTGCAAAAGTGGCCAGCAGGACGTACTGTGCTGTGTTTTTGGTTTGATGCTTATAAAAAAGGATGAACAGTATACCCAACTATCAATGCCCAAGTGTGAGATTACATAGACATTTGTGATATACACTAAGCCCTGGAAATGGAAAAAGTTGTAGTTTCTTGAATGGCTGTTTGGGGGGGGCTGCACATTGCCATAGAATCCCATGTTAAAATTTCCAACTTTGGAGGCAAAATACATGTCTTCAGCCGAGCACAAAAAACAGTTTGTCTCCAATGGTCATTTCTTCCTCCATGACAACTGTGTGTTGTCTGAATTTATTTTTTTTTAGAACTCTTTACAGGCCTATTCCACAGGGTGGCTCTCTACTGCAATTGCCCACAATCCAAAAAAGTGCAAAACCAGGATGAAATGGCTTCATCTGTCTTGCATCTGAACAGGCTGGTTTATAAAGCTCAGACCTGGCAACCCCCCGAAAGCAAAAGAAAGGACCTTGAGCTGTTCAACTTTGAACAAAAACTGCAACAAACACTGCTTTGGCTTCAAAAGATGGAGCATGATAAAACAAGATTCAAACCATAGTCACTACAAGTTCCCCTTTAAAGAAGTTTGAACATGATTGAAGCCATTAAGACTTTAAATACCCAGATCTTACTATGTACTATCAATGATTTTGTGACTCGGGATGAAATTTCTAAAAATTTGAGGTCAGACATTTTCTGTAGTTCTTTGAAAAATTGGATCCCGATTTCGAATCTGGTGCACATGATGGCTGTAACTACTAGGTACTGTATACCAAGTTTGTTCCAGTTTGGTCAAACTGTGAGAGACAGAATAAAAAAAAAATAAATAAATAAATAAATAAATCAGAAAATCACATTGTATGATTTTAAATAATTAATTTGCATTTTACTGCATTGAATCACCAACAAACCAGCAAGAATTCTGGCTCTTACAGACCTCTTAGTTTTTCTTTAAGAAGCCCTCCTATTCTGCACTCTACCTGTATTAATTGCACTTGTTTGAACTCGTTACCTGTATAAAAGACACCTGTCTACACACTCAGTCAATGACATTCCAACCTATCCACCATGACCAAGACCAAAGAGCTGTCTGAGGACACCAGGGACAAAACTGTAGACCTGCACAAGGCTGGGATGGGCTTCAGGACAATAGACAAGCAGCTTGGTGAGAAGGAAACAACTGCTGGCATAATTGTTAGAAAATGGAAGCGACACAAGATGACTGTCAGTCTTCCTCAGTCTGGGGCTCCATGCAAGATCTTCCCTTGTGTGGTAAGAATGATTCTGAGACAGCCCAGAACCACACGGGAGGACCTGGTCAATGACCCGAAGAGAGCTGGAACCAAAGTCACAAAGATTATATTAGTGACACACTACGCCATCATGGTTTAAAATCCTGCAGGGCACGCAAGGTCCCTAATGTAATCTGAGCTATTGACTGCACACATATTGCTATAAAGGTGCCATCAAACATTTTCATTCCATCAATATTCAAATCATATGTGATGCGCAAATGTGCGTCAGGCTGGAGGCTGGTACGGTTTTGGAATTGTTCCGAACGAAAACCAGCATGGGCACATTTGGGCATGTGCACATTCAAATAAGTTTTTTCTATTATTATGATTATTATTATTGTTATTAATGTGTTTTCTTTTTCTTGATGGTGGAACGAGAGAGCTTCTTAACAAGCCCCTGACTGTGTTCAGTATTTGTCAATAAAAGGGTGTGTAATGTTGTGAATGTCACACACTGTCAGCCGCCGTGCACCTAATATTTTACTTCAGTGTGTGGGCTGCTCTGAACTTTGCATTTACACACATGGATGCACTTATTTCATTTTACATTGTGGCGAGCTGCGTGAGAGAATGCTGACTGAGCCACAGCTTTTGGTGTTTTTGCACATTGTCTCTAAAAGTTCTTTAATTTATACAAACAAAACACAGAGACAAAGGCAGATGTCATCAAACACACTACACCTCACACTTATGGTACCATCAGCACAACACAACCAAACTATTTGAATATATTTGCATATTCAGAAGGCATGGCCAGGGAGGAGTTTGGTGCATGTGCTCAATTCCACATTGATTGGGATGTACAAACCGAACATGCTTAGATCCATGTCTACGCTCACTTTGATATATCTACATATATATATTTTTGTGCTTATGCCAGTTTCTCGGTTTTGCCATATGCCATGTTTCAGTATTAAATCCATGCATGTTTTTGGACATAAGGCCCGTAGAAAAGATCTGTACGAGGTGTGGACCAAAATCCCTGCTGCAGTGTGTGCACACTTGGTCAAGAACTGTAGGAAACATTTGACCAAGGTTTCTGTACCACATATTAAGGTCTGTTTTTCTACTATATCAAATACTTATTTCATTCAATAAAATGCAAATTATTTTAAAATTATACAATGTGATTTTCTGAATATACGTATATATTAGATTCTGTCTCTCACAGTTGAAGTGTACCTATTTTTTTCAATTTAATTTCAGTTTATTTTCATTTATATAGTGCCAAATCACAACAGAGTTGCCTCAAGGTGCTTCACACAAGTAAATGATACCTATGATAAAAACTACAGACCTCTCCATTTTTGTAGGTGGGAAAACTTGCAAAATCAACAGTGGACTAAATAACTTATTTATCTCACTGTATGATGCTGCAATATGCACCCAATTTGCTATTCGTGATTATTCTGTGGAATAGCCCCATAAATCTGAGATGGGGGGGTGCTGTTTGTGCTTCATTTGTCCCACCCAGGTCAGGCACGGACATACCTATGGCCCTACACTTTATGGGTTGGTCAGGATGTGTAGATGCATGATATTTAGAAAGGCTATTGAAGAAGTTGGTAAAGATACACCAATGTTGACTACAGAACACTCATATGATGTTACATGTCATCTTTCTATTTGTTACATGACCTTTTAAAAATGAAATATTAAACTCAAGGTCATGAGAGTTTCACTCAGACATCGTGGAGCCAATATGGATTAAATGTGGTGGAATGATTGCATGTTATTTTAGTGTAAAGTGGTCGATCAAATATCACAGCCACACAGAACTATATATTAACTGTATCACTGTATCATATAGAACTAATTTGCGTGAATTTGCGCCATACTTGTACGATGCAGGTGTTGCGCTCTCTGAGTGCCCCTTTTTATCAACTCCTGCTTTGTGAAATAGCTTTAATGCACTTTTCTTTCTCTCTTAATCAAAGGTATCCATAAATTTCTGCAAAAAGGGATCGTGAGAGTTGGAGGTCGCAGCAACAGTGAGGTCCTCAAACGTTTCAACCTGAGGGAGCTGATTCAGTTACCTTGCTTCAGAGATTCGCGGCCGCGTCACCTGGGCGCGGCATATGGCCAGGTGAGTTTGTCTTTGAGCAGTAATCAGTTTGTTGGCTACACATTATAAACACATTCAGAAGTTTTACATGTGTGCCATGTTGGGGTCAAATCACTGAACTCACAACCTTTTCCCAGATTATGCAGGAGCTGCGTGATGAGGAGGTACACATCCTGAGTCACAGGACACAGCTGAAGTGTTCTCATGAAGGCATCGTCCACGAGTCCTTCCTAACAAAGCATATGTCAATCACCCACCGGAAAAGTCTACAAACTGTGAGTAATGCCAAATAATAATAGTAAAAATAATAAGCATGTGCTTTCTTTTTGCTCAGGATCGTTTAGCAAATCTGACATGAACCTTTAAAACATTTGAGCCAAAGATAGGCGGATGATCAAGTGAAGAACTCACCGTTTTTTTTTTTGTTTGTTTGTTTGTTTTGCTCTGAAATGACTTAGATCATGGACATCTACTATGATCCCAGAAAGAAGAACCAAAGCATCATGACGGAGTGGTTGGGTTTGGGTTTCACAGTCTTCCTGCAGAGGGAGACAGAGGATGCAACGAAAACTGAACGTAATGGTTTTTTTTCTCCCCCTCTTAAGTCACACTGCACTAAAACAAATTTGTCTTCTTCTTTTCTTTTAATTATAAAAGTAGTACATCAAGCAAAAGAGCAAAAGACCAAATCTAATTCTAATTTAATGGAATTAGTTTTAATAAATAATTAATTAACACTCCAGAGGCTTGTTACACATTCTAGAAAAACAAGCAAAAGTGGGCTAAATATTACCTTGGGTCCTTCCTTGATGACTATTGTGGACATTGTGATATTTGTGTATAATTTTTAATACAAGTATAAGGGGTCAGATTTACTGCAGGCTTATGCATGTAAAAATATGTGCAAACACTACTGCACTTGCACATACACCTGCAAGCTGAGTTACTAACATTTTACAATGAGGATAGTATCTGTCAAATGCACAAAATAGCACCTATTATCCATCTAGCGTGGTTGGATTCATGCATATGCAATTTGAGGTGTGTCCACCTGTGTGCACAAAATTCTGGGTCATATTTGCACAAGCAACATGATTTATCAAGGTTAAAAAGAAATTTGTGTACAGGATGCACAGCACATGAACACGCTCATGCTCTGCTATTACAAATATATATACGTACCTGTAAAATGTCCTATTTCAAAATTTAAAGGCAACATACAAAGGTCAGTAAGTCTATATTTTCCTTGACGGCTGTTCTATATAAAGCCAGAGACGGTAATGTATTTTTCCAAAATTGGTCTCTGTCAGTTTACTTCGTTCCTTGTTTGGTTACACGTTGCACCTGAACACCCCCATGCTGGTGAGAATGCATGCCTCTGCGTGATATCAGAGCAGGGA
Organism: Thalassophryne amazonica; assembly: GCF_902500255.1. Classification (NCBI taxonomy): domain Eukaryota; kingdom Metazoa; phylum Chordata; class Actinopteri; order Batrachoidiformes; family Batrachoididae; genus Thalassophryne; species Thalassophryne amazonica. The sequence goes on along the minus strand of NC_047105.1, from coordinate 39,467,366 downwards.
TGGCCCATTCTTGATTGCTTTGCTCCGACTGCCAATAAATGCAGAGTGCATGGTAACTTTAAATGCTTGAAGTGGCCGCTGACATCTATTTATGACTTTTATTGAATGCGGACCTTCCAAATAGTTACAAAACTCATCGACTCACAATGGTTTGAGTCAATTTTCCCATTTTCCTCTGTGTGGCCTTTAGCTATTATTCTAGTCATGGTATTTTTGCAAACTGGTGAATAATTATGCTGTATTCTGATGGTGGAATGAACAAATAACTGTGCAATGCCATTTGTGTGCACTCCACTGGCAAAATGCAGCATAATTGTTCACCAGTTTGCAAAAATACTATGGATGGAAGAAGAATTAAATGTCTTTAAATAGGTGATAGTTTTTTATTGCCAGTATATGAACATGTTCAATTACATGGCAGAGTTTGCGCATAACAAAGGTGCATAGTTACAAGTCCCTGATTTAATTCTATTTTGCACAATGGACATTAACACACAAAAAAATCCTCATTTACATACTTTCTACATCACATTACCGCCTGATATCAACTGCACATTTACTCTTAATAAATCACCTGCAAAACTGTCTGCACTCCAAGGAGCATATGTTTTGATTGCCCACATCATTTAGCACTTGCTGTCTAGGTTCTTAGTAAATCAGGCCAGAAAAGAAATCTGCACTTTTACTGTCCTGTGACCGTCTGATATTTTGTTTTTAGCAACGGAGAAAGTCACAGAAGACGACGATGACCTCATTGAAATCTCAGAGATGGCAGATCTAATTGAGCGCGAGCGATATATTGACGACATCATTGAGAACGGAGGCAATAAGTTTGAGCAGAGACAAAAAGAAAAGGAGATGTTTGTCAAAAAACTCCAAGAACGCGTACTGGCTGTGAACCTGGATGAAGCTGAAATAGAGGCTGGGCAGAATGTTGAGGCTGGGCAAGATAGCGGAAATTTTCAGGTAAAGTTCAACGGGTATTCTTCGATATTTCTTCATTTCCAGTTTGTTTTAAAACATATTTTAAAACTTAGCTTAGCTGTAAAACATTTTTGGCAAAGAATAGTGGAAACCAGCATGTGCACTTCACATTGTTTGCTGTATTGTTTTCTGAGCAGATTCAAAGGCATCAGAAGAGAAGGATGATGAAACGAATTAAAGACAATTTCAAAGAGACCTCAGTTATGACCGAACAGGAAGAGAAAGCCATTGTTAATGTTTGGACTCTGAGCTTACCAGACAGATGGAGACTCTACAGGTAGTTTTTTTTTTTTTTTTTTTTGCAATTCATGGACTTCATACACCTCATCAAGATACCACAACTATAGAGAAAAATGTGCATTCTGATTACTTTGTAGACAACAAGATTGCATTTCTTTACAATGATAAGACAGAAATCTTACCTCTCTGTTGTTAAATAAGTTACAGCTGATGGATATGGAACATCTGCAGCCACAGACCAACCTGAAATCCATGAACGCTTCTCTGAAACTATTCAATGAAGGAAAAAGCATCAAACCATTAGTAGACCACCACTTATAAAATCCCCTTGAAAATCTTTGTGGAATGGATTTCTTGAAGACACTGGAAAAAATCTTATACTAATGCCACATAGTCTGACAAAGTAAACTAATACTTGTTAATGACAGCACATGCCCTGTGCAACTGACTGAACTGACGGATAATTATTGAAAAAGCGTCATAGATATTCAGCTGATTACAATTTATTCCTATTGGTTTGGAGACACCTTCTGATTCAATGCGTTTTTTTTATTTTCATGACTATTTAGTACATTGTAGATTCTCACTGAAGGCATCAAAACTATGAATGAACACATGTGGAGTTATGTACTTAACAAAAAAGGTGAATAACTGAAAACATGTTTTATATTCCAGTTTCTTCAAAATAGCCACCCTTTGCTCTGATTACTGCTTTGCACACTCTTGGCATTCTCTGGATGAGCTTCAAGAGGTAGTCACCTGAAATGGTTCTCCAACAGTCTTGAAGGAGTTCTCAGAGGTGTTTAGCACTTGTTGGCCCCATTGCCTTCACTCTGCAGTCCAACTCACACCAAACCACCTCGACTGGGTTCAGGTCCGGTGACTGTGGAGGCCAGGTCATCTGCCGCAGCACTCCATCATTCTCCTTTCATTCATAGTTTTGATGCCTTCAGTGAGAATCTACAATGTACTAAATAGTCATTCAAATAAAGAAAACGCATTGAATGAGAAGGTGTGTCCAAACGTTTGGCCTGTACATATATATATACACACACACACACACACACATTTTTATTAAGTGATCGTAGCAATCCTGCCAGTACCATTCAAACATTTCTGCATTTCTTTCCTTCTTCTTTGTTTTTCCTCTTTCCTCTCCCTTAGTCCCTCTCATACCCAAAGCAACCTCAGTCTGGTAAAATGTCTGTTCCCAGTGTGTATAATTAAGTCAAGTAATCACTGGGAAACTGTTTCCCAGGGGGAGAGCCAAGATATAACTCCAATCTTCTAACACTGTGGAACCAGCACAGTAAAGACTCAAGTTTACATAGCCTTATCATTTAAACTAACAAATAGGTCAGTTTTCTTCCAAATGAGACATGATATGTCCTGGTTGTAATGTATCCACTACACAGTACTTCTGTCCACTTGCATCACCTTATTCTTTGCTTTGAACGATACTGTGAGTATAGCTCCAGACGGTTGGCTTATAACGACAGCCTTCAGGCTTTATGCAAATAAGTCTTACAGTGCTTTCTGATTTGTTTGTTTGTTTGTTTTTTACTGTCTGTCTGCAGGTTGTGGGTGACACGCTACAGAACAGAACTGCGCACCAAAGCTCTGGAGTCTGAACAGGCCTACCAGAACACTGTGAACAGACTGGCAGACATAAAACGTCACGACAGCCTCTGTGTCCTCAAGAAAGCCACGGTACAGATGCACTGAAAATGCTATTATATCAGCAAAAAATAGTAAAATAATGCCTTCTCAGTCTCTCTCTCTGTTTTTGTGCGACAGAGATTCGTAATTCAATTGCACGGTATAACAGAACATCCAAAAAATTAAAAGGAACTACAATATACTATAAGTATGAATGGAAAACTGTACATTATTGTACAGTATCCTATACATAAAGTGCCTTAGGTGTGTGGCTCTGTGTATGTGTGTGCGCAGAGAAAGTGGTGCTCTCAGCCATGTGGCTTTCACAGCATAAATTTGACAGTTTTAACACAATCATACAGCACTTTAAAAAGACTGTGCATCCCCTACTGCATCACATCATGCATGTTGAGGGCATGCCTCAGGGTTGGTATTGTAAGTGTGATACTAAGCAGTGTGGGTCAAGACTGAAGCATTGATATTTGGTGACTGTAGCTTCCAGTCGAAATCAGTTAGCCCGGACTGATGGTTTAGGGGTTTTATTGATTTTTTGCCGTTCTCAAACCAACGTAAGAGCTATGAAAAAGGGGCAAATAAATAAATAAATAATAATAATAAATAAATAATACATTAGAACACAGACTACTTATGGGTTTTAACTTAATATTCTACTCTTTACTAAAGACATAACATGCTTATTTACAACATATTCCTCGATAAATTTACCGTACCTTGTAGCCACTTTCGACTGAAACTAAACTTTCTCTCCCCCTTTGAGCTCCATCACGTTTCTCCTTGCGTTTGCTCACCCTCGTTTTTTACCGTGTCAAGTTACCTTCTGACAGTCCTTTTCGATACACTTCCGGGTTGAAAGGAAGTACAAAAATAAAAGCACAATAAACCATCTAATGGAAATAAACTTTACCCTTGGGTCATCACACTCCCACCAAATAATTTGGTGTTTTAACACACTTTAACTTAACACACAAATTATTTCCTTACATGAACTGACCCTTTTACAGAAAATTATGACCTTATAAACCTTCCTGCGTTTTATATTGAACTTTATCTCTAACAAGCTTCTAATAGCAGAATCAACTTGTGAACTGGGTGTTCTACCACAGATACCTTACTCACGCGTTCACCTCTTTTGCTCAGATTTTTATCTCCAAGCAATACCTTCACCCGTCTTACGAGCCCATCTTTGTCTGTTACAGTTTCTGAGACTCTTCCGAGCCTCCACATAGATCGTGGTTGTGTTTCGTCCATGTCCATTATTATATCACCTACTTGAATGTTTCTCTTAGGCTTGTGCCATCGTTGTCTGACCATGATGTTGTGGAGGTACTCCTTCCTCCAACGGCTCCAGAACTGCTCTGCCAGATACTGCACTTGGCGCCATCTCTTTTGTCCATACAGGTCCTCCCGAACAAACCTTCCTGGGGGGGGTAAAGCGGTGGTAGCCTTCATGGTGATGAGGTGATTAGGAGTCAGTGGTTCCAAACTGTTCGGATCGTTGAGGTTGTCTGTTGTGAGTGGGCGGCTGTTTACGATCGCTGCTGCCTCGTACAAAAAGGTCCTTAAGGAAGTGTCATTGAGTCGACTAGGCGAGAGGCTGAGTGTATAGTTCAGAATATTTCTCACAGTCCTTATCTGTCGCTCCCACACTCCACCAGCATGGCTTGCATGAGGTGCATTGAAGACAAAATCGCATTGCTTTTCTGTGAGAAAAGTTACTAGTCTCTCAGCATCAACTTCCTGTAGAGCTGCATTCAATTCATTTTTGGCGCCTACAAAATTGGTACCGTGGTCACATTTAATCTGTTTGACCGAGCCCCGTAATGCGATAAAGCATTGCAGTCCATTGATAAATGCATCAGTTGTAAGATCATCCAACATCTCAACATGAATGGCACGAGAATAGAAACATGTGAAGAGGAGACCATATCTTTTGTGTTCTTTCCGTCCTTGTTTTATCAGAAATGGACCAAAAACATCCATGCCGCAGTAGGTAAAGGGTGGAGAGGGTTCCATTCTTTCCACTGGGAGATTACTCATTTTCTCACATTCCACAGGTCTCCTAAGTCTACGACAAAACACACACTGGCGAACATAGGATGCAACTGCTTGACCCAGTCTGGGAATCCAGTAGCCATTGGATCGGATTTCATTCATTGTCATACCTTTGCCTTGATGATTAACCCTTTCATGGCAATGTGCAATTATCAGTTTTGCGACATGATGTTCTCGAGGAATGACAGTTGGGTGTTTGAAAAAGCTTGAAAGGGATGAGTGGTGCAGTCGTCCTCCCACCTTGAGCACAGCATCTCTGTCCAAAAACATGTCAAGAGGGTGCAGTTTGTTGTTACTCGGTAATGGTCTACCTTTGCTTAGTAACTTTATTTCTTCCCGATATGCTTGTCTTTGGAGAGCTTTGATGATTACAAGCTCTGCCTTTTGTCGTTCACTTACAGTAGAGTGTGCCTTTGATTTATCCTTCAGCAGACGGCGTCTGAGACGTGCTACAGCACTGATGGCATGAGGCCAGGATGAAAACTTTACCAGTCGATCAGCAAGACTCACATGTTCGGTTGTTTGTGTGTGTAATATTTGCACCTTCCTCACTTCTGGATCTCCGATTGGAAGTTCAATACTCTCCTTTGTGGGGTGGTGTATTTCCCTTTCCCACAGGAATTTAGGACCTGTGAACCAGTCAGATGACAGTAGTTCATCCATTGTTGTTCCCCTGGATGCCTTGTCTGCAGAGTTTTCACAGGTGGGAACATAAAACCACTGTTGTGGGATTGTACTATTGCGAATCTTCTGTACTCTATTCGTGACAAAGGTGTGGAAGCGTCTTGCTTCGTTATTTATGTATCCTAGGATGACCTTTGAATCTGTCCAAAAGAACTCTTCCACATTGTCATACAGTAGTTCTTCTCTGAGCAGGCTACTCACTGTGACTGAGACTGCTGCTGCAGTGAGTTCCAACCTTGGGATGGTGGTGACCTTTGTGGGAGAGACACGAGCCTTTCCCACGACAAAAGCATAGTGAACATCTCTGTCACTGTTTATCAGTCTTAGATATGAACATTGTCCGTATCCAGTGGTGCTTGCATCTGAGAAATGATGCAGTTCCCTTTTCACCACTTCTCCAAAGCCACCAGGCACATAACATCTAGCTATCTGCAATTTCTCTAGTTTGATGAGATCTTTTCTCCAACACTCCCACCGTGGCCTTAGATGTTCAGGCAGTGGGTCATCCCATCCAGTACCTTGACGACACATCTCCTGCAGGATTTTTTTGCCATTGAGAAGGTAGGGGGCGACAAATCCCAAAGGATCGTATATAGTTGCTACAGTTGACAACATCCCACGCCGTGTAGGAGGTTGTTCTCTTGGCACAAAGTTGAATGTGAAGCAGTCTCTTTCTATACTCCAGTGAATACCCAGTGCTCTCTCTGTTGTTTCAGAGAAAGCAAGGTCCTTTGTTTTGATGTCCTTTGCATGTTCTGATGCTGGTATGCTGTTTAGAAGTGCATCGCTGTTCGATACAAACTTGTGTAGCCGCAGACCACCCTTTGCACAAATTTCACGAGCCTCTTGTGCCAGCCGTATACCATCTTCTACGGTCTTTGCACTTGTTACTCCATCATCCACATAAAAGTCTCTGGCTATGAACTGAGAACCTAGTGGGAACGCAAGACTGTTCTCATTGGCTAGGTGTTTTAGCCCATAATTTGCACACCCTGGGGAGGAGACGGCACCAAACAGATGTACTGTCATCCTGTACGCTTGTGGCTGTGTGTTTGTATCTCCATTTTTCCACCACAAGAAGCAGAGGTAGTTGCGATCATTCTCTTGGACTTGAAACTGGTGAAACATTTTCTCTATGTCGCACATTAGAGCTATTTGATGCTGCCAGAAGCGTAGAAGAACACCTGTCATATTGTCGATCATGTCTGGTCCAGTCAGGAGTTGCTCATTGAGACTGGTTCCTTTATGCTTGGCTGAACAGTCAAAAACCACACGCAGCTTATCAGGTTTCTTTGGGTGATAAATGCCATGATGTGGTCTATACCACGTTTCACCAGGAAATGCATCATCTTGAGCTTCCTCAGCATCACCTCTTTGAATGATGTCATTCATGTACTTGACATAATCTTCCTTGTATGTCTCGTCTCGGGCAAATTTCCTCTTGAGTTGGTTAAGTCGGACCTCTGCGAGCTGTCTGTTATCAGGCATCTGTGGTCTTTCCTTAAAGGGGAGTGGCATTTTGTAATGACCTTGTTCAGTCTTCCTTATGCCCTTTTTGAGTTTGTCGAGGAAGATAAGATCCTCTTGTGACACTGTTCGGTCATTTTTGCTGACCTCTTTGAAGTCACTTTCCAATGCACGAATTGCATCCATGGGAGTTACTGGAGGGATCTCTTTTACAGTGACACGGTGACAGAGGCTGCTTGTCATATCAGTCTCAAGGCAAGGTTCTGAGCTGCCAACTATACTCCATCCTAAGTCTGTCTGCACAGCATAAGGCTCATCATTTTGGCCTAGTATCACTTGTCTTGGTGCTAAGGCTCGGGGACAGTTATAACCAATCAAGAGAGCTACTTCACAACTGAGGAGTGGTGGGACTTCATCGATAATTGGTGATAAATGACTCCAGCGTTTGGCTGTTTCACGAGTTGGTATGTGATTGCGGTTTGCCGGAATACAGTCCTTCGTGTATGCAGGAGGGAGCTGGATAACTGTTGCAGAGCTGTAGCCTCTGACACGAAGACCACACACCTTTCCACTGCTTACAACTGTATTTTTTCCCATCATGGTAGTTAATTTTAGTTTCACTGGATAAACATCGGTTTGCAGTTCATGGCTCACATCCTGATCAATGAAGGCGGTGTCACTTTGTGTGTCCAGTAGTGCATAGACAAGCTTTTCCTTGCAAGGATTTGCAGTTGATGACACCCACACTGGAACTATCATTGAGGTGTTGACAGATTGTCCTTCTCTGGCGATGTTAAGTGACATGGCGGTTGTTGTCTCTGATGTGTCAATTTGTGCTGCATTTTCAATATTCATATGCCTTTCTCTTTTCAGATCAGTACTGTAATTTACATCATGAAGGCAGCTTGGATGCCTTTTTGCACATATGTCACAAGTAAGGCGGTATTTACAGTCCTTCACACCGTGACCTGGTTTCAAACAGCCATAGCACAATTTATTGTCCTTGACAAATGACCTTCGATTTTTCAGAGGCATTTTCATGAGGTTTGGGCACTTGTGGAGTTGATGTGTGTCTTGGCACAACATGCATGGAGATCCCGTGCATGTTTTATGAGTACATTGTTCATCTCTTTGTACAGTCGTTTTTGTATTGAATACACTGGCCTTGTTTCTTTTATTGTCTTTTGGATTACCTTTGTCGCCTGTTGTCTACAGAGAACGGAGTGCATGAATAGAGGTGACTGGGTTACAGGCAACTTCCGCTTCTTCTGAAAGAAATGCAGCAAAATCACTGAAGCGGGGAAACTCTTTACCTTCCATCAGGGCCTTTGTAACATGGCGATTCCACCTGGCAGCTAACCAGTCTGGCAGTTTCTGTGTGAGCCTTTGGTTTTCTTCACAGTCGTTTAATATTTCCAGGCTGTGTGGAGAAAAGATTATGTTGTTTTGCCCCTGTCTTAAAGTAACCCTAATGATGTACTTGTTATTATTACACTGAATTTGTTCTTGTAGCCACTAACGACTGGGAGTGAAGCATGCTGGGGTCATTCTGAACTGGGAGTGAAGAGCTGGGGTCATTATGTTTTTGCAAGAGGAAATAACTTTCAGATGCCTGTTGATTAAAGGAATTATGTGCGCCTGGGAGTTTGAGATGGCCACTCACCCTCCCTTCGCGCACACACTAGAAAAGAGGGGGCAGAGCCATGCTCTGATAGAGTCTGCTGCGGGTTGCGTACGAACGCCCAGCCGGTTGACAAGCGCACTCTGCCGAAGGTGTTGGCTCTCCACCTTAAAGGCGTCACGGTAAGAGAGAAAGAGATATTTTATGCGCTGCAACCACTTGTGTTTGATGTAACTGCTTTTGTGGGGAATAAACATACGCCTGTTTGTTCTAGCAAAATGCAGTCTGTGTGATCATTTCTGTGTGCCGATCTGACCGAACCTTGTTTCAAAACACAGGCCCTTTACATGGGGTATAGCAAGCATGCAGGCATTTGTGAAATCTGAAAAGCGTCTTAGCTCTTCAGCGTCTTTAGACTGTATTTTTGGCCAACCTGATAGCCTCTCTCTGAATGCTCTTTGAATAACGAATGTCTGGCCATACCGCTGGTTAAGCTTTTCCCAGGCATCTCGGTAGGCTTCCTCATCATTTCTGAAGAAGGTTCCTTCAAGGCATTTACGAGCTGGACCGCTCACATACCTTTTAAGGTAATACAGTTTGTCTGCAGCTGAGATGCCCTTTTGATCAATCAGTGACATGAAGGAGGATTTCCATTCAATAAAGAGGATTGGCTCTCCATTGAACACCGTCGGCTCTGGTGTAGGAAGTCTGTTCATCATTATGCTGTCTTGAACTGCCTTTGCAAGCTGAGCGACACTAGGGGTTACTGATGATGTAGGTGTGTTAGATGGCAGCTGAGGTGCGCTGTTGGGGATGACTTGCTCACTTCTGACTGATTGGATGTCTCCCACCTGTATTATTTGTCTGTCGTAAGCTTCAAGCCTGACTCGGGCTGCTTCCACATCTTTCTCAGCCTGCAGACGCTCCAACTCAGATCTTTGAATTTCCATTTCTTTCTTGTGTTGTTCTTCCAAAGCCTTAATCCTTTCCTTCTGCTTTCTTTCCTCTTGAGCGATCTTGTACTCGACCTCCTTCACTGCCAGCTCTGCGGCTGCCTCAGCCTGTTTCGATGCAAGGTGAGAAGATGAGGAATGGTGGGTGCTATTTGAATTTGCAGCAGTAGAACCATATATGGAGAGCGCATAGTCACGATCTAGAAGCTCACGTAGATTACTTCTTACATCTTCTCCATCAAAATCTCCATCAACACCAGATAATCTTTCAAAGATGATTTTCATAATGTCACGAGTTACTGCGTAGATCTGCTGGTGGTGCCACATGGCTCCTTATTTAGAGTACAGTTTCATGATGTCATCTTTCCCCTTTTCTAATATGTCTGCGAGTGATGACAGAATTATTTCACTTAGGTCTGATTTTAATTTTTTCCTTGCTGCACGTGCTTCCATTTTCCACTGTTCATATAAGTACAAAAGTCTTTTCCTTTTTATTTAATTCTTCCTTTTGATAAGCAAGCATCCTTTCAGTTGGTGTTTTTATTCTTTCAGAGCGGCGTGGCACATCAGGCATGTCCTGGCCTCTACTCTCTGAATGAGCCACCAGATTTTCTTGCCATTTAATTGTTGCTTGCATGACTTCCACTGTGTTCTCACTTTCATTTTGAAGAGAAACTTTAAAATTCTCAGTTCCCTTTTGTAGACACGGGGTCTGCCCGTTAATGTCCTGTGAGTTCTCCATGTTTAATTCAGATGTTCATTCCGTTGTCCTTTCAATTTTCCGACCAACTGCTGCCACCCGCTGTCCGTCTTGGATACACACCGTTGAACCTCAAGACCACGTTGAGGAATATGGCGGCGAGTGGTCAAGCTCTTACTGTAGCTTCCAGTCGAAATCAGTTAGCCCGGATTGATGGTTTAGGGGTTTTATTGATTTTTTGCCGTTCTCAAACCAACGTAAGAGCTATGAAAAAGGGGCAAAGAAATAAAACAATACATTAGAACACAGACTACTTATGGGTTTTAACTTAATATTCTACTCTTTACTAAAGACATAACATGCTTATTTACAACATATTCCTCGATAAATTTACCGTACCTTGTAGCCACTTTCGACTGAAACTAAACTTTCTCTCCCCGTTTGAGCTCCATCACGTTTCTCCTTGCGTTTGCTCACCCTCCTCGTTTTTTACCTTGTGTCAAGTTGCCTTCTGACACTGTCCTTTTCGATACACTTCCGGGTTGAAAGGAAGTACAAAAATAAAAGCACAATAAAACATCTAATGGAAATAAACTTTACCCTTGGGTCATCACAGTGACCGCTATTATGGCTATTTAAGATTCTAGTTGGCTATAGCTTCACAGACCTCGTTTCCACCAAGCTTTTGCATCAGCATCTGCATCAGTGTTAGTGTCGTCATTTGATCTTGAGTTTGGATGTTTACTCCAAGATTGTGCTTTCGTGTTTTTGAGTTTAAAATTTCATGTAACAAAAACTGCAAGATCAACGCTTGAGTGCAGCATGGCTGACAAATGGAAATTTTGTTGCAATGATGCTGCTTAATGAAACAGATGAGGAAGAGATGAAGGATCAAACTAAGGATGGTACTGACCACTGTAATATCACGGTTGCAGTGGTCCCGTTCGATTTTATCGTACAGCTCCGGATTTCTATACAGCTTGAATGAGCTTTCCTGTATCAACTGTATTGCTCATTTTTCCTCAGGATGAACAAACCTTCTGCCATGTAGTGAGCAAATGAATAGTTTACCATTACTATACTACAGATGAATAGACTCGTGGACCTTCGACTTCCATGTGACATTGATGGTATCACAGAACAGAAAAAGCCTGCACCAAGATTATAATTCTCTGCGGGCACATCAGTTCTATCCAATGCCAACTTCAAAGCTGATGCAAAAGCTTTCTGGAAAACCTCAAGTGTCTTAATATAGAAGTGATTCAAATGTCTGACACCGACGCCAGCACAAAACCTTGGTGAAAACAGGGCCATAGTGTGCGAGATGACAAAGGGCACTTAGCGATTGTAACCACTGACACCCCATGACAAAGTATTACCATTTGATGCCACCTTTGGGCAGTGCTAGAAAACCAATCACATTTATCTAATGTCTTCCCATAACCATCACCTTATTGTGGTGGAGAGGTTTGTGTGTCCCTATCAACCTGAGAGCTTTGTTGTCTGGAGCCTTCATGCTCCTGGTAGGGTCTCCCAATGGCAAATTGGTCTCAGGTGAGGGACCAGACTAAGAATGGTTCACAAAGACTCCATGGACAAATGAGGCAGAGGAAATGTGACCTGGCCCAGAAGAAGTGTGGGGCTCCTGTGTGGAGCCAGACCTGGATGGAGGGCCCGTCAGCGAACGCCTGGTGGCCAGGCTTCCATGGAGCCCAGGCATGCTCAGGCCAAAAAGGCAGCGTGGACCTTCCATCTCCACCTTGTGGGCTCGTCACCCACAGGGGGAACCACTGGGGTTGGGTGCGCTGTTCCATGGGTGGCAGTGAAAGTTGAGGGCCTCGATGGAACAGACCCAGGTGGCAGAAGCCAGCTCTGGGGGTGTGGAATGTTACCTCGTAGTGGGGGAAGAAGCCGGAGCTTGTGCAGGAGATGGAGCGCTACTAGTTAGATCTGGTGGGCCTCGCTTCCACGCACAGCCTTGGCTCCTGAGTCACTCTCCTTGATAGAAGTTGGACCTTATTCTTCTCTGGAGTTGCCCAGGGTGTGAGGCATCAGGTGGGTGTGGGGATACTCATGAACCCCTGGCTAAGCACTGCTGTATTGGAGTTTACACCGGAAGATGAGCGGGTCACCTTCCTGCGCCTTTGGGGAGTTCTGACTGTTGTTTGTGCACATGCACCAAACAGCAGTTAGGAGTTGTCAGCTTTGTTGGGAGCCCCTAGCTGGAGTCCTGCATGGGGCTCTACCAGTCAATAGTCGTATCTAGTGTCAGCTATGGTCATGAGGGGTGAGTCATGACTGAAAGAACTAAACCGCGGGTACAAGCGGCCGAAATAGGTTTCCTCAGGCTGGAGTCCCCGTCAGACAAAGGGTGAGAAGCTCTGTCCTTTGTGAGGAGCTTGAAATCGAGCTGCTGTTCTTTCGCATTGAAAGGAGCTAGCCAGTGGTGGCTGGCCCATAGGGTGCGCTCGGGCACCACTCTCCCAGATGTGGAGGAGAAAAATTAAAAATTTTTTTTTTAAAGTCTTATAAATGTCAGTTTTACTTAATAGTATGTGCCTACGTGTAATCTGAATTATCAAAACAACATTTTCACCAACTGACTCTCATTCAACAGTGCATTTATTTCCACAGACAGAACGTATCATTTCTCTTCTTGGGCACTCACTCAAGAGCCCCTTGAAGTGCAGCGAAATGACCAATTGTGTATGTTGCTAAGGAGAAATAATAAGTATTTGGGCAATCAGCATTGCCAAATTTAATATCTTGGGGACGATAGAATTTTCGCCCCGGACCAATTGTGTGTGGTTGCTAAGGAAGAATAATAAATATTTGGCCAATCAGCATCACCAAATTTAATGGCTTGGGTGGAGGCGACCCGCTATAGAATTTATACCCCTTGATTTATCAAAGTGCTGCTGTTTTTGACAGAAACAAAAACCCCACTGGAGTAAGCTGAAGAACTTTGGGACATGGTTTTTAGGAGGTGAGGGGAACCTGGGATAAAGGAGTGACCACAAACTGCCGCACACTGGTGACGCTCATGTTGGCGGCTCGGAGTTTGGTAGGTGGAAAAGAAGCAGCACAACGCCAACAAACCCAGCTCCCAGCCTCACTTCTTACAAATGGAGCCAAGTCTGTTTTAAGTTTTTAGTTTGTTTTTTTCACAGAGGTGTGTGGTCGCACCCTGGCTCAGGTCTGCGAGAAAAAAAAAAAAAAATGCACAAACTGCTTCACTGAATAGTTTTCTCTCTTTCCCTCTCTTTTTTAGGAGGCGTCGTCGTATGTACATAATGTTCTTTTGTCAATTGAAGAATTTTTCCAGATTTTGAAAGAGTCTAAATTTGATGATATTTTTTATTCTGTTAAGGGGGGTGTCATTGTGAAACCCATGATCTGTTTGGCTGAAGATGATGGCAGTGCAGTACAGTTTGGTGTACTATGTGTGTAATTGGTGTCAAGTGGTGAAATGTTCCTCGCTCAAGAACTTGAGTGTTGTATTGTATTTGATACTGTTCCTTTCCAAAGTATAAATGAGGCTAATATAGCTGTAAATGGTTAACTTTATCCGTGAAACTGCTGATTTTGAGAAGGACATGAAATGATTATTGTGGAATTGTAGTAATTTTCCGACTGTTCATTTGAATGCTTGTACTGAACTAAGCAGGGAAATTTATTGGCACATCAGCCCCACCAAGATTTTTTTTCACCAGCCGCCACTGGAGCTAGCTGAGGTGTTTCTGGCATTTACTAAGGATGCCTTCCAGGTACATCCAGCTGGGTTGGGGAGCTTTCTCATACACACATGCAAAAGAAGAAAACAAAACGTGAATGTCAAGCATTGTAAACAATGGGACCGGAAATTTGTCTGGCTGGAAAGAAAAGAAATAGCCTGGATGCTGACAGAACAATGCATTCTAGGTTGAATTTTTTTCCTATATGCGGTTGGGATTATTGTCCCTTGTTAGCTGGATGACTAAGCTGTACACTTAAACTGTTCATGTACTTGTACTTTACACATGCTGAAGACCTCTATTTTCCGGTATCAATCAGGTGATCGGCATGACGACGACAGGCGCCGCTAAGTTCCGTAAGGCTCTGCAGGAGGTGCGCCCACGTCTGGTGATTGTTGAAGAGGCTGCAGAGGTTCTCGAGGCTCACACCATCACCACACTGAGCCAAGCGTGCCAGCACCTCATCCTCATCGGAGACCACCAACAGGTCAGGCCCCACACTGATGAACAGCACCATATATCTTTAACTGCACCTCGTGAAGCGCACCGTATTTTTCTGACTGAAGATACCCTAAAAAAATACAGAAAATCCCTCCCAACAAAGGGTTTTGTGTGTGTTTGTGGCTGCTGGTGAATTTGTGAGTTTGCTTTCCTACATGTTATGTCAGTACAAATCCCCCGAATGGAGACGACAGCAGTAATATTCTGTGGATATCTATTACAACTTGTCTGGGCGTGCCAAGGACATACGGCCAGACAGCCTGTCTAGCAATCTGCAACATGGATCAAATCTACCCACAGTTATCACACATTTCAAATTCTGTCCTGGAACTTTGTCTTCTTTTTTCCTTCAGTCGTGTTTGCTTCTTGTACCCTGTTTATTCAGAAATTTCTGCTGCATATATTTGCACAAACAAAACTTCCTGAAAGTTATTAGGAAGGACTATCAAGACGAATTTAACTTGAAAATGACTGCTATTGTCATTTAGGCTTGGAAATTGTTTTATTTTCATGCACTGGCTGCATCTGATTCACGTAAAACGTATTTACTGCTCCGCCTTGGGCTCATTTGTCTGTTTAACAAAAGCCGGTAAAGTTTACTGAACCAGAAGCCGGTTGTGCTAAATATGTAAATCAATGTAACACCTTTCCAATTTGAATTGTTGCACAAGTGCTTCAAATTGATGCACTAGTGTTGAAAGACATTTACGAAAAGCAAACAAGCATTGTAATATTACAAACAGGGATTGCTTTGTGGCTTCAAACCCATCGCTTACTTTGATGGTATGAACACGCGTTAAGAGACCTTCTTTTGTGGAACTCTAACCAGAGTGTGTATATGTAATGGAGGTGGATTGATCACACTTTGGGAGTAAAATAAGCTTTGGCATTGTGGTGCTGTTCATTAATCACAGCTTTGGTGTTGAATCAAGCAGAACACAATGTTTCACATTTCTTCAGTACGAGCATTTGTTTTGCTTCGCCCACACCTCTCCCACATATATGCATAAACACACTTTGTTCTTGAGCTGAATTAGGTGTGCACACATGCAAATGCAAACAGAAGACAACAATAGAAGAGCAAAAGAAGGCTTATATATATATACATACATACATACGAGGTCTATTAGAAAAGTATCCAACCTTATTTTTTTCAAAAACCATATGGATTTGAATCACGTGTGATTGCATCAGACAAGCTTGAACCCTCGTGCGCATGCGTGAGTTTTTCCACGCCTGTCGGTTGCGTCATTCGCCTGTGAGCAGGCTTTGAGTGAGGAGTGGTCCACCCCCTCGCTGCATTTTCATTGTCAGGAAATGGCGGAATGATTTGGGCTTTTTTTCCATCAGAATTTTTTCAGAAACTGTTAGAGACTGGCAGCTGGAAACCATTCGAAAAATTTATCTGGCTTTCAGTGAAAATTTTACGTGCTTCACAGAGAATAAGGACTGTTACTATAGCTTTAAGGACGGCTTTAAGGACGCTCGGCGCGCCGCGCTCCGTGTCGCCATCGAGAGCCACAAACCACCGGATCATTTCTAAACGGATGGCTCTGTGGAGCCGGACCGCCATGTGCAATTTCTCTGGTTATCACAAGAGCTGGACATTAACCATTTTCCGGCAGATTTCACTTTTAACAAGAGATTTTGTCATGGAAATCCGAGCGGAGGCTTCGCGCGTCACGACCGATTCGCTGATGAAGCGAGACAAAGGAACACCTCCGTTTCGGAGTGTTAGAGGACAAGTTGGGACATGCCTATCTCGGCTTTCAGTGCTTACCAGTCGAGTGAGTATAAGAGAAATTGTGGAGAGCTGGGCTTGTCCTCTGACACTCCGAAACGGAGGTGTTCCTTTGTCTCGCTTCATCAGCGAATCGGTCGTGACGCGCGAAGCCTCCGCGCGGCTTTCCATGACAAAATCTCTTGTTAAAAGTGAAATCTGCCGGAAAATGGCTGATGTCCAGCTCTTGTGATAACCAGAGAAATTGCACACGACGGTCCCGGATCCACACAGCGATCCGTTTAGAAATGATGTGGTGGTTTCTGCCTCTCGATGGCGGCTCAGAGCGCGGCGCGCCATGCGCCATTGTGGTCCATCCTTAAAGCTGTAGTAACAGTCCTTATTCTCTGTGAAGCCCGTAAAATTTTCACCGAAAGCCAGATAAATTTTTCGAATAGTTTCCAGCTGCCTGTCTCTAACAGTTTCTGAAAAAATTCTGATGGAAAAAAAGCCCAAATCATTCCGCCATTTCCTCGCAATGAAACAACGATGAGAGGGGTGGACCAGTACTCACTCAAAGTCTGCCCACGGGCGAATGACGCAACCGACAGGCGTGGAAAAACTCACGCATGCGCACGAAGATTCAAGCTTGGCTGACGTAAAAACATATGAATCAAATCCACATAGTTTTTGTAAAAATAAAAAGGTACGATACTTTTCTAACAGACCTCGTATACATGTGTTTTAGTGCAGCGGATAACTGAAAAAAATGCTTCAAATGGTGATGCAAGCACCAAATTTGGCACACATACTCCTTAGACATTACTCTTTTAAAAATGCCGGGTACCCACGTGAACTTTCAAAAGGCGGCCAAGAAGGGGTCAATTGAAGTATTACACAGGGGTCAAAATTTAAAAATGCTCCAATCATATTGAAAAGTATTCCATATTATTTGTCTGATCATAAAGATTCCAAAAAGGCATAGTTTGGACTATCTGTGAATGAATGGTCTGGAGTTATGGGGTAAAAACAGCAAGAACACCGAGAAAGGTCAATTTCAGTTTGTACAGGGGTCAAAAGTTAAAGTTGCTCCAATTTTTATCCACCCACAGCTCAGTTTCCATTCTCAAATATGCAGATGACACTACAATAACTGGACTCATCACTAATAATAACGAACATCATTTCCGTGAACAGGTCACCCAAGCAGTCACTTGGTGCCAAAGCAATAACCTACAGCTTAACCCATCAAAAACCCAGGAACTCATAGTCGACTTCTCATGCTCACCCTTTCACAAAATCCCCATCTCCATTTCTACTCAGCCCATCTCCATCACTGAGTCATTCAAATTCCTCAGTACACACATCAGTAACACACTCAAATGGAAACTGCATTTGGACCAAATCTACAAAAAAGCCAATAAAAGATTTTTTTTTTTTCAGTCAACTCAAAAAATTCAGAGTCAGGCACAACATCCTGCTTCAGTTTTACACTGTCATCATTCAAAGCATACTCACTTCATCCATAATTGTCTGGTATGGAAATTTGGACTCCCATTCATGCAAAAACTTACAACGTATAATAGACAAATCATCTAAAATCACAGGCCTCACCCCCGCTTCCACTGACACACTGTACCATAGACGTATCACACAACGGGCAGTAAAAATCACCTCTTACCCCTCACACCCTACATATCACCTGCCAACAAGATCAGTCACATTCAAAAACAGCTTTTTCCCAACAGCTGTACGGACACTAAACCAAGTCATTAACTGATGTTTCTTTGTGTATGTCTATTTATTGTTTGTTTGTTGCGTGGTGACACCCCCGGAAAAATCCCCCCCAAAAATCCAAGTTATTTAAAGTTGAGCTTTTTGTGGTCTCAGAAAAAAAGCTGTAGCTTTATTTGGTAAAACTAAAAATAGACTGAACCATTTACAAATTAAAGCGTTCACTCAGCTCAACTGTGCAAAAAGGCTAAGCTAACGTTTGCGATCATTAAACTTTCAGCAGTGCAGTAAATGTCACATTTTATTTTTAAGTTATTCTCACCTCAAGAAAGCTGCAGAACTAAGCTCCGTTAGTCAAACTGGGTGTTTGTATATATCCACAAAGTGGGAAATTTCAGATTGAGTGGGTCTTCTCCACCCGGCCGGCTCCCTGTGTTGCTCTGCCCAGGGAGGAGGCCTGAACCCTGGCTGCTCTGTGTGGTTCGGCCCGCTGTCGCGGTCGATCGACATCACACCAAGTCGTCAGTCCTCGTCAGTCAGTGTCACTCCGAAAAGTAGCTGAAAAAAAAAAGCTTCTCCCAGCAGGGTGATGGGAGAATCGTTCTGCTGTTTTTTAAAGCTTTTTTGTGGTTCTACATACGCAAATCCAACATGGCGATCGCTCATCTTTTTTTCGGGTTGTGGAAACAGCCAGAGTGTGATGTAGAAGTCTCCGCCCCCCTTGCTGCTTCCAATGCGACGCGTCTGACGTTATGCGTTGAGGCATTGACGCATTGGGAGGCGTTACCTGAAGCGTCCAAAGCGTGCAATGTGAAAGGCCCATTTGAGTTAAAATACGAGGCTCAAAAGATATGCATGAATAGTTCTTAAGTCTGTGAATCAGCTACTTCATTTATACTTCTGTGACATTTGGCTGCTTTGTTGGGCATCATTTGTGAATTTCTTTTTCCTGCCCTTCATCTGTTAATCTTCAACTCACTCAGATTCTTCAAAGTCAGATGAGTCACAGCAGCCAATCATGTTCATTCAAGTGTGTTAGATAGTGAATATTACATATTGCGTTGAGGTTGGGGGGGCGGTTTAGCAGAATTATTGATGCTGCTTGGATGCTTTGAAAATTACACAAAGCGTAGACGTGCTAAAGAGAAGAGGTGGTTTCACCAAATCTAAATTGTATAACACAAATATCTCTGCAGTAAAACGTGAAAGATCGATGGTCAAAAATATATCATTTTTCACCTAAAATAGAAACAACGATATTTGGTTTAAATCCATGACCATTTGCTTTTAGAACCTGTGCTTAAAATACTTTATGAATGTCTCCCTGCAGTTGCGTCCCAGTGCCACAGTGTATGATCTCGCGAAGAACTTCGACTTGGAGATGTCCATGTTTGAGAGGCTGGTTAAGATGAAAATTCCTTTTGTCAGACTCAACTTCCAGGTTTGTTTTATTGTGTTTATTTATTGTTTTAAACTCCCATTAGTCAGTACAATGTATGTAGAAGTTCTTTCGATGCATTATTTTTGATTTTCTGGGCCACAACTTGATGCTCTATATTACACAATCAAAATTGTATCGTGCAACTGAATTTGGGGCATGCTCAACTCTACTTCGTTATGTACACGGTACTTACTGTATTTTCCAAGCTACAAGTCACAGATTGTTTTTAGTAGTTTGGGAAGTCCTGCGACTTATATTCCAAAGCCACTATATGTCAAAACATAAGGGTGTATGGACTATATGCATGCATTAGTTCCGTGTTCTACGCCTGATGCCACCCGAATTTCCGGTGCAGGGAAGACTATAGCGGAGTGCACTGTACTGTGAAGATGGCTGAGTCCTGGTAGTTTACTCACTGTTTACTGGAGCTTCGCAAAGTCTAGCCAAAGTCTTCCCAAAGTCGCTACCATTATGGATTATCACCTTAATAGTTAATTGCCACTATAACAATCAATAGCATTATATAAATACAAAAATAGGGCTGCATAGACACATGTGGAATCATTGTCAATTGTCAATGGCGTTTGCTATTTATTTGCATTGTATTGCTCTGTGCAAACATATTTTAATTTTAGTCATTCAAATGTTCTAGCCTTCTTACCTTGTATATAACCTGATGTCATCATTGGAGACAACAAACCACTCCAAGCCAAACTTGCAGCTGATGGCCATGTCCTCCATTTACCTCCGTAGAGCCGTAACCTCTGACCGGAGCGCTTTGGTCTTGTCAAGCACCAGATCTATTGCAGCTGGCTCTGCAGAAGAGCAGTAGTCATGCTCAGGCAAAGTTACCTCCATCCCTGGTTTCTCCAGGTGATCAGCAAGAGGGTTTGGTCGCTCTCTTCGCTCCCAAACACCGGGACGACGGGCAGGAATGGAGTAGTTGTTCCACTCGAAAAGAACGGGGACGGCTCCTATTTTAACAAATGGCACACCTGTGTGGTTGACGGCTGGATCACATCTGCAGGCAGAAAATGCCGAGAACACAGCAAAACATGAACAATGACCAAAAAATACTAGAATCATTGTAAATTTATTAAAGTTTTCGGATATTGAACAGAAACACTGCCATCTGCCATAACCGGAAATGACACAGCAATCAGAGATTTTAACGGAAATACATCACACCACTCCGTGCATATACTCCATACCTGTTTCAAAAATAAATGTGGCTTATACTCTGGTACAATTGATGTTTGAATGTTTTTTGGTTCTCTTCATGATACATTTTTTGACAGATGTGACTTATTCTCTGGGAGAAATTGTAGTCCAGAAAATATGTATGGTAATCTAAAATGCAAAGTAAGGTGCTGAGTCATGGGCATGTTTGGATGTAGATGAATTAAATCAATCAGAATGTAATCTTCATTGTCTTTATGAGATGAGTGCACTAGAACCTGGCATTTTGGTATTTAAATATTGGACTCAAGTGAGAGGTTTTCTGGCATAGGAAATACAGATCTACACACAAAGTGTCAAAGCAGACCAGATCATTTTTGGGAAGAGTCACCAAACCTCCCAGAGCTGAAACAGGCAGGTCAAGTTTAATATTTTTCCAATCAATGTTTACTTTTATTTTGTTTTGAAATTTTAATTTCAATTCAGTTTTGTTGTAGTGTGACACAATAAGGCACGTCCCTGTGTGTACAGGCAGTGTGTACATGCATTGAGATGCCGTATATAAATATTGTGCCATATCAACAATTAAAATAAAAAAACAACACATTTCTTGTGATCTCAAGGACACAGTTTCTGACCACACATGACCACATTTCATTTTAAAGATAAACATTATCTTGCTGCGTGCACAACATAGGTGCTGGGTGTGAAAATGCCAACTAGTTAGGAACTAGCAGTAACAATTGTGCAGCACTGTATGTGGTTATGTGTTATGTGTGTGCATATACTATGCCACATATTTGTATCTATAGGACTGATATGTGTGTGTGTTTGTTTTTTCAGCATCGTATGAGGCCAGACATTGCCCGTCTTCTGACTCCACACATCTACTCTGAACTGGAAAACCATCCGTCTGTGCTGACATATGAAAACATCAAGGTTAGTTATTTTATTTTCTCCTATATCTCCGCTTCCTACTTATAACGCTAAAAGTATTAAATTCAGAAGAAATGTTTATCATCTGTCACAATTGTCCATTTTATATGCAGTCAGGTTTTGTAGTTTTAATTTGAAGAGTTTAACAAAAAAAATACTTGCATTACATTCATCATTAATGAACTGCAGCCATTTGTATACACTGCCCAGTATGTGCCACTCCACTATGAAGGTGTATAACAGTTTCGCAGATCACAGAAGCTTATAAATTATTTAGAGTTATAATTGATATCTTGGTGGCTTCCCTCAGTCGTCTCCTTCTTGCTTGGTTAATCAGTGTTTGAGAACTACCTACTCCAAACATATTTACCATACAAAACCATAATGTTTGTTTTTGTTTGATTGAGATATTGAGTTTGTCCAATGGAGGGACTTTGTATAAAGTGGCTGTAATTCCTCCATGATTATTATAGAATTAAAGTTGAAAGTCCACACTACAAGCACATTTTGATTGTTTCATTGATTGGGCAAAAAGTGGTTGATTGGGCAAAATTATAAAAAACATGCCACTGTCCAAAAACTTTCAATAATGACAGCCAGATATAGTGTGTGTGTGTGTGTGTGTATATACGAGGGCTGTCCGTAAAGTATAAGTCCTTTTTATTTTTTTCAAAAACTATATGGATTTCATTCATATGTTTTTACGTCAGACATGCTTGAACCCTCGTGCGCATGCGTGAGTTTTTCCACGCCTGTCGGTGACGTCATTCGCCTGTGAGCACTCCTTGTGGGAGGAGTCGTCCAGCCCCTCGTCGGAATTCCTTTGTCTGAGAAGTTGCTGAGAGACTGGCTCTTCGTTTGATCAAAATTTTTTCTAAACCTGTGAGACACATCGAAGTGGACATGGTTCGAAAAATTAAGATGGTTTTCAGTGAAAATTTTAACAGCTGATGAGAGATTTTGAGGTGATTCTGTCGCTTTAAGGACTTTTCACGGTGCGAGACGTCGCGCAGCGCTCTCAGGCAGCGTCATCAGCCTGTTTCAAGCTTAAAACCTCCACATTTCAGGCTCTGTTGATCCAGGACGTCGTGAGAGAACAGAGAAGTTTCAGAAGAAGTCGGTTTCAGCATTTTTATCCGGATATTCCACTGTTAAAGGAGATTTTTTTAATGAAAGACGTGCGGGCGGATTGCAGCGTCGGCTCGCAGCCGCCGCGATGCTCCGTCACAGGAAAAACACCTCTGCTGGAAGCCTTAAGGACAAGTTGGAACATCTCCAGCTGATAAACAATTTTTCATATACTCACTCCACTGAAAGCCATCAAAAGCCAACTGGATTTTAACAAATGGTTATCAACACGGAGGTGTTTTTCCTGTGCCGCCGCACCGCGTCGGCTGCGTCCCGACGCGCGGACCCGTCCGCACGTCTTTCATTAAAAAAATCTCCTTTAACAGTGGAATATCCGGATAAAATGCTGAAACCGACTTCTTCTGAAACGTCTCTGTTCTCTCACGACGTCCTGGATCAATAGAGCCTGAAATGTGGAGGTTTTAAGCTTGAAACAGGCTGACGACGCTGCCTGAGAGCGCTGCGCGATGTCTCGCACCGTGAAAAGTCCTTAAAGCGACAGAATCACCTCAAAATCTCTCATCAGCTGTTAAAATTTTCACTGAAAACCAGCTTAATTTTTCGAACCATGTCCACTTCGATGTGTCTCACAGGTTTAGAAAAAATTTTGATCAAACAAAGCGCCAGTCTCTCAGCAACTTCTCAGACAAAGGAATTCCGACGAGGGGCTGGATGACTCCTCCCACAAGGAGTGCTCACAGGCGAATGACGTCACCGACAGGCGTGGAAAAACTCACGCATGCGCACGAGGGTTCAAGCATGTCTGACGTAAAAACATATGAATGAAATCCATATAGTTTTTGAAAAAAATAAAAAGGACCTATACTTTACGGACAGCCCTCGTATATATACACACACGTGTGTAAAATTTTATTTATTCTTGTCTTAGAATTAGTATTTTACTGTGTTGGTGCTGAATACATATTGATAGCTGATATAAATATTAATAATAATAATGATAATAAAGCAACATTTCCTAAGTCTGATTCTCGTGTTTTGAGTTTCAACTAAATGTTTTTCTTTCAGGGTATCAATACCAACTTGTTCTTTGTGGAGCACAACCACCCAGAAGAAGAAATCAAAGATGGCAAGAGCCACCAGAACAAACACGAGGCCTTGTTTGTTGTTGCTCTTTGCCGCTATTTTCTCTTGCAGGACTACGAACCAGAACAAATTACCATCCTCACAACCTACACGGGTCAGCTGCACTGTCTGCGCAGGCTTATGCCAGCTAGACAGTTCACAGGTGTCAAAGTGCATGTAGTAGATAAGTACCAAGGGGAAGAGAATGACATTGTCCTGTTGTCTCTGGTCCGCAGCAATGCACAGGGCAAAGTTGGTTTTTTGAAGATAGCCAATCGTGTCTGCGTAGCATTGTCACGTGCCAAGAAGGGTCTTTACTGCATCGGCAACAGCGAAATGTTGGAGCAAGTCAAGTTATGGAGCAACATCTTCTACACATTGAGGGAAAAGGGTCAGATTGGAAATGCTCTCACCCTGTCCTGTTACAACCACCCAAACAGAGAGGTAAACGTTGCTTGTGCAGACGATTTCAAACAAGCCCCAGAGGGCGGATGCACACAGCCTTGTGAGTTTCGTTTGGACTGTGGCCATGTATGCACGAGAGTCTGTCACCCTTATGATGCAGAGCACAAAATGTACAAGTGTGCAAAAAAATGTCCGAATATTTTATGTGATGACAGACACCAGTGTCCATTTGTCTGCCATAAAGAATGCCCAAAGAAATGTCCAATTGAAGTGGAGAAGGTCATACCACAGTGCCAACACAAACAAATGGTCCCTTGCCACCAGGACCCAAGCATGTTTGAATGCAAGGAGCCTTGCCAGAAAATGCTGGAGTGTGGCCACCCATGTGATTCATTCTGTGGAGCACCATGCCCTGTTAGATGCCTGGTCATCGTCACCTTAAATCTAAAATGCGGACACACCCAAGAAGGTGCTTGCTTCTACCAACATTCTGAAAGTGACCCACCATGTCAGACCGCATGTAAGCATCAACTGAAATGTGGCCACATGTGTCACGGTACTTGCCACAGCTGTCATCAGGGACGCTACCATATTCCATGTTGTCATCAGTGTAAACATCTCCTGATTTGTTCCCATCAGTGCAAGGAGAATTGCACTCGTGATTGCCCCCCATGTCAGATGCCATGTGAGAATCGGTGCTTCCACAGTAAGTGCATGAATCGATGTGGGTACCCCTGTGCTCCCTGCATGGAGCCTTGTGAATGGAGCTGCCCTCACCAAACCTGCAGTAAGCTTTGCCATGAGCCTTGTGATCGTCCACCATGCAGGAAACCCTGCCTCAAGATCCTGAAATGTGGCCATCCGTGCATTGGTCTGTGTGGAGACAAATGTCCAAATAAGTGTCGCGTCTGCGACCATGATGAGGTTACAGAGATTTTCTTTGGAACAGAGGATGACCCTGATGCATTCTTCATTCAGCTAGAGGATTGTGGACATATCTTTGAGTCTACAGGCATGGACAAATACATGGGAATTGATGACAGCCAAGAGGCAACTGAAGAAGAGGAAGTTGTCATAAAGCTAAAACAATGTCCCCGATGTCTAACTCCAATCCGCAAAAATCTTCGCTATGGATCTCAAATCAACCGGAGTCTGGCTGAGATTGAGATGGTAAAGAAGAAGATAAATGGAGATCCAAAAGATATTCAAGAGAACAGATTGGCCCTCAAAAGGAAGTGGGACCACAACAGGCTCATCAGTGGAATGAAGTGGATATCTGGATATATGCACATTGAAAAATTACTAGAAAAAAAACATCTCTCAGAAAATGACCTGTGGGTGCTGGAAAACAAGATGGATTTCCAAATAAAACTTGCAAAGTTAGAGAAGATGTACGAACATAAAGTCGTCACTCGTACCCTAGGCTTCAGGAAACAGATTGTTAGACCACCAGTCAGGACAAACTTCAGATTTCAGAGAAAAGTTAGAGAGTATCAGGGCTGGCTTAATCACCACGAGCAAAGGTTCACAGATCAGCAGCTCTTTGATTTGCAGAGGGAGCTGATAAGACTCACCCTTTTGGCTGAACTAGATGCCCATTACCACGTGGCAGAAACAAGGGGAGAAGGTGAAAAAGTGGAATCTGACACGCAAGCCATAAGAGACACCTTGGAAAAAAGTGGCCAGTTCACAGAAGATGATGAAAGCCAACTGAAAGATGCCTTGCAGGAACTGAACAAACGGTTCCCACTCGCAAGCCTGGCCATCAGTGACGACGAGAGGAAGATGATCGTGTCGGCTATGAAAATGCGCCCGGGGCACTGGTACAAATGTCCAAATGGCCATGTGTATGTCATAACAGAGTGTGGAGGGGCGATGGAGAAACGACAGTGCCCTGATTGTGATGCGACTATTGGTGGGAGCAACCACGCTCTGGTCAGTGGGAACCAAGTTGCCACAGAGATGGACGGGGCACAGCATGCTGCTTGGTCTGAAGCCAACAACCTTCTTAACTTCGATGAGTTTGACTTCTGAAATCCATCTTAAAGAAGATTTTGAGTCTAAATTGCTGCAAAGTCACTGACAGAGATGGGACTTTGGTTCACCATCTACAAGAATATGGAATATACAAACAAGAAATATGTACACTTACTGGCCTCTTACTGGTGCACATGTTCAACTGGTCATTTAAGCAAATATGTAATCAACCAATGATGTGACAGAAACTAAAATTAATCTTGGCATGACAGTGTGGTCAAGAAAATCCACTGAAATACAAGCCAAGCATCAAAACGAGGACAAAAGTAGATTTACAAGAGTTTTTATTGCCAGATGGGCTGGTTTATTTCACAAACTGCTCACTGTCTATGATTTTCACATGCAGACATCTCCAGGGTCGTTACAGAAAAGTCCAAGGTTCAAAGCCCTTGTTGATAGCAATTAAGAAAGGCCAAACTGATTTGAGCTGATAGAATGATGCCTCTCGCTTCAACCAAGGTGTAGAAGAGCATTTATGAATGTCCAAGATGAAGAACCTTGAAGGAGATGAGCTACAGCAACAGAAGACCACCCTGGGTGTCACTCTTGTCAGCTTAGAACAAGTAACTGAGGCTACAGTGGGCACTGACTCACCAAAATTGGACAATGGAAGATTGATAACAGACATCTGGCCTGAGTCTTAATTTTTGCTTTGACATTGAGACAGTAAGGACCAAAATTGGGCTAAACAACATTAAAGCATGGATCCATCCTCCCTCGTATTGACAAGTCAATCTGGTGGTGACCATTTCATGGCTTGGCAAGAGCATAATGCTGTCACGTCAATATGGACTAAAATCTCTGAAGACTGTTTCCAGCACCAGGTTGAATCAGTGGCACAAAGAATAAGGCAATTAATGCAGTTCTAAATTCAAAATATGGTCCAAACTAATAATAGCAAGGCTTACCTAATGAAATGGTCAGTTGGTGAGTGTTGTCACCTAATTGAACTTGAGTGCACACCAATCACCTGCTTCCAGAGATGGATGAGTCACAAACTGGAGACAAATGCTGAAAATCCCTGTGTTTTTTTTCCTCCTTCTTGCTTTTGGTTATAATATTCACAGAAATAATCAGTTTTACTTATTTGTCAAACTTGTAGCTGTCACACATTATGTTGTTCAGACTTAGTAGATATGTGTCTTTTGTTGTGTACGGCTTTGCCTTTTCTGTAGATGCAGAAATACTGTACCACTGCTGTGTGGAATATCACTTTATAAAGATAGTCTTATTAATTTTTTTTTATGTAAACCACATGCTTTGATAGCATCAAGTCTGCTCTGTAAGCCAGCTTTGCAGTACTGTAACAGTAGGTGGCAGTAAAATATTACAAAAGAATATGCAACTTTCAGATATGACTTGATCGTGCTTACTGCCAGAATCAGCAAATGCATTTTTTTTTTATTTCACATGAAATTACCTGACCTTGAGAAATGATATCTTGCTGACAACTTGCATTCAGATAGCAGGCTGCTATGGGGTTTGGTGTTTGCAGGTGCCCGTCCACAGGGTCAAAATGTGCATGCTTGGAAAAGCCACACATTACCATGCAAATATAATAAAATAATCATGAATTATTTTCTTGTTGAGTAACTCTTCTTGAAAAGTAAGAATTCTCCACAGAGCCCTCTTTCTTACACTCTTTTGCCCTGTCTCTCCTGCACATCCACACCAAACTAGACAATCTAGCAGAGCACAGATGGTGCTGACACCAAAGTGACAAACCTAAAATTACTCCATAGTTCCTCTTTACGGTGACTTTCACCCTAACCATTGTGTAAAAGCTTTCTTTTGTTTATTTGATGAATGCTGCATCCTATCAAAAGCAGCTCCAATGCAAACTGTGGTGTGCATGTGTGTGTGTGTGTGTGTGGCAGGTGGGGGGGGGGGGGAGCACAACTGGTGGAAGTCAGCAAACTGTAAAATGGTGCCACTTTCAGTCGGGACAGGACTGCAGACAGAGCTGGACTAAAAGGTGGCACTGCAGAAAACTAATATCTTGCTATATCAGGGGTTCATAATATGCTACTTTCTGAATCTGGTCCTGCATTAAAATCAAGCAAGCTTCAACTGTCCCAAATCAGACACACCCAGTCCTAGAAAAAGTTGCAGTTCCTTGACTGGCTGCTTCAGGCTGTCTTAAAAGCAGGTTCGCATAGAAATCCATGTTGAAATGTCCAGCTTTACAGCAGAAATAAATACATTTACAGCCTGGTACAAAACAACGAATTCCAAGTGTATAACTAGTCCTGTCAAGTGAATTTATCATCTTAATTTTGGATGCTAACGGCCTTGGCACTTTTTTAGCAGCTATTCGTAGCTTAATGAGGCTTGGGCCAATGAACTCACGATTGCTGAGAAAATAAGCAGGTCATAATTTTTAATGCCCACACCAAAGCAAACCTTCATGAGAACTGCCACCCAGTTTCCAAAAGTATGATTCAACCAGATGTCAGAGATTTCTGACGTCCACCAATCCCGATCTGGATCACCTCCAAATATCTATCTGTGGTGCAAATTTGGTGAGAATCTGTACAGTAGTTTTGACGTAATCCTTAAAAGCCTATAAAGTGAAACTTTATCCAGAATCCGGATCCGGATCACCTCCAAAATTTAATGGGGTCTTCCATGCCCTAAATATGTAACTGTGGTGAATATTTTGTCAAAATATGTGCAGTAGTTTTGATGTAATCCTGCTAAAAGTAATCCTTCAAAGCATGTATGAAGTGAAAATTGATCCAGAATCTGGATCCGGAGCCAGATCATGTCCAAAATTTAATGAGGTCTTCCATGACCTAATATGTATCTGTGGTGAAACTTTTTTTGACGTAATCCTGCTGACAGCCAGACAGACAAATAAATAAATAAACGCCAATGATTTTAGTACGTGCTTGGCGGATGTAATAAATATTTGAACTGCGGTTCGCTTATTAGCTTAGCTGGTTCACACTTAAAGATAGGGGTGTGTTGGGGTTTGATTTGTCCTGCCCAGGTCATGCACGGTGTCCCCAACATAGCGACACCCAGATCTGGAATTTTTGGACTTTAAAATGGCTCTTTCGTGTCTTTACAGAAAAGCTTTGAGTGACGTCATGCAGGGTTTCTCCGTAATGGCAAAGATGTTCTTGCTGTCTGCACATGCACATGGCTTAATCACCGTCTGCAGCCAAACTGGCTCAGCAGGAAAAAACAACATATCAGGTGTTGATCTGTGCAGAGACGTAACTGATGGGAACGTAAAAGATGAAACATCCTAAAAGGTAAGTTCTTCTCCAGCAACAGCGAGCGTGACGGTGCTGTCGGTTTAGTGCCTCTGAAGTTGTTTTTTTTTTCAGCCGTATGACTTGTCATTGAGATCCGTGATAGTGTCCTTGGTTTGCAGAAGAAGAACATGGAAAACAAAATATATGCGGCTGAAATATGCCAGAACAGAGCAGATCAACGATTCTGGACAGCACAGCATGAACAGCAGTCTGCTGCAGTTATTTGTCTTTATTTGTGTTTTGATTGTTATCTTTTTAGCTGGTGGTGATGGTATCATTTCCAACCTGTTTGCAGTTAAAATGGAGCCAGAGAGAGAGAAAAATAAAGTATTTCTGTGCCATACTCAGAATGAATTGTTGGTATTACACTGGCTGCAAGGGGAATGGGGTTGTATTATCAGAAAATTGCTCATTAATGTTCCCTTGAAGGCATTTCCTCAGCTTGTTAAGGTCCAATACTTGTGGAGCGAGTATCCTGTGTTATGGTGAACATTTTCTCTGTGTGTGATAAAGTGTAATAGATTAAATATGCAAACATCCTCGGCATTTTAATAAAGTATCGAAAGCGAACTCACTGAGAGATTATCATTTACTATCGCGCGTTACTTTGAATCGTCTTCATGTGCGATAAACAGTGTCTCTAGGTTAAATAATAAATGAGTGGTTGTTTACACGGCTGTACGGCTGAGAAGTTGTTTTATTTATATAGTTACTGTATTTTTACTGCCGTGCGTAATTGGGATTTCTGGACTAATTCCACGTATCTTACACATACGTTCATTTCGCTATCTAGACATTTTCTCGCAGCGCTCCTGCTGGAGATGCAGTATTTCTTTTTCCTTTTTCTTTGCAGTTCACAACTCGTTTCAGAAAAATATGAAAAATGAAAAAAAAAAGGTTTCTGTCATGCATTATGTGGCATGTTGTTGCCTCGAGTGGAAAGGTCACCGTCCTAAGTGCTTTCTGTGCAATTCGCTTTTAAATGCAGGTTTTACAGTGAAAGCAAATGCGGCGTTCGCGCCTTTTTGTCTGACCGCCCCACTGGCCATAATTTGGTATCCTCAGGTGCAAGTTTCTACCCGAGCAGATCACCTGTCCTTTCCTCGCTGTGGTCAACAGCGGTGGGCCCATTCAGCCTCAACCAGCTCTCTGCCTGTGCCAGGAAGCCCACATATGCTTCAGGTTCTGTTAACATGCTGTTCAATTCCCGCTGGATTTGACTGCTTTGCACCTTCTGAGCACCCCCCCACCCCACCCTGCCCCCAGCACACACACAGAAAGGCACACACACAGAACACCAGAGGCGCAATGATAAAATCGAGTGAGACAGATTGGATGGGAAGGCGGTGTAGTGGACTGACTGATCGGCTTTATGTCCCCTGGAGAGAAATATTTTCTGCAGATACACAGAGAGAGAGAAGGGGAGATAAAGGAGGAGATAAAGAGAGAGATTTGATGTGGAGAGAGAAGCTCGAGCTATAAATCCACTGGACTGGGGAATGCGATGAGAGATACAAGTGCAACAAATCCAATATTTACATACTAAACACACACATCAATACTAACATGATATTCTAATTATCTTTATATTCAGTTATTAGTATTAGATAGTTTTTCATACTTTTATGAAAGTATTAGTATATTATATTAGCTTGATATTCAGTTGACATTATGCGCACCAGTTATGTGCATGTTAAATTAGTTCATAATGAGTTATTCGCTGTTTTGCAGTTGCGAATCTCGCACCGTCTTGCGGTCCATGACTTACGCGAAAGGTTGGTTTCAGCAGCGTTCCAGTTTAGGCCGCAATGTAAACACACCTCATGAAGTATGGACAACAAGACAACATCGGGGCACGGCAGAAGTCCATCACAGGTGCTACACCTCCTCCAGAAAACACTCTCAACTTGGGAGAATGTGTCATCATCATAATCGCACTGAACTCGCTGAATTAACACCATCCACATCCTTGCTAGCCATTGTTTACATGGCTTTGAAATGTTGGAACTTGGCTGGTGCCGCGGTGCATTTTGGGAAGAGGAGGGGGCCGCCAGGGGGATTATGTGAAATGTTAAAACAGCGAATGGCAATACAGAAAGCATTTTGACTCACCAGAACACTGGAGGTGGAAGTGGAGGTGGAAGATGAATCAGAACCACAGACCACTTTGTCAGTGGCTGTGATCACAGTCCCAGCAGAGCTCCAGTACTGATCACAGCTGAAATGCTTATTAATCACACAGTTAATGGATGCTGGCATTTTTTTTTCATTATTTCGTCATAATTTCATCTGATGTCATGTTACATCATGTGCCTAGCAGCCTGAGGGTTGCCGAGGCAATGAAATCTAATGAAATCGAGGGCTGCTAAAAAAATATAGAGGGTCCATACCATAGGGCGTGGAATAACATTATCATTATTATCATTTACACTGCACTACCATTAAACAAAGAGCATCTGTTAATGTGAGCTTTTCCTACATGCTTGATGGAACCAAAGTTTGATTGATTTGTTTCAGTACAGAGTATTTCACAGTGACATTCCTGTGCCACGAGCATGCTAAAACCCTGACAAGATGTCTAGTAAATCATTTCAGAGGTATAAACGACAAAAACAGCATATTTTGATTTGTAATTGCTTATTTCTTGCTAACCTTTCCAAAATATAAGACAAAAGTCTTATTGGGGTCCCAAGGCTTTTCAGCTTGGGACTCCGACGAGGGCGGTCGCATCTCCTCCACTCTCCCTTATCGCTGCTCTCTGCATTAACCTTCAAGTCCCTAATTCACCAGACTGTGAATTCCTCAAATTATATTGGATACTGGATCTATTGGACTACTATTGGATTAACCATGGAATTGATCAGCTGGTCTCTGAACGCTATTGACAACATCTTTTCTACAAGAACGTCATGACTGGGGGATTCTACCTGCCCAGATGGAACGTATCCTGCGGGCTATGTTCTCGACACCTTGGAGTCATGGCGTGTGGCATGCTTTGTGCATTTCTCTGTTGAGGACTTATTCATATTTGGTCTTATGGTGGCAGGGCTGGTACTTTCTGGCTTATGTGCTGCCCTGATCTACCGGAAAATTGGCAAGACGGCGGCATCAAGAACCACGGCCCCTCGCTTGTCCGTCATGATTAACGAGGTGGGCAAGGCAGTGCGTTCTCAGACTGCGATGACTCTTGAAGTCAGACTGCAAATTGGATGACATCTTGGAGCAGATGTGTGCCTTGCAGATGAAGATGAAGATTTCGGAGGCCGGGGAATATTCTTAATTCATAATTGGGATTTGGTTGTTCAAGTGAAGCTGTTAAAAGTGTTTTTCACTGCTCAAACCACAACATCATTATCAGCCGGAAGGACAAATTGCCCTGCTGTTTTCCTCCAGAGGAATGTCTTGGCATGGGTGAACATTTGGCTGTTTTCTTATCTCAACTCACAAAGACGATAAACTGTTTCACAGGACTGAAGCATGCTCCACTCCCTCTCCCCACCCCCCTCCTACCCCCATCACACACCCCCTGCTCCGGCTTCTGCTCACGTCATCCCTTCCCTTCTGTGGGGGCGGCGCAGTTTTAGCTGCAGCTGGTCCCCGTTCCTCCCCCCAAAGCTGATGGAGGCACAACTCAGGGTTGCTGCAAGACCTTCACCCACTTGCCTCAATTCGGATAACGGACTTCTTCAAATTTAGTGCACATAAACAATGTCAAATGTGTATGTGCTGTCTTTAATTCTGATGTGTGCCATTATTATGGTAAACAAGTAATAATTGTGGACTAACTGCTCTCTGAGGTAACTGGAGTGTAAACATAATTTCTCCACTGTGAGATCAATAAAATATATCTCAAAAAGCCAAACATTATACTTACCCAGAAATACAGCTGCTGAACACAGTAGTGTAATGATACCACAGGATTAAAAAACAAACAAACAAAAAAATCACAAAACAATATCCTGTTCTGGAGTGGCCAAAGTAGGCAGATAATGACATTATCACCCCAGTTTTCATGGTTTGTCTGCCTTTGATGAACCAATATGGTGTATCAGCATCCATGCAAAGTAATGGTAAGGGAAGGGAATGCCCTAGTAAGTGATCTGGTATATTTAAAAATAACTAAGTAAAAATTGGCTCAAGGTGTGTCTATTACAGTGCATCTGGAAAGTATTTACCGCGCTTTCACTTTTTCCACAATTTATGTTACAGCCTTATTTCAAAATGGAGTAAATTCATTATTCTCTCAAAATGCTACTCACAACACCCCATAATGACAAAAGTTTTTTGGGGAAATGTATTAAAAAACAAACAAACAAAGAAATCACATGCAGATAAGTATTCACAGCCATTGGTCAATACTTTGTTGATGCACCCTTGGCAGCAATTACAGCCTCAAGTCTTCTTGAATATGATGCCACAAGCTTAGTGCACCTATCTGAGTAGTTTTGCCCCATTCCTCTTTGTAGCACCTCTCAACCTCCATCAGGTTGGATGGGGAGCACCAGGGCACAGTCATTATCAAATCTCTCCACAGATGTTCAATCTGTTTCAGGTCTGGGTTCTGGCTAGGCCACTCAAGGACATTCACACAGTTGTCCTGAAGCCACTCCTTTGATATCTTAGCTGTGTGCGTAAGCCCCGTTTACACATAGACGGTAAGAGCTCCTGGAAGCGTCCCGGAAACGTTTTTGGCTGTCTTAAGGATCACACGCCGTTGTTAACGCCGGCACTAGGGGGCATGGCTTAGTTCCGGCTTTACCGGGAATCATTGAAAAAATTATTCAACATGTCGAATAATTCCGGGAGTGCTCCCGGAGAATTCGCGTGATGACGGAGACAACGCGAACAACGGCGTTTGATACTTTTTAATCGCCGTTTCATCCTGCCCCTTCCTATAGTGCTGCAGTTTACACCGCCGTAATTGGCGGCCGGCGTTGTATCCCTAATCAACGGCGTGTAAAATGGCGTTTTAACCAGCGACAGAGGCAGACAAAACGGCAGCGCTAGTGGACAGTACGCCGTTCTAAACGCCACCTCCCGGTAACGGTGTTCCAAACGGCCGATAGGCGGCGGTCAATATAAAAACGCTAGCGCGCTGCATGCAGGCCTCTCACTCGCGGCCAGCTCCAGATATTTTTGCAGAGAAGCTCCAGTATGCCTCCTAAAAGAAAATTGACAGCGGCAAGGACTTACCAAGAGGTCTGGTTCAGAAGCAGAGAGTAGCCCTGTGGTGGAGACGGAGCAACACGTTGAGGAGGGGAAAAGGAGAAGAAAAGGCTGAGTATGATCTCCCTCCCCCTGCAGTGACAGATGCATGTATTCCTGCTGCTTCAGCCTATTATACTCTGGGGGCAGTGCCTATATGCAAAAGTTCCTGGAGTAACGCAGGATTTGCCTGGATAAATCCAGCAGTACACAGGGCATTATCGGCGGCAGCAGAACACCGCCATTCTCACACGCGTCTTAACCTGCAATTGTAAAGGATAGAACTGGGTATTAACCCCCGTTGTCTGACGTGTGCTGGATGCTACGGCGTCAAAACGCTGCTTTATTCGGTGGATTTAGCGATGTTTTATCCGCGTATTTGCGGCTAGTACGGTGGTCAAAATGCCGGCGAAATGCTCCGCCCCTTCCACCGCAAAAACAGCCGGAACTACGGTCTACGTACTACCCGCCGACAAAACCGTCTATGTGTAAACCATGCTTTAGGGTCATTGTCCTGCTGAAAGATGAATCGTCATCTGAGGTCAAGAGCACTCTGTAGCAGGTTTTCTCTGTACATTGCTGCATTCATCTTTCCCTCAATCCTGACTAGTCTTCCAGTTCATGCTGCTGACAAACATCCCCACAGCATGATGCTGCCACCACCATGCTTCACTGTAGGGATGGTGCCTGGTTTCCTCTAAACATGACACCTAGCATTCATGCCAAAGAGTTCAGACCATGAGAAAAAAAAATTGTCTCATCTGATGAGACAATTTGATTTCTCATGGCCTGAGAGTCCTTCAGATGCCTTTTAGCAAACTCCAGGTGAGCTGCCATGTGCCTTTTACTAAGGAGTGGCTTCCGTCTGGCCACTATACCATACAGACCTGATTGGTGGATTGCTGCAGAGATCGTTGTCCTTCTGTAAGGTTCTCCTCTCTTCACAGAGGAATGCTGGAGCTCTGATAGAGTGACCACCGTGTTCCTGATGGTCCATCTCCCCGATCACTCAGTTTAGACGGGCAGCCAGCTCTAGGAAGAGTCCTGTTGGATCAGAACGTCTTCCATTTTGGAGGCCACTGTGCTCATTGGGACCTTCAAAGCAGAAGAAATGTTTCTGTACCCTTGAAGGTCTGCCACTGTGATTTGTGCCTCAATACATTTCTGTGTCAGAGGTCTACAGACAATTCCTTTGACTTTATGCTTGGTTTGTGCTCAGACGTGCACTGTCAACATGCAACCTTATATGTAGACTGTGTGTGCTTTTTCAAATCATGTCTAATCAACTGAATTTACCCCACATTGACTCCAATTAAGCTGCAGAAACATCTCAAGGATGATAATTGGAAACAGGATGGACCTGAGCTCAATTTTTAGCTTCATGGCAAAGGCTGTGAATACTTATGTACATGTACAATAAGTTCTATTTATATCCAATTTTAATTTATTCAATTTATATCGCGCCAAACCTTGACGTCACCTCAAGGCACCTCACATAAAAACAGCTGAAAAACAATATAAAATAAAAAGCCAAATTAAAACATCAAAAATCCAGTTAAAAGTTCACAATAAAACACAATAAAAAGTAAAAGAACTTAAAAGAATTAAAAGGATGCTAGCCATAAGACTGGGTAAAAAGCTATGTCTTTAGTCTTTTCTTAAAAATCTCCACAGAATCTGAAAATCTCACTGTGGCCGGGAGAGCACTTCACAAAACAGGAGCATGGTATGAAAAGGCTCTCTGTACAGCAGACCTTTTCCTCACCCTTGGGATGCAGAGCAGTCCTGCATCCCGTAAATGCAAAGCTCAGGCTCGGTACATAAGGTTTAACTAATTCAGTCAGATAGGCCGGTGCCAGTCCATGAACGACTCTATAGGCCAACAGCAAAGCCTTAAAATCCGACCTCGCAGAGACAGGTAGCCAGTGAGGAGATGGCAAAATGTGGGTAATATGATCAAACTTTCTGCTTTGTGTCAAGAGTCTGGCAGCAGCATTTTGAACCAGTTGAAGACCCCTAGTACTGGACTGCAGCAAACCAGAAAACAAAGCATTACAAGAATCCAATCGAGCAGAGATAAATGCATGTATCAAAGTCTCACCATCAGCCATAGACAGGATGGGATGAATCCTCGCAATATTTTGCAGATGGAAGAAAGCAGTCCTCATGATGTCTCTAATGCGGAGGTCAAAAGACAACATAGGATCAAATATTACCCCAAGATTCATCACTTTCTCCGTATGATGCATAACACACGAACTCAAGCTAAGTGCTACCTGGTCAAATTTATGCTGTTGCCTCGCTGGACCAAGAACCATCATTTCGGTCTTATCAGAATTTAAAAGTAGGAAGTTACTAGACATCCAACTTCTCACTGATGCAAGGCAATCTTCCAAAGATTTTATTTGACTGAGATTACCAGCAGTTATTGGCATGTACAATTGAGTATCATCAGCATAGCAATGAAAGGCAATCTCAAAACGCTGCAATATATGCCCAAGGGGTGCTTCATACAGGGAAAAGAGCAAGGGGCCCAAGACAGATCCCTGTGGAACCCCGAACTCATATCACTAAGATTAGAAGTAGTGTTATTGTACAAAACACAATGAGAACAGGTATGACGTCAACCACGCAAGGGAACTTCCAGTAATCCCAAAATGATTCTCCAGCCTATCGAGTAGAATATGATGATCTACAGCAGGGGTAGGCAACCTGTTCCAGAAAGAGCCATGAGGGTGCAGGTTTTCTTTGCAGCCACTGACTCCACCAGGTGATTTCACTGATTAACTGATTCCATCTGCTCAAAGTGATATTAATCAGTAAAATCACCTGGTGGAGTCAGTGGCTGCAAAGAAAACCTGCACCCTCATGGCTCTTTCTGGAACAGGTTGCTTACCCCTGATCTACAGTATCAAACGCAGCAGATCTAACACCACCAAAACCATGGTGGTGTCTGAGTCCATTGCTCACAGAAGATCATTCACTACTTTAGTGTGTGCTGTCTGTGTGGAGTGACACTTTCTAAAAGCAGACTGCAATGGCTCAAAAAGATCACTCTCAGTAAGGTGGTCCACGAGCTGCTGTGAAGCCACTTTTTCCAGAATTTTAGAACAAAATGATAGATTTGATAGTAAGTCCCTTCAGCTGCTCCCTTGTTTGCACTCGGGGTCGCCACAGCAAATCCAAGGTGGATCTGCATGTTGAATTGGCACAAGTTTTACGCCGGATGCCCTTCCTGACGCAACTCCACATTACATGGAGAAATGTGGGAGCGGTGGGATTTGAACCCGGAACCTTCTGCACTGAAACCAAGCGCATTAACCACTTGTCCACCACCCCTGCTACAAAAAATGATAGATTTGATATTGGCCTATAATTTTTCAATACACTAGGGTCAAGATTAGATTTATTTAGTAATGGTTTAATTCCTGCAGATTTAAAGCATTTAGGAACAGATCCAGAAGTTAGTGAGAGATTAACAATTTCCAGCACAGTCGGTCCAAGAATGGGCCATAAGTCCTTAAACAATTTTGTTGGTATGGAATCAAATAAGCAGGTTGTACTTTTTGTCAACATCACAGCATGCCTAGTGAGATACTGTTAAATTCTGTAAATCTAGGAAAGACCTCAATAGTAGCACCCACCACAATAGCAGGGTGCAGTGGCTGGACTAAGGCATAATGAGATATGCTTGACCTAATATCTTCTATTTTCTTCTTGAAATAATCTAGGAAGTCCTGTGCTGAAAAAGGAGAGCAACCAACAGGTGGCTGTCCATGAATGAGAAATGCTACTGTGTCATACAAAAACTTTGAATTATTCTTGTTTTTATTAATCAAATCAGAATAATAGGCCTGCTTTGTAGCCAATAGTGCATGCTTATAATCTAAAATAGCATCACGCCATACAAGGTGGAACACCTCTAATTTGGAACTTTGCCATTTCCATTCCAAACCTCTAGCCTTCTGCCTAAGGTCACACAAGTAACCATTGAACCAAGGCGACTGTGCCTTAGAAGACATGGCCTTAATAGAGGAGGCACAATTTTAGTTCTTAGTTATTATTATTATTGTTATAATTATTAGGGCCTGAGGACCCTATTGTAATTATTATTCTTATTATTAATAATTTTTTTAAAAATCACATTGTCATTATGGGGTATTGTGTGTAGAATTTTGAGAAAAAAATGAATTTCAACGATTTTGGAAATGTGAAGCACTGCAAATACTTTCCAGATGCACCGTATTATGCGATTGGTGGTATTGCACAAACCATCTCACTGGTATGATAGTAT
Source organism: Thalassophryne amazonica (assembly GCF_902500255.1). Classification (NCBI taxonomy): domain Eukaryota; kingdom Metazoa; phylum Chordata; class Actinopteri; order Batrachoidiformes; family Batrachoididae; genus Thalassophryne; species Thalassophryne amazonica. The sequence continues at coordinate 39,428,325 of NC_047105.1, read as the reverse complement.
ACAAATAATGAATGTTTATGAGTTCAGTGGTACGAATATTTCATGAGGTGAAAGCTGGAACATACCATTCAACAAGGCGAAGCCAAGTTGAATGGTATGTTTCACCTTTCACCGAATTAAATATTTGTTCCATTGAAAGATTGTAAAAACATTCATTCTTTGTTTTATATAACAGCTAAAACAGATCCTTGTCATTTGATATTTTATTAATTCATGAACAACAGAATAGGGACTTACATTTTGGTGTTCCACTGCTGCTAAAGTCCAACACAAACTTTAAATAGGACTCCAAATTGTGACGTATAGTCCGGTGATGCTGTGCACTGTCTTCGTACTTCCATAAAAAAGACTTGATGTCATTCCTCAGTACAGCCAAAAATAACGTCAGCTTTTCATCTGAACAGCTCTTCATGCATCCAGACAGCTTACAGCTGAGTGGATTTTTGTGTGTGTGTTACAAGAACTAGCACCTTCAGTTAGCTCAATAAAATCATCGTTGTTGCTCACACAACTGGGAGAAGCGCTTGTGTGTGTGAGTACTACAAAAAAAGACCGTGTACTTTCCTCAGTGCAGCCAAAAAAAAAAAAAAAAAAAATCACGTCAGAAATTAGTCCCGATTTTCATTCTAACTTCCTGCTAAAAGCCTCCAGACAGCTTACACCGCAGTCGATTTGTTTTGTGTGTGTGTGCATGCACGTATGTTGTGTGTGTGTGTGTGTGTGTGTGTGTGTGTGTGTGTGTGTGTGTGTGTGTGTGCGCAGAGTGCAATGGTACCAAATGTATGGAACCAAATTTGCACTCTAACTGGAAGCAAATTGCACTCTAAATGCAATGCAACACAAATGGGATGAATAATCCATGTCATGTGACATACAAAGCACCAATCAAATGACAAGGATCCACTCAGCTGTTATATAATACACAATGTGCACTATCACACAAGTGATAACTATGACACTAACGTGCTGCCCAGTCCTACCTTGTGTTTCAGAAGTATTGAGTGACCAATATTTATTGAAGAAACTTCAAAGGTTTCACCTTCTCTTCTAACACACTGAATTAATCACAGTCGGAAACACAAAAATGCAAAAAGTCACTTTCTATGCTTATTACGGAGATTAAAGTGGGGGTTTAAGACTTAAACGGTGGTATGTCAGACATACAGTCTGGGGTTATAATTTTTGTTTAATTGCAGCTTGGGCAGTACATTAACTTATTACCTTGTCACTCTCTTGAGATACTGGTTTGGATACTTCTCGTGGCCCATGTGTCATCCCACCAAAACTTTGCTTAAGGGAGTGTGAAAAGCACAAACCCTGATCGCATTTTATTCTGCTTCCTGGGCTGATTTAAATATACAGTAAATTCACTCTTTATTTCAGCTGCTCCCATCCTGACATTGTCCCACATATTGGAGAAAGGAGGGAGTTGAATCTCGACGATTCTGGCCAGATAAGCATATTTCACTTGATTTTAAACTAATTTGAATAACCATGTGAAAGCCAATTTGGTTTAACTGAGCGTTGCTCTTATGAACACCTGCAACTAGATTAGTGACTGACATTAAATTGTTTTGCTGCATTGGGCCTCTAAGTGCTGCCCCTGCCGCTTCATAACGCTGGATTTAACTGAAGATTTTTTAATACAACACCATATGTGCTCTGCAGAATATGCAATGAGCTTGTTTCTGGGAGTAGCAGTGAAATATGGCCAAGAAAGGGAAAAATAATACCCTGGACAATCCATTCTGCTCTCTCACGCCTCAGTGCAATGACAAAGGTGGTTTATTACCATTACCATCAGTGGATGATTATCAATATTTGCTAAGGGCATCTTACCCCAACAGTGCATGACAGGCCTAAAACAAACTATGGTTCTGCTCCACCGAGGAAAAACATTAAGCAAATATGCACATCCTCCACTGGCAGCAGCAGCCCACTACAGCTGAATTTGCTGGAGATACTGAATGTCTGTTGGTGCTACAACACTCCACGCTGCCTTATTTCAACTTTGTATCTGTATGGTTGCACCACCAAACCTTATTAAAATGGTTACATGCCGATATATACCAGGATGAATGAAACGTTTATTTCACTGTGAACATGCTGTTTACCCTTAATTAAGAGAAAAGAGAATGCATTGTATTGCAGTCATGTTTGAAAGCCCACTGCACTGATTACAGATACTCATTATCAGTGATGCCGGTAACGCGTTACTCTAATCTGACCACTTTTTTTTAGTAACGAGTAATCTAACGCGTTAATCTTTCCAAATCAGTAATCAGATTAAAGTTACTTCTCCATGTCACCGTGCGTTACTATTATTTTTCATTGTGGGTCGATAGCAGCATTAAACTTGGTCTGTGGGCAGGAGGTCGGGGTTCGACTGAACTGCCCACTTTCAGTGCGCTGTGAGCTTTTCATCCGCGTTTTTTTGCAGCTGCTCGGCTCTTCCTCACCTCTTAAAGCGCGGTGATCAGCACACCTGCACTGAGCTTTACAAAGACATTTTTATACTGTTTTTCCTCCTTTATTTAGAATTCTGAGCTGAGCCACTCTGTATCTGGTCGTTAAAAACAGCTGATCCTCCGCGACGCGTCAACAACTAACACTATTTTCCACTCAAATGCACCTAAACTCTCTTTCTGAGGACCACATGATGTGAAAACGCAATAAAACTTTCTTACCTGTAAATCTGGTCATGTTTTCTGCATAAATAAATGTTATCCATTCTTTGTGCTCAAACGCCAAAGCAGGGGCGAATCCAGATGAAATGGGGGCGTGGGGCAAGGATGTGCCCCCCCCCACAACACCCCTAGATTAAAGGTCCAGTTGTGAAGCCGTTTTTTACTACAACTACTAATATTACTTAAAATAATAATAATTTCGACAAGAAAAATGTTTATAGAGAATTTAAATGTTAGAAAAATGTTAGAATTTAATAGTTACATTTATAAACAATGTAGGTTCGAAATTGCAAGTTTTACTGTTACAGTGCTGTCAACAGTTAAATATGAGGTCAAGAAAGAGGTCTTTATTTTACTTTTTATAAAACAAGTATTTATTTTCATTGAAGTCAAGAAAGGGTGACTATAAAGTGAGTTTTGGCAAAACAGGTATTTGTCATGTTGAGGTGGCAGAGGGTTGTTTTCGGCAGCTGGGAAAAGTAACTAAAAAAGTAACTAGTAATCTAACTTAGTTACTTTTACAATTGAGTAATCAGTAAAGTAACTAAGTTACTTTTTCAAGGAGTAATCAGTAATCAGTAATTGGATTACTTTTTCAAAGTAACTGTGGCAACACTGCTCATTATCGATTAAAAGGTCTTTTCTGTCTGCTTAATAAAAGCGACAGCTGATATGAACCTTTCACACTCATACATTTTTTTTGTTTTGCCAAATATTTTATGCATAAAAACACTTTGCCTGTTGGAAATGGAGCCATTAGGTAGTTTATTAAGCAGAGGGGCTCCAACAGCATTGTTTACAATTCTGTGAAGCATGGCTGGGACCCCGTCACCCCTTGGTCACATTAGCTACAAGAGAGGCGAAGCTTGCTCAGGGGCGTTGGACCTTACCCTTGTGAAGTACCTTGGCATGACTTATGTTGTGATTTGACGCTATATATAATACAATTATAACTGAATTGAAAGTGACCAGCTGCCATTAATTTTTAAATAAGAGTGGGCGTTTTACAGTGACAAGAGACAAGAGGTCCCTCTGCTGGCAGCTAGGTTGGGCCAAGAACAACCCATGTCACATTGAAGGGTTGGTTGTTGGTTATGTTTATAATTGAGAATACACTCATCTGAGGAGGTGGCTGAGAGGAGGGTGTTAGCCAAGTTCAAATCCATCATGGACAACTCCTCTCACCCCCTGCACTTGACTGTAGTGGAGCTGAGCAGCTCCGTCAGTGACAGACAGAAGGCACCCTCAGTGCAAGAAGGAACGATACCACAGGTCGTTCATCATCCCCTCACTTGTGAACAAGATCCCGAGGTACTTGAAGTCCTTCACTTGGGGCAAGACCGTATTCCTTACCCGGAGTAGGCAATCCATCATAATTGAGAATATAGTTCTTGTTTAATAATCTTATCTGATAATCTGATTAAATTATTTAAATTGTAAAACATCAAGCCTCAACTGCATTTCTTTGTCAGAAGGGTTTGATAATGAAGTGTTAGTTAACATACTATTTTTATGTTTTTTATTTTATTTTATTGTTATGATTTTTTTATTGTTCCTAATAATAATAATAATAATAATAATAATACACACACACACACACACAAATAAACCGTATCTAGTGGGCTCTAAATCCCCCCCCCCCAAAAAACAATCAAGGATGTAACCACTAAATTTCATACAGAAACTTTTTGGGTTAAAGTTTCAACGTTTTAGACTGGGTCTGAAAACTGACACCCTAACAGAATGCATGAGGAGGAGATTGGATGTTGGGAGGAAGTTGAAGTGTTCTGGGAATGTGGTGTTAAAAAGGTTCAGCTCAGGGAACTGTACAAGGATGACTGCTGTTCCCACTGATGTCTTTGGACACATTATTTCCACACATGAAAACCTCTCTCTTCTGAGTTTGCTATCTCAAATGCTCTATTCCTATCTCAGTGGGATAGGAGTTAAGTTCCCAGTATGTAGACCTGTGTTCAATTTCTGCTCAGGCTACCTATCTGTTGTGGACAAGACACTTCCTCTGCATTGTGCCAATTAATCCCGCTATAAATAGGTACCAGCCTTGGCTGGGGGTAGTAACCTGTGATGGACTGGCATCCCATCAAGGACTTAATTTGATCTCAGCATGACATTAAATCTCTGTTGTGGGCCATTCTAGATTTTGTTTCTTTTAAGTAAAATTTCAGACTTTATTGCTGTACTTGTTCCAATCACAAAATCAATTAGCACTGTGACAAACACAGAATTTAGTTGCATGAGAGTCAGTTGTGTTTTTTTGGGCATCTTTATTCAGATGTTACATCCAACTGGGAGGAGATCCCAGGGCAGGCTGAGAACACGCTGGAAGATTATATAGTATATACCATCTGGCTATTATGGAATGTCTTGGGAACCCCAAGAGGGACTGGAGTATGAGGTTGAGAAGAGGGATGTCTGGGCTGGCGTGCTTGGCCTGCCGCCATTGTAATTTGGCACAGTGTAAGTGGTGGACAATGATGGATGGCTAGATGGATGGATAGATCTGCTTGCGATGTAACAGCTTGTGTGTCATAGGATTTACCCAGTTGCTTAGTACATTTCCTTGAATTAGAGAACATTTTACTCTTTACCCAACCCAGGTTCATCCTTCCAGTCATGGATTTGAAACAACAATTCAGTCTCAATTATATCCACCACTCTCCTCCACTCTAAGTGCTCTAAATGAGAGAAATCAGTGAAATGGTGCAGGTGTGCACCCTGTTGTCACCAGTCTGCTTCTCTAACCTCAGCCCATCATTCCGCTGATGACTCCCGCTGAGTCGGCATACGAAATTTGACAGTGGTTTTCAGGTTAAATATGTGAAGCAGGACACTGTGGCCCCCCTAGACACAAGAGATCCACAGATGATTACTGTCAGTACTCAGCCTGTGTGGCAAAAGCATCAGTGTCATATTCACATGTTTGTGCTTTAGTCACTTAATTGAAATCCTTCAGCTGTTGTGTCATCTTCATTCTTATGACTTACTGTGATCACAGCTGGGCTGTAAATAGCACCGTAATTATAGGTTATCTGTCTTTAATTAATAGAATACTTATGATTAGCACTCATAATAAATTGCAGTACCATAGATAAAGTGGTGCTCATTTAAGATCCATATTAGGCAAAGCATCACTCCAGACAAGGTGGGAAAATATTGAGCAGTAAGCTACTTGATCAGCTTCTTTGGCGGACAGAAACACAAAGTGGGATTTGACAGGTGGAGGAACTTTAAAATCAAGTATAGCAGTGCAGTAGTGAAAAATGACACCTCAAAATGACTCCCACATTGATTTGTACTGCGAGCTCTGATGTACTTGTCTTATTTGTGTACAGGCTGTGCAATCAGTTTATCTGCAATTGAAAACAACTCTACAGCACTTAATTAAAGTCCTAGTTGATTTGGAGTTGTTCTGTATATCAATAAAATAATGCCAATGATACTACGTGCTGGAGAAGCCTAAAGAAATGTATTTTAATCATAATATTATAGTATGCTACAAATTATGGGACCAGTCAAAATGATGATGTCCCTCTGTACATCCGACCATCTGAAGCTACTCCCTATGGCTTTTAATGGTTTTGAGAAGATGCATATGTCGCGGAAATGAACGAGCGAACCTCTTCAGCATCTCACCATGTCATTTAGGTCCTTCAGACTTTTTTTCAGTAAATGCTTCTGGGGAGCAATAGCATGGCTAAAAACCTTCAGGTTATGGGGGGGGGGGGGCACAGATCTCCCTAATTACAGCCTTTTTAACCCCCTGCCACTTTAAGTGTTTTTAAATTTTTTTTTATTTGCATCTCACATGCCTGGAAAGTCCTCACCATCTCATTTAGGTCCCTCAGGCTTTATGTAAATGCCTCTGAGGAGCATTAGCATGACTAAAAACCTTCAAAGCTCCCCAGCTCCCCCCAATTACAGCCCTCTTAATCCCCTGCCACTTTAAGCATTTTTTAAAATGTAGATGTAAATTAATATTCAAAGTTTTCAGCTAGTTGACAGTAGGGCTGTACAATGTGGCCAAATTATCATATCACAATATTGTCATATCAATATGAAATACGATATGACTATGATTCCACACAAAGTGCAGCAACAGTGAAAATTATACATTCTTAACAAAACAATAACATGACCGTGCCTAGCCTGCCGACAACCAAGAAGAAGAAGAAGAAGAAGAAGAAGAAGAAGAAGAAAACAGTAACAGCCGGTCTGCTCTGTGTCAGCCTGATAGAAATCTCAGAAGCTAAGCAGAGTAGGATCTGGTTAGTACTTGGATGGGAGACCTCTGGAACACCAGTGGCTGTGTGTGTTTCTCCAGGGCATCCGGCGTAAAACTTGTGCCAATTACCAATGCAGATCTGGCTGTATCCGCTGTGGCGACCCCGAACAAAAAATCGGGAGCAGCTGAATGAATAATAACAACAACAAAAGAGTAATAATACCACACTCATTTTGCACTCATCATAAGGTTAGGGTACTATGCCCTCCAAAAGTATTGGAACACTTGGTATTTCACACATTTTAATTTCTTTATGCCATTTGAAGTACAAGAAATACAAAAAAATATAAAGAATAAAAATTTCTAAAATCTATCTTCCTCAAACTGAAAGCAAATCTGTAAAACTTGATAATACTTGTAAATAATAATCAGTTTTATTGCCAGTTTTCTTCAGACAAGTCAGGGGATGGAAACATGAACATTTCCAAGTGACTGAATATGTCTTGGACTTTATTTACATCAATTATGAAGAAATACAAAAGTTTCTTTCACCAAAACATCAAATCTAGGCTTTCATCTCAAATGTACTTTCTGTCAAATTGTAGCTGAACTTTCAGGTCTTCTTTTTAAGAAAAGGCTCCTCTACACCACTTCATCAGGAAGCTGGATTTTATAGTTTTTAATTAATTTAGTTGTAGAGATTTGCTTTCAGTTTGAGTTTAAGGAAGATAACTTTAGATTTATTTATTTATTTATTTGTATTTGAAATGCCATAGACAAATTAAAACATGTGAAATACCAAGTATTCCAATACTTTTGAGTGCAGTTGAGAAACGCGCAGTGGCATGTCTAGTTTGAGGTGAAATGCAATCCTGGTGTCACTCAGAGAACAGAATTAAGAGGTTATTTAAAAATAAGTCCAATAGAGAGCAAAATTAAGAGGTTACACAGGTTTTATACAGAACAGAGGAGGAGTAAATTACAGTGGGGCAAAAAAGTATTTAGTCAGTCTCTGATTGTGCAAGTTCTCCTACTTATAAAGATGAGAGAGGTCTGTAATTTTCATCATAGGTACACTTCTACTATGAGAGACAAAATGGCAAAAAATTTCCAGGAAATCACAGTGTAGGTCTTTTAAAAAATGTATTTCTAAATTATGGTGGAAAATAAGTATTTGGTCAATAATAAAAGTTCAACGCAATACTTTGTAACATAATCTTTGTTGGAAGTCTTCACCAGGTTTGCACACACTGTAGCTGGTATTTTGGACCATTCCTCCATGCAGATCTCCTCTAGAGCAGTGATGTTTTCAGCTGTCACTGGGCAACATGAACTTTCAACTCCCTCAACAAATTTTCTATGGGGTTGAGGTCTGAAGACTGGCTAGACCACTCCTGGGCCTTGAAATGCTTTTTATGGAGCCACTACTTTGTTGCCTGAGCAGTGTGTTTGGGATCATTGTCATGCTGGAAGACCCAGCCACGATGCATCTTCAATGTTCTCACTGATGGAAGGTGGTTTTGGCTTAAAATCTCATGATACACGGCCCTGTTCATTCTTCCTTTAACACAGATCAGTCGTCCTGTCCCCTTTGCAGAAAAACAGCCCCAAAGCATGATGTTTCCACCCCCATGCTTCACAGTAGATATGGTGTTCTTGGGATGCAACTCAGCATTCTTCTTCCTCCAAAGACGACGAGTTGAGTTTTTACCAAAATGTTCTATTTTGGTTTCATCTGACCACATGATATTCTCCCAATCCTCTTCTGGATCATCCATATGCTCTCTGGCAAACTTCAGATGGGCCTGGACACATATTGGCTTAAGCTTGGGGACACGCCTGGCACTGCAGGATTTGAGTCCCTCTCTGCGTAGTGTGTAGCCTTTGTTACTTTGGTCCCAGCTCTCTGCAGGTCATTCATCAGGTCCCTCCGTGTAGCTCTAGGATTTTTGTTCACCGTTCTCATGATCATTTTGACCCCACAGGATGACATCTTGCGTGGAGCCCCAGATCGAGGGGGATTATCAATGGTCTTGTATGTCTTCCATTTTCTTACAATTGCTCCCACAGTTGATTTATTCACACCAGCCTGCTTGACTATTGTACATCCACTCTTTCCAGCCTGGTGCAGGTCTACAATTTTCTTCCTGGTGTCCTTCGAGGACTCTTTGGTCTTGGCCATGATTGAGTTTGGAGTCTGACTGTTTGAGGCTGTGGATAGGTGTCTTTTATACAGATAACCAGTTCCAACAGATGTCTGTTGTGAAAGTGTAGTGACACGGACCCACAACAGGGGGCGCAAATGAACGGTCAATAGATGAGCCAAAAAAGTAACAATTTAATGTTGTGAAGGTGCACAACGAATGCACAGACAATCTCAGAATCTGATAACAGTCAATCCACAAAGGTGACGTGTTGGCAGGCTCGAGGATAGAAGACGTCTGTCCTGAGAAGAGCCGGAACCACACGATTTCCGCCGCCACCGAACCTGGTGAATACTGGAGCCGCCAAGTCCCGAATTCCCAGGTGATCACCGTCCCCGACTGTCGGATCTGGTACTGCTGGCGAAGAACAAAGACAGTCAAGTGTGGGTGTGTGTACACCCCGTAACAACAACGGTGGGAATGCCACCTCCACCTCTAACACACACTCGTGCAGCGTCTGTTTAACCACTTATCTGACGGGACGTAGGACAAAACAGTCGCGACCCAGGCCGGTCCTCTGGTTGACAGCTGCAACACAATAGCTCTTGGAATCAATTAATACAGGCAGAGAATGTTACCTCCATAGAAGTACGATATCTCGGCAACGAGGTGGAGATGACGTCTGGTCTTTATGGAGTGAGATGATGTTGAGTAGATGGGTCACAGCTGTCAAGAGATAATGAGTGACAGCTGTCACCCTCGGCTGTGTCCATGGCGGCAGCGCCCTCTCGTGCCTGAAGCCCGCACTTCAGGCAGGGCGCCCTCTGGTGGTGGGCCAGCAGTACCTCCTCTTCTGGCGGCCCACACAACAATGTCATTAATATAGGTAACAGGTGGAGGACAGAAGAGCTTCTTAAAGATGTTACAGGTCTGTGAGAGCCAGAAATCTTGCTTGTTTGTGGGTGACCAAATACTTATTTTCCACCAGAATTTACAATTAAATTCTTTAAAAATCCTACAATGTGATTTTCTGGATTTTTTTTTTCTGATTTTGTCTCTCAAAGTTGAAGTGTACCTATGATGAAAATTACAGACCTCTCTCATCTTTCTAAGTAGGAGAACTTGCACAATCAGGGGCTGACTAAATACTTTTTTTACCCCACTGTACCTGTATTTCTTTCAGCCTGAGCATCTTCACATTATATGTCATATAGGCCAACAGAGCATAAATCAGCGCTGCTCATTTCATTCATTAAAATCACGGGAGAAACACACATATATATAAAGGAGAAATGGTAGAGAAGCTTGAATCTTCGACTGGACCGGGTTGCTTGACGCGAGGACGTTTCGCTTCAAATGAATAATTAAAGCAATTGTTTAATCACTAGCCAATAGCAGTCTGCCTCTCGGTAGGAGGTGTCTGGTTAGGTTTAAAACTCCAGCTTTTGTGGCTTCTGTTTGTTCTTCTCGACAAGGGTCAGACAGAAGTCAGAGCAAGAATTTTAGCTGAGGAAGCTTCTGCGATTTGAAGCCAAACATCCTCGCGTCAAGCAACCCAGTCCAGTCGAAGACTCAAGCTTCTCTACTATGGAAACCACCTGGACAACTGAGAGCCTACACAGAAATAAAGGAGAAATGCCGCTTTTAACAACCTGGACCTCATTTCTGGCATAAAATACAGTCCTTCACTCACCGATATAACTTTGGAGTCCGTGGTTCAGACAATGTGTTCAGATTCAAATCGCAAACATTTTTCTTCTACTAAGGTTGATTAGAACTTCTTGTGGTACACATTGCCAATTACTATACAGGGAGGTCCTAGCAGTCAATATATATCACCGATTTCAAAATTCAGCTCTTTTCAGTGCCATCATATGTCAATCAAACTCAGCCACATGGGGTATGCAGCCAGTACATTCTGAGTGCCGGTCCCAAGCCCGGATAAATGAGGAGGGTTGCGTCAGTAAGGGCATCCGGCGTAAAACAAGCCAACCCAACTATGCAGACTCAGAATGGAATTCCCATACCGGATCGGTCGCAGCCCGGGTTAACAACGTCTGCCACCGGTGCAATTGCCCAACAGGGTGCCGGTGGAAATTGGGCTACTGCTGGGCGAAGACAATGAAGAAGAGGAGGAAAACGTTGCCACGAACAGCGGGAGAAGAAGAAAACTAGAAGGGTGGAAATGAGAGTGGGGACTTTGAATGTTGGTAGTATGACTGGTAAAGGGAGAGAGCTGGCTGATATGATGGAGAGGAGAAAGGTAGACATATTGTGTGTGCAAGAGACCAAGTGGAAGGGAAGTAAGAGCAGGAACATCGGCGGTGGGTACAAGTTGTTGTACCATGGTGAGGACAGGAAGAGAAATGGTGCTGGGGTCATTTTAAAGGAACAGTATGTTAAAAGTGTGTTGGAGGTTAAGTGAGTGTCTGACAGGGTGATGAGTGTGAAGTTGGAAATTGAAGGGGTGATGATGAATATCATCAGTGCATATGCCCCACAGGTAGGTTGTGAGATGAAGGCGAAAGAAGATTTCTGGAGTGTGTTAGATGAGGTGGTGGAGAGTGTGCCCAAGCATGAAAGAGTGGTGATAGGAGCAGACTTCAATGGGCATGTTGGTGAAGGGAACAGAGGTGATGAGGAAGTAATGGGTAGATATGGTATCAAGGATAGGAATGGGGAAGGACAGATGGTAGTTGATTTTGCAAAAAAGATGGAAATGGCTGTGGTGAATACCTACCTTAAGAAAAGGGAGGAGCACACGGTAACATATAAGAGTGGAGGAAAGTGCAGACAGGTGGACTACATTCTTTATAGGAGATGCAAGCTAAAAGAAATCACAGACAGTAAGGTGGTAGCAGGAGAGAGTGTCACTAGACAGCATAGGATGGTTGTTTGTAGGATGACTTTAGAGGTAAAGAATAAGAAGAGAGTGAGAGCTCAACAAAGGATCAGATGGTGGAAGCTGAAGGAAATTGTGTGTGAAACTGTTGTGTGAAATTTAGCGAGCAGGTGAGAGAAGCACTGGTTGGAGGGGAAGCAATTTTGGACAACTGGAAAAGTACTGCAGATGTGGTGAGGGAGACAGCTAGGGCAGTACTGGGTATGACATCTAGACAGTGGAAGGAAGACAAGGAGACTTGGTGGTGGAATGAAGAGGTCCAGGAAAGCATAAGGAGAAAGAGGTTGGCGAAAAAGTTTTGGGATAGTTGGAGAGATCAAATCAAATCAAATCAATTTTATTTATATAGCGCCAAATCACAACAAACAGTTGCCCCAAGGAGCTTTATATTGTAAGGCAAGGCCATACAATAATTACGGAAAAACCCCAACGGTCAAAACGATCCCCTATGAGCAAGCACTTGGCGACAGTGGGAAGGAAAAACTCCCTTTTAACAGGAAGAAAACTCCAGCAGAACCAGGCTCAGGGAGGAGCAGTCTTCTGCTGGGACTGGTTGGGGCTGAGGGAGAGAACCAGGGAAAAGACATGCTGTGGAGGGGAGCAGAGATCAATCACTAATGATTAAATGCAGAGTGGTGCATACAGAGCAAAAAGAGAAAGAAACACTCAGTGCATCATGGGAACCCCCCAGCAGTCTAAGTCTATAGCAGCATAACTAAGGGATGGTTCAGGGTCACCTGATCCAGCCCTAACTATAAGCTTTAGCAAAAAGGAAAGTTTTAAGCCTATTCTTAAAAGTAGAGAGGGTGTCTGTCTCCCTGATCTGAATTGGGACCTGGTTCCACAGGAGAGGAGCCTGAAAGTTGAAGGCTCTGCCTCCCATTCTACTCTTACAAACCCTAGGAACTACAAGTAAGCCTGCAGTCTGAGAGCGAAGTGCTCTATTGGGGTGATATGGTACTATGAGGTCCCTAAGATAAGATGGGACCTGATTATTCAAAACCTTATAAGTAAGAAGAAGAATTTTAAATTCTATTCTAGAATTAACAGGAAGCCAATGAAGAGAGGCCAATATGGGTGAGATATGCTCTCTCCTTCTAGTCCCCGTCAGTACTCTAGCTGCAGCATTTTGAATTAACTGAAGGCTTTTCAGGGAACTTTTAGGACAACCTGATAATAATGAATTACAATAGTCCAGCCTAGAGGAAATAAATGCATGAATTAGTTTTTCAGCATCACTCTGAGACAAGACCTTTCTAATTTTAGAGATACTGCGTAAATGCAAAAAAGCAGTCCTACATATTTGTTTAATATGCACATTGAATGACATATCCTGATCAAAAATGACTCCAAGATTTCTCACAGTATTACTAGAGGTCAGGGTAATGCCATCCAGATTAAGGATCTGGTTAGACACCATGTTTCTAAGATTTGTGGGGCCAAGTACAATAACTTCAGTTTTATCTGAGTTTAAAAGCAGGAAATTAGAGGTCATCCATGTCTTTATGTCTGTAAGACAATCCTGCAGTTTAGCTAATTGGTGTGTGAGATGAAGAAAGTAGACAGGAGTACAAGGAGATGCGGCGTAAGGCGAAAAGAGAAGTGGCAAAAGCAAAGGAAAAGGCATATTGCGAGCTGTACAAGAAGTTGAATAGTAAGGAAGGAGAAAAGGACTTGTACCGATTGGCCAGACAAAGGGACAGAGCTGGAAAAGATGTGCAGCAGGTTAGGGTGGTAAAAGATGCACATGGTAATGTGCTGACAAGTGAGGAGTGTGTGCTGAGAAGGTGGAGGGAATATTTTGAAGAGCTGATGAATAAAGAAAATGAGCGAGAGAAAAGGCTGGATGATGTGGTGAGAGTAAATCAGGAAGTACAAGAGATTAGCAAGGAAGAAGTGAGGGCTGCTATGAAGAGGATGAAGAGTGGAAAGGCAGTTGGTCCAGATGACATTCCAGTGGAGGCATGGAAATGTCTAGGAGAGATGGCAGTAGAGTTTCTAACCAGATTATTTAATAAAATCTTGGAAAGTGAGAGGATGCCTGAGGAGTGGAGACGATGTGTGCTGGTTCCTATTTTCAAGAACAAGGGTGATGTGCAGAGTTGCAGTAACTACAGAGGCATAAAGCTGATCAGCCACAGCATGAAGTTATGGGAAAGAGTAGTAGAAGCTAGGCTTAGAAAACAGGTGAAGATCTGTGAACAACAATATGGTTTCATGCCGAGAAAGAGCACTACAGATGCAATGTTTGCTCTGAGAATACTGTTGGAAAAGTACAGAGAAGGACAGAAAGAGTTACATTGTGTGTTTGTGGACTTAGAAAAAGCTTATGATAGGGTGCCAAGAGAAGAGTTGTGGTATTGTATGAGGAAGTCTGGAATGGCAGAGAAGTATGTTAGGGTAGTGCAGGACATGTACAAGAATAGTGTTACAGCGGTGAGATGCACAGTCGGAATGACTGACTCATTCAAGGTGGAGGTGGGATTACACCAAGGATCAGCTCTGAGTCCTTTCTTGTTTACAGTGGTGATGGACAGGTTGACGGATGAGATTAGACAGGAGTCCCCATGGACTATGATGTTGGCAGATGACATTGTGATCTGTAGTGAGAGTAGAGAGCAAGTTGAGTCTAGTCTGGAGAAGTGGAGATATGCTTTGGAGAGAAGGGGAATGAAAGTCAGAAGAAGCAAGACTGAGTACATGTGTGTGAATGAGAGGGAGCCCAGTAGAATAGTGCAGTTACAAGGAGTAGAAGTGGTGAAAGTAGATGAGTTTAAATATTTGGGGTCAACTGTTCAAATTAATGGAGAGAGTGTTAGAGAGGTGAATAAGAGAGTACAGGCAGGGTGGAGTGGGTGGAGAAAGGTGGCAGGAGTGATTTGTGAATATCAGCAAGAGTGAAGGGGAAAGTTTACAAGACAGTAGTGAGACCAGCTATGTTGTATGGTTTAGAGACGGTGGCACTAACAAAAAGACAGGAGGCAGAGCTGGAGGTGGCAGAGCTGAAGATGTTGAGATTCTCTTTGGGAGCGACATGAATGGACAAGATTAGGAATGAACATATCAGAGGGACAGCTCAGGTGGGACGGTTTGGAGACAAAGTCAGAGAGGCGAGATTGAGATGGTTTGGACATGTGCAGAGGAGGGACCCAGGGTATATAGGGAGAAGGATGCTGAGGATGGATCCACCAGACAGGAGGAGAAGAGGGAGACCAAAGAGGAGGTTCATGGATGTGCTGAGAGAGGACATGCAGGTGGTTGGTGTGACAGAGGAAGATAAAGAGGACAGGGTGAGATGGAAATGATTGATCTGCTGTGGCGACCCCTAACGGGAACAGCCGAAAGACAAAGAAGATATGTCAATCATCTGTGTCCAATCAGATTTCAGGGGAGCCTAGCACAACACTGGTCACCGCTGTAGCTCCACCCATACCAGGAAGTGTTCAACATTTGACATTTCCTGTTTCACTGTGGACTCAAAATTTGTCACTTCCTGTTTCAGTCTCAACTTGGGCACCGAATTCCCGCCAGATCCCATGAGATCTCGTCTCGTGGGATCCAGGAAGTGTTCAATATTTGACATTTCCTGTTTCACTGTGGACTCAAAATTTGGCACTTCCTGTTTCAGTCTCAACTTGCCACCAGATTCCTGCAAGATTCTATGAGATCTCATCTCGTGGGATCCAGAAGGTGTTGAACATTTGACATTTCCTGTTTCACTGTGGACTCAAAATTTGGCACTTCCTGTTTCACTCTCAACTTCCCACCAAATTCCTGCAAGATCCTTCCTGGGTCACCCAAGATGAGATCTCATGGGACCCAGGAAGTGTTCAAAATTTGACATTTCCTGTTTCACTGTGGACTCAAAATTTGGCACTTCCTGTTTGGGACTCAGCGTACCATGAGCGAGCTTCACGCAGTTGTGCGGCGCTTCGCTTGTACAAGTTTGCCAAATTTGCAGCAGAGAAGCATCCCTTGGAGGTCGAGGTCAAATTTGATGATGAGTGACCTTTAACCAAATATTGAAGGTCACCGAGCTAAAACCCATCACCATCTTGCTATAAGGCAACAGCGTGAACTACTAAGCCACCATGCCACCATAGGACACATCTGTTGAAGATTGAGGTAAAGTACGATGATGAATGGCTCACTGAGATTTAAAATCATTTTTTCGATAGCGACCTGTCCAACATGGCAGCACAATTTCAGTTACAGCACAAATACATCAGACAACAGTCTTGCTAGAGGCACTCAGAGTACAACATACTTTATATGTATCAGACATCAAGCATGGTTGCATTCAGAGTGTGCAGCATGCTTTATATGTCTGACACATTGATGCAATTTCTTTTGGGATTCAGTGATACTGTAATATATGATTTTGTGAATATTCATCATACTTTTTCCTGTTCTTTTACCAGAGAAAAGTAGGTAAATAAGTTGCAAAAGGCTCTCAAGTCCATTGTCTCGGTGCTTATCGTCTGATACATTAGCGTGAAGTCTATGACTTCCATTGAATTGGGCTCCACTCCATTGCATACATCATAAAGTAAGCATACCACCATTGTTGTACTTCATTTTATGATCCATTTATTTATATGCATTTGTAAAGGTGCAAGTAAATTGAAACAATTTTTCTACCCAGCACAAAGTAGTGCAGAGTGCAATTGTGTCGTTGCTTGTTTCCACCTTCTGCAGTTGTCATTTTCACTTGCAGGGCCTACAACCTCTAACATCACCACACCATTTACACGCTGGTCTGAAAATGAGATGTAGCTAGGGCATTCATATCGTGTGTCACAAGAAAGCAAAAATGCTTTTCACCATCGAAAAATCTGGTTGAATATCCAGCATGGCTTTATTTCAAGAGTACAATACATAGATCCCATTCAGGCTGGAGTTGGTAATCCAGCTCGAGAAGGATTCAACCTGGATTGCTTTCTTGTCGAAGAGCATTGAGACCTGTTTTTCAAATCCGGCTCATCGTAAACGCACGTCCAAACTCATTCCGGCTCAAGCCAAATTCTTTTGCTTTTTGCATTGTTCTCCTTCCCCTTTTTATGCTTTCTCGTGATGTTCTTTATCTTGACACAATGCTGGCTTGCTGTCTTCTTATTAGGGATGCGGCGATCCACATTTTTTCACTTACGATCCCATCCTGATACCTGAATTTGGATATCTGGTGATACCGATACTATTTTGATACCACAGTTCTGTTTGCTTTAATATTATTATTATCATTTTTGTTGATTTTGTATGAGAATATTTTGTATCCCCAAATATACATCTTCATGATGAAGTAGTATAGAAAGACCTGAAAGTTCAGCTACAATTTGCCAGAAGGTACATCTAAGATACAACCCTAGATTTGATGATTTCCAAATTGCCACAAAAACCACCCAAAAATAAATAAAAGTACTTAATTTACTCATATTTGGAGTCAGTTTGGATAAATCATCGCACCCTTCCTCCTGGTTGTGATGAAACGTTGGTCAGCAACCGGGGTTAGTGCTCTGGCTGCAAACTGCGGAAGGGATCACTTGAACAGGGGGCATCTCTCATTACTCCGCTGTCTCATTGAGACACACCTCCGTTCAGGAAACCCCCTCCTTTGCAGTCAGCAGCAACCTGAGCAGAGCAGTCAGCAAGACATTTCAGCACACACACAGGTGGCTCCTTGGAAAACTCAGAAGGCTGTATTGGAAATTTCCGATCCGTGAATTATGTTGGTATCGGAAGCCGATACCAATATTGGATCGGCTCTGCCTCATCCCTACTTATTTTGCCCATGTGTTGCTCGTGTAGCAGCAATGTCCTTGAGTATGTTCTGATTCCGATATATTCTGCCCAACTTGTTTTGCATTTCCTGGTCTCCAGATTTTTTGCGGCCATCACCATCTACTACCAAAGACAAACAAGATGCAATACAAAGTTTGGGTGAAGTTGACTTCAGAATTTGGTGGGAATTTGTACACAACCTGAATGCTGACCATGTGAACCCAGAAGTATGACATTATGATCCCCAAACTAACCAGATTCAAGCCACATTTGGGTTCAGACCTCAGTGAATCCAGCTCAACCCATTTAGATTCAGAAAAAAAACATATGTCTTAAGCCAGATTTGGCCCGAATATGATTCAAGACAGATTGTTAACTCCAGTCTGAACAGGGTCTTAGACGTGCCTTACGTAAACAGGTTTATAAGGCCCTTGTGTTGAGACATTCTCTTTGGTAAAATTTAAACAAATAACCCTCAAAAAATTATCCATTTATGGTAATGAGAGAAAAGATATAACACAATTTGAAATTGTATTTTCTTATCTTATTTCATACTGGTTCAGAACAGATAGACGCACAAGAACAGTCAGACAAATGATGTAATTTAGAATAAAGGCCATGTCAGTGAAGCCTAATTCAACCAATCAAATTAAAGTTTATATTTAAATTAAGGATTAAAATTAAAGATAAATCACATAAACCCACATATAATACACAGTCAACATACACAGACCAATCCATAAACACAGAAGTGCCTTTTTGGGAAATGACCAGTATTAAGTGGAGTCAAATGGCTGTAGACGGTTGTTTCAGATGGTTGTTTCAATTTAACCATCCTATACTATACACCATTTGTCTCAGAAACACATATTAATGTTTGCTCTCTGAGGAATGATCTGTTTATGTGCCTGTTGCTTTAAATTGAATGTCACTTCTGCTTTTCCAACAGCAGGGTGAAAAGTATTTTAATGGCTGAAGAGTCTATCACTCTCCTACAGATAATTTGGTCATGTCAGACAGAGCACTGCCTGGCTTGGTTGGTGCGTCTCACAGAGCAAGCAGGAAACAAAATCTGGTCTTCTGTGACATATGGCAAGAAAGCCTAAATGAGCAGTTTCAGCCCTCCGTTTTGCTTACGTTGGGTGAGTCTCTACGTGCACAGAATTGTGAGACATTGAGGATAGTTGGCATGAATCAAGTCAAGTTTGGGATGATAAGCTACTGCCACACATCGTGTTGGGATGCGAATATGTCAAGATGTACTGAACTCAATTTTGTCAAATTCCAAGTATAAAATCCAGCTCAGGCCACCAACGTAGTTTTCCACTTTGTTTCTCTGGGGAGTTCATGACTCTGGTTGAACAAAGTGAGGTACCCGACTGACTGCTCATTCTGTGTCTCTTGACCCAGTACAGGTGAGCCCCCGTTACCTCGCCCGAGTTGGGGTCCACAAAATTGAACTGCGAGTTATGTGAAACTGCGAGTTAATTAAGTTGACCAAACCCCCCCCCCTTAAAATCAGCTTACCTTGTCATATGATAATCGTTTCAACCATTTGAAGTGTGATTCCTTCCTGGATGGTGATGATTTCTTCATCTGGAGTGGGTTTGGGATCCTTTTGTTCCTCCTTCGGCTGCTGCACATCAGCGATGGGGGCTTTGTTGAGTGTGGAAGATTCCTGGCGATTCAAAGTTTTTCGATGCGACTTTTTAGATGCTTACTGCCAGTTCGACTGGAATTTATACATGTGCCCGCCACATAGGCGTGTGTGGTGGGCACATGTACAAATTCTGGCCCAATCTGAACAGTAAGGATCTAGTAAGGATCTGCATCCAAAAACTTTGAATCATCAGGAATCTTCCGCACAGAATCCTTCACCCTCATCGCTGACCTGCAGCAGCTGGAGGGCGAAGAAGAAATCTTCGTCCAGAATCGTCCAGACTAACAATCCTTCACAAAAACGATCAAATCAAAATTGACTTTTATAGGCAGTCTAAATTTTCGGGGTACACAACCTGACTGCAAGTAAAGCCGCAACTTACAAGTGTGTGAGTTAACGGGGCTCACCTGTATTTAAATCCGCAAAAATTGCCAAATCCACCGTACCACAGGATTGGTCCAGGACCGGATGCCACCTACCTAATGTAGGTAGACAACTGGTCCAACCCACCTATCTGCCAGAGTAAGGTGAAGTGTGGGCTTACCTTTTGCATTTTCCATCCTCTATCATATTTTACTGGAAAAAAAAGTTTTCACAATATGAGCCCCTTAATAACATACAACGAAGTAGCGCACTGGAAACTTAGCGCCACACCGCAATAAATGATTTATTGCGGTGTGGCGCATGCTTCTGCTTGACTTGGAAAAATTAATTCATAGAGCTTCTGTTTCCTGGATTAAATGAGCAGAAATGCTACGCTCTGAGCAGTGTGTGAGCAGAGAGAATGAATTTGGACAGCTGTACAGGCACAGATAGTCACATTGTGCCACGACAGCAAAATGGGATCCAGGAGAGAGACCTTTGAAAAGCCCTCTGTCAGACCTTTTAGTGACAGAATTGCACCCACGCTGACAGAGACCACCAGGCGCACACACCTGATTGCCACCGCAATGCCATCTGCTAATGCTCAGGTGACAGTTGCCATCCAGTGCACGTGGTGATGCTAATGACAGAATGGCTCACAGTGCAAAGTTGCAAGTTTGGAGCTGCATTCCTGAGGAAACGAAACTGATCGGGTTTGTTGCTTATATTCATGCTTATTCACAATCCTGCTGCAACGGGACAAATCAGGCTTGCATTGTGACAATATATCTTCTGGAGAAACTTCAAACACTTTCAGGATAATTCACTGTGATCAGTGGATTCCTATGGATTAATTCAGAGCTGAAATATTCATGGGAGTAATTTGATACAGCTGACGTGTAAAACAGCATGTCCAAAATGGAGGTGGGACACGTCACACACAAATGTGTGGTGAAAATAGTTTGGGGGCATCTATATTAAATAGCCAAGTAGGCTCTGTGTGTATGCATGCATCCATGCGTGTGACTTTGATCACGGAGAAACTAGGGAGAGCTAACATTTGCCCTCTGCTTATGTGGGTGATTCTTTAACTATGGGCACTATTGGCCTTGTAAATGTAATTTCCACCACACCATTGCCTTACAATATAAAGCGCCTTGGGGCAACTGTTTGTTGTGATTTGGCGCTATATACATGTGCTCTGATGTCACTGTTTATCTCCATAGAAACTACCCAAACAATCTTTCATACAAACTGTTTAAAGGGACATTACAGTGTTATGCTGGAAATTACGGCAATAGTGTGGGACAACTACATTTTGTTTAAAAAAAATCACAACAGTTGTATGACATTGAATACCCCAATTATGTTTTGATTATTTTACTGATATTTTATTCAGAGATTTTTAAAAACATTAGAAAAAACGTTTCTTTACCATTCATTTTTATCATTGAAGATCAAAAGGCTGGGTGTGGGACAAGCACAAAACGGCAATATTTGCATATAATGATGCTGAAAAAAGGTGAAAAAGTCATCATAGACTACTAGAACAAATTTCTTAACACACTTTCACTGTAACGATAACTATAAAAGTGTGAAATTTCCCCTTTTTTCTGTTTTTCATACAATATGATCAAAGGACATAATAAGTGCCCGTAGTCTAAGAATCACCCATGTATTTTGGGTCGAGACTGAACTCTGCGACCCTCTGGGGCCAACGCCATCGTATACGACGGCTGGGACCAAGCTTTACTAAATTATAAATAACTTTTTAATGATATGAGATAGAAACTTACTTTTTTTGCTGAAAAGTTAACTCCGTGGACGTTCGAGCCAGCCATCGGTCATCTTTGTACTCCTCATAGAAGCTGTGTGATGACGTGCGCAATGTGAGTGTCCAATCAGAATTGGTTCACCGTGAAATGGTTTTCCAAAATCCAAACGTAGGGCAGATTTACCTCACGTGATAAACCAAAGATTGTTTTCAGGAGTGATATCTTACTAGTTGGCCCATCTGAATAGCCCCCTAACTCCTCCAATGCACCCTGCGCCATTACCCACAACAAAAGTGAAAGCAGACAGAGAGTCTCTCATGACAATCTCACGTGCTCAAACAAAGAGTGTGTAACTATCATTCTCCACTAGTTTGCATTTGAATGTTACTGGATTACTCTGTGGCTCTCTCCCTCTGGCATAAAGCACTGTTTACCATATCAATGAGGTGAGGGAGAGGGGCCACTCCTTAGACTGGAGCATAAGAGCATAGACCATTTTGTATATACTGTTCAAAATGTGCATTTGTGGTTATTGTTTGAACTTTTTGTTGTACAGTCTTTCACACAAGACCTCAAATTATCTTTATAAAGTGTCAAAACAGTTGTTTTCTTATAGTTTGCTGTGTGTTTTGAATAAATGTGTGTGGAAAATTATTTTTTGCTTTACTTTTTCCTTTGTTATTTTTGATTGTAAACCTTTATTACACTTATAAAACACAACAAAAGCATATATCTTATGAAAAAACAGGTTGTCCTGAAAAAAAGAGACATAAAACTTGATTGTTGGATGCAGGGAGAGCTGTTAACAGCCATAATAGTCAATAGACAGTCTTGTGGATAGTTTAAACTCAGTGCTCAAAACCAGGGGCGTAGCACCAAATTCTGGGCCCTAGGTACTAGCCATATTAAAGACCACCCCCCCCCCCCCCCCACACACACACTGTTATGTTCTTTTTTATTAACGCAAACACCAAATTGCTAATGCGTAGTCAAACCAGGTCTAAAGCATGTATACCTTGGATCACACCTGGGAGTCAGAACCCTTTTTAAAGTTGGGGAAGCAATATTGAGTTGGGGGGTCTGGGGGACCAAATTGCACCATTTTCTAGAAAAATGGTGTAATTTGGTGCATTCCTGTCTGTTAAAATGCACGGGAATGCAACAAATTGCACCAGGCTTTCAAGCTCACCTCTCTTTTCAAAGAATTTGGTTAGCAGCTGCTTTCCCTCATTTAGTTTTCTTTCTCTGTCCTTTTTTTCTCTTCTTTTTTGAAATCTGGACTTTCATTTTTTAGGAAAGATGTATTTTATTTCAGCCTACACATTAGAGCTGCAACTAACGATTATTTTAGTAATCAATTCATTGGTCGATTATTTTTTCGATTAATCGTTTTGGGTTTTTTTTTTTTACTTACATGTGAGTTTTGCCATTATTTCTTTAAGTGATTTATTATTAAAAGGCCTTTGTCACGCAACATCAGCTTTTGAGCTTGTAACAAAGTTATGTTATATTCTCATCAAAAACATACCTGGAGTAGTTGTTGGGAAAGTGTAGGAACACGGACCCACAACAGGGGGCGCAAATGAACGGACAATGGAATAGGTCAAATAACAACACTTTACTGTTGCGAACGTGCACAACAAAAACAACAAATTACAACAATGGACAAAGTTCAATTCACAAAGGTGTCGTGTGGGCAGGCTCGAAGATAGGAGACGCCTCTCCAAAGTAGAACCGGAACCACACGGTTTCCTCCGCCACAGGACCCCGGGAATACTGGAGCCGCCAAGTTCCGAACTCCCAGGTGGCCACTGCCTCCGCGTGTCGGACCTGGTACTGCTGGCGAGGAACAAGAACACAATTAAACGTGGGCGCGTTTGCACCCAGCAACCTGCACGGCAGGGAAGCTACCTCCACCTCTCGTTGGAGAAAAAAAGTCTGCAATCACTCACAAAAATCACAAAGGTTACTGTCAAGCAGTCAGCTGAGATTATTACCTTCCAGGTAGAACGATATCTCGGCGATGAGGTGGAGATGCCGTCCTGCTGATATACCCCAGTGATAATTGCCGTCAGCTGTCTCAGGTGATGGGTGACAGCTGTTACCGAGGCAGCTCCTGTGGGGCGGCGGCGCCCTCTGGTGCCTGGAGCCCGCACTCCAGGCAGGGCGCCCTCTGGTGGTGGTGGGCCAGCAGTACCTCCTCTTCAGCGGCCCACACAACAGTAGTGTTTTGTTTTATTTTGCACATATACATCACCGACACACCACAAAGAGATTTCTATCAGGTTTCACCCAATTATGAGCATTTTTAGATGCCTACAGCAACTATCTCAACCACTGACAACATATTACAGCAAGAGTCCACAAAACTATTTTAAAGGCCTGTCTAACATGTAATATGTGATCTTTAAAAACATATTTTCATGAAAAAAGACACAAATGTGGAGTTAACTGCATTTTATTTCTTCTTGTGTAAAAACACAGCTTAGATGTGGTTTGACCGAAACAAATTGTCATTAAACTTAAATAAAATAGGGGTGAAGTGGAGGTTTAAGAGTCACTAGGTGTTCACAGGAAACAGTTATTTATTTCTATATTTATTTATTTATTTATTTATGTTCATTGTTAGTTGGATTTATCTTTTTTGTTGTTTAATCAGGTTCTTCTGTTTCTTTCTCTAAAATTGTATTGTAGTATTACTGGTTATTATTACTATTATTGTTATTGCTATTACTACTAATATATAAATAAAAAATAAATTAAAAAATATTAGTTTGTAATACATTTGACTTTTACGACAACAAATGCTGAGCCATGAATTATTATACAGAAAACAAATGCACACAATGTACTGACAGTTGCAACAGCTTAATGCTAACATTGAAAATGCCATAGACATGCTAACGCGTTAGCATCTGTCCCGTTTTTAAGTTATAAAATACATCTATGAACAGCATTTTATCCGGATATTCCACTGTTAAAGGAGATTTTTTTTAATGAAAGACGTGCAGACGGATTGCAGCGTCGGCTCGTCGCGACGCTCCGCCACAGGAAAAACACCTCCGTTGGAAGCCTTAAGGACAAGTTGGAACATGTCCAGCTGTTAAACAATTTCTCATATACTCACTCCACTGAAAGCCATCAAAAGCCGCCTGGATTTTACAAATGGTTATCAACACGGAGGTGTTTTTCCTGTGCCACCGCACCGCGCCGGCTGCGTCCCGACGCGCGGACCCGTCCGCACGTCTTTCATAAAAAAAAATCTCCTTTAACAGTGGAATATCTGGATAAAATGCTGAAACCGACTTCTTCTGAAACTTCTCTGTTCTCTCACGGCGTCCTGGATCAAGAGAGCCTGAAATGTGGAGGTTTTCAGCTTGAAACAGGCTGACGACGGCGTCTGAGAGCGCTGCACGACGTCTCGCACCGTGGGAAGTCCTTAAAGCGACAGTATCACCTCAAAATCTCTCATCAGCCGTTAAAATTTTCACTGAAAACCAGCTTAATTTTTCGAACCGTGTCCACTTCAATGTGTCTCACAGGTTTAGAAAAAATTTTGATCAAACAAAGCGCCAGTCTCTCAGCAACTTCTCAGACAAAGGAATTCCGACGACGGGCTGGACGACTCCTCCCACAAGGAGTGCTCACAGGCGGATGACGTCACCGACAGGCGTGGAAAAACTCACGCATGCGCACGAGGGTTCAAGCATGTCTGACGTAAAAACATATGAATGAAATCCATATAGTTTTTGAAAAAAATTAAAAGGACCTATACTTTATTGACAGCCCTCGTACTCTTTGGGGTTTTAGTGGGGAAAATTAAGATAAAGTGAAATAAAACAATGAATCAACAAAGCGAATCACTGCTTCGATTGGTTCAAGGTTCAAAGCAAAGCCGCGCTGCAGAAACGGTTGATTTATATGGAATAAACAAAACATTTGCGGTAAAACAAAGTTATTTAACAACTAATTGATGACTAAATTAGTTGACAACTATTTTAATAATCGATTAAACCAATTAGTTGTTTCAGCTCTACTAAACTCCTCCTCTTTCTGTCAGATCCCGTTTGGGATGTGTATGTGTGGGGCAGAGTGCCGTCTGTGTGCCTGGACTAAACCATTGTACAACTGTGCAAGGGTGGGAAGGGCCCTCAGAGATCTTTCAATATTATTGTTAGAGCAGAGTTATGTTTCGGAACATTTATACATTCATACTAATTATATTCTTTTACAACATGAATTGTATGAACATTAATGACATGCAACACAAAAATGTATTTAATGACAGTTTTTTGTCCCCCCCCATGCTTTGGCCCTGGGTATATAGTACCCTTTACCCCCCCCAGTCCGACGCCCCTGTTCAAAACTACACTCGACATAATTGCGTCACCTTTATTAAAACCACGCCCCCCTAAAACACAGTCACCTTGGTTCAATGATCACTGGTGTGACCTCAAGCATAAAGCTAATGGAAATGGCATGGTTCAAAATTAGAAGTATTCCACCTAGCGTGATGCAACCTTAGAGTATAAGCATGCATTACTGGCTACAAAGCGGACCTATTACTCTGATTTGATCAACAAAAACAACCATAACTCAAAGTTCATGTTCAACATGGTGACAACACTTATTCATGGACAACCACCTGTAAGTTGCTCTCCTTTTACAGCACAAGATTTCTTGGATTACTTTGAGAATAAAATAGACAACATTAGGTTAAACATATCCCTGCATGCCTTAACCCAGCCACTACACCCTACCATTGAGGTGGGCGCCATCACTGAGGTATTACCTACATTAACAGAATTTGATAGTACCTCAATTGGCATGCTGAGGAAACTCGTAATGTTTCTGTGTAGGCTCTCAGTTGTCCAGCTGGTTTCCATAGTAGAGAAGCTTGAATGTTTGACTGGACTGGATTGCTTGACGCGAGGACGTTTCGCTTCAAATCGCAGAAGCTTCCTCAGCTAAAATTCTTGCTCTGGAAGTCTGACTTCTGTCTGACTCTTGTAGAGAAGAATAAAACAGAAGCCAACAAAAGCTGGAGTTTTAAACCTAACCAGACCCCTCCTACTGAGAGGCAGACTGCTATAGGCTAGTGACTAAACAATAGCTCTAATTAGCAACTGTTGTGCTCTAGTTAGCACACCTAATGACAGGACAGCTGTCCCTCTAATGATGGGATGGATGCCTTTCTGATGGCTCCCTTGATGACGTGAATGACTCATTACCATGAACAAAAGACTGAAACTCCTTTAACCTGAGTATCCCATTGTAAACAGGGGATAAAGCATGTCTCAGACCCCCTCCCTGGTTAAGGCTGGGTTTCAAACGTTTTACAAAGAATGCCTCCTTGACCCCTCTCTCAAACCATTTCTTCTCTCTGGCTAATATTTTAACTTCCTTGTCCTCAAACGTGTGGTTACTGTCTTTAAGGTGGAGATGAACCGCAGACTGAGGTCCCCTGGCGCCCTCTCTGTGGTGCTGGTATAGCCTTTTGTGTAAAGGTTGCTTCGTTTCACCTATGTAGTGTTCGTTACAGTTTTCCTGACATCTGATAGAATACACTACATTGCTCTGTTTGTAACTAGGGATCATGTCCTGTCAAGCAGAATATGGTGATATTTTGCTTGACAGGCTGGAGAATCATTTTAGGATTACAGGGATTACTTTTAGTGAAACTTAGGGCTAATGGCTGGAGATCATAGTATTTCTTCTGTTTTTCTTGTTGCTTAATGCTAACAAATTATCCTGTATTTGTTGCTTTTCTGATGCCTGATTCTGTTTTTTTCTCTCTGTTTGAGGTGCGGCTCCATTTTGTGATGGGGGTGGTGTCTTCTTCCTGTAAATTCATTTTGTCAATTGTGTCTGTAGCATGGCCCAAGCAGAGGGTCACCCCTCTGAGTCTGGTCTGCTTGAGGTTTCTTCATCAAATCATCAGAGAGAGTTTTTCCTTACCACTGTTGCCTGTGTGCTTGCTCTAGGGGTTGCTAAGGTTAGACCTTACTTGTGTGAAGTGCCTTGAGGTAACTTTGTTGTGATTTGGCACTACATAAATGAAATAAATTGAAATTTAATAAACCATCATGTCTGAACCAAACATACCAGGCATCTTTTTGGCACTGAATTACAGTGGTACAAGGAGAAAATAGCTGTTTTGGGCACTTGTGATCCATGTGCAGCACCAGGCATGTTATGTTCTTTGTTGACTGCACCTGGTGCAAGACTGCCAGCCTTGGAGACATCATGGTGTACCTTGTGGAGAATCTGGACAGCTACAAGTTCTTCAGAGCAGGCTGAGTGAATGATGAAAAAAATCTGTAACCTTCACACCAAGAAGCTGCATGTTATCACCACACGTATAAGTACACTCAGGCTCAGCATGCTAAGGACTTAATAAGTTGAAGATTGCAGACTTGTATATTTATAATAGTATTTTTTGATAATGTTCGTCATTTACTTTATTGAATTTTGTTTACGCTGCTCTGGGATTGTGGAGCAAAACACAGCCAAGACTCATTTTTTTCCTGATCCCATTGCGGTTTCTGTAACGAAATGAGTAACATTTTCATAATGCAGTTATTTTTATTTATTTATTTACTATTTTTAACCCTACCCTTAGTGAGAATGTTTTCCATTAACTTCACTGAATTTTGTGCACGTTGCTGTGGGATTGTGGGCAAAACCCAGCGCTGTGTGTCCGCTGGAATCCTGTAGAAGCTCACATTCTACTTCTGTCCATGTCTTTTGTGACATTGAACTGCACAAGTCTCTGGCATGGTGTAATAGCGGAAAAAATGGTGAAAAACAGAGGCACAGAGAATGATTATGAATAAGTGTTATGTGCTTCAAAATATTACTTTTATTCTGTACAGTTTTAGTGAAAATGACTTCAATGAAATTGCTCAAATTCAACAGCTACAACTTTGAATTTATTTCATTTTTTTTAAATAAGATTCCTGTTGTAACATATTATTTATAACTGAAAGTACTGATTAAAAACAAAATTCTGAGAATCTCAACTAAGCTGGCAATGAAATTATACACTTGTAAAACATGAGCAAGCTGTCAATTAGAACGTTAGAAATCCACAGGTGCATGTAATGTTCTCACAGTTGTTTTGCATGAAATTAATTTTCATAAGACTGAATGGGAAA
The DNA here is from genome assembly GCF_902500255.1 of Thalassophryne amazonica. NCBI lineage: Eukaryota > Metazoa > Chordata > Actinopteri > Batrachoidiformes > Batrachoididae > Thalassophryne > Thalassophryne amazonica. The sequence goes on along the minus strand of NC_047105.1, from coordinate 39,399,616 downwards.
ATCAATTAAAATAACTTGGGGAGGCAAAGGGGAGGTGATGGTCTAGTGGTTAAAACATTGGGCTTGAGACCAGAAGATCCTTGGTTCAAAGCCCAGCCTAACTGGAAAATCACTAAGGGCCCTTGGGCAAGGTCTTTAATCCCCCAGTTGCTCCCGCTGTGTAGTGAGCGCCTTGCATGGCAGCACCCTCACATTGGGGTGAATGTGAGGCATTACTTGTAAAGCGTTTTGAGCGTCTGATGCATATGGAGAAGCACTATATACATGCAGTCCATTTACCATTTATAATCTTAAAGATAAAATTGTGGGCGTCTTCCAAATAGCGCTGCATCCCAGCAAAATTCAAGGTTACAGCTGCTCAGTGATAAACAAAGCTCCAGTTTTTGGCCCTTTCTTCCTGATCACACACATCCTTGAAAGGGCCATAATACAGGAGTGTATCAACGTGCAATTCATTTTGCTTTTGTGCATTTTTCGTTTGAAATTACATTTACTCGTCTGAGGGTATATATGGCTCTGCACCAATCATGCAGTGTGTTCTCTGCAGGAATTGGAGCAAGTTGTATCATCAGACTTGTAGAAATGAGAAAAAAATGACTGAAATGATTTCTTTCTGACCTGGCTCAGCTTGAGGTTAATTGTGATGTGCTTAGGAAAAGTGGAAGGTCTGAGCATTCAAAGGGAGGTGTAGATGAGACTGAAGTATTTTGTCTATCAGCGTTGAAGTAGTTCTGTTTCATAATGTTTCTTTTGCAAGTTCATAGTCCTGTTGCATCTTTTGGTGGAATTCTTTTTAAACCAAAGGACTCAAAAGGGAGAAATGAAGGTTGATAACAGCCTGTAAGCCAGAAAATGATGGTGTATGGCATGCTTTTTCATTTATTTTTACAGCCCATTTGATTTTTTTTTTCCTCTGAGTTGCACATTTAGCTGTCAAAAGGTCATTGCAATAAAGCGTACTCAAAGATCACAATGATGTAAACGAAGCATCTGCAGGCATCTTTTTTAATCACGTCTACCTATCTCAACCTGCTGTGAGCCATGATTAATGAGCACACCCTACCATGGGCAAGGAGATCAAAGTAGGTACCCTTGGTACCCCATCAATGACAAGGCTAAAAATCGTAATTGTGCTTTCTTGCATGAAAGTTAGAAGATCAAAGTACATGTAGAGGTAAAAGCAAGTCCTATAAATCCCCTGTGGCCCACTGTTGGAGGTGCTTATGCCCATATATAGAGGGGGTTCAGGGGGTTCAACCGAACCCCCCCCCCGAGAATTCTGCTGATTATTTTCTGCTGATATTTTTCTGATCTGGATATCAACGTTATGTATTTTCTTTTCATTGATAATAAGCAACAAGCACTAACTGTTACACAGCTATTATCACACACCCTCAAGTTTCAATTTCCTCTGCCAGAGTAATCCCTTAAGTGATGAAAGGGGAAACTGCTAGATAAACTTTTCCCATGGGGGTTGAGAATTTTTGCTCCCTGGTCCCTATCCTCCTCTGATATCAAACAGATTAGTAGGCTTGTAAATACCTATGTAGACACACAATTACACTTGTCTGGTTTGTAAAAACATGTTTGTATGTATAAGCTGAGAAATAAAGGGAGCTTCTCCTTCCTGTTGCAAATACTGTAAAGGTGCAAATATTCGCGTGGGATTTATTATGCGAATTTCATGAGTTAAACAAGGTTGCCAAATTAAATACCGCTATTTTAATACATAATGTACATATACGTACATATTCATAATGTAAACGCGAATATTAATACCGCTAAATACGAGGTCTGTTAGAAAACTATCCGACCTTTTTATTTTTTGCAAAAAACTATATGGATTTGAATCATGTGCGCTTGCATTAGCCAAGCTTGAACCTTTGTGCGCATGTATAAAGTTTGCATTAATGTTATCTTGGTTCTTCCTGGGTGGTTCTTATGGCAACTGATCCAATCCCAAGCAAGGACTATTTGTATATAAAAATGTATTTCCTAAAATGATACATTTTGGGTTTCAAATTAAATTTATGTAGCTTTTTACCCCTTGAAATCCTCAAAAAGCTTCTGCTTTGGGGGGCTTCGCCCCCCTGAGCCCACCTGAGTAAGGCATTAAACTGAGGTCTACATTCTGGTAGCCCAAATCCTTATCTCACCAAGCTACCTGTTCTACTTTGTGTAGTTGTTCACCAAATTTTTCCCCAAGAGCACGGCATTATATTAGATAGGAGTGCTTACAGCACTACCCGTTTGGTGCTTTAAAAAAAACAACCAGGTTGTACAGTGGAACAGCTTTTGTGATTTTGCCAGTGGAGTTCAAATAAAACAGTTTAGACATTCTTGTAGTGTGGGCTTTCAGATTTAAATCAAGGCATTTAACAAAATAGTGCATTTACCATTTAGGCATTAAATTCATTTTTACACATGGTCCGTACAGTTTCACAGACCAAAAAAAAAAAAAAAAAAAATTGGACAAACTAAATATAGTGATGATTGTTTGTAAGAATAATACTTAGATTTATTTGGCCCAGTTACTTATGGTATCTGAAGCAGCTGGTCTGCTCTGTGTAAGCCTGATCCCGTCAGATCTCAGAAGCTAAGCAGAGCAGGTGTTGTGTGGGCCGCTGAAGAGGAGGTACTGCTGGCCCACCACCACAAGATGGCGCCCTGCTTGAAGTGCGGGCTTCAAGCACGAGAGGGCGTCGGAGCGACCGGGAGTGACAGCTGTCACTCATCATCCGTACCAGCTGTCACTCATCCACTACTCATCACCACCACCATAAAGACCGGACTGCAACTCCACCTCCCCGCCGAGAAATCAGCTACCATTCAGGTAATTTCTCTGCTAAGCTTAACTGTGACTAATAGTCTGATCTCATTTGCAGCCGTTTTCCTGTGACGGTGTCCTTATCTGCGGTATTGGCATTTGGTGTGGACTGCGACGGCTTCGCCTCACACCCCAAACCAGATAAGTGGTTTCACAGGAGCTGCACGAGTGTGTGATTGGAGGTGGAGGGTTTCCCTCCTAACTGTATACAGACTGTGGGATTACTGAGTGTGCGAACTCACACTCATCAGGACTGTCTTTGTTCTCTGCCAGCAGTACCGGGTCTGACTGCTGAAGACAGCGGCCACCTGGGGCGCAGGGCTTGGCGGCTCCGGTGTTCTTCAGCTCCGTTGGTGGTGGAAGCTGTGTGGGATCCGGCTCTTCTCTCGCCAGGCGTCTTCTATCGTCAAGCCTGCCCACACGTCACCTGGTGTATAATTGACATTCCACCATATTGTTATTGTCTGTACGTCGTTGTGCGATTCACAACATTAAATTGTTACTTTTGGCTTATCCATTGTCCGTTCATTAACGCCCCCTGTTGTGGGTCCGTGTCACGACACTTTCACAACAGCAGGATCTGGTTAGTAATTGGATGGGAGACCTCTTTGGAACACCAGCGGCTGTGTGTGTTTCTCCAGGTAAAACTGGAGTTTCGTCACGAAGGGCATCCGGCGTAAAACTTGTGCCACTTACCAATGCGGATCTGGCTGTATCCACTGTGGCGACCCCGAATAAAACCAGGAGCAGCCGACTGAACAACAACAACTTATGGTATCTGAAGCTGGAGCATCAGATTTGGCATGAATGTTCTTCATAAATCTTGATAAATCTTAATTGTATCACCAAGTGAACAATTCTGGCCAAAAATCAAACTTATCTACTCCACTAGAATGAGACTGGTGAAATGGTTCTACAGATATTTCGCAAACAAGTGAAAACAGAGGGGCGGGTGGACAGACGGACATAGTGATTGGTAGATCCCCCCGTATTTCATACCTGGGGCATAAAGACGAGTGCATTTCCTCAAAGATTGTGATGTTGTTGTTCAGCCCTTTGAATTAGACCTGAAAGTCTACACTACAAGTACCTCCTAATTGTCCTAAATGTTTTGTGTCACCTCCATTGTGTTGGTGTACAGAGTCACAATTACAAAAGCTGTCACCATCCAAACACTTACGTATGTATCTGACTGTATATGTTTAGCTTGGAGTATTAAATTTACATAAATTTATTTTCTTCTCAGCAATTGTATGGCTGTTAAAGTGCCCCCGGATGGGGGGTGGGGGTCACAATCTATCTTGTAGCCCAAAGCTAATTTGACTTTCAGACTAAGAATGAATATGTCACAAGGTTTTTAATTACAAAAACAAACTTCTCAGTCTGTTCTGTTAATTTGTTCAAATTATGTGCACAGCTTCCCCTTGTGAATTGTTGTGTTAAAAATAAACCACACTGACTCAGAATAGTATTCAGAGCAGTAAAAACTTGGGGGGAAAACTGAATTTGGAGATTACCTACTTCTTGTAAAATGCAAAAAATGATATTCCCAAGTGAAAAAAAAAAACATGTTTTGTGAAATGCTGGGCTGCTGGATTCTGTGATGCAGTCTACACACCCTGACAACCAACATGAACAATGACATCCCTCTAATTGGTGTGCTGCTGTCTGTCCTGATTTACACATGTATCCAAGTTGCTTTTGCACGCTATGTACATTATAAGCAATTGGACATGGCTCTTGCCCTCCAGTGTACTTATAATTACTTAAATTCAATCGCTTGTCTGTGGAAACAGAGTAGCCAGAGTGTATTCTCTACATATGAAACCATAGACTGGACAATACATGACATCACCGATAGGTTTTCTATAGAGGTTTTCTATAGGTTTACTGCAACAGCCGATATGAAGCACATATGTTGGCATCGCCACAGTGGCAGTGCTGATTCTGGCTATGTCACAATCAACACATAAACAGATAAAGAGGTGCAGAATGGGTGGGTCAGTGTGATGAAGGAAACCTGAACACGCTCTGCTCTTCAAGTCTGCACTAGCTATGCTAACAGGCTAACCTCAGATTGGGTGTTTATTAAATCATATTTTTTGGGGCTGCACAGTGGCTCTCATCACGATTTGATTTGGTGTGGATATTAGACGTTATGAGCTGCTTATTTTCTCACTAATCATGCATTAATGAGAACTTAAAGGATCAAGCTATTGATAGCTACTAAAGTGCTAACACTGTTAGCATATTAAATAAGCAAATTTAATAGGATGAGAATTTTATTTAGCATGAATATTGCAGCGGGCCACATGAGGTAAGCTGCTGTCACTCAAAATGACCACACTCCCAATTATGCATAACCATAGACTGTATATATAATGTACAGAGCCTGCATTACGTCACCCATTGGTTTTCTATATAGACCTCGAACAGCCAAAATGACAACAAAAACCCCGCTCGCACTGATTCACGATGAAGGAGTGGAGCTTGGGTGGCTCCGTGTGTGCCGAAAATAGCCTGAACACGCCCCTCTCTCTGAACCCGAACCAGCAGCGAACAAGCTAACTTCAGTTAAGGTGTTTATTAATTCATATTTTTGTGGACTGTGTGGTGGTTCTCGGTTTACTTTGGTGTAGACAGTAAAAGTTATCTGCTGCATATTTCCTCATTAATCATGCAATAAGTGGACCTACCATCAGCTGCTAAAAGCGCTAACACTGTTAGCATACAATATTAAATAAGACAAGAGTTTCACTCAGTGTCAGTATTGCAACAGGGACACCTTAGATGATCCATTAGGGCAGTGGTCCCCAACCTCTTTATCACCGCGGACCGGTCAATGCTTGACAATTTTACTGGGGACTGGGGGGTACGTACCCAGACAGCAAATACATCCGGGCCAGATGTAGTCCAACATCTGGTACCAATCCTGAAAACAGATCCGGTCCAGACAGTTTTTGCACCCTGGCCCAGATCCGGCACGGCTCCGCTTTACAGTTCTGGAACAGATCCGGACCAGATCTGAACTGGATCTGCAAAACACCAACTGTTTACAGACCATATCTGGCATGGATCTGGGACAGATGTGGTCCGCATCACAGCACCGTGGCAGGAACATGGGGCATAACGATAAGCAATTTTATCTGTACTTGGCAGAAACTATCCATTTGCAGTTATAAACTCTGTACTCTGTAATTGTGATCGTCACTGAGGCTTTTTTAAATGCTTAGCAAAGCGGTTTGCTTCTTTACGACAATTAAGTTTTATAAGTTCAGGGACACTGATCTGTTATAGATACACATATAGAGCACTGAGTTTAAACTATCCACAAGTCTGTCTACTGACTGGGTATTTGTCAAATGTGAAGCTAAGACATCAGGCAGTCTAGCTTCAAGTTTAGTCTTAGTTGAGGAGTTGATTCATCGCCGTAATGATATATAAGGTTGTTGTTCCACTAAACATGGCAGCGAAACTGTAAACTTAATAAGTGAGTGATCAGACACCACTGATGTAAGAGGCATGATGTATTAGTGACAGCAATACCACGTGCGAAAACCAGATGCAGGGTATTTCCACTAATGTGTGTCGAATCCCGAATGCATTACGGAAATCCTAATGCATCCACAATTTCCATAAATGATTTGCAGAGGGGATCAGAAGGCTTATTTATATGAATGTTAAAGTCACCAATGATCAGAATGTTATCTACACTAGTTGACAAGTTAGAGATGAACGCACTAAATTCATCTAAGAATTCAGAATATTGGCCAGGAGGCCTATATACAGTGACAAAGGAATACGACTGATTTTTATTCTTCTGACCTTGGCAATGTGTAATATCCTGAGCAGAGCGGAGTATCAGATGCTCAAACGAGTTATATTTGTGACCCCCAACAGCCAATAAGCTAAACCTAGATTTATAAATAAGAGCAACACCCCCGCCTTGCTTCGCATCACGAGGGATGTGACTAAATGTATATGCTGGTGGGCAGGCCTCATTTAAGGAGAGGACAGCTGTAGGTTTAAGCCAGGTTTCACATAGCCCAATCATATCTAAGTGATGATCAATAATTCGATCATTGATCAACAATGATTTTGAGGACAGTGATCTTATGTTAATGAGACCCAGTCTAACGACCTCAGTGGGGTTGACAGTTGAACTGTTTGGGTTTAGGGGTGGTACCAGAGTAGCATATATAAGATGCCTAGAAGTAGGTTTAGGTTTGAGACATTCCACGCACACTGTAGGTAGCAGACACGAAATCTTTGCTATTGCTGGAACAACCACTGGGCCATCCTCAATTTCAGCATCATCCAATATAGTAATGGGTATTAAGTTTGGAAAGCATATCCCTCTATGATTTTTATGGACATGACTACGGAAGTAGGCCACAGTCTCAACTTGTTGAAATTCCCTCCCTGGCAAATAAACTGCACTATCACCATAGTGGATTTTCTGCACTACATTCCCCGCTAAGCTAATGGACTCCACATCCACATCTGTCATAAGCCTTGCAGGGTCTCTAATCACCTGCCCCGTGGCCTGCTGTAAATTCCTAATGTTACCCTCCCTGTAGAGCTCTATCTATGTTCGCAGACAAGATGGCGGCACCTTCCCCAGTAGGGTGGAGGCCGTCCGGCATCAGCAAGCCACAGCGGCCCCAGAACGAAGACCAGTTATCAATAAAGCTAAAGCCCAAGGTCACAAGTCCTCTCTATGTCCATTTTTGTGACCTCTGTGTGCTTCATCCTGATATCATTGGTGCCAACGTGAATAATCATGTGACTATATCTCATGTCATGTTCCTTCGTCTGTCTTCCCTTCTGCAGCTTCAGCACCCTAAGATGAGATGCAATGTCGGGAGCTTTGGCCCCAGGAATACATTTAATGTCAGCCAGCATCTGTAACCTGACTTTGCGGGTGATAGAATCCCCTATCACTAAAGTCCGGTGTTTCGGCATGGAGACAGGAGTGGATGTCACTTCTGGGCTCAGAGAATTCACATCAGGCAAATCCAAGGGGGAGAACCGATTCACAGTTCGCACTGGCGAGTGTGATAGGGGTGCCACAACCGGGCACCAAGCCCTACGGGGCTTCCTCTGCCTAGTCACAGTCCAAAAGCCATCCTCCACAGCCGGCGTTTCAAAGCTGATGCTAATGGGCTCGCTAGCCGGCCCAACACTAACCTCATCTGGAGTGCCCGTAACATCTAACTCCACTGAGCTAAGAAGCTGCTCTAACTTACGGACAATAAGAGAGCTACCCTATCTTCCAACATCACGCAGGATTTACGGAGGGTGTAAAGTAGGATTTGTAGTGTACTTTGTGCACTAAGAAATTCAAGAATGTAGCCAAGCAAACACGAGCTAATCAATAATGGATAAGCTAACCACGCCTAAGGCTCACAAAGATGCAAATAAATGAATTAAAATTCACAACAGTTACACTGAAAAACTAAACAGAAGTATTAAACAGGTAAAAAAAAAAGCAGCAGCTATAAAATACACTAAACAGTTAATGAACTAACAGAAGTATAAAAAAAATGAAATGAAAAAATGATGATGGGGTCTGAAATAGCTAACGCAAGCTAACCGCTAGCGAAAATGCTAGCCGCTCCTAAGATTTTACACAGGAGTAAATAATTACTTAAATTCACAGCAGTTCGACTGAAAAATGAACAGAAGTATTAAACGGGTAAAAAAGAAAACATCTATAAAAAGTAACGACAGGGGGGAGGGGAGGAATCGACCTAGCTAGCAAAAGCTAACTGCTAGCGAATGCTAACTGCTAGTGATTCACAACAGGACTGTTGTTAAATAACGTTCAGAGTAGATACAATTAATAACCAGAAGAGTGCTAAACAGAAATAATCTGTACATGGAGCGAGTGGAGAAGACAGCCTTGACGTCTTTCACGGGCATCTCTCCCAGTCACTGGTTCAGATATGTGGATGACACATGGGTTAAAATCAAGCAACAGGAAGTTAAGGACTTTACAGAACACATCAAGTCGGTGGACACCAATATCAAGTTCACACGTGAGGATGCCAGAAACAACCATTTAGCCTTCTTGGACTGTGATGTTACGATTGGGGAACAGGCAGCTCCAGACAGGGGTTTACAGAAAACCAACTCACACTGACCAATATCTTCTCTTTGGCTCAAACCACCCCCTTGAACACAAGCTCAGGACGCTTCAACACAGAGCCTTACAGGTGCCCACAACTGCAAGAGGGAAGGGCTAAAGAACAACAACTTGTCTGAAGCCCTCACAGTATGGTGGGTACCCATGATGGTCCCTGGACAAAGTGCAGAAGTCCCAGAGAAAAAAAGAGACCAGATAGACAGGAGACGGAGACAAGAAGAAAGAGGAGTGTCTCTCCCTTATTTAGCAGGAGTAGGGAAAAACTACAGAGGATCTTCAGACAGCACAAAATACCCAGTTTACTTTAAACTGGTTAACACCTTGAGACAGAAATTAGTTCACCCTAAGGACAGGATCCCTAGTTACAAACAGAGCAATGTAGTGTATTCTGTAAGATGTTCGGAAAACTGTAAAGAACACTACATAAGTGAGACTAAGCAACCTTTACACAAAAGGCTATACCAGCACCGCAGAGAGGGCGCCAGTGGACCTCAGTCTGCAGTTCATCTCCACCTTAAAGACACTAACCACACATTGAGGACAAGGAAGTTAAAATATTAGCCAGAGAGAAGAAATGGTTTGAGAGAGGGGTCAAGGAGGCATTCTTTGTGAAACGTTTGAAACCCAGCCTTAACTGGGGAGGGGGTCTGAGACACGCTTTATCCCCTGTTTACAATGGGGTACTCAGGTCAAAGCAGTTTCAGTCTTTTGTTCATGGTCATGAGTCATTCACGTCATCAGCAGAGTTGTCAAGGGAGCCATCAGGATAGGGTCCGTCCCATCATTAGGAGGGACAGCTGCCCTGTCATTAGGAGGGTGCTAACTAGAGCACAATAGGTGCTAATTAGAGCTGTTGTTTAGTCACTAGCCTACAGCAGTCTGCCTCTCGGTAGGAGGGGTCTGGTTAGGTTTAAAACTCCAGCTTTTGTGACTTCTGATTGTTCTTCTCTACAAGAGTCAAGACAGAGGTCAGACCACCAGAGCAAGAATTTTAGGTGAGGAAGCTTCTGCGATTTGAAGCGAAACATCCTCGTGTCAAGCAACTCAGTCCAGTCGAAGATTCAAGCTTCTCTACTCTTAAATCATTCCAAAGTCAGGTTTAAGCAGAAACGAGGCAATATTCTGTGATGCTTTGAAATGACGGCTGCTCCGTGAACGCAACAGCTAGCAGGTTGTGTGGCTACGGCACTTTGATCACTTCCTCCTTCTTTTATGATGAAATAATGCTGAATTTGTGTGGAAATGATGAAAAATGCTTTAGATATCTGTCACTGAGATAGAGTGCAGTTTTAAGCAGAAATGAGGTGATAATTGGTGAACCACTGCTGATGACACATGCGCAGTGAAGGTAGGGCTGACTGAGTTTTAGGGGGAACCGTTTGGTTGGCGACACCGTTCTGCAACCCCAATTCCAAAGAAGTTGGGATGTTGTGTGAAATGTAACTAAAAACAGAATACAATGATTTGCAAATCCTCTTCAACCTATATTTAATTGAATACACCATAAAGACAAGATATTTAATGTTCAAACTGATAAACTTTGTTTTTGTGCAAATATTTGCTCATTTTGAAATGGATGCCTGCAACCCATTTCGAAAAATCTGGGACAGTGGCACCAAAGGACTGGGAAAGTTGATGAATGCTCAAAGAACACCTGTTTGGAATATTCCACATGTGAACAGGTTAATTGGAAACAGGTGAGTGTCATGATTGGGTATAAAATGAGCATCCCCAAAAGGCTCAGCTGTTCACAAGCAAAGATGGGGCGAGGATCACCACTTTGTGAACAACTGTGTGAAAAAATATTCCAATAGTATAAGAACAATGTTTCTCAATGTTCAATTGCAACACATTTCGGGATTCCATCATCTACAGTCCATAATATAATCAGAAGATTCAGAGAATCTGGAGAACCTTCTACACGTAAGCGGCAAGGCCGAAAACCAACATTGAATGCCCGTGACCTTTGATCCCTCAGGTGGCACTGCATTAAAAACCGACATCATTGTGTAAGTGATCTTACCGCGTGAGCTCAGGAACACTTCAGAAAACCATTGTCAGTTAACACAGTTTGTCGCGACATTGACAAGTGCAAGTTAAAACTCTGCCATGGAAAGTGAAAGCCATACATTAACAACATCCAGAAACCCCACCCCTTCTCTGGGGCCGAGCTCATTTGAAATGGACAGACGCAAAGTGGTAAAGTGTGCTGTGGTCTAATGAGTCCACGTTTCAAATTGTTTTTGGAAATCATGGACATCGTGTCCTCCGGACAAAAGAGGAAAAAGACCATCCAGATTGTTACCAGCGCAAAGTTCAAAAGACACCATCTGTGATGGTATGGGGGTGTGTTAGTGCCCATGGCATGGGCAACTTACACATCTGTGATGGCACCATCAATGCTGAAAGGTACGAGGTCTGTTAGAAAAGTATCCGACCTTTTTATTTTTTGCAAAAACCATATGGATTTGAATCACGTGTGATTGCATCAGCCAAGCTTGAACCTTCGTGCGCATGTGTGAGTTTTTTCACGCCTGTCCGTTGCGTAATTCGCCTGTGAGCAGGCTTTGTGTGAGCAGTGGTCCACCCCTCTTGTCGGATTTTTATTGCGAATAAATGTCTGAACGAATTGGAACTTTGCTGCATCAAATTTTTCCAGAAACTGTGAGAGACCTCCAGGTGGACACCATTTGGAAAATTCAGATGGCTTTCAGGGATGATTTTATGGGGATTACACAGATTAAGGAGTGCTCCAGCCAGTTTAAAGACCACCCACAGCGTCTGAGAGCACGGCGCACTCCGAGCGCCGATCGACAGCCTGACACCCCGCTGAAACAACCAGATCATTTCCAACGTGAAGGCTTTGTTGATCCGGGACGTCGTCTGACTTCCACAAAAATGGCAGAAGACGTGGACATCAAGACTTTTTCGGCACATTCCACTTTTACAGGAGTTTTTTTTCATGGAAAGAGAAGCGGAGGGATATGCCACAGATCTGCGAATGGCGCGGGACAAAAGCACCTCCGTGTTGGTCTCACAGGACGGCTTTCAGATGGCTTTCAGACGGCTTTCGGTGGCTTTTCAGTCGTGTGACTATCTGAGAAACTGTGCATGAGCTTGACATGCCAGAACATGTCCTGTGAGGCTTCATCACGGCGTTGCTTTGCGCCATGCGGCTCCACCGCGACGCGCGGAATTCCTCCGCACGTCTGTCTCTATGTGCCGAAAAAGTGCAGCTGTCCACATCTTCCGCGATTCCTGTGGAAGTCAGATGATGTCCCGGATCCACACAGTGTCCAGTGTGGAAATGAACGTCACATTTCCCTGTTACAGGAGTTTTTGTTATGGAAAGAGGAGCGGAGGAATTCCGCGCGTCGCGGTGGAGCCGCATGGCGCAAAGCAACGCCGTGATGAAGCCTCACAGGACTTCACGTTGGAAATGATCTGGTTGTTTCAGCAGGGTGTTAGCCTGTCGATCGGCGCTTGGAGTGCGCCGTGCTCTCAGACGCTGTGGGCGGTCTTTAAACCAGCTGGAGCACTCCTTAATCTGTGTAATCCCCATAAAATCGTCCTTGAAAGCCATCTTAATTTTCCGAATGGTGTCCACCTGGAGGTCTCTCACAGTTTCTGGAAAAATTTGATGCAGCAAAGCTCCAAATCGTTCAGACATTTATTCGCAATAAAAATCCAACGAGAGGGGTGGACCACTGCTCACACAAAGCCTGCTCACAGGCGAATGACGCAACCGACAGGCCTGAAAAACTCACACATGCGCGCGAAGGTTCAAGCTTGGCTGATGCAATCACACGTGATTCAAATCCATATGGTTTTGCAAAAAAAAAGGTCGGATACTTTTCTAACAGACCTCGTACATCCAGGTTTTGGAGCAACACATGCTGCCATCCCTGCTTATTTCAGCAAGACAATGACAAGCCACATTCTGCACGTGTTACAACAGCATGGCTTCATAGTAAAAGAGTGCGGGTACTAGACTGGCCTGCCTGCAGTCCAGACCTGTCGCCCATTGAAAATGTGTGGGGCATTATGAAGCACAAAATATGACAACGGAGACCCCGGACTGTTGAACAACTGAAGTCATACATCAAGCAAGAATGGTAAAGAACTCCACCTACAAAGCTTCAACAATTTTTGTCCTCAGTTCCTAAATGCTTAGTGAGTGTTGTTAGAAGTAAAGGTGATGTAACACAGTGGTAAACATACCACTGTCCCAGCTTTTTTGAAACGTGTTGCAGGCATCCATTTCAAAATGAGCAAATATCTGCACAAAACAATCAAGTTTATCAGTTTCAACATTAAATATCTTGTCTTTGTGGTGTAGTCAATTGAATATAGGTTGAAGAGGATTTGCAAATCATTTTCTGTTTTATTACATTTTACAACAACGTCCCAGCTTCAATGTAATTGGGGTTGTACTCCAATAAGAGTTGATTTACACTAGTTGAGTTGATTTAGCCCTGTGGTGGAGTGTGGGAGTCTGAGACCCAATGTTACCCAGTAGAGTAAATTTTACTCAGCAACATTTACTGTGTAAGTATTTGATTATTGCCTTGACACCCCCTTGAGTTTTTTGGTTATATGACTACCTTCATGCTGTTTTTTTTTTTGCCAGCTCTTTGGTCATAATCAACTGATTTAAAAAAAAAAGTCTGTTTGCTATCTGTGACAACAGAAAAAAGTGATGAGAAAGTGTGGATTTTTTACGTTTCTTTCTTAGAAACAGGTATACATTTCATATCTTAAAAATGACATGAGGGACTGAAAATATCAGCTGTTTTTAAACTAAATCTTGTTTCCTTCTTGAATACGGTTAGTATAACCGTATACTCACCGTATACTAACAGTATACGGTTAGTATAGGGTTAGTAGCATAACATGTTATTATTAAATATTCAAACCATTCACACAAGGAATAAATATATAATCTTACCTGGCCGTTTCAGTGAGATCATCTTCAGTCTGATGAAAACGTATCCACATGAAGTCTGAATTTGGAAAACGACATCTGAAAATACTTTAATTCCTTGTCACGGCTGAAGAAAAATCACTTTGTCACACTAGCAGTTTGGTGCCAGGTTACAGCGCCGGCACAGGTGTCCCTTAATTGCATCTGTAATGATTTTTAATGATAATAATAATTTATTTACTGAATCATGCACACACGGAGCACCAAAAATGCAGCATTTATTTATGGAATAAAATGCGATCGGCTCACACCGGGGAACCATTAATATGTAAAATTTATTTATTCATTGGAGGGCATTTGCTTTACAGATATTCAGGCCTCGCAACGGGAAACTATTAATATGTAGTGATTTACAGTGAATAAGTTAAGCTCCCAAATTGATTTAGATTGGACTAGGCCCAATATAACGGGTCTGTTAGGGTCCCTTCGGGTTGTTTTTGAGGTCTTGTATTTTGTCTTCTTCCTTGTCTGTCTGTCCTGTCTTCTGAATGGTCAGTGTCCAAGTTTCTGTTGTATTTGCTCTGTCCATGACTTCTGTCTTTGTGAATCTGTGGGTTTGTCATTTGGATGAAGGAGTTGGAGTCAGGTGTGTGCGTGTGTAGGTGCATGTGCACGTCTGGTTAGTGTGCTCAGCTGCATGTGCATGTGTCCTGGCACGCCCCCCCTCCTAGTCCACAATGACGTGCATGCTGGCCCTCATCTGTGTGGATGTGTACGTCTGTGTGTGTGAATGCAGTTATACATGATTTCTTTGGGCGCTCAGGCCTCACTTCTTGTCTTCGTCTCCTCTTCTGTCATGCTGCGTATGTGTGCATATTATCCCTCCTTACTCTGTGTTGTTCCTGGTGCATGTGTGCGCTCTGTGTCTGGGTATTTCTCACTGAGCGTGCAGTGCTGTCGGTCTGGTTAGACCCCACCCTTTGTTCACGTTATGTTTTGTCTGTTCTCTCATCTTTCTTTCCAACCAAGTTTGTCTTACACTCCTGTGGTTGCTTGTGTCTTGGTCTTTCCACTGTGTGTTTGTCATTGTTCCTTTCTATGTCTTAGGCCTTATTAGTATGTTGGGTCACTTCATGTTTGCACTCTTCAGTCATGTATGTTCTGTTCTCTGCTGCCATCTAGTGTCTTAAATTAGTATTGACACTTCTTCTGAGTTTCCAGCTGGAATTAATTCACTCATCAGACTCTGTATTTAACCTCACCTGTGTTCATGTCCCATGCAGGTCCATTGTAGCTGTTTTCCTGTTGTAGCTGATTCCTGTTCTGCTTTTCATCTTTGTCCATGCAGCATGCTACTTATCATTCTGTTGTTAAAATGACTGCTCACCTTTTCTGATGTCCTGTGTTCTCCACTGCTCCCTTTTGTAAGTACTCAGTTCTGGTTTTGCACTCCCTGGAAGATTGTCAACTTAAGTTCTGCTTTGTCTCCTCACGCCCTGGATCTCCCCACAACCTGAGTGGGTGAACTTTGTATTTTGGTTGTTCCTGCTCCTCCACTGTTTTTGTATCTTGCCACCAGTCCAGCATTAAATTCACCTTTTGTCGTGACTGCTCTGCATTTGGAAATCTCAGCCTTGTTCAGATCCTGGCCTCAATCATAACAGGGTCACCAAAACAATTATTTAGGGCTTAATACTTATTTAAGTATTAATCTGGGGCACCACCTATTATTCATTTTATACAGCATAGGTACTATAATTTAAACATTAATTCATCATTCTCAAATGAATTAATTTAATTTAATCAATCTCTGATCTGAAATCTGAATTCTTATGATAAGGTTGACCAGGAGTTTCCTTCTGTACACAAATGACCACGGCAGAATTATTTACAATTTATTTATCCATCCATCCATCCATTTTCTTCCGCTTTATCCGGAGTCGGGTCGCGGGGGCAGCAGCTCAAGCAAAGCCGCCCAGACCTCCCGATCCACACACACCTCCCCCAGCTCCTCCGGGGGAACCCCAAGGCGTTCCCAAGCCAGCCAAGAGATGTAGTCCCTCCAGCGTGTCCTGGGTCTTCCCCTGGGCCTCCTCCCAATGGGATGTGCCCGGAACACCTCTCCAGCGAGGCGTCCAGGGGGCATCCAGAAAAGATGCCCGAGCCACCTCAACTGACTCCTTTCGACGTGGAGGAGCAATTTATTTACAATTTATAAAAGAAATGAACATTTGACTGGCATTTTATAGACAGTGATGAAAAATAAGTTCATTCATGGAAACAATTTCCTTACTCACTCATGAGCCATTGGAAGGAAGAGGGAAGACTCAAAACTTTAAGAAATAAATCTGATTTAAAATATATAAATCTGATTGAATTTAGTGATGAATTTTGAAGCCAATTATGAAGAAAAATATTAAATATGAATATGTTTAAAGAAAGGATGAGCCACCTGTATCCATTGACAAACCTCTTTCATGGAGCCTGGACTGGGTCAATTAGCTGCTGTTGGAGGGTTGGTTCCGTTTGTCCATCGTATTTCTGCTCTGGGCAGCATAAGCTCACTTGGGTCAGAGAGGTTAACCAAGCGGTGTTCCCGAGTGATCCCAGGGCTTGTGTCGGCTGGCTTTGTCTGCCTTAGCTGCCTGCAGTCATGTTTGAAATCAGCTCCGTTGCCAGCTTGCGGGAACCCAGAGGTAGAAGGTGTTTGTTGAAAATGGTTCCTCGTAGCTTTTTTTAAAAAAAAAAAAAAAAAAAAAAAAAAGCTTGTTTGAACCAATTTAAAAATCTTTGTGAATTTAGAAAAAAGTAAACTTTAAGAGCGTTGAAAATTATAATGAAAAAGTAAAAGTCGCTTTTTCTGTAAATTCGCTCTTAATTTGAAAAGCTCAGCTCGGAGGTTCTCTTAAAAATTCAAAAGACTTGACACACCTTAAAGCGTCAGGTTAAAACTTTAAGTTTGTCTAAAAGTAAAGAATGAATGCCACGTGGTAGCTTAGCTTAGCTTAGCAATGAGGCCTTGGCCCAAAAAGAAAATTTAAGTGTTTACAAAGAAGAAAGCAGAGAGCGAAGGAGGCAGAAGCGGGCAGAAGAAGAGATGAGCGTGGCTCTGTCCTAACTTCTTAAAGGGGGACTGCCGTCACCAAACTCCGCCAATTTAGGGTGGTTGTAATCTCACAGAAACTTCATGTCCTCAGAGCAGACAAATGATTTAACTATTTAAACACATTAATTAATTTGAAATACTATTTGTTCTCAGAGACTCAAATGGATACACATTGTTACTAGTCAGTTAAACACATCCTTTGGATAAACAGAGTACTTCAACATCAGCATTTTAGATACTGCAGAAAGGTCACACACACACATCAGTTAAAATGAGCACGTCAATAAAGTGGAATGATTACATGCAAAGTATTTTGTTTGAATATATAATATTCCCCGTAGAGACGGTGCCTGCTCCCAGACCACCAACAACCAGTAAAAATCTATTTAAGCATAAAAATTCAAAAAGAAAAAAAAATATAGCACCTTCAACTGCACCACAGACTAAAACAGTTAAATGTGGTCTATTAAACATTAGGTCTCTCTCTTCTAAGTCCCTGTTAGTAAATTATATATAATTGATCAACATATTGATTTATTCTGCCTTACAGAAACCTGGTTACAGCAGGATGAATATGTTAGTTTAAATGAGTCAACACCCCCGAGTCACACTAACTGTCAGAATGCTCGTAGCACGTGCCGAGGGGGAGGATAAGCAGCAGTCTTCCACTCCAGCTTATTAATTAATCAAAAACCCAGACAGAGCTTTAATTCATTTGACAGCTTGACTCTTAGTCTTGTCCATCCAAATTGGAAGTCCCAAAAACCAGTTTTATTTGTTATCTATTGTCCACCTGGTCGTTACTGTGAGTTTCTCTGTGAATTTTCAGACCTTTTGTCTGACTTAGTGCTTAGCTCAGATAAGATAATTATAGTGGGCGATTTTAACATCCACACAGATGCTGAGAATGACAGCCTCAACACTGCATTTAATCTATTATTAGACTCAATTGGCTTTGCTCAAAATGTAAATGAGTCCACCCACCACTTTAATCATACTTTAGATCTTGTTTTGACTTATGGTATGGAAATTGAAGACTTAACAGTATTCCCTGAAAACCCCCTTCTGTCTGATCATTTCTTAATAACATTTACATTTACTTTAATGGACTACCCAGCAGTGGGGAATAAGTTTCATTACAGTAGAAGTCTTTCGGAAAGCGCTGTAACTAGGTTTAAGGATATGATTCCTTCTTTGTTATGTTCTCCAATGCCATATACCAACACAGTGCAGAGTAGCTACCTAAACTCTGTGAGTGAGATAGATTATCTCATCAGTAGTTTTACATCCTCATTGAGCACAACTTTGGATGCTGTAGCTCCTCTGAAAAAGAGAGCCTTAAATCAGAAGTGCCTGACTCCGTGGTATAACTCACAAACTCGCAGCTTAAAGCAGATAACCCGTACGTTGGAGAGGAAATGGCGTCTCACTAATTTAGAAGATCTTCACTTAGCCTGGAAAAAGAGTCTGTTGCTCTATAAAAAAGCCCTCCGTAAACTAGGACATCTTACTACTCATCACTAATTGAAGAAAATAAGAACAACCCCAGGTTTCTTTTCAGCACTGTAGCCAGGCTGACAAAGAGTCAGAGCTCTACTGAGCTGAGTATTCCTTTAACTTTAACTAGTAATGACTTCCTGACTTTCTTTGCTAATAAAATTTTAACTATTAGAGAAAAATTACTCATACCATCCCAAAGATATCTTATGTTCGCTGCTTTCAGATGATGGGTATTTGGTTAGACTCTTTCTCTCTGATTGTTCTGAGTTATTTTCATTAGTCACTTCCTCCAAACCATCAACATGTCTATTAGACCCCATTCCTACCAGGCTGCTCAAGGAAGCCCTACCAATTAATGCTTCGATCTTAAATATGATCAGTCTATCTTTATTAGTTGGCTATGTACCACAGGCTTTTAAGGTGGCAGTAATTAAACCATTACTTAAAAAGCCATCACTTGACCCAGCTATCTTAGCTAAGATAGGCCAATCTCCAACCTTCCTTTTCTCTCAAAAATTCTTGAAAGGGTAGTTGTAAAACAGCTAACTGATCATCTGCAGAGGAATGGTCTATTTGAAGACTTTCAGTCAGGTTTTAGAATTCATCATAGTACAGAAACAGCATTAGTGAAGGTTACAAATGATCTTCTTATGGCCTCAGACAGTGGACTCATCTCTGTGCTTGTCTGTTAGACCTCAGTGCTGTTTGATACTGTTGACCATAAAATTTTATTACAGAGATTAGAGCATGCCATAGGTATTAAAGGCACTGCGCTGCGGTGGTTTGAATCATATTTATCTAATAGATTACAATTTGTTCATGTAAATGGGGAGTCTTCTTCACAGACTAAGGTTAATTATGGAGTTCCACAAGGTTCTGTGCTAGGACCAATTTTATTCACTTATACATGCTTCCCTTAGGCAGTATTATTAGAGCATTGCTTAAATTTTCATTGTTACGCAGATGATACCCAGCTTTATCTATCCATGAAGCCAGAGGACACACACCAATTAGCTAAACTGCAGGATGTCTTACAGACATAAAGACATGGATGACCTCTAATTTCCTGCTTTTAAACTCAGATAAAACTGAAGTTATTGTACTTGGCCCCACAAATCTTAGAAACATGGTGTCTAACCAGATCCTTACTCTGGATGGCATTACCCTGACCTCTAGTAATACTGTGAGAAATCTTGGAGTAATTTTTGATCAGGATATGTCCTTCAATGCGCATATTAAGCAAATATGTAGGACTGCTTTTTTACATTTGCGCAATATCTCTAAAATTAGAAAGGTCTTGTCTCAGAGTGATGCTGAAAAAACTAATTCCATGCATTTATTTCCTCTAGGCTGGACTATGTAATTAATTCATGATCATGAGGTTGTCCTAAAAGTTCCCTGAAAAGCCTTCAGTTAATTCAAATGCTGCAGCTAGAGTACTGGACAGGGACTAGAAGGAGAGTGCATATCTCACCCATATTGGCCTCTCTTCATTGGCTTCCTGTTAATTCTAGAATAGAATTTAAAATTCTTCTTCTTACTTATAAGGTTTTGAATAATCAGGTCCCATCTTATCTTAGGGACCTCATAGTACCATATCACCCCAATAGAGCGCTTCGCTCTCAGACTGCAGGCTTACTTGTAGTTCCTAGGTTTGTAAGAGTAGAATGGGAGGCAGAGCCTTCAGCTTTTCAGGCTCCTCTCCTGTGGAACCAGCTCCCAATTCAGATCAGGGAGACAGACACCCTCTCTACTTTTAAGATTAGGCTTAAAACTTTCCTTTTTCCACAGCATGTCTTTTTCCTGATTCTCTCCCCTCAGCCCCAACCAGTCCCAGCAGAAGACTGCCCATCTCTGAGCCTGGTTCTGCTGGAGGTTTCTTCCTGTTAAAAGGGAGTTTTTCCTTCCCACTGTCGCCAAGTGCTTGCTCATCAGGGGCGTTTTGACCGTTGGGGTTTTTCTGTAATTATTTATGGCTTTTGCCTTGCAATATAAAGTGCCTTGGGGCAACTGTTGTTGTGATTTGGTGCTATATAAATAAGAAGAAAGAAAAGAATAATAAATGCAAACAACATAAGTCTTTAGATATAAATGAAAGAAATGCTGATCTAAATTTTTATTTCAAACCAAAGGTCTTTGCTTCACGTGGGAGAAGTTTTTGCAGTCTTGAGAGGTTCCTGCCTTATTTTGATCATAAAGTTTGGGTTCTCTTGGCCTGGAGCAGCTCAGATTCGGACGTGAAGCAATTATAATGTCATGTAATTCATAATGACCGGAGTTTACCTGATAAAAGACGAGGGCTTCCCTTTGAAAAACTTTGAATTAAATCTTTGTTTTCCTCTCTGCGAAGCAGTGTTGGATCATCGGGGGATGTCTCCAGACTTATCTCAAGATCTCCAGATGACTTAGGAATTACTCAACTGGGGGTGGAAATGCAGTCTCTGTCTCCAGTGGGTTTTTGTGGTTGAGAGAGGATTAATATATTTTATTTAATCAGGGCGAATCGAGGCCATTGCGATACATGTGGCTGTTGGTTTGGGTCTCTATATACCGATCCGGGACCAGCATGGTCAGCTACAGGTGTAATCTGTTGATTACATCTGCGGCTGATGGTTTGGTCCTCTACTGTGAGGGGAGCCTCCCCTTCTTCCACCGTGGGCCACTTTGTGCCACAAGTTGAAAGACTCAAAATTATCCCATGATCCACAAAACAATAAAATAAAATAATGTGAAAATACTCTGTTTTGCCTCCGTGTTGAGTGGAGAAGCTGCACGACACTGTGCATGCATGCCAGAATTAACCGGTCTAACACGTATAACACCGTGCAACACTGACCCAAACCACATGGTGGAAATGGGGCTGTCAGTAGCTTGTAAAAATACATAAATTAATGGGACAATTAAGATAATGGTTCTTGTCCTGATGTCACTTTCTCCTTCTCCAATGTCGGGATTCGCCTGGAAGTTCCTGGTTTTTAGTGGCACGCAGTTCGAAATCTGAATATTTATCTCTTCGGTAACTGCGCTCCAGGAAAGGATAAATTCCAAACTGTTTAATTTTAGTCTTAAAAACTCAAAAAAAAAAAAAACATTACATATCGTGTAATGTTTTTTAAACACTCTTTAAACTCAAGCTGTCTGCAAGCTCAAGCTTTTTGAGCATCAGTCTGCCCATCTCTTTGTCTGTCCATCTATCCGTCCATATCGGACATTCTGTACCATTTGTCCAGATGTCAATGGAATGAGGCCCAAGTCAACCACATCAACAAAGTGAAACATGAGCTCACTCAGCAAACAAGGCCGTTGAGAAATAATAAGAAACAAAGTTGAGCAATGCAACAGATTTTTAAACTCCTGCACTCAGTCAGAGAAGAGCAAGTTTTCCATTTTATTTTTCATTTTCATTATCTGTCAACTGAGAGTATAAATGCCAGGAGGATTAGAGAAATTACATGGGCTCTCGCCTTTCCTGGTCTGGCGCTTATCCTCCACTCTGCTCATCTCCCTCCCTCTCGCGCCTTTACTCCCTCACCTTCCTTTCCTCGCTCTCCGTTTATATCCTTTTGCTCTTTTTTACCCGTCTCTCTCAATCTCTCTGTCACACTCTTCTTCACCTCACTGCCCAGTGAAATACCCCTGTTTCTATCTTTCTAACACTTTCCTTCTTTTGCAGCTTTTCCCTCTGTTTTGGTGCATGTGTCACTCTCGCTGCCCCGAGCGGTCCACTGGATCAGGATGACCGCTTCTGGCCCTGTACTGCTGGCTGACCACTTCTGGGCATGAAGAAGTGTCTTACAACAGGCTCCTAATCCCAAAGATCTATTACGGATAGCAGGACTGACACAGGTGACAGATTAGAGGGGGCAGACACTGTTTGTATTGATTGGCCTTCTCATCCCAAGGCCAGACTAACAGCTTGCTCATGTAACAGAAGAGCGTCATGAAATCCACCAGCTGTAAATGCATAAAGACCGGATGGTGGAGCCACGCACACGATGGCAGAGAACCTCCTTTAACCACTTTAATATCGCTGCCGCGCCCCTTGTAATATGTGCTGGCTCATTGTCGCCCAGTTTTGCTGAACCAAAAACCCAACAGCTCTGTGTTTGGACCCAAGGAAGTTTTATATAATATCACGAACTTGAGTTTATTGAGCTGCTTGTTAGGGATTTTTCTTTGGCAGCCACATTTGGACAAAGTCTGAGAGCCAAAACATAAAAACCAGCTTTACCCCACACTTTACATCCATTACTGCAGGTTGAAAAGCCAACGTCACTGAGGGTGAAGCTATTAAAAATAACAACCGAAACAACCCCCCCCCCCCCCCCCAAAAAAAACAACAACAACAAAAAAAAAAAACCAAAACCTGCAGCTAAAATAAAACTGCATAGACTCTTTTTTTCTATTCAGGAATCACACAAGTTAAGTCATAAAATGATTTGTAATGACAGAAATGACATTTGGAACATTCAGCAGCAGCTTTCTCAGAGAATGGACGTAATGGCTCCAATTATATGTGGTTGGAAAAAATGGCTGCAGTCCAACCTTTGAGCGGGTGACTTAATTAAAAACACTCATGTCCATCCAAATGTCCATAGCTCCAGACAGCATAGGAGGAGAACTTCATGTTTCTCCCTCTGCCAAAGAGGTAATGTTCCCAGCTGCAGTTCAATATACAGCATTTTGCCTTCAAAACTGGCTAGTACAAGTGGGGTTTTATCATTCAAATAGCAGTGTGGCAGTTACAGCCTTTCTCAATGAGTGGTCTGTGGACCACTGGTGGGCTGTGTATGGGGTGTTGCTGCTTGCTGTAGTGACAAGAACAACTTGGCTGTGTTTTATTTTTATTGAGGAGGAATAATGGATGGCTTGGTGGATTGTTTAAGTGCAGAGAATTGCCTGGCTTCAAACAGGTAAATGTGAATTTATGTGATATTTCCTGAAAATAATTAATTTATAACCTCAAAAAAGTTAACTTTTTAAGATCACATCATCAGCAGTCTGGCGTACATGACATAACTTATGCTGTGATGACACTGTCATGTTTTCTGACACTGACATCTGAGCGAGCATGTGTGTGTGTTTCTGTGTGGCAATTAGGTGCCACAGAGAAAGAAAGTTGTTTGCTTTACAGAGCGCTTTACTGAAGAAGACAATGTGGGTGCACAGATGTAGTTTAACATCATGACCCCGAGGTAGCCAGATCCAAACCGCATTTATATTCAGACCATTCAATCTATTGCTTCGTTTATCCTTTCTTTCTTTCGCTTAATTTTCCCCCGCTAAAACCCTAAAGAACATACGCCTGTGAGTATTATTTACCTTTTCTATGTTAAACCGACCTGTTATGGTGTTCTGAAACAGTTGATATATGTATTTTATAACTTAAAAACAGGAGCGATGCTTACGCGTTAGCATGTCTATGGCATTTTCAATGTTAAAAGTTAGCATTAAGCAGTTGCAGCTGTCATCACATTCAGGTGCATTTGTTTTCAAATTGTAATATTTCTTAAATTTATTTTTGTTTATATATTAATAATCTAATGATTATTATATACAATACATACTTAATATATACAGTTTTAGAGAAAGAGACAAAAAGAACCTGAATAGAAACACATACATAAATAAATAAATAAATAAATAAATACATACATACATACATACAGAAATAAATAAGTGTTTCCTGTGAACACCTAGTGACTCTTATGCCTCCATTTCATCCCTGTCTTATTTAAGTTTAATGACAGTTTGTTTTGGTCAAACCATATTTTCAATGTGTTAATTTCTTCAGTGATTTCCTCCAGAACTATCTGCAAAGCTAGAAAATTGCTGCATCCTAGTAAGAGCAGAATACTACTGGAATGAATTTGAACAAGGAAAGTTGTTTTTTTTCTCACCTAAATGGATGTTGCACTCACTCCAGTTTATCGTCTGGAATAGTCCCAGATTGCATTTCACAGCTTCTAGAATTCAAACATTTTCATGCAGGTGGTGTTGGGGGGTAATTTTGGGTTTCAGCTTTTTTTGTTTTTCACCACTTTCATCCCTGAATATGTCAATCGTGAGTCACTTTTTTGTGGATTAAAGTTACTAACTGGGACTCCTGACTTGTTGGGAGAAAGGAACGAGAATCATCCTCCGTTCTGTTCACACAGCTCCAAACGCTGTGCGGCTCTCTGATGAGTCAAGTTAGAACGATAGAATCCAGTCTGAATTAATAACTTCAAAGCGAAACACCGTTTTGTTTATTTTGATTTATGTCCAGAGATCAAGGGTACAGTGACCAATTTCATATTTATTTACTTTAAGACTCAATTAAATACATAGAAAACCTGTAAAGCCTACTTTTAGTACAAAATTCACGAGGTATCGATAAGGGAATCGATAAGGAATTGGACCGATAAGCAGAATCGATAATGGCATCGATATCGATAAAATCTTATCAATACCCATCCCTAGTCAGCTCATCGCTTTGCCTCTGTCTCTTGTGTAGCTAATGTGACCAAAGTGTAAGTGAATCTGAATGGCAATTTATTTCACTCCTGGGAGGCACACCCATTTCATGGGCACCTACTTTTGCAGATGTATATGACATGTAAAAATCTAGACCCTGGATTTAAGATGACACCATTTTCCCCCTAGATGTATTTCAAGGACAAAACAAATAGTATTGTGTATCAGTTTTGCACCATTCTCTTTTTTACTTGTTTTCCCTCTCTTAGTTGGTCGAGTGGCCTCCCTTCTTGTAAGGAGCAATGTCCCCTGAGTTTAGCTTGATGTAATAGATTGCCAACAACACGCTATTGCTACAAGGCTTCTGCTAATCACACTATTGATCCTGTAATTCTACCCATTTGAAACTCTTTACCTCAGTGGGCGGTATCAATGAATAAAGTCCAAGTCTCCCTTTGTTCCCTCGTTCACTGTCCCCGGTGTCTCTGGGGATGTGGCCTGTGTGTGCACACTCCTCCTCCACATCAAGCCTTTGCTCTGTCTTTAGTATTCAGCTCCCAGCAGGAGAACAAACGCAAATGGAGAATGGCTGATTGACAACCTTCCTTTGCCGTCTTTGTCTGTTGTGCTGTGCTGTCACATCCAACTAATGAACTTTTATGGTAAAGAAAAGTGTTAGAATGTGATCTCTTATGGAATATCAATAGGCAGAGTAATGGCCTGGTAGTCGAGGTGGTAGAAAATTCTTTGGTCCATTACACGCCATTTCAAAAGCATGTAGAACAAAAAACAAACACCTTTTTTTTGCCGTCTTGTCCGCCCCATGCACTTAGTTACCCTGACATTCTCAGCTGAATTAGATTAACATAGACACACCTCCTTCTCAGTAATTACGCTTTAGTACAACAGGAGCAAAGTCAGCAAAGCGTGCTGAGACTGATCAGGCTGAAATTTACAACATTACTCTGTGTGTGCATTCTGCAATAACGCAGATGGCGTGAAGCAGCTAACGGTGGATTTAATTTTCTCAGCACTTTGCTTCAGATAATTGACTCTTTTAGTGTAGATCTGCCAGAAGAGAAGCTGGAAGACAGAGTCAAACTGTAATGTTTCACCTGTGTTTTAATTAAATCAACATCATCAAACCTTTTGTTACCTAAAGGTGTTTTTTTCCCCAATTTTTGACCAAATAACATTCCAAAAAGTCAACACTTATTACTGTTAACCATATAATGAAACAATCATTTAATGTTTGATAGAAAACCATTTAAAATTCCATGAAAATTACTAGGCTTCAGGTTTAGACAGTCTCAGGTTCAATAATAATGGTAAAACTACTAAACTTGCCTGATGCAATGCCACATTATATGGAGGGCCAGCAGGGACGTCTTGGAATCTTCTGCTCTGGTAATAAGCGCACTAACCGCTTTGCTTGGGATAGATTTTTGAAGGTAATCTTTCTGTCGGTATCTGTATACTACAATTATGTTGATTTATGAAAGCTATGTGTAAAGGAAAACAGCGCAGGGAGATGCCACTTTTTAAATGAGGACATACAGTAGTGTTCAGAATAATAATAGTGCCATGTGACTAAAAAGATTAATCCAGGTTTTGAGTATATTTCTTATTGTTACATGGGAAACAAGGTACCAATATTTTCAGTAGATTCTCACAAATCCAATAAGACCAAGCATTCATAATGCGCTTGGTTTCAGTTCAGAAGGTTCCGGGTTCAAATCCCACCCCTGCCACATTTCTCCATGTAATGTGGAGTTGCGTCAGGAAGGGCATCCGGCTTAAAACTTGTGCCAATTCAACATGCAGATCCACCTTGGATTTGCTGTGGCGACCCCGAGTGCAAAAAAGGGAGAAGCCGAAGGGACTTACTATTCATGATATGCACACTCTTAATGCTATGAAATTGGGCTATTAGTAAAAAAAAAGTAGAAAAGGGGGTGTTCACAATAATAGTAGTGTGGCATTCAGTCAGTGAGTTTGTCATTTTTGTGGAACAAACAGGTGTGAATCAGGTGTCCCCTATTTAAGGATGAAGCCAGGACCTGGTGAACATGCTTTCCTCTTTGAAAGCCTGAGGAAACGTTCAAGACATTGTTCAGAAGAACAGCGTAGTTTGATTAAAAAGTTGATTGGAGAGGGGAAAACTTATACGCAGGTGCAAAAAATTATAGGCTGTTCATTAGGCTGTTTACAATGATCTCTAATGCTTTAAAATGGACAAAAAAAACAGAGATGTGTGGAAGAAAACGGAAAACAACCATCAGAATGGATAGAAGAAAAACCAGAATGGCAAAGGTTCACCCATTGATCAGCTCCAGGATGATCAAAGACAGTCTGGAGTTACCTGTAAGTGCTGTGACAATTAGAAGACACCTGTGTGAAGCTAATTTATTTGCAAGAATGTTAAATAAAAGACATGTGCAGAAGAGGTTACAATTTGCCAAAGAACACATCAACTGGCCTAAAGAGAAATGGAGGAATATTTTGTGGACTGATGAGAGTAAAATTGTTCTTTTTGGGTCCAAGGGCCGCAGACAGTTTGTGAGACGACCCCAAACTCTGAATTCAAGCCACAGTTCACAGTGAAGACAGTGAAGCATGGTGGTGCAAGCATCATGATATGGGCATGTTTCTCCTACTATGGTGTTGGGCCTATATATCGCATAACCCCCTTTTCTACTGTTTTTTTTTTACTAATAGCCCAATTTCATAGCCTTAAGAGTGTGCATATCATGAATGCTTGGTCTTGTTGGATTTGTGAGAATCTACTGAATCTACTGGTACCTTGTTTCCCATGTAACAATAAGAAATATACTCAAAACCTGTATTAATCTTTTTAGTCACATAGCACTACTATTATTCTGAACACTACTGTATAAAGGAATCATTGTGTTTGTAACTACTTCATACACTTAAATGTGACTTTTATTTTAACATCCTCAAATGACAAAACTCCCTCACATAGGCAAAGTTAAGCTCTGACCTGTAGACGTCTGAAGCGTGGGAAGTGTGTCTGAAGTGCGCACATGGTCTGTGGGAGAGAAGGACTGTTCTTCCATTACATTGCTCCTGATGTCCATCCCTTTTGGAAAGGAGGCACAGCTGTTTTCTGTGGAAAGGAATAGGCAGCTTTCACACCTGAAAGTTTGAACCAAGGCCTTTGTCACACATTGCAATTCCACGAGCGCACCACTGATGTTTACTCAGATGTGCTTGTCATCCATATGAGCTGCAGCTTCCTCTACTTGTGGTTGACTGGTTTTATACAGAATTGCCTCTGATGTCAGTGTGGTAAAAATATGCAAGTTCATTTTCCATCTTTCTGGTGCCTTTGTAATAGTGAATTTTAATCAAATCTATTATATAATGCCAAATCAACCAAATTCACATATAGGCACGATGCACGAGTAAGGTTGCGACCTTTCCCTAACCACAAGAAGAAGCACTTTGGTGATAGTGGCAATAAAAAACAAGAGCAATCAGAGATGTCTGACAGCCGCCAATCCAGATCCAGATCGCCTCCAAAATTCAGTGGAGTCTTCCATAGCGTAATGTGTATCAATGGGGCAAATTTGGTGAGAATCTGTGAAGTACTTTTGATGCAATCCTTAAAAACCTATAAAATGAAACTTGATCCAGAAGCCGGATCTGGATCACCTCGAAAATGCAAAAGTTTGGGCACCCCTGATAATTTTCATGATTTTCCTTTATAAATCATTGGTTGTCTGGATCAGAAATTTCAGTTAAATATATATTATAGCAGACAAACACACTGATATTTGAGAAGTGAAATGAAGTTTTAGTATTTACAGAAAGTGTGCAATAATTATTTAAACAAAATTAGAATTAGTGCAAAATTTGGGCACCCTTGTCATTTTATTGATTTGAATACATTTAGCACTAATTATTGGAACACAAAATTGGTTTGGTAAGCTCACTGACCCTTGACCTCCTTATACAGGTGAATCCAATCATGAGAAAGGGTATTTAAGGTGGCCATTTGCAAATGTTTCCCCTCATTGCATCTCTTCTAATGAGTGGCAACATGGGAGCCTCTAAACAACTCTCAAATGACCTGAAAACAAAAATTGTTCAACATCATGGTTTAGGGGAAGGATACAAAAAGCTATCTCAGAGATTTCAGCTGTCAGTTTCCACTGTGAGGAACATAGTGAGGAAATAGAAGACCACAGGCACAATACTAGTTTAGGCCCGAAGTGGCAGGCCAAGAAAAATCTCAGATAAGCTGAAGCGAAGGATGATGAGAAAAGTCATAGTCAACTCACAGACCTGCTCCAAAGACCTACAACATGATCTTGCTGCAGATAGTGTCTCTTTGCATTGTTCAAGTATACAGCGCACTTTGCACAAGGAGATGCTGTAATGCAGAGGAAGCCTTTTCTGAGTACACATCACAAACAGAGTTGCTTGAGGTATGCTAAAGCACATTTGGACAAGCTAGCTTTATTTTGGAATAAGGTGCTGTGGACTGATGAAACTAAAATTGAGTTATTTGGACATAACAAGGGGCAGAAAAAGAACACAGCATTCCAAGAAAAACACTTGCTACCTGCAGTAAAATTTGGAGGTGGTTCCATCATGCTGTGCGGCTGTGTGGTCAGTGCAAGTCCTGGGAATCTTGTTAAAGTTGAGGGTCACATGGATTCCAGTCAATATCAGCAGATTCCTGAGAGCAATATTCATGAATCAGTGACAAAGTTGAAGTTGCGCCGGGGCTGGATTTTTCAACAAGACAACGACCCTAAACACTGCTCAAAATCTATTAAGACATTCATGCAGAGGAACAAGTACAATGTTCTGGAATGGCCATCTCAGTCCCCAGACCTGAATATTATTGAACAACTGTGGTGTGATTTTAAGCGGGCTGTTCATGCTCAGAAACCAATAAACCTGACTGAACTGGAGATATTTTGTCAAGAATAGTCCAAAATACCTTCAACCAGAATCCAGACCCCCACTGGAAGCTAAAGGAAGTGTTTAGAGGCTGTTATTTCTGCAAAAGGAGGATCTACTAAATATAGATGTATTTTTTTTTCTGTTGGGATGCCCAAATTTATGCACCTGCCTAATTTTATTTTAAGAATTATTGTACACTTTCTGTAAATCCTATAAACTTCATTTCACTTCTCAAATATCACTGTTTGTCTGCTATATGATATATTTAACTGAAATTGCTGATCCAAACAACAAATGATTTATAAAGGAAATGTTATGGTTAGGGGTTCAGGTGGAACTGAACCGTTCAGACTATGGACCCAAACGCAGGGAGCTGGACACAGGAGTACAAAAGGAAATAATAATTTAATTAATTATTAATATAAATAAGGATGCTGCACTGGGGGTTTCCTGCAGTATGGAGAGTGGCCTGCTTCCTAGCAGTGAAAATAGTGGCCTACAGGATCCCGAGCCAGTCTTGAGAAATGAAGGCACATGCAAGGAAAGAAACCAGGGGCCAGGTGGGTCATGGCTTCAGTAACCAGGAACTATGGAGAAAGATAAAAATGGGTAAGTGGAGTGCACTTAGTAATGCTTGCCACAAACAGTCTCAGTTCAGAATAGGAGCAAACACAGAATGTCTCAGAATGAATAAAATAATGTCTGTAACTTTTCAGTCATTTTTTTAGCTCATCAGAATTTTCCAAGGTCAAGGGTCAAGCGCTGCGGTAGAAGCACAGTGCCAATTAAACTGAACAGAATACAGCTGGGCAGCGTTCCTTAATTGTTTGGTGTCAAAGTTTATGCAGTTCTTTAGCAGAGTTCTTGAACAGTTTTTTTTATGAAAGCACAGTCACTGGGATCCCACAGAGTCAGAGAGAGCAAAACTTAACTGGTGATTAGGTCCAGAAGTGCTCCAGGCAGGTGCTGACGCTTTTCCACAGAGATGTGTGGAACTGGTAGCCAGTACCAGGGTCCAGGTCTGCATGGGGGCAGTACTGGATAGTTCTGGAACATGAAGAGAAGAACAGTTTGTACTAATGCAGAGTCAAGCGGCCAGGCCAGCGTTACCTTCGTATAACTGCAGGGTACTTTGGCGTCTGAGCGCACAGCTAGAGATGCATTCAATGTCACAGCGCAACATCCTTATTTATATTCATAAATATTATTTCCTTTTGTACTCCTGTGTGCAGCTCCCTGCATTTGGGTCAAATGGTTCGGTTCCACCCGAACCCCTAACCATAACAGGAAAACATGACAACTATAAGAGGTGCCCACATTTTTGCATACAACTGTATGTATCTGTGGTGCAAATTTGGTGCGAATCTATGAAGTAGTTTTACCTTGTGTGTGCTTTTTATATGTGTTCATGTACCGGCCCGGTTATGTGTGTGTTATGTGTGTGTCGTCTGTCGTCATGAGGCCGGTTAAGGTTTGCTCAGCCCTGCTGTTGACCTAAGGCAGGATATACATCTGGAGCTGGTTCCCGGGTGCCTAAAGGCGACTTCTGCTCCTAACTGGCAATTAGGATGGGTTAAATGCAGTAATCACATTTCATTGTGCAGGGAACATGTTCCTTTGTGCATATGACAATAAAATTCTTTTGAATCCTTTGAATCCTTGAAGTAATCCTTCAAAGCCTATATAAAGGGAAATCCAGACTGGGATCACCTCCAAAACTCAGTGGAGTCTTTCATGCCCAAATATCTATCTGTGGTGCAAATTTGGTGAGAATTCCGTGAAGTGGTTTTGACATAATCCTTCAAAGGCTAGATAAAGGGAAATCTTGATCCAGAATCCGGATCTGGATCACCTCCATAACTTAATGGACTCTTCCATAGGCTAATATGTATATGTGGTGCAAATTTGGTGAGAATCCCTCAAGTAGTTTTGATGTAATCCTGCTAATAGTAATCCTTCAAAGCCTATATAGAGTGAAACCTGATGCAGAATCCGGATCTGAATCCCCTCCAAAATTTAATGGAGTCTTCCATGGCCTGATAGCTATCTGTGGTAAATATTTTGTCAAAATACATGCAGTAGTTTTGACGTAATCCTGCTAACAAACAGACAGAGAAATAAATAAATAAACACCAATGATTTTATTACATCTTTCGCAGACATAATTATAGGTCGCCATTTTTTTTTTTTGATAAGACGAAAATACAGTCACAGTTTTTGTAATGTGACAGGGCTTTGAACCAAAGATCTTTTGATCATAAGCCTGTCTCGCTAACTTCTTGACCATCACCTGAACCCCATCACCAAATACAAGGTCCAAATGAATATCCCTATTGGGCTGCAATTGCTATGTTGCAGATAGGAACAAAGGAAAAAGGTACAATAATTCAGTAAACCACAGCAATTACATTTTGAGAATAACCAATAAGGTGAAGGATGACAGCCTACTTTTCTGTAACTTCCTGTACTTGTACTGAAAGTCTGAATTATCCAGAAAAAAAAATTCACATTGCAACTAATATGCACCACGGCACTGTTCAACCGAGGCAAAGACCATCACTTTTGGTTGGATAAAAAGTGGCTGCTTTGTCCAGACTGAAGTTCGTGACAGCTTTATTATTTCCTGGCCAAGCTGAAAAGTAAAAAAAATCATGCGTAAACAGGGTTGGCATGAAAGGACCTTTTAAAAAACTAACAATAGAGCTCAGGCATATGACATCATGCATCCATAGCAACGCTCATGCTGGTTCTATACTGGCGTTATAAAATGGCTCTTTTAAGTTTTGAAGACCAATCTGAGCAAGCACAATGTGTGGACCTTTCCCCCCTCTTGTACAGTGGTGAGTTTTACACACACACACACACACACACACACACACACACACACACACACACACACACACACACACACACACACACACACACACACACACACACACACACACACGCCTGCCTGGCATCCGTCCATCTGTGGGAGACAATGGTGTAGCGTCCAGTTTTTTCTTTTTGACACTTTTTGTCTTTTGTTTCTGTCAGCATCTGTGTGAAGGACTTATCAGTCCAATGCGTGAGTGACAATCTCTGCTGCATTTGTTGCATGTGCACTGTGACGCCTGCTGAGGCTGCCGCTGTTGTTCCTTCCTCCGAGCTTGGTTCCTCTCCTGCTCAGCTCTCTGTGCACCTATTCTGACAGTAAGGCCCCAGGCTTGACGGTTCTCTGCACACTGCATGTGTTGACATTGATGCTGCACATTTTCATGTCCTTGCAGACATCCTTGAAGTGCGGGCGTGGTCGACCAGCCAAACGAGTGCCCTCCGCCAGCTCACCATACAGTAGATCTTTAGGAACGCGGCCTGGATAAATTCTCCTGACATGGCCAAGCCAAAGAAGGCACCTTTCGGCAAGAATGGTGAACATGCTGCTCATGTTGGCGTGTTCTAAGACCCTTGTGTTGGACGCCATGTCCTGGCATCTGATGTGCAGAATATGTCTAAGGCACCTTAGATGGTAGCTGCTGAGCTTTTTCTCATGTTTGATGTAGGTGGTCCATGCCTCGCTACCGTAAAGGAGTGTGCTGAGCACGCTGGTCTGGCAGACGCGCAGCTTTATCTTCTCAGTGCGGCTGGAGTTGTTTCAGACTCTGTGGCTTAGTCTTGCCATAACTGCTGCTGCCTTCCCAATCTTGCTGTTCACCTCTGCATCAATGGAGAGTGAGTTAGAGATGGTTGACCCAATGTATGTGAAGTGCTCCATGATTTCCATGCTGTACCCAACAATATCAGTGTTAGGGGGAGCAACTGTGCCCTATGCCATGACGTTTGTCTTCTTCAGACTGATGGTCAGTCCGAACTCCTTGCAGGCCTGAGAGAGGCGACTAACAAGCTGCTGCAGACCGTCTTCGGAGTGTGATATCAAGGCTGCATCATCAGCAAAGAGCATCTCACGAATGAGTACCTCCACAAATTTGGTCTTGGCGCAAAGTTGGGCGATGTTAAAGAGCTTACTGTCAGCCCTGGTGAGAACTCCCTCCAGTGGTGGGCACAGATAACCTAAAAATTAACTTTGATAACAGATAATCAGATAACTGAAAAGTTATCTTCGATAAAGTTAAAACAATAAACCACCTAAAAATGTATCGGACGTTACAGATAACCGATAAATTGCAGTACTGTCTGTGGTACACTTGCAACTACTAACAAGCTGATTTTGAGTTTTAACACCACAATCACTTTTGGAAGCATCAAAAGTGACAACAGACCCAAACAATGAGTCAGCACTTCTGTCTTTGAGTGGTCATGCCACTTGCTGGAAGCTCCAGTTGGCTTCCAGCAACTCTCTACTCAAGCACAACACTCCCGTCAGGCCGAGGTCTTGGAAAATAAAGCAGTGCTGAGTTATGGTTTGGTGTATAAACAAAACGAATACTGATAGAATAACTTCATTAATGTCAATTCTGTCATTTGTGCAAAGTTAAGATATAACATATATCTTTTAATGTTGAATAATGCACTAATTCTGAAGTTTTGTAACAAACACAGACAGATGGCATTCTGGGTTAAATGTGTCTCCGCGACACTGATTGGTTGATTCATTCTATGTAAACCAACACGTTAATGTGAGGTGTGTCGTGTGTTGGTGTTTACAGATAAATGTGCTTTTGTAAAATATGGCATTTTTTATTTGTAAAAAAGGCATAAAAAAAAAAGCCAAGTTGTAATTAGATAACTGTCTAATATAACCGGTGTCAAAATAAATAGAACACTGCCATGATCTACTGGTGCCAGTGTGAGTTTTGGCCCTTTTTCAGCTGATTTTTCATTAGTGCGAGAATTTTTTGGATCACACAGAGTTTAAGGTTAATCTCACATCCTGCATCGTTTAGTATACATGGAGTAACGAGCTGTGTTTAACATCTTACAACCACCTCCTGATCGCCGATCGTATGGTCAGATGAAATTCAAACCTGTTTGATATTCTGATCAGCCATCATGAGGGTATCCCGCTGCTGAAGCGCTACAAGCATCCAACCTTTCGCACTGTGCATGTGCAAACACCACAGACCTGTCTTGTAATTTTTTTTTGTTTTTTAAAGTTTGATGTCTCCCATCCAGAGTTTCTGTAAATTAAGTTTGAAAAAAAAGCTTCTGTTTATGTTTTGCTTCTGGAGACACGAGTCCGACGTGGTTTTTGAACGTACAATGTGTGTGAGAACATAAATCGTGCGCTCTGAACTTTTACACCGTGTGGTTCTGTGGTACAGTTTGAGCTGGAACCGAGTACAGTGATTGAAAATATCAGCCCAGCTTCAGTTTGAATACTGCCATGAACACTACTAGCCAGTAGATGACAGTAGAGACCTTGACAACTTGCCAAAACAAAATTCCAGATCATCTGTGTTGCTACTTGCTACGTTTAAGATGCGTGGAATTTAATAAACGCAAACACAATAACGTCTATAAATCCAGAGAATATTTTCACAAGAGTTTTAGGCACTAGAGTTTAATGCTGTTATCAGTGCAGCCTGATCAGAGTGTCTCAAATGCATTCTCCTGTCGTGAACGTACTGAGATTACCGTATCACCCATAATAGACATGGACACAGCATGTCCACACTAAAACCTTAAAAATTGGCGCATTACTTTAAAACTAAAACATATATCTGATATTTTCACTTTATAAAACTTCAGACGTGACGTTAATTTAAATAGCTTGTCCGAAATAAGTTTGGTTAAAATTTGAACCATAAGTTAAAAATGTATGCCTCTGGATGACTTGGGTGATATTGGCCACGTATCAGTTAAAAAACCCCACTGCAAGGAGTTTTGGGGGACAGCCGATCTTCTGCAAGAGCCTCAAGAGTCTGCTTCAACTGACCAAGTTGATGAAGGCGATTTAGAGTGGTACTTGCTGCTCTTGACCCTTCTACTGCAGCTGGTGCATTGAAAAGATCATGTCCACAGTAGACCTCACAGCTCAAAAGCCGCAATGGGACTCTGGGTAAACACACGAGGCCGAAGTCCGTAGATGCATGAAGGCAACACGGGTGAAGGCCTTCCCAACAGTGCTGAGAAGGGAGATGTCTTGATAATTATTGCAGTTGCTTTTCTCTCCTTTGTTCTTGTACAAGGTGACGATGGCCACATCTCGCATGTCCTGGGGAATGGATCCCTGTTCCCAGCAGATGCAGAAAAGATGGTACAGGTGTTTTAGCAGTGCAGGTTTTCCACTCTTTAAGATTTCTGATAGGATGCCGTCACTCCCTGGGGCCTTCCCACTAGCAAGGCAGTCAATGGTTTTTCCAAGCTCTTCCATGGTTGGTGACGCGTCTAGTTCTTCCATGATCGGCAGATCTGGGATGTCCTCGAGGGTTGTGACTGTGACAATGTTCTGGGTTGTGTACAGCTCGAGATAGTACTCAACCCAGTGCTGCAGCTGCTTCCTCTGGTCTGTGATGACTTTGCCTGTCTTTGACTTGAGTGGGGCATACTTGGAGGTCAATGGGCCTGTTGCTTTCTTGATGCCCTCATTTGCCCTATTTTGAGTTTTGAAGAGCAATCTGAGCACACACACACACACACCACATATATGTATATATAAAATCAGAGTATAGCATTAAGTCAGTTCAACTTCTGGGATATTGATCTGGTCAGTTAAGTAGCAGAGGGGGGTTGTTAATCAATTTTGGCTGCTTTGGTGTTCATGAAATTAACAACCCTGGACCCTGTAGAGGGTCCAGGAGTTGCTGTGTCTCCCAGCACAGTCTGAAGAGCATGGAGGAGATTCTAGGACACAGGCAGTTACTCAAGGAGAGCTGGACAGGGCCGCAGAAGGTCCATAATCCTTCAGCAGGACCAGTATCTCCTCCTTTGTGGAAGGACGAACAGGATGAGTACTGCCAGAGCCCTACAAAATGACCTCCAGCAGGCCACTGGTGTAAATGTCTCTGACCAAACAATCAGAAACACACTTTCATGAGGGTAGCCTGAGGCTGGCTTATAAAGTGCAGACCTGGCAACCTGCTCGAAAATGAAAGTAAAGCTGTGCCTCCGTTCTCAGCCAGAACCACAACCAACGCTACTTCTGCTTCAAATTTTTACCCTGATGGAGCACAATTAAACAAGTATCAAGCTGTACTCATTAGGACGCTTAAAGATGTTTGAACATGTTTGAAGCTGTTAAGACTATGAAGACAGGGAAGTGACTTCATGTTGAATCCGATTTGGCGAATTGGGGTGAAATTTTTGAACAGCTTGAAAATTTCACCCCAATTTCAAAACTGCTGCTGATGGTCATAACTACAGCATATCCAGTTGTATGAAAAAGTTTGGGCGCCCCTGATGATTTCCATGATTTTCCTTTGTTTGTCCATTGGTTATTTGGATCAGCAATTTCAGATAATCTATCATATGGCAGACAAACACAGTGATATTTAAGAAGTGAAATGAAGTTTATAGGAGACTCGGCTCCGCACCGTGGAAAATTCTACAGCTAGCCAGGCCCCTGTAGTCGGTGCGGACCAAGGTGGCTTAGCCGCCGTTAGTTCCCCCCTGGCAGATCCCGGGCAGTCGGGAAAGCAGGCTGACTGGGTGACTGTGAGGAGGAAGCGTAGCCCTAAACAGAAGCCCCGTGTACACCGTCAACCCGTTCACATCTCTAACCGTTTTTCCCCACTCGACGATACACTCGCCGAGGATCAAACTCTGGTTATTGGCGACTCTGTTTTGAGAAATGTGAAGTTAGCGACACCAGCAACCATTGTCAATTGTCTTCCGGGGGCCAGAGCAGGCGACATTGAAGGAAATTTGAAATTGCTGGCTAAGGCTAAGCGTAAATTTGGTAAGATTGTAATTCACGTCTGCAGTAATGACACTCGGTTACGCCAATCGGAGGTCACTAAAATTAACATTAAATCGGTGTGTAACTTTGGAAAAACAATGTCGGACTCTGTAGTTTTCTCTGGGCCCCTCCCCAATCAGACCGGGAGTGACATGTTTAGCCGCATGTTCTCCTTGAATTGCTGGCTGTCTGATTGGTGTCCAAAAAATGAGGTGGGCTTCATAGATAATTGGCAAAGCTTCTGGGGAAAACCTGGTCTTGTTAGGAGAGACGGCATCCATCCCACTTTAGATGGAGCAGCTCTCATTTCTAGAAATCTGGCCAATTTTCTTGGATCCTCCAAACTGTGACTGTCTAGCGTTGGGACCAGGAGGCAGAGCTGTGGTCTTATACACCTCTCTGCAGCTTCTCTCCCCCTGCCATCCCCTCATTACCCCATCCCCGTAGAGACGGTGCCTGCTCCCAGACCACCAATAACCAGCAAAAATCTATTTAAGCAAAAAAATTCAAAAAGAAAAAATAATATAGCACCTTCAACTGCACCACAGACTAAAACAGTTAAATGTGGTCTATTAAACATTAGGTCTCTCTCTTCTAAGTCCCTGTTGGTAAATGATATAATAATTGATCAACGTATAGATTTATTCTGCCTAACAGAAACCTGGTTACAGCAGGATGAATATGTTAGTTTAAATGAGTCAACACCCCCGAGTCACACTAACTGTCAGAATGCTCGTAGTACGGGCCGGGGCGGAGGATTAGCAGCAATCTTCCATTCCAGCTTATTAATTAATCAAAAACCTAGACAGAGCTTTAATTCATTTGAAAGCTTGTCTCTTAGTCTTTTCCATCCAAATTGGAAGTCCCAAAAACCAGTTTTATTTGTTATTATCTATCGTCCACCTGGTCGTTACTGTGAGTTTCTCTGTGAATTTTCAGACCTTCTGTCTGACTTAGTGCTTAGCTCAGATAAGATAATTATAGTGGGCGATTTTAACATCCACACAGATGCTGAGAATGACAGCCTCAACACTGCATTTAATCTATTATTAGACTCTATTGGCTTTGCTCAAAAAGTAAATGAGTCCACCCACCACTTTAATCATATCTTAGATCTTGTTTTGACTTATGGTATGGAAATAGAAGACTTAACAGTATTCCCTGAAAACTCCCTTCTGTCTGATCATTTTTTAATAACATTTACATTTACCCTGATCGACTACCCTGCAGTGGGGAATAAGTTTCATTACACTAGAAGTCTTTCAGAAAGCGCTGTAACTAGGTTTAAGGATATGATTCCTTCATGTTCTCTAATGTCATATACCAACACAGAGCAGAGTAGCTACCTAAACTCTGTAAGGGAGTTAGAGTATCTCGTCAATAGTTTTACATCCTCATTGAAGACAACTTTGGATGCTGTAGCTCCTCTGAAAAAGAGAGCTTTAAATCAGAAGTGTCTGACTCCGTGGTATAACTCACAAACTCGTAGCTTAAAGCAGATAACCCGTAAGTTGGAGAGGAAATGGCGTCTCACTAATTTAGAAGATCTTCACTTAGCCTGGAAAAAGAGTTTGTTGCTCTATAAAAAAGCCCTCCGTAAAGCTAGGACATCTTTCTACTCATCACTAATTGAAGAAAATAAGAACAACCCCAGGTTTCTTTTCTTTTCAGCACTGTAGCCAGGCTGACAAAGAGTCAGAGCTCTATTGAGCTGAGTATTCCATTAACTTTAACTAGTAATGACTTCATGACTTTCTTTGCTAACAAAATTTTGACTATTAGAGAAAAAAATACTCATAACCATCCCAAAGATGTATCGTTATCTTTGGCTGCTTTCAGTGATGCCGGTATTTGGTTAGACTCTTTCTCTCCGATTGTTCTGTCTGAGTTATTTTCATTAGTTACTTCATCCAAATCATCAACATGTTTATTAGACCCCATTCCTGCCAGGCTGCTCAAGGAAGTCCTACCATTATTTAATGCTTCAATCTTAAATATGATCAACTTATCTTTGTTAGTTGGCTATGTACCACAGGCTTTTAAGGTGGCAGTAATTAAACCATTACTTAAAAAGCCATCACTTGACCCAGCTATCTTAGCTAATTATAGGCCAATCTCCAACCTTCCTTTTCTCTCAAAGATTCTTGAGAGGGTAGTTGTAAAACAGCTAACTGATCACCTGCAGAGGAATGGTCTATTTGAAGAGGTTCAGTCAGGTTTTAGAATTCATCATAGTACAGAAACAGCATTAGTGAAGGTTACAAATGATCTTCTTATGGCTTCGGACAGTGGACTTATCTCTGTGCTTGTTCTGTTGGACCTCAGTGCTGCTTTTGATACTGTTGACAATAAAATTTTATTACAGAGATTAGAGCATGTCATAGGTATTAAAGGCACTGCGCTGCGGTGGTTTGAATCATATTTGTCTAATAGATTACAGTTTGTTCATGTAAATGGGGAATCTGCTTCACAGACTAAAGTTAATTATGGAGTTCCACAAGGTTCTGTGCTAGGACCAATTTTATTCACTTTATACATGCTTCCCTTAGGCAGTATTATTAGACGGTATTGCTTAAATTTTCATTGTTACGCAGATGATACCCAGCTTTATCTATCCATGAAACCAGAGGACACACACCAATTAGCTAAACTGCAGGATTGTCTTACAGACATAAAGACATGGATGACCTCTAATTTCCTGCTTTTAAACTCAGATAAAACTGAAGTTATTGTACTTGGCCCCACAAATCTTAGAAGCATGGTGTCTAACCAGATCTTTACTCTGGATGGCATTTCCCTGACCTCTAGTAATACTGTGAGAAATCTTGGAGTCATTTTTGATCAGGATATGTCATTCAAAACGCATATTAAACAAATATGTAGGACTGCCTTTTTGCATTTACGCAATATCTCTAAAATCAGAAAGATCTTGTCTCAGAGTGATGCTGAAAAACTAATTCATGCATTTATTTCCTCTAGGCTGGACTATTGTAATTCATTATTATCAGGTTGTCCTAAAAGTTCCCTAAAAAGCCTTCAGTTAATTCAAAATGCTGCAGCTAGAGTACTGACGGAGACTAGCAGGAGAGAGCATATCTCACCCGTGTTGGCCTCTCTTCATTGGCTTCCTGTTAATTCTAGAATAGAATT
Organism: Thalassophryne amazonica; assembly: GCF_902500255.1. Classification (NCBI taxonomy): domain Eukaryota; kingdom Metazoa; phylum Chordata; class Actinopteri; order Batrachoidiformes; family Batrachoididae; genus Thalassophryne; species Thalassophryne amazonica. The sequence continues at coordinate 39,358,733 of NC_047105.1, read as the reverse complement.
TAAAATTCTTCTTCTTACTTATAAGGTTTTGAATAATCAGGTCCCATCTTATCTTAGGGACCTCGTAGTACCATATTACCCCATTAGAGCGCTTCGCTCTCAGACTGCAGGCTTACTTGTAGTTCCTAGGGTTTGTAAGAGTAGAATGGGAGGCAGAGCCTTCAGCTTTCAGGCTCCTCTCCTGTGGAACCAGCTCCCAATTCAGATCAGGGAGACAGATACCCTCTCTACTTTTAAGATTAGGCTTAAAACTTTCCTTTTCGCTAAGGCTTATAGTTAGGGCTGGATCAGGTGACCCTGGACTATCCCTTGGTTATGCTGCTTTAGACGTAGACTGTGGGGGGGTTCCCATGATGCACTGTTTCTTTCTCTTTTTGCTCTGTATGCATCACTCCGCATTTAATCATTAGTGATCGATCTCTGCCCCCTTCCACAGCATGTCTTTTTCCTGGTTCTTTCCCTCAGCCCCAACCAGTCTCAGCAGAAGACTGCCCCTCCCTGAGCCTGGTTCTGCTGGAGGTTTCTTCCTGTTAAAAGGGAGTTTTTCCTTCCCACTGTAGCCAAGTGCTTGCTCACAGGGGGTCGTTTTGACCGTTGGGGTTTTTCATAATTATTGTATGGCCTTGCCTTACAATATAAAGCGCCTTGGGGCAACTGTTTGTTGTGATTTGGCGCTATATAAAAAAAAAGTTGATTGATTGATTGATTGATTTACAGAAAGTGTGCAATAATTCTTTAAACAAAATTAAACAGGTGCATAAATTTGGTCACCCCAACAGAAAAAAATTCAACAATATTTAGTAGATCCTCTGTTTGCAGAAATAACAGCCTCTAAACCCTTCATATAGCTTCCAATCAGAGTCTGGATTCTGGTTGAAGGTATTTTGGACCATTTTTCTTTACAAACCATCTCAGGGTTGTTGGTTTCTGAGCATGGACAGCCCACTTAAAATGGCACCACACATCTTCAATAATATTCAGGTCTGGGGATTGAGATGAGATGAGATTTATTGTCATTGTCATTACATGAGTGCAACAACAACGAAATTACGTTTACACTTCAATTACCTCAGACAAGGTACAGCAATTAATCCACAATTATTACTTGTTTACTGTAATAATGGCACACATCAGAATTAAAGACAACACATATACATTTGACATTGTTTAAGTGCACTAAACTTGAAGCAGTCCGTCATCCGAATTGAGGCAAAGTGGGTGAAGGCTGCAGCAGGAGGGGCACACGCCACCCAGCTAGGGGGGTTAAAGGCTGCAGCAGTAAAAACAGCGCTGCCTTCGAGGTGGCAGGGAGGAAGCCAGGGTGAGGGGAGTGGAGAGACACGGGGGGGCGGGGGGGTAATAGGGATGGAGGGAGGAAGACATGCGTCATGTGCAGATGAGTTAAGTTTCTGTCAGTTTCTGGCCGTGTGCCTGTAAAGTCTGACATTGCTAGGCAACAGCAGACTGGTGGTGGGGGAGAGGGTAGATAAATGAGAAGGGGGAGCTGAATTCCTTCACCAAGGCTGTAGATCCTTCTGGGGGAAAAGCAGGGTATTTAGCCTTAGGAAGCCGATAAGGCTGCCATGTTGATGTTAGGCAGAGAGATACAAAATTCCATTTATTGCACCTCTGACTGTCTAGAGTCCAAGAATAAAAAATATTCTCCGATCCTCAGCAGCACAATCCTTTACAATGCAGCATATATGCTTCAAGATGGTATCCATTTTGCATTTGAGTTCAAGAGTTCACGCAGTCTGACATTACACAGCATTGCCCAACTCATTAATCATGACGGACAGATGAGAGGGCGAGATTCTGGAAGCAGCCGTGTTGCTAAATTTCCTGTGGGTCAGGGCAGCACACAAACCAGTCAGCGCCAAACCTCCCACCATAAAAGCAAAAAGAAATAAATCCTCAACGTCTTCCACAGAGTGGACCCAGCATGTCACACTCCATCTCTCTCAGGCGTCAAGAGCATAGCCCTCTGGGTAAGTGCCATCAGGCCACGCAGGGTCTCCCAGCCCCGATTCCTTGTCGAAAAAAAATGGTGTCAATAGCGCTGAGAGACCAGCTGATCAATTCCATGGTTAATCCAAATCTTTATTTGAAGAATTCACAGTCTGGTGAGGCTGGGACATTGAAAGTCAGAGCAGAGATAGCAAAAAGAAAGGAGGAGAGGAGAGGGGAGGAATGCGACCTTTCCTTGCTGGAGTCCTAAGCTGTATCAAGATGGCCATTCCAAAACATTGTATTTGTTCCGCTGCATGAATGTCTTAGTAGATTTTGAGCAGTGTTTAGGGTTGTCGTCATGTTGAAAGATCCAGCCCCGGCACAACTTCAACTTTGTCAGTAATTCTTGAACATTGTTCTCAACAATCTGCTGATATTGACTGGAATCCATGTGACCCTCAACTTTAACAACATTCCCAGTACCTGCACTGGCCATACAGCCGCACAGCATGATGGAACCACCTCCCAGTTTTATTGTAGGCAGCAAGCGTTTTTCTTGGAATGCTGGGTACTTTTTCAGCCATGCATATGGCCCCTTGTTATGTCCAAATAACTCAATTTTAGTTTCATCAGTCCACAGCACCTTATTCCAAAATGAAGCTGGCTTGTCAAATGTGCTTTATCATACCTCAAGTGACTCTGTTTGTGGCGTCTACGCAGAAAAGGCTTCCTCTGCATTACAACATCATACAGCATCTCTTTGTGCAAAGTGCGTTGTATAGTTGAACAATGCACAGAGACACTATCTGCAGTAAGATCATGTTGTAGGTCTTTGGAGCAGGTCTGTGGGTTGACTATGACTGTTTTCACCATGCTTCGCTTCATCTTATCTGAGATTTTTCTTGGGCTGCCACTTCGGGCCTTAACTAGTACTGTGCCTATGGTCCTTTCCTCACTGTGTTCCTCACAGTGGAAACTGGCAGCTGAAATCTCTGAGATAGCTTTTTGTATCCTTCCCCTAAACCATAACATTGAACAATCTGTGTCAAAGAGGGGAAACATTTGCAAATGGCCATCTTAAATAGCCTTTCTCATGATTGGATTCACCTGTATAAGGAGGTCAAGGGTCAGTGAGCTTACCAAACCAATTTTGTGTTCCAATAATTAGTGCTAAATGTATTCAAATCAATAAAATGACAAGGGTGCCCAAATTTATGCACCTGCCCAATTTTGTTTACATAATTATTGCACACTTTCTGTAAATACTAGAAACTTCATTTCACTTCTCAAATATCAGTGTGTTCGTCTGTTATATGATATATTTAACTGAAATTTCTGATCCAGACAACCAATGATTTGTAAAGGGAAATCATGAAAATTATCAGGGGCTCCCAAACATTTGCATACCACTGTAACAGGTTTGTTCATGATTGGCAAAATATGGAACAAGGACTTACTGTGATGTGTCAAATTGTATCCTGATTTGATATTGGGGATGAAACTGGAAGGAATGGCGCTCTGTGGAATAGGTGTATAAAGCATGATTGCAGAGAAAATCAGCACCCCATAAGTTTTAATGTCGACGCCAAAGCAAATCCCTGGGAGAACTGCCACGCAGTCCCCAAAATTATGATTTAATAAACATCCTCAGCAAGGTTAGACTGTTAGCTGGTGTGCACTAGACAAGACAGGCGTGGGCAGGCTTTATCTTTATTATCTATTAATGTATTCATTGGGACATAGCCAAAATCACCACTGCCAACATGGCCATGCCCAGGTATGGACTTTCTATCGGCTGTTCCTGTGTCCCCAACCGAATGGTCTCCCCTAAAAATCAGTCTGCCCTGCCTTCACTGTGCATGCATCATTTCAGAGCATCAGCAGTATCATTTCTGAGCGACACCAGTGATTCACTGATTATCACCTCACTTCTGCTTGAAACTGCACTTCAGTCATCATCTACCTCAGTGACAGATATCTGAAGCTTTTGTACAACAATCATTTCCACATAAATTCAGCATTATTTCATCATAAAAGACGGGGACCAATCAGAGCGCCACAGCCGCACGTCTGAGTCTGATGTCCTGTTGCGCATACGTCATTTTGGAGCGTCAGTAGTGATTCACCGATTATCGCCTTGTTTCTGATTAAAACTGACTTTAGAATGATTTAATAGGTTTTACTTTGTCATCTGATGATTAATAATCACATTATTCCCTTTGATCGCTTTGGGTGTAGAGAGTCAGAGTCAGTTTCAGACACATACACAGTGAAGGTACAGTGAAGGCAGGGCGGACCAATGTTTAGTGGGGACCTTTACGTTGGCGACATCGGCTCTCTGTAGAGAACGTATGGGTGACATCACGCAGGCCTTGTACAGTATCAGACAGTCTATGATGTATCTGGAAGGGAATCCGGTGTAAAATTTGTGCCAAATCCCAAACTGGGATTTGACACATCACAGCCCCTTCACAACCAGCTAAGTGGTTGTGAAGGGGCTGTGATGTCATCATTCTGAAGCTCTGTATCTGCTTTTAGAATGCATCACTTTAGTGACTACACTATATCTTTGGCAACAAACTGCAATATTTGTTTTTAAGACACCTGTTGACTTGCATCAGCTTGTTTTAAAGGTGTACAGCATCTCCTACTTAAGCATTAAGAGAAAGTGAGGGATAATATGGAATAAGAGCAGGGCGTGGGTTGAAAAAAATGCCTGCTGAGGATTACAGAAATGAGAATAGCATGAAAGAAAATGAGCAATGGGATTTACATGGAGAAGTTACAGGAATGGGGCCTATATCTGATGGATTTAGAGGAGTGTAGCTGGTTCTGGAAATGTGTAGGTGAGCCTTTTGTAATACTGACATTGGGATAAAACTCTCATATGAAACGAGGTATTGTCGGCAGAAACGAGAAGATGAAGTGTTATGTGGAAAGGGATAAATGAAATACAGCTGAAATCGTAATACACGTGCTCTCTTTCTCATTCTGCTCACAGACAGCGACAGGACATGTCTATAAATTATGGAATCACCCTGTAAATTTTCATCCCAAAAACTAACACCAGCATCAAATCAGATCTGCTCGCTAGTCTGCATCTAAAAAGGAGTGATCACACCTTGGGGAGCTGTTGCACCAAGTGGACTGACATGAATCATGGCTCCAACACGAGAGATGTTAATTGAAACAAAGGAGAGGATTATCAAACTCTTAAAAGAGGGTAAATCATCACGCAATGTTGCAAAAGATGTTGGTTGTTCAGTCAGCTGTGTCTAAACTCTGGACCAAATACAAACAACATGGGGAGGTTGTTAAAGGCAAACATACTGGTAGACCAAGGAAGACATCAAAGCGTCAAGACAGAAAACTTAAAGCAATATGTCTCAAAAATCGAAAATGCACAACAAAACAAATGAGGAATGAATGGGAGGAAACTGGAGTCAATGTCTGTGACCGAACTGTAAGAAACCGCCTAAAGGAAATGGGATTTACATAGAGAAAAGCTAAACGAAAGCCATCATTAACACCTAAACAGAAAAAAACAAGGTTACAATGGGCTAAGGAAATGCAATCATGGACTGTGGATGACTGGATCATATTCAGTGATGAATCTCAAATTTGCATTGGGTAAGGTGATGATGCTGGAACTTTTGTTTGGTGCCGTTTCAATGAGATTTATAAAGATGACTGCCTGAAGAGAACATGTAAATTTCCACAGTCATTGATGATATGGGGCTGCATGTCAGGTAAAGGCACTGGTTAGATGGCTGTTATTACATCATCAATAAATGCACAAGTTTACGTTGATATTTTGGACACTTTTCTTATCCTATCAATTGAAAGGATGTTTGGGGATGATGAAATCATTTTTCAAGATAATGCATCTTGCCATAGAGCAAAAACTGTGAAAACATTCCTTGCAAAAAGACACATAGGGTCAATGTCATGGCCTGCAAATAGTCCAGATCTTAATCCAATTGAAAATCTTTGGTGGAAGTTGAAGAAAATGGTCCATGACAAGGCTCCAACCTGCAAAGCTGATCTGGCAACCGCAATCAGAGAAAGTTGGAGCCAGATTGATGAAGAGTACTGTTTGTCACTCATTAAGTCCATGCCTCAGAGACTGCAAGCTGTTATAAAAGCCAGAGGTGGTGCAACAAAATACTAGTGATGTGTTGGAGCGTTCTTTTGTTTTTCATGATTCCATAATTTTTTCCTCAGAATTGAGTGATTCCATATTTTTTTCCCTCTGCTTGGTCTAAAAAAGTAACCGTTACTGACTGCCACAATTTTTTTTCCTGATTTCTTATAGTGTTTTTTAAAGCCAGAAAGTTGCCATTTGAAATGACTTTAGTTTTGTGTCATGTCTGTGATCTGCTTTTTTTCTACAAAATTAAACAACTGAATGAACATCCTCCGAGGTCGGTGATTCCATAATTTTTGCCAGGGGTTGTACATCCAGTATACTCCTCACAGAGGACATGTCCACATCCACTCATGGATGTGATCCGTCTGTAGCACCTCGCGCTCAGGTCCTCAAGTTCTCTCACAATTGTGTTAAATAAAGTCCATAAGTCCTGCTCACAGACTGATTGCCAGAGACCGAGGAGGCCCAGTGTGAAAGGGACTTTTGCGTCCCACAGTGTTGTGGTGTAAATGCCCACTGACATGAGCATGCCTTTGATTCATGCAATAGCAGGACCTGTGTCGTGCTAGAGAGTAAACTCGTCTTTAACGGGTGCAGACATGATGCAAAAGGGGCGCCGGTGCGTGCTATTGCACACAGAGAATTTTGAAATGTTCAAAAAATCTTTCATGCACAAATGTCATGCTACGTGGCGCGATCTAATCGCCAACACGACATGCAGCTTGTCAAGTGGAGCAAAGAAGTGAAGAGAGCGAGTGGTGACATCAGCGGATCGCATCAGAGCGCAGCTCATCTGAAGGATTATAACAAGAAGTTAAACCTGTTATAAACATACTTTAACAGCTGCACACAAAAAGGAAAGAACACACAACTGTTTTATCAAGCCTTTTTAGATGGCAAAAAATGCTTTCTGCAGGTAGTTAGGTGCGCATGCCTAACATCCTGTGATTCAGGATGCAATTAGAGCTGTTTTCAATGGCCAATTTGCAGAAAAAAATAATTAAGCCACCACAAAATAATTATTTTATATACGCAGCGTCCAGCGCAGAACATGTGACAGGTGATAGAACAAAGAATAGCATGCTCAGGTAATACCACGACAACGTTCGTGCTATTACCTGAGTCACAGGCAATGCTTGTGTCAGTGCACTTTTAGGCTGCATCAACTCAGCACTAAGTTGCATCAACTTAATACTGTGATACACAACTCTGATAAGACTGAAATGATCGTTCTTGGTCCAGGGAGACATCGGCATCAATTTGACCAGTTAACACTCAGCCTAGGCTCGTGTGTCATACATCACACTGACAAAGTGAGGAACCTTGGGGTAATTTTTGATTCTACGTTGTCCTTTGGCCTCCACAATAGAGATATTACGAGGACTGCTTTCTTCCACCTGCGAATTATAGCAAAGATTTGTCCCATCCTGTCTATGGCTGATGCTGAGACCCTGATTCATGCGTTTGACTCTTCTAGATTGGACTACTGCAATATTCTATTTTATGTTTTACCGCAGTCCAGCATTAGGGCTCTCCAACTGGTTCAGAATTTTGGTGCCAGAATTTTGACACGAAGCAGAAAGTTTGACCACATTACACCTATGTATTTTGGTATCTCTTCACTGGCTTCCTGTCCCAGTGTGATCAGATTTTAAGGTTCTTCTACTAGGCTATAAAATTGTTCACGGGCTGGTACCTCTATACCTAGCTGACCTATTTAAACCCTCAGTACCAGCCCGGGCTTTGTGTTCTCATGGTGCAGGACTACTTAGTGTCCCTAGGGTGAATAAAAAGTCTGCGGGTCACAGAGCTTTCTCTTATTATGCCCCTGTTCTGTGGAATGATCTCCCTGCATCAATAAAACAATCAGATTCTGTAGATACTTTCAAGTCCAGACTTAAGATGCACTTATTTTACCTTTCATATGGCTAGCATACTGGCATAGTATGTTTCTATGCTTTTTACTTTTTAAATTCATTTTATTTGGAAACGGAGCATGCCGTGGCCTCAATTTTATCTAAAATCGGGGTCTTTTAGTGAAGCTTAGTAGTGGCCTGCAGTCACCTTAGTATTTCTTCTGTTTTTCTTGTTGCTTAATGCTGACAAATTACACTGTATTTGTTGTCTTTCTGATGTTTGATTCTGCTTTTTTTCTTGTCTCTCTGTTTGAGGTGTGGCTCCATCCAGAGATGGGTGTGGTATCTGTTCCAGAGACTGTCTTGTGCACTGGCAACATTTCCTGCAGGTTCGTTTTGTAAATTGTTTTGTAATTTGTGTCTGTAGCATGGCACAGGCAGGGGGTCGCCCCTTTGAGTCTGGTCTGCTTGAGGTTTCTATCTCAGAGGGAGTTTTTGCCTTACCACTGTTGCTAAGGTTAGACCTTACTTGTGTGAATCGCCTTGAGGCAACCTTGTTGTGATTTGGTGCTATAAAATGAAATTAAATTAAATAGTACTTTTTCATCTATATCAGAAGCTCAAAGCACTTTACAGTAATGCCTCACATTCAAACACCAATGCCAGGGTGCTGCCATGCAAAGCGTTCACTACACACCGTGAGCAACTTGGGGATTATAGTTCTTGCCCAAGGTCCCTTTGTGATTTTCCGGCCAGATGGGGGTTTGAATCGAGGATCCTCTGGTCTCAAGCCCGCTGCTTGAGACCAGAGGATCCTCGACCTCTGGTCTCAAGCACCAAGACCTTTTGGCCTGTGACTTGACCAAGGTTTTGAACTGATACACCTTTCCTGTAGGTTTGGTGACCCTAGGCCTCTCCATTCCAGAGCAATTACGCTAATAAACCAATTGATGACGCTACCCAACAAGCCTGCCCAGTGACCAGGGCAATACAGGATGATGATGATGATCATCATCATCATCAAACTGAAAAGATGATAATACAATGCAAGCAACCTGACTTGGTGGAAACATACTTCTCATTTAAATAGTCTTTTTCAGGTCCTTCATAGTTGATGGAAGTTGCAAAAAAGTGTTTTTGAAATTGAGTTTGCTTATAACCATGCAGTATCATCACAATAACTGATGCACAAGTACACCAAATTTGATATACAGATTAAACCTAAAAATAAATCACACAATGTAACATGCCATGAATCTGAGGATTTTAATGAACCGTCTGATCAATGTGTGATAACGACCTGTTCCTGTTCAAAGACATGACATGATGTCTGTCAGAGCCTTTGGCATCAATACAGTGATGCAATGACAGTGATGGGCTCTGAAAAGGATTGGGTTTAGCACCAAAGGTGTTTGAGGCCTGAGGCAAAAATGAGCCACTGACAGGTAAAGTGGGCTATTCCACATGGAGGCTCTTTACTGGCCTTGAGAGGTCAGAAAAATACAAAGGAAATTTTACTGTAAGTGACATTTTTTTCAGAGAAAGGGGAGACCACAACAAATTACACTGTATACAATTTTAAAGCATACAATATTGGGAATATTATCAGTACCATTAGCTAAAAGTTTTGATTTTGGGGTGAACTCACTTTACCTAGAGAAAGGATTATGGGCATGTTTAACACTGGGTTAGGATTTGGCACTTTGTGCTTCATTTCAATTTATTTATACGATGCTAAATCACAACACAAATCATCTCAGCGTGCGAAACACAAGTAACGTCTCACCCTTAGATCCTGAAGGGTATTTTCTTGATTTTACTGTACCTTAAGAAATTCCCCATTTTAAGGCACTTTGAGTATAATGTCCACGTGTTGCATATCAAAATGCTGATACCAGTCTCAGCTTCCTGAATGTGAGACATGTATTTGTCTGGAACACTCTGTGAAGATCTATGACTAGAAATATGATGAAAGGTTGACCAGGACACAGGATAGCATCATTAGGGCTTCAAGGGTTCAACCCTACCCACAACTTTAGCAACAATTATTGGTGACCGTGGTAAGTAAACACTCCCTCATGTTTTTTGATTAAAGGAAGAAACACTAAGCAGACCAGACTCAGTGGTGTGACCATTGACTACAGCCATACCAACAAAATTGTCATGGCAGGGCGTGGCGTGGTACAGAAGGAGGTACGACACACAATGCAGACTCGCAGGCACAGGAGTAAAGGTAAAAAAAGACTTTATCGAGATAACCGGCAATGGTATGGTACACAGTGATTCAGTCAGCGGGGCGGCGGTACAGGTTGACGAGAAGCAGATTCATAGGTCAGCAGACAAGCAGAGGTCAGGCGCATGGCATGGCAGACATCAGAGAACACAGGCAAGGTAGAAAACACAAGGGAAACAGGACTGATTCAAGGACGCGAGGAAGAGTAACAAGTACAACAAACTGGCAGGGAAGTGAGGGACTGTGAGGGCTTAAATACAGGGGGAGTAATCAGGCCATGATGTGAAGCAGGTGTGGAGAAGGTTCTGGAAGGGGTGTGGCCAGACAAGACAGGTGGATGTGACAGACAAAACTAAGTGCCAATGACAGCACCCACAACCAACATAGATAAAAAGAACTGAAAACCACAAAATGAAGTGCTAATGTTACAGGACACAGAAAATAAAAGGCAGAGACTTAACTAAGAACAGAACTCACCATGTGGCTAAAGTATAAAGGAAAATACAACTAATGACTATAGTGCAAGGCCGAATGAAAATACAAAAAGAAAATAAAAAGCAAAGACTAAACTAGAGCTCATTGGAGATAAATAATAACCAAAACCAGAGACTAAAGCATAATACACTAAATGTGATAAAACTAAACTGAGACTGAAGTAACAAGCAATAAAGAAAAACAAACTACATGCTGGACAGGAACAAAGACAAAACTAAATACATGGCAACACAGAAAATAAATGAAACAAAACTAATCATAAATAGAGCATGACCCAGATGAAAAAACACAGACTGGCTAAAGAATGAAAGGTAATAATGATACAAAACTGGCAAAGCAAAACAGAAGAGCATGAACATGTGAAAAAAATAAACAACTATCAGATCAAGGTCAGGGCAGAACATGGGTACAAGAAAGGGGAAAAAAGAAATCATAACCCCAAACAAGGCTGAAACCTGACAAAAATGGAACAAAACCGCAAGAAAGAAGTGTCAGTAGATGAAGTGATAGAAATGTTGCAGCTACGCAACCATATACAGTCCAGTGTTGACATTGTCAGATGGTTGAAAAGGCAACCAGGAGGTGATAATTAGTGTCCCAGTAAAATGGACTGCAATTCACCATTTTTTCAACAAGGAACTCAGTGCTGGGGGACCCTGCATGCCCAGATGGATCCTACCCTGTTGGCTATGTTCTCGACGCCTGGGAGAAGTGGCGCGTTGCATGCTTGGTACCACTCTCTGTGGAGGACGTCGAAGACTTATTTCTAATTGGTTTTATTGTGGGAGGGCTGGTACTTATTGGTTTATGTGCTGCCCTGACCTACCGCAGAATTGGCAAGACGGCTGCTACCAGAACCACAACCCCTCACCTGTCCATCATGATTAATGAGTTGGGCAAGGTGATACAGTCTCAGACTGCATTAACCCTTGAACTCAGACGTAAGTTGGAAAACATCTAGGAGCAAATGTACACCTTGCAAAGGAAGATGTTGGAGACCAGGGAATGCTCATAATTTGGATTTGGTCAGTCAGAGGAGCTTTAAATGGTGTTTCTCTGCTTAACCCTGAACATGGCAGGCTTATCAGCTTCCGAAGGTCAAAATGCCCTGCTGTTTTCCTCCAGAAGAATGTTTAAGGCCTTGGTGAACCATTCGACTGCCCCTCTTATCTTTCTGCGCTCCCCTTTAGTCTGATGTTGTCAAGGCAACTCCAGACATTATGCACACACTGAGAGAAGCTGATACAAACTCATCTGACTGATACGAACTCATCTCATCTGCACACATGATGCACACCCCCTCCCCTCCCCCACCCCTACTACCCCCCTGCCTCCGCCCTGTCACTCCTCCCCCCTCCGGAGGCCGCGTGGCTTGCAGCTGCAGCGGCCTTCACCTCCCCCAAGCTGGCGGCACGGCACGCTGTTGTGGCCACCTGTACCCTCATTGCCTCAATTCGGATGGGGGACTGTTTCAAAGTTTAACGTACATACAAAAATCAAATGTACATGTGCGGTTGTTTTAATTTTGATGTGTGCCATTATTACATTCAACTAGTAATAATTGTGGATTAATTGCTATATTTTTGTCTGAGGTAATCGGGTGTGAAGAATGAATTGCCCTTTCAGGGATCAATAAAGTTGTTTGAATCTTGAATTCATGAGTCAGGGACAGTAAGGTTGTTAAAATTGAACTATCCAAACCTAGGCTCAGATGTCCACACATACTTGCAGCTATCTCCAGGAGTTTATAGGGCTTGGACAGGGGTCAATATATAGTATGAACAACAATCATTATGTGACACATGATACGAGTGTTTCAATCAAAAAGGATGAAAACACCCTACCGTACACCTTATATTCCTACTTAGAAGCTTAGGATGGTTACTGTAGCCATCTGTGTACAACCCCAACTGTGACTGACAGTGGGCTCAACTGCTTTAGGGGACGCACTATAGTAACTCTGCAAAACAAGTGACAGACAAAACTATCTTTCCCTTTTAAGCAACCAATTTTTTTAGAGCTAAGATGAAAATGCATACGTTTTACATTGTGTGTTGTGTCCGATTTACACAAGAACATGACACAAAGGCAGCGCAGTTGCACTTCTCCTCCAAGGTCATGAAGGTTTGCATCTTAATTTAGGGCTTGATGCTACACCAGCTGGAACTGTTCCTTCAGCTGTTTTATGGTACTGATGACAGAGTGTAATTAGATGATCAGCTTTCATTTAAGTCACGCGCACCACACATTTCCATCCATTCAGCTATTCTTAGTGGCTGCACTGTCATTCTTCACTCACGTGCTGCTTCTTTTTCATTTTGGTCCATATAGATAATACAAATCCGATATATCCACCCCTTTACTTTGTGCTTGTCATTATTGAAAGTAGTGACTGTGCTGCCGAGCACCGTGCCCGCCTGCCCTCCCACCATCCCTTTCTCACCCTTGACTCACCCTCTTTCACTGTTATAAGAGAGGCTCTTTGCACTCAGCCACGGACCATTAAAGTTGTCCCACAGCAATAAGCTTTTGTCTGTGTGACCAAACAGTTGATGCTTGATAAGCGTAATCCTGGCCTGTGTTTTAGTTCCCTGAATGCCATTGTGTGGGCTGCGAGGCCCCTCACAAAGCAGCGAGCACCAAATTGCTCACTCTTGTTTGCCTTTTGTCTGTGGATTTGGGAAACACTTTGAGCCGCTTTGCAGTTCTGAGATCAGTGGCCTCTGTGGGATGGAGTTTACCGAGGACCACGTTTTGTAGCTGCACTGACCACACAAAATAAACAGCCACAGTTTATCTCTCCATTGCAAGAGTTGAATTATTATTCTATGTTTCACATTCAAACAAAAAAAGCCCACTCATAACAGTAAGTCAAAAGCGCTGTAGTGAAATACAAATTTGGAAAGAGTGCTTGACCAGTTCTGCTCTGACTGCCGATTGAAGAACAAGCTAGGAGTTACTTTGTATTTGTGGAACTGGTGCTTAGAGATGCTTGAAACATGATAGATCAAGCCAGCGTTTGATGGAAGGGTTTCTCTGACATGTAGATTTTCTCCTCCAGCATTATCAGATGCAAAAGGAGTTATTTTTTTTCTTACCTGAGGAAAATAGGTTTGCCTTTGCCCTCTTTGTATAAACATTGCTTTTGCAAAGATTATACAATGTGCTTCCACACAGTTCACTTTCATTCATTGCATTACAAGTATAAACTAGGGCTGCACAATTAATTGCATTTCAGTCGCTACATCAGACTGTGTGATTACATAATCGTCAAAGGGTGTGATTTAAAGTGTGTGTTGCTGTGGTGTGCATGCAGGCCACCATTAAAATGCATACATTTTTGTAGAATGTTTGAAAAATGGTCAGTTTTTTCACTGATCAGTTTGTCTTTTGTTGACATGTGAAAGAGGAAGAATCACAGCAACTTTTTCTTCCTGTCCTTGAACGTGATCCTGTTCTGTCCATGTGTCAAGCACCTGCTTATCAACTGTTCTCAAGGACACACATCAACACAGTCATTTTCATGCAGTAATAGAGGTGAAGAGTGATGGACAGTGAAGTCTACATTGTGATTCTGTTTGAACCAGTGGTCGGCACAGCTAACCAAAAAGTTAGCTTCGATAACCATTAATCCGATAACTTTTATGATGCTAAACCAATAAACTGCTAAACAATTTATCTTTATTACAGATAACCGATAACTTTTAGCACTGATTCGGATGCAGCCACATCAGATTACATTGTCAGCTTCTGATAAACCAATTTCACTTTCACTTTTCACTGCTGGGTAAATTCAAGGATCACAAACACATAAGAACGCACGAAAAATGAATGAATAAATAAAATAACACTGTCATCATCTTTCAAAAGCAGTAAAACACAGTATTAGAAGTCACAGTTTATCTTGGTACTAGATACACCATCATTTATGAACTAAAAAGCTGCTGCTTTTTTCCGCACGCTTTGAACCCAGAGTAAAATACACGTAGTAAATATAAATTCTTACCTGTTAGTTTCAGTGGCATTCATCTGAATAAATAAGCCACATAAAGTGTCCTTTTTTAAAAATCCAAAACAGTGTCTAAATGTGAAGAAAAGTCCCTCTGTACACAGCTGCGCCATGAAAGCTCCTTGTGATTAAATTATAGCCACAAAGAAAAAAATTAAATAAAAGAATGTTAAAATTAATCTGTTTTGTTTTTGTGTTGAGTGGACTCACTCACAGTAATGTCCAAAGTGAACTTGAACTACACTACCGACAATGCTCCCTTTGTCCACCAGCCAATCACGTTTTGTGCTTAATGATGACATCATCAGCAAGCGACAGGCAGCCAGTCTGCTACAAACACACAACAGATTAACTAAAATGTTTGATTTTAGGGTTTACAAATGTTTTTAACTGTTAAACTTTGCTCACTTTACCAGCAAAAAAAAAAAAAAGTTATCGGACTGAAATTATCGGAACTAAATTTATCGGAAGATAATTGGTCCGATGATGGTTCTAAAACTTATCTGAAAAGCTAATCTGCTAGCAAAAGAATTTGCTTCGATAGTTATCTGTTATTGGATTAGCTGAACTGTGCCCACCACTGGTTTGGACCACAGAATTTTAGCTAAAATACACACTAGTTACAGTTCACTGAAGCTTGTATATAGGTGTGAAAAAAACAGTATCTATCTATCTATCTATCTATCTATCTATCTATCTATCTATCTATCTATCTATCTATCTATCTATCTATCTATCTATCTATCTATCTATCTATCTATCTATCTATCTATCTATCTATCTATCTATCTATCTATCTATCTATCTATCTATCTATCTATCTATCTATCTATCAGTGGCAGCACCAAGGGGGGGCTTGGGGGAGCTTAAGGCTCCCCAATAATGAGCCAAGCCCCCCTCAGCCCCCCCCCCCAATAATTCTGCCAATAATGTGAATAGCGACTGACATACTTGTGGATCTCAACTGCAGTTTTGCACTGAGAATGTCTCAATATTGCGTAACTGAGCAAAGTGATGAATGTGTGTTTTCGGTGATCCACCAATGCTGAATCACCCTTCACAAACAGAATTTTCACTTTTGCAAATAAACATTTATTTGTAAAAACCCACACACAAGTTACAAATCAGAAATTTGTGTTTGTGGATCACAAAACGTGTACAAATCAAAGGATATTTGTAAATGACTCTCTGTGCATTTGCAAGTATTAATGAGACAAATTTAACTCCATACTCCAAAAATTTAGGTTTCCTAAATATTTTTTACGGCCACTCTTAAAACTTCACGTATCTTTATAATTTTATTACCGGTAAATTTTAGAATTGATTTAGATGAGATATACTTATTATCTCACAGGAATATATAACAATTATCTGGGAACTACTTTTTGCGCAGGAATTCATCAAGCACATCGGCCGCAGCCGCGCACTAACACAGAATTTACAGAAGCTGTATATTGTTGTTCAGCCAAAACCTTGGTGTTAAATTGGCAATAAATCTTTGATATAGACGATTTCTGTAAGGTTGATTCCATGCATTGTCTTGAGCACCATTTCAATGAATTCAGTTTATACTTATGTGCAAGTTTACTGAACTTGCAATCATTCTAAGTGATGTCTGTGTGCATTGATACCACATTTTAGAGGAGCACGGGTGACTAAAACATATACCTTGGTATTTATAAAGCAATTTACTATACGAGGTATGTTAGAAAAGTAACGGACCTTTTTATTTTATGCAAAAAATATATGGATTTGATTCATATGTTTTTACGTCAGCCAAGCTTGAACCTTCGTGCGCATGTGTGAGTTTTTTCACGCCTGTCGGTTGCATCATTCGCCTGTGGGCAGGCTTTGAGTGAGCACTGGTCCACCCCCCTCGTCGGATTTTTATTGTCAGGGAAATGGTGGAATGATTTGGGCTTTGCTCCATCAGAATTTTTTCAGAAACTGTTAGAGACAGGCAGCTGGAAACCATTTGGAAAATTCATTTGGCTTTCGGTGAAAATTTTTTGGGCTTCACAGAGATTAAGGAGTGTTACTACCGCTTTAAGGACGGCCCACAATGGCGCACGGCACGCCGTGCTCCGAGCCGTGATCGACAGGCAGAAACGACCATTTCATTTCTAAACGGATGGCTGTATGGCTCCGGGACCATCGTGTGCAATTTCTCTGGTTATCACAAGAGCTGGACATCAGCCATTTTCTGGCAGATTTCACTTTTAACAAGAGATTTTGTCATGGAAAGCCGCGCGGAGGCTTCGCGCGTCACGTCAGATTTGCTGATGGCGCGAGACAAAGAACACCTCCGTTTTGGAGTGTCAGAGGAGATGTTGGGACATGCCTGTCTTGGCTTTCAGTGGCTTACCAGTCGAGTGAGTATAAGAGAAATTGTGGAGAGCTGGGCATGTCCCATCTTGTCCTCTGACACTCCGAAACTGAGGTGTTCCTTTGTCTCGCTCCATCAGCGAATCCGTCGTGACGCATGAAGCCTCCGCGCAGCTTTCCATGACAAAATCTCTTGTTAAAAGTGAAATCTGGAAAATGGCTGATGTCCAGCTCTTGTGATAACCAGAGAAATTGCACACGATGGTCCCGGAGCCATACAGCCATGCGTTTAGAAATGAAATGGTCGTTTCTGCCTGTCGATCGCGGCTCGGAGCGGCGCGCTGTGCACCATTGTGGGCCGTCCTTAAAGCAGTAGTAACACTCCTTAATCTGTGAAGCCCAAAAAAGTTTCACCAAAAGCCAAATGAATTTTCCGAATGGTTTCCAGCTGCCTGTCTCTAACAGTTTCTGAAAAAATTCTGATGGCGCAAAGCCCAAATCATTCCGCCATTTCCCTGACAATAAAAATCCGACGAGGGGGGTGGACCAGTGCTCACTCAAAGCCTGCCCACAGGCGAATGACGCAACCGACAGGCGTGAAAAAACTCACGCATGCGCACGAAGGTTCAAGCTTGGCTGACGTAAAAACATATGAATCAAATCCATATATTTGTTGCATAAAATAAAAAGGTCCGTTACTTTTCTAACAGACCTCATATATTGTTCATTTAGATGACATTTTGTGGAGCCCCTCCAACTTTTACCCCAGCTCCCCCCTCAGCCCCCCCAGCAAAAATGTCCTGGTGCCGCCAATGCTATCTATCTATCTATCTATCTATCTATCTATCTAATCTCAGAGCTCTGCTTGGGTTTAGCTGAGGAGTGGTTGGAAGGAGCAGAAAGTGTAACTGGACAGCAGTCAGGCATGAATTTTTCAAATATTAAAATAGTTTTAAAGTTTGTTGTTATACTTTTCATGGCTGTGAGTTCTTTCCCAGTCAAAGAAAGTTCAGTAAAAGGTGTGAATTAATTACTGTTGCCGGTATGATGTAAAAAATGACTACATCTGTCTTCTGTTATTTGGTTTAATCGATAACCTTTTTTCTGACTCTCATTTATTTTAGATGTATTTACTGACAAATTGTCTTAGTTGTTGTAATGGTCTATTAATACTGTAAAATTATTATGTTGTTATGTGGAACGGCATTTTTTACACTCTGACTTTTTGAAGGTTCATGTTGTTGATGTGTATATACTGGGGGGCTCATAACAAAAGTTCACTTATGACCTCAATTTAAGCAGGGTCAGTCTTGATTAAAGCCAAAAGTCAACACTGCAAACACATTCTCATTATTTCGATTTAACTCCATTGTGGTTGTGCACAGAGGCAATATTAACAAGGCAGCGGCTATCTGTATGTGGCTGTATTAATAATAGAAAATACTATTCATATGTAGCACTTCTGAATGGTCAGTCTAGATCATGTGATAGTAGTGCCTTTACCTGTTTTCTATCCATATATGCAGAAATTGCCTTTTGAACTAACAATCTTAAAAACTTTCGACAATTCCAAAAATATTTGTATTTATCTATCTTTGTAACTTTACTGCAGACACTTAATACTTGAAGTGGGGGGGACAAAGCTGTACTGCTTCTTCAAATTCCGAAGGGTCATAGTGTGAAGTCATCATACATACCAGCAGAGAAACAATTTAAACTTAATTTAAAATTGAACCTTAACCCTAAACCTCATTAATTACCTCTGCCAATTACGTTATGTTTTTGGTCGCGTCCATTTGTTTGTTGGTTGGTTTGTTAGCAGGATTACTCAAAAAATCCTCAACGGATTTCAATTAAATTTTTACCAGGGGTGTATCTTGGCCTAACTTAGAAGTCATTAAATTTTGGTAATGATCTGGAACACCATCTGGATCCAGTAATTTTTTAAAGGATTCTTTATCATTGCAGGATAGGGCCAATTTCAACATTTTTGCATCTAATTTCATGAAGACGGGTCACAAAGGCTGAACAAAAATTAAGTTACGACACAACAGTAATTTAGCATTTGTTTCTCCTCATTGAATAAACTTGTTATTCAAAAAAAAAAAAAAAAAAAAACGTGTAGTTCATGCAGTTTCTCTTTATAAATACATTTGCTGAAGATCTAAGGGTTTAACCACTGAATCTGAAACATGACGGTTGATGTGTGAAATGACGTGGAATAAGTCTCTTTGCCAAAGGGTATTCCATGTGACGTCAGTGACCCTATGGCCTTGGCAGAGGTTTGCGCTCTCCGGGTACTTCTAGTTTGCAATATGACTTCATTTCATGCATTTGTAGCACAAACAAATGTTTCTCTGTCACTCCATTTATCTCCTGGCAGAATACGGTCACCCACATCCAACTAGCTTTAGCCACAGTCCCATTAATCGCATTAGTACTCAAAGGGGAAGCAGCCAAGTTGGATTAATTGGCCTGCACTATGCAAAGCAGGCACATTGTAACAGGAACTCAATACCAAGGAGGGCTGATGAGTGATTACAAAAACATTTCACTGCTTGCCCAAACATTAGCGAGAATTTATGTCATGCTAAGTGTCCTCCACAGTGTTCTCATCTTGTACACACTTTTTTCTTTTGTATGTCTGCAGCTCTCAACAGCCAAAATACAAATGCTTTGTTCTCGATCTGTCAGAGATGTCAATGGATGTCACCACTCACCATCATCACTCACTTCCCATTTGTGCAGATGTTAGTGCAGCCAATGTGTCATATATGTCCCCTCCAGGGTCCTATACATCAGTTTTTGATCCAATGCAGAGATTCAGGAAGAAGGGATCATTTGTTATTGAATAATCTAAAGGAAAGGAGGGGTTATGTTAAGGCAGCCAGAGAGGTTCAAGCTGAAAGATTTAAGAGTCAACGCGGTTACAACCAAACAATACGCACTGTCTGTATTAATACCGATGACATCAAAATTCATAGTCTGTGCAGTAGATAACAACATTACATGATCAGGAAGCTTGTTGTCGAAATCACAGATGCTCACAAAACAAAAATATATAATCTGAAAGTAACGGCTTTAAATTATGTACAGTCGACAATAAATAAGCAATGGGCTTCTTTTGACCAGTCGTGTGTCTTTCAGCCAACAATGGCTTTCAAAAGGTTACACATTCATCAATGATACTGAAAGAACAGGAAAGGTCAAGTGTGACGGTTTCCCCACTTACTCTTCTTTCTTTGTACCATCAGACAGATAATAGAAAACAGATTGCTGTATACATATTGTATGATAGGAAAACACATCTTAACAATGAATAACAGATGTACTGGCCTTGTGAATTGGAATGCTGATGTTTTTTTTCAGCCATATTAAGTTATTGCAAACATATCAAACTGTCAGATGTGGAACAGTGAGGAACAAGAGAGCTCTGAGAGCACAATATCTCTGGCTGGCAAGTGATGCTTTGGTACAAGTGATTGCTACATATTATAACAAGAAATTGTATTACGTTTCGCAAAACTACTCCTAAAAATATGAGCAGAGTTCATTTCTGAATGCAGGCACCAACTCATGAAATTGCCAGTGTCTAGTTTTATTAATCAAGGGCCATAACTGAGTACAACTCAAACATTGTAATATGCATATTACCAAACTATCAGAAGGACTTGTACAACATTTCACGAAATTTCTCCTAAAGGTGTGAGAAAATTTGATTTCAGAATGCAGGCACCAACTCATGAAATTGCCAGTGGCCATAACTCTGCCAAAATGTGTCAATCTTGTACAATATTTCAATATGCATATTATCTACCTATAACAAGGATTTGTACCAACTTACATGGAATTCCATCTAAAAGCGCAAGAGGAGTTGATTTCAGAATGCAGGCACACGCTCGTGAAACTAATGCAGTCTAGATTTATAAATCAAGGGCCATAACTCTGGTAAAATGAGCCCAACTCAAATGACATTATAATATGCATATTACCAACCTATAACAAGGATTTGCACCAAGGTTCACAAAATTCCTCCTAAACGTGTGAGAGAAGTTGATTTCAGAATGCAGGCATCAACTCATGAAACTGCCAGTGGCCATAACTCTGCCAAAATGTGTCAATCTTGTACAATATTTCAGTATGTGTATTATCTACCTATAACAAGGATTTGTACCAACTTACATGGAATTCCATCTAAAAGTGCCAGAGAAGTTGATTTCAGAATGCAGGCACCAGTTGTGAAACTGATGGAGTCTAGATTTATTAATCAAGGGCCATAACTCTGGTAAAATGAGCCCAACACAAACAACATTATAATATGCGTATTACCAACCTACAAGAAGGACTTGTACCAAGTTTCACAAAATTCCTTCGAAAGGCGTGAGAGAAGTTGATTTCACAACGCTTATACCCTTTTGAGGACAGACGGACAGATGGATGGATGGATGGATGGATGGACAGACTGACCGAAGTTGCCACAACACAGTCACCCTTCGGGCCTCTGGCCAGCGGGGGATAAAACACATATAGACTACCATTCAATTGAATGGGATAGTCTTTCTAGGTAACTAATACAACCCTATTCCAACATAATTACAAGAACTACGTTGACAAAATAGGCTGCCACAATACATTAAAGCACATAAAGTGTTTATTGTTTGACTCATATGTGTACAAGTAATTCTTAAAATATATATTTTTTCCTCTACTAGATCTACAACAGTTCGGTTCAGCTGTCACACTCTATATTTAGCACTTTTCATTGAAAGCAAGTACTACTGCTAGTTAAATACCCACTGCTGGGACTTTATCATTAGAGAATCATCTTTTATTCATTACAGTGACATAGCAGCCTCACAGGTCTAGGTGCCTGGTGGAGCATCACTGTAATTCTGAAGAAGTATTACTTATTAGATTGGATGTCAATGTCATGTAATACAACGGTGAATCTCAAACTTCCAGACATTTTAATATACAGTGTATACCAAGACGGTCACCTAGGGGAGCGCACCAATATGATTTGCATAATCTTCCCCCCTCTGTGCCTGCTCCCTTTAAGGGGTTTTTGAATTTAAATGCCATGGCAACAGTTTCTTTGGGGATAACTCTCTCATGCTTATAGTCTGGAGCAAAACAGAGTAAATCAGGATGACTTATGCACACAAACACACGTTTCTATATGCACAACAACAATATTACATCATACAAACGCTCAACAGTTCGGTTTAGAATGAGTCACATGTTCCACCATGTCCACATTAATTCATGGACCAGTCGTCCACTAGCTGCATTAAACACTTCGTGTTTAACAAAATAGCTTCCACTGAAATGGAACAGCTTCAGGTCTCTGTCCAACCAATAGAAAGAGATGTAAAACATCATGTGCCATATAATGGATGATGTAATTTTGAATGCCTCACAGCGTACATTTTTAACACGAATGAACCCCATTAGGATACTGAGTCTTGCAGACTTGAGCAGTGAGATACTAAAGATGTCAGCTCCAGCACTGGCAAACAGCTTAAGGCAATCTCAAGGAGAGAAATTTATCCACAACCAGATCCTGCAAGACTTAATGGCTGAAGCATTACTTGCTCAACAGCAGAAAGTGATATTAATGAATTACAGTGTGCGTGTCTTCAGACAAAATCTATTGTTATTGCACTAGCAGGCATCACAATTTCAAACAAATAGCATGTAATTTTGATAAAGAGCTTCAATGGAAAAAAAATATTGCTTTTTGTGTTTCAAGGCTGTGACTGTTTGGACTGTTACTGTCTATTCTGATACGAGTCCGATATTTAGCCTGGTGTCCACATGTTCTCGTCCTTTTTCAGGTGGGTTCCAGACAGAGGTGGGCACAGCTAACCGAAAAGTTAGCTTCGATAACCATTAAACCGCTAACTGAAAAGTTAACTTTTATAACTCTAAACAGATAAAAAATGTAGCGGAAGTTACCACTAACTGCTAACTTGAGTATTGACTCTGTACACTGTCGGCTACTGATAAGACAGTTTCGAGTTTAAGCACTGCAGAGGCTGTTGGGTAATTTCAAAGGTGATTACAAACACAAAATGAACACATGAAAAAATAAATAAATAAAAAATAAAACCACACACACACACACTATCAGGCATGACAAACAAGATGGACACAAATGCAACCTCACTAGATTTGGTAATGTTCAGATGGTACACAGGAGGTCCAGCAGTGAGGCAAAGGTAGCAAAAGGCGAGAGGCTGAGACATGGTACAATAAACAGGCACAGGTCAAAAAAACATGGTGTAAGTGTAACGGAGGCCAGCAGGTGTAGCTGTGCAGATGTAGTTAGTAAATCTCACTCCCAATAGCTCAAAAGGATTCTCTGGTCACAAGGCCAGAGCCCTGGGTTTTAGCCTTCTGGTTAGAGAGTCCGACTCCCATGCTGGAGCTCGTGAGTTTGCGTCCCAGGGGGAGCAAATGGGCGGAGTCATAACAACACAATGCAGAGTGCAGCCACTACATAAGGGCTATGAGAGGCAAGGCAAAATCAAGGTCAAAAACGAGGTGTAGTCAAAACACATGCAGGCAAACACTGAGCAAAGAACAGGGCTGGAAAGTGTACAAAGACAACGATCTGGCTGTGAGACTGTGAGGACTTAAATAACTGGTGGTGTAATTAGTGAAACAAGATGCAGGTGTCAGTGAAAGTTTTGGAAGGGGGCGTGACTAGTGAACAAAGATATGCATGGGGCAAGATAGTGAAGGCAGGAAAACAGAGTGGAGAGATGAAAGAGACAAAGGCACGTGAGCAGGTGCAAGAGTGGAAGTGGATGAAAACACAGAGCAAAAAGAGTCATAGTGACAGATGAAGACACAAGAGCTGGTGCAGGGGCAATCAAAACAGAAACCATGGACAAAATAAAATGCAACTATAACCAGGATCAGGAACAGAACATGAGAACTGAATACAAAACCCGACATTAAAGCATAACTGAGAAACAGAGAATAAACAAACCAGATGACTACAGAATAATGCAATTAATGAAACAAGTTAACTGATAAACAGAAAGTGCAATAAATAATGAATTGAACATAAACAGAAAAGAAGCATTGAAAATAAATAGTAACAAATCCCTGTGACTAAAGCACAATATAATGATAAACAGAATGAACCTAAGACTAAAGCAACTATGGGACCAACATTGAAAGCAAATAATAAACAATAAAGAAAAACTAAATACATGGCAAAGAGAAGATACACAGAGAATAAATGAACCAAAACCAAACATAACATGAACATGACAATGATAATAAGACATGGCACAGATGCTCAGAATACGGAAAAAAGGTCCAAAATCCTAACAGCTGGCCCCAAAAGGGCCAGACCATGACACACACACACACACACACACACACACACACACACACACACACACACACACACACACACACACACACACACACACACACACACACACACACACACACACACACACACACACACACACACACACACACACACTCATCATCTTTATCAATTTAGGTAATAACCCTGTTGATCATGCTGGTTATACGGTCACAAATTGACCTTTACCGCGATGCATTAGCATGAATGTACGCAAATCATCAGACACAAGGGGGTTATTCCCATTCTAATCCAATTCCATCATTTGCATGGTTTATTTTTCTGTAGGTAAATCGGTCAGGGAGTGTTATTGTGAGGCAGGCAAAGTAATCCATCAAATGTGAAAATCCAACAAATCCATGAAATGTGAAACAGTAATTCTGTATCAGAATCCACATCAATACTTTTGTATAGTAGCTTAAATTCACCCATTTCGGGGGCATCGTCTGTACGTGACTTTCTCTCACTCTCAGTTAACAGCACTAACAGCTAGCAGCATGCATGGCCGGTGTTCTGTCGAACATCTCGTCGCGTAAATCAAAAGTTCTGCATCCCGACAATATTGTGCAACTCTGAGCATCAGGGTGTGGAGTAATATATCCAAATGTGAAACGGTTGAATATTTTGCCACCGTTACCCTGATATTATAAAGTCTGAAATCTCACACGATTAACCAATCGGATTTGCGGAAAAAAATTTAACTGGATTAGAATACAGTATTAAAAGTCACAGAGTATCTCTATATTCATTTGTGGTGACTTAAATATTGATCTGCTCAATCCAAATAAGCATAAAATAACAGATGAATTTATCAGTATAATGTACAGTATGAGTTTATATCCAAAAATCACCAGGCCAAGCAGAATTACATCCCATAGTGCCACCTTAATTGATAATATATTCAGCAATGATATTGAGAATAACACTGTGAGTGGATTATTAATCAATGACATTAGTGATCATCTACCAGTTTTCATCGTTTATAATAGAAACCATCGGCGGAATCAGCGGCGGAATCAGCCAGAGGAGAAAATAAAATACAGGCGAGTGCGGACAGAGGAAAACATGAACACACTAAAGAAGGATTTACAGGAGCAAAACTGGGAAAAGGTATACAGTGAAAGTGATGTTGATAGTGCA
This sequence comes from Thalassophryne amazonica, assembly GCF_902500255.1. NCBI lineage: Eukaryota > Metazoa > Chordata > Actinopteri > Batrachoidiformes > Batrachoididae > Thalassophryne > Thalassophryne amazonica. The sequence goes on along the minus strand of NC_047105.1, from coordinate 39,333,188 downwards.
TATGAAACTTTTTTACAAATATTTACATCATTATATGATAAAAATTGTCCAATTAAACAAGACCACAGAAAACAAAAAATCCAAGCTCGACCATGGATGACGAAAGGGTTACGAAATGCATGTAATAAGAAAAATACACTGTATAGAGAATTCATAAAACTAAAGACTAAAGAGGCAGAAAATAGATATAAGAAATACAAAAATAGATTAACTAATATTATACGGGTATGTAGGAAGGAATATTATAGTAACATATTATATAATAACAAAAACAATATTAAAGGAATATGGGATATATTAAATAGCATTATCAAAAATGGTAATAAAAAACAGAGTTACCCTCAGTATTTCATTGATAATAATGTCAAGAAGGAAAATAAGGATGAGGTAGTCAACGGTTTTAATAATTTTTTTGTAAATATTGGACCAAGCTTGGCAGAAAAAATTCCCGATTCCCAACCTGAGGATTGGGATAATAATCTCATAGAAAGAAATCCCTGTTCAATGTTCCTCACAGCAGTGGATGGAAAAGAAATTATAGACATTGTGAATAATTGTAAATATAAAACATCTACCGATTTAAATGAAATTGATATGGTGGTGGTAAAACAGGTCATTGAATGGATTGTAGAACCATTAACATACATCTGTAACTTATCATTTCAAACCGGTAAATTTCCAAATCAAATGAAAATAGCTAAGGTTGTGCCGCTGTATAAGACTGGGGATAGACACCACTTCACAAATTATAGACCTGTTTCTTTGCTTCCACAATTTTCCAAATTATTAGAAAAGTTATTCAATAATAGATTAAACAAATTCATAAATAAACATAAATTACTTACTGATAGTCAATATGGATTCAGAGCACATAGTTCAACATCACTTGCATTAATAGAATCAGTTGAGGAGATTACAAACGCCATAGACCACAAATTACATTCAGTTGGAATATTTATAGACCTTAAAAAGGCTTTTGATACAATCAATCATGACATATTAATCAATAAACTTGAACAGTATGGGATTAGGGGGTTGGTGTTGCACTGGGTGAGAAGCTACTTAAGTAACAGAAAACAGTTTGTGAAGTTGGGGGAATGCTTGTGGCGTCCCACAGGGGTCAGTATTGGGTCCAAAACTGTTTCTAATTTATATAAATGATATTGTCAATGTTTCCAAAATATTAAAATTAGTATTATTTGCAGATGACACAAGCATTTTATGTTCAGGGGGGGATTTGCAGGAGTTACTGAGGAGGATCAGTATAGAAATGGGAAAATTGAAAATATGGTTTGACAAACAAATTATCGTTAAACTTAAGTAAAACAAAATACATGTTATTTGGCTATTGTAATACAGACATACAGGTTCAGTTACAAGTCGAGGGGGTAGATATTGAAAGGGTACATGAAAATAAGTTTCTGGGGTGATAATAGATGATAAGATAAACTGGAAGACTCATATAAAACATATACAAAGTAAACTGTCAAGAAGCATTTCAGTTCTAAACAAAGCGAAACATATTCTGGACCACAACTCACTCTGCATTCTTTACTGCTCACTGGTTTTACCATATTTACAGTACTGTGCAGAGGTATGGGGTAATACTTATAAAGGTACAACACAATCACTATCAGTAATGCAGAAAAGAGCTATAAGAATTATTCATAATACTGGCTATAGAGATCATACAAATCCACTATTTTTACAATCCAAATTCTTAAAATTCACAGACTTGGTTCATTTTCAAACAGTACAAATTGTGTATAAAGCAATAAACAATTTACTTCCAGCAAATATTAAAAATATGTTTTTTAACAGATCAGGGGATTACAGTCTGAGGGGGAAATTTAATTTAAAGCATCAGTGGGCACGAACAACATTAAAAGGTTTCTGTATTTCTGTCTGTGGGGTGAGGATGTGGAACAGATTGGGAGTGGGGCTCAAGCAATGTCCAAGCATGAACCAGTTCAAACAGCGGTACAAAAATATGTTTTTTTCTGGGTATAGGGAGGAGGAAGGGTAATGAGGGTTAGGGTGTTTTTGTTTTTTGCTTCGGCTTGTAAATATATAGTATTTTGTATGTAAGTAGGTATGTGTAGGTGTATATTTATGTTTGTGTATATATATGTGTATATATATGTATATATGTATATGTGTATATATGTGTATGTATATGTGTATGTATGTTGATGTGTATATATATATATATATATGTATGTATGTATGTATGTATGTATATATATATATATGTATGTATTGATATCGGTTTAGGTGTGTAGGAATCTATGTGTATATGTGGCAAAGGGTGTTACTGGTTGTGGGGAAGAAGGGGTAGGGATAAATAAGCTGATGCTTCACCCTACCCCTTTTCGGACATGTTGGGTACACAGTAGGAACTTTTTTGTTGTTGTCTTTACTGATCTATCTTGTAATTGTTGTTGTATCAAATGTTCGAAATAAACAGTTTTTCATTCATTTTCATTCATTTCATTCATTCATTCATTCATTCATATTGTATATTTATAAACCGTTATGAAGCTATGGCTCATTCGTATTGTGTTCACAAACACAAAACAAATGCACAAAAACTAATAAATAAAAATACTGACTTTTGAGCTGCTTACAGTTTATCTTCTTGTCTTCTTACCAGTGCTTGTTTGCTTTGACCTGGGAACCAGAAGTGTTAGCTAGCTCTCTGCATTCATAAACAGGAACTAACATGTATGATTTTAGGGTTCACAAATGTAAATCCATATACATATTATGTCTGTAATGTTATATACTGTGCGCTGTGTATGTTTTACAGGAAGTCCCTGGTAATCACAGCTGCCAGCATTTTCCTCTAAAAACAAGTCATTTTTTACAGTGTAACAATGCCCCGACGATCGAGCAGATAATGTGCCTTGCGCTTAGATATTCTGCCAGTGGACAATTTATGTATTCCATCGGTGATGCTGAACATCTGAGCAAGAATTCTGTATGTCGTATGATTCGCAAGGTAGTACTTGCTCTATCTAAACTGTTGGATGCATTTGTCGTTTTCCCTGGCCATTTATCCGCAATGACAATCAAAGAAGGGTTGTATGCAATCTCGGGTAATTACTAATGGGTGATTCTTAGACTACGGGCACTTATTATGTCCTTTGATCATATTGTATGAAAAACAGAAAAAAAGGGGAAATTTCACACTTTTATAGTTATCTTTACAATGAAAGTGTGTTAAGAAATTTGTTCTAGCAGTCTATGATGACTTTTTCACCTTTTTTCAGCATCATTATATGCAAATATTGTCGTTTTGTGCTTGTCCCACACCCAGACTTTTGATCTTCCCAACCAGTCCCAGCAGAAGACTGCCCCTCCCTGAGCCTGGTTCTGCTGGAGGTTTCTTCCTGTTAAAAGGGAGTTTTTCCTTCCCACTGTAGCCAAGTGCTTGCTCACAGGGGGTCGTTTTGACCGTTGGGGTTTTACATCATTATTGTATGGCCTTGCCTTACAATATAAAGCGCCTTGGGGCAACTGTTTGTTGTGATTTGGCGCTATATAAAAAAAAAATTGATTGATTGATTGATTGATTGATCTTCAATGATAAAAATGAATGGTAAAGGAATGTTTTTTCTAATGTTTTAAAATATCTCTGAATAAAATATCAGTAAAATAATCAAAACATAATTGGGGTATTCAATGTCATACAACTGTTGATTTTTTTAAACAAAATGTAGTTGTCCCATACTATTGCCGTAATTTCCACCACAACACTGTAATGTCCCTTTAAGCAGTTTGTATGAAAGATTGTTTGGGTAGTTTCTATGGAGATAAACAGTGACATCAGAGCACATGTATATAGCGCCAAATCACAACAAACAGTTGCCCCAAGGCGCTTTATATTGTAAGGCAATGGTGTGGTGGAAATTACATTTACAAGGCCAATAGTGCCTGTAGTTAAAGAATCACCCTAATATCAAAATAGGTTTAATGCATGTCCATTAATTAGGCGAAGTGGGGTTATCAAGCTATGAATATAAACCTACCGTTCTGAAGGATATTTTTATATTTATATTTATATTTTTATCTTCACCTGCTGCCAGGTGCATTTGGCACTGCTATTGCATCTGAAATATTGACAGGATTAGGAATAGCAATCATACAGTCAAGGTAGCCTATTTAGGAACCATTAAATTAACCTAACATTTATTAGGAGGCCTATGCCCACTTCTGAATCGTGTTGCATCTGGGCATAATTAATGGAAGAGGGGCATTTATTTTTACACATATCAGACATTCCACAGATTAATCATCTGTAACAGATTTGGAGAACAATTACGCATTTACCCGATCAGCAATACGTTGCCAACAAGCCTGTCTTGCCTTATTGGCAGACAATGTGTTCGATTTCCCCCTTAACCTTAATTTAAATTCCTTGTAGCTCCGCATAATAATCGTGCATTCTTCTTTGGTAAAGTAAGGTGACCGCGTCATCATTGAAAAATGGTGACGTGTGCTGCAACCCGCCCCTTTTATGTGAACGCGCACATACTCCACTTAGGTTAACACAGGTTCAACAAATCAACATCTTATTCAGCGTCGTAGTACCGATTAATGCCACTTGAGGGAACCAGGTTTTGTCAACCCCGGTTTAAGAGGTTGACCCTGGGTTACATCTGACTAAGTTAACCCCACTTCGTAGTACAGGTCCCTGACCTGTGCATATGTCATGGTCATCTGTCACTCCATCCCAGTCTCACACTTTTTTCTTTTGTGATACTGCCACAAAATGGGGCACATTTTCATGACGCTGTCAAGTTTCAGTCACTATTTTTAACCCTAACCCCCGGAATTCCCCTAAATTTGTGATACCATCACATGATACCATCACAAATAATTTTGTGATGGTAACACGAAGGTAATTTTGTCACAAAAATGTAACATATTACATGATGGTATCCCAAAGTAATACAATCAACAAAATATAAATGCAACACTTTTGGTTTTGCTCCCATTTTGTATGAGATGAACTCAAAGATCTAAAACTTTTTCCACATACACAATATCACCATTTCCCTCAAATATTGTTCACAAACCAGTCTAAATCTGTGATAGTGAGCACTTCTCCTTTGCTGAGATAATCCATCCCACCTCACAGGTGTGCCATATCAAGATGCTGATTAGACACCATGATTAGTGCACAGGTGTGCCTTAGACTGCCCACAATAAAAGGCCACTCTGAAAGGTGCAGTTTTATCACACAGCACAATGCCACAGATGTCGCAAAATTTGAGGGAGCATGCAATTGGCATGCTGACAGCAGGAATGTCAACCAGAGCTGTTGCTCGTGTATTGAATGTTCATTTCTCTACCATAAGCCGTCTCCAAAGGCGTTTCAGAGAATTTGGCAGTACATCCAACCAGCCTCACAACTGCAGACCACGTGTAACCACACCAGCCCAGGACCTCCACATCCAGCATGTTCACCTCCAAGATCGTCTGAGACCAGCCACTCAGACAGCTGCTGAAACAATTGGTTTGCATAACCAAAGAATTTCTGCACAAACTGTCAGAAACTGTCTCAGGGAAGCTCATCTGCATTCTCGTCGTCCTCATCGGGGTCTCGACCTGACTCCAGTTCGTCGTCGTAACCGACTTGAGTGGGCAAATGCTCACATTCACTGGCGTTTGGCATGTTGGAGAGGTGTTCTCTTCACGGATGAATCCTGGTTCACACTGTTCAGGGCAGATGGCAGACAGCGTGTGTGGCATCGTGTGGGTGAGTGGTTTTCTGATGTCAATGTTGTGGATCGAGTGGCCCATGGTGGCGGTGGGGTTATGGTATGGGCAGGCGTCTGTTATGGATGAAGAACACAGGTGCATTTTATTGATGGCATTTTGAATGCACAGAGATACCGTGACGAGATCCTGAGGCCCATTGTTGTGCCATACATCCAAGAACATCACCTCATGTTGCAGCAGGATAATGCACAGCCCCATGTTGCAAGGATCTGTACACAATTCTTGGAAGCTGAAAATGTCCCAGTTCTTGCATGGCCGGCATACTCACCGGACATGTCACCCATTGAGCATGTTTGGGATGCTCTGGACCGGCGTATACGACAGCGTGTACCAGTTCCTGCCAATATCCAGCAACTTTGCACAGCCATTGAAGAGGAGTGGACCAACATTCCACAGGCCACAATTGACAACCTGATCAACTCTATGCGAAGGAGATGTGTTGCACTGCATGAGGCAAATGGTGGTCACACCAGATACTGACTGGTATCCCCCCCCCCCCAATAAAACAAAACTGCACCTTTCAGAGTGGCCTTTTATTGTGGACAATCTAAGGCACACCTGTGCACTAATCATGGTGTCTAATCAGCATCTTGATATGACACACCTGTGAGGTGGGATGGATTATCTCAGCAAAGGAGAAGTGCTCACTATCACAGATTTAGACTGGTTTGTGAACAATATTTGAGGGAAATGGTGATATTGTGTATGTGGAAAAAGTTTTAGATCTTTGAGTTCATCTCATACAAAATGGGAGCAAAACCAAAAGTGTTGCGTTTATATTTTTGTTGAGTGTATATTAAATCAGTTTTTGTGATGACATCACAACTTGCCGTGCAATCGGGTTGGTCATTCCCTTTAAGAATCATGTGTTTCTGGAATCTGGCACATTACAAATCTGCATACAAAGTTTCAAAATGCGTAAGTACATTTGGAAGCAGCAAACATCACCTCAGATCCCTGAGGCGAAACATTTGAATTACTGTGGCAAACTCCTCCTCCTTAATCAACCATCATGTGACCAGCTCTGTCTTGGTGTTCCCTACCTGTGAACCTGGGGTCATGATGCCAGTGAGGGGTTGGATTTTAACACCTGCACACCATGTTATATATCTGAAATGGTGTTTTTGACTATGAATTACTTCATCACATGACTTCTGTGTGACTTCGTCATGAACTCATTCATGCCAGTTAATCACAAATACTTTGCTGATCAATATGTTTTACCTCCTCTATCTTGGCTTCTTGGTTGTTGAGTTATACATTAAAGGTGTTTATCAGACTACATTTCCTTTTACTTTGACCTTTCACCTCTACCTAATCACAGCTACATATCTATCCAAGTAATATTCCCACCGCGTTTGAAGGAAATCCGTCCAGCCATTTTTGAGTTATCTTGTCCACACACAGACAGACACACACGCACACACACATCAATAAAATCAGTATCCTGCGATCACCACTTCACCAATGCACAGGTAAATATGGTACAAACACAAGTTATTCAAGCTTTGTGTTTTTTCCACTGTTGTTTAATTTGTGAAGAGGATGAATATGATGCACTATTACATTACCCTGTGTGTACAAGCAGAGTGTATGGCTGCCAAGAACCTGTTTGATTTCAAGGTTAATGGCTCCACAGTGTAATCATATTGACAAACAATGAAAAATCATATATTTGGAAGAATGTGAACACAAACCACAGAACCATTCTTTAAATATGGAAGCACTCACATCCATAGTGACTTTCTGCTTGCTATAAGAAGATGACTTCACTTCAGTGACCTCAACCTTAAAACAACCTTCGGCATTTTGTAACATGCCATATTAAGAGGCTCTTGCACAGTGCTTCTTGAATTTTTAATATTGTACATATCCAGTGGTGGGCATAGTTCAGCTCATCCGATAACAGATATATCAAAGGTAACTTTTTGCTAGTGGATTAGCTTTTCAGATAAGTTTTAAAACCATCATCGGACCAATTATCTTCCAATAAATTTAGTTTTGATAACTTTCAGTCCGATAACATTTTATTTGCTGGTAAAGGGAGCAAAGTTTAACGGTCAATAACATTGTAAACCCTAAAGTCAAACATTTTAGTCCGTCTGTTGTGTGTTTGTAGCAGACTGGCTGCCTGTCGCTTGCTGATGTCATCTGATGTCATCATTAATGGTTATCGAAGCTAACTTTTTGGTTAGCTGTGCCCACCACTGTACATATCTGGGCAATTACATGTGTAAACTGTCAAAACATTGCACCAAAATTCTTGCCTGCAGATGTACCCCAAGGCTCTGTTGTTGGTCATCTACTTTCGGAGCACCACCTCTTGCACAAATGATACAGTTATATAAAAGCACTGCTATGCTGACACTTAACAATAGGGATAGAGACAAAAAAAAACAACAACAATACTTACGATATCATAATATTCATTTCATGATAGAAGAATCCATTTTTAAGTCCAGAATCAACATAATTCGTATTCCAGCCCAGTCTCATGCTTTTTTTTTTCGTGATACCATCATGAAATGAGTCACATTTTCATAACGCATTTTTTAAATTTTACTATTTCTATCCCTAACCCTAACCCTCCCTCCCCCCGCCCCCGCGTTACCCTACATTTTGTAGGACTGCCACAAAATGAATTTGTGACACTGGCATGAAAATGTGGTGCATTTCACGACAGTATCACAATTTAATTATGAGATTTTTTTCAGTTTTCGTGATTAATGTCATCACAAACTGCTGTGAGATCAGGTTGTCAAATTGCCAAAACCAAGGTCAAAATGCTGTATTGTGTGAGAGTGCAGATATTAAATTACTTTTGTGACACCATCACAAATTCCACGACTGGTGGAGAGGAGCAGAGAATTGAAGGGTCGGTGTCCTTCCTCCAGGTGACACTGTGGTTCCATCCCTTTGTTGGTCATTTTTATGACCTTGATTTTTTGTCATCTGGCTGCTTGGGATTCTAGGTTTATTGAATTGTTCGAGAATCCTGTTGGTGTGTGGACATACTCTGAATCTGGGCAGGTTCATTAACTGTCTATAAATTGAGGTTGACCTGGAGTTGTCTGGATTGGTTCAACAAGTATCTTTGATCCACAGGGACTGTTTGTTGAAGCTTTCCAGAGGTGTGGGAAATTTGGCCAGAAAATGTTTGTGAGAAGGTGGGAGCTTTTGGTGCCTAACACCGAGTCAAGTGATAACACAGTCCTTCAGTTTAAGACAATCCAGCCTTAGAAATGTCTGGGAGAGTCAGTTCTTTGTTAAAAATGGACAGTTAAGGTAACTTTTGATTCTGTAAAGATATGTTTTTGGCCATATTTGATATGGTATATTATATATGGTATATGATATATTATTTACAGCTGAGGCGATGATATTAACGGGCAGCACAGTGGCTTGGTGGTTAGCACTGTTGCCTCACAGGCGTGAGGGTCATGGGTTCAATTCCTGCCTGTGGCCTTTCTGTGTGGAGTTTTGCATGTTCTCCCCGTGTTTGCTCCGGTTCCTCCCACATCCAAAGACATGTGGGTTAGGTGGATGGACTCTTTAAATTATCCGTAGGTGTGCGAGTGGGTGTGAATGTCTTTGTGTGTTTGTGGCCCTGTGACAGACTGGTGCCCTGAGTTACTCTGCCTCACGCTCTGTGACTGCTGGGATAGGCTCCAGCCCCCCGCGACCTTAATTGGACTGGAGTGTGTGTGTGATATTAACAGAAATATTATGTATAATGAGTGGATCCCTTCTTATTTAACAGATATAGCACAGATTATATATGTACTACCTGGCACAGCCTACGTAGGTTTCACTTTGAAATATAGTCGCCAGTTGAATGTTTTAATATAACCTTAGCCTGCACTTCTGTGATCTGCAGCAATAAATCAAATGAGACTTGAACTGACATTGATATTGAAAGACAACACTATGCAACAAAAACAAGATTCAGTGCAAAGAGTTTAAAATCTATTGTACTAACTCACTGTATTTAATTCTGACTCTGAGGTCACGATTTAACTGTGGAGGAGATGGAGAAAGTTTACAACATGCCCTGTGAGCCTCAGAGCACTGCAGATATCTCCCAGGGTTTACCAAGGAAGACCTGCAACAGTTTCTATAAAGTAAATGGTGTGGACCCAAAGGGCAAAATCAACTAAAAATGGTTTGATCTCCTCACCAGCTGATTTACATTGGCTATGTGCGGCTGGAATAATCTGTCCATTTATAAGCAACACAGAATGGACGCCAGTAAAAGCAAGAGAGAGAGAGAGACAGACTGACCTGAAGCCAATGAAGCCCAGTGAATCTCTTTCTCTGTTATCTGTCTATATTCATGTCTTTATCTGCCTCCTTCTCTGCCCATTTCTTTCCTCTCTACGTGTCCTATCGCGCTCACGTTTTCATTCACTTCTCATCCACCCCGAAGGGTCTCCATCTTATCGCTGAGATAAGCCGAGCTGCCGTAGAAATGCTCTGGTCTTCATCGCCATCTGTTTTCCTCCCTTCTGGGTTTGCGGAGACAAATTTGCGAGGAAAGATGAAGTCTAATGAAGCGTTCACGGCTGCTGGACGGATCCTTGAAAAAAAAAATGAAGGGGGCAACAACTCCTGCTCCCTATATAACATTACAAACATCGGCGTTCTGTGAACATGAGGCCCCTTTGGACTCGACATCAAATGTTTTCACATTAAAGGAATTTATTCACAACTTCTTAATGTGATAGATATCCCTTGTGGATTCAGGCTCATACAAAACAGTGTGCTGGGAAAACATACTGCACATCCAAACTGTAAAAATTCATTTAAATTCTATTACTTTGTTGCTGTTCTCTGCATAAATAAGAGGGGAGGAAAAAAATATCTTCAACGTTGTTGGCTGTAGTCCTGCATACTGTAACAACTTCTCATTCTTCACCTCATTCCCGCTCTTATATAAGAAACCACCCGCCCCCGTGCGCACACCGCCTCTCGCCGTCCTGGCGCAGGTGGTGCACTCTCACCTCAAGAGAAGCTTGCTGCCTCTCCTGTGTGATAGTGAGCTTCGTGTTACAACTTGGAGCAAGACAGCACGAAGGCCCGGTCGAGGGGCTGATTTGTCCTGTTCGCCTGCCCATCTGGCTGACTGGCACCGCGCGGCGTTATGATGATGCGTGGCAGATGTAAGGGAAATCTGTTCGAAAACACTTTTTTTTGTCAGGTATAAGAATGGCAGGCTGGCAGATGTTAATGGTATACGCGCATTCCACGTATGCTGCAGTGTGCGCTGTATTTATCATCAGGTGAAGGCCTCGGCCGGCGCGGTGGTTTGTCTTATGATTTATGGGTGACCGGCTCCATGTTATTGCTGAATCTGCAGCCATCATGCAGCCAGCAAACTGATCTCCATAACAACTTGTTGTTGGTGTGTCGTGACAGGTACAGGAGGAATGACGAGTGCAAAAGTGTTTGTTACGCTTAAAGGGTTTACCTCAGTTTACTTGAATGAATGAATGAATGAATTTTATTTGGCACACAAACTCAACAGTAACAAAAAAACTGATACACAAGACAATTCCACAGTGACATGTGTGACAAAAGGGGGTGAGAAGCAAAGCTTATAAACGCCCACCCCTTTATACATACATACATACATACTCCATTACCAACCCCCCAGAGCAAACACACAGGCGACAGTAGTAAGGAAAAACTCCCTCCGATGTACTGAGGAAGAAGAACCTCAAGCAGACCAGACTCTAAGGGGTGACCTCTGCTTGGGCCATGCTACAAACACATTTAACAACACAAACTCAAGTCCCATCTCATAAACATCTCTAGTGTAGATACATACATATATACACATACCTACATACATATGCAATGCGTGTGATTTTATACTACATATTTACAAGATAGAAAAAACAAAGTGCCACACAACTAAACAATGATCAACAAAACACCCTAACCCTCAACACCCTTCCTCCTCCTTATACCTAGAAAACCATGTACCTATACCCGGACCCGGCGCCATGAGGGGGCGTTTGGGGGCGACGCCCCCTCACGGTCATCAACCTCGCCCCCTCGGATGTGAGAGTTATCAAAATAAAAATAAAAAAGAAAGAAAAAGAAATCTGGAAAATATAGCGCCTTGCAGTTTCACGGATTTTTTTAGTCCAATTTGCATGCTTTTTTTTTTTTTTTTTACAGTGCATTGTGCTCTGCGTCCTCATCAAGCAGGCCGGTGTTCTGTCGAGATGACAGGACACCTGTTGCGGCACCGCAAGGGAGAGTACGCGCATTGTGTTCTGCGTGTCTGTTATAAGAATCTCTCGCCCAGAAGAAAAAAGAGCGCCAACAACTACCCATAACTGTGTTCTTCACTCGGAAAAAGACACCTGCAGCGAGGGGTGACTCAGTGGAAAAAGGCGCGACAGTGGCGCGGCGCCAGGACGAAGAGGCGCGATCAGAGGAACTGTGAAATACTGGTCAGTCACTATTAATAATTTCTATGTGTCAACCTCGTAGGTTGATCGTTAAAATTAAAATCGTTAGTTCTAAAGCCATCATAATTATGTATAGGAAAACGTTCTATTTTTATTTCTCAAACAAATGTTTGGGCCTGAAAACAGGTTGGTCTTATTTTTCTACTAAGGTTTTGAACTTTGAGTGTGTTGAGAAAAGTGTATAAGTGTGTAGTGAGGGGTTTTACAGCCTTAAACGTCTATATAATTGTAAAAAATAACGCTGTCTACTTCGCAGATTTTGCCTATTGCGGGCTATTTTTAGAACGTAACTCCCACGATAAACGAGGGGACCACTGTATATCTACATGAAAGGTTTATCTTTGACCCAATTACGAGGTGTTTGCGCTTGTGATGGAGGGCTGCATGTGGGGTTAATCTACTGTCTCATGTCGTTTCTCAGATCAGTTGTTGGTTTGGTTTTGTGGTATGCAAGAGATCACTTGACCGAGGGTCTATACTTTCAAATAATAATTAAAAAACACTGTCATCACTCTTTACTCTTAGTCAGTCTCTTACAACGGTGTAGCCTAAATACACAAGCTTTCTAGGAGCGCACCCAATTCATTACGCACGCTCAGAGGCAGGTACCCTCCGGTGCGCACTTTTTTTTGGGGGGGTGGCGACCCCGCCCCCCTGTGATAAACTCATCGCCCCCTTAATATTTTTTTCTGGCGCCGGGCCTGCCTATACCACTGCTTAAACTGGTTCATGCTTGGACATTGCTTGAGCTCCACCCTCAATCAGTTCCACATCCTCACTCCACAAACAGAAATACAAAAACCTTTTAGTGTTGTACGTGCCCACTGATGTTTTAAGTTAAACTCCCCCCTCAGATTATAATCCCCTACTCTATTAAAGAACATGTTTTAATATTTCCAGGAAGTAAATTGTTTATTGCTTTATACACGATTTGTACTGATTGAAAATGAACCAGATCAGTAAATTTTAAAATTTTTGATTATAAGAATAATGAATTGTGTGGTCTCTATAACCAGTATTATGAATTATTCTTATAGCTCTTTTCTGCAGTATGAATAATGGTTGTGTTGTACATTTGTAATTATTGCCCCAGACCTCTGCACAATAGTGTAAATATACTCAACAAAAATATAAACGCAACACTTTTGGTTTTGCTCCCATTTTGTATGAGATGAACTCAAAGATCTAAAACTTTTTCCACATACACAATATCACCATTTCCCTCAAATATTGTTCACAAACCAGTCTAAATCTGTGATAGTGAGCACTTCTCCTTTGCTGAGATAATCCATCCCACCTCACAGGTGTGCCATATCAAGATGCTGATTAGACACCATGATTAGTGCACAGGTGTGCCTTAGACTGCCCACAATAAAAGGCCACTCTGAAAGGTGCAGTTTTATCACACAGCACAATGCCACAGATGTCGCAAAATTTGAGGGAGCGTGCAATTGGCATGCTGACAGCAGGAATGTCAACCAGAGCTGTTGCTCGTGTATTGAATGTTCATTTCTCTACCATAAGCCGTCTCCAAAGGCGTTTCAGAGAATTTGGCAGTACATCCAACCAGCCTCACAACCGCAGACCACGTGTAACCACACCAGCCCAGGACCTCCACATCCAGCATGTTCACCTCCAAGATCGTCTGAGACCAGCCACTCGGACAGCTGCTGAAACAATCGGTTTGCATAACCAAAGAATTTCTGCACAAACTGTCAGAAACCGTCTCAGGGAAGCTCATCTGCTCATTGTCCTCTTTGGGGTCTCGACCTGACTCCAGTTCGTCGTTGTAACCGATTTGAGTGGGCAAATGCTCACATTTGCTGGCGTTTGGCACGTTGGAGAGGTGTTCTCTTCACAGATGATGCGAAGGAGATGTGTTGCACTGCATGAGGCAAATGGTGGTCACACCAGATACTGACTGGTATCCCCCCCCCAATAAAACAAAACTGCACCTTTCAGAGTGGCCTTTTATTGTGGGCAGTCTAAGGCACACCTGTGCACTAATCATGGTGTCTTATCAGCATCTTGATATGGCACACCTGTGAGGTGGGATGGATTATCTCAGCAAAGGAGAAGTGCTCACTATCACAGATTTAGACTGGTTTGTGAACAATATTTGAGGGAAATGGTGATATTGTGTATGTGGAAAAAGTTTTAGATCTTTGAGTTCATCTCATACAAAATGGGAGCAAAACCAAAAGTGTTGCGTTTATATTTTTGTTGAGTATCAGTGAGCAATAGAGAATGCGGAGTGAGTTGTGGTCCAGAATGTATTTAACTTTGTTCAGAACTGAAATGCTTCTTGACAGTTTACTCTGTACTCTGTTTACGCTGCCATCCCCTCATTACCCCATCCCGTAGAGACGGTGGCCTGCTCCCAGAACTACCAATAACCAGCAAAAATCTGTTTAAGCATAAAAATTCAAAAAGAAAAAGTAATATAGCACCTTCAAACTGCACCACAGACTAAAACGTTAAATGTGGTCTATTAAACATTAGGTCTCTCTCTTCTAAGTCCTGTTGGTAAATGATAATAATTGATCAACATATTGATTTATTCTGCCTTACAGAAACCGGGTTACAGCAGGATGAATATGTTAGTTTAAATGAGTCAACACCCCCGAGTCACACTAACTGTCAGAATGCTCGTGCACGGGCCGGGGCGGGAGGATTAGCAGCAATCTTCCATTCCAGCTTATAATTAATCAAAAACCAGACAGATGCTTTAATTCATTTGAAAGCTTGACTCTTAGTCTTGTCCATCCAATTGGAAGTCCCAAAAACCAGTTTTATTTGTTATTATCTATCGTCCACCTGGTCGTTACTGTGAGTTTCTCTGTGAATTTTCAGACCTTTTGTCTGACTTAGTGCTTAGCTCAGATAAGATAATTATAGTGGGCGATTTTAACATCCACACAGATGCTGAGAATGACAGCCTCAACACTGCATTTATCTATTATTAGACTCTATTGGCTTTGCTCAAAAAGTAAATGAGTCCACCCACCACTTTAATCATATCTTAGATATTGTTCTGACTTATGGTATGGAAATAGAAGACTTAACAGTATTCCCTGAAAACTCACTTCTGTCTGATCATTTCTTAATAACATTTACATTTACTCTGATGGACTACCCAGCAGTGGGGAATAGTTTCATTACACTAGAAGTCTTTCAGAAAGCGCTGTAACTAGGTTTAAGGATATGATTCCTTCTTTATGTTCTCTAATGCCATATACCAACACAGTGCAGAGTAGCTACCTAAACTCTGTAAGTGAGATAGAGTATCTCGTCAATAGTTTTACATCCTCATTGAAGACAACTTTGGATGCTGTAGCTCCTCTAAAAAAGAGAGCTTTAAATCAGAAGTGCCTGACTCCGTGGTATAACTCACAAACTCGTAGCTTAAAGCAGATAACCCGTAAGTTGGAGAGGAAATGGCGTCTCACTAATTTAGAAGATCTTCACTTAGCCTGGAAAAAGAGTCTGTTGCTCTAAAAAAGCCCTCCGTAAAGCTAGGACATCTTTCTACTCATCACTAATTGAAGAAAATAAGAACAACCCCAGGTTTCTTTTCAGCACTGTAGCCAGGCTGACAAAGAGTCAGAGCTCTATTGAGCTGAGTATTCCATTAACTTTAACTAGTAATGACTTCATGACTTTCTTTGCTCACAAAATTTTAACTATTAGAGAAAAATTACTCATAACCATCCCAAAGACGTATCGTTATCTTTGGCTGCTTTCAGTGATGCCGGTATTTGGTTAGACTCTTTCTCTCCGATTGTTCTGTCTGAGTTATTTTCATTAGTTACTTCATCCAAACCATCAACATGTTATTAGATCCCATTCCTACCAGGCTGCTCAAGGAAGCCCTACCATTATTTAATGCTTCGATCTTAAATATGATCAATCTATCTTTGTTAGTTGGCTATGTACCACAGGCTTTTAAGGTGGCAGTAATTAAACCATTACTTAAAAAGCCATCACTTGACCCAGCTATCTTAGCTAATTATAGGCCAATCTCCAACCTTCCTTTTCTCTCAAAAATTCTTGAAAGGGTAGTTGTAAAACAGCTAACTGATCATCTGCAGAGGAATGGTCTATTTGAAGAGTTTCAGTCAGGTTTTAGAATTCATCATAGTACAGAAACAGCATTAGTGAAGGTTACAAATGATCTTCTTATGGCCTCGTACAGTGGACTCATCTCTGTGCTTGTTCTGTTAGACCTCAGTGCTGCTTTTGATACTGTGACCATAAAATTTTATTACAGAGATTAGAGCATGCCATAGGTATAAAGCACTGCGCTGCGGTGGTTTTGAACATATTTGTCTAAGATTACAATTTGTTCAGTAAATGGGGAATCTTCTTCACAGACTTAAAGTTAATTATGGAGTCTCCACATAGGTTCTGTGCTAGGACCAATTTTATTTACTTTATACATGTCCCTTAGGCAGTATTATTAGACGGCATTGCTTAAATTTTCATTGTTACGCAGATGATACCCAGCTTTATCTATCCATGAAGCCAGAGGACACACACCAATTAGCTAAACTGCAGGATTGTCTTACAGACATAAAGACATGGATGACCTCTAATTTCCTGCTTTTAAACTCAGATAAAACTGAAGTTATTGTACTTGGCCCCACAAATCTTAGAAACATGGTGTCTAACCAGATCCTTACTCTGGATGGCATTACCCTGACCTCTAGTAATACTGTGAGAAATCTTGGAGTCATTTTTGATCAGGATATGTCATTCAAAGCGCATATTAAACAAATATGTAGGCCTGCTTTTTTGCATTTACGCAATATCTCTAAAATCAGAAAGGTCTTGTCTCAGAGTGATGCTGAAAAACTAATTCATGCATTTATTTCCTCTAGGCTGGACTATTGTAATTCATTATTATCAGGTTGTCCTAAAAGTTCCCTAAAAAGCCTTCAGTTAATTCAAAATGCTGCGGCTAGAGTACTGACGGGGACTAGAAGGAGAGAGCATATCTCACCCATATTGGCCTCTCTTCATTGGCTTCCTGTTAATTCTAGAATAGAATTTAAAATTCTTCTTCTTACTTATAAGGTTTTGAATAATCAGGTCCCATCTTATCTTAGGGACCTCGTAGTCTATATCACCCCAATAGAGCGCTTCGCTCTCAGACTGCAGGCTTACTTGTAGTTCCTAGGGTTTGTAAGAGTAGAATGGGAGGCAGAGCCTTCAGCTTTCAGGCTCCTCTCCTGTGGAACCAGCTCCCAATTCAGATCAGGGAGACAGACACCCTCTCTACTTTTAAGATTAGGCTTAAAACTTTCCTTTTGCTAAAGCTTATAGTTAGGGCTGGATCAGGTGACCCTGAACCATCCCTTAGTTATGCTGCTATAGACGTAGACTGCTGGGGGGTTCCCATGATGCACTGTTTCTCTTTTTGCTCTGTATGCACCACTCTGCATTTAATCATTAGTGATCGATCTCTGCTCCCCTCCACAGCATGTCTTTTTCCTGGTTCTCTCCCTCAGCCCCAACCAGTCCCAGCAGAAGACTGCCCCTCCCTGAGCCTGGTTCTGCTGGAGGTTTCTTCCTGTTAAAAGGGAGTTTTTCCTTCCCCCTGTGGCCAAGTGCTTGCTCACAGGGGGTCGTTTTGACCGTTGGGGTTTTACATATTGTATGGCCTTGCCTTACAATATAAAGCGCCTTGGGGCAACTGTTTGTTGTGATTTGGCGCTATATAAAAAAATTGATTGATGATTGTATATGTTTATATGAGACTTCCAGTTTATTTTATCATCAATTATACCCCAAGAAACTTAGTTTCATATACTCTTTCAATATCCACCCCCTGTACTTGTAACTGTGCTTGTATGTCTTTATTACAATTGCCAAATAAAAGTTTAATGATTTTGTTTCTGTCAAACCACATTTTCAGCTTTCCCATTTCTGTAGTGATGTTCCTTAGTAGTTTCTGCAAATCCCTCCAGAACAAATAATACTTGTCATCTGCAAATAATACTAATTTTAATATCTTGGACACATTAAAAATATAATTTATATAAAGTAAAAAGAGTTTCGGACCCAATACTGACCCCTGTGGGACACCACAAGCAGTGTCCAAGCATGATGATGTATATTCCCCCAACTTCACCAATTGTTTTCTGTTACTCAAATAACTTCTGACCCAGTGCAACACTAATCCCCGATCCCATACCGTTCAAGTTTATTGATTAATATATCATGATTGATTGTGTCGAAAGCTTTTTTAAGGTCTATGAATATTCCAGCTGAATGTAATTTATGATCTATGGCATTTGTGATCTCAACTGATTCTATTAATGCCAGTGATGTTGAACTATTTGCTCTAAATCCATATTGACTGTCAATAAGTAATTTATGTTTGTTTATGAATTTATCTAATCTATTGTTGAATAATTTTTCTAATATTTTGGAAAATTGTGGAAGCAAAGAAACAGGCCTATAATTTGTGAAGTGGTGTCTATCCCCAGTCTTATACAGCAGTACAACTTTGGCTATTTTCATTTCATTGGGAAATTTACCGGTTTTAAATGGCAAATTACAAATATGTGTTAATGGTTCTGAAATCTGTTGTGAAAGTGTTGGAACACGGACCCACAACAGGGGGCGCAAATGAACGGACAATGGAGGAAGTCAAATAGCACTTTTACTGTTGTGAAATAAGCACAACAAGCACGACAGATTACAATAGAAAATAATAAAGTCAATTCACAAAGGTGCATGGGGCAGGCTCGAAGATAGAAGACGTCTGTCCAAAGCAGAACAGACCTCATATTGTTCATTTAGATGACATTTTGTGGAGCCCCTCCAACTTTTACCCCAGCTCCCCCCTCAGCCCCCCCAGCAAAAATGTCCTGGTGCCGCCAATGCTATCTATCTATCTATCTATCTATCTATCTAATCTCAGAGCTCTGCTTGGGTTTAGCTGAGGAGTGGTTGGAAGGAGCAGAAAGTGTAACTGGACAGCAGTCAGGCATGAATTTTTCAAATATTAAAATAGTTTTAAAGTTTGTTGTTATACTTTTCATGGCTGTGAGTTCTTTCCCAGTCAAAGAAAGTTCAGTAAAAGGTGTGAATTAATTACTGTTGCCGGTATGATGTAAAAAATGACTACATCTGTCTTCTGTTATTTGGTTTAATCGATAACCTTTTTTCTGACTCTCATTTATTTTAGATGTATTTACTGACAAATTGTCTTAGTTGTTGTAATGGTCTATTAATACTGTAAAATTATTATGTTGTTATGTGGAACGGCATTTTTTACACTCTGACTTTTTGAAGGTTCATGTTGTTGATGTGTATATACTGGGGGGCTCATAACAAAAGTTCACTTATGACCTCAATTTAAGCAGGGTCAGTCTTGATTAAAGCCAAAAGTCAACACTGCAAACACATTCTCATTATTTCGATTTAACTCCATTGTGGTTGTGCACAGAGGCAATATTAACAAGGCAGCGGCTATCTGTATGTGGCTGTATTAATAATAGAAAATACTATTCATATGTAGCACTTCTGAATGGTCAGTCTAGATCATGTGATAGTAGTGCCTTTACCTGTTTTCTATCCATATATGCAGAAATTGCCTTTTGAACTAACAATCTTAAAAACTTTCGACAATTCCAAAAATATTTGTATTTATCTATCTTTGTAACTTTACTGCAGACACTTAATACTTGAAGTGGGGGGACAAAGCTGTACTGCTTCTTCAAATTCCGAAGGGTCATAGTGTGAAGTCATACATACCAGCAGAGAAACAATTTAAACTTAATTTAAAATTGAACCTTAACCCTAAACCTCATTAATTACCTCTGCCAATTACGTTATGTTTTTGGTCGCGTCCATTTGTTTGTTGGTTGGTTTGTTAGCAGGATTACTCAAAAAATCCTCAACGGATTTCAATTAAATTTTTACCAGGGGTGTATCTTGGCCTAACTTAGAAGTCATTAAATTTTGGTAATGATCTGGAACACCATCTGGATCCAGTAATTTTTAAAGGATTCTTTATCATTGCAGGATAGGGCCAATTTCAACATTTTTGCATCTAATTTCATGAAGACGGGTCACAAAGGCTGAACAAAAATTAAGTTACGACACAACAGTAATTTAGCATTTGTTTCTCCTCATTGAATAAACTTGTTATTCAAAAAAAAAAAAAAAAAAAAACGTGTAGTTCATGCAGTTTCTCTTTATAAATACATTTGCTGAAGATCTAAGGGTTTAACCACTGAATCTGAAACATGACGGTTGATGTGTGAAATGACGTGGAATAAGTCTCTTTGCCAAAGGGTATTCCATGTGACGTCAGTGACCCTATGGCCTTGGCAGAGGTTTGCGCTCTCCGGGTACTTCTAGTTTGCAATATGACTTCATTTCATGCATTTGTAGCACAAACAAATGTTTCTCTGTCACTCCATTTATCTCCTGGCAGAATACGGTCACCCACATCCAACTAGCTTTAGCCACAGTCCCATTAATCGCATTAGTACTCAAAGGGGAAGCAGCCAAGTTGGATTAATTGGCCTGCACTATGCAAAGCAGGCACATTGTAACAGGAACTCAATACCAAGGAGGGCTGATGAGTGATTACAAAAACATTTCACTGCTTGCCCAAACATTAGCGAGAATTTATGTCATGCTAAGTGTCCTCCACAGTGTTCTCATCTTGTACACACTTTTTTCTTTTGTATGTCTGCAGCTCTCAACAGCCAAAATACAAATGCTTTGTTCTCGATCTGTCAGAGATGTCAATGGATGTCACCACTCACCATCATCACTCACTTCCCATTTGTGCAGATGTTAGTGCAGCCAATGTCATATATGTCCCCTCCAGGGTCCTATACATCAGTTTTTGATCCAATGCAGAGATTCAGGAAGAAGGGATCATTTGTTATTGAATAATCTAAAGGAAAGGAGGGGTTATGTTAAGGCAGCCAGAGAGGTTCAAGCTGAAAGATTTAAGAGTCAACGCGGTTACAACCAAACAATACGCACTGTCTGTATTAATACCGATGACATCAAAATTCATAGTCTGTGCAGTAGATAACAACATTACATGATCAGGAAGCTTGTTGTCGAAATCACAGATGCTCACAAAACAAAAATATATAATCTGAAAGTAACGGCTTTAAATTATGTACAGTCGACAATAAATAAGCAATGGGCTTCTTTTGACCAGTCGTGTGTCTTTCAGCCAACAATGGCTTTCAAAAGGTTACACATTCATCAATGATACTGAAAGAACAGGAAAGGTCAAGTGTGACGGTTTCCCCACTTACTCTTCTTTCTTTGTACCATCAGACAGATAATAGAAAACAGATTGCTGTATACATATTGTATGATAGGAAAACACATCTTAACAATGAATAACAGATGTACTGGCCTTGTGAATTGGAATGCTGATGTTTTTTTCAGCCATATTAAGTTATTGCAAACATATCAAACTGTCAGATGTGGAACAGTGAGGAACAAGAGAGCTCTGAGAGCACAATATCTCTGGCTGGCAAGTGATGCTTTGGTACAAGTGATTGCTACATATTATAACAAGAAATTGTATTACGTTTCGCAAAACTACTCCTAAAAATATGAGCAGAGTTCATTTCTGAATGCAGGCACCAACTCATGAAATTGCCAGTGTCTAGTTTTATTAATCAAGGGCCATAACTGAGTACAACTCAAACATTGTAATATGCATATTACCAAACTATCAGAAGGACTTGTACAACATTTCACGAAATTTCTCCTAAAGGTGTGAGAAAATTTGATTTCAGAATGCAGGCACCAACTCATGAAATTGCCAGTGGCCATAACTCTGCCAAAATGTGTCAATCTTGTACAAATTTCAATATGCATATTATCTACCTATAACAAGGATTTGTACCAACTTACATGGAATTCCATCTCTAAAAGCGCAAGAGGAGTTGATTTCAGAATGCAGGCACACGCTCGTGAAACTAATGCAGTCTAGATTTATAAATCAAGGGCCATAACTCTGGTAAAATGAGCCCAACTCAAATGACATTATAATATGCATATTACCAACCTATAACAAGGATTTGCACCAAGGTTCACAAAATTCCTCCTAAACGTGTGAGAGAAGTTGATTTCAGAATGCAGGCATCAACTCATGAAACTGCCAGTGGCCATAACTCTGCCAAAATGTGTCAATCTTGTACAATATTTCAGTATGTGTATTATCTACCTATAACAAGGATTTGTACCAACTTACATGGAATTCCATCTAAAAGTGCCAGAGAAGTTGATTTCAGAATGCAGGCACCAGTTGTGAAACTGATGGAGTCTAGATTTATTAATCAAGGGCCATAACTCTGGTAAAATGAGCCCAACACAAACAACATTATAATATGCGTATTACCAACCTACAAGAAGGACTTGTACCAAGTTTCACAAAATTCCTTCGAAAGGCGTGAGAGAAGTTGATTTCACAACGCTTATACCCTTTTGAGGACAGACGGACAGATGGATGGATGGATGGATGGATGGACAGACTGACCGAAGTTGCCACAACACAGTCACCCTTCGGGCCTCTGGCCAGCGGGGGATAAAACACATATAGACTACCATTCAATTGAATGGGATAGTCTTTCTAGGTAACTAATACAACCCTATTCCAACATAATTACAAGAACTACGTTGAAAATAGGCTGCCACAATACATTAAAGCACATAAAGTGTTTATTGTTTGACTCATATGTGTACAAGTAATTCTTAAAATATATATTTTTTCCTCTACTAGATCTACAACAGTTCGGTTCAGCTGTCACACTCTATATTTAGCACTTTTCATTGAAAGCAAGTACTACTGCTAGTTAAATACCCACTGCTGGGACTTTATCATTAGAGAATCATCTTTTATTCATTACAGTGACATAGCAGCCTCACAGGTCTAGGTGCCTGGTGGAGCATCACTGTAATTCTGAAGAAGTATTACTTATTAGATTGGATGTCAATGTCATGTAATACAACGGTGAATCTCAAACTTCCAGACATTTTAATATACAGTGTATACCAAGACGGTCACCTAGGGGAGCGCACCAATATGATTTGCATAATCTTCCCCCCTCTGTGCCTGCTCCCTTTAAGGGGTTTTTGAATTTAAATGCCATGGCAACAGTTTCTTTGGGGATAACTCTCTCATGCTTATAGTCTGGAGCAAAACAGAGTAAATCAGGATGACTTATGCACACAAACACACGTTTCTATATGCACAACAACAATATTACATCATACAAACGCTCAACAGTTCGGTTTAGAATGAGTCACATGTTCCACCATGTCCACATTAATTCATGGACCAGTCGTCCACTAGCTGCATTAAACACTTCGTGTTTAACAAAATAGCTTCCACTGAAATGGAACAGCTTCAGGTCTCTGTCCAACCAATAGAAAGAGATGTAAAACATCATGTGCCATATAATGGATGATGTAATTTTGAATGCCTCACAGCGTACATTTTTAACACGAATGAACCCCATTAGGATACTGAGTCTTGCAGACTTGAGCAGTGAGATACTAAAGATGTCAGCTCCAGCACTGGCAAACAGCTTAAGGCAATCTCAAGGAGAGAAATTTATCCACAACCAGATCCTGCAAGACTTAATGGCTGAAGCATTACTTGCTCAACAGCAGAAAGTGATATTAATGAATTACAGTGTGCGTGTCTTCAGACAAAATCTATTGTTATTGCACTAGCAGGCATCACAATTTCAAACAAATAGCATGTAATTTTGATAAAGAGCTTCAATGGAAAAAAAATATTGCTTTTTGTGTTTCAAGGCTGTGACTGTTTGGACTGTTACTGTCTATTCTGATACGAGTCCGATATTTAGCCTGGTGTCCACATGTTCTCGTCCTTTTTCAGGTGGGTTCCAGACAGAGGTGGGCACAGCTAACCGAAAAGTTAGCTTCGATAACCATTAAACCGCTAACTGAAAAGTTAACTTTTATAACTCTAAACAGATAAAAAATGTAGCGGAAGTTACCACTAACTGCTAACTTGAGTATTGACTCTGTACACTGTCGGCTACTGATAAGACAGTTTCGAGTTTAAGCACTGCAGAGGCTGTTGGGTAATTTCAAAGGTGATTACAAACACAAAATGAACACATGAAAAATAAATAAATAAAAAATAAAACCACACACACACACACTATCAGGCATGACAAACAAGATGGACACAAATGCAACCTCACTAGATTTGGTAATGTTCAGATGGTACACAGGAGGTCCAGCAGTGAGGCAAAGGTAGCAAAAGGCGAGAGGCTGAGACATGGTACAATAAACAGGCACAGGTCAAAAAAACATGGTGTAAGTGTAACGGAGGCCAGCAGGTGTAGCTGTGCAGATGTAGTTAGTAAATCTCACTCCCAATAGCTCAAAAGGATTCTCTGGTCACAAGGCCAGAGCCCTGGGTTTTAGCCTTCTGGTTAGAGAGTCCGACTCCCATGCTGGAGCTCGTGAGTTTGCGTCCCAGGGGGAGCAAATGGGCGGAGTCATAACAACACAATGCAGAGTGCAGCTACATAAGGGCTATGAGAGGCAAGGCAAAATCAAGGTCAAAAACGAGGTGTAGTCAAAACACATGCAGGCAAACACTGAGCAAAGAACAGGGCTGGAAAGTGTACAAAGACAACGATCTGGCTGTGAGACTGTGAGGACTTAAATAACTGGTGGTGTAATTAGTGAAACAAGATGCAGGTGTCAGTGAAAGTTTTGGGGGGGCGTGACTAGTGAACAAAGATATGCATGGGGCAAGATAGTGAAGGCAGGAAAACAGAGTGGAGAGATGAAGAGACAAAGGCACGTGAGCAGGTGCAAGAGTGGAAGTGGATGAAAACACAGAGCAAAAAGAGTCATAGTGACAGATGAAGACACAAGAGTGGTGCAGGGGCAATCAAAACAGAAACCATGGACAAAATAAAATGCAACTATAACCAGGATCAGGAACAGAACATGAGAACTGAATACAAAACCCGACATTAAAGCATAACTGAGAAACAGAGAATAAACAAACCAGATGACTACAGAATAATGCAATTAATGAAACAAGTTAACTGATAAACAGAAAGTGCAATAAATAATGAATTGAACATAAACAGAAAGAAGCATTGAAAATAAATAGTAACAAATCCCTGTGACTAAAGCACAATATAATGATAAACAGAATGAACCTAAGACTAAAGCAACTATGGGACCAACATTGAAAGCAAATAATAAACAATAAAGAAAAACTAAATACATGGCAAAGAGAAGATACACAGAGAATAAATGAACCAAAACCAAACATAACATGAACATGACAATGATAATAAGACATGGCACAGATGCTCAGAATACGGAAAAAAGGTCCAAAATCCTAACAGCTGGCCCCAAAAGGGCCAGACCATGACACACACACACCACACACACCACACCACACACACACACACACACACACACACCACACACACACACACACACACACACACCACACACTCATCATCTTTATCAATTTAGGTAATAACCCTGTTGATCATGCTGGTTATACGGTCACAAATTGACCTTTACCGCGATGCATTAGCATGAATGTACGCAAATCATCAGACACAAGGGGGTTATTCCCATTCTAATCCAATTCCATCATTTGCATGGTTTATTTTCTGTAGGTAAATCGGTCAGGGAGTGTTATTGTGAGGCAGGCAAAGTAATCCATCAAATGTGAAAATCCAACAAATCCATGAAATGTGAAACAGTAATTCTGTATCAGAATCCACATCAATACTTTTGTATAGTAGCTTAAATTCACCCATTTCGGGGGCATCGTCTGTACGTGACTTTCTCTCACTCTCAGTTAACAGCACTAACAGCTAGCAGCATGCATGGCCGGTGTTCTGTCGAACTGTGCATCTCGTCGCGTAAATCAAAAGTTCTGCATCCCGACAATATTGTGCAACTCTGAGCATCAGGGTGTGGAGTAATATATCCAAATGTGAAACGGTTGAATATTTTGCCACCGTTACCCTGATATTATAAAGTCTGAAATCTCACACGATTAACCAATCGGATTTGCGGAAAAAAATTTAACTGGATTAGAATACAGTATTAAAAGTCACAGAGTATCTCTATTCATTTGTGGTGACTTAAATATTGATCTGCTCAATCCAAATAAGCATAAAATAACAGATGAATTTATCAGTATAATGTACAGTATGAGTTTATATCCAAAAATCACCAGGCCAAGCAGAATTACATCCCATAGTGCCACCTTAATTGATAATATATTCAGCAATGATATTGAGAATAACACTGTGAGTGGATTATTATCAATGACATTAGTGATCATCTACCAGTTTTCATCGTTTATAATAGAAACCATCGGCGGAATCAGCGGCGGAATCAGCCAGAGGAGAAAATAAAATACAGGCGAGTGCGGACAGAGGAAAACATGAACACACAAGAAGGATTTACAGGAGCAAAACTGGGAAAAGGTATACAGTGAAAGTGATGTTGATAGTGCATATGAAACTTTTTTACAAATATTTACATCATTATATGATAAAAATTGTCCAATTAAACAAGACCACAGAAAACAAAAAATCCAAGCTCGACCATGGATGACGAAAGGGTTACGAAATGCATGTAATAAGAAAATACACTGTATAGAGAATTCATAAAACTAAAGACTAAAGAGGCAGAAAATAGATATAAGAAATACAAAAATAGATTAACTAATATTATACGGGTATGTAGGAAGGAATATTATAGTAACATATATATAATAACAAAAACAATATTAAAGGAATATGGGATATATTAAATAGCATTATCAAAAATGGTAATAAAAAACAGAGTTACCCTCAGTATTTCATTGATAATAATGTCAAGAAGGAAAATAAGGATGAGGTAGTCAACGGTTTTAATAATTTTTTGTAAATATTGGACCAAGCTTGGCAGAAAAAATTCCCGATTCCCAACCTGAGGATTGGGATAATAATCTCATAGAAAGAAATCCCTGTTCAATGTTCCTCACAGCAGTGGATGGAAAAGAAATTATAGACATTGTGAATAATTGTAAATATAAAACATCTACCGATTTAAATGAAATTGATATGGTGGTGGTAAAACAGGTCATTGAATGGATTGTAGAACCATTAACATACATCTGTAACTTATCATTTCAAACCGGTAAATTTCCAAATCAATGAAAATAGCTAAGGTTGTGCCGCTGTATAAGACTGGGGATAGACACCACTTCACAAATTATAGACCTGTTTCTTTGCTTCCACAATTTTCCAAATTATTAGAAAAGTTATTCAATAATAGATTAAACAAATTCATAAATAAACATAAATTACTTACTGATAGTCAATATGGATTCAGAGCACATAGTTCAACATCACTTGCATTATAGAATCAGTTGAGGAGATTACAAACGCCATAGACCACAAATTACATTCAGTTGGAATTTATAGACCTTAAAAAGGCTTTTGATACAATCAATCATGACATATTAATCAATAAACTTGAACAGTATGGGATTAGGGGGTTGGTGTTGCACTGGGTGAGAAGCTACTTAAGTAACAGAAAACAGTTTGTGAAGTTGGGGGAATGCTTGTGGCGTCCCACAGGGGTCAGTATTGGGTCCAAAACTGTTTCTAATTTATATAAATGATATTGTCAATGTTTCCAAAATATTAAAATTAGTATTATTTGCAGATGACACAAGCATTTATGTTCAGGGGGGGATTTGCAGGAGTTACTGAGGAGGATCAGTATAGAAATGGGAAATTGAAAATATGGTTTGACAAACAAATTATCGTTAAACTTAAGTAAACAAAATACATGTTATTTGGCTATTGTAATACAGACATACAGGTTCAGTTACAAGTCGAGGGGGTAGATATTGAAAGGGTACATGAAATAAGTTTCTGGGGGTGATAATAGATGATAAGATAAACTGGAAGACTCATATAAAACATATACAAAGTAAACTGTCAAGAAGCATTTCAGTTCTAAACAAAGCGAAACATATTCTGGACCACAACTCACTCTGCATCTTTACTGCTCACTGGTTTTACCATATTTACAGTACTGTGCAGAGGTATGGGGTAATACTTATAAAGGTACAACACAATCACTATCAGTAATGCAGAAAAAGAGCTATAAGAATTATTCATAATACTGGCTATAGAGATCATACAAATCCACTATTTTACAATCCAAATTCTTAAAATTCACAGACTTGGTTCATTTTCAAACAGTACAAATTGTGTATAAAGCAATAAACAATTTACTTCCAGCAAATATTAAAATATGTTTTTAACAGATCAGGGGATTACAGTCTGAGGGGGAAATTTAATTTAAAGCATCAGTGGGCACGAACAACATTAAAAGGTTTCTGTATTTCTGTCTGTGGGGTGAGGATGTGGAACAGATTGGGAGTGGGGCTCAAGCAATGTCCAAGCATGAACCAGTTCAAACAGCGGTACAAAAATATGTTTTTTTCTGGTATAGGGAGGAGGAAGGGTAATGAGGGTTAGGGTGTTTTTGTTTTTTGCTTCGGCTTGTAAATATATAGTATTTTGTATGTAAGTAGGTATGTGTAGGTGTATATTTATTTGTGTATATAGTGTATATATATGTATATGTATATATGTATTATGTATATATGTGTGTATATGTGTATGTATGTTGATGTGTATATATATATATAGTATTATAATTATATATATATATATATATATATATATATGTATGTATGTATGTATGTATGATATATATATATATGTATGTATTGATATCGGTTTAGGTGTGTAGGAATCTATGTGTATATGTGGCAAAGGGTGTTACTGGTTGTGGGGAAGAAGGGGTAGGGATAAATAAGCTGATGCTTCACCCTACCCCTTTTCGGACATGTTGGGTACACAGTAGGAACTTTTTTGTTGTTGTCTTTACTGATCTATCTTGTAATTGTTGTTGTATCAAATGTTCGAAATAAACAGTTTTTCATTCATTTTCATTCATTTCATTCATTCATTCATTCATTCATATTGTATATTTATAAACCGTTATGAAGCTATGGCTCATTCGTATTGTGTTCACAAACACAAAACAAATGCACAAAAACTAAATAAATAAAAATACTGACTTTTGAGCTGCTTACAGTTTATCTTCTTGTCTTCTTACCAGTGCTTGTTTGCTTTGACCTGGGAACCAGAAGTGTTAGCTAGCTCTCTGCATTCATAAACAGGAACTAACATGTATGATTTTAGGGTTCACAAATGTAAATCCATATACATATTATGTCTGTAATGTTATATACTGTGCGCTGTGTATGTTTTACAGGAAGTCCCTGGTAATCACAGCTGCCAGCATTTTCCTCTAAAAACAAGTCATTTTTTACAGTGTAACAATGCCCCGACGATCGAGCAGATAATGTGCCTTGCGCTTAGATATTCTGCCAGTGGACAATTTATGTATTCCATCGGTGATGCTGAACATCTGAGCAAGAATTCTGTATGTCGTATGATTCGCAAGGTAGTACTTGCTCTATCTAAACTGTTGGATGCATTTGTCGTTTTCCCTGGCCATTTATCCGCAATGACAATCAAAGAAGGGTTGTATGCAATCTCGGGTAATTACTAATGGGTGATTCTTAGACTACGGGCACTTATTATGTCCTTTGATCATATTGTATGAAAAACAGAAAAAAAGGGGAAATTTCACACTTTTATAGTTATCTTTACAATGAAAGTGTGTTAAGAAATTTGTTCTAGCAGTCTATGATGACTTTTTCACCTTTTTTCAGCATCATTATATGCAAATATTGTCGTTTTGTGCTTGTCCCACACCCAGACTTTTGATCTTCCCAACCAGTCCCAGCAGAAGACTGCCCCTCCCTGAGCCTGGTTCTGCTGGAGGTTTCTTCCTGTTAAAAGGGAGTTTTTCCTTCCCACTGTAGCCAAGTGCTTGCTCACAGGGGGTCGTTTTGACCGTTGGGGTTTTACATCATTATTGTATGGCCTTGCCTTACAATATAAAGCGCCTTGGGGCAACTGTTTGTTGTGATTTGGCGCTATAAAAAAAAAATTGATTGATTGATTGATTGATGACTTCAATGATAAAAATGAATGGTAAAGGAATGTTTTTTCTAATGTTTTAAAATATCTCTGAATAAAATATCAGTAAAATAATCAAAACATAATTGGGGTATTCAATGTCATACAACTGTTGATTTTTTTAAACAAAATGTAGTTGTCCCATACTATTGCCGTAATTTCCACCACAACACTGTAATGTCCCTTTAAGCAGTTTGTATGAAAGATTGTTTGGGTAGTTTCTATGGAGATAAACAGTGACATCAGAGCACATGTATATAGCGCCAAATCACAACAAACAGTTGCCCCAAGGCGCTTTATATTGTAAGGCAATGGTGTGGTGGAAATTACATTTACAAGGCCAATAGTGCCTGTAGTTAAAGAATCACCCTAATATCAAAATAGGTTTAATGCATGTCCATTAATTAGGCGAAGTGGGGTTATCAAGCTATGAATATAAACCTACCGTTCTGAAGGATATTTTTATATTTATATTTATATTTTTATCTTCACCTGCTGCCAGGTGCATTTGGCACTGCTATTGCATCTGAAATATTGACAGGATTAGGAATAGCAATCATACAGTCAAGGTAGCCTATTTAGGAACCATTAAATTAACCTAACATTTATTAGGAGGCCTATGCCCACTTCTGAATCGTGTTGCATCTGGGCATAATTAATGG